>NC_139152.1:37900205-39161242 GCF_964270905.1 Leucopleurus acutus
AGGAAAATGTTTAGCCTTTGCTTTAGAGAGGATTCACTGACTTGAATTATCAGATATTATGCCCTGTATACAGCTAAACTGTGTGAAAGATAACGCTAGCCTAATTTTCAGGCTGACCCTTTAAACAGATCCACTCTTGCAGAGCAGTTGCCTGAGAACCGGCAACTTTTGAGTTATGCTTTGGAAATTGTCATGATTTGTTAAAAAAAAAAAAAATAACAGTGCAAAAAGGGAGCTGAGGACTTCCCTGGTGGCGCAGTGGTTGGGAATCCGTCTGCCAACGCAGGGAACACGGGTTCGAGCCCTGGTCCGGGAAGATCCCACATGCCGCAGAGCAACTAAGCCCGTGCGCCACAACTGCTGAGCCTGTGCTCTAGGGGCCGCGAGCCACAACTACTGAGCCTGCGTGCCACAACTACTGAAGCCTGCGCACCTAGAGCCCGTGCTCTGCAACAACAGAAGCCACCGCAAGAAGCCACCCTCGGACCACAACGAAGAGTAGCCCCCGCTCGCCGCAACTAGAGGAAGCCCGCGTGCAGCAACAAAGACCCAATGCAACCAAAAATAAAAAATAATAAGCAGAAGGAAAAATACTCAACCTCACTAATAAGCAAAAACTTATTTGGGGAAAGGTCAGTCCATAAAAATGCTCATCATTGAAAGAAAAAGGGAGCTGAAAGCTGCCACCATCTAATAAATACAGAAAACACTTTTAAGTGTTGCACACTTCACTGTCTTGCACATTTCTTACAGAAGCATGTTTTATGTGGTGCATAATTATTGTTTCAGTGGGGAATTATTTTTTCTCCCCAAATTCATGGATTTCTTTCTTTTTCCCACTGAGACTAGATTGAAAGAAGGGAAGGGATGAAGAATGGTAGATTTGTCTACCAAAAATCTAAACAATGGCTTTGAGTTAATTGCTGGCCTCTGGATTTTTTTTACAAATTTTTTTACTGTGAAATATACCACCACATATAACAAAGTGCATAAAGAGTAGTTTATTATATAACAACTGACCAGGTCAAGAAGTAGACCTTGGTAGTCCCCCTCCTTCCCAGGCCTTTGTCCCATCTCAGTCACAGCCTCCTCCCTCCCCCATATCAGTGACCACTATCCTGATTTTGAAAGCAGTCACTCCCTTTAAAGGTTTTTTGGTTTTATCACCCTTCCTCGCACCTTATTCCCCCAAGCAAAGTCAGTTCTGTGCTCTCACTGTACTTTTTTATTTCAGCCATTACTCCCACATGTGGTATGTTGGTTTACATCTGTGAGCTCAACACCCCAAGTCAAGCAGACTTTGGCGTCTACCGATCCTAGGTCTGAATCCTGGCTCTATCACTAAGTAGCTGTGTAACTAGGTAACTCAGTTAAAGCTTTATGCATCTCAATTTTCTCATCAGTAGAACAAAGATATTACTAGAATTAGTTTTATAGATAAGGTAAATATGTCTGACAGAATGCCTATCACATAGTACAAGCTTCATATGCTATTATTGTACCATTCTTTTAGAAAACTGTGGTATGATTAAACCCGGTAATATGTGAAGAATCCAAGAATTCCTGACACACAGTAGGTGTGCACTGTTTGATAAAATGAATGTTCATTAAGACCCTAAAAACAAGAGCAATCTTAAATGCTGTCACAATATCGAAGTTGGAACTAAGAGTAAACTATAAGCTCAGACACTGTGGAGGGACTATAAATTAGGACTTTTCAGAGAGCAACTTGGCAACATCTATCCAAATGAAAAATGTGTATATCCTGAAATTCAATGTAACCTTGTATACAAAAAGATTGGCAGAGGTAAGTCACACAGGGTGTTAGTTAAAACATTGTTTCTAGTAACCAAAACTTGTACATAACTTAAAATGTCCATCAACAGAGGAACACGATATAGCCCCTATAAAATAGAACATGGACATGACTATACCTTCAAGTTATTAAGGGAACTAGAAATGCACACGTTTACAGGATATAATTCATGTACTGGGGAAAAAGATCTGTGAAAACTATTTTCCGGGAGCCTTAAAAAGCATCTTGTAAATGCATTGAAGCGTTTGGGAAAAATAACTTTCTGATGGTTCTCTTTGTAGAGACAAATCAGCTTAGGAAAACAATGGAGTTTTAAACTAAATATATTCAGTTTTAAACTCAATTTAAAAAATTACACTTCAAGTGTATGTATATAATTACATCTTAAATTTTAGGGGGAAATAAAAACTGATCAAGATATTCTACTTACAGGAATCAAGTCCCAGAAAATAATCTGAAACGGGTACAATTTATGTATAAAGATGTTTACATCAGTCATTTAATTAGTACAATTTATATTTTGCTAATTTTATTATTTATATTAGTAAAAATAGCTTAATATCCAATAGTGGAGGACTGTTTTAAGTAATGGTATATCCGTGTAATAGAATACTATTATAGCTATTAAAAGTCATGCTGCAGAATTTTTATTAAAATGGAAACTTCTCAATACATTAAGTGAAAAAGATGTTACAACACAGTTACGTGCAGTTTGATCAGTGTTAATAGTTGTTACCTTTAAGTGGTAGGATTACAGGCTATTTTTCTCCTTTTGTTTTTAGGTTTCTTCCTTCTTTTACAGATTTTTTAATTTACTAAATAAGCTTTTCTAATTTCCTACAATGATATGTAATTAGGAAAAAATGCTACTAAAATACATGCTTATAGCTAACTCCCCTTGCTTTACAACTTGGACATTTACGTTAACTGTGATGCTAAGCCTAACTACTTTGGTACAAATCCGAGAAATACTGCAACACATGTTTGGAAAGAGCTTATGTGGTGAAAGTCACCATTTCCCAGGAATCTTAATAATAAAATGTTAAAGACACTACTTTGTTTATCAAAAGAATTTATTAGAAAATATTACATACTACATATCTGTTTAATAAGAGTATTGTTTCAGTAGACAGCACTCCATCCTCATACTACAAACAACGTCTCACGGACCATGGAGCAAGCACTGTGCTCGTGAAGCTACATCTTTCGGATGGAACGTTCAAGCAGTACACACTGTGGCCATTTAAAGGAAAATGATGGAAAAATATAATTACCAGAGGAGAAAAATCAAAAATTTTGGAATGTTAAAATAACTAATTTTAGTCTCAAAATTCTAGGCGTCACTATAGCCTAAAACATCAGTCAATGTGACTAGGAAGTTAAAGAGACCAAGGTTTCAAAAGTTAATACTGAATCTTCATAAATAACAAGAGGAATCTGTAACCCCACAAAATGTTTTTAAGTTTGTGCACATGCAAAATTAATGTAAATTTCTGATAAAAGCAAGAATGGGAAATGTTAAAAAGCAATATATTTTTTTAACATAAAGCATGCACTTTCTAATACATTCTTAAATATTTCAAAGTTGATTCTAGTCCAGTAATATTCTTCATTAGCTATTTCAATTGCAGGCCAACCAGTACCCCAACCAGATACAGAGTAGTACACTGTTGTTATTCAAGAAAGGTGGAATTAATTCTTAGCACTGCTACCAAAGATGCGAGACTTTTAACTCTTGACCACACCACCTATTTTTCTTCAAAACTTTTAAACATGTTTGCACAAGCTAAACGGTATAAAGCAAATTTTAAACTGTCCTCCAACTCCCAAATGTCACTGAAAGAAAATGTCGGAAAAATATGTTGTGTGATTAATCAATTTAGGCAATTTGCTACAAAATTTTCTAAATGTGAACCAGCTTTAACCCAAAATAGATTAAAAATTCACACAATTGTTTCTAGAGTTCAAAACTGAAACAAATGAGGTGTGCATTGATATTTAAAACACTGTCTTAATATTTTATTAGAAGAAATATACTTCCAAAACTCTTTCCCCATCATAACCTAAACACAAACTTTAATTAAAAATATATATAAATCAGTAGAATACCATATTACAAATGCCCAGAAATGCAGAATAAAGATCAGAAACTGCTTGGAAATATTTCTACCACTTTTGGGATTATACTCATAATCTAATAAAGATTATGAACTAGCACAATCATTACTGGGGCCAATATTTCAAAATTCGCCTATCAAAGCTAGCACCAGGAAAGTATTATACACATAAAATTGAGAAACAGATAATCTTTACTTCAGAAAAGCACAGTCCTAAAGAGTATTGCTTTCACTATTTAGCTAGAACAAGGGTCAGTCTGTCTCACTGAGGCACAGATCCATCTTTGTGCCATTAAGATCTTATCTGAAGTGCCTTCCAATCATTTGGTATCTACTGAAAACTGTTACTGGAATGAAACAGTTTATCATGGAAATAATCCATTTTTTCTTCCAAGATGCCAAATAAAATAATAAGGCTAGAACATTTTAAACTTACCTTTAATAAAAATAGTACTAAAAAAAAAAACCAATCTCTAGTCCCTGAAAGCCTAACCAAGACTCCATTATTTAATTCCTCTCCTTTTTCCAAAACACCGGTTTTAATGTCTAGAATTTTGCAACATGGTTAATGGCCACCAAATGGTCACCAAATTAACACTTTATTCACTGTAAAGCATTTGGAGATTTCTAAAATGTGAGAAGAATTTCATTAGTAATTAGTCAGATGAGCAACAATCTGAAAGCCACTGAAGCAAATGTCATGTTTCTACCGCAGCCACAGGGAAGGGAGGGTCACTACGTAAAAGCAATTCTCCAATTGGCACAATCAATTTACCATCTCTGATAAGTAGAAGATGTTATGGAAGAACATAATTTTTACAAAGTCAACACTTTCTCCAAACAGGTCTTCTAAATTCAACAGAGCTTAGACTGCCGAAGTTGTAAATCTAGCAAATCAAATTGCTTCATCTCAACTGGGGGAAAAAAAGGCACAAAAGAAAACCAAGCAGCATAACCTTTATTTGGTGATACAACAGGTGAACAGTGTTCTAAAGTTTTGAACACTGAATTTTACTCGTGTGATAATTTGTTTTCTATCTAAGCAATTTACTCAGATGTGTGCTTTAAAAATACACAGTAGGAACCCTGCAATTGGTATGTTCTGTTATTAGAAATATTTTTCATGGTAATACATTATTTATCTTTGTATAATTAGAGAGAAAAATCATAAAGATCATACTTTATTTTTAGCCTGACAGAATAAATGTATTATATATATCTCTTCCAAAACCAGTGCACTCAGAAGTTCATTTATGCACTCCACTGTTCAAATCAAAGAGCTGTACATCTTCTTCCAGTATCCACAATATAACACAGTCCTTGTAAAAATGCACATTCCTTTAACCCCTTTACTTTCCCTTGAATTTGTTTTTTTTTTGGGGGGGGGGTGGAAGGGAGGAAAAGATATAGAAGTTGCGGTGCAGAACTATATTTATTTAGAGCAAAACATTATATCCTACATTAAAAAAAATAATTTTATCAAAACCAAATTTCAATCACAGTTACGTATGATTTTCCATTAAAGGTACATGTTGAAATTGCACTTTGCAGGTATCTTGATAGTGTCCTTTATAGTGCTCCCCACTTCAGCCTATGTTTTTATCAGCAGACACAGGTTCTTCCAGAGTTTTCTTTTGGCTTCCCTTCCGTGAATATTTGTATTTGTCTACATAGGCTTTAACCAGATTTGCCACTTTAGTAGAATTTACTTCTCCACTCTTACTATGACAAACCTATAAAAAAAAAGAAGGGGGAATATTTTTCTCATACTTAAACAGATTAAAGGAAAATAGCTTTATAAAAAACAAATATGCCAAAGAGATAACCAGACATTTTTTAATGTTTCATTATCTCCTGTTGGGTAGATGTTTCGTTATCTCAAAAGGTAAAAAAACAGACAAGAATGGTAGAAGCTACCTCTTACTATTTTAATTAATTTAATTAAGCATTCCTTTATTAAAACAGGCATGTTCAAAACAATATGTACATAACTTCACTAAAGCTATAACTTACTTTATCTACCGCTTTCCGCACAATCTCTTTATATTCTTCCTTGGTGATATCTTTATTTTGATAAAATGGCTTAATGGCCAATTTTACCTCCTGTGCTGCTTTTTCTTGAATTTGCAATTTCTGATAAGAGGAAAATGTATAATTATTATTTGCCCAATCATGTACTTTCAAAAAAAATTCTTTAAAAATATAAAATTGAAAACACTGTACATTTACATTATTGCAAGGAACTATTCAAATATTAGTGTTATAAATATAAAATAGTTATTTACTAACACATACCAAACATTTCTAAAAATAAATATGAAATACTACCAGTAATTCAATTGGCACCAACATATTCAGACAGAACCCTTTAAATAATATTGGAATTTAAGACTATCAACAATAAATTCCCTTCACCACTTATACAATAGAAAGCTGTTATTTTTTCATCTTTATCATATACAGAATCATGTAAGTTGCTCTCAACTTTGAACTTGCCTTGTCTGTCTTCGAGCTATCTGCGCTGGCTTCCACTGTAACACTTACTTTGCTTTCTGCCAATTTTACAGCAGCATTAGAAGCTCTGCTGTGACTTGATGACGAAGTATTACCAGAACTTGGTCCCTGAACTGTTCCCACATTTCCTGGGGCTGCTGTCGGAGCAGGCAAGACTGGTGTACTCATGTTATTACTTACATGAGAAGCACTAGGAATACCCTGTTTTAAAGAGTTATCATCAGTTAATGAATTACTTGTACTCAATAGAAGTCTTTTAGTCACCTATTAGAAATAACATCAAAAAAAAAAAATCAAAGCAATCCAATACCTAAGTACTTAAGGGAAATGCATATTTCAGGTCATTTATATCTAAAGGACTCTGAAGAAAAATGAGTAACATTCTTAAACAGAGCCCCATTTAAGTATTTCATGATGACTTTAAAAAAATATATATGTATTGTAATGTTCTGACAGCAACACTAAAACCAACAAGAAGCAGAGCAGCATTAATAACAGTATCTTTCCTACAAGGCTCTTGAGAGTAGATGCCCCCCCCTTCAAAGATGGAGGAAAGTGAGACTGAAGTCAAATGACTTGCAGTGAGTTGACAGCAGAAAAAGATACAAGATCCCAAATTCCCACTCCCCTGCTCTTCCAACTCTTGCTGTCAGGATTCTAGAATTTCTGAGATGTAGACATGAAACTATAATCAACACAATGTTTATAGATTATTATTGAAATTTTTCTATATTTAAGAAGTGCCTCAGAGGCACTTTTTTCACATGGTAAATTCATGAAAATGAAACACAGAGGGTAATGGACGATGAACAGCTTTATCTGGTGTTTGAACAAAACAGTACAAGGTTTATCACAGTACCCAATCACAACAAGTTCCCACCCCCTAAAAGTCCAATAAATCAGGGAAAGTGTCCACCACTTGATTCTAGTTTGGCTCATAATTTGGTCTTTTTAACCTGACCAAAAAACCTGTTTGGGTATCAGCAACAGCCTGTATGTAGCTCAGATTTGATACTATGCATTCAGTTCATTTTCTCATTTGGGAGTGGGAGGTTTGGGGAAGGACAGTGAAAAGGGGGTTATAAAGGTTTACCATAAACCTAACCGAATAAGTCACTGTGTATGGATATCCAGCCAGGAAGCCCTTTCTTGAACATCTGTCCCTAACAGCTAAATATTTACAATGGCTATGTTGATTAAACTTGAGTTGCTGAAAACATACCTGCAATTGCTTTCCATCTGGCTGTGAAGCAATGTAGCTGACTTGCTGGGATGGAGGGGGAGGGGGTGGTGGTGGTGGTGGTCCCTGAGATACACTGGTGGGAGCAGCTACCTGCATGAGAGGTACTCCTGTGTGCAGATGCAAGGGCAGCTGAGGATGAATGTTAAACGGATTGCGCTGGAGATTCATCAAAGGAGCATGAACACCCACTGGATATGGGAAGATATTCATAGGCTGGTGTTGTGCATTCATTTGTTGCTGCATTACATTCATTTGTGGTTGCATCATATTTATAGGTAGCTGAGAACCATCACCTTGTTGGTTTGTTTGGTCTTTTAGGTTAGAATCTATCAAAAGAAAAAAGACTTATGAAAAAAATTCATGTTACAAATTTCTTTAGCCAGAGAAACAAAGAACCACTGGTTACAATAAAATAGCAATTAACAGAACGCCTAAACCAATACCCAATTCTTCAGTTTAATCCTGTCATTCCTAAATAACGTGGGCTGATTTTCTAACTGAAAGGAAACATTCAACTAAAATTATTTTAAAGCATAACTTCACACAATAACATTGGTCAACACTCACAAAGAATCAGTAGCTCAAGAAACTTCTTAGTTAAAGAAATAATCACATAAAATTTAAGATCACTAAATTAGAAGGTTAATCACTTTTTAAAAATCTGCAACAGTTTTTCTTGCAATGTTCCCAAGAAAAGTCAAGGAAAGATAAATCTTTCTTTAGCAGAGTGACTTATTTATAGGAAAACGATAAAAAAATTTCAAGTGCAGGGCTTCCCTGGTGGCACAGTGGTTGAGAATCTGCCTGCCAATGCAGGGAACACGGGTTCGAGCCCTGGTCTGGGAAGGTCCCACATGCCGCGGAGCAATTAGGCCCGTGAGCCACAACTACTGAGCCTGCACGTCTGGAGCCTGTGCTCCACAACAAGAGAGGCCACGACAGTGAGAGGCCCGTGCACCGTGATGAAGGGTGGCCCCCGCTCGCTGCAACTAGAGAAAGCCCTTGCACGGAAACGAAGACCCAACACAGCCAAAAATAAATAAATAAATAAATAAATAAATAAATAAATAAACAAACAGAATTCAAATAAAACGTTAAAAAAAAAATTTCAAGTGCACACATCTGATCTAAATGAAACAGAATTTAAATCCTGCATAGGACTATCTCAAATTCTTCTACTGTAGCAAATTATACTTAAAATATTTATGTCTTTGGCAAGGTTTGGGGCAGGCATGGGGTGGAAAAAGAAAATAAATATTGAAGTGTGTATCTATTATACAATACAAAGTGACTTGTAAGTAACTGGGATTCGCTTTAACATAAAACTATAAATAGGGATTATTTCAACTCATATAAATAAGGTATTAAATGTATAATCTTTCTTCAAATAAAAGTGTTGGTAAATAAACACGTTACCCTGTTCAGCTGTTTCCTCCTCTTGCCTCATCCATGCAGACTGTGGACCTGCAGAATTCCTCCCTCGTCGTGAATAGTAGTTTTGTACATCTGCTGGCAGAGTCCTTCTCACAGCCCAGCTCGATGCAGATGTCCACCCCGACCTATCTGCCGGTGTATCAAATGAGAACTCTTGCTCACTTTTCCGTTTATAGGGCTGCTGTTCCACAAACTTGAAAGTCTCATTCCCTGAACTATTTGAATTCCCTGAGAGGGGTTTTCGGTTTTGCCACCTGTTTTCATTTTGATCTGTGTAGGCAAAACCACCTCTGTAAGCGCCTCTGCCACGGTTACCTCTACCACGGTTCGACATCCAACCTGAACCAAAGTTTTTATTCCAAGAATTCCCTGCATTTTCATTTCTATTTTCTTCCCAATGAGAATCTTTTAACTTTTCTGGATTTCTGGTCCTCGGATCAGGCCCAGAATTTATTTTTTCTGTTACCCAACTGGGACAGTCATTTCTATGTTTGTCAGCAGAATCTGAATCATCAGCATCTGGACTGATGTCATTTTTTTCTTTTCTTGTATTTTCATTCTGTTTCTCTGAGTCATTCTTTCTGTACCGATCATTTCCTCGTGGACATCTCCAACCATCATTTGCCCATCTTTCCTTCCATCGAGGAGAATAACTGACTCTGTCATTTCTACCAAATGATGAACTCTTACTTTTTGTTCTAGATCTTGATGGTGACCTAGAACGAGATCTGGACCGAGACCACCTTCTGGTTCTCCTTTCTCTATCTCGATCTCTCTTTGGCCCATCTCTATCACTTTCTCTTTCTCTGCTCCGGGACCTGGATTTTTCTCTTGGGGAGGAATCTTTCAGTCTTGACTGAGATCTTCTGTTCTCTCTAGAAGTGTCTCTTTTTGGGGAGAGTGATTCAGATCTTTTGCCTTCCCTAGTGCTATCTCTTTTTGGAGATCGAGACTGAGATTTCCTCCTTTCTCGTGGGTCCTTTTTTGGGGACTGAGAACGAGATTTTCTCCGTCCTCTTGCAGATTCTTTCTTGGGAGATGGTGATCGAGACTTCCTGCTTTCTTTTCCAGTTTCTCTTTTGGGAGATGGAGACTGAGACCACTTCTTTTCTCGTGCAGTGTCTTTGTTGGGAGACCAAGTTGTAGATGGAGAATGAAATCTAGATCTTCGAGTACGAGGCTTTTTGGCTTTATCTATCGTATCTATTGGGATTTCAGATGGCTGAGACACAGTTTCAACCTTTTCATTTGAAGGACCAGAAGATGACATATTCTTTTGTGAACTGTGCTCCACAGAATTTTCATTCAATTGTTTAGCATCAGCACTTACAGACGGTTCGAGTTCAGATTCATTCTGGTCACTGCAAAATGAATCACATTCCATAGGTATCATTTCATTATTGTCCTCACTAAAATGCTTCTGAAACAGTGCAACATGTGTTTTAGGCAATTCTGTAGATCTGGGATGTTCAACCAGAGATTCAGTCTTTTCTTCGAAAGATTTGTCCAATTTGGTGTTAAGATTTTTTTTTAATAAATTGTTTTCAGAGTCTTGAATACTATTGAAATTTTCATTCCCTGAAGTATCACATGTTGCAATTATTTCTGCATCTTCATTTTCAACATGCCCAAGCAAATGAATCTCTGAGCTCTCAATACATTTTTTGTCCACTGTTTGTATAATTCCACCCTCAGAAGATTCTAATTTGGGGCTGTCAATAAGATGTTCCGTTTTTACTGTAGAATCTTTATGATCAATAATTTTTACTGTAGGACTCCCCATAAAGTTTTCTTCATTAACCGCTGACTCTGCATTCTCAGGGATCTCACCTAGGCTTGATATAGGTTGGTGTACTTCGATTTCAGATCCTGAACATGTAAGAAAATCATTTGGAAGATGATCTGTACATCTATCAGCTTTTACTTCTGATTCTGAAGGTAAAGCTATTTGGTCTTGATTTTCCAATGGGTCACCTCCTTTTTCAGAAGTATTCTTAGAAATCTCACTTTCCAGACATAACATATTAGCCTCTATACCTGTATTCTCAACTTTTTGAATTTCCTCCTCCTCTCCAACTAGCACAGGAGGATCTTGGGTACCAGATTCAGAATATAAAGATTCTACTCTTTCCTCTGTATCATGGGTCTCACTATGTTCCTCACTTTCTTCTACTGGCTCACTGCAACTTCTCAAGCCATTAGCAGACTCATTTTCTACATTTATCTGCACAGTGTTACTACTTTCTACATCTGATTGATGTTCTTTCTCTAACACAGGTGGTATGTCAGATTCTATTATTTCTTCATCTACTGAATCACTGGAAGATGATTTTTCAGGGGGAGGTACAGAGCTCCGAAGTTTCTTTTTCAGTAAAGGTAGTTTTCTTCCTCTTCTTACAGACTTCCGTTTTGGAGCCTGCCTTGTTTGCTTTTCTGACTCACCTGAAGAGGAAACACTTACAGATGGATTATTACTATCTGGGGCATCACACCCAGAATTATTTGATACTGGGGACCTCTGAGACTGACTGACTGGTTCAGCTCTCGTGTTACGTGTAGATCTCCTTGTAGGAGTTGTTGCTGCTGGTTTTCGTCTTGATCCTCTGGTGTTTGAGGTACCAGAAGTTTGCTTCTTCTCTTCTCCTTCTTGAGTATGTGCTAATGCATATCCTTTGCAAGAAGTACCTAATAATACATGTTTTTTAAAAAGTAAAAAGTGTATGTTTCAAAAAATGATAATAGTTTGGCTTAAGCTTATTTTAGCATAAAATAGACATCTATAACAGAGTGAAACAAAATATACTTGTGAATCAAACTATAAATAAATGCATAGCTACTAACACCTGAGTAATACCAATTTTTTAGTGCTACTGAAATGAGTTATCCCAAGATTTGAATCCATGTGGGCAATTTTATAGGGAAAACAACAAAAGAAAATATGTTCGTCTGATAACTGCCATTTGCTTAATGAATCACTAGGCAAAAGCAAGAGACAACAGCTATCCACAAATAGTAAAGACTCAAACTATTTGTTCATAATTAATAGGAGATACTACTTTAAAGATCTATGGTTTGAACATTGAAGCCCTAAATAGAAAGGAGACTTCTAATCAGTTCCTCAAAGACATGAAGCTGTAATTTCTTAAAAGGAATTTTCTAGTTGGGACAATTTTAAAGTCAAGTCACTGTACAAATATTTATAGAAATATCTAGGACTTACTATCTATACCTTATTTTACACTTTTTCTAAGTCATCAACACTCATTCTTTTTATGAGACTGAAAGAGGCTAATAACTTTTTTTAAACTAGAAAGAATTTCAAAAACTTTACCAAAATTTTCTAAAGATATGGTACTTGTTGGAAAAATGGTTCTTGGCAACACAGAGGAGGAGATGAGAGGAAGCACTTCTGTTTCAATATTCCAGGGTATAAAACTAATTCTGAAAATTCAAAAAAAAAAAGACATTTTTGTTTAAATGGTTTAAAAATTAAACCAGCAATTTAAAGGTACTAATTTTCCAAATCAGGTTAGCGACATTAAAATACAGGGTGCTTAAATTATTTTTTGCCAAATAGCTAAAAATGTAAGCTCAACGTTACTCATTGTTCAAAGATGGTTACCAACTGGCTGCAAAAAACAAAAACAAAACAGAAAACCTTTTAAAAGCATGTTTTTTGATAAATTAATAGCAAAGGGAGATCAAAGGCAACTTAATACATAACAGTTGTTTCTTGTTTAAAGAAGTTGCAAGACTTTGTCAAAAATTTTTTTAGCCTTTTTTCCCTACCACTCTAAAAAATAATAAATTTGGATAATAAAATGCAGATAAATAAAATACACAAATGAAATGCACAGATTTTAAGTTCACAGTATGATGACTTTTGACCAATGTATACACCTGTATAACCTCCACCCCAAACAAGAAATAGAACATTTCCGCCATCCCAGAAAGCTCCTTCATGCCCCTTGCTCCAGCCCCCCTCCACTTCCAGGCAACCAAAGAGATAATTTAGTCGAGTTAATCAAATCAGGTTTTAAAGAAATTATCAAGGTCAAAGGGGAATCAGTCCATACATTTAAAAAAAGTAACAAAAACTGAAAGTAAAACTACATCACTTGAATTTTGAATGTGATAAAGATTATGGATGTTTATCACACTTTTTATTAGACTTCTTTATGCTTTTACAGCACATATCAAGGCCAAAAACATCAAAATAAATACATTTT
Source organism: Leucopleurus acutus (assembly GCF_964270905.1). Classification (NCBI taxonomy): domain Eukaryota; kingdom Metazoa; phylum Chordata; class Mammalia; order Artiodactyla; family Delphinidae; genus Leucopleurus; species Leucopleurus acutus. The sequence continues at coordinate 37,913,559 of NC_139152.1, forward strand.
TAAAAAGGAAAAAAACCACCTGATTTCTATTGCTACGTTATATTCTAAAATTCCTCAATCTGAGGATGATGGCTCTTCAAGGTTCCCAGGGTCTATATGGACCTGCTAAGACGCCAAAGTTTCTTCATTCACAACCAATCCACCCTCAGCTTCTTCCTACTCTGATTCATATTTTGTTCAGTCAGGTCTCATAACAAAAGACTATCTCACCCAGTCTAAGGTGAGATTCTGGAGTAGGAGGAAAGAAGCTTGAAGAACAATGTGCAACTTGCACATGTACAAAGAAAACAGCTCTAAGAAAAGGTTTCATATTATACATATCTGGACTTTCTAATTTTACTTATGTTCCACTGTTATTCCTAGAGGGTGAAGGCCCTTCGCAGAACTGTATTACAGTGATATCTAAAAGTTACAGTATGTTACAGGAATAAATATAAAACTCTGGCAAGGAACTTGGTCTTTACATGGGAACCTGATTTAAGTATACATCGTGTACCTACCAATGTGTTAATAGCTTCAGAAAAAACTAAGAAAGAAAGGGCTAGATTATAGAAAGTCATGAATGTCAGGGCAAAGTAGGGACTTGATCAAGTAGTGATTTAGAATAACACTGTGGAGATGGGAAGTGTCATGATAAAATCAGTGCTTCAGCTAATAGCACACAGGGAAGACTGGAATGGAGGAAAAGACAGAAGAAGAATGGAAGATCTGAATGCTATTACTAATAATGAATCTTATCATTTGGGTGCTCTCCCTGTTAAAGTAATCAAATATCTACATTTATTAAACAAATAAATAAAATATTCTTTACTTTTCAAGGGGTTCTTTAAATAGGGGCTTTTCATTAGGCAACTGAAACACCAAAGTTGAATTAAACAAAAGTTTCTTAGAAACATACCCATTGAATAAGATACCTCTGTGCCTTATTAATGATATCTTATGCACATGTTAGCATGTAGACACTTTATTTAGTAAACAATTTTTTTTTTACCTTCCAATTCCAGGTAATGTATCAGGAAACCATGACAATTCCAGTTCCTGTCTCTTCTGCCTAATCAATGCACTGATTTCATTGACTTCTATAAATTCTGTACTAAAAGATAAATTTTAGACCCTCATCAGAATTCCAAATATTTAAGTTCAGAATAACAACTGGGTTATACCATAAATAGCAGAAGTTTTTATACCTAGCATTATAAATCACATTTTTTAAAAAAAGAACATTTTTCTATTTAAAAACTTTCAAAATGAACTCATTCCTAAATTTTTTATATTATAAATCTAAATTGTACTAATCTGATTCATAAAAATAACACTTGAATTTCTATCTTGACAGAATTTTTAAAAAGTCAATTCAGACGAATAGCCTTATTATTGAGAGAAAAAAGCAACACTACTTCTATCCCATGAACCAAAGTTGCAGCAAGCAGTTCCACCCAGAATTCTAGGTGCAATAGTTGCCACCTGAAGCTAAGCGTAAGACGAAAGAAGAAAGTAAAGGAAGGCATGGTTATTTTTATAACCAAAAATGGGTACAGTTCGGTTTTTCAAAAGGCTACTCGGATGTAATTGTTTTCTTTGGTACCTTGCCAACCTCTAAAATTAAATCACAATCTTAATCTGTCTCGTTCATTCAACCAACTCCATGTGATTTTAAAACTCCAACTTAATCTTCAAATTCCACAAATATCTACTCATGATCTATAATGCCAGTTACTAAAGGATTCAAAGATGACCGAGTCTACTCTGAAAGTGTTCTGCTTTACTAGGTACTTCCCTCATCATTTAACAACTAGCCTACTTCTCTGTCACATAAAAACCTTGTGTAGAACAACTAAATTTATTATTAAGGAAAAGGAAGACCACTAGCATAGGCAGTCACTGCATAATAGAGGGTCACAAAGTAACAGGTTTCCCTTTATTTGCCAAAAGAAACAAAAACATAAAACAAGGTGCTTTCATAATGTTTGTTGAGCCAAGTTTAAATTTCTACCAAAAGTTAACTTTAATAACTAAAATATCAAATATAAAAAGCATAAATTAAAAGCAGAAAATACTAACCAGTAAGCTGTACTGGTAAAAGCAGATTCCCCAGTGTGACTACTAGAAGAGAAGATATTGGAGAAAAAATTTCTGAAGCACTGATTTGTACACGGATTTGATCTTTGAGGCTAGAAAAGTAAAGAGAGGTTGGTGTTACAGCAAACAAAATCTTTCCATAATAGGTAGGTAATATTGGGTTAGCCAAAAAGTTCATTTAGGTTTTTCTGTTAAATCGTACTGAAAAACCCGAACGAACTTTTTGGCCCACCCAATAGTTATATTTAAATATTTTGATATACGTGAGGCACTAGAGTTACGTACCAAAACAATAATAAACTGTTATTAATCTAAGAAAAATATTTTTCTTTATTTCAACAAACCTTATTTGTCTTTATTATTGCATTTTCTTTTCCTCCCATTTCACTGTGTTTAGAGTTTCCTGTACAAAGACACAAAAAGATCTTGCCTTAATTTTTATTTTAAAAGGTTTTAAATGCGTATTGATACTGGCATATTGACAAGAGAAGGTTAAAATGTGTAGAAAAGTTGTATTTAAAATAACAGTACTTGCATTTATATAATTTTTTTAATGCTAATTTTATCTTGTTAAGCCACAGACAAAAGGAAAATATAAGAGGGCGCAATACAGAGAACTAGTGAAGCATGTAAAATTGCTATGCTCAGAGCATTAAGTATTAAAATTCTAGTCAATATTTTCTGGCATCATGGCAAACTTAAACCGTCCTATAATGAAAAGCATATAAAAGAAGTCAAATTATTTAATATCAATAATGCACTTAATATATCCTTTCAAGTTATGACCTAAACAACAGGTACTGTTAACTCACCTCAAGTAGAAGCTGACCAGGGGAACTGGGGCCATCAGCCCTTGTCAACCATAAATTACCATTTGGCCACAGTCACCAATTTCAATTAAGTACCCTCCCCCTTCCTCCTCAAACTTTATAGAATTAGGAAAAGTAGAAGAGTTGATTAAAACAGCTTTCTGCTACAGCAACGTTTTTGGTTGTATTGCGTACAACTTATTTTTTGGTTTTACCTGTCCCATCTGAAAATTTATTTCTATGGATACATACTTCCAGGTTAAGGAAGATAAAGGAGGAATAGTTTCTGCTAACCACAAAAATTGTGTTAACATCTTTATAGATTACTGCTCTTGGTTTTCTTTATCATCAAACCTATGTTATTAGTCATCTCTACCTATCAATACACCTGTCTGCAATAAACTGCTGCTGGTACTGCCACTGCTCTCTCCTCAGAACTCTGGGAAAAGTTTACAGTACAATCAACAACTGGTCTTTCAATCTCCAGCCAAACTTGTCTCACAAAGGCCCTACTAACTTTGTTCAAAGTAAATCAACCTGACTGACTGGGAGGCCTGTTTCCTGCCACTGCAAGATTGTAAGTATTTTGGGTTTCTTCTGTCAGTCTAGTTGGTAACAGTCTACTCTCTACTTAATAACATACTAATTTCCTTTTAAGTTACTATATAACAGCTGTATGGTTTCATGCCATTATCCATCCTTCACACATGTCCCACCCAGAACTGCTGTAACAAATGAAATTTCATGCTGGGGAGAGGGGTGCTGGCTGAGTTCCAGGAACTTATTTTCCTACCCTTTGATGTATATTTAAAAGATGATACTGACTTTTTCAAGTGGTTAAAGAAGCCAGGAATAAAAATGTGTGATAGGTACCCAGCCACATTCTTAGAAATAACAATTTCCTTCAACTAGACTGAGAATTGCTGTGTTGTAGCTACACAGTATTTTTTACGCCCAAAGGGTGCTAAGTTGTTCTCATTCAGGTTTCATTCACTCAATACTGAATAAGTACGTACTGCTGACACAGCATTCCTTCACTTGGAAGCCTATGTCAAGAAGCCACCACAGATGAAATGCTCTCTGTGGGAAAAAATGTTAGTTTTCTGGCCAATGCTAAGTATGAAAATCTCATCCAAAAGCTATTTCACATATTTCTGGGTAATTCTCAGGTGATTATGAGCAGCTCCAATGGTGGATTTATCTAAACTGTGGTTTCCTAGAGACCATTTCACAAGTTCATTCTACTAATCTATCCTTTGGACAGCAGTGATACATCTTTTCATTTAATTTTTATCAAAGTAATGCATGTACATACTTTAAGAAGTCAAATAGCATTTCTAGACTTATTAAAAAAAAAAAAAAACTACAGCAATCCCCACTCCTGATTTCAGCTCCACCAAAGCACTCATCAAATCCTTTAGCTGTCTCCTCTCATATTTCACCTCTTTATTTCTAAATAACATGCTTACTCCACCTTGATTTTTTTGGTTTCAGATATTTTCCAATTTTTTTTTCTATAGAAGATAAAGACTTTTGCTCCTCCACCCTAATGTTCTTCTGATATGTCAACATTGGACATAAGCAATATTACATAACTATAACTATACAGACATTCTCGGCTGAACCATGTACTGAATTATGATTACTTTTCTTGCACAACTTCTTGCTTCTCCTAGGGATAATGACTGCTTTGTTTTCTTTTTTCTTTAACTATATTATCTATCATTAACTTAGCTAACTCTACAACAAAAGTATAAATCTCCTCTTAATACACTCAAATACATCAATTCATCCATCAAGTTTGCTCCCCACTCTCTTGGAAATACTCTTCTTTTGTCTTGCTCCAATCTGAACTGACAACTCTCTAAACACTGCTGTTCAACCGTCATTCTGAGACTATCCTCCATCATCGTCACGATCCCCTTTCTTCCTGGGTCAAAACTCATTTTATTATTTTTCTCCTTTCTCTGTTTCTTTTAGGAACTTATTTTCTGAATCTCACATTGTTCCTTTGTTTACTTTCTCATTAAGTGACACATACATATCCTCCAGTATAATTATGAGAGAGGATGTGTGAGAATGAATTTTTGAGCTCTTATGTATTTGACAATGTCTTTATTTTGCCCTATCACTTGACTGATGGTTTGGTAGTGTACAGAATTTTCTAGGTTAGTAATTGTTTTCCCCAGAATTTTCAAGGCAGTGCTCCACTGGTCCATCTGTTGCTGCTGACAACATTCTTTTACACATGGTCTCTTTCTCTCTCTAGAAGCTCTTCAAATATTGTTATATGCAGAGTTCTAGGATTTTATAAAGCACTTAGTATAGTTCTTTCCTCATTTACTAGGTATTAGGTTAATTATCTGGATACTCATACTCTACTATTCTGGGAAATTTTCTTTTGTTGTATTTTTCTTGATAAATTTCTCCCTTTTATTTTTTCTTTCTGGAATTTTAGTACTCAGTACTGGAACCTCATGAACTAATACCCTATCACCTCTTTGACTTCTGTCCCACTTTCTGAGGTTTCTAAGCTCGTCTTCCACTTCCGTTCAATATTTTAAACTTCTACTATAATATTCTAAATTTCCAAAAGTTTTCCTTTTTTAGTCTTTTCTTGTCTCACTGATGAAATATCCCTTCTCTTATCTCTGAGGATATTAATTTTCAAGTAGTTCCCTGTTTCCCAGCACTGGGTTTCTATCAGGATCCTTTCCTTTGTCTCTTTACTGATCTCTATTATATTGGAGGTTCCCTCAAATCTCTGGTGATCCTTGATTGTTTGCGGGACACTAAAATACTGATTGAAGATGATGTGGATGGGTGGTCAGTGCCTTTCAATGGCTTTCACTGTAAGGTGATCAAGCACAGATCTGGCTGCTTCATTCAGAGACACCCAAATGGCAGTATCTCCAAGTCCTTCAGGCAAGACAGTATCCTGGAAGATACCTTCTATCTCCCACTTTGGGAACAAGCAAGATTGCAAGTGCTTTGGGAAATGATCATGGGTAGGGAACTAGAGGCCTCAACATCTGACTTAATTTCCTTTTCTTTACTGTTGTTTCCTCTACTCCCATGTGTGCTACAGTTTAATCTAGTTCAACCGCTCATTCTAGAGAGTAAGCCTCCAGTCTTTGCCTGCATAGACTCCTTCCCCTACACTGGCCAGAAATCTGCAGGATATACTTCTCCTTTAAAAAAATTTAACCAATTCTGTTTTTCAGCACAACTGCATATACCTGCTTTCAGAGATAATAGAGGCCCCCAGACCCAAGACTAAGGTTCTATGGTACATGAACTGATTTGATTCTTAACCCCACTCTCTCCATGAAAGGTTCGGGCTTCAGCTTTCTGCTAAGACAGTTTACCATTCACCTCAAACAGTCATTTTCAAGCTTCTACTTTATGGACATCTCTTATCTGCTGTCCCTCCTCTCTAGTTCTCTTATCTTTCTGGCTTTAAATTTTTCTTTCCATTCTTTTATGGTCATTTCCATAGGGTTCTAGGAGGGATAAGAGAATTAAACAGGTGCTCAATCTGTTATGCTTAACCGGAAGCTTATCTCATTCTTTTGAATTCAGTATATCCCAAAAGATGTTTCATGACAACAGCTTTTTCTACAATACGAACCAGTATAACAAAGGCTCTGAGCTTAGAGCCTAGTACTTGGCAGGCACCCAATTAAAAACTTCGAAAAACTTGAAAAAAATTAAAGACACTAAACCGCATTGCTTCTGAAATCTAGCCAAGCAATCATAAAAAGACAGATAATATTTTCTCAAGAAGTTCTTTCATAAAAATAAATTTAAATTATCCTTTGGGCACCATGGTTCCTGCTCAGTCTAACTAGGTAAATACATAAAAATGTTCTTAATTTGCACAACTTCCCACTAACTCTACCTTCACCTTAACTTTCATCTTAGTTCCTTGCTCAGTCATCAAATGCCTACATTTAAGAGTCCAAGGTTGCTTCTCTTTTGCATGATAGGTTCATTATTGCCTCTAAACTTTGAGACAATTACAAGTAACTTTACAGATTCTCTTGGTCTTCTAATGAGGCAGTTTGTTAATAAATGATATCTAAGAAATCTCAATGTGAAAATTAAAGGTTAAAACCCTTAAAGGTTCTATTCCTATAGTTATGACTTATAAACTTGAGCCTGAAAAAAAACAAAAACAAAACCTGTTCTCTATTACATTTCTGAAAGGAAACACAAAATAAAGTTAATTACAAAGTTAATTGGTCTGCTAAGTAGGGAGCAGTCTGCTATTTATATCGAGCCATTAGAAAAAGACGATAATTTGAGTTACAAAGCTTGTGGACAACCACAAAGTGAGAGGCTTAAGATGAGTAATATTAATAATATCATACTTTAGCATTATTCTGCAGTGGTAAGAGGCATTAGACATAGAGTCAGAAGACTGGATCAAATTCTGTCTGCTTCCCTTTTGTTGATTGCATCTCCTTGTCACTTAACACGCATCTCTGTCTCTTGTATGTCTTATAAATTAGTAGTTAGATTTCTTAATCAGAAATGAGAGGCCCTCGTACCGCAAAAATAAATAAATAAATAAAATAAATAAATAAACTTTCCTTTACTACCTGTTCAATTACCTTGATGTATAGTTTATATACAAAAGGCAAGGTAGATGCTTGTATCTTTCCTTTCATATATTGGTTTTAAAAAGGAGTTAACTTCCTAGCATCCTCTAAAATAGACCAATTTGTGTTTGTTTACTTACAAGGTAGCATGATGAACTCATGAACTTAAACATATCTGACAGGTTTCAATAACTGTCCTTGACAGTTACTGAAGTTATTATACTCTTCATGCTCAGATTGTTCCATTTTTGCCTAAAGGGAGCCCAATCTAGTTGATTCTTGAGACTTGTTACAATCCTAGCACTGCTTTGAAAGTTTCCTTGCCTTCTGTTAAGAAAAAAATATTCTAGGCACATCTTATTTATTTACTATCTCAAACCTGTAAACAGTCATTTATTTCAAGGAGGCCTGGTTCTTTTATTAGGAAATGTTATTTGGAGAACACAATCTCTGCATCAGAGTTGGGTCACAGTGATTTCTCATCACTTAGAAATTTTATTTCAGAATTACTGAAAGAGCTGTTTTTGACCACCAAGCTGTTTTGGCCACCAAGTTTGTAATGAATTTTTTACAGCAGCCCTAGGAAACTAATATAGACCTAGGTACAGTTTTTAATTGACTAATAAAAGTGAATATACAGGCATAATAAATTGGTTAAGGCATTCATAAAACTTCTTTACATGCAAAATCCAACTTTTTCGAATTACTTTTCAACCCAAGTTTGTTGATGACCATTTTTCACATGATATCATCCTCTATGCTATCAAGAACAGTGGTGATTTGTGGAGAATACAGTCAATAAATTATGTAATATCTTTGTATGGTGACAGATGGTAAATGGATTTATCATGGTGATCATTTTGAAATGTACAGAAATATCAAATCATTATGTGTGTACCAGGAACTAACACAGTGTTGTAGGTCAATTATACTTCAAAAACAAACAATCAAACAAACTCATAGAAAAAGAGCTCAGACTTGTGGTTACCAGAGATGAAGGTTGAGAGGAGGGGGAATTGATGAAGGTAGTCAAAAGGTGCAGACTTCCAGTTATAGGATAAATAAGTACTAGGGATGTAACATACAACATGATAAATATAATTAACACCATTGTATGTTATACATCAAAGTTGTTAGAGAGTAAATCCTGAGAGTTCTCATTACAAGGAAACACTTTTTTCTATTTCTTTAATGTATCTATAGGAGATGATGTTCACTAAACTTACTGTGATAATCATTTCATGATGTATGTAACTCAAAACATTATGCTGTATACCTTAAACTTACACAGTGCTGTATATATCAATTATTATCTCAATAAAGCTGGAAGAAAAATAAAGAACAGTGGTGATTCTTCAGGAAATCCATACAAGAACTAAATCATTGGTGCTGGCCTCTTATACTGGCCTTTGCAGTTAAGTATGTATTTAATAGAATTAGCCAACTTATGACTTTCTTGGGAATGCTGGCGCATGTGTCTGATGAATTTCCCCTAATTCTCTTTCAGTTAGAGGTCTAGGGGTTAAGAAAATTCCAGGATTATCTATGGATCTTCTCCCAAGTTTCTGCTATCTATTCTCCAGATTTAATGACAGCACTTTGTATGTTCATACAATCACAGGCAGTGACAACTATGCAGCTGTGTGGTCAACAGTGATCATACGAGACAAATGATAAGATAGAATCCTACTTCAGAGATGTTACAATGGGGGAGAAAAAGGGTTCTCAGAATTGATCAAGTAAGGCGTATACTAAATGAGTCATAAAGACAAAAAAGAAACACAACCTGAGAAAAAAGAGACAGCTCTAGAATTTTTCAAACAGATATTTAGCTTCCTATCTTTTTGGAGTAACTTCTACCAAGTTTTCCTAAAATGGTTTCACCACATTGTAATCCAGTGGAAAAAAACCTTTAATGGTATCTTTTTGCATAACATTACTCCTTGTAAGATAATATGCAGAAATTTTAGCTTTATTGCTCAACTCTCTATGACAGCCTCAACCTTCCTTTCCAGTCTTATTTCTGATCATGGTCTTTATTAACATTTTTGCCCAAACTCAAGAGTGGGGAAAGAAATGATAACTGCAAGAAACCATCAATATGACTTAAGCGCCAAACACTAATTCACATATCAACATGACCAATTACCATTAAAACAATCTAAAGATGAAAAAATCTTTTGCATATGACATGCAAACATCCATATTTTTTCAGAGCATCTCTACGTGGTTGTAGAGTAAGCATCTTACATGTCCAAAAGAGAAATCTTTATTATACCATCCTAAACATTCTATTGGCCTTCCCCATCTCAGTAACTGGCAACTCCATTTTAACAGTTGTTCAGGCCAGGACTTTAGTCTCACCCTTGAATTCTTTACCTCACATCAATCCATCAGCAAATCCTTTTAATTTCACCTCTGAAATACAACATTTACAGAATTGAGCCACTTCTCACCACTTCCACTAATATCTGCCTGGCCCAACCCACCATAATCTGTGGCCGGGAATACAGCCACCAAACTAGTCTCTCAGGCCTCCTATGAGGACCTTGCCCTCCTATGAACTATTCTCTCCTTCACAGCCAGAGATCCTTTAATAATATGTCAGTCCATACTATCCCTGAAAATGCTTGCCATTTAGGAGGCGTTAAATGACCTCCCAGCCAATGGCTTAACTCTTCCTCCTCCATCTACGTAATTCAATTGTTCTAGTCATACTGACGTCCATGCTATTCTCTGAACATACCATGATTGCTCCTGTCTCAAGGCTTTTGCACTTGCTCTTCCCTCTCCTGCAACACTCTAGATACATTTATGGCTTGAACCCTTACTTATTCTAGATTGCTGTTCAAATATAATCTAATCCAAGAGGCTTTCCCTGATGCCTTATAATAATCACCTCCAGAATGTCATCATCCTTTGTCCCTTTACCCTACTTTATTCTTCTTTGAAGCACGTATAACACCTGTCATATTATACATTTATCTCTTTATTGTCCACAAAAGATACTCTGTTAGCAAGCACTTTGTCTCTTTTGTGCATTACCACAACCCTAAGAGTCCAGAGCTGCTTCAGAGTCTGTTGAATGAATGAGTTCATCTCAATTCCCTTTTGCTCTCCTAGTACGAACTTCTCATACTGAGTATGTGGTGAGTATGGATTTAGAATTTACATCTGAATAATCTTCATTAAACATGATAACTAAATGTAAGCTATTTCATCAGGTACATAATCTATCTCAATGCTAGAAGAAAAACTGTCTAAGTAAGATGTATTAAACGCCACAAGTAAAAAGCAACATCACAGAAAAAAATCTAAATGGGTAATCAGTAAGTACCCAATACCCTTCAACTAAATCCAGACTTGTTCAGTTAAGACAACTGCTAATAATTACATGATAGGTATTAGTACTCTTGTTCTACCCACTCATAAAGTATAAAGAATATTCTGCCTATCCTAAACCAAACAAATAACTTCAGGCATCTTAACATAAGTAGACATGGCATTAAGTTACAGGCCTTGGATAATGTTAACCTTCTGGCAGGAAATACGTTTTTTAAGAACTATAATTAAAAATTACCTATTCAAAATTTTAAAACTCCCAACAAACAAAAGTCCAGGACCAGACGGCTTCTCAGGTGAATTCTACCAAACACTGAGAGAAGAGTTAATATCTACCCCTCTCAAACTATTCCAAAAAACTGCAGAGGAAGTAACGTTTCCAAGGCCAGCAACCCTAATACCAAACCAGACAAAGATATCACAAAAAATAAAATTAAAGGCCAATATCACTGGTGAACATACACCCAAAAATACTCAACAAAATAATGGCAAACCAAATTCAACAGTACAGTAAAACGATCATATATGCCATGATCAAGTGGGATTTATCTCAGGGATGAAAGAATGGTTCCATATCCACAAAGCAATCAATGTGATGCTCATTAACAAACTGAAGAGTAAAAACCATAAAATAATCTCAATAGCTGCAGAAAAGCTTTTAAAAAAATTCAACACCCTTTATGATAAAAACTCAATAAAGTGGGTACAGAGGGACCACACCTCAACATAATAAAGGCCATATATGACAAACCCACAGCAAACATCACACTCAACGGTGAAATGCTGAAAGCATTTTCCTCTAAGATCAGGGACAAGACAAAGATGCCCACTCTCGCTACTATTATTCAACATAATTTTGGAAGTCCTAGCCACAGCAATCAGACAAGAAAAAGAAACAAACAGCATCCAAATTGGAAAGAAAGAAGGAAAACTGTCACTGTTTGCAGATGACATATTATACACAGAAAATCCTAAAGGCGCCACCAAAAATCTACTGGAACTCATCAATGAATTTGGTAAAGTTGCAGGATATAAAATTAACATGCAGAAATCTGTTGCACTTCTCTACCCTAACAACAAACTATCAAAGACAAATTAAGAAAACAGTCCCATTCAAAATTCCATCAAAAAGAATAAAATACCTAGGAATAAATCTAACTAAGGAGGTAAAAGATCTGTACTTGGAAACCTATAAGACGCTGATGAAAGAAACTGAAGACAACACAAACAGATGGAAAAATATATCATGTTCATGGACTGGAAGAATTAATATTGTTAAAATGACCACACTACCCAAGGCAATCTACAGATTCAATGCAATCTCTATCAAAATACCAATGGCATTGTTCACAGAACCAGAACAAATAATTCCAAAATTTGTATGGAAACACAGAAGACACTGAATAGCCAAAACAATCTTGAGAAAGAAGATTAAAGCTAGAGGTATCATATGATCCACCAATTCCATCCCTCGGTATTTATCCGAAGAAAACAAAAACAGTCATTCAAAAAGATATATGCACCTCCATGTTTACTGTAGCATTATTTAAAATAACCAAGAGGGCTTCCCTGGTGGCGCAGTGGTTGAGAGTCCACCTGCCGACGTGGGGGACCCGGGTTCGTGCCCTGGTCTGGGAAGATCCCACATGCTGCGGAGCGGCTGGGCCCGTGAGCTATGGCCGCTGAGCCTGCGCGTCCGGAGCCTCTGCTCCGCAGCGGGAGAGGCCACAATGGTGAGAGGCCTGCGTACCACAAAAAAAATAATAATAAAAAAAATAAAAATAACCAAGATATGGAAGCAACCTAAGTGCCCATCAATAGATGAATGGATAAAGAAGATGTGAGATACACACACACACACACACACACATATTCCACACAATGGAATATTACTCAGCCATGAAAAAGAATAAAGCCCTGCCATTTACAACAACATGCAAGGACCTACAGGGAATTATGCTAAGTGAAATAAGTCAGACAGAGAAAGACAAATACTGTATGATATCACTTATACAAACAAAATCATAGAAAAAAAGATCAGATTTGTGGTTACCAGAGGCAGGTGGTGGGGGAAGGAGGACCTGGATAAAGGAAGTAAAAAGGTATAAACTTCAAGTTATAAGATAAATAAGTACTAGGGATGTAATGTACAACATGATAAATATAATTAACACTGCTGTATGTTATACATGAAAGTCATTAAGAGAGAAAATCCTAAGAGTTTTCATCACAAGGATAAAATTTTTTTTTCTATTTCTTTAATGTTGTATCTATATGAGATGATGAATGTTCACTAAACTTACCATGGTAATCATTTTATGATGTATGTAAGTCAAATCATTATGCTGTACACTTTAAACTTAGTGTTGTATATGTCATACATAATTTATATATGTAATATACATAAGTTATGCACATAATTTATATACATAATTTATACATGTATATATATATTTACATACATAAATTGGAAGGAAAAAAATTAGCTATTCAACTGGCTTACGATGTCCCCTGAAAACTTGTTTAGTATTTCATATTCTGAATAGTAAAACAAATTCTCAAATCCAAATGAATCAGAGTCTTATAAATGGCCTTCACCATACTGAAGCACTATAGATTTAAGATTTGCCTATGTTCTCCTCTCTAAAAATAAGTCCAGGCAGGAGATACATACTTAAAGAAAATTACAGTAGTCTTAAAACTAAGATTATCATAGGGAGAATGGGCCAGATTATCTAGAGAAAATCTAAAACATCATTTACTCTTCCTTAGCAGTAAATTTTACATCAGATCCTAGAATTACCAAACAAAGGCTATTCATTAAAAAGGATGTTATTCTACAGCAATGACACAGAAAAACAAAGAAGTTTTGATACCTAAAGTTCTTTAACAAAAGAAAAATGCTTATCTAACCATAAAGTCCTTTTAGTGAAATTCCACTTTAAGAGTAAATTATCAAAGACAGACATTCATTAATCTGTAAATCTGGGGTTATCTATAATCCTGAGATCATGTTAATTCAAATAAAAAAGCCAATAACAACAACAACCAAACTTGGTATTCAAACGTATAAAAAATGAAGTTGATTATCATTTAGTTTTAAGATGAATTCATTAATTCTTTCTATCTATAAATAGAAATTAATTATAACCTGGCCTGGAAAATAAATGCTCACTTCTCCCTGCTTACAATTAGCCTATAGTAAGTTGTTCTTTGTAACAAGAATAAACCGCTTGAGCTCCAAAGAGGAGTCACAAAGCACTATAGTGCCATTTTTCTCAGGCCCTGCTGCAAAGCTTTCCTGTATTAAAGAACCATACACTAGACAACAAGAGACAGGCATATCTAACTGCTCATTTAGATAAATATGTAAGAAATGCTTTATTTCCAAATAAAGTTTCAAATTAAAAGTGTGGCTCAAAGCCAAACCACAACTTCCTCTGGGAACTATGAATTACCTTCTCACTGTCACAGGCTTCTCTTGTTACTGCTTACAGTTATTGTCCCACAAGGTATTTCATCTCAGTTCCCATAAGGACTTCTGCACTAATGAGTGGAGTAGGACCACAATGTAGGTTGCTAACCAAGGAGTTGGAAAACATCCTTTTCTCCTTTTTCTTCCCAACATACATGTGCGCGCGCGCACACACACACACACACACTCATTCACTCTCCCCTTCCCTCCTTACAGCTGAGCATGAAAACAAAAAAGGCAGGAAACAGTATAAATGACTCCATGAAAGCAGTTTATGTAGGACTGAATACAGTGTACAGAGCTCAGCAGAGTTCTGTGCATGACTATTTTCCAAGCCAAAATATTACTTACAAGAACTTTGGCACAAGCATTAAAGTAAGAAACAAAAAAAGGTAGAACACACAAGTAAGAAAGTCACTTACTGTATATCATCTTCAAGTCATAAAGTTTTGCACTTAATAGATCTTCTCTTTTGACTTTTTTTCTGTAAACACCAATAAAGAGATGAAATAAGAGAAAACTGTTACTTTGCTCATTTATTTTCAATCCACTGCCCACCAAATTGAAAGTATTATGCACTGAGTTTTAAATTTTAGCAAAGAAAGCATGATTAGTTGGACTCCCCACTTAGCTGCCACTCCAATGACTGCAATGGAGATTCACTAACAAGAAACAAAACACTCTTGCAACCCCTTTCCCTGGAACTGGGAGAAACTATCAGAAAGAGGAGTTTTACAGCTTTAGAAGGGAGAGGCAACACTGAATGGGATATCTTCTAAGTGCAGGAAATGAGGCATATGCCTCATAAACATAAGATTGAATGAGAGGAATTCTAAAAACATCCAAAAGACTCCCAAAATAATGTACAGTAAAAATCTAAGAGCTGACAGATTTTCCACCTTGGAAGAAATCATTAAGGGTATGACTTGGTGAGCAAAAGCAAATTATTATTTTGCATTAGTATTTTGCATTACATCCCTATACCATCCCTCTACCACAGTCCTTGAGAAAAAACAGTTAAGCATGTGGACTACCTCAGCTCTGTTAGACCCACTGTATGACCCTATCACAGGTCATACAATGATGAGCACTGCACTCTCAGCACGAGCCAAGAGAACTGGGTAATTCTGAAAAAATGCCTACCTATGACATTGTCACAGCCAAGAATAGGAGATGAATCAATAATGAAGCTAGCAAAAGGTATTTCTTCACTATGCTTGGGAAAAATGTGCTATTTACTACATAACCATAAATGGAAGACTCAAAGCTGACTCAGATATAATTAAAAGAAACTGTAAATAAAATTTGCTCTACTGCAGTTATTAACTGGCTTTATGGGTGGGCTCTTGAACAGAGTGTTCCAGGAATCCCTTAAAATCTAAAAACTTTTGTCTCTAAGTATGTTTTCGGATAGTAGTTGTCTATAGTTTTCTTAGGATTACCAAAGAAGTCTGTAACTTCCCAAAAGTCTATAACTTCTAAAGAGCTACAGCGTTCTAAATTAGTTGCATGATTCAATAAATCTCAAGGAATACTGATAACTGTTTTGGTAACTAATATATTTACTCTCTTAAGATATTAGTATTCTGATGAAATGTACTAATGAATCATAGATTTAATTATGACTTTGACAACTTTTGGACAGCTCTAAATATACTTCAGATCAAAAAGGGCTTCAATTTTAAATGTACTGTAACAAGTTATTTTAAGTATTAATAATAAATGAATCTCCAGTACACTATTAATTCAATTTAATTCAAAAATATGTTAATATCTGTTAAACCTGCGTACTATTTCTAGGCAATTATGTTTTAACAATAGCAGTTAATGAAACAAATCCAAACGTGTTTAAAAATTTTTTTAAACAATAAACATTTGTTATAGCAGTAGCAAGTGTCTGCTATAACACAGAGAAACAAAATGAGAAAGATAATAACTAGTTTCAATTACAACTGTCTCATGAAGAATGTTGTACTATATCTTTAGTTACTTTCTACTTTCTGTCCATAAATACTAGAGCAGTTACTCAGAATGTGGGCTGTGCACCAATGCTTATCCATATTTGTTTGTGATATGTACAAAAATGCGTAAGCATTCAGAAAATTTTACAGAAATTTTACACTGTTGTAACTTTTATTGTACAAAAATATCGATCTAAAACAAATTAGGAAAAAACTAAAAAAAACTAATTCATCAAAGATAGAGGTCAAATAAATTATATTCTCAGATTTCAGCTGGTCCTTCCTTAACTTATCAAGGGTGTGCTTTAAAAGAAGTAATTAAATACATTTAAACCTCACCTCAAATTAAATACAAAAAACCTCATTTTTTTAAGTACTTTTTTTCTTTTTACTAGCTATCTTCTGATTCTACACAGTTGGATTCCACTTCTGAAGTTCAGCACTAACCTCATACAGCTTTTAGAATTTTCCTGACAGGACAGCTGTTTCTTAAAAGAGCTTTCAATTTTCTTGTCATTTGTTTCTCTCAACTGTCTTTTTATGTGAACCTGTAAGAAAAAGCAAAATCACCTATTTAGACTGATAATCTGGCATCACAAATGATAACCTACACATTTCCCTTGAAAGGACAAAAAATTAAAGAAACAAAATTGTCTGAATGAACGTGCAGCCCAAATACATATGCTTATTAATTCAAGCATGCTAAACTATAAACTCAGTATGAGTGCTAAGCTCTGGGGAAACATAACAGTAAGAGAGGGGCATGTAAATAGATTAAGTGCTCATAACAAATATAAACACAGATCTTTGTATACATGTAGAACTGACTTTGAGGATATCAGAGAAGACTTTAATGAGTAGATGATTTATGAGTTGGTCTTCAAGAATGAGTAGGAATCTGTATAAGGAAAAAATATTCTAAATGGAGGGAACACAGTTATAAGAAACAGTAAGAAGCCAATGCAGATGGGGAAGAAAAAATTAGCAGGATATGAAGCTGATACAATGTATTAGGACCAGACTGTAAAGGGTCCTGAATAAGAAAATAATTCTATAGGAATCAGAAAATAGAGTTTTAAAAGCATGTGAATGAGATGATCAAATTTGTTTTCTTTGGCAGTGATATGGAGAATGAACCAGTTAAGGGAAACTATAGAAGTCAGGAAACTGGAAAAAAGTTCTTATAACAGTGTAGATCTATACTGTATGAGACAATAGTCACTAGCCACATACTATTAAGCATGTGAAATGTGGCTGGTTTAAATTGAGATGTACTTGTAAGTGTAAAATATACACCGGATTTCAATGAAAACAACAAAAAATAAAATCCTTCAATAATAATTCTTCTAAAATATTACATGTTGAGATAATACACTAGATATGTTGAATTAAATATAAAAATTCAATTTAACTGTTTCCTTTTGGTCTTTTAATGCGGCTACTAAAAATTTTATATTATAGAGTGGTTTGTAGTATATTTCTATTGGTAGAACAGGTCTAGATGACAGCATGAGGGCCTACAAAGAGGTAATGAAGTGGGAACAAATTTAAGACATTGTGCAGAAGGAACAGGCAAAAATAAGACAAAGAGAAAAGATGGAAAACTCCCGGATGTTTTTGATCTGGGTGACTGGGATTATGGTACAATACAACTGGGGTTAGGGGATGGGGCAGGGAATGAGATGAGTTTGGGGTTTGTTAATATTTAGATTCCTTTGGTATTCTACATGGAGATGTCCAACAAGTGGTTGAAAATATAAGCAATTATATATGACCCATTCAAGTTTAATTGTAAAGGGAAAAGGATAATAAAGATTCAAAAGAAGTAAAAGGGCAAAGGAAGATATTAAGAATATATGGATAATACCACACACAGAATTACCGTATGACCCGGCAATCCCACTACTGGGCATATACCCAGAGAAAACCATAATTCAAAAAGACACATGCACTCCAATGTTCACTGCAGCACTATTTACAATAGGCAGGTCATGGAAGCAACCTAAATGCCCACTGACAGACGAATGGATAAAGAAGATGTGGTACATATATACAATGGAATATTACTCAGCCATAAAAAGGAACAAACTGGGTCATTTGTAGAGTCGTGGATGCATCTAGAGACTCATACAGAGTGAAGTACGTCAGAAAGAGAAAAAAAAATATCGTGTATTAACGCATACATGTGGAACCTAGAAAAATGGTACAGATGTACCCGTTTGCAGCACAGAAATTGAGACACAGATGCAGAGAACAAACGTAAGGACACGAAGGGGGTGGGCAGGGGGTGGGAGGTGGGGTGTGGTGTGGTGTGATGAATTGGGAGATTGGGATTGACAGGTATATACTGATGTGTATAAAATGGATGACTAACATGAAGCTGCTGTATAAAAAAATAAAATAAAATTCAAACATAAAGAAAGAATGTATGGATAATATCACACATGATAAGGAATACCTTTTAAGTTTGACAAAATTAGATTAACACTCCCCCAAACTTTTAACTTAAGTAGCACTCAAACCCTATTAAATAAAACATAAATTTTTATTCCAAGCAACAGAACAAAATTCACATGAAGCAACAGAACAAAATTTTACAAAAGAATATCTTTGGAAGCTAGTTCATGCTAAAGAAGCTTCAGCAACATAATATATATAGTCTGGAAAAACAGAACATGTCTTTCAGAGAAGTGTTGCTTTAATTTTGATTATACTATCACACACATATATAATGTTTTATCTTTTCTCCAAGATATATACTAATTTGTATAGATGTCCAGAGTTAACACAATTACAACATGCAGTATCTTTCACATGTCATTTTATTTGAATTGCAATCTCATTTGTACCTTATGTCACTGAGACTTATCTGGAAAAAATATATCAAAACAAATTATAAACACCTACACTGAGAACATCTAATGCTTAAATAGTTTTATGTTGCTTACATGCCCCTTCCTATTCACAAAGATAGCAACGAAAGTGTTGGTGCTACTTGGGAAGTTTGTTTTTCCCATCAATGGCATCATATATGTATATATTGAGTATTCTCATTTTTAACTGTATACCATTCCTGACTTACTAATGAGAGCCTCAAGAAATCTTTCTTACACATTTCACTTTACGTAAATTACTACTTACTCTCTTTTCACTTTTTATTCATTAACTCAGGAATATGTTCCTATCTCTTTCTCCTTCTTTTATTTGTAAGCCAAAAATAAATGTGAATACAAATCATAATCATGGTTCTTAATCATAAGTAACATCAGCATGGTATGTGAATCTCAAGAATGTGACTAGGATTAAGCATTACAATAAAACTGTACGTAACAAAAGAAGTCATCTGCCCATGACAACACTGAAACCATGAGAAGTCCCTCTCAAGATCTTCACAAACCCCCTTATTCTTCTCGAATTAAACTCAGTTTCCTTCAAGCACCAGAATTTAAGAACAAAGACACCCTTTTATATTTAATTTTGTTTAATCTTCTCAACATTACGTTTTTCATGAAAATAAAGTTTTCAGGTACTCTGGACTTAAGTTTTTGTGGGGGTTTGTCTTTGAATCTAATATTCCATTCAAACATTTTTTCAATGGAAATTAAACACATTAAAGTTGAATTCACAAATATACTCAAACTGGAAATTTAAAGCAAAATCATCTCAATTAAGTTTAAAGAGTTTGTTTTACAAAATAAAATCTAAATCTTACCTTAACACAACCTTCCAATGCACTGAATTTAAACACCGCCTGAAAAGGTTTCCGGTCAATAGGACATGAAGCCAGTGTCTGAAAAATGATGAACAAATTATAACTTTACGAATGTCTCTTTAAAACAGATCAAAATTAAACTATAACAAACGCATTTATGGTAAGTTTTTCACCAGAAGAGGAAACCATAGAAAAATAATTTTTTCTTCTTTCAAAGATAAAGATGAAATGCTTTCCACCTGTATTACTCCACAAAGTAATAAATACCATAATTTTTAAAATTCAAACATTTACTGAGCACCTACTGTATGCTAAATAAGTGGAATACAACGATGATCAGAGAGATAAGATCTTTGTTATCAAGATAATACCTATTAAGACTTGCTGCACAGTTGAGTACTACAGCTATAATGAAAGGAAAGCTGGGCTGAAATCACTACCTCTCTGATCCAAAGCACTTGAGTAACTCTAAATAAGCTGTAAAAGGAATGGCTTGGACAGGTCCCTTATAGATTTTAATATTCGATGACAATATTTTCCCCCAAAATAATTTTGAATAGGCAGTTGTACCAGCAATAAAAAATATTGTAGATATGAAGAAAAGCAAGGATTCCTCTGCTGCTCCCTCAGCCATGTAGATGCCCTCTCCGGAAGTAGTTTCTTATGTATCCTTTTGGAGATACCCAATGTTTATGCATAACGTGTATCTTTTAAATATAAAATATAATTCAGATGCTGAACTGAATCTTGTTTTTCTCTTAATTACATATTTTAAGTTGGCTCATATTACTATTTCAGAGCTGTCCCATTCTTAACAGCATGGTATGTCATATAGTTTTAATTTACATTTCCTTTTATATGAGTAAGGTTGAAAATATTTCCACGTTTAAGGGCTCTTCAAAGTTCCTTTTCTTTAAACTGTCTATTCATGCCTTTTGCCTAACTTTTTTTATTAGGTTGCTGGTCTTTTTCAAACTGAATTGTAGGCTTTCTTTATAAATTAAGAAAAATTGTCCTTTGTTCACTCTGTAATTCTAAATCATCTTTATCTTGACATAAATATATTTCCTATACTTTCAAAATTAACATGCATCAACTATAATTGAGTTTCTCTGATAATACTATTAAATGTTTGTATCGGAATAGGCTTATATTATTTAAATAATTTAAGATAAAGTATGTTGTCTACTAGGGTAAAAGGCAAGATTCTGTAGCCTAAGAAGAAAATACTGAAAGGTGATATTTTAATACCTATGGTTATAAAAGTAAAACAGGAGTCTAGCAATTTAATAGCAATAGTCTAATAGATAATATAATAATGAAGTTTTGATAAATTATCCTATATTCCCTAGTGGAAAAATGTGATATTTGCTTTTCTGGACTTTGGCACATATCAAGATATGCTTACACAAAGCACAAGTACAACAGACTGTGTGTGGCCCTCGATCATATAATACATTTTCACAAAGCTTGTGAGTCACTTTGGAAGCAGCCAAAATATAAACAGAGTTACTTTTTACTACTCTGCTAAAAAGTGATTTTTCTTTTCTTAAGTAGGTAGGGCTTGATAAAATGCTCTACACCATATCTGAATTAGGAAATTTGACTTTCCTGACTGTATTAAACCAATTCAGATTGGTAGAACCCAGCTCAGCTTACTTCCAAGTACTATGCATTTAGGATGCTAGTACTTTCCCTTCAGAAAATTTGACCTTAAAAAACTTTGCTACAAGTAGCAACAAAGCTGTCCACAGCTTTTTTTTTTTTTTTTTTTTTTGTCCACAGCTTTTTAATAATGCATTACAAACAGCAATTCTAGTTCAAAGAACTCAACATCGTAACTATGTGATTGTTGTTTATATTACCATTTACTGCATGAAATTTCTTAGACTAGAGGTTATATTAACACATTTATAATTCAAAATAATACTTTAAAGTGGAAACTTTCAAGTATTTATTTTTATTAAAGTTTCAAGATATATTTGTATTTCTATTTTAAAGGTAAATTTAGATAAAATTCATTAAAAAGATAAAACAGGGACTTCCCTGGCAGTCCAGTGGTTAAGACTTCGCCTTCCAATACAGGGGATATGGGTTTGATCCCTGGTCAGGGAGCTAAGATCCCATATGCCTCGTGGCCATAAAACCAAAACAGAAGCAATACTGTAACAAATTCAATAAAGACTTTAAAAATGGTCCACATTAAAAAAAAAAATCTCTGAAAAAAAAAGATAAAACAATAATAAAATGTGTTTCCTTCAATGTTTTTTAAAAAACTATTAAGACATATGTAAGGGCTCTGGATTTACTGTCTATTTTTATATCTTGTCCTGTGTATAACCTTGAGCAAGTTACATAGCCTTCCTTTGTCTCATTTGTGAAAATGGGGATAATAATAATCTGAGGTTTTCACAGTAATTAATGGCATACACTAAGTACTGTGTAAAGTCTTCTAAATATTAACTAGCTTTACAGCACTAACAATAAAAAAGCTTGGCTCACTAACAAAAAGATAACTCACAATATGATGTACATATACATGTGAGAGACTGAATTCTTAGTGATTTTTCTTGTTGGAATTTTCAAAGTTCATGACATATATGGAAATTAAACTATTCCATTTTTTAATATCTATTTCAAGTTGTAACACTTACGAAGATCCAAAGAAAACCACTGTGTTAAAGAAATTTATTCTATATCAGATGCATTGAACCTTTCAAAAACTCTGAAATTACACAATCCCATTTTCTTCTTTATTAAATTTCCTCTGTTGACATCAGCTAAATGGCACTCTTCCCTTTCCCATGTTCAAACTGACAAGAGTTTTAACCTGAGCCGTTCCATTTTGATCTGTTACAGGTATTAGGGTTCTGAGTAAGATTTTGGTTTTGTTCTTTTTTCCTTAACTATAATTGTCATGGATTTGTCTAAGGTTTCATGTGGAGAAAGGGTTCCACTGCTATTTCAAAAACAAAAAGAAAGAAAACAGAAATAAAAAATAGTAGTCGGAAAACTACTGCTATCTATTATGATAATCTGTATATACTTACATTTCGTAAAAATAATCTACTTAACACTAGAAAACAAGTTAACAGATTTTCTTTGGCTCAGGCTTACCGTCAGAAAAATTTCTTAAAAGCAGGTTATCCTCCTCAGATTAAAAAAAAGCACAGGTCAGAAAATAAGCTACCTATAGTAGACAAAATATCTTTGCTATGGCTACTGAGAAATGATGATATCCATTTCTGACCTTAAAACAGTTTAGCAAAGCATTTCAAACGGGAAACAGAAAAGAAATTCAGTTATCCTGAGTTAAGTCTTCACAGCATACCTCAATAAATTAATAGTGACTAAAGAACTTAATGAAAAAGAAATCAAAACAGATTTTTAAAAACTAAATGGATCTTTCATTTTTTGTTAATGTATAATGTAAGAAAAATATAAGGCTACTTTACATTAGCATATTAGCCAAAGTTCAAAGACACTGTCATCAGTAGGTACTAAAGCATAAAATTATATATCACATGATGAGCAAACAGCTTTAATAGGAAAGTTAAAAAAAAAGGTTTTAAAAAATGGTTTGCATTGGCCTAATTTTAAAGCATTCCTAAGGAATCTTCATCCTTATAATCCCGCAGATACCCATTCAGAAAATCTCAAAGATATTTTAATCTTAGTTTCCAGAGTTTGTGTCACTAAAATAACTAATTTAGTTTTTAAGTTGTGTGGTTTAAAAAATTCACATTTAAAACTAATGGTGAAAAATTTTAGCTAATATACTTAATTCTTCTTTAAAATATATTTTTAGTTTTAAAGAAAATTATCCCAAATTTTATTTTTCTTGTATACAACAAAAATAAATACCCTTTGGTTATTCACCATTTTGAGTTCTTATATACAATAAAAATACCCTTCAATTATTCACCTATTTAAATTGACAATGGCTTTTATTTCAATAATTTTTCAAGTATCTAATTTAATTAGTTTCATAGTCAAAGTAATCCAATATCATCATTCAACTTTGTGATACAGCTACAAAATTAACAGAATTTGATCACTACTTTACAATGTAATGTGTATTAAAAAACAGAGCATTCATTTTACTGTGAATGCTCTGTACTGAGGTTATATCAGTTAAGGAGGCAATTTCGATAGAAAAAAATAATCTTCCTAATGATTTCAGTAAAACATACCCTAGTATTCTGAAGCGTTGTAAATTCCCAGCTCAGATAAACCCATATTTAAATGTAAGAACAGGAAACCTTCCTTATTTGGGAATTCAGGATTCTTGATTTCTAATATTTCTTGCTTCCTGCTGCTGCTCTATCCTCAATCACAAAGGCTGCCTACCGATAGCCCCTCCTAGAGAGAGAGAAGCAAGTGTTAAAGGTAAGTGCTTAAAGACTAAATCTCAGTACCTATGTTTTAGGTAGGTTTGTCTGTTCATGGGAATCTCTAGAACATTTATCTCTCTTACTAATAAATAGAGCACATTATATAAAACTGCAGTTCAAAATCAAATAAAGATGATTTAGGAATGCATACCATTAGAGGTTGCTGCTTATTTTAAAGCCATTCACTAGGACCTATCCTTTCTTCTTGATGGTCCCAAGATACCTCGTCTGCACCTCTAAAGAAGTGCTCACCTGTAGTCGGCCTACATGTACACTATCACATTTAACCAGTTCTTTCAAGACAGTCCTATCACATTTAACCAGTTCTTTCAAGACAGCTTTCAGGAATGTATCCCTACAGGGCAAATGACTGTCAGTAATAAAATTAACAGCAAGAAAACTTTTTATCCAACTACTCAAAAGGAACTCTTTCATATTCTTAAAAATAAATTACAACAGTTGGGTAGAATTACTTTTAACCTTTCTTTTCTTTTGACATTTAATAGTTAAGACTTTCATTTTCTAGCATAAAAACAGAAAATCCCATAAACTATCTGTATAAATCACTTTACAAATTCTGACATTTAAAATTAGACTATACAGAAATACACATTAATTTACCCAACTGGTAAAAACAGACTATTAAATGAAAACCTATTACATATGCTTTAGGTAATGAGCATTCACAATATAAAAATATTCTTTGCTCTACCAAAGGTTTTACCAAAGGATCAATACAGAGTGAAAACAACTAGGAATTTGGAATAATTAGTCACAAATTCAAGTTCTGGAGGAGTCAGAACTAGCAACCTCTCTAATCTACTTTAAGGATGAAGATAGACAGCTCTGAATCACCTATCACACAAGTTGTAATAATTAAATGAATTAATGTATTTGACAACGCTTTATAGATTATAAAGATAAGGACTAACAGTAGTGCTCCACAGATATGCTTACATTATTGTTCACAAAGAAGTACATAACAGAGAGGTTTGGTTTAGTTCAGGAATAAAGAAAAAATTTACATCTTAGGAAAAACTGTTGGGAAAATCCAGGCAATAAAACTTTGCTGAATTATGTTACCAAACAATAATCTAATCACTAGAATGATGTATAAGTTTCTACTCACTGCATAAGGGAACATCTGTATATAAAACATATCAGTAGTCAAGATATAAGTCAACGGGTCACATTTTGATTTTTTTTGGTATGTACTATTAATCCAAAAACATACTCCTCACCTGTCTGCATTGAACACTGTTGTCTGACTTCTTCAAGAACCGTACATCACCACAGTAAGACTCTCTTCATTTCTAGTCTCATGAGAGAAAACATACCTTTGCCAACTGTGCAATTTTGATTTCATTAACCTTACTTTCTCAAACTGAAGCTGTCAGCATTTGATATAAATGGAGGACTGAGAGAAATAAGTTGAGGGAGGATAATTTGCTTATAGTAGGAAAGTTAATCACATTTAAAAAATTACTTTAAAAATAAGGGAAATATTTACATTACTTAAAAGAGAAAAGAATCCCAGTGAATATCAAAAACCTCCTAATCACATACATTGCATGTTCCTTTAAATAGAGTAAAAACTCTTAACCACTTCAAACATGAAATGTCTCCAAGTCCTCAAACTTTAACCCTTTTAAGGGTCAAAACTGTAACCACTTCTTGGCAACCTGCCAAATCCTAAATCTTATTTTCTTAGTGTGTGTGTAAGTTACCCTATTGTCTATTGAGGATCATAATTATGATTGGCTGTCAATGCTATGGCCATGTGTCAAACTTCCCTAGCCTTCACTTTTCTAATTATCTACTTTAAAATGTGCAAACTCAGACAATCAAGATTAAACTTATGTGTAAACTAAATGCCCTCAATATGTTTAGACTGTATTTTTCCTCACAGTATGGATAAAATAATTAACTTTCTAAGTGGCTGATAAACTTTAGTGTATTGGTTCTATACATATTTCATCAGGTTAAAGGCCTTCTTTAGTTCCAGATTCTCAGTTCTAACACTGATGATTTAAATTAACAAGAACTTCAACTTTCCTAAGTGTCAATTACTGTGTCTTTGTTTAGATCAATATTTTATTCCTACATCATCATTTTTATTTTATAAACCAGCAGGCTTACCATCTGTGAATTTCTTGAAACTAAACACAGAATGGACATGTTTAATTTCAATTTGTTCTAGTGTCCCTAATGGGAGGCAATTAGGCTATGGGCCATGAAGACCACCAGCTTCCATTATTCTGAATCTTTCTGCCCTAGGTAAGTAGATTCTATGAATATCTAGAGACTAAATTCAGTTACTTAATTAGTCCTTAAATGGCTTTTGTTTTAAATAACCAAAGAACCAAAATTTTAGAACTTGAAGAGATTGAAACTGATTGTGACTCTGGATATAGATATTTTAAGAACATGAGAAATTTCAGGAATGTGTCCAAAATAAATATACTAGACTATTAAATACTTTAACTTTACTTCTTATGGAGAATTTCTTCAATGATTAAAATATTAAGGTGAAAGTAAATAAATGAGTCCTTCTTGGTTCTTGATACCTATTCTGAATCAAATTTTAATAAACCTTGAGAATAAATCTCAGATAGCTCAACAGAATTTCTGAAAGGCACATAAGACTAGGAAGGTGATCCTGAATACATTTTGTACTTTTTTCTTATTATGTAGATTTCCAACCACTGTAAATTTCACTTTTGATTTCTAACTCCCTACTAAAAGTGAACATTAGTAAAATTTAAAACTATGGATCAATTTTTAAAAATTATTTTAATTTCAGGCTCTTGAAGTATTTAGAAACAACTTAAGAGTTCAGGATCGATGCCTTGAATTTCAAATAAACATTAACATAGTAATTTAAATGAAAGAATATAAAAGAAAGCCTTAGCACAAGGCCGGGCCAGTTAGCAGAGTCTGAATACAAATGCTCTTTCCTAATCCTGAAATCCAAAGTAAACTACATGCCTCTTTTTCAAAACAGAAGGAGGCTGAGGAAAATGAGAAGAGAGATCTTAATAACTAATGGCCATGAATAAAAACACTAGTGAATATGAAATCTGCTTCTATTTGTCAAAGCACTGATACACTTCAAAACATATCTAATTTTTATCATACCAATAAAAGATTCAAACTGAAAATTTTGAAGTGATTTTGTTAACCAGTAATCAGTTATTAATTATAATGAACTTTTTTTTTTTTTTTTTTTGCGGTACGCGGGCCTCTCACGTTGCGGAGCACAGGCTCCGGACGCGCAGGCTCAGCGGCCATGGCTCATGGGCCCAGCCGCTTCGCGCCATGTGGGATCTTACCAGACTGCAGCACGAACCCGTGTCCCCTGCATCGGCAGGCGGACCCTCAACCACTGCGCCACCAGGGAGGCCCTATAATGAACATTTTATTAGTAGATTGTGTTCTTGTTACTGCTCAACTTAATGGTTTATTTAACTGATGTCTGCTATCCCCACTAGGGACAATGAAATAATTCAGAATATTCTGTTTATTCTCTGCTTTCAAGGTTAACTAGTTTTGTTTAAACAATACCTCAACTCCCCCACTGCCCATCACAATTTATCGCAGTACAGCCGATAAGTATGTTCTTTTAGAAGCAATTTGGCTTCAACAAAATGTTTATATCCAAAGGGGTAACACAAAAGAAGAAAAATATTACATGCAAGAAAAGTGCTGATTGCAATACTATGTATGTTAGCAAGTATTTTTAACTTAAAAATATTCAACAATAGTTAAAAACATGGACAAGTTTAGCACTATCTAGTGGAGTTGAATATGTACACAGTCTACAATCACTTCTAGATACTTACCCTAGAGACACCTGAACTTGTACACCACGTTAAAGCTAATGGTTGTATCAAAGATGCATGTAGTGTAATGAAGGATGACGAATCAAGCCTATTTTATACCTTCTAATCCTCAGAGAAAAACACATACTCAAATCATGGTTGTTGAACCTCCCAATTATGTGGTCACTGAATGCAATCTCACAAAAAGCACTGAATTGAAGCCTTCTAGCCATCCAGTAATTCTCTATTGGAAGCAAAATCTCCTCTATTTTTAAGATATCTAATCACAAAGCAAACCATGGTGCACTAAATTCAACACAGATGAAATCATTAGGTGGGTGGCAGAGAAAAATATGCATTCTTATTTCATTAGTCAATGCTCCTGCAAACACACAGAGATTTACAATTATATTAAATAATTAAATTAAACTCAAAATATTTTTTCCCA
Organism: Leucopleurus acutus; assembly: GCF_964270905.1. NCBI lineage: Eukaryota > Metazoa > Chordata > Mammalia > Artiodactyla > Delphinidae > Leucopleurus > Leucopleurus acutus. The sequence continues at coordinate 37,942,204 of NC_139152.1, forward strand.
GAATACATTTTCACCTATCCTTAGTCCTTTCTTGCCAAAAACCAGTTTAGACTTTTATCTATTTAGAACTGTTTCCAAGTATACTATTATTAACTCAATTGATATAACAAATCTTTTTCTTCCCCCTCCCAGAACTTGGCCATAGAGTCAGTACACAGTTATGTTCTCTTTTTCATACTACTGATGAAATATAAGTTAGACACGGAACTCTGAAAACCCCAGTTATATAATAGACAATTAATTCCAATGTGCATAAGGACAACAAAGAATTTGAATGCAGCTAATGTTAAAAACATTTTTAAGATTTATCTCCTTTACTAATTTTTACACACTGACAAATTACTAACTCAGAAAATATAGCATGAGCAGTATTATAAATTTTTATTTCACAATTTCTAACAATGGGGCTCATAATGAATATTCAATATACAGTACTGTGATCTACTTGACCCAAAATGAATCAACATAATACATTAAAAGTCCCAAATTTTCCTGTTTCTTAATCATTAACTATCTATGAAGAACCTCAATAATATCTCTAACTTTGAAATTAGTTCAAAATAAATGAAACACAGGAACTAGAAAATGCAGTTATAAATTTATTTCTGTCTCTTAAGCTATGAGACCTTGGCCAAGTTATAGAACACAAAATCCAAGTTTCCACATCTGTAAAATGGAAAGACACTGTTATATCTGTTCTGGTTATCCCACAGGCTGATATAAGGAAGAAATTTAATAATCTATGTAAAAATTCTCTGAAAAATATAAAACACAAAGCAGAGAGAAGGTGTTATTATTAGTAGTAAATATAATCACAAGAGGGTCAAGTACACTGAAGATGAATTACTGCATTTCTACCAGAAAAAAATACTTAATCCATTATCCCGTTTTTTTAATGGTATGCATTTAAAATTTTTTAATCATAAAAGAACAAAAAGCTGAATATAAAAAATTTAGAAGGGAATATACTAATAAAATTTGAGCAATACAGAGATGTTTGTCCTAAGTGGAGGAAAACACATTACTGTGAAATAATTTATGAAAGGCAGTATCAAGTCTTTAGACTAGGTGGAATGAAATCATGCTAGGGAACTAAAATACAATAATATTTAATACTTAGACTCACCTCTGCCCATTTAAGAATACAGGTCAAACAGAAGACATGAGTACAGCTTTCTGGAAAACCAATTTCCTTCTCTAACAGGCAACTGAGACATATTGGACATCTATCAGCTTCACTGTACAACAGACCAATGGTAGCAGTATTATCTTTGTTTTCTTCACCTATAAAGTAAAGCAACGATATACGCTTTCAATTTCTCCAGACCAAATGACTAGATACTCTAAAAGGCCCTCCTTCTACAAAGTAATTAGATCTTAGATACACTATAAGAAACAAACTCCTTGAGCACAATAACCCCAACATTTACTGATTTATAATTTAAGGGAGGAGTGAAAAGAATTTTTCATGAATTAATTTTAAAATAGGTAATAACCATATAGTTCAAATATTTAAAAGTAAAAAAAGGTTATAGTGACAAATCTCCCAAGCAAATCTACTCCCATCCATCTAGTTCCACCCAATGCAACAAGTAACAACTGTTGTTTGTTTTGTGTTCTTCCAGAGACAAGATAGAATGCACAGACAAGCAAATCCTAATATATATTCTTTCAAACCTCCTTCTTCACACAAATGCTAGAACACTATACACAGCAGTCTGTGTTTTTTGTTGTTTCAACCTATGGATGGGACATTCACCTGTTTTCAAACTTGGGCTATTACAAACAATGCTGCAATAAAAAACTTTTCATTTCCCATTTTTAATAGTGTATCTACAGGATAAATTCTTAAAAATGGAATTGTTAGACCAACATGTACATACATTTGTATTATGAATAGATACTGCCAAATTATACCCCTTAGGGTTTGTACTAATTTAAACACCTACCAGCAATGTAACCAACACACAAGAAGTAAGCAGTGCTGGCTCAAAAGTAAAAGAAACTCCAAGATTCAACATAAAGCAAAACAAAAATATAGAAATGGTCAGCTGAAATGTGACCAGTATATGCCAAGCAAATGGAAAAGCTGACATTGCCCTGGAAACACATGTCCATACTAGTGTTCAGAACTGGAGACTAACCTTAGGACCAATCCAGGTAGGGAAACTGACCCTAGGAGATTCCAGTTTTAAGCCAAGACCCTCAAATGGGGTTAAAGTGGTCCCAGCATGGGTTCAGAAAAAAGCAAATACATACAAATCCTCTGAAGGAAAGCATCCCTAATTTAGGCCCTCAGGATTCCACAGATTAAATGGATCAAATATGAGCTCATAATCAAACTTTACCAAACACAAGAAAATACGTTGCCTTGAGTAAGAATCAGCAGAAACAAGAATGAGTTTAGATTTATTTTTATATTTATGTATTATATTTATTTATTATAAATTTATTTAGATGTCCACTGGTTTCAAATATCAGAACTTTCAAATACTACATAAAATAACTGAACAGCAATTAGACCCAGAAGAAAAAAATATTTGTGAACTGGAAGAACTGAAGAAACTACCTAGACTGTAAGAGACAGACAAGGAGATATAAAAACAGAGGTTGGGAAATGAGGTCAGAACAAAGTCTAACATATTAATTGAAGTTCAGAAGAAGAGACTAAAGGGCAGGCAATAGTTGAAGCAGTAATGGCTGGGAAATGATAAAACAAAAACATGATCCAACAGGTAAAGGACACACAAGGTATACTAAACAGGAGTAATAAAAATAATCCATGTTTAGAAACAAAGTAGCAAAACTGTACAATATCAAAGATGAAAACAAGATCTTAAAAGCAGAAAGAGGGAAAAGACAGATCATCTACAAGGGAATGACAATTAGGTTGAAAAGACATTCCTTGACAGCTAGTAAGAAAACTAGAAAATAGCTAAATAATATCTTCGAAGTGCTAAGAGACAAAAAAAAATTATCAATCCAGAATTGTATATCTTTCAATAGTTTTGAAGAGGATAAAATAAATACAAAAACTTAAGTTTATCACCAACAGACTTTCACTAAAGGAACTTGAGATTTTTTTCAGGAAGAAGGGAATGGAGAAAAAATCAAGGACAGTAATAATAACAACAAACAGAAAAATGTCATCCTAAATAAGTAGGGAGCAAAACTTAAGAAGAAAAAGAGCAGAGCTCAATGAACTAAAAACTGACTGATCAAAAATAAGACAAGAGAAGACGGGAAAAAAAGGTGTGCACTTCTTATTTAAGCAGCTTATTTCACAGTTTAAGAACAACAAAAATATGTAAATACATAAAACTCCTTGTTAACAAACAGTATGGAAACACTAACTTTTGCTTTCAACACACAAGCTTTATAAAAATTAAGTTACCTTCCATATCTTCATAGTCCTGATCTCCCACATTTAGGGTATATAGAGTTTTCTTCTTCATTTCTCCTTGAAAAAGGGTTTCCTATAGGATGAATTATAATAGAGAATTTTTATGTTTGCCTTGTCCCAATAATATACATATTAAAAAAAACCCAAACTGTAAGAAATTATTTTACACATAAAAGAACACAATACAAACCAAGCCAGTAAATTTTTTGGATAATCCAGTGCACTTTTATACTCCTTGCCACCAAGCACTGTCTTGCTGAAAGGAGAAGCCTTATATAAGTATTAAACAACAAAGAATAATGATAAATTTTTTGGTACAGACATAAATACAATCAGAGCTTAGAGAAAAGAGATCCATTTGGACTGAAGTTTTCATTGAAGTTGACAGGTTACATATGTTAAGGAGCTTAACACATTTAAGGAGCAAAACAGTATGAAGGAATAAAAAGGAATTTAGCTAGGCCAATCTGACAAATAAGAGTCAGTGGGTATAACAACTGACACTACAGAAATACAAAGGATCATGAGAGATTACTAAAAGCAACTCTATGCCAATAAGATGGATAACCTGGAAGAAATGGACACATTCTTAGAAATGCACAACCTTCCGAGACTGAACCAGGAAGAAACAGAAAATATGAACAGACCAATCACAAGCACTGAAATTGAAACTGTGATTAAAAATCTTCCAACAGGGCTTCTCTGGTGGCGCAGTGGTTGAGAGTCCGCCTGCCGATGCAGGGGACACGGGTTCGTGCCCCGGTCCGGGAGGATCCCACATGTCGCGGAGCGGCTGGGCCCATGAGCCATGGCCGCTGAGCCTGAGCATCTGGAGCCTGTGCCCCACAACGGGAGAGGCCACAACAGTGAGAGGCCCGTGTAATGCAAAAAAAAAAAAAAATCTTCCAACAAACAAAAACCCAGGACCAGATGGCTTCACAGGCAAATTCTATCAAACATTTAGAGAAGAGATAACACCTTTCCTTCTCAAACTCTTCCAAAATATAGCAGAGGGAGGAACACTCCCAAACTCAATTCTACAAGGCCACCATCACCCTGATACCAAAACCAGACAAGGATGTCACAAAGAAAGAAAACTACAGGCCAATATCACTGATGAACATAGATGCAAAAATCCTCAACAAAATACTAGCAAACAGGATCCAACAGCACATTAAAAGGATCATACACCATGATCAAGTGGGGTTTATTCCAGGAATGCAAGGATTCTTCAAGATACGCAAATCAATCAATGTGATAAACCATATTAACAAATTGAGGGAGAAAAACCATACGATCATCTCAATAGATGCAGAGAAAGCTTTCGACAAAATTCAACACCCATTTATGACAAAAATTCTCCAGCAAGGAGGCATGGAGGGAACTTACCTCAACATAATAAAGGCCATATATGACAAACCCACAGCCAACATCATCCTCAATGGTGAAAAACTGAAACCATTTCCACTAAGATCAGGAACAAGACAAGGTTGCCCACTCTCACCACTATTAATCAACACAGTTTTGGAAGTTTTAGTCACAGCAATCAAGAAGAAAAAGAAATAGAAGGAATCCAAATTGGAAAAGAAGAAGTAAAACTGTCAACTGTTTGCAGATAACATGATACTATACATAGAGAATCCTAAAGATGCTACCAGAAAACTACTAGAGCTAATCAATGAATTTGGTAAAGCAGCAAGATACAAAATTAATGCACAGAAATCTGTTGCATTCCTATACACGAGTGATGAAAAATCTGAAAGCGAAATTAAGAAAACACTCTCATTTACCACTGCAACAAAAAGAATAAAATATCTAGGAATAAACCTATCTAAGGAGACAAAATACCTATATGCAGAAAATTATAAGAGACTGATGAAATTAAAGATAATACAAACAGATGGAGAGATATACCATGTTCCTGGATTGGAAGAATCAACATTGTGTAAATGACTCTACTACCCAAAGCAATCTACAGATTCAATGCAATCCCTATCAAACTACCACTGGCATTTGTCACAGAACTAGAACAAAACATTTCACAGTTTGTATGGAAACACAAAAGACCTGGAACAGCAAAAGCAATCTTGAGAAAGAAAAATGGAGCTGGAGGAATCAGGCTCCCTGACTTCAGACTACACTACAAAGCTACAGTAATCAAGACAGTATGGTACTGGCACAAAAACAAAAATATAGATCAATGAAACCGGATAGAAAGCCCAGAGATAAACCCACGCACATATGGTCACCTTATCTTTGATAAAGGAGGCAGGAAGTTACAGTGGAGAAAGGACAGCCTCTTCAATAAGTGGTGCTGGGAAAACTGGACAGCTACATGTAATAGAATGAAACTAGAACACTCCCTAACACCATACACAAAAATAAACTCAAAATGGATTAAAGACCTAAATGTAAGGCCAGACACTATCAAACTCTTACAGGAAAACACAGGCAGAACACTCTATGACATAAATCACAGCAAGAACTTTTTTGACCCACCTCCTAGAGAAATGGAAATAAAAACAAAAATAAACAAATGGGACCTAATGAAACTTAAAAGTTTTTGCACAGCAAAGGAAAACATAAACAAGACGAAAAGACAGCCCTCAGAATGGGAGAAGATATTTGCAAATGAAGCAACAGACAAAGGATTTATCTCCAAAATTTACAAGCAGCTCAATATCAAAAAACAAACAACCCAATCCAAAAATGGGCAGAAGACCTAAATAGACATTTCTCCAAAGAAGATATACAGATTGCCAACAAACCAATGAAAGAATGCTCAACATCATTAATCATTAGAGAAATGCAAATCAAACCCCCAAGATATCATCTCACACTGGTCAGAATGGCCATCATCAAAAGATCTACAAACAATAAATGCTGGAGAGGGTGTGGAGAAAAGGGAACCCTCTTGCACTGTTGGTGGGAATGTAAATTGATATAGCCACTATGGAGAACAGTATGGAGGTTCCTTAAAAAACTAAAAATAGAACTACCATACGACCCAGCAATCCCACTACTGGGCATATACCCTGAGAAAACCATAATTCAAAAAGAGTCATGTACCACAATGTTCATTGCAGCTCTATTTACAATAGCCAGGACATGGAAGCAACCTAAGTGTCCACAAACAAATGAATGGATAAAGAAGATGTGGCACATATATACAATGGAATATTACTCAGCCATAAAAAGAAACGAAATTGAGTTATTTGCAGTGAGGTGGATGGACCTAGAGTCTGTCATACAGAGTGAAGTAAGTCAGAAAGAGAAAAACAAATACCGTATGCTAACACATATATATGGAATCTAAAAAACAAACAAACAAAAATGGTCATAAAGAACCTAGGGGCAAGACAGGAATAAAGACGCAGACCTACTAGTGAATGCACTTGAGGATAGGGGCAGGGGGAAGGGTAAGCTGGGACAAAGTGAGAGAGTGGCATAGACATATATACACTACCAAATGTAAAATAGCTAGTGGGAAGCAGCTGCATAGCACAGGGAGATCAGCTCAGTGCTTTGTGACCATCTAGGGGGGTGGGATAGGGAGGGTGGGAGGGAGGGAGACACAAGAGGGAAGAGATATGGGAACATATGTATATGTATAACTGATTCACTTTGTTATAAAGCAGAAACTAACACGCCATTGTAAAGCAAGTATACTCCAATAAAGATGTTAAAAAAAAAAAAAAGTCAGTGGGTGAAAGAGCAACTGTGTGTATATACTGAGAAGGAATGGGCATGTAAGCCAAGAAGTTCATCTGAAAGATTACAGTGAGGGTAATGAGAGTAATAAGCAGAGCAATATAAATCAAGTAGGGCTAGATTATAGACAGATCTCTAATGATTGACTGAGAGGTTTAGAGTCAATCCTATAGATTCTTCTGAGGACGACTGACATGAATATAAGCAATGTAAATGAATCTTTTAAAAGAATGATCTGCCTGCAAAGCACAGAATGGATTATAGAGGGGAGAGATTGGAAGCAGAGATGTTTGCATAGCTAGAGTAATTGGCTATGAAGTGAATAAAAAAGAAAGAAATTTTGAAGAGCTGAAGAATTTCTGACATTTGGCGACTAAATAAATACAAAGGAAGGAGTAAAAGATCATTTTGGCCTAGGGGACTAGGAAAATGGTGATTACAAGAGACAAAATGAGAAACAGAGGAAAGGAAATTAATTTGTTAGTTGAGGGGAACAAATTTATGAAGTAAAATTATTTTTTAAATCAACTCTTAGAATTCTTTCTTGATTGATGCAAGACGAGTGATTGCAATGAAGTATTCAAATATATTTTGTAATATCTAGGCACAAGAAATCCCCAATTTCATCAGTTATGATTCTTCCATGTGTACACGAGGTAGTTTTTCTATTAGTTTGTTAAATAACGTACACATGTGAGTTTCTACATTAAAGGTATGTACTGCCTAGGAAAATTCTGTATTAGATTAAATAAGGAGAAATGCAAAGGTCCATACTTTGATTCAAAACCCAAGCAGAAAATAAGAAACTAACACATACAAGAATAATTTAAAGGTTTTAGTGGGTTAAAAATTGGAAATTTGAGTCAGGACTAGAGTTACTTTTAAAACGTTAATTCAATCACAGTCTACCTTAATAAAAGTAGATAGAATGTCAAGAACAAAAGGAAAACTTCCCACTCAGCCTACATTAACATTTGTTTTAGTTCTGGTGCTATTCTTCAGGTATCAGGTAACAACTTATAGGCTAAGGTAAATACATTGGCTTCTTTGAGTGTGATAAGCCAGTAAGGGTTGTTTAAGGCAGAGGAGGCAGCAAAGGGAAAAGCAGAGGCCAGCAAGCAGACTACTGCAATAATCTAGAGGGGGAGATGACAGTGGCTTGTACTAAAGTAGTAGCAAGGTTGATGAAAAGTGCTCAGATTCCAGCAGTTTTCAAAATACAGCCATCAGGATGTGCTGACAGACTAAATGCGGCATATGTGTTAGAGCAAGATTCCAGGATTATTCCACAGTATTTTGATTTGAGTAACTAGAATGATGGAATTGCTGAGATAGAATACTTCTAAAAATATTCCGATAGTCACGGGTTACTATTCCACTTGGTATTTACTCAGGACAGTATCAATATCACCTGGGAACTTGCTACAAAGATACCTCAGGCACCACCCTAGACTAGTGAATAAGAATCTGCACTTTATCAAGATTTGTGCAAGATTCATATGTACAGTAAAGCCAACTTCCAAACTTAGCTGATTTTAGAATCATACTATGCCCCTGTATGATCTATAATTGAGTGTAATTCTTCATTTGGGGAAATTCATACCACACCATCTTACCCCATTATCCTAGCTACCTGAGAATTAAAAAAAAAAAAAAATTGTAATTTTTGTCATAAGCATACCTGTGCTTATGACACTGTCTAGCAATAAAAAGCATTCAAATGTTAACCATTACTATTAATGCACATTTTCCATCCCAATCCCAGTCTTAAAACCATTAAGTGCCTGCCAATTAACTACTCAAAAATTTGATACTCCCTCTAAGAATGTTATTTTTATTTTCCCTTGAAGAAACCATAAGCAAGGCTATTTGTTAGTGATGTCGGGGTGGCAGTGGGGGTGGGGGGTGGAATTCGATCCATTATTATAGGCCAGCGGTCAAAAAACTGGCTGTTTCTGTAAATAAAGTTTTGTTGAAGAACAGCCATGCTCACTCCTTTATATATTGCCTATGGCTGCTTTTGCACTACAATGGCAAAGCTGAATAGTTACTACAGAAACTGTATACTTGGCAAAGCCTAAAATAATTACGATCTGGCCCTTTTCAGAAAACGTTTGCCAACCCTATTAAAGACTATAGAAGGCTGCCTAGTTTGGAGATGTGGCTCAGTCTTTCACTGCAGAGGGCCCCTCAAGCTTTCCTAAGTAGAGGCATCTATTTACATTTGTATTCAACCTGTACTATGGCACAACAGCTTCTCATTACACATCTGAGTCAATGGTTCTGCAATGGTGTCCTTGAGTTTCTTTAAAAATGCCCTGAAGGCTATGTGATTTTGTTGATTTATCTACATTTATTTTATCAATCTGGCTTAAACTATCATGGATATTTGCCCTAGTGCTTTCCACTTGTTCGCTTCAGAGTAAGGTTAAGGCAATTACCTCCTTCAGCTTAATAGTTATTTCCTTTCCAACTTCTTTGCTACATAATCAACTCCCTCCTGCTTCTAATATGTCACTGTTAATTTTTAAATCCCTTGCAGAATGGTCCCTCTAATTTTTTTTCCTACCTGATTTCCACCATATAACACTCTTACCACACTTTGCAAGTAGACCTGTTTGCTTCAAGTGGGCTATTTTGACAAGTTTTTGTTTAGAATATCCTTCGCCTGGAGCTTTAATACCAGCACTCTTCAGTATAGATAGGAATGTCCCTTTAGCACTGGTTTTAGAAAAAAACTGCCTGGGTTCAAACATTAACTAGTCTGACACTTACTAGTAGTATGACTTCTTTAAGCCTGTTTCCTCATCTATAAAATGGAGATAAAACAGTAACCATTTCAGTCATTATGAAAATCAAATTACATAATCTCATAATCCATTTAAAGTGTTCAGACTAGCACAAAGTACTCAACAACAAACACACATGCACAAACACATGAATACCTCCCCACCCCAAACGGATTTTACGTATATCACAGGATTAAAACTGATAAATCTGTATGACTCAGATTTTCATTATTAACAAGTGAACAAATTTTAAAAACTCCTGTAACTCAAAGAATATCCACATATAGAAAGAAAGAGTAAAATGTTTACAAAATTTAAATTGTCAAATAGTTCTTCAAAAGGAACTTACACAAAGATAAATAAGTTCTTTATTCTACATTGATAATATTTATCAAGATTCCTGTTTATCTGGAAATAAAAATGTTGAAGCAAGACACAAAATCTAGGACTCACAAAGTAAATAGCCCTAGGATTTTTGTATCCTATTTTCTACTTTATATAGATATAGGAAATAAAACACTAAATGCTGTAACATATGGCAACTCCAGCAAAAAAGAAGAGGTCATGTTTAAGTGAAGCTCCAACCACAACTTCCTAGGTGGTACCTAAGAGTGTCATTTAGTTTTTAGTAAGTATACAAATATTGACAAGGCTTCTTACCCTTAAGATGCTTCAGGTCGAGCAGTCAGGTAATCGGTTTTCCATCAAACTTTTCTGGAGAGGGAATTATGAAAATTAGTCCTATTTCATTTCATTTTCACCTGGCTGCTCCCTTATTTAACTTGGGTACAGAAGAAAGGAGACTAGCAAAGTAGAAAGAAGTACTTATTACAGAGGGCCCCAGATGTGAGTATAATTTATCTAGAACATAAAACATTTCGACAGAGTGACTATATGCCTGCAGATATGAAGACACACATATGTACTGGAAGCAAACAATAATGAAAACATTTTGTTCAGGGAGGGAGAAGCACAAGAAAACACATTTCAGCATATAGGAGAAAACCGACTGAAAACAGAGCAATGGAGAATTAGAAGAAAATCTACCCCAACAAATACACTTAGGCTTACCACCTAAGAAAGCAATTTAGAAAGATATACAAAAAGATATTTAAAGAGCCCAGAAATTCAACTACTAGTATTTCAATTACTTCCTGAACTCCAGATTTTAGTATCCTTAGCCAGTAATCACTTTTCTCTTTTTTTTCTCTTCTTTTTCAACCGGCCCCACATCGGACTCCCCACATTTCTACAGCCTGCCTCTTTCTCTCCTCTTTCTCTTTCTCTCTCTCTCCCTCCCTCCCTCCCTCCCTCTCTCTATTTATTAAATATTTAGTCAGTGCTCCATATTTTCTAGGTACCACTAGACCTTAAGCACTGACACACCTGATAAAAACAAAAACAAAAATCAGTAACAACAGAGTATAGCAGATGCTGTAATGGTGGTAAGCACAGGATATTATAGAAGCACACAGTGAGCACTGATGTATCCTTGCAACACACGCCTTTGTAAAAAAAGGCTTCCCAATGAAGACCAAATATATTTAAAATGTATTTTTCTACCCCCACCCAACAATTCTGTACCATTATAGCATTTCCATCCTTAAAGGACTCAAAAATGGGATTGTCAACTTGAACATGATAGTGAGGATTTTAATTTTTAAAACAAACGAAGGATATATGCAAACAGGTAAGGCGATTCTGACTATTTTACACTTCCTCTATGGGAGTGACCATTAGGCAAACATGAAACACACACTGTACCTGATCCCACGCAATAAAGTTTGATCCCCAGAAAAAGCTTTTCAGACTAATGTTTAGACATATAGGTGGAGAAAAGTATCTTTTCTCTTTCTTCAAATTTTATAACATAGTACATTTTCATACAATGATCTGAGCATGTTAATATCTAACTGAATGTAATGAATTAAAAAAAATAATTTACAGGTCTTTAATAAACAAAGTGTTTGCCCTTCAACACACCAATCTCTCTACTCATGATCACAAGTTACATATTTTTTCAACATCAAATTTTTTTAGTTAAAAATAAAACTCTTTGGCTTCCCTGGTGGCGCAGTGGTTGAGAATCTGCCTGCTAATGCAGGGGACACGGGTTCGAGCCCTTGTCTGGGAGGGTCCCACATGCCGCGGAGCAACTAGGCCTGTGAGCCACAACTACTGAGCCTGCGCATCTGGAGCCTGTGCTCCGCAACAAGAGAGGCCGTGATAGTGAGAGGCCCATGCACCGTGATGAAGAGTGGCTCCCGCTTGCCACAACTAGAGAAAGCCCTCGCATAGAAACGAAGACCCAACACAGCAAAAATAAATTAATTAATAAACTCCTACCCCCAACATCTTCTTAAAAAAATAAATAAATAATAAAAAAATAAAACTCTTAATCAGAAAATAATTCAATGGAGAAACAACAAATTAGGATATCTATTTACAAAAACAGCAACAAAATTTTCATTCCTGCCAATACTTTCAATTTCACCCCAACTTTATAAATACCAACCAACACTAAAACTGAAAACTCAATCAATTTTTGTTTTATTGGATTCATTTACATGCTGCTATGGTCTTAATGTTTATATGCCCCCCAAAATTCACGGTGAAATCCTTATCCCTAAAGGTGATGGCATTATTAGTAAGGGGGGCCTTTGGGATGTACTTAAGAGGGTGGAGCCCTCATGAAAGGGATCAGTGCCTTATAAAAGACACTCCAAAAAGATCCCTAATCCCTTCCACCACGTGATGATTCAAGGGAAAGTCTGAGACCTGGAAGAGGGCCCTCACCCAATCATGGTAGCACCCTGATCCTGAACTTTTAGCCTCTAGAAATAATTTCATTCTCTTTTTTTTTAATTTATTCATTTTTGGCTGTGTTGGGTCTTCGTTGCTGTGCGCAGGCTTTCTCTAGTTGCAGTGAGCGGGGGCTACTCTTTGTTGCAGTGCACGTGCTTCTCACTGCGGTGGCTTCTCTTGTTGTGGAGCACGGGCTCTAGGCACGCGGGCTCAGTAGTTGTGGCTCGCAGGCTCTAGAGTGCAGGCTCAGCAGTTGTGGTGCACAGGCTTAGTTGCTCCGTGGCAGCTTCCCAGAACAGGGCTCGAACCTGTGTCCCCTGCATTGGCAGGTGGATTCTTAACCACTGCACCACCAGGGACTGTAAGGTCGGATCTTAACAAACGGCACCGCAAAACAGAGGAAAGCTTTAAGTGAGCTTTATTAGGGAGCGCTCCCGGGCGAGGTTCAATTGTCCGAGAGAAAGGGGCCAGAGAAGTCGCACCCGGGCGAGGGTTGGGCAAGATTTTATAGGGGAAGAAGGGAAAGGGGTGTGGTGAATCTGGGAGGGCACAGGGTATTCCTTATTTGGTGGTCTTTTCGGGTATCCTGGGGGACCGTTAGTCCCGCCCCTCGAAAGGCGGGAAGGCTGGGCCGGGTTCAAAGTCCCCAGGTCAGTTCCTGGAACTGGGTGGTCCGGAGAGTTTCGGTCTGATGCAACCCGTGAATCTGATTGTGCTCCCCTGCCTCGGGCCCGTTGGCCTTATAGGGAAGTCCCAATTTCGTTCTTTACAAGCCACGCAGTTTTGGTATTTTGCTATAGCAACCCAAACAGACTAAGACACATGCTCTGCTTCCAGTTACTATTGCATATGAGGCCCTGGAAATACTTTCTATCTAGTTCAGTTTTTGACAGGGTTATCAGTGATTTGGTTGCTTGTCAGCAGTTGATCAACAGTAGCAATTTCGAGGAATCTTTTCATATTCAACTCCTTCATTCTAGACCTATATCCAAAAAAAGGCTTGTTTTCTCAGCACCATTCACTGATGAACAGATAATCCTATGTTTTGTAGCTTACCAGGTAAACTGAAAATAAAGAACCTGAAGTCACCCACATTTATAGGTCTTATAATAAAACCAGCTTCATATATCGATCCAGGAAGTAAAGATATGCCTTCAGAATGTCTCTAACATTCTTACAGTGTCTGCAACAGGAAGTGAGTGCCAAAAGGCTCCACTAATATGAAGGATGTCACCTCATACTATGCTCTATGATGAGCAATAACCTAATTATTGAAATGAATCATTTTTTAAAAAGGTTAAAATGAATAAAAACTAAAACATTTCCAAAGTGAAAGGCAAGCCAGAAATCCTCAGGCAGAGAAAATAGATTAAATTGAAAATAGGAAAACAGTTTTTCAAATGTAATATAATTTTGGTAAGAGTTCATGAAAACTATGCTATTACTCTAAAAGAAAAATTAATGTTCCCATTTCCTTCTACACTTAATGTAGCATCATCTCCTTGACAAAACTTGCACTGTTATACATGGCAGGATCACATATATGTTGAAAAAAATAAGATATAATTGACAAACCATATTTAACTACAAAATAAGGAGATTCAAGTTGCCATGACATTCTAAAACAGATAATAAGTGAGACTGGGAAGTTTCCATTCTGTGTAAAATGGAATAAGCACATTCTCCCTTGTTAATCTCACTGAATGAAACTATAAAACCTAGACAGAATAAATGGAGCAGCTAACTGAAAATTAAAAGGTAAGCAATAACAGGTAGATTGGGGAAGAGCCCAAAATCTGATATATTATCAAACTGGTAGTGCGTTTATAATTTCTTCCCCATCCAATTTTCCCTCCAGCCTGGGCTTCATGAAGCCTGAAACCTATAAAGTGACCACTAGTGAGAGAGCGAGCGAGAGCGAGAGCGAGAGCGAGCGAGAGCGAGCGCGCGCGTGCACAGGCTAGCACTCTAAGAAAAGCCATCTAGCTCTGCCCAAGGAGTAGGAAAGGGGCCTCCCAATACTCAAGAGTGAAGGAAATCTTTTTTTTTCCTTCTGTTCTTCATTCCCCATGCCCCAGTTCCCAAGCAATCCTGTGGTGGCGATGGCTGCAACAGTGACAGCAGCAGGGTCAGCAGAAGCCTAAAACTCTAAGGGAAAGGTACCATACTCGCTGACTGAAAAACTCTGGGCTAATCTCATTGATTTTTCTCCCGTCTTCCTGTCATTCGGCTCCATATGCAACTGTGGAAAGTATACAGCACAGTGGTGTAAACGAAGACTGAGCTTTCTAGCCAGAAGACAGAAAAGTGTGTGTGGGGTGGGGGTGGGGGGGGTGTTCTAGGGATCTAGAAAATACCATGGTTATATAACAGAGAGGAAAGAGCTTGAGACAGTAACCTGTTAAGTTGTTCAAAATGTCCAAAATTACTTGGCATACACAGAACCAGGAAAATCTCAAACACTCGTGGGAAAAGACAACCCACAGAAACCAATACCATGAAGACACAGATATTACAGCACTGGGTGAATTTTCTGACAAAGATTTAAAGCAGGTAATAAAAATGTTCCAACAAGTAAAATCAAATACTCTTGAAACAAATGGAAAGCTAGAAAATCACAGCAAAGAAATAAAGTGCCGCCAAATGGAAATTTTAGAACTGAAAAACGTAATAACTGAAATAGA
Organism: Leucopleurus acutus; assembly: GCF_964270905.1. Taxonomy (NCBI): domain Eukaryota; kingdom Metazoa; phylum Chordata; class Mammalia; order Artiodactyla; family Delphinidae; genus Leucopleurus; species Leucopleurus acutus. The sequence continues at coordinate 37,957,596 of NC_139152.1, forward strand.
AAATACACTGCACAGACTCAAGAGCCGAATGGAAAGTCAGTGAACTTGGAAGACAGAGCAACGAAAATTACCCAATCTAAACAACAGAGAGAAAAACATAGAAAAAGAAAAAAATCATTAGTGCCTCAGGAAACTGTGAATCAATGCCAAAACCTTAACATTCTTGTCAAAAGCTCAAGAAGGGGAGGAAAGGAGAGTAATAATAAGAAATAATGGCTGGAAACTCCCCAAATTTGTTGAAAGACATAAACCTCTACATTCAAGGAGCTCATAAACCTCACACAGGATAGTTCCAATGAAATTCATTCCTGGACACACCACTAACTGCTGAAAATTACAAAGGAAAAAAAATCTTACAACTAGATTGAAATAACAATACATTACTTATGTGGGGAAGATAGGTTAATGATTTGAATAACTACTGATTTCTCATTAGAAACAACACAGGCCAGAAGGAAGTGAAACAACATTCTTAGTTTAAAATGGAAAAGAACTTTAAAAACCTAAAATCTTCAAGCTAGTGAAATTATCCTTAAAGAACAAATGTAAAATCAATGAAACTGAAAACAGAAAAACAAGAAAAAAAATCAATAAAACCAAAAGCTCATCCTTTGAAAAGATCAATAAAACTGAAACCTCTAGCAAGACTAATTAAGTAGAATAGCACTGAATAGCCCCAGTATTATTTAAAGAAACTGCATTTGTAGTTAAAAGTCTTCCAAAAAAGAAACCTCCAGCCCCAGACAATTTCCCTGGTGAATTTTACTAAACATTTCAATAACACAATCAGAGTTCCAGAGTTTGGAAGATAAATACTTCCCAATTCATTTTATGAATCCAGCATTACCATGATACCAAAACCAGACAAAAACAGTACAAGAAAAGAACAAACTGATATACTAGATTTCATCAAAATAAACAATCTATGATACGTTCATCCACACAGTGGAATACTACTCAGCCACGAAAAGAAATGAACTGGTGTTTCACTCAACAACTTACATGAATCTTAAAGGCAATATATTGAGTGAAAGAAGCCAGTCTCAAAAGATTACGGACATTCTCAAAAAGTCAAAACTGTAGTAATGAAGAACAGTTATCAGTGGCTGCCTGGGTCAGGGGAAGGTTAGACTACAAAGATAGCACAAGGCAGTTTTCTGGGAACCATTCTGAATCCTGACTCTGGTGGTAGTAATAAAAATCTATACATGTATTAAAGTTCACAGAACTACATACCCCAAAAAGGTCAATTTTATTATATGTTAATAAATGTTAAAATGTTTTTAAAAGTAAAGACTGACATGAGAGAGCAATCATGGGCTAGAATATAAACCAACTTTCTCAACAAAGGTACTTTTTCACTGACGACTTCACTCATACTCTCAGTCTTTATCACCAACACAGAGACCACCCAAATTACATCACCACATTTGAGCTTGAGAGGAGGTATCTGAGGGTTCCTGTATTTCTGTAGCACTGAAAGGTCTCACAGACAACACATACCTATTGCTTGGGGAGACACAGAGATTAAAAGCAACAGACACAACTTCACAACCCCACTAAATTCTAAGACAGAACTATAAAAAGAGATCCGTTCTAAGACCCCAGTGATGGTATAGAGCTAGCAGGTTTTTCATTGTATGGGGGAAGACAGGCACTATAGATGGCTTCCAGTTGGGTTACTCTTATGTGACAGTTGTCCACTCTATGAGAAGAATATTCCTACAATGCAGTACTTTAATTTAAAAAGAAAAATGAGTGCCTTCTACATGCTTGGATAGTTTAACCATAAAGAGTTAGATAAAGATACCATAATTATATGACAGGCTTCCACTGTTTCTCCAAATGAGAAACAATTATAGAACAGCAGCATGTTATATGTACTCTAATAATTTCAATATATATTTATGCAATTCTTCTCTAATAAATCCCACCCCTGCCTAAGGTATGGAGGAGGGAATAGAAGAAGGAAGTGATTATGTAATCTTCATTTGTCCTTGAGATTCTCACCTCCATGTTCTCAACCCCATTTACTAAAGCACTAATTTAAATGATAAAGGCAAACCTAAAGCTCTTACATTTTTGTTTCTTTCCATCACCCATTCCTCAACATTTATTACAGGTCTGCTGAAGGCAAGCGTTACAAGTCTGGAAAAGTAGAGTTTACATTTAGAAGATTAAACCTTATGCCTACTAGAGACAAAAAAGCAAAAAGAACAATGAGGTGTTAAGAGACTCACCTCACAACAAACCTCCCAAGAGGACTACAGGAGCCCTTGGATCAAGAGCAATGTACCCTCATATCTGGGCAGAATACCCAAGAGGAAAGGGGATCCTGGAAGGAAGCAAGGAAGCAGAGAAAGAACTGGAGTCTTTTTATACTTTTCTTCTAACCCCAAACAGGAAAACTACAGACCATTTCTTTAATTTAACCTTTAATCTACCTTAGACAGATTCCTGAATTTAAATGGTAATCCCTGTCTACCTACCTCCCAAAAAAGGAGATGGGAAAATTATGTAAGGCACAGGAAACATTCGCAAATAAACAAACAAATCCTAAGAATTAAAGGAGAGGAAACACAAAATAATGTACACAAATGCTTGTTACAGAGGAATGGAAATGAATTTCATCTATAGCAGTGGGGGGGAAAGGACAAGGTTCAAAACATTGCTTCTGAAATATTGCTCTGTTCTGTTTAAACAAGATTTTAAAAACTTTACATTATAGAATTTCAACTCTAGAAATCAGTCTCTTTTTTGCACAGATGTTAAATGTCATTCTTTGAGTGGTTCCTCAAGAAATGTCACTTCCTTTGTACTAATCCCTTCCAAATTGTGCAAGTTGCTATAGTGAAACTAATACGGGAGGAGGGGGAAGCAACTGTTTTGTATAGTACACAGGACATCCACTCTCTCTTTACTCTAGCTATACCTATTATCAGAACTTCTTAAACTCAACCTAGGTAGCTATCTCAGAGATAAACACAATTTTATTATGTTATGTAAGTATATGATGAATGTGTTCTCAAATGAATTTTTCACACATAATTTAAAGAGGCATTTCACAATCCTACTCCTATGATACACTACTATTCTAACCTAGAAATGTTATTACATACCATGAAAACTTACTTACTTTTAAAAAAAGCAAAAAACAAAAAAAAACAACACTTTTTCATGCTAGCATCAGGCATGGGCAGATACTGCGATCCTCTCCGAAATTTAATCTTATTATTGGGGCTTCAAATGCCCCAAGAACTGGACTTTTGGCTGTGATTTTCACACTGTTTCTAGCCATTACTTTCCCTTTTTTTTTAACACTATTAATTGCTTTACAATGTGTGTTAGTTTCTGCTGTATAACAAAGCGAATCAGCTTTATGTATATATATGTCCCCATATCCCCTCCCTCTTGCGTCTCCCTCCCTCCCACCCTCCCTACCCCTCCCCTCTAGGTGGTCACAAAGCACCTCGCTTATCTCCCTGTGCTATGCAGCTGCTTCCCACTAGCTATCTATTTTACATTTGGTAGTGTATATAGGTCCATGCCACTCTCTTTGTCCCAGCTTACCCTTCCCCCTCCCTGTGTCCTCAAGTCCATTCTCTACGTGTGCGTCTTTATTCCTGTCCTGCTCCTAGGTTCATCAGAGCCACTTGTTTTTTTTAGATTCCATATATATGTTTTAGCATACGGTATTTTTTTTTCTCTTTCTGACTTACTTCACTCTGTATGAGACTCTAGGTCCAGTCACCTAACTACAAATATTTCAATTTTGTTTCATTTTATGCCTAATATTCCATTTATATATGTGCCACATCTTCTTTATCCATTCACCTGTCAATGGACACTTAGGTTGCTTCCATGTCCTGGCTATTGTAAATAGAGCTGCAATGAACATTGTGGTACATGTCTCTTTTTGAATTATGGTTTTCTCAGGGTATATGCCCAGTAGTGGGATTGCTGGGTCGTATGGTAGTTCTATTTTTAGTTTTTTAAGGAACCTCCATACTGTTCTCCATAGTGGCTGCAACAATTTACATTCCCACCAACAGTGCAAGAGGATTCCCTTTCTCCACACCCTCTCCAGCATTTATTGTTTGTAGATTTTTTGATGATTGCCATTCTGACCAGTGTGAGGTGATATCTCATTGTAGTTTTGATTTGCATTTCTCTAATGATTAGTGATGTTGAACACGCTTTCATGTGTTTGTTGGCAATCTGTATACCTTCTTTGGAGAAATGTCTATTTAGGTCCATTTTTGGATTGGGTTGTTTGTTTTTTTGATATTGAGCTGCATGAGCTGCTTTGTATATTTTGGAGATTAATCCTTTGTCAGTTGCTTCATTTGCAAATATCTTTTCCCATTCTGAGGGTTGTCTTTTCATCGTTTATAGTTTCCTTTGCTGTATAAAAGCTTTTAAGTTTCATTAGGTCCCACTTGCTTATTTTTGTTTTTATTTCCCTTACTCTAGGAGGTGGGTCAAAAAGGATCTTGCTGCGATTTATGTCATGGAGTGTTCTGCCTATGTTTTCCTCTAAGAGTTTTACAGTGTCTGGCCTTACATTTAGGTCTTTAATCCATTTTGAGTTTATTTTTGTGTATGGTGTTAGGGAGTGTTCTAATTTCATTCTTTCACATGTATCGGTCCATTTTTCCTAGCACCACTTATTGAAGAGACTGTCTTTTCTCCATTGTATATTCTTGCCTCCTGTATCAAAGATAAGGTGGCCATATGTGCATGGATGTATCACTGGACTTTCTACCCTGTTCCACTGATCTATATTTCTGTTTTTGTGCCAGTACCATACTGTCTTGATTACTGTAGCTTTGTAGTATAGTCTGAAGTCAGGGAGCCTGATTCCTCCAGCTTCGTTTTTCTTTCTTAAGACTGCATTGGCTATTCGGGATCTTTTGTGTTTCCATACAAATTGTGAAATTTTTTGTTCTATTTCTGTGAAAAATACCATTGGTAATTTGATAGGGATTGCACTGAATCTGTAGATTGCTTTAGGTAGTACAGTCATTTTCACAATGTTGATTCTTCCAATCCCAGAACATGGTATATCTCTCCATCTGTTTGTATCACCTTTAATTTCTTTCATCAGTATCTTATAGTTTTCTGCATTACAGGTCTTTTGTCTCCCTAGGTATGTGATACTTCTCATTGCAACGGTAAATAGGAGTGTTTCCTTAATTTCTCTTTCAGATTTTTCATCGTTAATGCATAGGAATACAAGAGATTTCTGTGCATTAATTTTGTATCTTGCTACTTTAACCAAATTCATTGATTAGCTCTAGTAGTTTTCTGGTAGCATCTTTAGGATTCTCTATGTATAGCATCATGTCATCTGCAAACAGTAGACAGTTTTACTTCTTTTCCAATATGGATTCCTTTTATTTCTTTTCTCTGATTGCTGTGGCTAAAACTTCCAAAACTATGTTGAATAATAGCAGTAAGAGTTGGCAACCTTGTCTTGTTCCTGATCTTAGAGGAAATGGTTTGTTTTTCACCATTGAGAACGATGTTGGCTGTGGGTTTGTCATATATGGCCTTTATTATGTTGAGGTAGGTTCCCTCTATGCCTACTTTTTGAAGGTTTTTTTTCATAAATGGGTGTTGAATTTTGTCAAAAACTTTTTCTGCATCTACTGAGATTATCATATGGTTTTTATCCTTCAATTTGTTAAAATGGTGTACCACATTGAATGATTTGCATATACTGAAGAATCCTTGCATCCCTGCGATAAACCCCACTTGATCATGGTGTATGATCCTTTTAATGTACTGCTGGATTCTGTTTGTTAGTATTTTATTGAGGAATTTTGTCTCTATGTTCATCAGTGATATTGGCCTGTAGTTTTTTTTTTTGTGACACCTTTGGTTTTGGTGTCAGGGTGAAGGTGGCCTTGTAGAATGAGTTCAGTAGTGTTCCTCCCTCTGCTATATTTTGGAAGAGTTTGAGAAGGAAAGGTGTTAGCTCTTCTCTAAATGTTTGATAGAATTCGCCTGTGAAGCCATCTGGTCCTGGTCTAGCCATTACTTTCTGATATATCATAAGTTATCTCATTTAACTGTTAGAGTATTTTTTGAAGAAGGTATCTCCATTTTACATACAGTGAAATTAAGTAGCTTGTCCAAGGTCGCAAAGCCAGTGGTAAGTAGTAGGATTGGAACTCACCAGCCTTTTGCCGGAAAATAAAACAAATATTAATCCAAGTCACTAAATATTAAAAATATTCAAACAGTGAGAAGCAGTAACACCCTTAATGACTCAAATGACTACAAAATTGTTAAGCTGTGATCTGCCTTATTCACTATATAACCCAGGATCCAGCACCATGCCTTCAAATGAGTGCCCAATAAACAGCTTTGAATGAATGATTTATTAATATGTATAATAACCTTAGATAATATTTACCCAACACATTTGTCAGGTATGATTTTAAGCTAAATATATAAATAAGTTATGCTCCATGGGGAAGAAAGTAACACTTTAGAAATGAATAGGAAGACAGAGGTTCTCAGCAGATAAATAGTAACTATATTAAAAAAAAAGGAAATTTCAGAAGTGAAAAACACAATGTCTGAAATAAGATCTCAACAACAGGATGGAAATGCAAAGGAATGAGTCAGTGAATGTGAAGATACAATAGAAGTGATCTAATTTGAAGAATAGAGATATAAAAGACTGAAGGAAAATGAAGAGTCTCAGGGTCCTATGGACAATATCCAAAGTTCTAATCATGTCCAGAAAAAGGAGAAAGAGATTGGAACAGGAAAACATATTTGAAGAAATAATGTCCAAAAAACCTCCCTAACTTGGTGAAAGGCACAAATTTAAAAACTGACAGAGTTTTGTGTACATCAAATAAGACTAACTCAAAAGAAAAATGAAATGAAAATGGAAAAGATATTTCAGTGAAGAAAAACTAAGAAAATTTATCACCAGCAGGGCTACTTTAAAAGACAGGCTAAAGGAAGTGCTTCAGGCTGAAGAAAAATGACACGAGAGAAAACTGAAGTTTCATTAACAAAGAGCAACAACAAAATAGTAACTATTTAGGAATATTTAAGAAACTACTTTTTCTCCTCTAAAGTCCTTTTAAAAAGTGTATGATTATTGAAAGCAAAAATTGCATAATTGTCTAATGGGGTTTTCATTGCATGTATACGTGTTAATACATATAACAACATAAGATAAATGTCACTGGAGAATTATAGGGCTTCTACATTTACTTCAACCAGTAAATATGAATTCTAAGTAAATCCTCTGGCATATATATTATGATCCCTAGAGCAGTACTGTGCAACAGAAATATAATGTGAGCTGCATATGTAATTTTAAATTTTCTAGTAGCCATATTTTAAAAGTTAAAACAGATAAAATCAATTCAGTAAATTTTACTAACCCTATTATGTCCAAATATTAATACTGCAGCATATAATCAATAAAAAATATATTAAATGAGACATTTTATATTATTTTTGTGGTAGTAAATCTTTTAAATCTAGTGTGTATTTTATACTTACTGCACACTTCAATTCAAACTAGGCACATTTCAAGTTGTCAAGAGAAGATCTCAAGCAACCACTAAAAAATAATGCAAAGGGATGCAGCCCAAAAGAAGGGCCAAAGATAAATTTAAAGTAGAATACTAAAATGTATTCACCTAGTCCAAAAAAGGCAGTAAATGGGGAACAAAGGAACATATCATATCAATAATTACATTAAATGTAATTGTCGGATTGTCGGATTGGATTGTTAAAAAGACTGACTTACTTGGATCCACCTTCTAGAGTAATGAACATAAAAACAAAAATAAACAAATGGGACCCAATTAAACTTAAAAGCTTTTGCACAGCAAAGGAAACCATAAACAAAACAAAAAGACAACACACAGAATGGGAGAAAATATTTGCAAAAGATGCAACCAGCAAGGGATTAATCTACAAAATATACAAACAGCTCTTGCAGCTCAATATCAAGAAAACAACCCAATCAAAAACTGGGCAGAAGATCTAAACAGACATACAGATGGCCAATTGGCACATGAAAAGATGCTCAACATCGCTAAGTATTAGAAAAATGCAAATTAAAACTACAATGACCTCACACTGGTCAGAATGCCCATCAGCAAAAAGTCTACAAACAGGAGAGGGTGTGGAGAAAAGGGAACCCTCCTACACTGTTGGTAGGAATGTAAATTGGTATAGCCACTATGGAGAACAGTATAAGATTCCTTAAGAAACTAAAAATAGAGTTGCCACATAATCCAGCAATCGCACCCCTGGGCATATATCCAGAGAAAACCATAATTCAAAAAGATACATAAACCCCAATGTGCACTGCAGCACTATTTACAACAGCCAAGACATAGACGCACCTAATGTCCATTGACAGAGGAATGAATAAAGAAGACGTGGTACATGTATACAATGGAATATTACTCAGCCATTAAAAAGAATGAAATAATGCCATTTGCAGCAACATGGATGGACCTAGAGATTATCATACTAAGTGAAGTAAGTCAGACAGAGAAAGACATATATGATATCACTTATATGTGGAATCTTAAAAAATGATACAAATGAACATATTTACAAAACAGAAACAGACTCACAGACTCAGAAAACAAACTTATGGTTACCAAAGGGGAAAGGTTGGGGGTGGGGAAAGGATAAATTAGGAAGTTGGGGTTAACATATACATACTACTGTATATAAAACAGATAATCAACAAAGACCTACTGTATAGCACAAGGAACTCTACTCAATACTCTGTAATAACCTATGTGGGAAAAGACTCTGAAAAAGAATAGATATATGTATATGTTAAAAAAAAAAAAAAGCCCTAGGATAAGAATAAAAAAAAGGCAGTAAATGGGGAACAAAGGAGCATACCATATCAATAATTACATTAAATGCAAATAATCTAAATACATCAATTAAGAGATTGTCAGATTGGATTGTTAAAAAGACTGACATGCTGTCTGCAAGAAATTCACTTTATTTTCTTTTTCCAGGAAAGTAAATTTTATTGAGCTCCATGGCTGCCTTTAGGAACAGCCAGGAGGGAATCATGACATCATGGGGTGGGGTGGGGGGAGAAACTCACTTTAAACATAAGGACATAGTAAATAAAAGTACGGAAATAAAAGTATGGGAAAAAATTACATCATGCAAGTAATAATCAAAGAAAGTTGGAATGGTTACATTAATATGAAACATACTATAAACTTCTTTTAAGGGCTTGATTGAATTTGTTTCTCCTTCATGTTCTGTTTCAGTTTTATCTAATTCTGTAGCAGTTTTGAAACAATAAAGATATTTTGTTTCATGCATCTTCCTCATATTACTCATGTTTACATCCAAGTAACTGGACATGTACAACAGTTCCTAAAGAAATATGGCCTAAATCATTAAAGCTGTCCTATCTGAAGCCTTTTATTCCCCCCTAATAAATTCATTCATTTATTTATTTTTGGCTGCATTGGGTCTTCGTTGCTGCGCGCGGGCTTTCTCTAGTTGTGGTGAGCAGGGGCTACTCTTCGTTGCAGTGTGCGAGCTTCTCACTGCGGTGGCTTCTCTTGTTGCGGAGCACAGGCTCTAGGCGCGCGGGCTTCAGTAGTTGTGATGCGTGGGCTTCAGTAGTTGTGGCTCGAGGGCTCTAGAGTGCAGGCTTAGGAGTTGTGGTGCATGGGCTTAGGTGCTCCGCGGCATGTGGGATCTTCCCAGACCAGGGCTCAAATCCGTGTCCCCTGCATTGGCAGGCAGATTCTTAACCACTGCACCACCAGAGAAGCCCCTGAAGAAGGCTTTTCTGTGATAAGGTTTTCAGGTAAATGACAGCTTACAAAATTTTAAGTTATTAATATTTTATCCCCAGTTAGAACAGTAGTTTAAAGAAACAGTTTTCCTGACAGGCCATCCAGGCATACAAAATATTTATGTTAACAAATCATGTATCATTTGTAAGCTGTTTCACTGATCCCCGAGAATTTTCAAAGCAATGTTGCTGTGGCTGCTCTTTTTAATGTTTATATTTCTGTTTCTGTTTACTTTAAGCTGCTGAACTACTACTATGATTAGGGTATTGGGGCTGGCATTGGACTACAAAGACAGATTAAGATACTATATCCTTTCAAAAAGTGGAAGTGCAAAAATAGGATACAAAAGATGAACAACAAAATAGCATATGCTAAGTGCCAAATGTGAGGTACAGGTCACTTTTCAGGACTAATTTAGTCAGAAAGAATTCATTTAGGAAACTAATAGAAGATAAGGGCAAAGACATAATTATGGGCCAGAATGTAAAGGGACTTAAAGTTTAAGTCCAAGGTAGGACTTAAATTGTGTTTTGTAAAAAGTAGAGAATCACTAAGGAAAAATCCACCTCTCTCTCACTTATCTATTTTGAGAGTAGCTTCTGAGATGTTTAAATTGGGAGTTTTGAAAATAATCCAGCAGCAGAAAGGGGGGAAAGCGAGGAAGCTATGGAAAACTAGTTAGGACAAAATACAAACAACACTGGGGAGCAATAAAGAAGGCCTGATTAGGACTAAGCTCCCCAAGAGCAAAGGCCATGTTTCATCCCCAGACCTAATAGACACACAGATATCAACAAACCTGTAGCACAGAACTAAAGGTAGAGAGAATGCCTACTTTATATCAGGAAATGAACTGAATACTCTGGCACACCTTTGCACATTTAACCCTCAAAACACATACCACAGTACATTCTAAGAATTAAAACACCACCAAGATTCAATACAAGAACACTGCTAAAAAGGCTTGAAAATCACTCACTAAACAGAGCTAACTTAAGGGGATGAAAGATAGAGATGGAGTTAGCTGCTATTACCACTGGACTCAGGTAAATGTTACTTAAAATTAAAATAGGTGAGGAAACTGGGACACTGATTAAGTCACCTAGGAAAGGTGACAGTCAGTAGTATATGGGACAATCAGCATTCAAAGCCAGGTCTGATTGACTCCAAAACCTATATACAAAAGAACTCAACTAATTTTTACCTTACTACTAAAATTACATTAAGAAGACTCTCTCAAAAGTACATCTGAGAACTCTAAGGAAAAATGAGGAGGAAGATCAGTCTTATCACTAAGAGATGTGAGAATCTCAAGGGGGGTTAAATTAAAAGTTGAGAACATATCTGGTCATTAATTTTCACTATAACTTTTGGTGTAATAATCTTTTGTAAAAACAAGTAACTATAATCCTTAAAAGAACATGTCTGTATGCTGCTATTCTTCCTGGATTTGTGGGAACCCAACTCCGTGACCAAGGTGTCCTCATGAGGGATGGTGAAAGAACCCAGAGTGAGGTACTAGAACTCAAGCAGAATGGCAAGATGCTCTGCATGAGGTATAAGAGAAGCCTGGAATGAGGAATGCATCCTGGCACAAGGTGTCAGAGCCAAAGTGAAAATGTTATGCAAGACGGGGGAGAAAGCAGCAGTGGCAATGGGAAACTGGTTACATACCAGGGATTGATCATCTAAGTAAATACACTAAGGATGATAATGGGAGCTAGGCTATTCCTTTTAAAAGAAAGTAGTTACAAATTTTGAGAAGGAGAAAACTAAAGCAAACACTGTGTACTGAAATTGGAGAAACTGGTACCAACTCATGGTTTTTTACATATAGATGGAGACATAAATACAGCGCTCAAATCTTGGTTTCTAAATTCCTTTCTCCACTAAAAGAAACCACTCCTTGGAGAAATGGTTGATTCCAGGGCTGTGGCAAGGAAAGTTTAAGGTGAGCCTGGAACATTTTCTTGTATCAAAAAGTAAGGAAGTGCTCAAAGCAAGTCAAAAGAACACAGAAACTAGCTTAAAGGGGCTTTTGGTCCCTGGCCAAAGCTGGGACAATTTGAGCATCAACAAATAGCAAGTTTGATAAGGAATGGGCTTAATATGGTCTCAAAATACTTCCCCACAAAGTACTTATTAATTACTAAGACAGGAAAAATACTTGCCAGTGAAGAAGCTTAGGAGACTTCACCTTAATTAAGAGATCAAAGTGCACATCATCAGTAAGGGGACAAACAGAAACTGTTATTATGCCATCTGATAGGATGCCATGAGAAAACAGTATCATCACTGTGATACTCCTACCAAGAAATGCACAATCTGAATCCAATCATGAAGAAGTATCAGGCAAATCCAAATCGAGAGAAAGTTTACAACAAAACTGACCTGTAATCTTTCCAAGTGTCAAGGTCATGAAAATCAATAAAAGGTTAAGGAATTGTTCTAGGTTGAAGGACATTACAATTAAATGAATGCAACACAAAATTCTGAACTGGATCATTTTGTTATAGAGGAAATTACTGTGAAAACTGGCAAAACTTGGATGAGGTTTGAGGGTTATATAGTAGTAATATAGCAAGGTTAATTTCCTAATTTTAATATTGTTTATGTAACAGAAAGAAAGTCCTTGTCCTTGTTTGGGGTGATGAGCCTGCATCTGCAACTTACTCTCAAATAGCTTTGGGGGAAAAGTTCTTTGCATTGCACTTGGAACTTTTCTGAAAGTTTGAGATTGTTTAAAAAAAAAAAAGGAAAAGAAGATTACTTACAAATATTCATTTACAGCATCTAAAACTAGAATATAAGCAAAACAGTACTCCTTTCAAATGAGGAATATGTGTTTCCATCTCTAATAAGAAAAGACTCTCCTTTATTATTCATGGGATTCTTTTGATCTATATCTGCACTGTCCAACACAGTACCACTATTCTGTTCCCCGACTGCACTGGCTACATTTCAAGTGTTCAACAGCCACTATCTACTACAGTTACTATCAGCTACTATATTGGGCAGCAGAGTTACAGAACACTTGCATCATCACAGCAAGTTCTACTACTAGACAACACTGATGCAGAGTTTGGGAGGTCAACTGACGTAATGACTAACTAAAGGCCAAAGAGTCAGATGGACTTGGGTATAGATTCTTTGCAAGTGCTCTGACACTTAGCAAGTCATCTGACTTCTTAACTTCTCCAGAGCCTCAGACTCCTTTCTGTAAAATGGATTAAATACAACCAATACTGCAAGGCTGCTGAAAAGATCAAATGAAAATTCATGCAAAATGTCTAGAACAGAGTGTTTGGCACACAGTAAATATCTGATAAACATTAGGTCTCTTCTGTAATGTGAGTAGATAATTTCTTAATCTTTGATCCCAGTACTTTTAGATCTAGTTATGCAATTACTAGAGCATTGGTTTAAAAATAAGTTTACTATCCTGCTTGTTCAAAACCCCAATGAGCTCCATGTTGTTAAACGTAAACAAAAATCTTTTTTTTTTTTTTTTTTTGGCCACACCAGGCAGCTTGTGGGATTTTAGTTCCCAGACCAGACCAGGGATCGAACCCGGGCCCTCAGCAGTGAGAGCGTGGAGGGCTAACCACTGGACTGCTAGGGGATTCCCCAAAGAAAAATCTTTCAGCTCTGACCTTATTCAACTCTCATCATCACTTGACTACTGACTACTCTCCCCTTGAAATACTCTCTTCCTTTGGTTTCTGTAATACCACACTCACCTCCTCTCTGACCTTCACAGTATTCTTTGGGCGCTCACATTCCTCCAACAAACTTTTTTCTTTTTTTTTTTAATGTTAGAGGCCACTGTGATTCCATTTTAGCATCTCTTTTTTCCAAGTTATATTAGCAGTTTATGCAAAAGAATGAGACTTGCATAGTCTCAGGTTTCAAACCACAATTACTATTTTTAATGTTTTCTAGCTGAAAGCATGTTAATTCATTACGTATTTGTTAAGTATCTACTGTGCGTCAGACATTGTTCAGTGTTTGGGGACAAAACAGTGACCCAAACTGACAAACCCAATTCTCATAGAACTTGCATTTGAGTAAAGAAAAAAATATCATAAACTTAAGTTAGTAAATTCTACAGTATCTTGGAAAGTGTTAAGTGCTATGGAGAAAAATCGGGCTTAAAAAGGGCTAAGAAATGTGGGAGGAGGGCCTGTGTTTTACGGAGTAGTCAAAGAACACTTCAGTAGTACAGTAGAAGTGTGGCTACAGAAAGAGTGAAGTAATGAAGTCAGAGAGGATGAAGAGACTCAAAAGGCTCAGAGCCTGGGAGACCATAATAAGGATTATGGATTTTACTACTACTGAGAAGGGAAGCCATTTGAGAAGAGAAGTGACATGATCTGATATATTTTATCAGGATCACTCTGGCTGTTGAGTGTTAAAGATTCTAGGTGAAGAAAGGTCATGGTGAAACCTTTTAGGACATTATTTTGTGAGAGGACAATGCTGTTTTTAAATTTTATATTGAACTTTTATGTGCTTAAGTACCAGGAATTACAAAGCCACGGCTTTAAATAAGAAAAGCAAGGACCACAACAATGCAAAGATGAGTCTTGGGAACAGCAATAAAATGATAAAGGGTATTTTAACTCTAGGCTCTAGTCAGTGCTACTAAAAGTTAGCCCTCGGATGCAAGATAAGATACAAAGCTATTAACTTACTCTTCAGGACAGAGGATACAATTAAGATTATTTCACTGGGGCTTCCCTGGTGGCGCAGTGGTTAAGAATCCGCCTGCCAATGCAGGGGATGTGGGTTTGAGCCCTGGTCTGGGAAGATCCCACATGCTGCAGATCAACTAAGCCCGTGCGCCACAACTACTGAGCCTGCATTCTAGAGCCCGCAAGCCGCAACTACTGAGCCCGCGTGCCACAACTACTGAAGCCCGCGCACCTAGAGCCCGTGCCCTGCAACAAGAGAAGCCACCGCATTGAGAAGCCCGCGCACCGCAGTAAAGAGTAGCCCCTACTCGCCACAACTAGAGAAAGCCTGTGAGCAGCAATGAAAACCCAACGCAGCCAAAAATAAAATAAATTAATTTTAAAAAGAAAAGATTATTTCACTGGGCAAGGTAAGTCAAGATCCAACTTACATCACTAAAAGACAAGGGTAAATGATGGCAGAGCTTACTAAAAGGAAGTTACAATGAAAATTATTCTAGGGCTGATTCTTTATTACTTTTATGCCTGCCACTCTCCTTAGTAAGGTTTTACAACTATTTCTCACTGATGAAACTAAAAAAAAAAAAAATGTTCTGTATTAGGTAGATGAGTAGGATAATTCTGCACTCTCTTATTACTAAAAGATGCTACTGATGAATCAACATCATGTAACAGCATTGATTCATCCTATCTCTGATTAACAGCACAGCTTTTAAAGAAAACTGCTTACTTTAAAGAAAATTGCTTAAAGTATTGGTTAGTCCCCAAAGAATCATGGGGAAGCTGAATGATCTCTGAAAAGTTTCAATCTTAACCCAAGAACCCCGTTACCACTGCCTAAAGGCATACAAAAAAATTTCCCTTAAAAATTTCTCCATGACATATGTTTCAGGCAGCATATTTAGGAACAATTTTCCATTTTCTTCCACAGTTCTTTTCCCCCTTAACATAGTGAAGAGTATCTTTACAGCATGAATACAATTAGAGTAAGCAGATATCCAAATCTTACCCAGCCAAAAACTTAAGATGTACTCAAATTATCAGGCAAAAACGTCACTATCTGAATGTAAAATGGAATGATTATTACTATACTTGCAAGCACCAAAAAATCATACAGCGAAAAAATGCAGTTACAATAAGAATTTCTAATTTTTTTTAAAAAACCTTCATAATGCATAAATAAAATACAAAGTAAATTCAGATTATCTTTGATAGGATAGTATAAGACAAAAGAAATCCAAAGACAGTTTCATTTCTTCTGCCCAGTAAGTTAAACAACAAAAACAAAAGTCCCACAAACTTTTTACTGAAGCTCTTAGCCAAGAGCAAAAAAAGTGAAATGATTAAGCCAACTGCCAAAGAAACAGGAAAGAGAAAGGAACAGTCTGGAAAAAGACTTGATTACATATCAAAATTTTAATACCAATAAAACACAAAAACGACCAGTTATTTAAGAATGTACTTCAATACCTTGCTACTGAGGTAAGTGGTCACATGTATGAATTAGCTTCTCTCTTAAAATGAAAGAAATGCATCTATTAAACATGCTCTTTCCAATATTCAGTTAATTTCCCAAATTGGGAAAATTTTAGAACAGCATCTACTAGCCAAAGCATTACATTAAAAACGTTTTGGTCAGTTTTGCCTAAAAATCTTAGTTCACTAGTAGTATGACAAAGATGTTAAAATGCAATCCAAAATGAATGAAAAACGCTCACCTCGTAGACACTTTATGTAATGCGGTACAGAAATACTTTGAGGATATTTTAAAATTCCGCATTCGAGTCTGAATGTTTTAATCAACTACTCTAAATCAGGCGCTTACTTTTAGAACAATTTTTCAAAATGGGGAGCAAGACGGCCAGCCATCTCTAAGATTTGACTTCAACGGTTCAAAATTCCTAGTATCTGAGGAGGGGCGACTGGTGCAGCTAAGTTTAGATCTCCCGGCCCTTTTGTTGTCAGTCCAGGAAATTGGTTTAAAAATCGGCGGTGGGAGAAGAGTTTGAAATTCAGGGCATGGGGTAAACGCGGATGCTCAGAAGCGCCGGCACTTCCCTAGTCGCGCACTCCGAGAGGTCACGGCGCAGTAAAGTTTGGTTTCACAAGCTGGCTTGGACGCTACTGACAAAAGCAAAGTCTCCCAAGTCAAGCGGGCGCGGGGGTCAGGGAGCGCCCGGAAGCCCAGAAGGACACGTTTCCCCGGAGGGAGGGGGTGGACGTGTAGCGACCCTGTAGCTGAGCCTCTAGCCTCAACCCACTCCCCCAGGACCCCCGGGCGGGTACGGGCTGCGCCGGCGGAGGCGGCGGGAGGCGGGTAGGCCACAAGGAGGAAATGGGACGGGGTACCGACAGCTAGGCGGCGGCGGCCGAAACGGGGCCGCCCTCGTGGGGTGGCGAGAGGGAAGGGGGGGCCCTCCCCGCCGCAGCTTTCCCCGCTTCGAGAAGCGGCTTCAACTTTCCTCCGTGCGCAGAACGCCGCCTGGGCCGCGCGGATTCCGAAACTTTGTCGGCCCTCCCGTCGCCCCGGGCCCGCTCACCGGCTCTGCGCCGGCCCGTAACCCCCACCCTGCCCCGACAGCTGCCCGCGCCCGTCCACCCCCAGGGTCGGCCCGTGTTTACCTCCGACTGAGATCGAGGCGCTGGCTCCGGCGGCGGCGGCCCCACTGCAAGTCCCTAGGTCCCCGTCACACCGCCGCCAAGTTCCCCAACATGGACTCCTTCGTTCGCTTTGAGGTGTTCCGGGGGCCGCGGGGGCGCCGGCTCTGCTGCCTGGGGCGGGTGGCAGCGGCGGAGCAGGGAGCGGACCGGGGCTGCGCGGCTCCGCGCGGCTTGCGCCACCGCTGCTCCCCCTCCCCCCGCCTCGTCTGGCCTCCTCCCTCCCCGCTCCGCGCGTCCTCTTCCCCCTCACCCCCCGCTCCGCTCCTATCCACTCAGCCGCGCCACCACAGGTCGGCGCGCTACGGTGACGCCGGCGGCGGCGGCGGCTGCGGCGGGACCCTCCGCGCTTGCCCTACTCGCTCGCTCTGGCCCTGCGTGCACGGCCGCAGCGCTCAACCGGACCGCAAGGGGGCGCTGGCAAACCACCGTTTGCGACAGAGGAACGTGACGGGCGGAGTCACGTCACGCGGCCTGCGAGCGAGAGGGAGGCCGGTAGCGAGTGGCCCGGGCTTCTGGGAAACATCCTCAGAACCTCAGCTCTCCTCCCAAGTCTCGGGTCCTGCGCATGCGCCATGCGTGGCACGCTGGAGTCCGCCCTGCTTTGGCGGCTGTACGGGCTAAACTGCTGAAGACAATGAAGAAGGGTCTTGGGGACCGGGACGTGAGGGGGTTTGCGCGGCATTTGCTATTCTATCTTTATGGTAATCTGATATTGAAAAGAGTGTTGATATGTTGTTTGGCTGTGTATTGAATTTTCACCCAGCAGCGTTGCCCGCCTGAATTACATCTTGAGAGGAGGCTGAAGTGGCCATAACTTGTAAGCCCATCTCTTTTTTCCCTCCGGGTGGGCATTTGTAAAAGGCCTTGGAGAGGTTTCCCACGTGATTCATCAAGCCTAGGCATATCCCCGTGTCTTAATTACCACAACAAAAAAATTAAACTTGATCCGGATCCACTTGATGGTTAGATAGTGACATGTGATGATTCATTCAAGAATATGTCGGAGCGTGCGATACTGAACGTGCGTGCCATTGTCAGTTCCTTCTCCGTCGGGTCGTCAAATCTTTTATTTTACCTCAAAAATACCTTTCACGCTGTTTTTTAAAGTCACTGACTCTTTAATCTTATAGTTTCTCTTCCGGTCAATTTCTTCACGCTCCTGACTACTCTTCCTGCCGTCGGTGTCTACTCTTTTACCAGCGGGTCCTTGCAGCCCCTCCCCCCACCCCGCCCACGTCGTTGTCCAGCCAACAGCCCCGAGTGATGAAGCTCTGCCTCCGGGCCACCCCGCAGACTTGGTTCACCCAAGTCTCAGTTACATCCAACCTTGCCGCTCGCAACTTTTCGAGTCGTCTGCCCCTTCCTCCCTTAACGTGCACGTTGCGCTCTACTAGCCACCCCGAACCCTGCCTGGGATGACTTTCCTCCCCACTTTCTCAGGACCCCGCCGACTGGGTACCTCCTTGCGGCACTCGCCCAAACTAGGCTGGCTGCCGTGCCCCCTCCTTTCTCTGACAACCCCATCCTGTTCAGCGTGTTTCGTCTGCTCAGTGCCTGTCTCACACAGTGAGCCCTGGGAACAATGCCGTAACACTTTGCGAACAACAGCTCCTGGCACAGTGCCTGTGCCTCAGTAAGGACTTGGTAAATAATTGCGAAAGGATCATATAGGAATATATGAATGGCAGCCTTGTCTGTTTTCAAAGTCTTGGGAGTTTTACGATGTATAGTTTTGGATATGAGCTTTGGGAATTTAGATGGGCTCTACTGTGTTTGGGATTTGAAGAAATAATGATATAGAGGAGTTTATAACAGTACATTATAAAGAATGTGATAAAGGATGACTAAGACAATCATTGAAAACTTTGTTTAAAGAATTATGTGATGTAACCAGATCAACAAGCACTGTTATGAGCCATCTGACTGAATGTAGCTTTGTTACATATATATGCACGTCCTCACCCAGGAGAATCCAACCTCTAGGAGTAAAACTCCAGATAGTGACTTCTGGTACAACATTCTTCTTTCATGTAAAAACTTATTGTAAGGTCGGATCTTAACAAACAGCACCGCGAAACAGAGGAAAGCTTCAAGTGAGCTTTATTAGGAAGCGCTCCCGGGCGAGGTTCACTGGTCCGAGAGAAAGGGGGCCAGAGAAGTCGCGCCCGGGCGAGGCTTGGGCAAGACTTTATAGGGGAAGAAGGGAAAGGAGTGTGGTGAATCTGGGAGGGCGCAGGGTATTCCTTATTTGGTGGTCTTTTCGGGTATCCTGGGGGACCGTTAGTCCCGCCCCTCGAAAGGCGGGAAGGCTGGGCTGGGTTCAAAGTTCCCAGGTCAGTTCCTGGAACTGGGTGGTCCGGAATGTCTCCAAGGCAGTTTCTGGAACTGGGTGGTCCGGAGAATTTCGGTCTGATGCAACCTGTGAATCTGATTGTGTTCCCCTGCCTCGGGCCAGTTGGCCTTATATCCCGACATCTTTGGTGTAATGGGGCGGCGTTCTGATCTCTGGCTACTTCATGCTGAATGGGGGCGTCGAAATGGGAGTCGGGCGACCAGAGGTCCGAGGCTTAGGGGAGACCAGTGGGGGGTTCTGTAGGAAGCAAGGTGTAAGGACCGAGGAGCATTTGGGTTGTGGCCACCCGAGAGACTTCCTCCATGCGCCTGCGAAGGAACCTAAGAAAACAGGGAGCGAGCATGCTACGAAGAGGGTGCGGTCCGGGTTTGAAAGAGGGGTGTCAAAGAGTCCGTCTCTTGGTGGTTTGAAGGCTTCTATGACATGAGGGCAGGAATGCGATGGAAAACCCCCGGTGCCAGAGATAGGCAGGAGGGAAGCCGGGTTCAGGCGAGGGGAGAGATCAAGAGAAATAGCTGGGTTTTCAATGAATAGTAGGTGGAACTCCTGGATGCAGGAGGGGCCCAGGAGGGAGAGAGACTTGTGGCCTAGGAGGTCGACCAGCCGGTGGGAGGAAAACGGTTGCCGCTGCTAGGGCCCGAAGGCATGGTTGCCATCCCCGAATGGCTGGGTCTAGCTGTTTGGAGAGGTAAGCCACGGGGCGGTAGGAAGGCCCTACAGGCTGGGCAAGGAGTCCAGTGTCTATTCCGGCCCGTTCATCCACAAAAAGGTGAAAAGGTCGGTTTGGGTTGGGCAGAGAAAGGGGAGGAGAAGTTATCAGAGCGTTACGGAGGGTGAGAAAGGCGTGTCGAACGGCGGAAGGAGAGGTGAGGGGTCCTTGAGGGGTTTCTTTAGCGGCTAGATATAAGGGTTTAGCGAGGAGAGCAAAGTTAGGGATCCAGTGTCGGAAAAATCCTATAAGGCCCAAAAAGGAGAGAATTTGTTCTGCTGTTTCCGGAGGCTGGAGTTCACGGATAATCCGGGTGCAGTCGGCTGTTAGACCTTTTGTGGTAGCGGTAAGGTGGAACCCCAGGTAGGTTACAGAAGATACAGATAACTGAGCCTTGGCTGGGGAGACCCGATAACCGCAAGAGCCAAGGTAATTGAGATCTGCAGTGTGTTGTCTTGAGAGGCTGAGAGATGGGCTACAAAGGAGGAGGTCATCTACATATTGAAGGAGTGTGCTGGGGGTAAGGGAGCAGGAAGTGAGGTCCCGTGCCAGCGCCTGACCGAAGAGGTGAGGACTGTCGCGGAAGCCCTGGGGAAGAACTGTCCAGGTGAGCTGACTGGAAGTATGAGTATCCGGATCCGTCCAGGTAAAGGCGAAGAGGAAATAGGAGTCGGGATGTAGGGGGATAGTGAAAAAGGCATCTTTGAGGTCCAGAACCGTAAAGTGGGGTGTGGATGGGGGGATATGGGAGAGCAAAGTGTATGGGTTTGGTACTACTGGGTGGAGAGGAATTATGGCCTCATTGATTATTCGGAGATCCTGGACCAGGCGATAATCCCCAGAGGCCTGGCGGACAGGCAGGATGGGGGTGTTGCAGGGAAAGTCCGTGGGGATGAGGAGTCCCTGGTTTAGGAGTCTGGTGATAATAGGTTGTAGGCCCCTAAGGTGAGTCTCAGAGATGGGAAATTGGGGCCTTGATGGAAATTTGGAGGGATCCTTTAGGCGGATGAGGACGGGGGAATGGTGTGTTGCTATTATGGGCTTAGAAGTATCCCAGACTTGGGGATTGATTGGGTTCGGTGTGATTGGAAGAGGGGGATAGGAGGGGGAGGGTTCTAGAGACAGGCCGAGAAGAGGAAGCAGGAGTTGGGAGGAGGGGACCTTAGGGTCAAGTCTAACGAGCTGGAGGGAGGCCCCTAAGTGGAAAAGGACATCTCGGCCTAGCAAGGGAACTGGGCAGGATGGTATGACTAAGAAAGAATGAGTAAAAGGGAGTCCTTCGATATGACATGGGAGTGGACCGGTCTGAAGTGGGAAGGATGGTTTGCCATCAATACCCACGACAGAGATCTGGGAAAGAGAAATTGGCCCGGAATAAGTAGGCAGGACCGAATAGGTAGCCCCCGTGTCCACCAGAAATGAGATGGACTTACCTGCTACCTGTAGCGTTACCCTGGGCTCGGCGAGGGTGATGGGGGTCTTCGAGTCCGGGCGCCGTCAGTCATCAGCCAATCCCAGCAGTTCGAGTGGTAATGCCGTTGGGTCGGCCTGCCCCCCGCGTGGAGATGCTGAGGGAGGGCCAGTCGTAGGGCAGTCACTCTTCCAGTGGCCCGTTAGCCCGCAGCTAGGACAGGGCTTAGAAGGAGGTCAGGGATTGGGACATTGGCGAGCCCAGTGGCCTTCTTTTCCGCATTTGAAGCAGGCCCCCGGCGGGGTTGCCTTTTGCGGACCCCGTGGATGCTGTGATCCATGGGAGATGGCCGGCCTTAGGGCGGCTACAAGAGCTTGGGTTCGGAGGGCCACCTTCTGGTGCATCCGAGCCTGTCGGCTGGATTCTGCCAAATCCTCATGACCATTATAGACTTTAAAGGCCATCTTTACCAGATCTCGAATAGGGGTTTGAGGGCCGCCTTCTGCCCGTTTTAATTTCTTTCGGATGTCCGGGGCTGATTGGGTGATAAAATGGGTGGCTAGGACCGCTGCCCCTGCCGGGGTGTCGGGGTCCAGCCGGGTGTAGAGAGTTAAGGCCTCTGTAAGGCGATTGAGAAAACTGGATTTTCGTTAGGTTCTTGGGTTATCTCTTTTAGTTTTTCAAAATTGACTACCTTATGAGCGGCAGCCTGCATGCCAGCCAGGAGGCATTGGATCATGAGGTCGCGTTTACGACGGCCATCTTGGCCATCCTGATAAGTCCAGCCTGGATCGGTGCCAGGTACGGCAGTCGCTCCGACAGGCATGGAGTTGTCGGTAAGGTGAACCTGATCTGCATGGTTTCGGGCAGCAGTTTGAATTCTTTCCCTCTCGTCAGGGGTCAGAGTAGAAGATAGGATCACAAAGATATCGTGCCAGGTTAGATCGTAAGCTTGAGAGAGAGAGCGAAATTCTTTGATGTAGCGGGAAGAGTCGGCAGAAAAGGAGCCTAATCGCTTTTCTATTTGAGAGAGATCTTGGAGAGAAAAAGGGACATGGACTCTGACCAGTCCTTCCACTCCTGCTACCTCCCTCAGAGGGCAGAGGAAATTTGGATCCTGGGAGTCGTGAGAGCGTGTAAGCAAGGGGCGTGGGAGGAGAAACCACAGAGGGAGGCGGGGGAGCTGTTGGAGGGGCCAGAGCGGGTTCGGGAGGAGGAGGGACCGCTTCAGGGTAGGGTGGAAGTTGGAGAGGAGTTCTGGAGCGGGGAGAGGCGAGAGATTCAGGAGGGTCAGTTAGTGGGGAGGAATCCAAGGGGATTGAGGTTTTGTATGGAGGAGATGTTTCACAAGGAGGATTTTGAGAGGTAGAACAATTGACGCAAAGGGAGGGGCGGGAGCGCAAATACCAAAAAACCTGGACATGGGGCACCTCAGACCATTTGCCCGTCCTGCGGCAGTAATTATCTAGATCACGGAGTATGTTAAAATCGAAAGTCCCTTCAGAATTGTCTAGAGGATATTGTGGCCAGGCCACAGTGGAACAGAAAATAAGCCGTCGGCGACGGAGATCTTGGGAGAAACCGAGGGCTGTAAAATTGGCTAGGAGACACCCCAGGGGCGTCTTAGAATCTGGTTTCGATTGTGAGGTTCCCATGACCCCCAGTCTGTCCCTGAGTGAATGGAGAGGGAGAGAGGCGTCCCTGGTCTCAGTCTCCAATTCACGGCAGGTTGGAGGGCAGTCAGGCGATTGGGACGTCTCCACAATCACCCGAGGCCCGGCGGGTCGGAGAGCGGTCAGGCAATTGGGACGTCTCCACAGTTGCCCGAGGACCGGAGAGAGGACAGAGGAATCCCTGACGCGGCCGCGATTAAGGACAGGGAGTCCGGTGGGCAGGGACTCTGAGGGTCAGAGGGAACAAGGGAGGGGGACTTACCCCGTTTTCTGCCGGATCGGGTGGATGAGTAGAGGTTCCCTGGTTGTCTCCTGGGGGAGGGGAGGAGCGGCTCGCGCGGTAACCCGCGGGGCTTGGTACCCCTCCCGGGTTTCGGCACCAAATATAAGGTCGGATCTTAACAAACGGCACCGCGAAACAGAGGAAAGCTTCAAGTGAGCTTTATTAGGGAGCGTTCCCGGGCGAGGTTCACTGGTCCGAGAGAAGGGGGGCCAGAGAAGTCGCACCCGGGCGAGGGTTGGGCAAGATTTTATAGGGGAAGAAGGGAAAAGGGTGTGGTGAATCTGGGAGGGCGCAGGGTATTCCTTATTTGGTGGTCTTTTCGGGTATCCTGGGGGACCGTTAGTCCCGCCCCTCGAAAGGCGGGAAGGCTGGGCTGGGTTCAAAGTCCCCAGGTCAGTTCCTGGAACTGGGTGGTCCGGAATGTCTCCAGGGCAGTTTCTGGAACTGGGTGGTCCAGAGAATTTCGGTCTGATGCAACCTGTGAATCTGATTGTGTTCCCCTGCCTCGGGCCAGTTGGCCTTACACTTATGTACAAATCTCTTTACATATTTCTTTTGGGGGAAATGTTCTCTCATAAAAATCAATCAGAGGTCAAATGATAGCATTTGCCAAAGAGAAAACTATAATTTTTATTTAAAAAAAACTTTTCCACATCCTTATTGGAGTATAAATGCTTTACAAAGTTGTGTTAGTTTCTGCTGTATAACAAAGTGAATCAGCTGTATGTATACATATATCCCCATATCCAGTCCCTCTCCGTCCCACCCTCCCTATCCCGTCCCTCTAGGTTGTCACAAAATATCGAGTTGATCTCCTTGTGCTATGCAGCAGCTTCCCACTAGCTATCTGTTTTACAGTTGGTAGTGTATATGTGTCAATGTTACTCTCTCACTTCATCCCAGCTTCCCCTTCCCTCTCCCTCCACCCCCGTGCCCTCAAGTCTGTTCTCTGTGTCTGCGTCTTTATTCCTGCTCTGCCACTAGGTTCATCAGAACTGCTTTTCTAAATTCCTTATATATGTGTTAGCATGTGGTATTTGTTTTTCTCTTTCTGACTTACTTCACTCTGCGTGACAGATTCTAGGTCCATCCACCTCACTACAAATAACTCAATTTCATTCCTTTTTATGGCTGAGTAATATACCACTTTATATATGTGCCACATCTTCTTTATCCATTCATCTGTTGATGGACACTTAGGTTGTTTCCATGTCCTGGCTACTGTAAATAGAGCTGCAATGAATATTTTGGTACATGTCTGTTTTTGAATTATGGTTTTCTCAGGGTATATGCCCAGTAGTGGGATTGCTGGGTCATATGGTAGTTCTGTTTTTAGTTTTATAAGGAACCTCCATACTTTTCTCCATAATGGCTGTATCACTTAATGTTCCCACGAACAGTGCAAGAGGGTTCCCTTTTCTCCACACCCTCTCCAGCATTTACTGTTTCTAGATTTTTTGATGATGGCCATTCTGACCAGTGTGAGGTGATACCTCATTGTGGTTTTGATTTGCATTTCTCTAATGATTAGTGATGTTGAACATGCTTTCATGTGTTTGTTAGCAATCTGTATACCTTCTTTGGAGAAATTTCTATTTAGGTCTTCTGTCCATTTTTGGATTGGGTTGTTTGTTTTTATTGTGAGTGTGTGTGGTATGCGGGCCTCTCACTGTTGTGGCCTCTCCCGTTGCGGAGCACAGGGTCCAGACGCGCAGGCTCAGCGGCCATGGCTCACGGGCCTAGCTGCTCTGCGGCATGTGGGATCTTCCCAGACCAGGGCACAAACCCGTGTCCCCTGCATCGGCAGGCGGACTCTCAACCACTGCGCCACCAGGGAAGCCCGGGTAGTTTGTTTTTTTGATATTGAGCTGCATGAGCTGCTTTGTATATTTTGGAGATTTTTTTTTTGTCAGTTGCTTTGTCAGTTGCTTCATTTGCAAATATTTTCTCCCATTCTGAGGGTTGTCTTTTCATCTTGTTTATGGTTTCCTTTGCTGTGCAAAAGCTTTTAAGTTTCATTAGGTCCCATTTGTTTATTTTTGTTTTTATTTCCCTTACTCTAGGAGGTGGGTCAAAAAGGACCTTGCTGTGATTTATGTTATAGAGTGTTCTGCCTATGTTTTCCTCTAAGAATTTGATAGTGTCTGGTCTTACATTTAGGTCTTTAATCCATTTTGTGTTTATTTTTGTGTATGGTGTTAGGATATGTTCTAATTTCATTCTTTTACATGTATGTGTCCGTTTTTCCTAGCACCACTTATTGAAGAGGCTGTCTTTTCTCCATTGTATATTCTTGCCTCCTTTGTCAAAGATAAGGTGACCATATATGCATGGGTTTATCTCTGGGCTTTCTATCCTGTTCCATTGATCTGTATTTCTGTTTTAGTGCCAGTACCATACTGTCTTGACTACTGTAGTTTTGTAGTATAGTCTGAAGTCAGGGCGCTTGAGTCCTCCAGCTCCGTTGTTCTTTCTTCAGATTGCTTTGGCTATTCAGGGTCTTTTGTATTTCCATACAGATTGTAAAATTTCTTGTTCTAGTTCTGTGAAAAATGCCATTGGTGATTGATAGGGATTGCATTGAACCTATAGATTGCTTTGGGTAGTATAGTTATTTTCACAATATTGATTCTTCCAATCCAAGAACGTGGTATATCTCTCCATCTGTTTATGTCATCTTTGATTTCTTTCATCAGTGTCTTATAGTTTTCTGAGTACAGGTCTTTTACCTCCTTAGGTAGGTTTATTCCTAGGTATTTGATTCTTTTTTGCAATGGTGAATGGGGTTGTTTCCTTAATTTCTCTTTCTGATCTTTCATTGTTAGTGTATAGGAATGCAAGAGATTTCAGTGCATTAATTTTGTATCCTGCAACCTTACCAAATTCATTGATTAGTTCTAGCAGTCTTCTGGTGGCATCTTTAGGATTTTCTATGTATAGTATCATGTCATCTGCAAACAGTGACAGTTTTACTTCTTCTTTTCCAATTTGGATTTCTTTTTCTTCTCTGATTGCTGTGGCTAGAACTTGCAATACTATGTTGAATAATAGTGGTGAGTGGACATCCTTGTCTTGTTCCTGATCTTAGAGGAAATGCTTTCAATTTTTCACCATTGAGAATGATGTTTGCTGTGGGTTTGTCGTATATGGCTTTTATTATGTTGGGGTAGGTTCCCTCTATGCCCACTTTCTGGAGAGTTTTTATCATAAATAGGTGGTGAATTTTGTCAAAAGCTTTTTCTGCATCTATTGAGATGATCATATAGTTTTTAGTCCTTAATTTGTTAATATGGTGTATCACATTGATTGTTTTGCATATATTGATGAATCCTTGCATCCCTGGAATAAATCCCAGTTGATCATGGTGTATGTTTTTGGGGGGGGTTTTTTTGCATTACATGGGGCCTCTCACTGTTTTGGCCTCTCCCATTGTGGAGCACAGGCTCCGGACGCACAGGCTCAGCGGCCATGGCTCACGGGCCTAGCCGCTCTGTGGCATGTGGGATCTTCCAGGACCAGAGCACATACCCACGTCCCCTGCATTGGCAGACGGACTCTCAACCACTGTGCCACCAGGGAAGCCCATGGTGTATGATTTTTTTAATGTGTTGTTGGATTCTGTTTGCTAGTATTTTGTTGGGGGTTTTTGCATGTATGTTCATTAGTGATATTGGCCTCTAATTTTCTTTTTTTGAGATAACTTTGTATGGTTTCAGTATCAGGATGATGGTGGCCTCGTAGAACAAGTTTGGGAGTGTTCCTCCCTCTACAATTTTTAAATTAACAATAACAGTATACCATTTCAGCAAGACTAAACAACACAAATCTTTTGATATATTTATTTGCTGGCAGATAGTAAAATTTTCACTTTTTTACAATTGGCTGCCTAGGTGTTATGAGAGCATGTTTTAAGAGAAAAACACTCTTGTGCTAATGTGCTAGTGGTTTTTACTTTCATGTGCAAATAGAAAAGAGGATGATGGTTTATGATAGGCCATCTCTTGCATCCCCAGGGAAAAGACCATGTGTATTTCTGTACATGCAGTATTCTCCTAATAATGTTTGCATGATGAAGATATATTATTCTCTCTATTGTCTCAGTTTTTTTATTTACAATATAATAAAGAGATACTGAGTTTTAAATAAATAAAAGATGAACTATAAAATGTAGGAGTAAAGATTGATATACCAACCACCACTGTCAAAATTGTAGATTTTATTATAACCATAAAATACACACATGATATGCATCATAAAACAAATTTCAACTGATTGTCCAATTGGAATGTTGCACTTTACCCAGCACTTAACATATCAAACATGTCATGCAGCAACAGAAACCTATATTAGCATCTTTAGAAATGAAAGGTAATCAGTGTATCATTTTTGACAGAGCTTTATCAGAGATAACAACTATCATTAATTTAACTCTTCTGAATTCAATACAAAATAAAAGTCAAATCAAGAGGGGTAATTAATCATGGTATAAAGACACTTGGTTACATGGGGAACGTGGTTCTAATATAGACTGTCACTTAAGACCTTTGCAGTTTTGTTTTGTTTTGTTTTTTGCGGAATGCGGGCCTCTCACTGTTGCGGCCTCTCCCGTTGCGGAGCACAGGCTCCGGATGCGCAGGCTCAGCGGCCATGGCTCACGGGCCCAGCCGCTCCGCGGCATGTGGTATCTTCCCGGACTGGGGCACGAACCCGTGTCCCCTGCATCGGCAGGCGGACTCTCAACCCCGGCGCCACCAGGGAAGCCCAAGACCTTTGCAGTTTTGAACAAATTGTCTAATTTTACTGGTCCTCAGTTTCCATATCTATTCCAATGGAAGTTTTTAGTTTAATGATCTCTGTGGCATTTTTATAGCAGAAGTGTATGAATTCAAAGGATGTACAGTTTACAAGCAAACCATGACCAAATATACAGTATCTTTGTAAAAAATGAAAAATGCATGCTAAGTTAGTTTACAGGAATATATTTTGAATGCCAGTGGTTTATTCTTGCTTTCACAACTGTGAAGAATTTTAATCAGGATGATACTGATTATTGTCCAGTTGTCTTCTGTGTGGAATTAAATTTATTTCAGCAACAATCAGTTGGGTCTCTACTATCTGAAGGGTGCTACGATGTGGTTATAGATAAATGAACAGTGTGTCAGAGACAGTTTAGTGGGTACACATAAGTACATAAACTAAGGAAGAATATAAATGACCTAATAGGAATAAAAAGAAAGTGCTGGGTCGAGGCAGGGATTGTCAAATAAGGGAGAGAATACAACAAGGACCAAGGACAATTTCATGAAAGAGCAAATCTAAACAAAATATAGTCAGACATTATTCCAAATGTGAAGCCTCCAGTTTCTGTCAGGTTAGTCTCCAATTCCCCACAGCACCTCCTCCACTATTTTACCACTCCCTTCAGGTCTCACCCTACAATCACTCCCCCTGAGCCCCTCAACCTTGAACCCAGCAGAAGATCTTACCACCGTCTTTATAGCAAATAACTTCCTCAACTTCTTTCCCTGTACCTACAAAGTCTGTCTATAACTGTCTGTATACACACACACTTGTTTTCCTCCAGCACAGAGGAAGAACTATCTCTTCTCTCGATTAAGGCTTAGGTTTCTACTGGTGCTGTAGATCCATTTATTCCAGACTTTAGGATTTACAGGCCATTACCATTTCTAACAGTTTGGGAACTGACATAGGACTGCTAACTTTTTTTTTTTTCCGGTACACGGGCCTCTCACTGTTGTGGCCTCTCCCGTTGCGGAGCACAGGCTCCGGACGCGCAGGCTCAGCGGCCATGGCTCACGGACCTAGCTGCTCCGCGGCATGTGGGATCTTCCTGTACTAGGGCACGAACCCGTGTCCCCTGTATCGGCAGGCGGACTCTCAACCACTGCGCCACCAGGGAAGCCCTAGGACTGCTAACTTTTTAATCCTGACAAATAACAGTCCACCCGTCTCTTTAACATCATGATTTCCTAAAAGAAATGTATTTGCAACACAAAAAAACTAAATTTTTATGAACTACACTTTTTTTGCATTTCCTTGTGGAACAACAGTGAAGTCATCAGCCTTGGTACAGTTGGGACTCGGCTCTGAAACAGATCCCCTGAGGGCCTACTCCACAGGTTACTCTGTCTTCACATTTTCAGTCTCTTCTCTACTGTAGATTAATTTATCTCTTCTCTCTAAATCTAAAAATAGTGTACTTTTTTTAATTTAATTTTTTTTATTTATTTACTTGGTTGCGTTGGGTCTTCGTTGCGGCACGCAGGCTTTCTCTAGTTGCATCGAGCAGGGGCTACTCTTCGTTGCGGTGCGTAGGCTTCTCTTTGCAGTGGTTTCTCTTGTTACGGAGCTTGGGCTTTAGGTGCACGGGCTTCAGTAGTTGTGGCACTTGGGCTCAGTAGTTGTGGCTCGTGGGCTCTAGAGCACGAGAGCGCATGGGCTTAGTTGCTTCGCGGTATGTGGGATCTTCCCGGACCAGGGATCAAACCCGTGTCCCCTGCATTGGCAGGCAGATTCTCAACCACTGCACCACCAGGGAAGTCCCTTGTGTACATTTTAAGACACTTCCTCATTTTACTTTCCATTCACTTTTTTAAAGGTAATAAATATTCATTTCAATAATTCAAACAACACAGAAGTATATAAAGAAAAAGATGGTATAAAAAGAAAAAGATAGTCCTAGGTAAAACCAATTTGAAAAGATTGATGTTTCTCTCCATACTTTTTCCAAGATACACATACATATAAATACAGGTTTTGATTTTTATTTTTACAAATAACACATCACATCATATATATTTTTCTGCAACTTCGTTTTTTTACTCAACAGTTTACAATGGGTACTCTTATCTAGGTCATTTTTTTAACTAGCTGCACAATATTATGTAGTATTCATGTACTGTTTTTGAAGCCATTCCTTTATTGATAATGCAGATTTGTCCGGATTTTGTGCCATTATAAACAATGCTGGAGTAAGTATCCTTTGTATGTATCTTTTTTTTTTAAGGTTTATTATTTATTTATTTATTTTATTTATTTTTGGTTGTGTCAGGGCTTAGTTGCAGCACACAGGATCTTCGTTGCAGTGTGCGGGCTTCTCTCTAGTTGTGGCATAAGGGATTTCTCTTCTCTAGTTATGGCGTGCGGGTTCCAGAGCACATGGGCTCTGTAGTTTGCGGCACACGGGCTCTAGTGCGGTGCCCGAGCTCAGTAGTTGTGGCATGCAGGCTTAGTTGCCCCGCGGCATATGGGATCTTAGTTCCCTGACCAGGGATCGAACCCACGTCCCCTGCATTGGAAGGCAGATTCTTAACCACTGGACCACCAGTGAAGTCCCAGAAGGATCCACTTCTAGGTTCACTTAGGTTGTTGGCAGAATTCAGCTCCTTGAAGCTGCAGGGCTGAGGGCTCTCATTTCTTCCTGGCTATTGAAGGGCCACTGTTTTCAGCTCCTAGAGCTGCCCAGTTCCTGGCCCTGTGGGACTCACCAACATGGCTGTTTTCAAGACTCACCTGTGGAAAGAGTAAAGGAAGCAGGATTGGGCAGAGGAAGAAGTTGAATTGTGATGCAGTCTAACAAAGGCCTCAGCCATTCCTACATGGAACTCTGAAGACTATATTCTACCTCAATGACCAATCATTTTGACTAAAACCTGAAAGGCAGGGTGGCTCTCTTGAGCCAGGGGTAAGTTCTGGAGAAGGATTCAGTTGAAAGCTTATCAGCCTCCAACAATTCCAACAGCTGGTAAAATGACTTCTTCAGTCCTGGACTGGGCGATCTCTGCACCAGGATATTCATGACTGTCCACCCATTTACATATAATAAGATCTAGGAACAACTCTTCAAAAATTCTGTTGGGTCTTTACTCCTGGAGAAACTTACTAGAAAAATGTTGGTGGGATTAACAACAGCCCTTGAAGCTGCTCTTGGGGCCATAATTGAAGCTGAGCATCTTCCGCTGCCACTCTTTGTAGACTCCTCTCACTCTCTGCAGGTCTAGGTAGCTTACTTAGTGCAGTGACCCAGACCCTCTTCACTAAGGGGCCTGACACCTTCATCACCAGGTCCTTTTCTAGTTGTGGCTGCTGTACCTGTCCATGTACCATGTAAATTAGGCAAGTGAAAACCAAAACACAGATGGATAACCTAAGTATCAAACATATTCTTTCTTATCCCTATTGCCTAACAGCTGCCATTATAATGAAGATCGAGGTCAATTATCCTTGCCTGCTGGTTTCTTGGAATGATGAGCCAGAAGTGACCAGGCAACAGCTGGGGTTTAGTAGGACACTTCCTGTGTCCCCTAGTGGAAGCATTTCCCCTCTGGAGGCCAAAACCTCTTGCCTCTGGGGAAAGAAGGTTGCAAATTCCCCAGATGGATCACTGGGAACCAGTATACAGAGGTACTCCCATTTCCACCCTTTAGCCAATGGATTCACGTACTCTCTCTACTGGGGACCCTGTACCATATGATGAATATCAATTTAGAGTGTACCTTGAGTCCTGGAAGGTGGTGCCTCTCCTCACAAGGTATTCTTTGCAAGCTCACACCTCATCTGAATCTTTGACAGGTCATTCCAGTGCTCTATCAGTCAGCAGTTTGTCTAGGTGGTGGTGTATGTGAAAGGATCAGTGGAGCCCATGGTCATGTGCCCACTGCTGCACCAACACCTAGGTCAGTAGATAAGACACTTTAAACCCTCAGTGGTACTTGCTAAGACCCTTCAGGCAGGAGGTCTAAGTCAGAATATGTTTAAATTCCGGTCAAAATAGATTGATACTACTTGTAGGAATGAATAGGTCCAGTGTAGGGAATGGGTCCAACTTGCCACCAAGTAGCTGGTAGCTTTTCTAAAGGGATGGTACCATATTGGGAGCCAAGCATTGGTCTCTGTTGCTGACAGGTTGGATATTTGACAGTGACAGTAGGTAGATAAGCCTCGGTAAATGGGAGCCCATGCCATTGGGCCCATGTATAACCTCCATTCCTGCCCTCATTCTTACCACATGCCTGTTGGACCAACACTAATGTAGCTAACAGCAGAGCCTGACTGATGTCATCTGGACAAGCCATTGTTTCTAGTGGTTGTTTAGTGCCTCTTTGATGGATGCTCTCTGTTGGGCATTAACAAGTGAAACAAAGATCTTCACATTTTATACCCACTTTTATAGCTTCATCCACCTGTCTCTTTTCCCAGACCTCTTTATCCCCCTTCTCCATCCTTCTCCCTTATCTGTTTTTTTTTTTCTCATGAGTTAGGGGGACAAGGGCTGGATCCCATCAAATACCTTCAGGTAGTCCAGGGCTGGGCCTCACACTTGGTCTTGAGTTGGCAAAGCGCTTCACACGTTCTTCCAACAGAAGCAGGAAGGGGCCTGGAAGTGTTAAGGGCCCATATGTTGTAGGAACCTCAGGACAAGTTGGTGTTTATACATTTGTGGAAGAAGACCAGGTACTGCAACTTCCTTCTGCAGAAATTACCAGAAGTGTGGATGCCCTCACAGCATATGACCACCACTTTCCTGCCTGGGAGTAACTACTTAGCTATGATGATTGCCTGGAGACCAGGAGATGGCCTCAGCTATTCAAGTACCAGGACCTGCTCCTCCACTTCCTTTGGCAGCTGTCTGGGGAAAGCCAGAAACTATTCTACAAAAGGTATATAAATCTCCACCGCAGGGCTTCCCTGGTGGCTCAGTGGTTGAGAGTCCGCCTGCTGATGCAGGGGACACGGGTTCGTGCCCCGGTCCGGGAAGATCCCACATGCCGCAGAGCGGCTGGGCCCGTGAGCCATGACCGCTGAGCCTTGCAACAGAAGAGGCCACAGCAGTGAGAGGCCTGCATACAGCAAAAAAAAAAAAAAAAAAAAACTCCACTGTAAATGATGTGTTGTCACTTGAGAACACTAGGGATCTGTGTTGTTTTTCTCCCATGGGGGCTTACCATAAAGTTAAATGTTTACACAGACAGGAAACTTCGAATATACAAATTTATAAGAAAAAAATCCTTACAAATCTCATTATTAGGGACAATTCCTGTCAAATCATCAACATCCTGATGAGTCTATTTTTAGACCTTTCTATATGTATTCACATAAATAAAACATCCTATGTAATTGCTGTTTTACAACCTGCTTTTTGATTCAACAATTTGTCAATGAATCTAGATCTACATCACTCCTGTGTTTGCCTATATCATAAATTATTTAACCAGTTAAATAATAGAGTAAACTAGGTGGTACTGCCCTCTAGAGTATGTTTTGTGTCTAGGGTGTTTACATATTGAAATACGTATTATTTTGTTACAAATTACTTT
Organism: Leucopleurus acutus; assembly: GCF_964270905.1. Classification (NCBI taxonomy): domain Eukaryota; kingdom Metazoa; phylum Chordata; class Mammalia; order Artiodactyla; family Delphinidae; genus Leucopleurus; species Leucopleurus acutus. The sequence goes on from NC_139152.1 coordinate 37,991,547, forward strand.
CCTTTTATTGTTTTTAATATAATAATTAGGTATATTTTGTTGTAGGTATCTATGACTTTCATTTCAGGACTGTAAAGGAAGTATTATAAAATATTCTAAGAAGGGGATTGAGTTGGCTACGGTTGAGAAGCTTTGCTTGTAGATGGACATCGAGCATTTCCAATTCTCAATATCACGAAAGCTCTGATGAACATCTTTATGCATTCATCCTTTGGAGTGGGTTTGCTGTAGTAAAGGGTATGCATGTTTAAAGTTTTGACACACTGCACCACTTTACCCACATACCAACATGGCATGAGAGTGCCAGTTTCTTCATATACTCACCAACAGCAATGTAATCTTAATGTCTATGGAAGTAGCTCTTCCCATAAGAGGTAGATAAAATTTTCTTAAAACTTGTATTTTATGTCCTGGGGTAAATCTAGAGTCCCCCAACTCCTTTTCTGAAAGTTCCAGGAATGTACTTTATTCCTAGTCACTTCTGGGTTTAATTTCTGACTTCAGTTGATTTCTCTTTCTCTTCTGTTTTTTTGTTTGTTTGTTTGTTTGTTTTTTAATTAAATCTATAGGGCTTCCCTGGTGGCATAGTGGTTAAGAATCCACCTGCCAATGCAGGGGACATGGGTTAGAGCCCTGGTCCAGGAAGATCCCACATGCCACGGAGCAACTAAGCCCATGTGCCACAACTACTGAGCCTGTGCTCTCGAGCCCGCGAGCCACAAGTACTGAGCCTGCACGCTACAACTACTGAAGCCTGCGCGCCCAGAGCCCGTGCCCCGAAACAAGAGAAACCACCGCAGTGAGAAGCCCACGCACAGCAACGAAGAGCAGCCCCCGCTCGCCGCAACTAGAGAAAGCCTGCGTGCAGCAACGAAGATCAAACGCAGCCAAAAGCAAATAAACAAATAACTTTATGAAAAAACCATAACATCTATATTGAGATATACTTCACATACCATACAATTCACCCATTTAAAGTATACAATACAGTGGTTTGTTGGTATATTCACAGAGTTTTGCAACCATCACCACAGCCAATTTTAGAACGTTGTTTTCAACACCCTCCTTCCCCAAATCCCATACCCGTTGGCAGTCATTCCCCATCTCCCACCCTCATCCTCCAGCCTTAGCAGCTACTAATCTACTTACTGTCTCTATGAATTTGACTATTCTGGACATTTCATATAAATGGAATCATAAAATATGTGGGTTTTCGTGATTGGCTTCTTTCACTTAGCATAATGTTTTCAGAATTCATTCATGTTGTAACATGGAGGAGTACTTCATTTTTTTAAAAAAAGTATTATTTGTTTATGTATTTTTATTGTTGAATAATATTTTGTTGTATGGATATACCACATTTTATATATCTGTTCATCAATTGATAGCCCTTTTGGTTGTATCCACTTTTTGGCTATTATGAATGATGTTGTTATGAATATTCACGTACAGGTTTTAGTGTGGCAAATGTTTTTATTTCCCTTGGATTTATACCTAGGAGTAAAATTGGTGGGTCATATGGTAAGTATGTTTAACCTTTTGAGGAGCTGCCAAACTCTTTTCCAAAGTAGCTGCACCACTTTACATTCCCATCAGCAGTGTACAAGGGTTCCGACTTCTCCACACTCAACAACACTTGTAATTTTCTGTGTTTTTGATTATAGCCATTCTATTGAGTGTGAATTTGTATATCATTGTGATTTTAATTTGCCATTCCGTGATAGCTAATGAATCTTTTCATGTGTTTGTTGGCCATCTGTGTATCTACTTTGGAGAAGTGTATATTCAGATCATTTGCCCATTTTTAGTTGGGCTATTTGTCTTTTAACTATTGAGTTCTAATAATTCTTTATATATTCTAGATGCAAGTCCCATGTCAGATATATGCTTTGCAAATATATTCTCCCATTCTGTGGATTATCTTCACTTTCTTGACGATGTCCTTTGAAGCGCAAATGTTTTTAATTTTGATAGTGTCCAAATTTATTTCTTTTTTCTGTTTTCCTTTTTTTTTTTTTTGGCCATGTCACACAGCTTGCAGGATCTTGGTTCCCCGACCAGGGATTGAACCCAGACCCTGGCAGTGAAAGCACCGAGTCCTAACCACTGGACCATCAGGGAATTCCCTCCATTTTTTTCTTTTGTTGTTTGTGCTTTGGTGTCTTATCTAAGAAACCATTGCCTAATTCAAGGTCACAAAGATTTATGCATATGTTTTCCTCAAAGAGTTTAATAGTTTTAGCTCATACATTTAGGTCTTTGATCTGTTAATTTTTGTATGCATATATGTATAAATCTTGAGTTTATGCAGCTTCAGTCTTTTGCATGTGGATATCCATTTGTTCTAACATCACTTACTGAAAAGACTTCCTTTCCCCATTAGATTGTCAAGCATCTTTATTAAAAATCAATTGACTATAAACGTGAAGGTTTATTTTTAGACTCTCAATTCTATTCTATTGAATTATATGTCTCCTCTTGTGCCAGCTGATCTTATGTCTTGATTACTATACCTTTGTAGTAAGTTTTGAAATTGGGAAGTATGGGTTCTTCAACTTTGTTCTTCTTTTTCAAGATTGTTTCAGCTAATCTGGGTCCCTTGAATTTTCTTATGAATTTTAGGATCAGCTTATCAATTTACGCAAAATAAAAGGCAGCTGGAATCTTGATAATGATCAGGTTGAATCTATAGATCAATTTGGGAAGTATTGCCATCTTAACAACATTAAGACTTAACATTAAGTCTTCCAATCTAACACATGGGATACCTTTCCATTTATTTTGGTCTCCTTTCATTTCTTTCAACAGTGTTATATACTTTCCAGTGAATAGGTTTTGTGGGGTTTTGGTTAAGTTTATATTTTATTTTTTTTTGATGCTCTTGCAAGTGGAATTGTTTTCTTACTTTCATTTCAGATTGTTCATTGCAAGTGTATATAAATACAGTTGACTTTTGTGTATTGATCTTACATCTTGCAACCTTGCTTAACACATTTATTAGTTCTCATAGTTTTTTTTAGTGGATTCCTTTGGATTTTCTATATGCAAGATTATGTCATCTGCAAATAGAAAGTTTTACTTCTCTCTTTACAATCTGGGTGTCTTTTATTTCTTCTTCTTGCCTAGTTGCCCTTGTACAATATGAATAAAAGCAGTGAGAACAGACATCCTTTCTTGTTCTTAATCTCAGGGGTAAAGCGTTCAGTCTTTCATCATTAAGTATGATGTTAACTGTGGGTTTGCACTGAAGTCTTTCATCAGGTTGATGAAGTTCCTTTATATTCTTAGTTTGTTTAATGTTTTTATCATGAAGGGGTGTTGGATTTTGTCAAATGCTCTTTCTGCATCTGTTGAAACAATCATGCCGTTTTTGTCCTTTGTTCTAGTGATTCTGGTGCATTACATTAATTGATTTTTCTCATATTAACCACTTTGCATTTCTGGGATAAATTTCACTTGGTTTTGGTGTACGATTCTTTTTATATGTAGCTGCATTCAATTTGTTAGTGCACCTCTGTCTTTTGCAATTGATTCTTCATCAATGTCCAGCTCTTAGCCCAAATATGGGGCATGGCTACTTCTCCTTGATTTTCCTCCAAATACCGCTGTAGTGATCATTTCTCATTTACCTGGTACCTGAAGTCTGAACTTCTTGTGAGTCTTGGTAAGGAGAAAAATCCATTTCTCACTGCAGGAATTAAAGCAGTTCACTTCTGCAACCTCCTTTGGTTCTGGGACAGGGGCATACGATCAATCAGACACACGTTAGTTTGTATATAATTTTAGATCTAATGCCACTAAAAGTAAGGTAAAACTCCCTCTCTCTCTCTCTCTCTCTCTCTCTCTCTCTCCACAGTGATAAGTGTTTCCCTACCAGAACCAGGCTTCAGGCATGATTTGGGTGTTTTTTCCAGGCCCAGTTCTCTAGCCCTTCTAGTGCTTCGGTAAGCTGCCCAATATTTTTTTAAATAAATCCCTTTTTGCTTAACTCAACCAGAGTCCACTTTTATTAATGGCAACTAGTAGCCTTGTCAGATAAAGGCAAGACATTAATGTTACTTAACTTATACTGCTAATTCAGGAGATGATGTCAGAGACTCATCAAAAAACCATAGAGCAAATAACTTAGAATTGAATATCTGGCTTCCCTTTTAAAAGAAAAGAACCTTGGCCCTTTCTCCCAAAACAAGCTTCAGCCTTCTGTAAGGAGCTTTACCCCATTCTCTTTATTTTTTCTTCTCCCTGCCCCATCCCCAAATCCCTGTTTATTTCTTAAGTAGAGTGACTTATCTAATTCTCTTTACTTTGCCAATCCCAAATAAGTTACCAAGATATTTTCACAGTAAGTCCCCTACATACAAACTTTAAAGTTGCGAACTTTCAAAGATGCGAACATGTGTTCACATGTCCAATCACGTGTTCACGTGTCTGGCGTACATTGTCACGTGCATGCATCCTCTACGAGTGGTTGTGCTTGTGTGTACTTTACAGTATTGTATAGAGTACAGTAGTACAGTATCTTTATTTTAAGCCCGGGAGGTCCAGAAGCAAGTGTAAAAGCAGCAGTGATGTAGCTGGTACTGCTAAGAAGGGCCAGCTATTGTGCTGTACTTCTGTACTTTTCAAGATACTGTACTGTAAGATTAAAAATGTTTTCTTTATTTTTTGTGTTTGTTTTTTAATGTATTATTTGTGTGAAAAATATTTTAAGCCTATTACAGTACAATACTATATAGTCTATTGTGTTAGTTGGGTACCTATGCTAACTTCGTTGGATTTGCAAATGCACTCTCGGAATGAAACTTGTTCGTATGTAGGGGACTTACTGCAAAGGCAGCTCTTTCCCTAAAACAAACTAGTCACATATTTTTTTTTCATTCCACCATGCTAGATATTCCCTGTTGTTTTGTCATAACCAATCTGACAAGTAACAAAGATATCACACTTATAAAAGCTTGCATTTGTTGAGTCATTTCATTTTTTAAAAAATTGGAGACTAACATTTCTTCTTTTGGAAATTACCTGTGATTTTACTCATTTTTCTTATTTGAATTTTTTTTCTTGTTATTTTGTAAATTCTTTCAAGCTCTTTATATATAGGGAATATTAGTATATGATCATATATATTGCAAATAATTTCCCCAGGTGGTTGTTTGCCATTTGGCTTTGTTTTTTCTTTTTGGCCACACTGCACGGCAAGTGGGATCCTAGTTCCCCGACCAGGGATCTAACCCATGCCCCCTGCAGTGGTAGCACAGAGTCCCAACCACTGGACCACCAGGGAATTCCCCATTTGGCATTGTTTATAATGAAGTTTTGTTTGTTTTACCAAGCAGAAATTTTGGTTTTGGTTGTTAGGAAATAAAACCTTTCAAACTTTTCCTTTATGATGTCCAGATTTGTGCCATGCTTAGAAAAGCTTCTCTCACTGACTCTGGCCCCAAGATCATATACATGTTTACCTGTTTTTTTCCTTCTCCATCTGTAATTCATTAAAAATTAAGAAGCTGATGTCCAGATTGGTAAAATGACTTGCCCATGTTTATACAACTAATTGAAGATAGAAATAGACTACAGAAAAGATGGCAGTTCTACTCAAAGCAGTCCTAAATAGTGGTACTTTGTTTAATTTAAAATGTTTATTTAATGTTAAGTGAGATTTTTTACTCCTTAAAGATTCTGGCTATTTTCTAGAAGCTCTCTTAGGAAATAGGAAGAAAATACTCTCTCAAACACTGACAACCCAAAAGACACAATGGGATTTATTAGACAAATATATGCTCACCCTTGAGAAATTCCTTTATTAAAACGTATGGGAAAATTTGCATCAGTTTAATAAACTAGCCACTTAAGTCCCATTACCCTAGAGCTACCCTATAATAGTTAGAGCCAACAGAAAACAGGGTATTCAAAAAAGCTACCATATTCTTTCTTAAAACGATATTTGGCAGGGCTTCCCTGGTGGCGCAGTGGTTGAGAGTCCGCCTGCCGATGCAGGGGACACGGGTTCATGTCCCGGTCCAGGAAGATCCCACATGCCGCGGAGCGGCTGGGCCCGTGAGCCATGGCCGCTGAGCCTGCGCGTACGGAGCCTGTGCTCTGCCACGGGAGAGGCCACAACAGTGAGAGGCCCGCGTACCGCACAAAAAAAAAAAAAAAAAATTTATATACTCATATTCAGCTAACAACAATACTTTGCCAGCTACATAAATTATTATTATTTTTTATTATTTATCAGAATATGTAAGGAATTCTTATGTCTTATTTTTAACAAGCATATTTGCACACCTCTCAAACCAGCAGAATATTAACATTCTATATATATATGTCTGCATTTCTTCTGAATTCACAAATGAGTTTCACTGATTTCTGCTTTCTATTATAGATTCATTTTTAAATAATATAACAAACATCTTTGAGTTGAAGTTATTCTCAGAAAGATCTATTTTAGTATGCAAACAGGCAATAATTGGTTATTTTCCAAATTGAATCTTTTCTTAGTTGGATTTGGTTTCAAACAAATTTAGCCTCAGTGCTTTCTATAACAACAAAAAACTTTTAAACACAGTCTTTACTTTGATTAAGCTCTAACATCCGGGAAATATCTTCAGAACCTGCCTCTTTACACCTGCTTTTTACAATAAATAAAAGTGAATTTGTTCTTAATTTTTCCCTTCCAATAATTATGATGAACATTGAACAACAGTAAAACAACTCTAGAATACAGAGCAGGAGAAATTAGCAATCATCATCCCACTCGTATAATATTTTTTTCATTTATGCATGTTTTCTTTCAATATTTCTTCATATAGTACACATAGCACATAGTTACAATTCAAGTGTTTATACATTTTATGTTTTTATTTTTCTGTTATTATGGCATAAAACTTTTGCTATTGGCATTTGATTGACATGAATTGAGTTACTACAATATTCCTATGAGGATGTTTCACAATTTAATTAACTGTTTTTCTTTCTAGCTACTAGAATATTTCAGTTATGTCTTTGTTTATATTTCACATACTTGAAAAACGATTTGAGGCTGTATAAAAACAAAAAGATTATTGAAATAGAAATAAAGCTTTGTAAAGTGTTTAATAAAGAAGCTAAGAAATAGTGTTAATTTAATTAAATAGCTCTAAGTTTCCACAATATTCCTTCATACAGCTGTGTCTAATAATAAGACAATCTAGGTCTTACTAGAAAAGTGTGAGCCTGCAAGTTCATAGATGTGAGTTTACATGTATTTGGGGATGAATATTTGTTTACAGAAGTATTTATTTCCAGCCCCTTTAACATGAAAGCTTCATCTATTTTATTTAATACTGTCTGTCAGATTTTTGTGTTAGGGAATGCTGCCCTCATGAAATGAGTTAAGAAGTGTACCCTTATTCTCTAATTTCTGGAAGGTTTGTGTAACATTAGTAGTATTTCTTCCTTATATATTTTACAGAATTCACCAGTGAATCCATATGAACCTGACATTTTCTTTCTTTTGTTTTCTTGGAAAATTAAGTACATTTTCAACGATTATTTTTCCAAAAAATTTTTTCTGACTCATTCTCTTTTTATTTTCCTTCTGTGACTTCAGTTTCAAATATCTTGGGACTTTGGTATTTTCACACATGTTTGTTAATGTCTCTTCATTTTCTTTCAATCACTCTCTGTTCTTCAGATTGGATAATTTCTATTGATATATCTTCAAGTTTACTGATTCTTTCCTTTGTTATCACTATTCTGCTGTTAAAATCAGTGAATTTTTGTTTCAGATATTGTGTTTTTCAGTTCTAGGGTTTCCATTTGATCCTTTTTCATAAGTTTTATTCCTCTTGTGAGTTTCTTTTCAATTTATTACAGTACATTTTTCTTTACCTCATTAAGTCTGGTGGTGATAGCTAGATTAAGTTCTTGTCTGCTGACTTAGGTCTGCTAATCCAATATCTGAGTCATCTTTAGATTGGCCTCCATTCATTGTCTTTTCTCTGGAGAGTAAAGCACATTTCATGATCCTTCATATGCCATGCCACATAATTTTGAATTGTATCTTGAATATTATGAATTTTACATTGTGGAGATTTTGGATTCTGTTATAAAGACTGCTGATCTCTTTGGATGAGCTTGCAGTTAACTCAGGTATTAAACAGCAGACTCTTTTAGTGACAGACCAAATCTCAGTTTAGTTCTTTTATACCTGAGCTATTTTCAGTGTGCTCATGCTTCAGGGATCAGCTAGAAACTTGTTTATATTTTAGATACAGAATTTAGGCATCCCTCTTTGGTTCTCTCTTTTCTAGGATTCCACTCACACCTTCTAAGGACTCAGGTTGCCCTGAACTCTGTATTTTCATTCTGTAGTTCAGATAGACTACAGATTATTTGAGTCCTGAACATGGTCACAACTGTGGCCTGACCTCAGGCTAAACCATCTTATACCCCAAAACGTGAAATGCTTTGTGCCACCCCATCTCTCAATTTTAAAATTTTCCTCCAAGAACTGCCTGTTGTTTCTTACTGCACTTACTCTCCAGAATCTTCAAGTAATTGTTGTATTTTGTCCGAAGTTTATACTTGTTATCTGTAGAAGAATCAGTGTTTTAGGAACTAACTGAGTCACCTAAACAATTTCCTGTTCAATTTTTTTCTTTTGAAAAGCTGTTTAATAAATTCTCACAAGTGCCCTCTGCAAATTGCCAAGGAATATGGACATATTCAAAGAAAACAACTACTCCTTTTCTCCTCTCTTTGTCAACTCCCACCCACTGGAGGTGTCTACTATTAACAATGCAGACTGTCTCCCTCCTTACCAGATCTCCAGACTTACACGCTGTTATGTTAAAATAGACAGGATTTTTCTTTTAAAAAAATGAAATCAAATTATACCCATTGCTACAGAGCTTTCTTTTCTGAATGTGTCTTGGTCAAATTTCTAGGTTAACATATACACACCTACCAAATTTTTAGTGATTTCAAAATCTAGATTTTTGACTAACCATATAGCATATGGGAAGATAATGTCTTGAAGATAGAAGTGACATTTCCCATCAGTTATTGCCACCTCAGACCCCAACCCTAGTCTGGATTAGCAAAGAGAAAGAAACAGCAGCCTCCATACTGGTTTTACGATCCTCCTAGATTAAAAGAAGACTAGAATCTTTTGCTACAGAGGATTAGAGCCACTATTATTGGAAATTGTTTAGTGTCTTCCTCATACAAAGAGAGTTTCCTGGGAACATTATAAATAATCAGAGAAGAACACAGAAGAGAATTTTCCACTATTAAAACAACTAATGACACATTTTTTTATGACAACACTCTAAAGCTTTGTGTAACTGACCTCTTTTCCTTGTATGGTGGGTCATTAGAGTCAACTGGGAGTAGTTCCATGATAAAATAGAAAACAGAATAACAGGACTGGGTTTTTTAAAATGCAGCTGACTTTACGACCATTTTTGGAATATTTAGCTGGAAATTATAAGTTTATCTTATCCGATGCCTATTTAATCATGTTGTCACTTGCAGAGCTGGAAGAATAAATTTTCCTAAATCTCACATCAGTTGAGCTCTTTATAACTAATTTAATCTATCTTTTCCCTTTTGATCATATAAAACTTTAACCCTTTTCCAGAGATATGAGACTTTTGCCTGACAGATCTGTATGTGTCTGGCTGTTTAAACACAATGCCAGAACATTCATTATATATGTGTGTGCATAAGTACAGAGATACCCAGATTGACATTTAGATAGAATTGATTGAATTTATTGTGATGTTAATATAATTTAAACCTTAGTAGTGTTTCATCAAGATTGCTTTATACTCTGGCATGGGCTAATGTAAAGGATCAAGGATTTTGATTGCATATATCAGAATCTACTCTAGGAAGTTTAAGCAAAAAGGATTTATTAGAGGTTAACAGGTAGTTTGTAAAAACTGTGAGAGGACCGGAGAACTAGATGTGGGTTGCGGCACAGCCAACAGCAACAGCAGCCAGAAGAAGCATCCGACCACACCACAGGACTGTCCTAGCAAAATACCCACTGCCACTACCTCACCCTGACTGTCACCTGTTATTCTAGGACCAGACATTAGCACCTCCTCCAGAACTTCTCCAGAAAAACCAGTAACTTTGCCATCATGTTTGCAAGAAGGATCAATTTCCTCATGTGTGACTTATCTCACATTGCTCACTTCTTCCTATTAAGTCTTGTGCAGCTCTGTCTGCCTGGAGGGACCCAGGCCACTTCTGGAGCCCTAGGTGTAAGGGACACCAGGAAATGTAGTTTTCGTTCCCCAGCCTCTACAGTTCAAGTAGGCACACCCGAGAGGGGTTGTGATGGGTGCTTACCACCACTCCACTATAGTGTGTTTGGTGCAGATGATGTTTGGAGTACTGAGATATACTCTGTTTTTATGAAAAAGAAATATTTTCCAATACATGGGAGGCTTAAATGCTTTGGTTTTATTTGAGTTAAATGTCACAAAAAGGAAGCCAAATGAGACAGGCACTGGATTGAGTTGACTCAGGCTCGGTAGTTTGTGCTTATTCTCCCAAGATGCGTTTTGGCTACAAAATATTATGCCCAAAGGAGCAGCCCTGTGCAAAGAAGCCTCTTCACCATACTCAACTGTAGCTGAAAGTGGACTTGGACGATAGTTAAGGTGTCCTCTGCATCATTAGGATGTGATTACTGAGTAGAGGAGAGTCATCAAAAAGTGGGTATGAACATCTGTAATCAGAAACTTAGACTACAAAATATAACTTTATTTTTATATAATTGAATTTACTTCCCATCTCAAGGCCCCTTTCTAACTGATTCAGAAAACTTAATCTCATCACTTCCAGATCAACTCAGTCAAAGCAGTGCTTTGCTGCCATTTCATGTTTGAATTTAATTTAAACCTGGTTAATTCAGTTTTTACCTCCCTCTTCTAGGGAAGTTTCTGAGTTTTGGGAGAACTTAGGAGTCAAACCATGGTAGACAAAAGGGTATCTCATTCATGATCTCTGATCTCCACAGATTCATCATAGGAAGGTGTACCTTGTTCCTAGTAGGTCCTTGGGCATGAGCCTCTGTTTGTGATGCATCTGCTCATATCTGTGGCCCTTCTTACTTGTCAGGGGAACACAATGGCATCCACTCAGCGTGAACTGGAGCCTCTCAACACCCACTGGTCTCTCTAAGCCACTTTGTGCCCTCCTCAGGGTCTTGGAAAATTTTCATATGCTCTCCCTTGATCATTTGGGGGTCCTCATAGAGTTTGGGGGAGGGATGTCTGGCCCTCCTAGCTTAGACGTGCTAGGACTAACCTCACTAATCTGTATGGAGGATTTCTCTATCAGGCTTGCTGCCTTAAGACCCATTTACCTCCCCAAAGCCTCAAAGCTTCTTTGGGGTTTCTCTGGCTACCAATCCAGAATTTTTCCCAGGGTGAGTATGCAGTATGCACTCACATCTGTGCCTATTTCTCTCCTTTTTCTCTTTTCTCCTTCTCCCGTTAGGGCTGATAAACCTTAATCTAGTTTTGGATTGTAGAAACTTAACATCGTCCCCAATTTGCCCAATTGTGTTTTTTACGGCATAAAGGCTCACAGATTTTGAGAACTTAAAACAATCCTTCCCCCTTTTTAAGCGAAGTTTAGCTCTTGCAATTACTGAAATCCTTGAATCTTATCAATAAAAACCTTAACATCCAAGAATTTTGACCCTCTTAAGAATTTCAAAAGCCCACTTGGGGATATTTGACTCTTTAAGCAATACACCTCAGTCTTATCATCTCTCTAGATCTATATCTAGATAGACAGATATAAAATTTGTAAAATTTATTTTTTAGAGAAGTTCTAGGTTCACAGCAAAATTGAGTGGAAGGTACAGAAATTTCCCTCCTACCCCTACACATGCATAACCTCCCCTATTAGAAGCATCCCTCACTAGAGTGGTGTCTGCGTTACAGTTGATGTATCTACAATGACACATCATTTTCACTGAAAGTGTATCATTTGGTGTTGTACATTCTATGGGTTTTGATAAATGTATAATGACATATTTCTACCAATATAGAATCATACAGAATAATTTCATTGCTGTAAAAATCCTCTGTGTTCTGTCTATTCATCCTTCCCTCCCCCACAAACCCGTGGCAACCACTAATCTTTTTACTGTGTGCCTAGTTATGTCTTTCCCACAATGTCTTATAGTTGGACTCATACAGGTTGTAGCCTTTTCAGATTGGCTTCTTTCACTTAGTAATATGCCTTTAAAGTTACTCCATATCTTTTCATGGCTTAATAGCTCATTTCTTTTTAGCACTGAATAATATTCCATTGTCTGGATATGCCACAGTTTATCTATTCACCTATTAAAGGACATCTTGGTAGCTTCAAAGTTTTGGCAATTATGAATAAAGCTGCTGTAAGCATCCACATTCAATTTTTGTATGAACATAAATTTCCTTTGGGTAAATAGGAAGGAGTGTGATTCCTGAATTGTGTGGTAAGCATATGTTTAGTTTTTAAGAAATCACTAAACTGTCTTCCAAAGTGACTGCACTATTTTGCATTTCACCAGCAATAATGAGAATTTCTATTACTCTTCATCCTTCCAGCATTTGGTATTGTTACTGTTCTGGACTTTGGCCACTCTAATAAGTATATAATGGTATCTCATTGTTTTAATTAGCATTTCTCTAACGACATATAATGTCATTATACTTAATATGCATAGACTTATTTGCCATTTGCATATCTCTTTGGTGAAGTGTCTGTTAAGATCTTTTAGTTTGCCCACTTTTTATTTGGGTTGTTTGTTTTCTTACTCTTGACTTTTAAGAGCTCTTTCTATATTTTTTTATAACAGTACTTTATCAGATGTGTTTTTTGAAAATATTTTCCTTCAGTCTGTGGCTTGTCTTTTTTTTCTTCCAGTTTTATTGAGATATAATTGGCATACAGCACTGTATAAGTTTAAGGTGTACAACCTAGTGATGTGATTTACATACATCCTGAAATGATTATCACAATAAGTTTTGTGAATATCATTATCTCATATAGATACAACATTAAAAAAATAGGAATTGTTTTTTGTGTGTGATAACTCTTATGATTTACTCTTTTAACAACTTTCATACATAATACACAGCAGTGTTAATTATATTTATTATGTTGTATATGATAGTACTTATTTATTTTATATTTTATTTATTTATTTATTTGGTTGCGCCGGGCCTTAGTTTCGGCAGGTGGGCTCCTTAGTTGTGGCTCACAGGCTCCTTAGTTGCTGCTTGCCTGCTCCTTAGTTGTGGCATGTGAACTCTTAGTTGCAGCATGCATGTGGGATCTAGTTCCCTGACCAGGGACTGAACCTGGGACCCCTGCATTGGGAGCATGGAGTCTTAACCACTCCACCACCAGGGAAGTCCCTACTTACTTATTTTATAACTACATCCCTGGTACGTATTAATCTTATAACTACAAGTTTGTGGTACATTTTGACTGCCCTTATCCAATTCCCCCTCCCCCCAATCTAGCAATTGGGGTGGAATTGTTAGATCATATGGTAGTTCCATTTTAAGTTTTTTGAGGAATCTCCATACTGTTTTCCACAGTAGCTGCACCAATTTACATTCCCACCAATAGTGCATGAGGGTTCCATTTTCTCCACATCCTTACCAACACCTGTTATTTGTTGTCTTTTTGATAATAGCCATTCTGACATGTGTGAGGTGGTTATCTCATTGTGGTTTTGATTTGCATTTCCCTGATAATTAGTGATATTGAGCATCTTTTCATGTGCCTGTTGGCCATCTATATGTTGTTTTTAGAAAAATGTCTATTCAGACCCTCTGCCCATGTTTTAATTGGGTGGTTTGTTTTTCTGATGTTGAGTTCTATGAGCTGTTGATTGTATGAGCTGTTTGGATATTAACCCATTATCAGGTATATCACTTGCAAATATCTGCTCCCATTTAGTAGGTGGCTTTTCTTATTAATAGTTTTCTTCACTGTGTGAAAGCGTTTTAGTTTGATATAGTCCAATTTGATTGTTTTTACTTTTGTTTCCCTTGCCTGAGGAGACATATCCAATAAAACATTACTCCAACCAATGTCAAAGAGAGAACTGACTATTTTCTTTTAGAAGCTTTATAGGTTCAGATTTATATTTAAGTATGTAATCCATTTTGAATTTATTTTTGTGCGTGGTGTGAGAGGTCCAATTTGATTCTTTTGCATGTAGCTTTCCAGTTTTCCCAACACCATTTATTGAACAAGCTGTATTTTCCCCATTGTATATTGTTGCATCCTTTGCTGTAGATTAACTGCCCATATAAGTGTGGGTTCATTTCTGGGCTCTCTATCCTATTCCATTTATCTATGTCTGTTTTTGTGTCAGTCCCATGCCATTTTGATGACAGTAGCTTTGCAGTATAGTTTGAAATCAGGGAGTGTGATACCTCCAGCTTTGTTCTTCTTTATGTGTCTTATCTTTTCATTCTTGTGGCAATGTGTTTTGCAGACCACAAATTTTCAATTTTAATTGAACTCAGCTTACCAATTATTTCCTTAATTGATAGTGTTTTCGGTGTTGTATCTAAAAAGTCATCACCATACTCAAGGTCATCTACCTTTTTCTCTTTTTATATTATTTTCTAGGAGTTTTAGAGTTTTGCATTTTATATTTAGGTGTGTGACCCATTTTGAGTCAATCTTTGTGAAGGGTGTAAAGTCTATGTCTATAGTCTTTCTTTTTCTTCTTCTTCTTTTTTTTTTTTTGCATCAATTGTTCTACCACCATTTATTAAAGAGGCTCATCTGTGCTTCACTGTATTGACTTTGCTCCTTTGTCAGAGATCAGTTGCCTATATTTATTTGGGTCTATTTCTGCACTCTCTATTCTGTTCAATTGATCAATTTGTATATTCTTTCACCAATACTACATTGTCCTGGTTACTGTAGCTTTATAGTAATTTTTAAAGTCAAGTAGTGTTGATTCTCTGACTTTGTTCTCCTCTTTCCATATTGGGTTGACTCCTCTAGGTCTTTTGCCTCTCCATATAAACTTTAGATTCAGTTTGTTGATATCTGCAAAAGAACTTGCTGATATTTTGATTGCAGTTGCATTGATTATATAGATCAAGTTGTGAGGAAGTAACATCTTGACAATACTGAGTTCTCATGAAATAGCTCTCCTTTTATTTAGTTCTCCAATTTTGTTCATCAGGGTTTTGTAGTTTTCCTCACATACATCTTGTATGTACTTTGTTAGATTTATATGCAACTATCACATTTTGGGGAGTGTTAATGTAAATGGAATTGTGTTTTTAATTTAAAATTTCAGGGACCTCCCTTGTGGTCTAGTGGTTAAGAATCCACCTTCCAATGCAGGGGAGGTGGGTTCAATCTCTGGTCAGGGAACTAAGATCCCACATGCCGCGGGGCAACTAAGCCCATGTGCCGCAACTACTGAGCCTGTGCACTGCAACGAAGAGCCCATGCACTGCAACAAAAGATCCTGAGTGCTGCAACTAAGACCCAATGCAGCCATAAATAAATAAATAAATAAGTAAGTAAGTAAATATTTAAAAAAATAAAATAACATAAAATTTCACTTATTCGTTGCTGGTATTTGGAAAGCTGCACTCAATGCTATAATGAATTCAGTTCCCTCTGATCACTGCTTTTGGTGCATCTCACAAACTTTGATAAGTTGTGTTTTTAATTTCATTTAGTTCAAAATAGTTTTTAATTTCTTTTGAGATTTCTTCTTTGACTCATGTATTATACAGCAGCATGTTGTTTAATCTCCTCATATTTTGGGATTTTCCAGTTATGTTTCTGTTATTTATTTCTACTTTAATTCCACTGTGGTCTGAGAGCAGGCATCGTACGATTTCTAGTCTTTTAAATTTGTTAAAGTGTGTAACATGGTCCAGAATGTAGTATCTTGGTGAATATTCCATGTGAGCTTGAGAAAACTGTATCCGATTGTAGTTGAAGTAATCAATAGATGTTAGTTAGATCTAGTTGATTGATGGTGCTGTTGTATTCAACTATCTTCTTACTGATTTTCCACCTGCTGTATCTGTCCATTATTGATAGAGAGTGGTTGAAGCCTGCAACAGCTGGATTCAAGTGGATTCATCTGTTTCTCCTTGCAGTTCTATAAGTTTTTGCCTCATATGTTTTGGTGTTTTGTCACTAGGCACATACACATTAAAGATTGCAATGTCTTCTTGGAGAATTGAATGCTTTATCATTATGTATGCCCATCTTTATCCCTGATAACTTTCCTTGAAGTCTGCTGTGTCTAAAATAAATATAGCTATTCCTGCTTACTTTTGATTAGTTTTAGCATGGTATATCTTTCTCTACCCCTTTACTTTTACTCTATATATGTCTTTACATTTAAAGTGGGTTTTGGTGGAGGAGGATCAAAATGGAGGAGTAGGAGGATGTGGAGCTCACCTCCCCCCACAAACACATCAAAATACATCTACATGTGGAACAACTGTCATGGAAACTGACAGAAGAACTTCTGTACAAACAAAGCTACAAGAAAGATCAGCACACAACTGGGTAGGAAGGAGAAAAGGCATCTGGTTGCGACCTGAGCTCCTTGGAGCCCTCTTAAAGGAAAAGGAGGTCCACAGAGGTGGATTCTCATCCTGGGGAGCAAGCAGGGTGAGCCACAATCTGGGTATCCCAGTCCTGGGGTCCTGTGTGGAGAAGACAAGCCCACTTGGCTGCTGGAAGAACCACTGGGACAGACAGAAGGGTTGGAGAAGCCTAGACTCTACTTGCAAGGAGTGTATGTGTACTGACTTGCCAACAGGGTAGAAAGACTCTTGTACTGACGGCTACTGCCTCACCACACTCTCCAATCCAAACAGGGTGAACACTGTAGCCCTGCATACTCCACATCATAGCCTGGCATGAGGTCTGGGCCAATAAGTCCCTGGAAAAATACTCAGTCTAGGTATACAGAGACAGACCAGCATGGGGGAGACCTGGGGTGTGATTTGGGTGGGGCAGCAATAGCCATTGTCAACACAAGCATGGAACAGTGCCACAAGAATGTGCAGCGGTTTAGCGCCGAAACTCGGGCAGACGGGCCCTGGGAGAGGACTCGATCTAGCTATGTAGAGACAGCCTGGGGGGCTTGGGGTGTGGTCTGGGTGGGGCAGCCGTGGCAATGTATACATGGGGCACCACAGGAACACACAGTGGTTCTTCTCCCAGCAAGAGTGGCCTGATCCCACTCCACACCCGAGCTTAGTGTTCGATATGAGGCAGACAGGCCCTGGAAGAAGACTGCCACAGAGGCAGCCCAGGTCTCTGACAGCAGTGCAGCTTCCTCAGTTTCTGCAGCCACAATGCCCTGACCCCCCAACCCCAGGCTAGGCTTGCACTAGATCTGGGGTGAAAACAAAACAACAAGGGAAGGAATGAGGCCCTGGGCTGCTTCTGAGCAGAGCCACAGATACCTACACAGTCAGTGCATACGTCCTCTGTGACCACACCTCATTTGCTTCAGCATTCACCTTTTTTGAGGGAGGGCATGCACTCAAGGGCAATGGAGCCTGATTGAACCTGACCCTCAGAGCTTCTACTCCAACAACTGGGGAGGAGGTCCCCACGCCTGACAGGGCAGCAACGGCCATGCAAAAGAAAGGAACTCCCGCCTCACACCCTGCACGGGTTTTAGATCTTCCAATCACCAACCACACCCCTTATCAAGGGGTTAACAGTCAGCACACCCTGAGGAAAGACTTGACTGGCATCATTCATATCAAAACCAGCTATTGCACTAAAGACACTGGACACACACAATCTACACAAGGATACTCTCACATAAAAACACCCCTTCAGGGGCTTCCCTGGTGGCGCAGTGGTTGAGAGTCCGCCTCCCGATGCAGGGGACACGGGTTTGTGCCCCGGTCCAGGAGGATCCCACATGCCGCGGAGAGGCTGGGCCCGTGAGCCATGGCCGCTGGGCCTGCGCGTCCGGAGCCTGTGCTCCGCAACGGGAGAGGCCACAACAGTGAGAGGCCCGCGTAACGCAAAAAAAAAAATAAAAAATTAAAAAAAAAAAATAAATAAATAAATAAAAAAAAAACACCCCTTCAAGACCACAATAGATAACTTTTTCTCCTAAATTCATACAGAAAGAAAAGTAAAGTGAATGGGCAGAGGAACTACTCCCAGTTAAAGAGCAAGAGAAATCACCTGAAAGAACAAATGATAAAACAGAGTTCACCTGTCTACCAGATCCCAAGTTCAAAAAGGTGGTAATAAATATGTTAACTGAATTAAGAAAGAATATCAACAGAAATGCAGATCACTGTAACAATGGGCTAGAAACTATAAAGATGAACCAATCGGGCTTCCCCGGTGGCGCAGTGGTTGAGAGTCCGCCTGCTGATGCAGGGGACACGGGTTCGTGCCCCGGTCTGGGAAGATCCCACATGCCGTGGAGCGGCTGGGCCTGTGAGCCATGACTGCTGAGCCTGTGCGTCTGGAGCCTGTGTTCCGCAACGGGAGAGGCCACAACAGTGAGAGGCCCGCGTACCGCAAAACAAACAAACAAACAAAACAAACAAACAAAAAAAGATGAACCAATCAAAAATAGATAACTCATCACTGAGATAAAAAGCAATCTAGAAGCAATAAATACCTGACTAAATGACACAGAAGAATGAATAAGTGAACTGGAAGATAGAATAATGGAAACCACCCAATCAGAACAACAGATTGAAAGACAAATGAAAAAAAAACAAAAACGAAAGCAACATGTGAGACCTATGGGAATATAAAACATGCCAACCTACCCATAATAGGGATCTCAGAAGGAGAAGAGAGAAAGGGATCAAAAATATATCTGAAGAAATTGTGGCTGAAAACTTTCCAAACCTAAAGAAGGAAACAGATATCCAGGTACAGAAAGCACAGAGGGAGGGTCCCAAACAAGATGAAGCCAAATAGACACTCACCAAGACATATCATAATTAAAGTGGCAAAAGATAAAGATAAAGAGAGGTTTCTACACAAAAAATAAGAAGAGAAAGAGAGAGAGAGTAGAGGTTTCTAAAGGTAGTAAAAGAAAAACTAAGAGTCAGTTACAAGGGAACCCCCATTAGGCTATCAGCTGATCTCTCTACAAAAACTTTGCAGGCCAGAAGGGAGAGTCATGATATATTCAAAGTCCTGAAAGGGAAAAACCTGAAAACCAAGACACTCTACTCAGCAAGATTATCATTTAGAATCTAGAAGGAGAAGTAAAGAATTTTTCAGACAAACAAAAACTAAAAGAATTCAGCAATACTAAACCTACCCTAAAAGAAATATTGAAGGGTCTTCACTAAATAGAAAAGAGGCAAGAATCTATAGGAAAGGAAAAATCACAATATGAAAGGAAAATATATAGCAAGAATTGAAGACCACTTAAATAAGCCAGTACACAGATTTAAAAACAATCACAAAAATTGTAAACGCAATAATAAGTACAATAAATAGTAAAAGAATAAGCATGGAGATGTAAAATAGGACATCAAAATCACAAAATGTGGGGAAGGAGAGTATAAAAATGTAGGTCATTTACAAAGTGTTTGAATTTGAATAACTATCAGTTTGAAGCAAGTAGATATAGTTATAGGTCCACATACTTGAACTACATGGTAACCAAAAATCAAAAATATACAATAGATTCACAAAATCCAAAAAGAAAGGCATTCAAGCATACTCTAAAAGAAAATCATCAAGCCACAAAAAGAGGAAGAAATGAATAAAGTAGAACTATAAAAACAACTGGAAAACAAGGATTAAAATGGCAATTAGTACAAATCTGTCAATAATTATTTTAAATGTCAATGAACTAAATGATAAGAAGACATAGAGTGGCAGATTGGTTAAAAAAACAAGAACCTACAATATAGTGCCTACAAGAGACTCACTTCAGGGCAAAAGACACACAGTCTGAAAAGGAGGGGATGGAAAAAATAAGTGAGGGTAAAAATGACAAAATAGACTTTAACACAAAGGTCAAAAAGAAAGACAAAGAAGGACATTACATGATTTACAAGGGATCAATACAAGATGAGTATATTACACACATTAACATATACACATCCAATATAGGAGCACCTAAATATATAAAACAAATAGAAACAGAAATAAAGGGCATAATAGACAATAATAAAATAATAGTAGGAGACACCCCCACTGACATCAATGAACAGATTACCCAGACAGAAAAATCAATAAGGCAACATAAGTCCTAAATGACACAATAGACCAGTTGGACTTAATTGATATCTACAGGACACTTCATCCAAAAAAACAAAAACCAACAGAATACATATTCTTTTCAACTGTGCGTAGAACATTCTCTAGGGTAGACCACATACTAGGTCACAAAGCAAGCCTCAACAAATTTAAGAGGATAGAAATCATTTCAAGCAACTTTTCTAACCACAATGGTTTGAAATTAAAGATCAACTAGAGAAAAAAAAACCAGAAAAGAACACACACGTGGAGACTAAACAACATGCTGCTAAAAAACCAATGGGTCAATGATGAAATTAAAGAGGAAATCAGAAAATACCTCAAGACAAATAAAAATGAAAGCAGAACTTTACAAATCTATGGGATGCAGCAATATCAGTTTTAAGAAGGAAGTTCATAGTGATACAGGCCTTCCTCAAGATATAAGAAAAATCTCAAATAAACAACTTAGCCCACCAAAAATGAACAAACAAAACCCAAAGTCAGCAGAAAAAGGAAGTAATAAAGGTCAAAGAGGAAATAAATAAAATAGAGATCAAATCAACAATAGAAAAGATCAACAAAACTAAGAGATAGATTTTTGAAAAGATAAACAAAATCAACAAACCTCTAGCCAGGCTCACCAAGAGAGGACCCAGATAAACAAAGTAAGTGAAAGAGGAGAAATAACAGCTGATACTACAGAAATACAAAAATATCATAAGAAAATACTATGAACAGTTATGTGACAACAAATTTGACAATTTAGAGGAAATGGATGAGTTTCTAGAAACACACAGCCTGCCAAGACTGAGTCAAGAAGAAACAGATAATTTGAACAGACCAGTCACTAGAAGTGAAATAAAATCTGTAATAATAAAAAAAAATTCCCAGCAAACAAAAGTCCAGGACTGGATTGCTTCCCTGGGGAATCCTACCAAACATACCAAGAAGAACTTATACCTATCCTTCTTAAATGATTCCAAAAATTTGAAGTGGAGAACACTCCCAAATTTATACTATAAGGCCACTATCACCCTGATACCAAAAGCAGACAAAGACCTTAGGAAAAAAAAAATTAGAGGCCAACAATATCTTTGATGAGCATAGATGCAAAAATTCTCAACAAAATAGCAACCCCAATCCAATAATACATAAAAAGAATCATACACCATGACCAAGCTGGATTCATTCCAGGGACCCAAGGATGCTTCAACACACCCAGATCAATAAATGTTATACACCACATTAACAAAAGGAAAGACAAAAACCATATGATCCTCTCAATAGACACAGAAAAAGCATTTGACAAAATTTAACATCTGTTCATGATAAAAAGTCTTATCAAAGTGGGCATAGAGGGAACATATCTCAACATATTAAAGGCCTTTTATGACAAACCCACAGCCAACGTAATAATCAATGGTGAAAAGTGAAAGCCTTCCTGCTAAATTCAGGAACAAGACAAGGATACCCACTCTCACCACTTCTATTCAACATAGTATTAGAAGTCCCAGCCACAGCAATCAGAAAAGCAAAAGAAACATGAGGTATTCAAATTGGAAGGGAAGAAGTGAAATTATCACTATTTGCAGATGACAAGATACTCTATATAGAGAACCCTAAAGTCTCCACACAAAAATTATTAGAACCAATAAATGAATTCAGAAAGGTAGCAGGATACAAGATTAATATACAGAAATCTGCTGTGTTTCTTTATGCTAACAATGAAATATCAGAAAGAGGAGGTAAAAAACAATCTCATTCAAAATCGTGTCCAAAAAATTACCTAGGAATAAACTTAACCAAGGAGGTAAAAGACCTATATACTGAAAACTATAAAATATTGATAAAGGAAATTGAAGCTGATTCAAAGAAATGAAAAGGTATCTAGCGTTCTTGGATGGAAAAATCAGTATTGTTAGAATGGCCATACTACCCAATGCAATCAACAGATTTAATGCAATCCCTAGCAAAATACCCAGGATGGTTTTCACAGAACTAGAACAAAAAATCCTAAACTTTGTATGGAACCACAAAAGGCCCAGAACTGCCAAAGCAACCCTGAGGAAAAAGAACAAAGCTATAGGCATAACCCTTCCAGACTTCATACTATCCTACAAAGCTACAATAATTGAAACAGCATGGTTTTGGCACAAAAACAAACATATAGATTGGGACAGAATAGTAGGTCCAGAAATAAATCCATGCACCTACAGTCAATTAATCTATGACAAAGAAGGCAAGAATATACAATGGAGAAAAGACAGTCTCTTCAACAAGTGGTGTAGGGAAAGCTGGACAGCTATATGCAAATCATTGAAATTAGGACATTCTCTCACACCAAAAACAGAAATAAACTCAAAATGGATTAACGACCTAGATGACATCATAAAACTCCTAGATGAGAACATAGGTAAAACATTCTCTGACGTAAATTATAGCAATGTTTTCTTATTTTCCTAAGGCAAAAGAAATAAAAGCAAAAATAAATAAATGGGACCTAATCAAACTTAAAAGCTTTTGTAAAACAAAGGAAACTATCAACAAAATGAAAAGGTAACCTATGGAATGGGAAAAAAATATTTGCAAACAATGAGACAAACAAGGAGTTGATACCCAAAATATACAAACAGCCCATACAACTCAGTATTGAAAAAATAACCCAATCAAAAAATGGGCAGAATACGTAACCAGACATTTTTCCAAAGAAGACATACAAGTGGCCAACAGGCATGTGAAAAGATGCTCAACATCACTAATTATCAGAGGAATGTAAATCAAAACCACAGTGAGATATCACTTCACACCAGTCAGAATGGCTGTCATCATAATGTCTACAAATGACAAATGCTGGAGAGGGTGTGGAGAAAGAGAACCCTCCTACACTGTTGGTGGGAATATAAATTGGTGCAAGCACTATGGAAAACAGTGTGGAATTTCCTTAAAAAAACTAGAATAGAGCTATCATATGATCCAGCATTCCCACTGCTGGGTATACAGCTGGAAAACTCTAATTTGAAAAGCTATATGCACCCCAATGTTCATAGCAGTACTATTTACAATAGCCAAGACACGGAAAGAACCCAAGTGCCCATCAACAGACACTTGGCTTAAGAGGATGTGGCATGTAAATTACTCAGCCATAAAAAGGAATAAAATATCGCCATTTTCAGCAACATGGATGTACCTGGAGATGGACGTTATGCTTAGTGAAATAAGTCAGAGAAACACAGATACTATATGATATCACTGATATGTGGATAAGTGATATACTATTTCCTATAATCTAAAAAATAATACAAATGAATCTATATACAAAACAAACAGACTCACAGGCATAGAAAATAATCTTATAGTTACTGAAGGGTAGAGGGAAAGGCGAGGGACAAATTAGGAGTATGGGATTAACAGATACAAAGTACTATCTATAAAATAGATAATCAATAAGGATTTTACTGGGAATTATACCAAATATCTTGTAATAACTTATAACAAAATATAATCTGCAAAAAAACCCACAACTGAATCACTATGCTGTACACCTGAAACTAATGCAATATTGTAAATCAACTATACTTCAATTTTTTAAAAAGTGAGTTTAATGTAGATGACAGGTTTTTATCCACTTTGTCAATCTGTCTTTTGATTGATTATTTAGATCATTGATGTTTAAAGTGATTATTGATATAGTTGGATTAATATCTACCACATTTTTTACTGTTTCTTATTTGCTGCTCTTGTTCTTTGTTTCTATTTTACCTTCTACTCTTTTTCTGCCTTTTTTGGTTTTGATTGAGCATTTAACATGATTTCATTTTCTCTCCTTTATTAACATGGTTGTTTCACTTTTTTTGTTAATTTACTGGTAGCCCTAGAATTTGCAATATATTTTACAACTAATCCTAGTCCACACTCACCACTATACTGCTTCATAGGTAGTATGGGTACCTTATATGATAAAATAATTCTAATTCCTCCATCCCATCCCTTGTATCATATATTATTGCTGTCACTCATTTCACTTATATAGATAAATTTATATGATTACATTGTTGCCATTATTCTTGGACATTAAATTTTTAAAAATATATTTTCCAGCTTTATTTAGATACAATTGACATATAACATTGTGTAAAGTTAAGGTGTGCAAAGTAGTGATCTTATGTATGTATATGTTGCAATATGATTACCACAGTAAGTCTAGTTAACGCATCCATCACCTCCCACTGTTACAATTAGGGGTGGGAGGTGAGAACTTTAAAAATCTCCTCTCTAAGCAACTTTCAAATATACAATACAGTACTGTTAACTATATTCCCCATGCGGTACATTATATCCCCAGAACTTATTCATACTATTGCCAGAAGTTTGTACTTTTTGACCATCTTCACCCATTTCTCCCGCCCCATCCCTCATGATCACCAATCTGCTGTTTCTATTGTTTTGTGTGTGTGTGTGTGTGTGTGTGTGTGTGTGTGTTTAGATTCCACATATAAGTGAGGTCATACACTATGTGTGTTTCTCTGACTTAATTTACTTAGTGTAATGCTCTCAAGGTTCATCCATGATGTCATAAATGGCAGAATTTCCTTTTTAATGACTGAATAATATTCTATTGTGTGTGTGGTGTGTATCACATTTTCTTTGTTCATCCATCAATGAACACTTAGGGTGTTTTCATGTTTTGGCTGCTGTAAATAATGCTGCAATGAATATAGAGGTGCAGAAATCTCTTTGAAATAGTGATTTCATTTCCTTCAGAGACATACTCTGGAATGGAACTGATGAATCCTATGGTAGTTCTATTTTTAATTTTTGAGGAATTTCCATACTGTTTTCCATGGTGGCTGAGCCAATTTACATTCCCAACAACAGTATACAAGGATTCCCTTTTCTCCACGTCCTTACCAGCACTTTTCTTTGATTTTTGACAAATTTATTATAATATATTTTGGAGAATGTCTCTTTGAGTTTGTTTGGGGACCTATGGGCTTCATGAACTTGGATGTCCAAATCTCTTCCTGGCATTATTTCTTTAAATAAGTGTTCTACCCCTTTCCCCTTTTCTTCTTTTTCTAGGACTCAATAATTTGCAGATTTTTTTTTCTGGTGGTATCCCAGTCTCCAGGCCCTCTCCCTTTCCCAGAAGATAGGGCTGGGGTAGAAAGTTCCAACTTCTAATCATGACTTGGTGTTTCTGGTGAACAGCTTCCATCCTGAAATTATCCAGGAGTCCACCAAGTCTTCATTAGAACAAAAGACACTCTTATTACTCAGGAATTGCAAGGGATTTAGGAGCTCAGTGTCAGTGACAGGGGTCAAAGACCAAATATTAGAAGAAAAAATGCTTTTAATATTCTTATCACTTAGGAAATTACAAAGGTTTTGGGAGCTTGGTGCCAGGAACTAAGGCAGATATATATATATATATATATTTTTTTTTCCTATTATTTCACATCACAGTTGGCCCTTGAACAACACAGGTTTGAACCATATTGAATCTACTCATATGACTTTGTTTTTCAATAAATGCATGCTACAGTACTACACCATTCACAGTTGGTTGAATCCATGGATAAGGAGAGCCAGCTGTAAAGTTATATGCAGATTTTTGATTGCACAAGGGATCAGCACCCCTAATCCCTGTGTTGTTCAAAAATCAGCTGTAGTTGTCCCACAGTTCTTGGTATTCTATTCTGTTTTTTACTGTTCTTTTTTTCTCTTTGTTTTTCAGTTTTGGAAGTTTCTATTGCAATATACTCAAGCTTAGCTTTTCTTTCCTCAGTTGTATCTTCATTTCTATTACCGAGTTTTTGACCTCTAGCATTTCTTTTTGATTCTTTCCTGGAATTGCCATCTCTCTGTTTACATTGCCCATCTGTTCTTGCATGCTGTCTACTTTGTAATAGAGCCTTTGTCATATTAATCATAGTTGTTTTAAATTCCTGGACAGATAATAGTAATATCCTTGCTGCATCTGAGTCTGGTTCTCTGATGCTTGCTCTGTCTTTTCAAACTGTTTTTTGCTCTTTAGAATGACTTATAATTCTTTTTCTTGATTCAGTCTGTGCTATATGTTTGTGTCCCTCCAAATTCAAAGTTTTCCCACAAAATGTTGAAACCAATGTGATGGTATTTGGAGGTAGAGCCTTTGATTAGATCATAAGGGTGGAGCCCTTACAAATGAGACTAGTGCCCTTATAAAAGAGGCCCCAGAGAGCTCCCTTGCCCATTTTGCCATGTGAGGACACAGCCAGAAGTTGGTTGCCTGTGAACCAGGAAGTGGACTCTCACCAGATACTGAATCTGCTGGCACCTTGATCTTGGACTTTCCAGCCTCCAGAACACTGAGAAATATATTTCCGTTTTTTATAAGCCAGCCAGTCCATGGTATTTTTGTAATAGTACCCCAAATGGACTAAGACATACCAGGTTAAAGTAACTGCTTTAAATAGGACTTTAATATTATACTATGGTGGTAAGTTTTGGGGAGAAGTGAAGCCTTCTGTAGTCCTAATGATTAGGTCTCAATCTTTAGTGCGCCTATGCCTCTGAACTGTGAACCTCACAAGTTCTTCTTAGCCCTTTCACTTCCTCCTAAATGGGACATTATGACTGAGTGTGCTGGAGGTGGATATTTCCCTTCCCCAGGTGAGTTAGACTCTCAACTCCGATAGTTTATGCTCTGCCAAACTAATTTCTCTTGAGGGTGGGCTCTGTTAAGAACAGGATGCTCTGGCATATTTCAGAATTGTTCCTTTCCTTCTCCCCCTGCTGGAAGCATAAATGTATTTTCCTTCCATAGTCCTTATAAGAAATTGGTAGGGCTCCAAATTAATACTCATCAAAGTATCAGGACCCTTTCTGTGACCAGGTCTCCCTGGAGTTTTTAACAATCAGAATTGTCCACGCTGAGCTTCCAGAAATCCACCAGTGATGGTTTTGGTTTTCCTACCCTGGCCATGGTTCCCACTGAGATTTCTGCTTGTGGGTTTCTGCTTCGGTAAGTTGTGATTCTTTGTATCTGTCTCTATGTCTCTCTAATTTGGGGAAGAGTGGTTTGCCCTGTGACCTCACTTCTCTGACAGATCTATAAAGAGTTTTTGATTTTTCGTTCTGTTCAGCTTTTTACTTGCTGTTGGGATAGAGTAGCAACTTCCAACCTCCTTATACGTTGGATTGGAAACCAGAAGTTCTGTGATGTTATTTTAATGATGAAAAGACTGAGGAGTAACAAAGAATTGTTGAATAAAAGAAACAATAGTTTAAAATTCAAATCTTATCCTTCTGTACACTTCAAATATTATCAGTATTCAATTTAAATATTATTCCTCTGTATATTTAGTAAGAAAAAACATTTTATCAATGCTTTCCTCTAATTGAACATAGAGATTCTCAGCTTGAGACATGGCCATATTTTCTGCTGGTGGAATAGGGTTTGAGTATAGCTCAGTGATTATTACTCAGTCTACCTTGGGTCTAGCTCCCTGAACAAATTTCTGGGTCACAGGAAGAGAAAACTAAATGGCTTTAAGTAAAAACAGAAAGAACTCTTTTACTAAAATCTTTAACCCACTGGGTCCCAAACGTTTTTGGCACTGCACTTAGAATAGTTTAGAAATCTGAGGGAACCATCTGCCCATTCCTGCTCTGGACAACAGTGCAGCTTGGGCACCATGAGAGCTAAGTGTGGTTGTCTCTGGAAAACTGCTGCGCCTGGCAAAGCTGTAGGAGGGACAATGAAATGCAGAGGAACAGCATGTGATGGTATTAAGTTCCCACCAGTGCTCAACAGGGCAGCAGTAGTCATCAGCAAAGAATTACTTTGTTAGATAGAACAGTGGGAGAGCGTTTTTGTTTTTTTGTACTCTAATAGAATAAATATGGTGGGAGTTAAGGACAAACAAGACATCTGAGGACTACTTAGGGGGTACTTTGCAAGGGATCAGAGACTCTACATCATCACTATGCAGTAACTAAGCAGTAAAATTTGGGCCTTAGTAAAAATGTGACATAATTTGCGATGTCAAGTGAAACTTGGCTACATTATATTAATATCTACTCAATATCTTGACATGTAAGCCCTTTTTACCCTTGTTACTATTAGTAAAAAGCAGCAGATATTTTTCTTAGCCTAAAGCTGTTATCAATGAGTGAATGAGACAAATAAGTAAAAGAACCCCTGCTAAAATGACATATACTCAGCTGATAAAGGGATAAAGTAAAACCCGTGTCAAAAGGGGTAAAGCAAGACAGTATTAATTACCCATAAGTCACAATATGCCACTTTCAAAATGAGTTTTTTATTAGCCATATTAAAAAAAGGACTCATCCTAATTTCTTTTAAGGAAATTGAAAAATGACTCACACCACTCCCAAACACAGCTGAAAATAAAGGCAATGCTAATGTAGAGACCACCAACATTAACACCTTTCCTTCCAAATTACAACACACAAAGGAAATTTTAATAGCATCCAACAGAAAAAGTTCTCATTGTAGAACCTATAAGAAAGAGTTCCTGTGTTTTGGAGGAACAAGGAACTGAGATGTTAGATAATTAAATATAAAATGCTACTTTGCCATATTGTCTCCTAAGGAAGATATTAAATAGATGCTTTCCCTTAAGTAGAGATCAAGTTATTTCAAGTGGAATCACCACTGATTATTTTAATATCATTTTATTTTAGTTCTAACTCTTAACATTTTCTGAAGATTCTGAAACACTTAGTACTAAGGAGAAGATGCTAAAATTTATATTACTCGAAGGAAGAAATGAGCATTGTTTCTTTCTAGACAGTGATAAAAATAAAATTCCCTGAGCTTTCTTGCTTGTTTGAAAAATCCATCATTCTGAGTACTTTGACTAATTTGGAAGGAGGAACATTAATTATGTGACAACTTTGCATTGCCCCTTAAGCTGAAGAAGCTCTTATAGTCCTTTGGAAGAATATTCTGTCATGATGATTCTTTTTCTCAGATTTACTAAATTTCTCTGGAGACATCAGGAATAAGTATAGGCACTTGTTCATCTTAGCAACAAATTCATTTTAAAATTTTATCATTGGAAAAACTAGTATAGAATGTGACACACTATCTCTTAGGTGATTTTTGTCATAGACATTGTTTTTTATCAAAATTCCAACATTTTTAGTTATTCTATTTTTAAAGGATAGGCTTACTTGTGTATATTGATTCTAGTAAAATTGTATCTTTGTCAATCATAATGTTATAAGAGGTTTTGGTTATGGTGAATAGGTTCACAATTTCAAACACTGACCTAAAAAAATCTTTTGCCTGGTAATCATGTATGAAATGTAGGGATCTAGGATGGCAGTTTTAATAACGCCACATTTTCCACAGTGGTTTAGAGTAGTAAACCTTGTAAATTTTCTGCCCTTCCTTATGTTTTTTTCAACAAATTTTTCTGTGCTTTTTATGATTGCCTAGCAAGGGACCCTTGGAACACCTTTATTCCTCTTTCTCAAACACATTTACCTAATATTACATACTTTAAAGTTCACCATGCTTGGCAATTGTTCTGGTATGGTGTGTTTGAAAAAGATAATTAAAGTAAAAAATACAGATCTGAACATAGACTAGCCAAGACAAAAACTTAAAAAGAAGAGTAAAATTGGAGGACTCACGCTACCCTATTTCAAATCTATAAGCTATAAAGCTACTGTAAAAGCCACTGTAATCAAGTAGCATAGTACTGGAAAAATAATAGACACATAGATTAATGAAACAGGATAGAGAACCCAGAAATAGAGTGACACAGATATAGTCAACTGATTTTTGCAAAGGTATAAAGGCAGTTCAATGGAGAAAGAACAGTCTTTTCAACATATATTGCTGGAACAATTGGACATCCATATGCAAAAAAATAAATACAGACACAGTCCTTACACCTGCACAAAAATTAACTCAAAGTGGATCATAAACCTAAGTATAAAATGCAAAACTGTAAAGTTTATAGAAGTAAACATATGAGAAAATATACATGATTTTGAGTTTGGTGATGAGGTTTTTGATATAACAGCAAAAGCATGATCCATGAAAGAAAAAAATGGATTTTAGACTTTATTTAAATTCAAATATTTTGCTCTGCAAATGATACTGTTAAAAGAATGAAGAGACAAGTCATTTTCTGGGAGAAAATATTTGCAAATCACATATCAAATAGAGGACTTGTATTCAAAATATACAAAGAACTCATAAAACTCAACAATAAGAAAAACAATTTTTTTAATGGGCAAAAGAGAGCTATCAGTGAAATGGTAGAGTAGAGAACCCCAAAAGTCTATCCCTCAACAAAAGCAGTGAATAAGCTGGCAAAAACTGTCAGAATAAACTTCTGGAGGAATATGGAATCTAAACAAAAGCTCACAACAAGCAGAGTAACCATTAATATAGAAAAAGAAAACCCTTCAGTTTAGTGAAAAGATAAATAAAGTCATAAGGGTGGGGCCCTGATCTGATAGAGATGCCACAGATTGCTCTTACGGCATGCATGCACAGAATAAAGGCCATCCAAGGGCATAGCAAGAAGATGCCATCTGCAAGTTGAGGAGGGAGACCTCACCAGAAACCAACCCTGCCTGACACTTCAACCTTGGACTTCCAGCCTCCAGAACTGTGAGAAAAATTAATTTCTGTTGTTCAAGCCACTTAGTCTGTGTATTTTGTTATGGTAGCCCTAGCAGTCTAAAATGACCAATAATTCTATATCCAGCAAAACTATCATTCAGGGATGAAGAAATTAAAACACTCCCAGATAAACACAGATAGCTAATAGACCTGCTCTATAAGAATGTTAAAGGGAGTTCTTCTGGCCGAAATGAAAGGACACTAAGCAGTACTTCAAGTTCACTTGAAGAAATAAAGAACATTTGTAAAGATAATGACATAAATATGAAGTTAGTATTAATATATTTTGGGTTTGTAACACCTCTTTTTTATACATGATCTAAAAGACAAATGCATAAAACAATAACTATAAGTATATATTAATGGGCACACAATGTATAAAGATGTAATTTGTGACAATAACATTATAAAGGGGATGGAGCCATATAGAAGCTATATTTTTGTAGACTACTGAAACTAAGCTGGATTTGAACTAAGTTCTTATAAATTACGATGTTAATTGTAATCACCAGGTAATCATTAGGAAAACAACTAAAAATATACAATTAAAGAAATGAGAAAGAAATCAAGGTGGTACACCAGAAAATATC
This sequence comes from Leucopleurus acutus, assembly GCF_964270905.1. Lineage (NCBI taxonomy): Eukaryota > Metazoa > Chordata > Mammalia > Artiodactyla > Delphinidae > Leucopleurus > Leucopleurus acutus. The sequence goes on from NC_139152.1 coordinate 38,023,041, forward strand.
TATGAAATACAAAAATGTAATAGAGGAATTGAGGGGAAAAAAGATATGACGTATAGAAAAATGGTATAAGTAATTCCTTTCTCATCAGTAATTACATTAAATGCTAATGGATTAAACTCTCCAATTAAAAGACAGAGATGGTAGAGTGAATTTTAAAAAAGATGCAACCATATGCTGTCTACAAAAGAATCACTTTAGATCTAAAAACACAAATACACGGAAAATGAAAGGATGGAGAAGATTATGCCATACAAATAATAAACAAAAGAGAGTTGGGATGGTTATACTAATATCAGACCAAATAGACTTTAACCCAAAAGTTGCTTCTAAAGACAAAAGACATTATAGACTGATAAAAGGGTGACTCTACTATCATACTGAGTGAAGTAAGTCAGAAAGGGAAAAACAAATACTGTATGCTAACACATATATATGGAATCTTAAAAAAAAAAAAGGTTATGAAGAACCTAGGGGCAGGACAGGTATAAAGATGCAGATGTAGAGAATGTACTTGAGGACATGGGGAGGGGAAAGAGTAAGCTGGGATGAAGTGAGAGAGTGGCATGGACTAATATATACTACCAAATGTAAAATAGATAGCTAGTGGGAAGCACCCGCATAGCACAGGGAGATCAGCTTGGTGCTTTGTGACCACCTAGAGGGGTGGGATGGGGAGGGTGGGAGGGAGACGCAAGAGGTAGGAGATGTGGGAATATATGTACATGTATAGCTGATTCACTTTGTTATAAAGCAGAAACTAACACACTGTTGTAAAGCAATTATACTCCAACTAAGATGTTAAAAAAAGGGTGACTCTATCAAGAAGATGTAATAATTATAAATATATATGCACCTAAAGACAGAGCCCCCAAACATATGAAGCAAAATGGACAGAACTGAAGGGAGAAATAGGCAATTCAATAAGAGTAGTTGGAGACTTCACCACCTCACTTTCAATAATGGATAGAACAACTAGACAGAATATCGAGAAGTAAATAGAAGACATGAAGAACACTATAAAATAACTAGAACTAACAGACATACAGAACACTGTTCGACAACAGAATACATGTTCCTATCAAGTGCACATGGGACATTCTACAGGTTAGATCACATGTTATGCCACAAAACAAGTCTCAATAAATTGAAAGTAATAGAAATCAGAGTATCTTCTCCAATCATGATGGAATGAAAGTAGATATAAATAACAGAAGGAAGTCTGGATAATTCACATATATGTGGAAAATAAATAACACAATCTTAACCAATGGTCTAAGAAGAAATCACGTGGGGAATTAGAAAACATCTTGAAACAAATTAAAATAAAAACAAAATGAAGCAAATTAAAATTAAATATCTTGAAACAAACAAAAATGAAAACACAACACTTACCAGAGGCTGGAGGTGGGAGAAATGGGGACATGTCAGTCCACGTGTACAAACTTCCAGCTGTAAAATGAATAAGTTCTGGGGATCTGATATTCAACATGGTGATTATAGTTAATAATACTGTATTATATACTTGAAAATTACTAAGAGAGTAAATCCTAAATGTTTTCACCACAAAAAAGAAATAGTAATTATATGATGTGATGGAGGTGTTAGCTAACAGTATGGCAGTCATGATTTTTCAATATATAAGTGTATTAAATCTTAAACTTGTCTTAAACTTACACAATGTTATACCTCAATTATACCTCAATAAATTTGGGGGAAAAAAGAAATCACAGCATACCCAAATTTATGAGATGCAGCAAAGACAGTGTTAAGGGGAACATTTATAGCTGCAAACAACTATATTTAAAAAGAAAGAAGATCTCAAATTAATAACCTAGCCTTCCCCTGAAGGAACTAGAATAAGTTCCTTATATAAGGAGAGAAAACTAAACCGAAAGCAAGCAGAAGAAGGAAATAATATTAGAGTTAACAAGGCTAAACATAGCCTTACCATATGATTCTGCAATCATGTCCCTAAGTATTTATCAAATTAATTTTAAAATTATGTCCACAAAAACTTGCATGCAAATGTCGATAGCAGGTTTATTCATAATTGTCACAAAGCTGGGAGCAATCAATGTCCTTCGATAGTTGAACGCATAACCAAACTGTGGTACTTCCATACAATGGAATACTCTTCATAAAAAAAGAATGAGCTATCAACCATGCAAAAGCATGGGTAACTCTTGAATGTATGTTGCTAAGAAAAAGAAGCTAGTCTGAAAAGGTTATATCTTGTATGATTCAATTTATATGACATTCAGGAAAAGACAAACCTGTAGAGATGGTAAACAGATCAGTTTTGGAGGAGGGAGGTTTGAATAGGTAAAATAGATTTTTTTATGGTGGTAAATATTCTGTACGGGACTGTAATAATAAATACATGCATTGGGTATTTGTTAAAATCCAAAGAAATTTACAACACAAAGAGGGAAACTTAATGTATTGATAGCAGATTTAAATAATTTAAAAATTATTTAGGAGGTTGGGGAATCCCAGGATGGAATGCAAACTGTGAGAAAAGAATATAACTATTTCAGGGAGTGGGGTCAGGGGATGTGCTGACCTAACTAACTTTGGAAATGAGTGGGAACAAAGACTAAACGCAAAAGGAACTGTACATAAGCACTGTACTCTAGTTGGTAAAGTCATTTTTCATGGAGGTATGAGTTAACAATTCTGAAATCACTAAAAATGTATGCTGGAATTAGTGAATGAATAGCAGATTGTAGGAGCTACGTTTCTTACTGTTGAAGTAGGAGGTTATAGACAAGAAAAGAGGCAAAGTTTGGAATGATTTATATATGTGGTCAAGGATTTCAGTGACAAATGTCAATATGAACTCATGTTTAGCCTAATATAGGTACAGAGGGATACATAAATATTCAGATATGTGTGCATATGTGGGTCAGCACACAAACATGTATTTCCTTTCTCTGTCAGCTAAGAGAGCCTAGAAGCTATGACACCCCAGTAGCAATGGACACACCCAACACCCAGATCTTGGTTTCTAATACTGTTCTCCTTGGAACCAGGGTTTTTTGGAGAAAAGGTTATTCTAGAGCGGGGACAAGGAACATACATTATGATCCTGTAGTGTTTTGTAGTTCCAGAAAGTAAGGACATGCTCAAAGAAATAAAAACCACAACAATGTGGTATGTCAGAGGGACACAAGAGCCAGCTGAAAGAGCTCCCAATGGCCTAAGTTGGAACAATTTTAGCCACAAAACAAATAAGTAGTATTGGAACATAACCTAAATAATAAAATAAATATCTATGAGTCCATACTGATATAAAGAAATGATTGAATAAATAAATAAAATAATTACAAATTTTCTATGCAGGAGCATTCCAAATTATTTATATAGATACTTTGCTCTCAAGGAGGTAGAGCATATCTCCCCACCCCTTAAGTGTGGGCTGTGCATAGTGACTTCCTTGTAAAGAATACAGTATGGAAAGGAGGGGAGAAAAGTAAATTTACAGTGGAGAAACCTGACAAATACTACCTTAGCCAGGTGATCGAGGTCAACACCAGCATGTTGGTGGTAGGTACCCTTGATATGTGTTGAGACTGGTACTTTACCTCTGCAGTCTTTCTCTCCAAAATGCATAAACCCCAGTTCAATCATAAGAAAAACATCAGACAAACCCTAAATCGAGGGACATTCTACAAAATACCTGACCAGTACTCCTCAAAACAGTGAAGGTCATTAAAAGCAAGGAAAGTCTGAGAAATTCTGTTAGAGAAGACATAATGCCTAAATGTAGTATGAAATCCTGGATAGGATCCTGGAACAAAAAAGAGATGCTAGGTAAAGACTAAGGAAATCAGGATAAAATATGGACTTCAGTTAATAATCATGTATCAATATTGGTTTATTAGTTGTGACAAATGTACCATACTAATGTAAGATGTTAACAAAAGGGGAAAGTGTGTGGGAGGTATGTGGAAGTTCTTGTTCTATTTTTGCAACAGTTCTGTAAGCTTAAAGTCTTCTAAAATGAAAAGTTTATTTTTCAAAAAGACATGGAACTTACTTATCACGTAAGGATGCATTAGTGGGTGATATAGGTAGATAAGGTCTTCCTAGGCATCAACAGCGCATATGAGACTGTGCCCACCGAGTCAGAGGAGACCTCAGTGGTGGGGTGCTCTGGACTTAGAGCCCTGCCCTCAGCAGTCACAGTAGACATTTTTATTAATAACCCTTACTGAAGACAAACAGGAAAGAGCTGTGACCAGAGACACTCACACAAAGGCATTCACATAACTTGCAGGTATAGCTAGTCAGCTCTCCTTTGCTTCCTCTGCACCCACATCTCATACCACTCTTCCCTTAACTGTTACATTTAGCCATACTAGATATTTTTAGTCCCTTGTAGAGATAATACCCTCTCTCAGCTCTGGGTCTTTTCCTTCTGCTTGCAATTCTCTTCAAGCCCCAATCTCCATCTTCTCTCTGTTTGCCCAGGTAATTCTACTTCATCCTTCAGTGGAAATGCTAATTTTTCAGGAAGACCTTCCCTGGCATCCTAGACAGCACACCGTGCTTCCGCTTTTGTGGCATGCATCCTACTTGCAATTATTGTTTATTCTGACTTCCCCCACTAGACTATAAGCTGCCTAAGGATAGAATTGTTGTCAAACTCAAGTTCATGTGCCCAACACACAGTGAGAAAACAATCCAAAACATTGGAGTTTGGAGCAGAGAAAGGTCTATTGCAAGCCCATGCAAGGAGAACAGGTGGTTCGTGCTCAAGACCTGAACTCCCTGACAGTATTCAAGGAAGGGTTTATAAAGGCAACGTGAGGGAGGAGAATCATGGGGTGTGTGATCAGCTCCTGCACAATTCTCTGGATGATGGTGAGGCAACAAGGTGGTGTCACAGGGGTTAACATTTTCAATCTTCAGGCTCCAGTAGGTCTGGGGGTTATGTGTTCATGGTCATCAAGCAGTTAACGTCTATTTGGTGGGGGTTTTAGTATCTGTAAAACAACTCAGGAAATGTGCATCAGATACTGTTATCTAGGTACTTCAGGGAGGAGCTTAAGATTCTGTGACTGCTATATGGCTGACTTACCGTTTGAATTATTACCCGTTCTCCTGGCCCAACTGCTATTTTTGTCACTACACATTCACACTCTTTCAATTGTTAATTATTCAGCCAGGCTTTTGTGACTCAGGGGAGGCCTGGGTGACGACAGCTTTTCTACAAACAAGAGGCAGGCAGAGGACATGGGGAAAGGGGTCTGTCCCAAGAAGGCCCCATAGGGTCCTGCTCAGTTACAGAATTGCTGTACCCCAGTGCCTAGCACAGGGCTTGCAACATCCGAGGTGTTTGCTAAGTATCTATTGAATTGAAAACAATGAAGGAAGGTTTAGAACTGAGCATGACATTTAGCAGAGCAAGGGCTCTGGAACGACTGGCCCTAGATAAGATTGAAAAAGTAGGTAGAAGAGAGACTGTGAAGGAATTCATAAAGGCTGACTGTAGAGTTTGGACTTTAACCCATAGTCTTGAATGGTCTAAAGCAGGAGAATGATACAAGTCAACTTATACTGAATTTCCTGGAATCTTACATGCTGAAAATATTTCTCATTAGTTTTTTTTTTTTTTTTTTTTTGCGGTACGCGGGCCTCTCCTTGTTGTGGCCTCTCCCGTTGTGGAGCACAGGCTCCGGACGCGCAGGCTCAGCAGCCATGGCTCACGGGCCCAGCCGCTCTGCAGCATGCGGGATCTTCCCGGACTGGGGCACGAACCCGTGTCCCCTGCATCGGCAGGCGGACTCTCAACCACTGCGCCACCAGGGAAGCCCTCTCATTAGTTTTATACTTACAGAACAGCTTAGCTTGCTATAAGCTTTTCATAGTTCACTTCCTGTCTTTCAGACCCTTATAGACTGCAGCACTACCATACAGCATCAAGTTTGGTTATGGTGAATTCTGAGGCCAAACCAATTTTTTCCTTGTCTATGACCTGCTTTTTCCACTGGGATGCTCCCATCATTCTTTATCCTGAAATTTTAGTCTCTATACCAAGAGATAAACTAGTGTTATTTACAATGAATCAATTTTTCCTGGGATAGGATATGCTTTCTAGTTCTGCAATTTTAGAAGACTTTCTTGACTTCAGAAATGTTTTGAGTGTTTAAGAGTACAGATTGTTAAACCAGGCTGCCTCGTTTTAAATCCTGGCTCTACCATTACTGTGTGACTTTAGGAAGTTACCTAACTTCTCTCTGCTTCAATTTTCTCACCTTTAAAATGGGAAGAATAATAGTACTTACCAGGATTGTTATGAGGATTAAACAAGGTAATCCTCAGAATACTTAGAACAGTGCCTGGTGCATAGCAAGTGCTCAAATAAATAGTAACTATTATTATAATTACCACTGTTATCAGATTAAAATTTTTTCCCTTTGTTTTGCTTTCTTATTCAGAAACACAAATAATAGCTATTTTGTATTTACTGTGTCTACCATGTTTAACACGTTCACAAGAATCATCTCTGTAGTTTGTTCCATTTTATTTTATTTCCTCATACATACTGTCCCCCAGAAATGTGCTTAAATTTTGTTTAGTCGATTTTCATTGCTTCTAATGTGGCTTTTTATCTCTGTGACAGTTTTATTTTTCTTTCATTTCTCTCCTAAGCTTTCTTGGCTCACTATTTTTTAGTTTCCTTCTATTGGCTTATAAGCTCTTCTTTGAATTATTTTGTTTCTTTTCTCAGCTCTTTTTTTTTTAACATCTTTATTGGAGTATAATTGCTTTACAACGGTGTGTTAGTTTCTGCTTTATAACAAAGTGAATCAGTTATACATATACATATGTTCCCATATCTCTTCCCTCTTGCGTCTCCCTCCCTCCCACCCTCCCTAAACCACCGCTCTAGGTGGTCACAGTCTCAGCTCTTTTTTTTTTTTTTTTTTTTTTTTTTTTTTGCGGTACGCGGGCCTCTCACTGTTGTGGCCTCTCCCGCTGCGGAGCACAGGCTCCGGACGCGCAGGCTCAGCGGCCATGGCTCACGGGCCCAGACGCTCCGCGGCATGTGGGATCTTCCCGGACCGGGGCACGAACCCGTGTCCCCTGCATTGGCAGGCGGACTCTCAAACACTGCGCCACCAGGGAAGCCCCTCAGCTCTTTTTAATGTAAGGTCGTGTTTGTAATTTCTTTGAAACGATTTCTTTAACTTTTAAAAACTCTGTTTCCCTGGAAATTTTTGTTGTTTTTTTAGATACATGCTTCTGTATTTCTTTGTATTTCTCTTTCTGTCTCTTATTTCTTCCCTTAGGTTTCCTTCCTTTCTTCCTGCCTTCTCTCCCCCTCATTCACTATTTCCTGCCTGACTTTCTGCCTATTACTCATGTTTGCTGAATAATATAGGAGAGATGTTGGGAGGGGGTGGGGTAAAATGCAGAGGGATGAGCCAGAGCAGCCCTGCTGCCTCTCCTAGATAGAGTTGCTAGGTGCACCGAATAAAAATATAGGATGCCCAGTTAGATTTGTATTTCAGATAAACAACAAATAATTTCTTGGTATAAGAATATCATGAATGTTGCATACTATATTTTATCTGGCAACCCTATCCCTAGAGTTGTTTTTGCCAGTATCCTCTCTCTAAATCTGATCTTTCCTTTCCCCTGGACGCCCATTTCACCTCAGTTTCTGGTTTTCCAGAGACTGATGGGCCTCAGAGCAAAGTCTCCTAAGATCTTCCTCCTTCATCTTACTGCATTTCAGTGGGGAATATAAGTCAGGTGGCTTGGACTTAGGTATTAGAAATAACATGGTCTCTCTATCTGCTTCACTGCCATTTTTTACTGTAGAATTGGGTCTCTACAGGATAGCACCTTCTGTTCTCATGGATGATTGAAACCGCTTGATTTTACCATTGTCCTGATCAAGAATAACCAGCCCTTCCTTTCAGTAGGCCTGTCCCTGTGTAAAGTGCACAGATGGGACCTCCGTGGCTCTGCTCTGCAACTCAAAGGGGTGGCACATATGTGCATGGACCCCCTAGCTCACTTACCTAAGCTCCTTTCCTCCACACAGCCCAGCATTCACCCAGTGGTCACCCCTTAGGCCTAGGGGTGCACACCTTGCAGAAGAGGGGGTGGGTGGGAGAAGTCAGCTCTGCTGTATAACTCATAAGTACACAGAACAGAAAAAGAAAGCCAGGCAGCTGGGAGATGTAGAAAAGAAATTTTGCTCTGATGTTTAGAGGGTTTGTCCTGGCTCATCTTAGTGAATATATTGTTTGCCAAGATGGTCCAATTTGCCTACATTTCTTGAATGTTTTTCTTTGTATTTGATAATATTATCATTTTTGTATCCTACAAAACAGACCTTGTATATTTATATGTTCTGCTCTACAGTGGTTCTCTGAGTGTAGTTTGTTTTATTTAGCTTGTACATATGTATTTCAAAACTTTTAAACCTGGAAAATAAATAATCATTTAATGTTAAGTATGTGTTTATCCTGCATGTGTGTCTGAGAACAAACTGGCCAGAGAGCTGTACAATAAAACTGTTAAAATATAATAAAAATACAATATGTCCAAGTAGCTTATTTTAAAAAAACTGTCCTTATTTTGCAAAATTCTTTTTTCTGTTCAACCTGGGTAATTTCCACTACTCTGTTTTCCAGTTCACTGATCTGTTTTTGTGTATCATCTAATTTACTGTTGATTCCTTCTAGTGTTTTTTGTTTTCTGTTTTTGTGGTACGCGGGCCTCTCACTGTTGTGGCCTCTCCCAGCACAGGCTCCAGATGCGCAGGCTCAGCAGCCATGGCTCACGGGCCCAGCCACTCCGCGGCACGTGGGATCTTCCCGGACCGGGGCACGAACCCGTGTCCCCTGCATCGGCAGGCGGACTCTCAACCACTGTGCCACCAGGGAAGCCCCTTCTAGTGTATTTTTCATTTCAGTTGTTGTATTCTTCAGCTGTTTGGTTCTTCTTTATATTTTCTAACTCTTTGTTAACATTCTCACTGTATTTATCCATTCTCCTCCGGAGTTCATTGAGAATCTTCGTGATCAGGTTACCTTGAACTCTTTATTGGGTGGATTGCTTGGCTCTACTTTATTAAATTCTTCTTGTGAAGTTTTGTGTTATTACTTCATTTGGAATATATTCCTCTGTCTCCTCATTTTGCCCACTTCTCTGTGTTTATTTCCATGTATTAAGTAGGTTGGTTACTTTTCCTGATTTTGGAGAAGTGACCTTATGTAGGAGACATCCTATGGGGTTCAGCAACGCTGTATGCTCAAGGGGTGCCCCTTATGTGGGCTGCATGGCCCCGTCTGCTGTGATGGGGTCGATTACTTTGGGTGTGCTTGTATGTGGGGCTGGTTCCCCGTGTGGCTGGCTGTTTGGCCTGGGAAGTCCTGGGACTGGTGCTAGCCCACTGGTGGGCGGGTAAGCCCCCAGAACAAACAGGCTAGAGGGAGAACTCCAAATAGTGCTTACCAGTACCAGTGTCCTTGTGGTAGAATCAGCTCCCCAAAATGGCTGCCACCAGTGTCTGTGTCCCCAGGAGGAGTCCCCATTGCCTCTTGCCTCTCTGGGAGGCCCTCTAAGATCAGCAAGTGGGTCTGATTCAGGCTCCTTTCAAATTACTGCCTCCGCACCGGGATTTGGAGTGTGTGAGATTTAGCATTCACCCTTTAAGATAAGTCTCTGTTTCCTACAGCCCTCTGGCTCTCCTGTACACAAGCCCCGCTGGCACTGAAAGCCACATGTTCTGGGGGCTCGTCCTCCTGTTGAAGGACTATTGGGCTGGGAAGACCCCTTGTTCTTCGGGGAGAACCTCTGCAATTGTGACTATCCTACTGTTTGTGGGTCACCTACCCAGGAGTATGGGTCTTGACTATGCTGTGTGTCCATCCCTCCTACCCATGTGATTGTGGCTTCTTCTTCACATCTTGAGATGTGCATGCCTTTTTCCTGTTAATCTTCAGGTTGTTCTCATAGATGGTTGCTCTGTAAATGGCGCAGTTGTAGTGAGCCTGTAGGAGGAGGTGAGCTCAGGGTCTGCCTGCTCCATCTTGGCCAAACACCAGGAAGATATTACATTCTAAGCCATAGCCAGCTGGAGCCAGGAACCAGGAGCTTCACTGACAGTTTTTTGCGAGGAAGGAAAATTGATATGAGTCATCCAGTGCTGGGAGAGGCCAGGACAGAAAGAACATCAAAAGTGGGCCAATGTTCTCTCTGTTTTTGCCTTTTATCTATACAGCCTTCCTATTTTTAAATTTCTCTCCTTCTTTACCTCTTTCAATGTGCTATTTCTGCATACAGATCTAAAGTGTTTACGTTTTTATGTTCAGAATTGCTTTTGAAATAATGATTTTTAAAAGTCATTTGGAGTTTTTCACATTTGTGCAGTTTAGGTGTTCTGAAAGTTTTAATCTGATTCCAGTCACTGCTTCTTGTATAGCTTTGGGCATCATTGACATTTTGTGGCTAAAAATCTCAGAAAGTCTTCCCGTCTTACAGACTCAGATATAACATCATTTTAAAAAGTATTTTGAGCGAGTATGTTCTGTAATAGTAACTTGATGAACTAAGAGTAGTGTAAGAAATTTGCGACTGATGAGAGAAAAGTAAACATATACAAAAATTTTAGGGACTTACCCTTAAATTTGTGCTCTGCAACTATTTTACAACAATGAATTGTTATTTTAAAAATCCCATCTATGTCTATTACAATGATCTATGCTGCTATTAAGTCATGCTCATAGAAAAAATTTCTCCACCCTAAAATGGAAATGTAAAAGATAAAAATCAACTGTTCTTTCCAGTACAGTTCACATCACTGAAGTCTTAAACTCAAAGTTTAATTTGGACCTTATGTTTTCTAGTACATTTACAAACTGAGGATGAGTTCTGAAAGGTGTAAATAGTACCATATGTAAGTTCAAGTAATATGGTAAAGTTATTTTCATATTACAATGTGCTTCCTTTTAAAAACTATTAAATTCATGGTTTTCCCCTTTCCTGTCATAAACAGATTTGTTCATGGAAACTTTCAGGGCTGAGATAATAGCTTATCTTCTGATATAATTTTATAGGAACAATTATGTAGCCTACTTTTCTTTAGAAATTATGATGATTTTCACTCCTTAATAACTCTGATCATACCAGTTAATTTCAACCTAATGAAAATGTATTGCAAGGAACCAATAGGTGTCTGGGCAGAAGTTGATACTTTAGGGGGATTTGAAAAAGACTTATTAGCTTTCAGAGTTCCCCAGCCATGTCTACCTATGAATGTATACAAATTGCTTACCTCCTGTGTCCATCCCTTTTTTCCATGTCTATAATCTGTCAGGTTCTATGTTGTATTTTAAAGATGCTAGTAGAAAGCAAAAGTAAATCTACCTGCAGGATTATCTGGTTAGGAACAATACCAGTTGGCAAAACCGGATTCTTCAGGGATGTCCCTAAGTCCTGTGGACACAGGCTCCTGGTATCTCATTACTACACTCTATTGATGTCCTCAGCCTCTTTGTCTTTGCCTCTTTGATCACAGCCTGTCTTCTGCTCTCTGTCACTCTCCCCAGCATGCCACCAGTAGCCACTTCTTCCTCTTCTCGGACTCTTCTTAATCAAGCCCTCAGTTGTTACTCCTTACCACCAGTCTCTCTACCTCGTACGTCTCCTCTCATTCAATCCTTCCTACCCATTAATGTCATGTTAAGTCTCCAGAATGTACTTCTCTGATCCTGGCACTAACTCTAAAGACCCCTTATGGCCCACTGGATTAAATCCAAAATCTTCAGTTAGGGCCTTCACAATGTGAACTCACCTTTATTCCCTGCAAGGCTCCACTACACATTTTTTTACCCCACCCAATCGAGTCCCTGAAGTTTGCAATGAACTAGAAGACATTGACCTTCTAGGAGAGAAGTCAGGAAACTTTCTCTGTAAAGGACCACATTGTAAATATTTTCAGCTTTGTGGGCCATACGGTCTTTGCTGAAACTATTTAACTCTGCCATTATGACATGAAGGCAGCCATAGGCAATATATAAAGGAATGAGTAGGGCCATGTTCCAATAAAGCCTTATTAATGGACATGGAAGTTTTAATTTCATATAATTTTTGTGTGTTGATTTTTTCCCAGCCATTTAAAAATATAAAACGCATTCTTTGCTCATGGGTCATACAAAAACAAGTGGCAGACCAGATTTGACCCATGGACATAGCTTGCCAGTCCCTGTCCTAGGTGATCACTGACCATGGCCTTGAGTCAAGCAAGGCTGAGGACCGCAGGGTGGCAACAGCAGCACGTCCTCTCCGCATGATGGTGTCCTTTGTCACCCATTGTTAGTGTTCATCTGTATAGCCTGTGTCACATGAGGTGCCCAACATCTCTGAGTCTCTATACCTACTGAGAAGATGGCCTCCCACTAACCGCCCTGTCATGAGAAGGTGGAAACCACACTAAACGTGGCTGGAGGACCGGGCTAGGGTCAGTGGTGGGTCCTTGGGAGGGAGGGCAAGCCCAAGCTACCGGCAATACGTAGTACCTCCTTTCATCCAGTCCCACTGGAGTCCTTCTAAGAATTAGACCCTCACGACTGAATTGCTCCCTTTCAGAGTTTAGAAGAGGCAACTCTCCTGGGGGTGGAGTTTGCTGACAGATTCCTGGCAAAGTCTGCAGATGGTGTCAGTGGTCGTACCGCTGGAGGGGTTTTCTGGATGTCCACTACCAAAAAGAGGCACTGCTGACCTTCAGATACCCCCTCAAGTTTGAGAACCAGAAGACAACCCTCTTGCCTTGCTTGAAAACCATAGATAAGCACTTCTAAAAGAGGGAGATTAAAGTGTGTCCAAGCTGTCTGTGAATTTCTTCGGAAGGAGTGGTAGCGGAGAGGGGACGATGTTGGAGGTGATGGTAGGAGAGTGTGCAGAGTTCTCCTTTTCAATTCCTATCCTTGCTCCTGCAGTTGGATTTCTACTACTGAAAATGATGTCTTCGAGAACAGCCCAGAGGCGAGAGTCCGGAGTTGCGCTGACATTGCAAGTCTGTCAATGGCCACTAGAGGGCGCAAGAGCTTGAGTTTGGGGAGCTTGAAGAGTCATTTCCTCGTATGGCCTGGAGAATTATTAGCTAGATAAGAAGCAAAGGAAATACACCCTAAGGATGCTGCTCTGCCTATGTGGAGCAAGACAAGCAAGATCACAAAAAGTTCGGAGCGCTAGAGTACAACAGACCAAGTGACTTCCTACTTTGTCTAAGGACAATGACTGAGGCTGGCATCTCATGAAACTGGGCTAGGCTGAGAATGGCTTCATGGCTACAGTGAAATAGGCAAACTCCCCCCCCCCCCCTCTTGGATCCTATGTTGAAATCACTAAATAGAGTTTTTCTTTTAAGTGCTAAGAAATAAAGAATAAGAAATGGGTAGAGGTATAGGGGCTTGGATAGAGAGTGGTCAGGACCATGTTCAGATCAGAGCAGGTAAGGAGATGAGAAAAGGTAAAAAATGCTCCTTCCAAGGGTTCAGTAGAGATCAAAGCCAGGAGCTGAGGCTTGGCCACAGAGGTATTACCCACTCTGCTCTCTGCCTCTCCCAATAGTAACTGGCCCCATTTGCTTTTAGAAATCCTTCAAAGAAAAGTATGTGGAAAAAGTATGTGGAATAGAGAGGAAGATGGTCATTTACTCAAAAGTCTGTTTAAGAAAATAACATTTTAAAATTGGCATAATAGCCTGGAAACTGGTATTGGTTGTAAAAAATTAATAACAATCTGTAATTAAAATCCAAAGAGATTTAAATCAACATGGGTGATGAAAGGGAGAATTGGTCAAATACAGAGGGCAGTAAAATCCTGTCATGATTCTTATATTTTTTAGGGGATATAGATTCTGATTAATGTTGGCAATTGTTAGAAAAAACATTTTAATATGTGTGTTAATAATAGAAGCCATTAAAAGAGAAATAAACTATACAATTTTCAAACCATTTGAGAAAAAATGAACAAAGAAAATTCAATCAACTCATCCAAAGTCAAAAAAAAAAGGAGATGGGGAAAAGAAACAACCAGAAAGGCAGGGAAAACAGAAAAGATAAGATAGCAGAAATAAATTCAATATCACAATGAATGAGTTAAATGTACCTAATTAAAATACAGAGATTATGTATTAGGTTAAAAAAATCAAATGACTGTCTATAATAGACACATATAAAGCAAAATGACACAGGGAAATTGAAAGTAATAGGATAGGAAAAGATATACTAGAAAATACTAACAAAGAGAAGGCAGGAGCAGCAGTGCAGATGGAAGAAGATGTTGATGTGGCTTCTGTGTCTCAGTTTTGGTTGATAGCGCCAAAGCTACCAACAGTACAGTGGGTACCAAAGACGCCACAATCTAAAGGCAGGAGCCAGATTCTCCAAACAGGACATGCTACGAAATGGTAGGACTGATTCCCTAGCCTCCAAAGAGTAGGGGAATGAAAGATGTGCTTTGGAGAGAGTTTTTGGATGCTGTGTGCTTCTTCCACTGTCATGGGGAGAGGGGAGGGTGTGATTCCCCTTCACCTCATGTCAAGTGAAGAGCGCTTCATTTAGAGAGTTTGACTGGAGTGTCTGGAGTTGGGGGAGCATATGGGCTGTATGAGAAGCTGGGGCTAGATTGGCTCAAACAAGCAGAGAAGGAGAGTAGGCAAACAAGGGAACCTGTTGTTTGTTCTCGCTTCCCCCTGCTGCAGCAGGGACCCCAGTAAAGCCTTCCCTGAATTTCTTGTCTGGCCTCTAGTTAATTTCTATTAACTGGGGAAGGCCAAGAACCCTGGGTGGTATCAGATTTATGGCATCCTACGTCGGGCCGTTGTCCCCTTCTGGGGAGAGGATCTGGGCACCTCCAGGACCACCGCACGCAGCTTCCCCGTGGGTGACAAGTGGCCACCTGAACCTCTTATTTCAGCATCACTGCGTTTGGTAAGTCTGTCTTCCTGGCCCCTGGGGAGCTCCGGACCCTCATTCAGGCAATGCTTTCCCCTCCCCCTTGTCCTTTTCCCTCTCCTAATATCTCTCTACTTCTTCTCTCTCTGTCCTCTGTTACTTCTGTCTTTTCCTTCCAAGAGAGTGACATCTGGCAGCTACAGTATCACTCCTCTCAGCTTGTGAGACCTGCTCCCTCTGGCCGGCAATGGCTCCCCTTGATGGGTGGCAAGCAGAGGTGGGAGAGGCTCGCCTCACACCGTGCAGATCCTGGTCCAGCAGGCTATCCCTGACCGGAGATTTATGAGAATGATAGAGGTTTAAACCTCATATCGTGTAGCGGCTGGAAGTCTGATTGTCCCAGTATTCTCACCTTTATGTTCCTGCTGTCTCTCTTTTTCTTTTTCAGTCTTTTCTGTCCCTCCTCCCTTTACCTCTCCCTTGATCCTTATACCTGCACTCCCATCCCCTTTATCCTGAAAGCTTCTTGCTTGTGTCTTTAAGTTTTTATCATTGGCATCTTGGTTTTATGTAGTTTTGTCTGTCTAACTGCTCCTGCAAGGCTCTGTCAAAATTGTGGGCATGGTGGAGCATTTAAACCTTGAAATACAAACGCAGCCCACATTGCCCGAGACTCCAGTCTTGGATTACTTGGTGGGATTTTAGAGAACAAAAAGAAAAGAAAGGAGCTTGCATTTTCCCCTCCTCTGCCTTTGCAGTGTAACTATTCTTTCTGCCTGAGCTGGAGGGACTTGCATCTGTCTCCTCTGCTTTTGCAATATAACCATCTGCCTGGGCTCTCAGGAACTATCAGATTCTTCTGTAGTTCCCAGACTGAGGGAAAAAAAGGGCCAATTTAAATTCAAGTGGGAAAACGATGAGACCTTTGGTTCTGTAGAAGTTGGTTTGTCTGGCTTAAGCTTGTGGGTTTAATTAATACAGACCTGTGTTTAGAGTCATCAGCATTAAGTATAATATTTTTATTGTACCTAGGGTTACTGAAAGTCAGTAAGTGCATATTGTTTTTGTTATGAAATTTGTCAACAGGGAAAATAACCTGATATGATTAAATTTTAAAGTAAATGTAACTGGAATAAGACCTTTTTGGTAAACTCTATAGGAATAATTATGTTTTGGAAACATCCATCTAAAACAGTCTCTTCAAATTTTGGTAAATTTGAAACTAAATTAAGTTAAATGATAGGAATTCATTGAGTATCCAGGCCATTTCAAATAAGATTAAATATTGGGAACATTAATTGCTAAACAGGTCTAAATTTATCTACTTTTGTCTTCTTGTAAGAGAGAAACTAAAGCTGTTTAGTGCCACCTTGAGGTGTTCTCTACCAATCTATAGAATGCTAATGAAAAAGACAGTTCATGGTTGCTTAAGGAAAGTAGGATGTGTGTTTTCAGAAAAGAAGGTATGAGGAATGGAAATATATTTCGTTAAAGGAAAAAGGGTGACTTTGTCCTAAGGCTGGTTATTTCTAAATGGAAAGAATATGGGACAAAGTATGGCTACAGAAAGTTGCAGAAGGTTTGCAGAAGAGGAACATGGAGAAAAGAATTTTGTATGTGGTCAGGGTTTTCTAAGGTTGGATTAAATTTAATTAGGTAAATGGATTTTACTAAGAGTAGGCTGATGTAAGACTGGATTTGGTTTCTCTCTCTCATAAGAGAACAAAGTTTTCCTGGAATGTTGCTTTTGATATCAGATTGTGTGAGTTTCTGTGCCTTTAAGTGATCTGTATTTATTTTTGAATTTTTTTTTCACCTTAGCTCAAGGAATAATTGTTTCACAGTGACTTATGACTCTGACTAGGTGTTTTAAAACTTCTTGAGATTTTTTGATAGACTTCCCAAATATCAAATTCTAACTAAAGTTCTTTTTTTTTTTTTTGTGGTACGCGGGCCTCTCACTGTTGTGGCCTCTCCCTTTGCGGGGCACAGGCTCCAGACGCGCAGGCTCAGCGGCCATGGCTCACGGGCCCAGCTGCTCGGCGGCACGTGGGATCTTCCCGGACCGGGGCACGATCCCGTGTCCCCTGTAACGGCAGGCGGACTCTCAACCACTGCGCCACCAGGGAAACCCCTAACTAAAGTTCTTTTGACTTCCAACTAACTTTGGGGTGCTTCAAAGTGCTCCTCAAGCATCCCAAAGAGAAATCCTAAATTAATTGAATTCATTTGGTATGTTAAATTACATGGGAAACATTGTCCAAATTCACTGTTGCCTGTTTCAGATGGAATCATCAGGCTCTCCCCAATTTTCTCGTAGCTGCCAGACAGGGGAAAGGGTTATGGGTTTTCTGCTATCTAGTCTTTCACCTTACTCTACGTCCAAAAAAAATCCCCTGTGGGAACGCTCCCACATCTAGGCCCTCAGGTCCTGACCCCATGGCATTTTCCATTGCGCCCAACCCCAATTCCTCCAGGAGTTCCTTTGTGCACCTCTAAGCCTGCACTCCAGGCTTTGGCAGCCCAAACCTTGTTACAGACTACCTACTGAGCTGGCTATTTCCAAGCAGCCCACATCCTAGGCTTTATAGATGCTCAGTCTCAAGGACTACACCACAACGTAGGGAAAACTGTTATAGGACATAAGCTTTACAGACAACAGATACCCCTCAAGGAGAGTCCTGGCAATGCACTGGTACTGGTTTAAACGTCCCCTATCAGGGACTCCTCGCCTGAGGGACCGACGACCAGAGATGTCTGGTTAGGCGAGGGACAGTAGAGGATGCTCAAAATCCCATTAGGTAAGAAGGGAATTTGGAGGACACTCCAACCCCCTTCCAACAAAAGCCTCCTGGTAAATGTCTCCGGGATGCTGGACTTCATTTCTAGGAGCGCCCTTGCTTGCAGGTTACTCAACATGGGAGGATCCTCTTCTAAGCCAGAAAAAACACCTCTGGAATGAATCCTTAAAAACAACTGGAAATTTTAAAAAATAGAGGGGCTGAAAAGGGAAAAACTTAAACTCTACTGTAACACTGCCTGGTCTTTATATAAGTTGGGGGATGGAGAAAAATGGCCAGAAAAATGGGTCTCTAAATTACAATATCATTTTGCAATTGGATCTTTTCTGTCACAAGATGGGAAAATGGACTGACATTCCATATGTCCAAGGCTTCATAGTCCTTTACCAAAACCCTGCTCTATGTGGCTCCTGTAATCAAAAGCCTGGGGAATCAGAAAACACTTCTGACATTTTATATTTTTTGTTTTTTTTTTCTTTAGCGGTACGCGGGCCTCTCACTGCTGTGGCCTCTCCCGTTGCGGAGCACAGGCTCCAGACCCGCAGGCTCAGCGGCCATGGCTCACGGGCCCAGCCACTCCGCAGCATGTGGGATCTTCCTGGACCGGGGCACGAACCTGTGTCCCCTGCATCGGCAGGCGGACTCTCAACCACTGCACCACCAGGGAAGCCCACTTCTGACATTTTAGATGATCCCCTTTTAACCTTCCCCACATTTTCAGGGAGAAAACTAAGTATCCTCTGCTTCTCCAGAGCCACCTGTTTACTTCTCCAGATCCCTCTGACCAATCCCACACTCTGCCTCCCTATGTCCCTTTATACCCTCCATTACACCAGAGGGGAGAGACTAGTCCCTCTGGGGTAACGCTTAGTGGAACTTCCTGTCACCCAGGATCAGGAAAAGTGTGCCCTTTTAGGGAAGTGGCAAATGGCCAAGGGACAATCAGAGTACGGGTGCCCTTCTCTTAACAGATTTAGCCCAATGCAAACAGAGACTGGGCCAGTTTTCTGAAGACCCTAGTAAGTCTGTTGAAGGGTTTCAGGCCCTAACTCTGGCCTTTGATTTAACTTGGAAGGATGTCCAAACAGTCTTATCTACTTGCTGCACCCCTGAGGAAAAGCAGAGAACTTGGGCAGCAGCCCAGGGACACGCTGACCAGCTTGCCAGGGACCAACACAAACATTTTGTTATGGCTGGAGACGCAGTCCCAAATCAGGAGTCCACTGGAATTATAATTCCCAGGCGGGAACAGAAGCCAGGAAGCACATGGTCCAATGTATACTAGAAGGGATGAGAAAGTGTATCAAAAAGCCAGTTAACTATGAAAAGGTTAAAAGGATTGATCCAAGAAAAAAAGAAAATCCAGCCCTCTTTCAGGGATGGCTAGTGGAGTCTTTTAGAAAATTTACTAACATTGATCCATCCACCCCTGAGGATCAATCCCTGCTGGGACAACATTTTATCAGCCAATCTGTCCCTGATATTAGGCAGAAACTCCCAAAGTTACAATTAGGCCCACAAACACCAATGACCCAACTCCTAGAGGCCTTTGGGGTATTTAATAATTGAGATCAAGCTGAGGAGGAAGAGAGAAACTGATGTGAAAACAGGCAGGCCAGGACTCAAGCTAAACTGATGGCCGAAGCTGTCAGCCATGCCTTACAACCCCAGGACTACCCAAGGGGGCCGAGGAAGTTTAACCATCCATCCGGAGGTAAAACCAGCAAGGGGGGATGCTTCAAATGTAAGTCAACTGGCCACTGGGCCCAAAAGTGCCAAAAAGAACGCCCTGGTCCATGCGCAGTCTGCAAACGAACAGGTCATTGGAAGTGGGACTGTCCCCAGTCCCAAAGCGGAAGGGGAGCTCCTGCTGCTGAGATGGCCGTGCTGCATGACTGAGGCGGCCCTGGGATTCTCCTGGCTCCCCGCAATGAGATGTCTATCTCCATCGAGGAGCCCCGGGTGGTCCTTGACGTGGCAGGTAAGAAAACCAGTCTTTAATGGACACAGAAGCCACTTACTTTGTCCTGCTCTCTCCCTCTGGGCCTCTCTCCTCCAAAAGCTGTACTGTGACTGGTGTCAACGGAAAGCCTTGCACCTGTTTCTTCTCTGGGCCTCTCACTTGCCAATTTGAGCCGCGTTTAATCTCACATGGCTTTTTAGTTGTGCCTGAGTGTCCGACCACATTACTGGGGAGAGACCTCTTGGGGTCTCTTGGAGCTGTATTACGATTAGGAGGTCCCAAGCAGCCCTAACTTGAGACTTAACCTTGGGGGAAGGAAAAGTTATAAATATGTACACAGACTCAAAATATGCCTTCTTTGTTTTACATGCCCATGCAGCTATCTGGAAAGAAAGAGGACCTTTACGTGCAAAAATTCCCCTGTACTCTAAAATATGGGGCTGAGATTTCACATCTCATAGAAGCGGCTCAAAAACCAAAGCTAGGAGCAGTCATTCACGGCTGCGGGCACCAAAAGGAAAATTCTCAAATTACCCAAGGGAACATCAGGGCAGATTGGGAAGCAAAGAAAGCAGCCCTGATGTCCATACCAAGTAGAAACCAACATTGAGAAAATTTGCCAGCAAGCTACTTGGCTTCAGCAGACAAATAACCACCAATCCTCGCTATTCAATATGAGCGGGGAAATTGAAAACTGGTTCTCTAGTTTGATCTCTTGAATCCCACAGGGTATAAAAAATTTCTGGCAAGAGGCTTTCATTTTCTCATAACCCTTTTCCTTTCAGTCATACTGATTTATGCCATATTTCGTCTAGTGCTCTGTTGTCTTCCCTACTACTGTAAACCTGTGACTAAGGTTTTTCAGTCCAAGAAGGAGACCTGGGACCAGCAGGTCCAGATCTTCCATTCTAAAAATAGAGAAACATGTTCAACTTTAACCCTGAGATTAACAAAAATATATACCCAAGAAGAATGGCTTCTTGGCGGGGGCGACGTCACCTCCCTTGTCTGGTCAACAGTTAAGGAAGCCCTCCCAGAGTTAACCTGATTCCTTCCCTTTCTAGGCCCTTTAATGGCTACTGCTGTTCTCCTTTTAGGCCCTTGTTTATTTAAACTTTTGGTTAAGTTTGTGTCTTCCAGGCTCCAACAGTTTGAAGTAAGGCTCATGATGGTTCAAGTTCAACCCATTCAGCAGGGAGTGGCCCAGGTCCCTACAGGTCTTTGGAACAGTCAGCAAGGGACTTCTACACCTCTACGGAAGGCTAGGGTCTGCGGCCCGTGTGCAGCAGGAAGAAGTTTCAGAAGAAGAGAACTTCGGCCCCTTCCCCTTTAAGAATAAGGGTGTTGAGGTGCTTCCCTGGTGGCGCAGTGGTTGAGAGGCCGCCTGCCGATGCAGGGGACGCGGGTTTGTGCCCTGGTCCGGGAAGATCCCACATGTCGCGGAGTGGCCGGGCCCGTGAGCCATGGCCGCTGAGCCTGCGCGTCCGGAGCCTGTGCTCCGCAACGGGAGAGGCCACAACAGTGAGAGGCCCGCGTACCGCAAAAACAAAACAAAACAAAACAAACCAATAAGAGTGTTGAGTCTCTCAGGCGGGAATGAGACAGGCTGAGACCTGGGCCCCTTTGCTGCAGTGCTGCAGTGCTTGCACCTGGACACACCTCTCCCGGAGCAACAAAATACTAAGAAACTATATGGGACTAAAAATAACTGCGTGCATGCGCAGTTGGGGCAAATTCTAGACAAAAAGATACCAAAGACCGAAAAACCCAACTGCCACTTTTGAAGAGCCTGGAGCAAAAACAGGGTGTTGGGAGCAAAAGCAGGGTACTGAGCATGCCCCCTGCACACACCACCACCTAAGGGGTGGGCAAAACACCTAAGCCACCCCTCCGGCCTGACCCCTGGACACATCCCTCCCCTCCCCTCAGGAAGCAAGCAAGCGAGGGAAGCTGTTGTTTGTTCTCACTCTCCACGGTGCAACAGGGGCCCCAGTAAAGCCTTGCCTGAAGGAAAATAAAAAAGAAGCAGAGGAGAGAGAAGCAGAGCTGCTTAGGGAGCACGCCACAGCTGGTGGTGGTGGCACGACAGCTGGGGCAATTTGCATGTTTCCTGTGGACCGGAAATGAACCACGTGGGGTTGGGGTGGGATAGATGAGCTTCCCTGAAGTCTAGAAGAGGAATCTGCCCCCTCAGGACGGCTGAGAGGGATGATGGCATCCAAATTCAATGGTGAGCCATTGAAGCCGAGGGTGGAGGGAGGAGTAGAAAGCAGCCAGCTGGTATCAAGGGATCAACAGTGGTATGTTTCCACTGGGGGAATCTCTGAGAAACCCACAAAATTGCTCCTCAAGAAAATGAGTCGGCTTGGAACGTCCAGATCACAATAGTATTAGTACATAATACTCCTTCCAGCCCTGGAGGAAGGAGGTGAGCAACGGAGAGGGAAGTGGACCACACCCCTCTGCTCTGTTGCAGACTTCCACGACTGGGGCAGACCCAAGTCAGCATAAGGAAGAATCTGGATAAAAAGGAGTTTGCACTTCTTATTATCACATTGGATTTGTCCTCTGTGTGTAAAAACGAAAGGACAATTTGTATATTATCTAACAGTGACCCAAAGAAATATGGGACCTGTTCAAGATTTCATCCAAGGGCAGGATATGGATTGTTTGATGGGGCAAGTTTAGTAAGGCGTGATGGAGAAGAACACATTTACTTTATAACTGTACCCTACTAATCTCAGCTCATTCAGTACAACTGTTGTATTAAAATAAGATGAATTGGAATTCAAGGTAAAAAGTATTAAATAATACCAAGGAGGGGGGCTTCCCTGGTGGCGCAGTGGTTGAGAGTCCGCCTGCCGATGCAGGGGACACGGGTTCGTGCCCCGGTCCGGGAAGATCCCACATGCCGCGGAGCGGCTGGGCCCGTGAGCCATGGCCGCTGAGCCTGCGCGTCCGGAGCCTGTGCTCCGCAACGGGAGAGGCCACAAGAGTGAGAGGCCCGCGTATCGCAAAAAAAAAAAAAACAAAAAAACAAAACCAAGGAGGGTATTTTATATTAATGAAATGAAGACCTCTAGAACAAGGTTACTCTTTCCTGTTTCCCTCCTTGCTCTCTATCAGTCCAAGTAGGAGACTTTCTCTACTCTGTTCTCCCTGAGCCTCCACCAATCTGCCTCATACTCTACATTCTATAAATGTGACAGTTTCCAGCTCCCTTCTGTCCTCCTGTGGCCAGAAGTCCCTCCATCCCTGCATATCCCTCACCTACAAGAATTAAAGGGTGGCTTCACTAATGCATTTCTGCGTGAGCAAATTACCTACCTTCAGTGAATTTCAATTTATCTTCTGTTAAATGCAGATAAAAAGTCATACCTTGAGGATTCAATAAAATAACGCTTATAAATTGCTTAACATGGCATCTGGCACATAATAATAAATGGTACTTGTTGGTAAAACAAGGTTAGTGATAAGAGACATCTCTATAGCCATTTCATCTTCTTTCAAGAGCAGAAAAAGAGCCTTCTCTGTGATATGTGCCAACCTAGCATATATAAAGTTCAGGATGTGTTGCCTGATGATAGTTATAATGACAATGAAATGGTAACAACAAGAATAATGATTGACAACAAGATACCCCAGAAATCTGAAAGCACGTGGCCCAGGAAAAACACTAGAGTGGGTAATGGAGCCTAGTAGATTATTGCTAGGAATTGACAGGGGCAGGCAGGTTAGGTTGAGATACTGTAACTGGAGACTTGGGTGGCTCAAGTCCAGCATCAGTTCCATGCAGCCTTCAGAGCAAAACCAAACACACAAAGAGAATATTTGATATATATCCTCTGTGTGTAACATTCAGACAGACCCTGCAGATGACCTTCAGTCTCACAGCTGTTCTTATACATAGAGCAGTGTACCATCGTATTTAAATATGAAGCACAGCAATACATTTTTAAATCTAATCTCAACACCATTACCTAATGTCAGAAACATTAAAAGAAAATGCAAATATCTAAAGGCTAAGGGAATTGTAATTTGGAGTAAGCACTGGGTTCTATAAAACAAATGGCTTCCGACAAAACCAGTTGCAGTTTTGATAGAATTATAAAATCATCCCTTTATGGGATGACAATTATATTTGGACATTATCAAATTCCTCACTATGCCAGTTCCTCACGCAATTTTAAATAATTCAGATTAGACGAACGTGAGCAATCACAAAATGGAATGATTCCGTGAAAACTGGCTGAGGATCTATAGATAAAGAGGTCATGGTGATAACAACATGTGACACTCCAAGTGGAATTTGAGTGGGATTGCTCTCATCACGTTTAATATCTTGATTAATAGAGTGGGTGTTGGAGTAGCAATATAAAATGTTTCATTAGGCCCATTTCAAGACAGAGTTTGAATACAGTATAAAGAATAAAGAACAGTGGGAATAGAGACCCAGAGAAGTTTAAAATTGCAGCAGAAAATAAAAATCTGCCATTTAGGTTGTAAAATTCAATGTACATTATGTGATGTAAAGTATTCTGATACATAGGGTTTATTAAGACTATCTGGTGATGCCTAAGAGGCAATTAGACAATGGCGGGCAAGACATCTGAAATAAATCCATGATGACGGTTTCTCTTTGCATCCTAACCCTCTCACTCAGAAGAGTTCAAACTGATGACTATATACAATATATACTTTGTTAAATAAGGAAAACTAGGAACTAGAAGTTAAAATATTAAATGAATGACAATAGCATTATAACTTGTAAATAATGGCTGTATGTAAGTTAACTGAGAAAACTGGAATTAATTTTCCAGAAGACAATGCTTTCTTCATAGTTGTTTGGGTAGCATTTAAAAAAATAAGTATTAGAGATGCTGGATTAAAATTGCATATAGGAACATTTGGGGGGAAAATAAAGTTCAACAAATGCAGGGTCTAGATTGTAGAAAAGCCCTCTGAGGTATCTGGCTCTATAAACTTTAGACATATTTCATTGTAAACAAAGTTGGGAAAATATGCTTGAATCTTGGATATTAATTAAACATGTGTTAATAATATCACTCATCAAAATTGTCACTGATCAGATTAGAATTTTTGTCCTGGAAAAGACCTTAGAGATCTGCATTTATTTATTTATTATTTATTTAATTATTAATTCTTTCATTCATTCATTAATTTATTTTTATCAAAGTATAGTTGATTTACAATATTGTGTTGGTTTCAGGTATACAACAAAGTGATTCAGTTATACATATATATGTATATATCTATATTTTTTCCCTGATTCATTTCCATTATAGCTTATTACAAGATATTGAATATAGTTCCCTGTGCTGCACAGTAAATCCTTGTTGTTTATCTATTTTATATATGGTAGTGTGCATCTGTTAATCCCATACTCCCAATTTATCTCTCCCCCACCTTGCCTTCTCCTTTGGTAACCATAAGTTTATTTTCTATGTCTGTTTCTGTCTATAGGTTCCTCTGTACTATTTTTTAGATTGAGATCTGTATCGCACAGATGAGAAATTGAAACTCAGAATGAGCCCATCCTCTGCTGCAATATTTTTGCAGTTTGCGTCAAGTGGCCACTTGATGAATGATGATATAAATGAGGCTAATCTCTCTTCTTGTTGAGTGCTGGGTCCAGAGCTTAACTCTGGGAGCCAAGCTACTTGGTTTGAAATCCTGGCTCTATACTTTACTAGTGTTGTAACCTTAACCTCTCTGTCGCTCTGTCGTTTCCTAATCTGTAAAATGGGACAATAATAGTACCTGCTGCATAGTGTTGTTGAAAGGATTAAATTAGTTCTCTTGTTAAAATGCCTAGAACAGTTTTCTGGCATATGGTAAATGTTAAATGTCATCATTATTATATTTGTGATTAAAAGTCTAGATTTCATGCTGCCAAGTTTAGTATAGAACGTCATAGACGTTTTTGAGAAGTGTTCTTGGAATTTATGAAAAAGGGAACAGTTTACTTCCCGATAAAGCTGTGTCATTCAGTACGTCCTAAACAAAATAGGAGCCTATACTTTTACAATTTTTGCATTATTTTAGTTGGGAGAATATCATAAAGAGATAGATCTAATGTTATTTTTGTCTGGGAAACTTTGTATCTATTTTCTTTGTAGTTTGTAGTGAAATGCCTGCCAAGGTAGTCTATAATCATCATTGCCTAAATCAGTTACATTCTAAGGTCGGGTCTTCCAAGCCACATGGAGAATTGAAGATATATTTGTATACACACATAGACACATAGACATACACATACGTACATATATACACACATATATTTTAAAAATATTATTTCACTCTCATCCCTGTAATTTAGGAAAAAGCAAGAGCAAGCAAGAATTCTTTACTTCAGATGATGACTGAGAACAGACTTAAGTACAAAACAGCACTTACTGAAGAAACTCCTACCTCTTATTGTCTTAGGCATCTGTGATCTAACTATGTTGCATATTTTATGAGGGAAGGAAAACTAATAATTTCATTTAAAATGTTTTTTTATGGAGAACTTCAAACATATAAGGTAACATTATGAAGGTGCTTGAATCCACCACTGAGGTGAAGAACTTATCAACTCTTGGCCAACCTTATAACCTGTACACCTTCTCCTGTGGTGTGCTGGGACCAGCCCAGACCAGGTAGACAGTGTATTGTGAGCATCTGTTCATAGCTCCAAGTTCTGCACACAACTTGAGAGCTTGAAATCAGTCATGGTGTGAGTATTTACTCCATGGCAATCAGCAGATGATACAAATGCTACAAATCAGCTATTCCACCCCCAAGTTGGTTGTTAAGCATTTACCAGCATGCCACTACCCTTCTCACTTTTCCTTCCCAAATTATTTTGAAACAAATTTCAGATGATACTATTTCATTTATAAGTAGTTTAGCCCCCCCAAAAAGGATGCTTTTTATTTAAACATAACCATAGTACTACATAAAAATAAATAATAATTCTTTAATATCAAATTACCAATCAGTGATAAAATTTCCAACTATCTCTCTCTCTTTTTTTAAGTTTGTTTGAATTAGGATTTAAATAAGTTTCCCTCATTGAAATTGGGAAATATGTCTCAAGAGATGTATCTCTTTTAATATATAGATTCCACCTCCACCTTCATGGGCATGCCTTAATAGTGACCAATTCAGCCTTTTTTCTTTCTGTTTTTTCTTTATTTCTTTTTGAGTGTTATTATGAACTCATGGTTTTAGACATGTTTGATGGCATTCAATCTATTATAGTTATTATTCTCTTGAACTTCGAGGTATCTTTTCTTTGGCTAGTGAGAGTCTCTTTAAGTTGGCTCCTGAATCCTTTTCACATGACCCTAGCTGTTTTTGAGAGTTTCCTTGAGACCTTGTACATTTCCTGACTCTGACCTGGAATCAGCCATTTTTCCTTTTAATGGAAAATGGTATTTAGAGAGCATAATCTGGGTAGTCTTTTTAGAAAAAGAGCCAAGAAGTGTTCTATTTGGTGTTGTTTTTTGGAAGATAAAATAAGCTATGAGTTGATATTGATAATACAAATTCAAGATTCCAATGTTTGTATAGAAGCCATTCTATCTTATATCTGTGTCTCCTTTCTCCCATGCCAAGGATCCTGTTTATCAATGACACCAAGAATGATAGAATTAAAAATATTAAAAAGATCTCATAATTACTAATTTTCTTTGTTATACATTATAGTCTCTGAATAACAATACCTACCCTATTGCCAACAATATGCTTACTGAAAAGAGTTTGACATTTGATTACATTTTATTTTTTACACATCTCTTTGTCAGGCATGTTCCACTAAGACTGTACAGTCACATAACCGTGTTTTAAAGTCATTTGGAATTATTCATCTCTGTGTAGTTCTACCATTACCACCAACTGGATATGCATTTAGGTCCATTTACTTCATATTATTTTTTATTTTTAGGGATGTTATTGAACATTTATTTTGATTTATAATTAAAATATCTACATTATTCCAAAGTCAAGTCTGTAAAACAACATTTATAGCCAAAAGTCTAACTCTATTCTTTCTCCCACAGATGTAACCACTTAAAAAAATTTTATGGCCGTTTTAATGTAAGCAAATACATACATATTTGTATGCCTCCTTTCTTAGGTAACAAGTAGTAATACCATGCACACATTTTTCTATTTTGTTTATTTTCATTACAAACTATAACCCACAGATGGCTCCATAATGATATATAGAGACATTCTTCTTTCCTTGTTACAGCTGCAAAATATGCCATCGTGTGGACGTACTAAGTAGTGGTTCTCAAAGCGTGACATCTGGGTCGGTAACATCACTACCCATCAGCCGGAGACTTGGTAAAATGCAAATCCTCGGGCTCCATCCCACACCTACTGAATTGGAAACTCTGGGGCTGGGGTCCAGCAATTTGTGTGTCAATAAGATCTCCACCTCACTACAAATAACTCAATTGTATATGGAATCTAAAAAAAAAAAAAAAGGTTCTGAAGAACCTAGGTGCAGGACAGGAATAACGATGCAGACGTAGAGAATGGACTTGAGGACACGGGGAGGGGGAAGAGTAAGCTGGGACGAAGCGAGAGAGAGGCATGGACATATATACACTAACAAATGTCAAACAGATAGCTAGTGGGAAGCAGCCACATAGCGCTGGGAGATCAGCTCTGTGCTTTGTGACCACCTAGAGGGGTGGGATAGGGAGGGTGGGGGGGAGATGCAAGAGGGAGGAGATATGGGGATATATGTATGTGTATAGCTGATTCACTTTGTTGTAAAGCAGAAACTAACACACCATTGTAAAGCAATTATACTCCAATAAAGATGTTAAAAAAAAAAAAGATCTCCAGGTGATGCTGACGCACCCAAAGTCTGAGACTCACTCAACCATAGTGAGTCTATGGTCACTTTCTAGGAGTCATATTCAATCAACCCTCTCTTGACGGACAGTAGGGTTGCTTTCAGTATTTTTCAATTTCAAATAACTTCATGATGGATTTCTTGTATATATATCTGTTCATAATGTTGCTAGTGTTATCTTTGAGATAGATTTCTAGATGTGGGATTCTTAGATAAAGGATAAGTTCCTTTAAATAAATTATATATAAATATATAATTTTGCTAGATATTGCCGTGTGTGAGTGTTATTTCCTTGGGCCTTTCCAACAGACTACCTTGTTATGCTTTTGGATACTTACAGAATTATATCTCAGTGAGGTTTCATTTGCATTTTTCTTATGGTTAAGAATGGTCTGCATTTTTTTTCTTGGTTCTAGCCCATTTTTCTCTAGGCTTAATGGAGAATTTGTTCTCCATTTTTAAAAGTTCTCTACATAATAGGACCATTACGTTTTTTGTGTGTGTGTGATGTATGTTGTGATGATTTTCCTCCAGTTTTACTTGTTTATAGTGTCTTTCAAGAAAAAGATTTAAAAAAATTATGTAATTAAATTTTCCTCAACTCATAGCCCAATGTATTGGTCACCTTTCAGTGTTAGCCCATCCTAAATGTCTCTGAAAGTCTTGTAGGGAGAGATACGGGTTTTTCAAGGATAACCCTTTGGTGAGAAATTGTAGCCACAGGAACCCGAGGAGAAAAAGAAATAAACCGCTGGATAATGGAATTTAGTGCAATGTGCTTAGATGCTCAATAGTCTCTGTATCTTCTTCATGATCGTTAACAGGTGTTCGATGGTGTTGGTTGGGAAAAAGTTCAAGCTGGGACCATTAAATTCTCTCCAGGCTGTGCTCTTATTCTCTTCTTGGCTTCTTAAAACTTTGGTGCATTAATGCAGCTTTTATGAAGCATTGATGCTTCACACTGTGCTTATTGTAAAGCAAGTTGTGTAATAAAAATGGACTCCTGACACATTGGGAGCCTCTGGAAATGGGGAGAATAGATTATATTCACTCCCCTGGCGTGAGCTAATTAAGAGAATTCAATGAAAATTCTGTTACCAACCTAAGTATTCTGTTTCGTCTCCTGACGTGTATCTAGAGGTGCATAGCATCATGGCATGATTCGTAGGCACTCGTTTGCTCTTCTATGACAATTCTCTAACCCAGCTTTCAAGAAGAGGTTCACAGTGTAGATGTCCTAAGTTCCTTTTATAGAGATTGTGTGTATGAACTGAAAAGGGGGAGAAACTTTATTCTGGAAGTCAATTTCTAATTTCCTATTTGGGGGTACTTTTAGAAGTATGGATGACTGCAAACTCTTACCATCAACATTAATAATATCAGCTTATATTTGTTTTATGCTTTTCATGTTTGCAGAGCATTTTCACTTAATTGGTCATGTTTGAGACTCACAATAACTGCACAGGATAGGTGGGTTTGACAATTCTGCACCCGATTCCATTGTGGTGGGTTTTATCCCCACGCTCACACTCAGACACCATCTGGGTGTCCTACAATTCAAGTCAATCCTGACAATACGTATCTGGAAATGGCATCAGATTCCACAGGTTAAGGTCTCAGTCCCACAAGACCGCCCTCCAGTTTAGATGCCAATCACAGGTCCAGATTGGTATCTGTGCTTCTGACTGACTGGCTATAAATCAGAAGTTCCCATGACCCCCTCCTTGGGTTCAATTCGTTTGTTAGAGCTGCTCACAGAACTCAGGAAACTGGTTTACGCATTAGATTACTGGTTTATTACGAAGGATATTAAAAAATATGGATCAATAGCCAGATGAAGAGAAACACAGGGCAAGGTCCCAGACGAAGGAGCTTCATCCCCCCCCTGGAATTTGGGAATTGGCACAGTAGCATGTGGAAATATTCTGGTTCACCCACCTGGAAGCTCTCCAAACCCCTTCCTTTTGGGTTTCTAATGGAAGCTTCATTACATAGGCATGATTGATTAAATCACCGGCCATTGGTAATTAATTCAACCTCCAGCCCCTCACCCTTCCCCAGAAATCAGGGGGTGAGACTGAAAATTCCATCACTTTATTCATGGCTGGTTCCCCTGACAACAAGCACCCCTAACTTAGGGGATTTCCGGAAGTCATTTCATTAGCATAAACTCCCTTGTGGTTGAAAGGGGCTTGTTGTGAATAACAAGATAACCCTTTTCCCTTTAGGACTCTGAAGTGTTTTCAGCAACTGAGGACAAGAGACCAAATATCATAACAAAAGATGCTCCCGTTGCTCTTACTGCTCAGGAAATTCCAAGGTTTTTGGAAGCTGTGAGCAGGAACCACCACTAAAGACCAAAGTATATATTTATTATAAATCACAATACCACATGCTTAGTATCCTTATGTCACATAGAATGTAACTCAGGAATTTTAAATGACTTGCTCAGTGATACACAGCTAGTAAGTAGATATATTAGGGCTCGTGCTAAGATGTTCTAGCTGCAACTTACAAGATTCTTTTTAGTTGTCCTCAACCCTTTTGTGAAGGAAGTGCAGTACGTCAGTTTAAAAAAAGATGATATTCTTTGACTGTCATAGATCTTCACACTATATTAAAGGGGAAAGAAAAGAGGCATATTCTATTTTATAGTAATATCCCATACAGATACTGTGTACACTTATAAAAGTTAGTTAGAAGGAACATGCACAGTATCTGGACAACTCTTGCCCTACAGAGAGGAAACACAAGGCCTGTGATTAAATAATTTGTCTAAAGTCATGTCACATGATGTTGGCACAGCCAGATCTCCATTGGTTGAGGGGACAGGAAAGTTGAATGCTGGAAGATGGCAGGTGGAGAGAGGTGCATTGCCTGAGTGACACAGCAGATTGGTGGTTCTAGAGGAGAAGCATCAGGATTTTGGTAGCCAGACAAAGACCACTAGAAAGGAAGTGGGAAGATATGTAGTTGTCATCTAGGAGGGGTTTTCACAGGTAGAAATGTTTTCTTTATTCAACACTTATTGTACACTTACCTTGGGGTTCAGAGGCATCTCAGGGCTACAGGAAGGAAACTGGCCAGGACAAAGTGGGTTAGCAGAACATCAGGCACTAGGGTTATCGAAAGGTCCAGATTCCAATCTCTAGGGAGACATGAGAGTAAAAACAGGATACAAAGCTCATTTCTGGGAACTTGGGCCCTTGAGACAGAGGAAGCTGTGACTCAGGGGTTATCATGGAATCTCAGTGGTCATCACTAGGACCCTGAATCCTGGTTTTCATAAGCATTGAAGGAGACTCAGGAAACACAGGACATAAGTCAGGACATAAGTCAGGACATAAACTGCAGCTTCTCTTGTGCCTGGGATGCGTGTGTATGACCTGTTCTCCCTGAATTAGATGACTGCAACGGAGACTTCAGCTTGGAAATAAGCAATAGTAGGGAGTGGCTTCCGTGTAGCACTTCCGTGTTGCCAGTGTGGCAGCAGCAGAAGTTGAAGGGGTGAGTTTTTGACACCAAGTAGCAACAGTTGAAGTGAAGTGGTTTAAGTGAAGTTGAGTTCCTGCTTTTAGTGCCTGATAGCAGCAGCAACAGCGGTGGTGGTTTTTCACTGGACCTATTCTTTGGGATGGTTATGGGCACTATTCCTGGAGGTGTAGCCTCAAATCTATTTCTTCAGCCCTTTTACTCCTCTAATAAATTCATTTTCTGTTTAAACTAATCAGAAGGGACTCTGTTTGCACTAAGAACCCTAACCTTTGTCTCTGGACTGTGTTGAATTGGGGTCTAAGAATAGGCTAAGGCTGGGGATTTGGAGATAAGAAAGCATAGGGAGACGGCACAGGCTGGAGATGCAAGGCAGTTTCAGTGAAAAACTGCACAAAATTAATTTCTGTACAGGTCTCCAATCCTGGAGCTCAATTCTTAATATGTAATGTGGCCAGGGAAGTAATGAACATTTATAGAACATTTTTGTTCCTTGATTGAAATCATCTAAATACAAAGCATTGTGTACCCATATTTTGTATCAACACAAACATAACACTTTTGGTGAAAACACTGACTAAAATCTATATGAAGAAGTCCACGTGAAGAAAATAGCGTCTTGGTTAACAATTAGCTTTAAGTTTAAACACTGGCTATTTTGCTTAAAGTTTCACACGAGCTGAACGCACTTCACATCATGAGAGATGCTATGTTATGCAATCCAAGGCATTTGCTTAATCATATCTTGGATTCATTATCGTAATTTGTACTGAAAGATTTTTATATGCTCAACTCTGCAGAGAAAAAATGAATACAAGTTTATTAGCTAATTTTCAAGGTGAGATAAAGTATTTGTGATATGCAAAGTGATCCTGGTATTAACAGTAGAGGCAAAAGAAGGCAGTATTAATGGCAACATTATTTGTTGATAATAGTGTATTTCCTTGATCTGACTGCTTTGTTCATTCATTCATTTAATTCATGATTCAAAGCTGTGAGTCCACATTATCGGATACTTGTTGGACATAACCTGAGCACTCTGGCAGCATCTTGAATAATTGTCCACATGTCTGATGGTAAACTCGTCTCTCCCACGAGTGAAATCTTCTCCTGATGTCTCAATTTCTGCTACTGTACCAGCATTCTCCCAGACATACAAGCTTGAGCTCTCAGTGTTTTATTTGACTTCTCGCTTGTCCTTTTTCAGTGAGTTTCTAAAGGTATTTAACCTCTGGGTCTTCATCTTTTGTATTTTTCACGTCATAGCTTATAAGCACAAAATTCATATTTAAAAAGGAATCCAAACTTTCACTTTAGGTGAAAGATAGGAGATTTAGAAAAGAGTAGGCAATTTATTATTGACAAAAATCACTACTACAGCACTGGCTTTAAAACAACGCAAACTAGCAAATTTGAGAGCAGAATAAAGCCTAGAATCTAAATCTAATTCTGAAAGCACCAAGAACATCAAAACCCAACTTAGTACTGAATATCAAAGAGGAAATTGTAGTGCTATAATTTTTTTACTCCTCCATTAAAGGAAAATTTATCTGAATTCGAAAACATGGTTTGATAAGCGGTCTATTTAAACAATGTCTAAATCCGTCTACCGTGTGTGTAGTGTGTGTGTTCTATCAACAAAGATATGGTGATCCTTTTGTCTTTTTACACTGCAATTTAAATTTTCTTCTTTAATTTTCTGAAATGCATCAAATACCAATAGCCTCGGGCTGCTTATAAAATATTTACTTTAAAAAATCATTCAATAAAAAATCCAAACAGCAGCTGAGCTCATAAATAATTCAGCAAATGGCAGACTGACTTTTATTCATGTGCACAGGCCAGACCACAGGGATGCTGCTGCCTTGAACCCTGAAGGCAAACGTAATGTGAGAGAATTCTGGCAGAGCAAGAGGAGGGAAGAACCCAAAGCAAAATACAAATGGCCCGACTCTTTCCCATAATATGTGCATTCGGAGCCAGAATGGGCGTCTGTCTTAGCTCAGTGTGATTTCCATAAAATGGCACATGTCTCAGCTGCTTATGGCTCTTAAACTTCTTTCAAGTAAACAGTGTTTTTAGAGTGGCAATATTTTGGTGTGGCAATGGATTTCTTTGGCCAATCAGTCTAGTGGACATGCTTCCACCCTAAAGCTTTGGGTGGACTTTTTTATGATACCTGGACCTGAATTCTTTTACTACTGGCTCTAGGCATGAAATTCAATTTCATTTACTAATTATGAATGCACAATGTCTATGAAGCTGTAATTCAGTGTTTGTGACTCTCCCCATCTATTCAACGCGGAGGAATGGGCTTTAATAGGCTGCCGTTGCCAGAGGCGCTGATGGCAGCCTCTCCAGAAATGCAGCATCCCTTTGGCTACTGCTTTCCTCCCCTTATGTACCAGAAGTGAAGGTCCCTAGTGGATTACTCTTTCGAGATGCGTAAAGGCCTGGGAAACACCATTAAGTGTTGACTGTTTTATCGGTCTTTAGATATAGGTACACAATTATACTATGACCTAGCTGTTTTGTATTTCAACAAAGATTCTGTTTTTCACATTTTGTATCTAACTTTCAAATTTTTGATGAAAATGTTAGTTGTAAAAATAAATGAAATCTTATTTATTTATTTATTATAAAGTTGAATAACTGAAACCTAGCCTCTTAGTCTCTAATGGCCAGGTTTGTAATTACTCAGTCACGTATATGATTGATCACTGTCACGTAAGAAGTGGTAAGAAGATGCATACGTTGGCTATGGGAACCTCTGGAAATATACCTCGCTCTTCTTTTTAAAAGAAGTGTGTGTTTAATAAAACTGAAACATTACAGAAGGCTACTTTATAACTGTTCCCTGTTTTTCCTTGTATTCTTTATTTTTGACTTTTGCTTTCCTGGGAAACAAGGTGATGATAAAAACAGCAGTTATAACCTCTAGCTCAGAATTCATGTCATAGGTTAAAAGCATATCTATGGCTTTCATAAATAGTTAACATCCTCCAGGGATTATATTTTGTATATTAAACAGGCTTTAATATGAGAAAAAGGAGACTATTTTTACCTTCTTTTCATATCATTCCAACCATATTTCTCCCTTTCTGCACTGCCAGACGGATGCCCCATCTCAAATGCTGGGTAATTCTACCTGATGACAAATACTATTTTTATTTACCATTACTGTTGGGCTTTTTCACTAAAAGAATATAAAGAGAAGGTTTGGTGTTTCTGTAGAACCAGGAATATACTTTCCCTTTGTCTTTTTTTTAAAAAAACTTCTTTATTGGAGTATAATTGCTTTACAATGCTGTGTTAGTTTCTGCTTTATAACAAAGTGAATCAGCTATACATATATATATATATATATATATATATATATATATATATATATATATCCCCATATCTCCTCTCTCTTGCGTCTTCCTCCCACCCTCTCTATCCCACCCCTCTAGGCGGTCACAAAGCACCAAGCTGATCTCCCTCTGCTATGCAGCTGCTTCCCACTAGCTATCTATTTTACATTTGGTAGTATATATAATTGAGAGGCACTTTTTATTTCTTTTAAAAGAGAGGAACTATGGAACTCTAACCTCCTTGCTGTTCCACAATCATGCCAGGTTCTGTCCTGCCTGAAGCCCTTATACCAGAATCCACATGGACCACCCTGTTACTTCCTTCAGGTTTCTTTGCATAGTTTATCTGCTCAGACAGGCCTTCTGACCAAGTTATATGAAATAGCAGCCTTCCCCAACCCCATATTTTCTATTCTGCTGATTTTTTTTTTAATGTTTCATATACTTACCTAACATACTATGTTTCTCAGTTGTTTATTGTCTGTCTTCTCTCAGCAGAATGTAAGACAGGAAGGGTGCCTGTTTTATTACTGCTATATATATCCATTGCCTGACATAAAATCTGGCATGTAGTAGAAGCTCAATAAATATTTATTTAATGAAGGAATGAATGGCTCAGTCAGATATTTACTGAGCATTTCCTGTGTCAGATTCTCTGATAGATTTTAGGAACATAGCTGTGACTACAACAGACTTGTTCCCTGTCTTCGTGATGTCTAGGTGATGGCTGGTGGGTAAGAACAGCCATGCCTCCACAGCATCTTGTAAGTGCAGTGTAGATGTATTCCTACTAACTTTAATATTCAAATCTTAATAGCACCAAATGTCCAGAAAACTCAATCTTTTATAATCACCCTGCCAAATAGTCCTCTGAGACTTGATAATTAATGACAGTCACTTCTCATGATTTACAGCAGTTATGTTCTATAGTCACCGTGAACAGTGAATGAGCGAGTAGTGAACCATTGCTCTTAGCGGAAATACAGGACTGAGTTCCTGCAAGCCTCAGATCACAACCTTTTTATCAACTGACCAATACACGACCTTGTTTTATGTGTGTTTCTGTGCACAGATACCTTATTTATAATACACTGTTCATTTGTTAACATTGAACTCATGGCCAACAGCACTATAGCTCATGCCTGAACAAAGGTTATCTCACACGTTTTTCTCTCTAAGGCACATGATAGCGCTCTTGTGCTAGGAGCAGGAAACAGCACTTCCAGCTGTGCTTGGGGGCCATTTTAAACAGTGAAATCTCCAACAAAAAGCACAAAAATGAGAAAAATAAGGCACTAAATAGACTACAAAAGGACACTTGTTTACAGCACGAGAGCCAAAACACAAAGGCAGGGCATCACCTTGTTTGACCTGAGCTGGGACCGTGCTCATGGGGTGACTCAAATTTTTCAGTGCTCAGCACCTGTTTGCAAATGACCACGAAAGTGCCGCGAGTATTGAATTGGGGTTACACATAAAGGTTAGCAACTAGGTGGATTTGCAAATACAGAATCTGCAAATCGTTAGCAACCACTGTATTTTAAAGTGTAAAGGAAAGGAAAAATCTAAGATAGATCTTAAGTATCTAGGCTGGATAGATGGTGGAGGAAGTAGCCATGGTAGTTCTGAAAGAAACTCACGGAAGAAATTAATGTTGATAGGCGCTCTGGTTGCTTCCCTTCTAGAATTACTAAAACTTCAGCAAGAATCAATACTTTTGTACCTTAATGAGACTACTGAGGCCAGAGAAGAGAAAAAAAAACAAAAAAATCAAAGCTATGTCTGCAAAGAAAAAGAAAGCCCAATGTTTAGGGACTTAATTTTGTCATCATTTAATTTTGTCAAGACAGCTGATAGCAATTTTTTGTTTGTTTATTCTTTTGCACCACACCGTGCGACTTGTAGGATCTTAGTTCCCTGACCAGGGATCGAACTAGTGCCCCCTGCAGTGGGATCTTGGATTCCTAATCAGGGAATTCCCCAGCAAGGTTTTCCGCTCAGTCAGTTCTGGCCCTCTGATTTGTTTCTTATTCTTTTTATTTCTTTACTATTTATTTCCATTTTGGTGGGGTTTCAGGAGTGCCCCACCTGAATGTGTCTGTGTTAAATCTGCCATGCTTTACGAGTTCTTTTTTTTTTTTTTGCGGTATGCGGGCCTCTCACTGATGTGGCCTCTCGTTGCGGAGCACAGGCTCCGGACGCGCAGGCTCAGCTCAGCGGCCACGGCTCACGGGCCCAGCCGCTCCGCGGCACGTGGGATCTTCCCGGACCAGGGCACGAACCCGCGTCCCCTGCATCGGCAGGCGGACTCTCACCCACTGCGCCACCAGGGAAGCCCCTAAACTCATTCTTGACTGTACTTCCTGTCTCCAATTTCTTTGCTGATTTAATACTTTACCTTTTGGCTCTCACTTACGATCTCCCTCTTCCACCTGAAGTGTAGACCCTCTCTCCCACGCTTCTGCCAATAGCACTTAACCTGAAAGGTTGTGTGTGTGCTTCATCATAATGACTTCATTCCCTAGTAATCTCTTTCTTTTCTGAATTCCTGCATCCCTTATAGCTGCACCACCGCCTAAGGGAGCTCTTAACTGTGAAT
Source organism: Leucopleurus acutus (assembly GCF_964270905.1). Taxonomy (NCBI): domain Eukaryota; kingdom Metazoa; phylum Chordata; class Mammalia; order Artiodactyla; family Delphinidae; genus Leucopleurus; species Leucopleurus acutus. The sequence goes on from NC_139152.1 coordinate 38,061,045, forward strand.
TAACTTGTGTCGTTCTCTATAGCTTCTCATGTGTTAGTTTTCTCAGAGCTCCTATTCACTTGTTCAATTAATATTTTTATTGTCTTTTATGTGCCAGACAATATACCAAGGACTGGGTATAAAGTCATGTTCAAACCGGATGTGGTCCTTATTTCTACTTCCGAATCTCCCACGTCACATAAAGTAGTGCAGAGCCTGTATTTGGCACCTAATAACACACGCTATTGATTATAATATGAAGCAAGATACATGTAAAGACTATACTTGATGTTGGTGTTGAAGTCTGGAGTGAGAATTCAGGGTTCCACTGCCCTACATATACTGTAGCATGTGCTTTTTCTGGATTATACATTGGTAGGATCCAGATGCTTTCCAGAGAACAAAGAGGTGCTGAGTAGAAGACTGATTTTAGGTTTGGAATGTAAACGCTTCAGGTGATAACAGACATTTGTCAGACTAATGAATGGTTAGGGAACCAAAATACGGGCTACAGAAGATTTTGAAATTACAGGTCACCGTACTCAGAGAGTACAGAAAGCAGCATTCTGGCTTTCCTGGAAATTGAAAGACACCCCAAGTCTACAGCAATTTACAGTAAATTTGAAGGTATCTTGTTAAGCTGTCTCGTAAGTGGAAATAATATCATTTACTTATATGTGGGTCCTGGGGCGCACTCAAGGTGAAATTATGCAGAGTCCGAAACTACTTGCTTAGAATTTGTTGTATAAAATGAGGGAAGGGGAGAATGGACCAATGGACCAACTGATTTACATTGGGGTCTTTGGGATCTCCTCCTCCCACGGCCAAAGGGTAGAAAAAGTCTGTTCTGAGATCAATAGGTCTTTTTTCTGCAGACAAAATAACTCTGTTACATGCATATGTGTGAGTGTGTGTGTGTGTTTCGTATAATGGTGTAAGGAATGCTAACTCTGTGTTGGGTTGAGGGTTAACAAACAGGCAGGTAAGTAATCATGGGGTTGATAATTAGATATGATTAGATATGATTAGATATGACTCTGGGATGAGAATTTTTATAATGAAATGAAAATGAAAAAGGGGAGAAAAAAAATGAAAAGCAGAGAATGAGGGAGTTAAAAGAATAACATTATACAGTGGGTGGGAGTGGAGGTGGTGAGGCAGAGGAGGTCCAGGGAAAGGGTTTTGGAGTTAGTAGCATTTGGAGTAGCAGCCTGTAGAGTTTGACCAGGGATTGGAAGTTTGGGGCAAGATGAGTTCAAGTGATGACTGGTGAAGAAGAAAGAGATTGTGGGTACAGGAGTATGTAGCAACAAGCCCAGGGCAGCAGGGACCTTCAGGAAGAGAAGTTTCATCTTGGATCTGGGGATGATCACATTGAGATAGCCAGAACGAGACCAGGACTTCATTTGATACTCAGAAAACTCTGTGAGGAAGTTATTAGCATTGTTTGTATTAGCATTGATTTTATTTCCTAGACGAGGAAGCTGATTCCTAAAGTGACACGTGGCTAGTAGATGGAAAACTCAGGAGTTGAATGTCATCTTTTAACATATATAAGACCCTTTCTTTTTCTACTGATGGATATGAACCCATGTAATATCCATAGGTAGAAAGAACAAGGAATTTTGCGTCAGACGGTTTGACCTTGGCAAACTTCACTGATGTTACTTCCATCCAATGCTTTACTTTCACCCCTAAATTGAAGATACCTAAGCTAATTTTGACTTCTCTTCTGAGGTCTGCATTTATATTGGTGACTCTCTATTGAGACCTCCACTTGGGTAACTTTCCCCTGAACCACTTTGTCCTCACATCTGTTTTCCTCACCAAAGCTTTTCTGGTCCCCAAGTTCAAAGGCTTAGAGTTGTTTTTAACTCCTCCCCAGCTGTTACGCGTCACACTCAGTCCTTTCAATTATTTCTCTTAAAGTTTTTCAGAATTGTCTCTTCTGCTCCTTCTTCTATCTTCTATTGATTTACCTATAATTCTGATTCTCATTACTTCTTCCCTGGATAGCTGCAAAGTTTCCTTATCTGCTATTCTTAAATATAGCTTTTTCCACTTCCTTTAATTTATCCTAAGTCTCATTGGTAAATTAATTACTCTAGAGTTTCAGCTTCAAACATATAGCTCTTCTGCTCAGAAACCTTTGATAACTCCTCGTTGTTTAGTAAATCAAGTACAAACTCGCCAAATATAATAGGTAATGTTTATTGAGCATTTGCTATATTCCAGGCACTGAACACAGCACATGAATTCTTTCTTTTAATCCTCAAAACTTCTCTATGGGGTATGCCCTTCTATTGTCCTCGTTTTACAGAGAAGGCAACTGAGGGCCAGGGTTACTAAATAACTTACTCAAGGTCACATTACAAACAAGCAATGAGGCCAGGACTTGACCCAGGCACCTGATTTCAGAGCCTGTACATTATGTCGTTATCCCAACATAGTTGCCACTTTTTGGCAGTGAAGATCAGGCTCATAGTAGCCAAGGCGAACACACCCTGTTCACAAATATATTTGGTGTCTCCCAAATGTCATTTGTGATTTTTTTCTCCCTACCTAAATCCCAAACTGCAAAATTCCACTTATTCTTAAAGACCTATTCAAATTCTACCTCCTTCATGATGTCAATCTCCATCTTTCCAACTTGAGGTGATCTTGTCCTCCATTGAATCTTAGGAAGCTTCAAATTTTTAAGCATTTGTTCACTTTATCTTTTGCTGATGGTTAGATCCCCTTCTTCTCTAAGACAGGGGCTCTTTTCTTAGTCATACATTGTGAAGTGCATTACATTGGATGGTTTGATAAAAAGATCCTGGAAAATTTGCAAAGGCTCCAGCTGTTAAGACTCTATGCCCCTTGCCTATGTACATCTCCTTACTTTAGAGCGGATGACCCCTGAACAGAGTAGACATCGAGACCATAATCGTTTGGGCTCCTGACCAATGTGAACAGGTGATTGCTGGGTGATAAATTTAATGTAAAATTGCCTGATCCCTTCCTGGCTTTAGCTACATGAGTCTAGTTTTAGTGGCCTAAAAATGGGAAGGTGACTCCCCAAACTAAATACTTTTCTTTTAATCAGGAAGGCTAAGCTAACTGTTTTCAAAACTCTTTCTAATCCTCCTAATTAAGTACAGGTTCTTCTTCCACTTTCTTTCTGGATTCTGCCCCTGCATGGCACATTGAGTGTTAACCTTCAGGTTTTCCACTAACATAGCCAGGTTTTACGCTTCGGTTTACAGTTTACTAAAAACTTGATTGACAAATAATATTGACTGAAGTGGAAAGTTGAGGAGTTGTCTTAGTGATTCAGGCTCAAGCTCATTTTTACCAGAAAAACCCAAATACTCAAAGCAATATATTGGGTTGGCCAAAAAGTTTGTTTGGTTTTTTCCGTACCATCTTAAGGAAACAGCCAAACGAACTTTTTGGCCAATCCAATATAAACAGATTCTGATGCACTCCTTGGAGCTCAAACACAGAAAACTGAAGAGAAACAGAAAGAGGTTCTACTTATTTATTCATTCAGATAAAATTGATAAAGTACCTACCATGTAGTGGGGACTGCACATAGAACCAGAAATCTATTGGGGAATATAAAAGTACAGAACCTGGCTCTCCTCTGTTTATATTATTCATTGTGTGCTGATTGGGAAACTTTGCTCACCCAAAGAGTGGACCAGCTGGAAACCTGCTTTCGAGGAGGGTTTAGGTTCATTCTATAGATATGTAAGGGTCACTGAGGGAAAATAGGGCTGTTTGAGAACAGATTCCTCTCCCTGTGACGGGTAGCAGACGCTGTCCTCACAAATGACCATATGCTTCCTGCGCAGCATTCCTCGGTGACATAACACTGGACTGACTGGACCACTAGTGTATCTTAGTATAGATCTGCTTATGTTTCCTTGCCCCTTTTTCTTGTTAAGGGAATGACTCAACTATCACTTCAATCCTCCACTGAAGCAGGCAGCTAAGCTTTCTAATCTGTGAAATTCACACTCATCCGTTGCTTTTCTTTTTCATTTACACCAATTCACAGATTCTTATCTCCCCTAAAGTTAAGAATCTTGAAGGAGTTCATTACTATGTTTAAAATAAGATAATGTAAACACCTATTCTGAAGTTTGGGGTCAACAGTTAAAAAGATTAAACACTTTTCATGTCAGAGCTACACTTTCACTCCGTTGTCAGCAGGTGGCAGCACATTAGTTTTTGCTCGCTGTTGAGGGAGAAAAAGGGGAAATAGAGTTTTCAACAAACCGTATTTTGGAAAGATAGCCCTGACTAGAACATAGGCAAATAATTTCCATATATAATCCTCATTATTTCATAAAGGTATTCCCTTAATTCTATATATTATTTTGTATTTGTGATGCCTTTAATTTTTTTTTTTTTTTTTTTTTAGTTTTTTGGCTGTGAGTACCGCAGGGCTTGTGGGATCTTAATTCCCCAACCAGGGATCGAACCCTTGCCCCCTGCAGTGGAAGTATGGAGCCCTAACCGCTGGACCGCCAGGGAAGTCCCTAAATTGTATTCACATTATCACTGACATGACGCACAATTATATGTGTCAAATTAGCTTTATTTAGGTTTTGAGAAATGTAGCTTTTTGTGATTAAAGAGCCTAGTTAAAAGATGAAAACCCTGAGTAACGTGAACTCATTTTTTCTGAGCCATGCTGGACATTACGGACTGGCGGACTAGGGTGAAATTGGCTTCCCTATGTCAGTTTTTAGGATTGTTGTTGTATCTCCTCAGGGTGAAACAGATGGGAATAAAAATCACTAATCTATTGTTTAGCTATTTGGACCTTATCCCTCTCCAAGGATTTTGATCTGTGCCAGTACTTTTAGAGGAAGGGGGCATATTTGCTCTTTAGAAAAACTTAAAATAATTCTGAAGGCAGGTAAACCACTTGGCTTTTAAAGACTAAAAGTCTTTAAAGCTTCAAAAAATATGTAAAGACAAAGTAATGAGTTCAATTCAACAAACACTCATGGAGTGCCTGTGTGAGGAAAGACTCAGTTTTGTGTCCTTTACTACTTACACAGAATACACTTCACTTCTGACACTTCTGGTCACCAAGTGTGTGTGTGTGTGTGTGTGTGTGTGTATGTTTCCCCACAACAAGCAACCTCTGTGACATCAGCTGGATGTCCTACAATTTAACTCAATTCTAACACTATCTACCTGGAGATAGTGTCAGATCTCACAGGTTAAGGGCTCTGTCCAACAAGACTTCTCTCACCCTGCTTCAGATGCCAGTTGTAAGTAGTAGGTCCTCAGGGTGGTGACCCATAACTTCTGTCTGACTTGATTACAAATCAGGGGTTCCCACAACCCCCTGCTCAGGATTAATTAATTTGCTACAGCAGCTCGCAGAACTCAGGGAAACACTTCCATTTACCAGTTCCAGATGAGGAGATACATAGGGTGAGGTCTGGGAGGGTCCTGAGCTCTGTCCCCATGGAGCTGGGGTGCATCTCCCTCCTGGTGTATTTGCCAACCTGGAAGCTCTCTGAACCCCATACTATTGGGGTATTATGGAGGCTTCCTCACACAGGCATGATTATTAACTCTATTTCCAGCCCCTCTTCCCTCTCTGTGAGATGGGGGGTGGGCGGAGCTGAAAATTCCAAGCTTCTGCTCATGGCTTGGTCTTTCTGGTGACCAGCCCCCATCCAGGAGCCATCCAGGAGCCCACCCAGAGTCACCACATTAGAAATAAAGATACTCCTAGAGCTCATGTCACTCACTTAGGAATTTACAAGGGTTTGAGGATCCCTGTGTCAGGAACCGGGGGCAGAGACCAACATATATTATATATTTTCTATAATCTCACAGTCCTCCTTTATTTAATTATCCAGACAAACAGTTTTTGACCTTTCAAGGGTGTTATGCTGGGTGCTATAGAAATACCTAATGAGTGTGACATACTTTCTGCCCCCAGGTAATCGTTCTAAGACAGAGGATAAGATGTATACAAACAAATGTACTGTAAGGCACATGAGTGTGTGCAATAAGCATTCATTAAATGAATGAATTGTCATAAATAGTTGTTAAAATGTGCTTTGGGGCTTCAAAGGGTGAAATTGGGTCTACGGGTTAGGGAAAGGTACACGGAAGGCACAGTTTGTGCTGTGGCTTTGGAGGAAAGATGCAATTGAGGGGTCAGGTAGGTGGCACTCTAGGTGAATGGGGCACGAGGGACGAAGGCACTTTGGGAAATGACAAGTGGTCCAGTTTGGCTGGAGGGTAGTTCAGGCATCAGTCTTCCACTTAAACAACCAGTAAGGCGCACAGTGAGACATCATAACCCCCTGGCAGCGCATTTGCTAAGTAGAGAGTTAGGGCGTAGACTCATACTGCTAGAGCATTAGCAGGGCCCTCCAGGGTGGCCTTTGGCATTTACAGCACAGTCCCTTGTGAGATGTGGACAAACCCCTTATTCTTCCTTGGTAACAATTTTTCTTTCTTTATTTAGAACAATGACTTTTTAAAGATGATATATACTCAATTAAAAATTCAAACAGCTCTGAAAAAATATGAATAAGGAAAAATATACCCCGAATTTCATCACCTAGAAAATAATCATTGTTAACATTGGGTATCACTTCAGACCTCTTTCTTTGCTTATATACAGATGGAGGTGTGACTGGCTTGGAATAATTTTGCAAAAATGGGACCATACTGTGCATGCTAATTTTACACTGAAGTACTAAATTTAGTTCTGCTTGAACTTAAAAAGAAGAAAAATAAATTGTGATTAAAAATGAAGGAATTGCGGAATCTTAGGTAAATGTTTCTTGAATTTTAGTTGCTTTTTAAAAAAATAGGTGACGTAGTCACATGGTACCAATTTCAAAAGCTACATGTTCGTGAAAATCCAGTCCACCATCTCTTATCTAGCCAGTGTCCTTGCCCAGAGGTAATCGTGTTTCTAGAGACTTTCTGGTCCAATTTCTGGTCCACCTTTCTAGAGAGTTCAGTGTTTAAAAAAATTTCTTTATCACAGAGATATTGGTCCTTAAGATTAAGAAACAAAAAGATTATAAAACATTATAAAAAGCCTGAACATTTTGGAGCTATTATGTTTTTATAATGATATGCCTTAATTTTTTTGTAACAGCATCTAGGGCTGAGTACTATGCTGAGAACTTTGCATGGATTATTTCATCTGATACCAACCACAACATTATCATCCTCATCTTACTGGTATGGGAACTGAGGCAGGTTAAATAATTTATGTGAGCACAAAAATGAGAATTGACAGAGCCAGGTGCAAATTCAAGGAGTCTGACTCCTGAACTACCCGCTACATACATCGCCTCCTTTAAATGCTCTACAGAATACAGGTGCTTTCCTCCAGCATGTCCAATCCTTGTATAGCTGGATTTCATCTCTGGTAGTTTTTCCCAAGAAGGGCTGTATCTGCTAAGGTGTTTCATGTTTGAGACTATGTACATGTGCCTTTATTGTCAAACAACAAAACTGTCTGGATATTCTTAAGTCACCCTTTTTTTCCCCTCAGAACTTTACAGGCAAAGCCCCATTCTCATCTGGCATTGATGCTGTGAAGTCTAAGCCAGTCCAATTTTGTTCTCCCATGTAGGTGACTTGTTTTTTGTAACTTGATTCCTGTAACTCTTCCTTTTCATCCCCAAAGGGAATTAACTCAGCCAGCCTATGTATCTGTTTTAATTATTCTATATAGTTTTTCCTGGAACATAAACTGCCTATTTCATATCCAAAATGACTTCTTCATTAATTGCAGGGAAATTTTCTTTTCAAAATAATTTTTTTGTTTGATTTTTTGTTTGTTTCTCTACTCCAGAGACACAAATTATCCTTGTGTAAGATCATCACTCTCTCTCTTTCACATCTGTTTCTTCCTCTCTAATTGTCAAATCCTTTATCCTTTTTTCTGAATGTGCAATTACTATACTAAGTCTTCCCTCTCTGTCAGTATTGCAATTCCATTTTCAGCCTATTTGATCTTTGATCTTTCTCATTTATTAGTTTTCTCTTGGTGTTGTTTTTGTCCTCAAGTTATAGTCTCAGCTGCTTCCCTTTTCACCTCTGTTGTTTTATCATTTTGTCTTTAAGATCTTATTATGTGTTTCTACAGTGTAAACACTGGCAGTGAATTTTTTCTAATTTTTAAGTCGTATATTCTTTTAGACTGGGTCCTTCACCTGTCTTTTGTGTGCTTGTTCTTATCTGCCCTTCCCCTTTTTTTTTTTTCTCAGCTGTACACGGGCCTCTCACCGTTGTGGCCTCTTCTGTTGCGGAGCACAGGCTCCGGATGCGCAGGCTCAGCGGCCATGGCTCACGGGCCTAGCCGCTCCGCGGCATGTGGGATCTTCCCAGACCGGGGCACGAACCCGCGTCCCCTGCATCGGCAGGCGGACTCTCAACAACTGCGCCACCAGGGAAGCCCCGCCCTCCTCTTAATTTTTTTTTGCTCTAGTATATTTGCATGATCATTGTACTACTTACTTTCCTCCTGCTCATGCTTAGTTGGGAAAACATTTGCCAGGACCTTCTGCTTACTTTGAGATATTATGGGTAAATTCTTCTTGATTCTCTTCCCATATGACCTGAATTGTCCCCTCTAAGTTGCAGATGAGGACCAGGGTGCTGTATTTAATTCTCCCATTGCCTGAGGTGTGTGAATGGGGGAGAGGATGAGGCTAGACATCAGCTGGGGATACGTGCAGCCTTTGAGGAAAAATCAATGCACACTTGTTGAATCTCTCTCTCTCTCTCTCTCTCTCTCTCTCTCTCTCTCCCTCACACACACACACACACACACACACACCCCAAGGATATACTTTAATTCCCAGAGATGGTAAAATCTACATTTATATTTAAAAAGAAAAACATTGTCTTCACTACAATGAAAGCTGCACAGCTGCTTCTGGGAACACAAAGATGTTTCTTTCATTATTATACTGGAGGCAGTATAATGTGGTACTTGAGAGCACAGCCCCCTATGTTCAAATCTTAGCTCTGCCACTTAACTGGCTGTGTAACCATGAATGAAGTGCTTCTATTTCTAAGCCTCAGCTTCCAGATTGGGGATGATAATAGAACCTACCCATGTAACTGTTGTGAGTAGTAAAAGGATTTGTACATAGGAAGCCTTTAGCACAACGCCTGGCATACAGTGAGCACTCAATAAATGGCGGCTATTATTATTATGTTATCCAGACGAGCTGTAGTTTCCTTTTGTTCATCCTCTTGCTTTTGGAGTTTGATCAGAAAACTTCATGAGTGAGGTCCATTAAAGAGCAATCTACCTTCTGATAGCACTAAAGAAAGACTAAAAGGAAAACTAAAAGTAAAAATGTGGATCACATGTACATTGATGGTGGGAATGCAAATAATACAGTCACTCTGGAAAGCAGTTTGGAAGTTTCTCAAAAAACAAGACATGCAATTACTGTTCAACGTAGCAATTGCACTCTTGGGCATTTACCCCAGAAAAATGAACACTGATGTTTACACAGAAACTTGTACACAAATGTTCATAGCAATTTTATTTGTAATAGCTAAAAACTGGAATCAACCCAGATGCCCTTTAACAGATATCTGGTTAAACAAATTGAGGCACGTGCGTATCATGGAATACCTCTAAGCAATAAAAAGGATTAAACTTGATATGTGCTACAACCTGGATGAATTTCCAGGGAATTATGCTGAGCCAAAAAAGCCAAACCCAAAAGGTTACACGCTGTACCATCCACTTATGTAACATTTATGAGAGCAAACATTTACAAATGGACAACAGGTCAGTGATTGCTAGGTCATAGGGATTGCAGTCTGAGGGAAGGAAGGTAGATGTGATTATAAAAGGACAGCACGAGGGATCCTTGTGTTGGAACTATTCACTATCTCGACTGTGATGATGGATATAAAAATCCATACAGGTGATTGTGTAGCACTTAACACACACGCACACACACAAACACAAACACAAACGAATAAAACTGGGTAAATCTAATCTGAATAAGAAAGCTGGATGGTATCAATGTCAATATATCGGTTGGGATATTATTTTAAAGTTTTGCAAAATGCTACCATTGGTGGAAACTGTACAATCAAGGATTTCTCTGTATTATTTCTTACAATTGCATGTGAAGCTACAATTTTCTCAATAAAAATTTCAATTAAAAAATGAGTGAGAGAAAGCTTGCCCCAACTTCCCCGTGCCATCCCTGCACACACACAAAAAGTAAATGTCTTTCTCTATTTTTGGAACGTCAACAGATTCTCAGGCAGAGAATTCTTCTGTCATCTCTGCATAGAAATGGAAGAAGTGGCAGTGATATTACTTTCTTTGGCCCTAACTGCTCCCCATCCACCCCAGTGGATGCGGGCACTGGCAAGGGGAGTTCTGCCAGCTGAAGGAGGGTGCAGGAAAAGAGCCTCTAAATGCTTTTGAGCCAAGGAGTGAGGCAATGTGTTTAGAGCCATGTCACAGAAAGAACAACCCTGGGGGAATTGAGTTAAATAGGGAAAAAGATATTGAGTCAAGAAATATGAGATAAACTAGGAGCCTGGGATGCCACTTCATGGTGTAACGTTGGGGGTGCTAAACAATTGTCTCGGTTTAATAGCCAACCCTTCCGGCTGTGGTGTTTGAAATTTACGTGTTAATCAACACTTATATTAAGGTTTGGAATATCCCATATGCAATGCATTTATGTTATCCGAGATGCTGATACATCTCATTTTCAGCATCAGTTAGTCTAGCTCAAGTATGTCCAACTTTAAGGCTGGGGGATAAAGGGATGGATAAACGATAATGAAGTTTGGGGGTAGAAGTGAGGCTCAGGAAATGACAGAAATGCATTCAGCTGCCCATGATGGGGCACGCTAGTGTGTGGTCTTAGGCCATCTAGGAAGCCACTTGAGGGCACTAGAGGATCGGGAGAACTTGAGAGTTGATTTGCACAGTTTTACACATTCTTCGCATACGTTATTTTATTAAATCTTACAACCTCCTGTAAGCTAAGTGTTGTTATCACTGTTTTAAAGAGAAAAAAGCTGAGGCTCAGATAATTTAAGTAATTTGTCCAAGAGCACATAGTCAGAGGGTGGCAGAGCCAGGATGTGATTGGAGAGCCTCTGAACACCAATCCAGGGCTTTCCCACTGCACGACACCATCTTCTCTTGGGCGCCTCGTGTTTGCCAGAATCTTATACTTAATGAAAAAATTTATCTTATGGATGAATTGGTGCAAATCCTACACATTTTATAAACAGGCAAAGGTGAAAAACCAAATCCACCTCTAGTGACCATTCAGTATCTCTGATCTCCTCGGCTAAATTTCTGGAAAGAATTACCTCCGTATTTGGTCACCGTTTCCTCACTTTCATTCACTCTTCAACTCACTTCCATTGGGCTTAATCCCCACCAACCAGTGGAAGTGCTGGTGCTTGGGCCACCAAGGACCTTCCACTGGTGATGCGAATTTTACTTGAACTTTCAGCAGCTTTCAACAAGGTAGCCAGTGTTTCTCAATGATGGCTGCATATTAGAATCACACAGGGAGCATTAAAAAACATGGTGTAATTGGTCTAGGGTGGGACTTCTTTACTAGCGTAAGGGGCAGTACTCAGGGGCTTTAAGTAGGACAGTAACATAGCTTGATTATGGTGACTTGAACTAAGATTATAGCACTGGAGATGGAGAGAAGCAAGAGCATCTGAGAATGAATTCAGTAGGACCCAGTGACTGATTGGATACAGGCTGAGGGCAGGGGAGAGAGAGGCAGGTGTCAAGGACGGTTCACAGTTTTCTGGCATGAGTGACTGAGTGGTTGTTGGGACCATTTACCGGGATGCAGAACTCTGGGGAGGGAGCAGATAGGAGGGAATGGCAGATGGAGATGGAGAGCTTGGCGTTGCCATGTTAAGTCAGGTGTGTTTGTGCCTATCTGTACCCAAGTAGAGATTGAAACATGGTTGAATATTTGTATCTGGAGCTCAGAAAGGAATCAGAAGTTGTCAGCATTGTTAAAAACAAGACAACGGGTCCCAGATGGGGTTGCTTTTGCTAAGCCCCACATCACCAAGCTGAGATTTCACTTAATTACAATTTTGGCTCTCCCAGAAATGGAATCTTAAACCAGTCAATCAGGAATGATCTGATCAGCCCCAGTGAAGTGATCTGCCCAATCTGCTAGACTAGATGCTGCCCAATTTGTGAACCATTGCATAAAGCCAATAAGATCTTTAAAACTGACTCAGTTGAATTTTGTTTTTTAACAGCTTATAGATTGTATATAAGGCCATGGGTGGATGAAATTGTTGATGGAGAGAAGAGAGAGAGAGAGAGAGAGCGAGGAGGGAACACAGACAAATCCTGTTGGGCTCTATCATGTAGAGATCAATAGAGAATGTAGAACCAGCAAAAGAAACGGTGAAAAGAAGTATCCAGCGAGGTTGAAGGGAAACAGAACACGGCGGCACAGAGACCAAGAGAAGAGGAAATCAAGGAGGAGGAAACTCTCTTTGTAGTGGTTCTCAGCCTGTCTGAACATTAGAATTAACTGGGGAGCTTAAAAAAAATACTGATGCCTGTTCCTTCTGTTTGAAATCTCTTTTCTCTGCCTCTGCACATCTTCCTCGCTTACCTCTTGGTTAACACTCTCAGTCCTTAAAGTTTGCCTTAAAGGTCTGACCCCAATATAAGAATAGTCCTCCTGTCTACTCTCTCGTAGTATCTGTACTTTCTCTTCTCAGCGCTAAATAGGATGTGTGATAATACATTTATTTATGTGATATGTGTCTAAAGACAGTTTTTCTACCAGACTGCATCCTCTCTATGAAGGAGCAGGGACCATGTTATTTTGTTCCCCTGTCTATTCTCAGGGCCTTGCAGGTATCAGGCCTGTACGAGGTGCTTCATAAATACTTGTTGAGTTAATGCTCAGCAAACAAGTTTATTTGACTTTTACCAGGCCATCTATATTATCAGAAAATTTTAGTCACACTAGAAAGAATTTTAATCCGGAAATCTGCTTTAATAGTTTAAAAGTTTTTGAACTGTTTGATATGTTTCAGGGTTCTTTCTTTGTTTCTTTCTGAGAAAAGTTGGCTGGCATCCTTATTGCTTTGGGGGGTGGGAAGTGGTCTCAGGAGCTCTCCATGGGGCGGGGTCCTCTCCTCTCCCCCATCACTGGCTTCTGGCTGCAAAGATGGTGCCCATTCTGCAGACGGCGGCCATAGCATATGGAGAGCAGTACTCGTGCTGCCAAGCCCTTTCCAGATTCTTGGGCAGCAATACCATAGAAATGAATGTCACTTCCACAAGATTCTTAGGCAAGCAAAGCTTTTTATTAAAAGAGATAGCTCGCGCACAAGGAAGAAATCAGGAAAAAAAAGTGCCCGCTCTCCAAGTAGAAGGGGCAAGTTGCTCTTATAACAAAAGGAAGAGTTTGTCTCATGATCACTGATATTTCCAGAAATTGTCAAACTTCTTTGATCATCAGCAGGTGGTTTCATGGTGGCTATCAGAACTAGGGAGTGCTTCTGTGGGGGGAAGCAAATGCATGAGAATTTTCTGCAAGAAACACAGGAGCAGATAAGGTTAACATTTATAGTTGAGCTTCTTGTCTTGTGACAATTAGGTATACTTGTTAGTGTAACAGAAATAAAGTTAATCTTTTATTCCTGCCAGCCTGTTGCCATCTCCCCCTGGACTCAGGCCCTCGGGGCCTTTGTTTTTTAGCTTGCAAGGCCTGTTTTGCCCAAGGCTGCTCTCTGATCCTTTTCCAAAATGACAACACTCTTGTCTTCCTGTCTCACTTGTTCTCGTGGATCATGTGCCAGATGCTACTGAGAATGGCTGGCATGTTCTTGTTGATAGTGGTCTCCCTGGAGGAGGTGCCCAGCTTTCACTGCTGGATCTCAGCTACATGACCAACACCAACACCCTTGCCTTCGGCTGCTGGCTGGTGGTGAGTCAGCCCCTTACAGTGAAAGGAGTTAATGTCCTTCTGACTGTTAGGTTCTGTGCTGTACATCGCTACCTCTCTTGATCTGAAAACTGAAGTGGTTCCCCATAACCATCTATTGCAGGCGTGTGGATATCGAGGCATCTCCTGCAATGACCAGAGACAGAAAGAGCAGGGATTTTTCGTAGAGAAGAAAAAAAAGTATGTTTACAGTTGGCACTCCATTGTTGGTGCATAATTGGGGGGATAGAGAATATGCAGAAAAGAGTGGACATATTCCACTTATTTGCATAAGTGGCACACATTTCTCTCTCTTTTTCATCAGATAGTTTATAGGAATTATTGGATGCAATACTTTTACCTGCTTAGTAGCTATTATTAAGGTTCTGGGGCTTCACAGAGAACTCTATTTAATATTTGTAATAAACTGTAATGGAAAAGAATCTGAAAAAGAATATATATATCTGAATCACTTTGCTGTACACCGTAAACTAATACAAAATTGTAAATCAACTATACGTCAATTAAAAAATTAAGAGTCTGGGGCTTTGAAACTTGAGTCTCTGGAAGCTAAGGGAAGTCACCTTGCTGACATGTCCACAACGAACGCTGCCCTTAAAGGAACCAAGAGCAGTCAGCCCTCTGTCAGTCCAAAGGCATCTTTCCTCAAATGATAACTTAGAATAACTATCTAGAGAAGCCTAATAACTGGCCTCATGAAAGGAAAAACAAGAGTGGAAATCTAACAATTGTTGGTTTGCTAAAAAGCAAAAGCTCTGGTTTGGACCAAATAGAAACCCAGTCCTACTGGAAACTCGGAAATCCCCACTCCTCGTCACTGTACATGCATTAAACCACTGGCGGGCTTCCCTGGTGGCACAGTGGTTGAGAGTCCACCTGCCAATGCAGGGGACGCGGGTTCGTGCCCTGGTCCGGGAGGATCCCACATGCCGCGGAGCCCCGTGAGCCACGGCCACTGAGCCTGCGCGTCCGGAGCCTGTGCTCTGCAACGGGAGAGGCCACAACAGTGAGAGGCCCGCGTACCGCGAAAAAAAAAAAAAAAAAAACACTGGCAAAATGATAGCCTTTATAAATCAATATTGATCGGGAAACAGTAAAATGTTGCAAACAGTGCCTACGTCACTTGTCCAAATTGTCTGAAGTACAACCCAGGGAAGCCTGTTTGTACTGCTCCCAGACATTTTAAACTATCTACTGGACTATTTGAAGTCTGGCAAAAGGATTTCATACAACTTCCTCCATCTAATGGATATAAATATGTTTTAGTCGTGGTCTGTATGTTTTCACACTGGACTGGAGTCTTCCCTTGCAGACAGGCCTCTTCTGTGGCAAAAGTCCTTTTGGAAAGATTATCTCTACCTGGGGAACTCCAACTTGAACTTCATGGTGATCGAGAAACCTATCTTACTGGTCAGGTATTTTGAGAAGACTGATCTGTTTGGCTGGTTTTACAGCACTTTCACTGCACTTATTACTTTCAGTCCTCTGGCTTAGTTGAACACACTAACAATATTATTAAGACTCAGTTGGCAAAATTTGTAGAGGCCCTCCAAAACCATGGCCAAAAGCATTGGTATTGGTCCTTCTAAATCTCAGATCCACCACTTTTGTAACTCATAAACTCTCACCCTTTGAGACAGTCACAGAATATGCAATGCACTTGACTCCTGCCTCTTTTTTTTTTTTTTTTTTTCTGTGAGTAGTAAAAGGATTTGTACATAGAGAGGACCTGTGTGGGACCAACCAACACAGCTGCCAGGTCATTTCTTGCTACTCTGGGACTAGTTCTGTCCCTCATTAACAAAAAGGATCTCTAAGTGATGTGTGCAGTCACATCACTTATGAAGAAGAGAGCCGTTTCTTTCATGAAATAAGTCCATTTTACACTCCAATAGTTACACAGATTACATGACATTTTTAGAGAACAAAATTCCATAAATCCACAAATTGCAGATTTGATTACTACAGTAATCAGTCCTCGGCAGATCTGGTTCATCCTGTCCAAAGCATTTCATAGATAAATATTCTCCCACTGCGAACAGTGGGAGTGTGTTTGCCTGGAGGTCTGTGATTACATATTTGCAAGGAAATTGACCAGATTATCTTCCTTCTCCCTTTCCCAGGGGCATTTTCTCAACAAAGGGAGACAATGTTACAGGCCTGCTGCTGCTCAGTTTCCAGGGTGGCAGAGCCAGTAAAGGTCAGTAGTAGCTTTCACATCCAGCTTTGTCTCACTTGCAAGTCCATTCTTTCCAATATACGGTATTCTCCCCAAACTTCAGGAGGGCCTAACTAGGGAATTCCACACGTGTTAATACCTCTTAATACGTCTTGACTTTTAATTTTAGTGAACGTTGTCATCAACATCTCTCAAACTGCTGTGAATAGCCCTTCACAGGGTTGTTTCTGCTGCTACTACTGAGAGCCAAACAGTCTGGTTTGTAGAGGAAAGAGGAGAGAAGGCAAAAAAAAAAAAAAAAAAAAAAAAAAAACCAATATGGGAAAGACAAGAAGGATGGTTCAACTAAAGACATTTTACTTGAATTGCATGTTGAAGTGGGTGATTCTCCTTTAACAGCTAGCTGGATAATAAGTATTGTAGTCACTTATTAGTACCAATAGATGATAAAGTAGTTTGTTTATAAAAGTGGCACAGTAATCCTTGGAATTTAATTTTCGGGAAATAACAGAAGGTCAGTGTACTTTATAAACAGTGGTGTGCAATAGCCTGTGAGTTCCAGCTTGTGAGAGCCCACTGTGAGCCTCTCTTCTCCACATTTAGGCAGTGATGTCACTGATATTGGCGGCTTGAAATAGGCCATGATAGCAGTATGCACACCACAGAAATGATCAAAACCAGGACTTTTTCTTCCCAGGAAGCTGGTTGGTGAATGTTTACCAGCACATCAATATTTGTAGATAAGCATTCCAGGCTTTCCCATTGCTGTGTTCAGCATTAATCTGATGCCAGAATTAGAAAGTCAAATGAAGGATCAAAATATCAATTACAATAGACAATTAGAATGGAAATGTATTGAATTTTCTAGGAGGGGCAATAAATAACATCCTTTTCTTCCCCTCCTGAGTTTGGAATCAAGGGTATGATAAAGGATCAGTATCTCAACTAAATTGTTAACTAACTTGATTAGGGAATCACAGAATAATTCTGTGGCCAAGTGGGCTTCCTAATTCCTTGCCCCTGAACTGAGTTCACCCACCCCATTGCTGGCAGGGCTGGACCATACCAGGCTGTGAATCTCTCTCCAAGGGGCAGACCACTTTCTCCATGTTGGAGCAGAGAATGTGCTTATCTTAAGGTCAGTCCAATCTGAGTGACGGAGAGACTGAGAGAAAAAGGCAAAGAGACGGAGGCTGCACCCTGCACACTCAGTTCCTGCCTCCTAGGTATCCCAGTCACCCTAATTGGGTAGGTCACTTCTCTTCCCTTGGGCAGGGATGATGACAGAAAAGGGGGAGGGAGGGAGGAAGCTCCTACTTTATGGGCCAAGGTAGGAACTTGGTTGTGGAAAAGAAAG
Source organism: Leucopleurus acutus (assembly GCF_964270905.1). NCBI lineage: Eukaryota > Metazoa > Chordata > Mammalia > Artiodactyla > Delphinidae > Leucopleurus > Leucopleurus acutus. The sequence goes on from NC_139152.1 coordinate 38,078,554, forward strand.
GTTTGCCCTGCAATATGTTTTATTTGAATCCCCTTTCTTACCACTTACTAAAATGAGACATTGTTCATAAGCACCAGATATTTTGTTCTGTAATGCTGCTGAATTGAACAGTTGAGGTGAAAGTGTGGGGACGTTTTCAAACCTTTTTATGGGAAATGGTGGTGGTGTATTTCACCTACAGAGGCACCTAAAATATATGCTAGGCAGTTTTGATTTCTTTCTCTCCTTTTTAAAAACCTGTTAACAAGAGTCTGACTCACACCTACTAATGTTAAAATATCAAACCCCTTTGAACATTTTCATCAAGCAACCAGTTCGTTCATTGAAAAAGAGAGAAACAGACCAAACATTTATTGAAATGACTTATTGTTTAGCTGAATTGACTAGCTGGCTTAAAAGAATTGACATCAGTTCTGTCTGGGTTGTTGATCCAGCTGCCTTGCAGAATAGACAGCCTCTCTTTCTTTGTCAACTCACAGCATAATAAAATTTTGTCTACATTTCCAGTTTCATGTGGAAATGTTTAAAAGAATGCACAATCCAAATATTTTTAAATAATTGTATGTATGATACAATATCCCTTGTATGGGGCGTTGTATTTTCTTTTGGGGGCCTAAGATAATTTTAGGCTTTTGTGTGTCTCCTGGCTTTCCCTTCAGGTCCAATCAGGTCAAATACCAAATGGAAGACATTTATATTGGACTCGTCTAACAAATAGGTCCTTCAAAGAATGGCTCTTATCTAAGCAGCAGGCACTCTTTGAAAGGCTGACTTTGGGGATCTCTAGCTCATGTCAAAATCCAGTCTAGGTTGGTGGTGACTTGTCTGTGGACATCTGCAGACTATTTTCTCATGCCCAGGAAATGAGGTGATCCTTTCTCAGCGCCATGGGGCCTCAGAGCTGGTACCCAGTGGCACCATTGTTGACAAGCCCAGCAGAAGGCCAGGGACAGGGTAGACATCGCTACACTCTATCTCTGTGCCCGGGTAAGGAAACACTGGCACACCATTGTGAGGAGGCTTGTTGTCCTGCGCATGTGGCCCCAAATGAACAGAACCAGGGCACCTCGACTCTGGTGTGAACTGCCTGTCCTGTTCACAGACTCAAACCCACACATCAGTTAGAAAAATAAACGCATTTTGTCTTTCGTTTGTTTGATGGACTTCATTGTAGGGACTGTCTCATTCCCCTAGTCCCACTGGAAAAGTATCGTATTGATTATAATTTTGGCATAGATTAATATTACTATTGTTGTTATTTTGCTACAACTGTCCTGTTATAGAAAAGAATTACTGCTTACTGGGAATATAGGCTGTTTACTGGGAATAGTAGACTCCGGTTTGCATATAACTTGCATTAAATTTGCATGTTGTTCATTTACAGTAAAAAATCATAGATGCCTCTTCACACCCTAAATATTCCTTCCTCTCCGGAGACCTTGAACACCTCTTTCTTTTTTCTCTTTTATCTTTCTTTAATCGTTTGTTTGCCTCAGTTAATATTTTTTTAAATCTTTATTGGAGTATAATTGCTTTACATTGTTGTGTTAGTTTCTGCTGTATAACAAAGTGAATCAGCTATACATATACATATATCCCCATATCCCCTCCCTCTTGTGTCTCCCTCCCACCCTCCCTATCCCACCCCCCTAGATGGTCACAAAGCACCGAGCTGATCTCCCTGTGCTATGAGGCTGCTTCTGAACACCTCTTTTTAAAAACTTAATCTTCCTGAGACTTCCCTGGTGGTGCAGTGGATAAGACTCCTTGCTCCCAATGCAGAGGGCCCAGGTTCGATCCCTGGTCAGGGAACTAGATCCCACATGCATGACGCAACTAAGAGTTCACATGCCACAACTAAGGACCTCGCGAGCCGCAACGAAGACCTGGTACGACCAAATAAATAAATTAATATAAAAAAAAAAAACCAACCTTGATCTTCATTAGTTTCTCTATCTTCTTCACTTCAAATTAAAAAAAAATTTGCAAGAAGGGCCCTGATTATATGTATAAAACAGTGACATTTCACAGATGATACACAGATGAAAAGACTATTGAAACCCTACATTTTGGTGAGGTTGTGTTTGGAGTTCCAGCTGATAGTGTCATCTTTTATTGCATGCTTATTAAGTAAGATACATTGTCTTTTTATTAAGGAATTCTTAAATGATGATTATTATTGAAGACAGATTGTTGACAGTTATTTAAATAACTGAGACTCTTTTGTTACTTTATAGATCCATGGCATTGTTTTGAATTCTCCTTTGTCAGTTTTTCAACAAATATTTTATGGACACCTGCCATGTGCCCAGGACCATGCTGGGTACTGGGATATAAGGTGGTACTGGTGACCAAGAGACTTGACTTAGCCTCCTCCCTTATTGCAGTTCACAGTCGAGATGTTGAGACAGATAAGTGAAGGAGGAGCTATAATACTGAACTGTAAGGGTAATAATTAGGGGTAGAGTAGCCGTCCTCAATAGACTGAAACTGAGGCTTGGCTACATTAAAATGTGAAAGAAAGTAACAGTTCTTTCCTTAAGAACCTACTCTCACCACCCAAAAGAGTGTACACTACCAAATGTAAGGTAGATAGCTAGTGGGAAGCAGCCGCATAGCACAGGGAGATCAGCTCCGTGCTTTGTGACCACCTAGAGGGGTGGGATAGGGAGGGTGGGAGGGAGGGAGACGCAAGAGGGAAGAGATATGGGAACATATGTATATGTATAACTGATTCACTTTGTTATAAAGCAGAAACTAACACACCATTGTAAAGCAAGTATACTCTAATAAAGAAGTAAAAAAAAAAAGATATAAGGAAATAAAAATTTTAAATAAAAATTACTCAAAATCCCCCCCCCCAAAATAGAACTCAGGCCTACCAGACCTACTGAATCACAATCTGCACTCTTACAATCTCCCCAGTGTACTTGTGTACCCATGAATAGTTGAAAGGTACATTTCTACCTCGACATGTCTTTTCTGTCTGAGAAATACACACATTTTATCCAATTTGATATAAATAAAACACTCAAAAATGCAAAAAAAAAAAAGAGTGGAGAAGAGCTTGGAAGTGTGTTTAAAATTTAATGTAGACATATTCGAGCATTTTGGTGTGAGATTGTGTGCCACATTTGAAATGTGTCAAGGGACAGGAAAGAAGCCATACTGTGAGAAGGTGGACTCTGGTATGCTGAGACAGACGTAGCAAAAGCACTGACCGAGGGATGGAGGGAAGTTATTCCTTCCTATGTGCCGTGGCCTTGGCCTCTGAACTCATCCTATCTTTTCCAGCACCCTGGATCTCTGTGTGTGAATAAAAATTCCTCCTGTTTTGAAGTTCAAGCAACCTTCTATGGTGGGAGTCTCTAAATGATCTACAACAGAGAATAAAGTGCATCTTCTTCACTTTACAAGAGATTGCAGAGATGTCAGAGCATGGTGAAGATGGCTGTCTTCAGAAGATGGCTATTGAAGTAGTCAATGCAATGGGCAGTAATCTGCGTCTCAGTAGGCACCGTGCAGAGCTTGGAGACCAGCGGTGCTCCTTCGCTTGGATTGCCAGTAGCCAACAGACGTAGCAATAGCAAAAATACACATTTTCTGTGGTATCTCTCTAAGTAGTTTTGCACCTTTGAACATTTTCGAAGGTCTCTCAAAAATATTGCATGAAATGATGTCAGAGACCAGTGCAACTGGTGACACAGACTGATTCTTAAGTGCATGCAAGACCCTCCTTGGGAACTCCTATGTACTCCCAAATGACCTCACAGCGAAGTTTCTTTATGAACTGGGTGGGGGCTTAGCACAATCAAGATGTGACATGAATACTAATAAAACTTCTATTCCAAAACTGGGAAGAAACTCTTCAAGCCTGAATCAAATCCTTGTTTTTGTTACCTTTCTTTTCCAGTCCCATTCTTGTTCTGTGGTATAGGTGCCTCTATCCTCCGATGAATTCCATCCCTTTGGCAGTTTTAAAACAAGGTGTCAAGTTATTTGGCCCACTTTCCATTAAGAGGCAGCATCTACATTCCCTCCTGAATCTAGGGAGATGTGTGAGTCCTCAACCGATAGGATAGGGTGTAAACGCGTCTAAATGGTGTTGTGTGACTTTTTAGGCTAAGGCCTCTTGTGCCTCTTGGAGGCCTGAGTGCCGTATATGAAATCCCACTGCCTGGGACCACCATCCGGAAAGGCAGCACACTGGTGCTCTGGTGGACAGTCCCAGTTGAATCCAGCCTTCCAGACATCCCTGCCAAAGTGCCAGACATGTGAATGAACCATCTTGTATCCTCCAAATCCGCCATCTGCCAGCCAACCACTGAGTGACCTCCATTAACACCGCGAGAAACAGATGAGTCACCCAACAGCCCTCCAAAATATTGCTTTTCCCTCTTATCTCAATTATTATGAGATAAGAATTTAAATTTAAAAATTAAAATTTTTTTTTAAAAAAATTTAATTTAAAAATCTCATTTTTAATTAAAAGTTTTCAATTAGGAACTTTGGAAGTGGAGAAAACCTCTCTTTTAGATCTGTTCAAACCCACAAAATCACGATATAACAACGGTTGTTGGTTTGAGCCACCATTTTGAGGGGGGTACTTCATCACCCAGCAATAGATAAGTGGAACAGTTTCCCTAGGAGCTGCTTTTTGGGGAATCTGTTGTGTTCTGAAATTGTGTGTTCTTGTTTTTAAAATTCAGAATTGCATTTTGTACAAGTTTGAATATAAGGGGTTAAATGATGTCAAAATAGTCTCCGTACTATATCTCAGTTACCTTATGGTTCAGGTTGGCCTTTATGGGCTGGTCTGAGGGCCTCATCCCCAATAAGGAATGATGTCTGCGTTCTGAGTACCCAACGCCTAAGCAGTGAGTGAATTTCTGGAGTCCAGCTGCTTGTTGGTTGGAAACTGTCTATACTGAAAGCAACACTCGCTCTGGGAATGAACTCAGCTCCGCAGGCCAGCGCTGTCTGCAAACTGAGTGGGCGTGGCTCCAGAAAGGGAGGCAGGGCCAGCTTCCACAGCCCTTTTTTCTGCAGCACTCTCACCTCCATACTGTGCTCTGCGCTGCAGCCTCACCCAACTGCTCTCAGATGCTCAGTAACATTTTGTTTGTGTTTCTTCCATGGTGCTTGGCACATTCTGCCTTGAATTTTTATTTCTACATATTTATTTTCCTCTATTTTACTAAATCGTAAGCTTCTCGAGAGCAGGGGTTATGCTGCATTAATTTTCTATCATTGGACAGTGCATGCTGACTTGCAAGACAGATAAATATTTGTGACTTAATGGAGAGTTCTTCCTTAAAATGACTGCAACAGCCAATGGAGGACGTCCTGGCCTTAAATTGCCAGCCTGTGGAACTTTTTCCTTTCTCTTCATGACTTTAGAATCACAGAATATCAGAGCTGGCTGGGAACTTAGGGATCATTTATAGATGGAGGAGTGGGAACAGGGGCTGCCTAGTGAGTGTGAGAGCTGGGACTGGAGCCCAGGTGTCCTGACTCCACGCCCTAACTGCTTCCACCCAACTAAACAGCCTCGTGTCATTCATTTACCCGTTATCTCCATCCTGGCAATGGTGATGATACCTTTAGCAGCTGCTCCACAGATCTCTCTCTAGCCAGTTTTGCATCTTTGACCATTGTTAAAGTCCCTAAGTTTTGCTTTCCCACCCCATCTCAATTATTGTGGTTACACCATTTTAATAACTCATTTTCAAATATTAGTTTTCAAGTACAAACTTGATAGGGGGTGTGTCTCCCTCAAAAAAATTTTCCTAATGCTCTCAGACCCACATTAAATGCATTCTTTGATTCAGTAGGTATTCACATATTTATCATTAGTACTGCAACAGACTGCTGTGTGGTCTTTTTCTTATTTATCATGCTATTATTAATTTCTTTTTAAGATACTCAAAATCATCATTTGGTTTTATTTCTTTTCTTTTTTAAAAATATTTATTTATTTGGCTGTGCCGGTCTTAGTTGGGGCATAAGGGATCTTTTAGTTGCGGCATGCATGTGGGATCTAGTTCCGTAACCAGGGATCAAACTTAGGCCCCTAGCATTGGGAGTGTGGAGTCTTAACCACTGGACCACCAGTGAAGTCCCTGCTTTTGTTTCTTTTTTATTTTATTTATTTATTTATTTTTTTGCGGTACGCGGGCCTCTCACTGTTGTGGCCTCTCCCGTTGCGGAGCACAGGCTCCGGACGCGCAGGCTCAGCGGCCATGGCTCACGGGCCCAGCCGCTCCACGGCATGTGGGATCTTCCCGGACCGGGGCACGAACCCGTGTCCCCTGCATCGGCAGGCGGACTCTCAACCACTGCGCCACCAGGGAAGCCCCCTGCTTTTATTTCTTACTCGAAATATTTACTGTTGTTTTGGGTGTGCTTTCCATTCATTCATTCATTTATTCAGTAAATACTTGTTGGGGACCCTTCATGCACTGTCCTAGGAACTTGGGATAGAGCACTGAATGGGATGGCTTTGGTCCTTGTCTTCACAGAGACTACACTTTAGCTTTGTTTTGGCTGTCCTGGTTATGCCTTTCCCTCTGTCCATCCTGAAATTCCCTGGGTGGGAAAAAAAGAAGCATAGTGTTTCATCCCATCACATTCTGTCTTATATTCCAGGACTTCTCTCCTCTACCCCACCCATTCCCAACACCTGGGGCTCTGTCACTCACATGCGGTGCTTGTTCAAATGTCTTTGCCTTTCCCAAAGAAACTCTGGAATATCCTCACCACTCCCCTTCATCAGAAAAACACCCATTCCTCTTTCAAGGTCTAGACCAGATGTTCTTCCCTCGTGAAGTTTTCCACTCCTCAGCCACACTAGCCACATTTCAATGGCTCAGTAGCCCCCAGATTCTTATAATAAATATGCAAAATCAGTCTACAATATACATGAAGGCAATTCAAATTAGAATACTAAGGTGTTACTAAAAAAAAACTCAGAAGAGATTTTTATTTTTTTTAAATAATATATGCACATGTTAAAAATTCAGTTGTATAAAGTTCCAAATTACTTCCTTCTATAGAGGAAACTATGGTTACAAGTGTGTTGTAATGTCTTCCAGATACATACGCTATGCATATATGAGTAGGAATCAAGAATTCTGTGGACAGAATTATTTTAGGTTCATTTGAAAAAATATGTAGAAAGAAAACTATGTATAAGGATAGTAAAAGATGATATAGGGGAGGAAAAAGTTTTCCTCAACCCTCTTAGGGCCCTTGGCTGGGTCTGAAAATTAAATTGACAAAGACAGATGAACAAGAGAAAAGCATGCAACTTATTTAATACAAGTTTCTTGTGACACAGGAGTCTTCATAAGGAAATGAAGACCAGAAAAAAAACAATTCAATCTGAGTATTTTAATACTGGGTTTGTTGAAGTGTGGACAGTCGTAGAGAAATATAATAGGGCAAGGGGTATGAGGTACATATAGTAAACCGGGGCCTGTGTGTTCGGAGCCTTCTCAAGGTCCTTTTGTCTTGTTTCAGAGATAAAGGATGCTCCTTTCTTCCAGGTTTAGGGAGGGCACCTCTCACATGAGGGTTTTATGATTGTTTCAGGGGAGAAGGACAGGGTGGGGGGTGTTTAGAGTGACATTCTTGTTTCTGCTGTTTTCTCAGACTTCTTCAGCTTGAAATATTCAATATGCCAAGGTGTCACATTTTGTGGTAGTGTGTCCTGAACTCCATCAATGACTGCCTTACCAGTTACAATAATCACAGCTAATACTTACCGACCACTTACTTTGCGCTAGGTACTGCTCTGAACTCTTCACATGCGTTAGCCATTTAATCCTCATAACAGCCCCATGAGTTAGGTACTATCATTATCCTCTTTTATAGATGAAAATACTGAAGTACCTTGCCCAAGATCACAAAGTTGGTGGAGTTTGATCTAAATCCAGACCTTTAATTTCAAGAGCCCCTTCCCCACTGAAGACATATTTTTACCTCTCCCAGACCCAGCTCAAGAGTTACCCCATTATGAAGTTTTTTTCACTCATCCCCCAGGTAGACTTTCTTTGTACCCCTATGTTTGTTACTCTTCCTGTAGCATCTATAACAGTTAACTGTGTTCTATGTTTACTTGTCTGTCTGCCCTTTGCTAGAAAGCAAAGGTTATAAGGAGAGAGACTATGTTTCATGTACTTACTTAGTATCTTCTGTGCTCTGCCCAGAGTCAGGGCTTAATAGCTGCTTGTTGAGTGGAGAGGCTAAGTCTTTGAAGGAAAAACTTACCTTGGCTGGTTTAGTTCATGAGCCTATTTATGGTGCTGTTCAAAAATATCATTGTTCCAGTCAGCAACATTTAAAAAAACTTGATGATTAAGTAAATTATGAACCCTCTCCTGCTGAATCTCAGTGGGGAAAAAAAAATTCTTAGGATGATTATGTTTAAATTAGCCTTGAGAGGTTAAGTCCTCATATCAAGTATTTCCCCTTGTAATAAAAATAGATTTTTTTCCCCCTACTCTGCATTCACTCTTCTGCCCACCAAATACACACGAACATCGCTGACAGACCCAAAGGCAGCAGTAGGGAAGAGGTATGTCATACTCACCTTTCAATGTCTACTTCTGTTTTGATTTCCCCAAGGGAAAGTATTGTTTTAAAAAAAAATTGCTATAAAGGTAATATCTTGTCATTGTAAAAAAATACATCCAATGAAGAGATTTATAAAGAATAAAGTGAAAATCACCTGGAAACTTATTATCTAGTAATTTTACAGTTAGCATTTTAACAATGTATATTTTTTCAGGCTTTTTTCTGTGCCCATGCCCCCCCCAAAAAATATATATATATTTTTTGCGGTACGCGGGCCTCTCACTGTTGTGGCCTCTCCCATTGTGGAGCACAGGCTCCGGACGCGCAGGCTCAGCGGCCATGGCTCACGGGCCCAGCCGCTCCGCGACATGTGGGATCTTCCCAGACCGGGGCACGAACCCGTGTTCCCTGCATCGGCAGGCGGACTCTCAGCCACTGCGCCACCAGGGAAGCCCCCCAAAAATATTTTTTACAAAAAAAGATCATATTAATCATACTACTTTATGCCCTGACTTTTTCACCTAAAATAAATCTGGTCATTTTCCATATTAATAAATATTTAATTTTATGGTATTTCTTTTCTGGATGTATCATGAGTTATTGACTGACCCAATTTCCTATTGATGGACATTTTAAGTTGCTTCTAATTTTTCACTGGTATAAAAACGTGTCTCGGGATTGCTATCTTGGATTCTGCGCGTCTGATTGTTTTCCTAGGATAAATTCCTAGTTGTGGAATTGTTAGGCCAAAGGATATATGCATTTTAAAGTTTTGGAAACATAGTGCCAAATTTTTTTTTCCAGAAAACACTTTCCAATTTCTACTCTGGTTGACACTGTAGACAAATGCCTGTTTTGCCACATTTATCTGCAGCATCGATGAGCATTGATCATTGTTGTTAATTTGCATTTCTTTGATCATTAGGGAGGTCAAATATTTCCTCATTGTTTTTCTTGGAACTTTGATTAAGCAGTTTGTGTGTATGTGTGTGTGTTAAAGAAGTTTTTAATTTTTAATGTATTCAATCTATGATTTTTTTGAAGTATTCGCTTTTGGGATCACATTTAGAAAGGTGTCTTTCATGACTAAGATAATAAATTAATGCACCTATGTTTTCTATTATACCTTTATCATTTTGTTTTTTAATATTTAAATCTTTCATCTGCCTGCCAATTATTTTTGCATAAGGTATGAAATAGAGTTCTAGCTTAATTTCCCCCATTTTTAATTGATTATCTTACTTCCTTTTGAAAATAATTTACCTTTCTTCTGTTTAACTAAATAGTAAAAGCAAATACTTGAATAGTAATGTGTACAACACGTACTGTTCCACTTGCTTTATGTATATGAACTCATTTAAATTTTATCACCACGCTATGAAACAGGTACTATTATTATCCCCAATTTATTAATAAGAAAATTGAAGACAGAGAAGCTAAGTAACTTGCCCAAGGTCACATGGCAAATCACTGCTGGAGCCAAACTGGAATCCAGGGAGTTCGGGTCCAGAATCCATTTTCCTAAGCCCTATACTGCCTCAGCGAAACTCCTCAAGGTCCTGTTCTAACCTGCTTACCCGCTACACCTTCTCTATTCACCCCAGTAAGACGTGCTTTCCTTCCTTTTACTTGAAACCTGTGTACTCACAGTGCTTAAATTCCTGGTTGGCAGGAAGACTGTGTGTGTACATGGCCCTCTTCCGTAACAAATGCCAATTTCTTTGGGGGCAGGGACAGGAATTAAGAATGTTTGCTCCAGATGCAGTGCTTTGCTCATAGACGCATGGAGTCTTCCTTTCTCTATCATTAGTTTCCGTTTTAATTTAAAAATAATATATGAATATAGTAAGCATTTATATAGCACAAGAGTGAACACTGAGATATGTCTGTTCCTACAATCTCTTTCCAGATTCATTTACTGGAAATTTTCTATTTATATATAGGTATATATGTATATTTTGTTTTACATAAATAGAAATATCCTAAGTATCTCTTCTACACCTTTTTTAATATTCCTGTATCTTGAACCTAGGTCCATATGAATACATGTAGATCTAGCTCATTCTTGTTAATGACTTTATAGTATTCCACTGCAAGTATGGGCCATAATTTACTTAACCAGTCCCCTATGGGTGGGCATTTAAATTGTTTCCAACCTTTTGCTTTTACAATGATGAAATGAACATACTTGTACATTTGTCTTTAAGGACATATGGGAGAATATATGTAAGATAAAATTATAGCACAGGAATTGTTCAAGGTGTATATGCATCATAAATTTTGATATATAATGCTAATTGAACCATAGATTTCTAAAAGTTAGATAATATTTTAGAAATTACATAACTGACTTTAAAGAGTTATTGAATACTGAATGACTTTTGAAGAGAGAGCAATCTAAACTTGTGAAGACAAAAATAATACTAATAAGTATGAAAAAAGGCTTTCAAATTGATTTGATATTTACTCTGAATAAGATAAGCATGGATTAAAATTAATAAAATGTAAAGTGGTAGCCAAAGTCAAAGAGCACTGATATGATCATACACTGGTTGAAAAACAGCATTTGAGGGTTCAAATCAGGGCATTGGAAACCAGACTTCCTGTGTTGGAATCCATGGTACGCCGCTTCCTAGTTGTGTGACTTTGGGCAAATTTATTTAACTACTCTGGGCCTCAGCTTCCTCATCTTCAAAAATGGGGGAAGTTATAGCGCCTACTTCATAGGATTGTAATGAGAATGGAAGAATACATATGAAACACACTTAGAGCAAGGCTGGTACACTGTAAGTGCTCAGTAACTGTTAGGCACTAGGTTAAGTGTCATTAAAATAATAGTGGTAGGGCTTCCCTAGTGGCGCAGTGGTTGAGAGTCTGCCTGCCGATGCAGGGGACACGGGTTCGTGCCCCGGTCCGGGAAGATCCCACATGCCGCGGAGCGGCTAGGACCATGAGCCATGGCCGCTGAGCCTGCGCGTCCGGAGCCTGTGCTCCGCAATGGGAGAGGCCACAACAGGGAGAGGCCCGCGTACCGCAAAAAAAAAAAAAAAAAAAAAAAAAATAGTGGTAAAGGAGAAAAGAGTGTCAAATGAGCTGATTGGTATCATATTCACAAACTAGAGAACTGAAATGCAAGAGTGAGACTGGGAATAGATATAAAATCATGTTTAACTACCATATTAGATAGGTAGTGGGAAGCAGCCGCATAGCACAGGGAGATCAGCTCAGTGCTTTGTGACCACCCAGAGGGGTGGGATAGGGAGGGTGGGAGGGAGATGCAAGAGGGAGCGGATATGGGGTTATATGTATACATACAGATGATTCACTTTGTTATACAGCAGAAACTAAGACAACATTGTAAAGCAATTATACTCGAATAAAGATGTTAAAAAATAAATAAATAAAAGTGTGTTTATCTGTGGTGTTCATTTGACATAGCTGGAGAATCTTTGCCTTTGTTTTCCAGGAAACACAATTGTTCTTGGCTCCACTTTAGAGGATGCACATGGCTCAGTGCAGGATGAGACTGACTTTGGCAACTGAATGGAACACTGGAGTGTTCAGTTTTAAGGCTGATTTATAAAAAAACAATGTCAATTAAGCCATTGATTAAAACATCCTCATACAACAATACAAGAAAATGATTGTTTATAGAGTTGGACGTGATTTTTGACTCTTGAATCAACTGCTCTGTTCCATTCATGAGAATAGCAGGGATTTTAACAAACATTACATAGTGTTTTTCATTTTTAGAGAACTTAAAGTTCGCATAATTTTATATACTGTTGAGTAAAACTATTAAACAGATATATTTGATTCACATATGTATACTTATAAATGCCATGCTATTGGTCCCTTGAATTTATATAATAATGGTAACAATAAATTCTGTACACTTGTATAGTGTTTAAAAATATTTTACAAATTTTTCAATTTTTGAGGACTGGTCCCATTTTTTTTTTTTTCATCATGTGACCTGATTAACCTCTACTCTTGAAAAAAAAAGTAAGAAATTGGGACATCAGGGCTTCCCTGGTGGAGCAGTGGTTAAGAATCAGCCTGCCAATGCAGGGGACACGGGTTTGAGCCCTGGGCTGGGAAGATCCCACGGGCCGCAGAGCAGCTAAGCCCTTGTGCCACAGCTACTGAGCCTGCTCTCTGGAGCCCACGAGCCACAGCTACTGAGTCCGCGAGCCACAACTACTGAAACCCGTGAGCCTGGAGCCCGGGCTCCGCAGCAAGAGAAGCCACCGCAATGAGAAACCCGTGCTCCGCAAGAAAGAGAGGCCACTGCAGCGAGAGGCCCGCGCACTGCAGCGAAGAGTGGTCCCCGCTCGCTGCAACTGGAGAAGGCCCGCGCGCAGCAGCAAAGACCCAGCACAGCCAAAAAAAAAAAAATAAAAATAAAAAAAAATAAATAAAACAAAGAAATTGGGACATTCAGCTTCTTTAATATTAGGTTAAAGAAAAGAAGTATTTTTCTATTGTGGAGAAAATGCATAGTCAGGAAAGCATATACAATTAATCCTTGTTGAAATGTTAATTTTATAATGACATGAGCTATAAAAGAAATCATGTGAGAGTCTGATACCATTAAAATCAGTTGATTTCTAAAAAAAAAAAAAAAAAAAATCAGTTGATTTCTGTAGGACACAAATGACATGGATGCCTTGTGGTGGTGGGGAGGAATACAGCTATTTGTAACTTGATAACAAAATGCTATTTCTGCATTATTTTTACCTGTAAAACCTCTCAGGAAGAGACAAATTACTTTTCTACCAGCTAAAACAAAACAAAACGAAACCTTGTAATTTAATTCTTTCATTGCACAAGCTGTAGGATTCCAGATGGTGATGCTGTTTTCATGAAAGAAAACATTCTATAAATCTGTTTTATTGTTTTAGAGGTAAATTATTATTATTGCTCTTTTATTTGCAAATTGAGATGTTAAAGCAACGATACCATATGGATACGATTTCTGTTAACCTTTAAAAAACTACTGTTTTCAATTTGGGATTGTTTTAATCTATAGTGATTAATCAGCAATGTGCTTAGCAAAAAAATAGCAGTGTATTTATTTATGGTGGGTAGTAACATAAAAATGTGCCTCATCATTCTTTGTATCTAAAAAGCAAAATGTCCAAAGAATGTCCTTATCTTTGCAAACCACAGTGCTGTATTTATGAAGATATAAAAACCTGTAGAAAAGGTGCAAAATTTAAGGTGGTTAAAATGGCAACACTACTCAAATTCAAACAAGGAAGCAGACTGTTAAAACCACAAAATATATAACTCCCAGCAGCACTGCTTTTGCTTTAGATAATGCTTTGTCGTTGTTTGCTGTCTTTCTCAGTTTGGCCTCCTCGGTATGAAAATCATAAAGAGAGAAAAGTAAATGCTTACATATTTTTGTTTTCAAAAGTCACTTCCCAAGAGATGAAAATTTCTTTCTTTCTCTAAAGTTTTCTATATGAAATAAGGTCTAAATATCTGTATGTGGCTCTCTGAATACCTGTGGTTACTTAGGGGAAAACAATCACCACATACTTACTTAAATTAGATAAAAGTCAGTGTTTCTTGCAAAAGTCTACAGCAGTTCTGTGAATCTGGGCAGAAAATTGTTTCTGGTGTGGAAATTGTCTGTCCCTGGCAGAAGCCCATATTAAAATGATAGAATTAATCTTTCACTGTATGAAAATCAGTCATTCCCTGTCAGGAAATTTGATACCCAATGTTCCTCCCCTCAGTCAAAATGACCTGAAAGTTTTTGAACTATCTTCATTTTTTTTAAAGGAGTAGACACAATGATGTACTCAGAAAGGAATCCAAAGACTTGGAATCTAGAATCTCATCAGCTACTAACTTTGACCTTGGGCAAGATGACTCACTTGTCTAAGCTGTTCTTTATAAATAGATGAAAGGGTTGGACTAGAATATAGATGACCTCTAAGGCCACTTCTAAATCTATAACTATGATTTTAAATCAAAGACATTAATACAGATATAAATATATATTATATACATTATATGCTAACATGAATATAAGTATTTATATACATATATCAAATATATATATAAAATAAGCAAAAATCTATTATCTCACATAACAAGCAAGGGGATAGGGTGATTACAGGGTGCTTAGTTTAGCAGTCAATGGCATTTTCAAGGACGTAGATTGTTTTCTCTTTTTGCTCTGTCATCTTTACTGTCTTGGCGTTCTCCTTAGGCTTATCTCCTCATGGTTGCAGGACAACTGCTGTAATTCTAGGTGTTACATATAGACATGACCTCATCAGATAGAAGAAGAGCCATTTCTACTCAGTGGGTCTTTTGTTACTTGTAAGGAAAATCTTTCCTTGAAGCACTACTATCCCCACCCCAACGGACCTGCTTTCATGTATCATGTATTATTAGCCAGAATTACATATCACATGCTTGTGTTTAAACCATGACTGGCTTAGATCAATGAAAATTCACCTCCTGGAGGTAGAAAAGACTCATATCTCAATGAAATTGGGGGTCTACTAGCAGGAACGAATGGGAGAAAGAAATGACAGATGGGTAGGCTACCAACAGGGCCAGCCACGCCGCTAAATAGTGATTTTCTGCTGTCACCATGCCCATACGCTAGGATCAGAAATATATTGCATAATAATAATACAAATAAGTCCACCTCGCACCCCACCCCCCAATTTGGCTTAAATTGCCAACACGATGCACCATTACTCACAAATACTTTAGAGCATAATTCCTACAAACATGGATATTCTCCTACAGAACTACAATATATCCATCAAAATCAAGAAATTAACACTGGTACATTACTTTCACCTAATTCGCAGAAACTTTTGTTTCTAAGAATTAGAACTAAGTTTACCTATTGTTACCGTAACATTCTTTATAGTTATAGGATCCAGCTCAAGACTGTGTGTGTTACATTTAGTTGTGGACTTCAATCCAGAACAGTATTCCTCAGTCTTTCCTTGACTCTCATGACCGTGACACTTTTGAAGGTTATGGGCCAATTATTTTGTTGAGTATTTCTCAGTTTGGCTTTGTCTGATGTTTCCTCATGATTACATTCAGGTAATGCATTTTTAGCAGAAGTGTCACAGAAATGATGCTGTAAAAATATGTATTATTTATATTATATATTAAATATATATTTATATTCTAAACATACATATAATATATTACATGTATTATATGTTTATACACTTAGAGGAAGCCTTGATTGTAGACAATCAATCCATAAAGTTTTAATATAATTTTGTACCTAAAGTTTTTTGTTTTTTAATTAAATAAAACTGTTGCTCTTGAATTGTGCCCATATTCATGATATATATTCTATCCCTTTTTGGTCAGAATTTATGAGCTTCATAAGAGACAAAACTGATTAGTAAGAAAAGAATAAAGTATATTTGATTCTCTTCTTTGAGCAGATGGTGACATACCTTGTTCAAAAGGGAAGGACCTAGTTAAAATGGTAAAAATTGAAGGTATGTTGAGAAGTAATATGTCTAAGTTCTAGAATTTGAAGTACAGTCAATAGGATAGCAGGCCCGTGGATAGATTTACCATTCAAGATGATTTTACCATCAACAATATTGTGAAGGAGTAATGCATCCTCTGCTTACACAGCACTGTCATAATTCTTCTAAATCAATGACTACAACGCAAGTTCATAACCAATATCTTATGACTTTCTGAAAAGAAGTTAAATTTTGGATTATCTGATTTTCTTTTTCATATACTTGTACAAATTAGATTGCAGATCAAGCAACTACAACGAAGTCCCTTTTGTAGACTGTAGCAATATGCTTTTATGAAAAAATGAATATAGACTAAGTATTTATTTGCAATTGATATGTACTGTTATATTCATGAAATAATTAAGCTGATAAAATGATATAAACCAAGATATATCTGTTTTACTTTTGAGCTATTTGAGCTATTATAGGATGATAAAACAATCATTAACCGATAGAGGAAAATTATTACCTGGCAAAAAAAATATAAGTAATGTATCTATATGGAGTTTTTTTTTTCCAGGAAGTACTTTGCATACAGTGGATTCTCAGTAAATATTTGTTGAATAACATTGAATTTTAGGGTAGAGCACAATGAAAACATTTGGTGAGCATCAAATCAAAAGAAACAGGAGTAGAATTATTGTGGCAGGAGACCAAGGAATTACCATCCAGATGGAAGGAATAGACAGTGCTTTCTTACTGTGGATTACAAAACCAAAATGAAGGCATGATATTACGGAATTGAAGAGAATAGGATGTACTTTCGTTTCTAAATTAATTAATTAATCAATTAATTAACTAACTAATTTTTGGCTTCATTGGGTCTTCATTGCTGTGCACCGGCCTTCTCTAGTTGTGGCGAGCGGGAGTTACTCTTTGTTGTGGTGCGTGGGCTTCTCATTGCAGTGGCTTTTTTTGTGGAGCACCGGCTCTAGGCATGCGGGCTTCAGTAGTTGTGGCACACAGGCTCAGTAGTTGTGGCTCGCGGGGTCTAGAGCACAGACTCAGTAGTTGTGGTGCACAGGCTTAGTTGTTCCACAGCATGTGGGATCTTCCCGGACCAGGGATTGAACCCATGGCCCCTGCATTGGCAGGCAGATTCCTAACAGCTGCGCCACCAGGATGTACTTTTTACTTCCTTTGCTCATGAGTTTTGTCTCTTGGGAGGCTCTGAAGGCTATCCTGGCTTGAATTTTGACCAGCAAAAAAGGAACCTATTTGTTAAGGTGATATAGCAGGAACCTTGTTAAAAAGGAGTTACATCATCTCAAAGTTCCAAATACCAAAAAAGTGATTGTGGGGCATAGATAAAATACACAGGAGGCTTGAGAAAAACAGATTTCAAGAGCTCAGAGAAAAAAATTCATCAGCTGAGATACGTCAAAAATAAGGCAGAATTCTGACAGTGTGAAATGCTCCTCAGGAGTGTCCAATCTTGAGTTTTATAGAAGGGTGTCAAACTGGTCATATATGGGAATATCAAGGCCAAGAATCTGGCAGTAAAAAACCTATAAAGGGACAGACTCCTGGTTAGCAACAGAGTTCTAGAGGGAAAGAAGAGAAAAAATACCATACGTACCTCTCAGAGTCCAAGGAAAGTTTTGCTTTGGAGTACAGAATGATTTGTTCATTCCATGTGTACACAGAAGGAAAACTAATTTTCTTTGAAGATCAATACATTACAGAAGAAATTTTAATCAGTTAGAAAACTCACTGGTCTGTAGCAAAGAATCAATAAGACTTGAGTTATGGAATTATAACTGAGTTTGTCCCCCAAATCCCAAGGTATTATGACTTTTGTAGTGAGTTACTGCATTAAAGAATCACTACAATAAGGTTTAGTCCATGGGTCACTACATAACTTTCTTTCACAGCTTCCAAATCTTTTCCAACCAGAGCTGGAAGAAAGCAAATGTGCCACGGCTGAATGGCATCACATGACCCTACCCTACCAAGACCTAACTGTCACCCTTCTCAACTCCCAAGCTGTTTGTGTGACAACACTTAGAATATAAACCCTAGTGGATCATAGGTCTAAATGTAAAAGCCAAAATTATAAAACTTTTAGAAGGAAACAGGAGTAAATCTTTATGACTTTGGGTTAAGTGATGATTTCTTAGATACAATATCAAAAGTACAAGTGATAAAAGAGAAAATTGTTGTTTGTCTATTTTATATGTAGTAGTGTGTATGTGTTAATCCCAAACTCCTAATTCATCTCTTCACCCCCTGCCCCTGCTATCCACTTTGGTAACCATAAGTTTGTTTTCTGTATCTGTGAGTCCATTTCTGTCTTGTAAATAAGTTCATTTGCATCATTTTTTAGATTCCACATATAAGCGATATCACATGATATTTGTCTTTGACTTACTTCACTTAGTATGATAATCTCTAGGTCCATCCATGTTGCTACAAATGGCATTATTTCATTCTTTTTATGCTGAGTAATAGTCCATTGTATAGACACACCACTCCTTTATCCATTCATCTGTCGATGGACATTTAGATTGCTTCCATGTCTTGGCTATTGTAAACAGTGCTGCTGTGAACATTGGAGTGCATGTATCTTTTCGAATTAGAGTTTTCTCCAACTATATGCTCAGGAGTGGGATTGCAGGATCACATGGCAACTCTATTTTTAGTTTTTTAAGGAACCTCCATACTGATTTCCACGGCAGCTGCACCAATTTACATTCTCACCGACAGTGTTGGAAAGTTCCTTTTTCTCCACACCCTCTCCAGCATTTGTTATTTGTAGACGTTTTAATGATGGCTATTCTGACCTGTGTCTTCTTTTGGGGTTTATTTTTCCTTATTTGAAAGTACATTCTACACTAATTTTTTCCCAAGATGATTCATGCTTGATAAATTTTTTGAATCCTTACATTTACAAAAATGTCTTTGCTTTCACACTTGAGTTATAGTTTGGCTAGGTTAAAATTTCAGGGTCAAATTTTTTCCTCAGAACTTTGAAGATGTTGTTCCAATTTCTTCTTGATTTCAGTATGATTGATGAGGTGTGATGTTAATATGATCACTGTTCTGTAGATCATCTGTGTTTTAGGCTCTAGAAGCCTTTAGATTTCCCTCTTTATTCTTTTCATTCTGAAATTTCACAAGGATGGATCTAGATGTAAATTCTGTTTTTCATTTGTCCTACTTGGAACCTGGTGGATACCAACATGAATATCTTCTTTCTCTGAGAAACTTTGTTTTGCTAGTTCCTCATTTATCTCTTCTTTTACATTCTCTCTGTTCTCTCCTTCCAGAACCCCTATCAAATGACTCTGGGAATCGCTGAGTCAGTCCTTCTTGTTTCTTAATTTTGCTTTCATATTCTCTTTGTCTTTTCACACTATGTTTTTCTTTGTTCTTTTGTTTGTTTTGTTTTGTTTTCTGTTTTTTGGGTTTTCTTTGTTTGTTTTGGCTGTGTTGGGTCTTCGTTGCTCTGTGTGGGCTTTCTCTAGTTGTGGTGAGCAGGGGTTACTCTTCATTGTGGTGCACGGGCTTCTCATTGAGGTGGCTTCTCTTGTTGTGGAGCACAGGCTCTAGGTGCATGGGTTTCAGTAGTTGTGGCACATGAACTCAGTAGTTGCACACATGGGCCCTAGGGCACAGGCTCAGTAGTTGTGGCGCATGGGTTTGGTTGCTCTGTGGCATGTGGGATCTTCCTGGACCAGGGATTAAACCTGTGTCCCCTGCACTGGCAGGCGGATTCTTAACCACTGTGCCACCAGGGAAGTCCCTCCCACTATGTTTTGAGAGAATTCGTCAGCTTGGTATTTCAAAATGCTGTTCATATGTGTCTATTCCACTATTTAGCTCCCAAATTGACCTTTTAATTTTGATGATCAAATTTTTAATTTCTACTATGTTCAGTTAATGCTTTAGTTATAATAGCTTACATCTTTCCAGAGATATTTTTATGCATATTCTAAAAACTTGTAAGGTCTTTTAACTCTGTTCAAGGTATTTTATTTGTTGAATTTGGTCTTTGTTTCAAGGTGTTAGTTTTCCCCAAATGTTTGCAGAGTCTTAGTTGTTTCATCTTTTGAGAATCAGTAAGTTTGTCTGTTCTGTTCAAACACTGTCTATGTGGGAGTGGCAAGATGTTCAGGGATGCAGGTTGGTACTGGTCATTGGGTTTTTTCCTCGTGTAGCTTCTCTAACCCTTAGAGGGCGCTCTTCTTGGTTTCTTGGCCTGCTTCTCCAGGCCCAAGGCATAGTTTCACTGATTTAGCTTGTGGGTTAATACCACTGTTTTTCTATATCTCCCTGTATCTTTCAGAGTCTTACTGGCTTGTCCACTGTCTCCTTCCTGCTCTTCGCTGTAACCTCCCTAGAGAAGGGGAGAATTGGATGGGAGGTCTCTGCTATTCTCAGGTTGTATTCTTTGTTTTCAGTTTTTTTCTTTTTAACCATGTTTTAGGAACTTGGGGAATTACAAATCTCGAGGAATAAAAAGAAAGAATGTTTAACCAAACTGTTGAGATTCTTTCCTCTGACTCTGTACAGTTACTTCTTTAGCCTCAAGTGCTACTTAAGACACAGGATATGAAGTTAAGAAAACTGATATCTGACTTCCAGTTCTGCCACATTTCTTGGTGTTGCGATCCATTTTTGAACCTCAGTTTCTTCATCAATAAGTTAAGGATAGTAAGAATATCTGCAGCATATGTTCTGTGGTGATAAAATATATCAGGAAAGTGAACATACTTTGTGAGCATCAAAGAGCTACTCAAAATCCATTATTCATCACATTAAGTGATGCCTCCTCAGACCTTAGGTGTGTGCAGAGGAGGGTAGTAGGAAATAGGAGAACATAAGGTAGAGGAAGAGGAGACTGACACGAACTCTTGCCCCAGACTTCTGTTTTATAATCACTGCTTTCAACTCCTTAGAATTCCTAGCACCAAGATTTTCTGTGTGTCAAATTCAGAAGCACTGCTTCCCTTATGGTATAAAATCTAGCCAAAAGAATCACTGAGAAGATTACCGTGTAACTAGAGCTGATAACTGGTTATGGAAGAGAGGGCATAAGGGATGGCTGTTGATACTCAGATAAGATTATAAAATTACATTAATTTTTTCCTAGGACTTCATCAAAGTGACAGTTTTTTGTTTTTGTTTTTGTTTTGCGGTACGCGGGCCTCTCACTGTTGTGGCCTCTCCCGTTGCGGAGCACAGGCTCCGGATGCGCAGGCTCAGCGACCATGGCTCACGGGCCCGGCCGCTCTGCGGCATGTGGGATCTTCCCAGACCGGGGCACGAACCCGTGTCTCCCGCATCGGCAGGCGGACTCTCAACCACTGCACCACCAGGGACGCCCAAAGTGACAGTTTTATATGTATCTTGTCCTCAGTGTAAAAGAACTTGGAGTTATCTACAGTTTCAATCTGAAAATATCTTCTAGAAAGAGAGAGGTTTTTGGGTTTTTTTTCTCAATGATACAAAATGGGTAGAAACATAAACACTCCAAAGGCTCTGAAATCCATGTGGGCTGGAGTCCCAGTCAGAGTCCCCAACGGGGTCTTTCTCCTCCGAGGATTCTCATGCTCTTCCTTTCTCTAGGGAATACGTTTTCCCAGCCAGTTCAGCCCAAGATGTGCTGCATTACAGGCGCTCACGTTGAGGCTTAGCGTTAAGAGGTCCAATGAGTATCGAAAATACCACAACGCAATGGATAGAGAGCTTTCCTTCCAGAGCACTTTCATGTAGGTTATAATGGGCGGCCTCAGCTAAGATTGGAAGTCTGTAGTTTACTTCTTGATTAAAATAATTTTTTGCCAAAATGTTTTCTTCACGAGTGCGAAATTGTCCAGCCAAACCAACATGGTGCCACCTGCCTGTGCATTGCTTACGTGGGTGATCATCGTTTTGTAGAGAGGAGAGAATGTGTTTCCCCCCATTTTTATTCTTCAGGGATTATTCTGTCATACAGGATTCAGCATGGTTTACCCAGCACTCACTCACTCTTCTTAGGTTCAAATAAAGGATGAGTTCGGGCTAAGGTTTCCCATAG
Source organism: Leucopleurus acutus (assembly GCF_964270905.1). Classification (NCBI taxonomy): domain Eukaryota; kingdom Metazoa; phylum Chordata; class Mammalia; order Artiodactyla; family Delphinidae; genus Leucopleurus; species Leucopleurus acutus. The sequence continues at coordinate 38,100,685 of NC_139152.1, forward strand.
TTTAAAACGGAGTCACCTAGTGATGGTCCAGATTTGGGGAGGGAGTAGATTTAATAGACCGGGAGAGACTAGACGCCACCTGGGGCTATTTTCAGCTGGATCAGCTAGATTGTTATGGACCCAAAGCTGGCAGCTTTTCTGTAGCCTGTACAATATGAGTATAGTGAGCTCAGCCTGTTCTCAGAGGCAGGTTCTCATACTGTTGGACGTTCCAGCAGTGGTTCCCAGAATGTGAATTTCATGAACAAGTCCAATTAAAAATAAAAGAAGTATGGAAATACAAAGACGACCAAAAATCTTAGAACAAAGGTCAGTCCTTTAGATGGAATAATTTCAAATATATGAAAAACTCACTATAATATCCTTAATTTTCTCATTTTTTTCCCTGACCAGTGAAAATTAGATCCTGGGTCAACATACACGTAGATGTTTGGGAACCACCTACCCCTAGTGCTGCAAATCTACTTCAGATCCTTAAAGTGCACCTACCATGTGGGAACAAAAGGTGAAAAAAGCCCTCCATTGTAAACATACCTGCGTAACTAATTATTCAGATCACTTCACCAATAATGTCTTACTTGAATTCTTTTTATTTTTTAACTTTTAAATTTTTTATTGAAGTATAGTTGATTTACAATGTTGTGTTACTTTCAGGTGTACAGGAAAGTAATTCAGTTACACACACACACACACACACACACACACACACACACATACATTTCAGATTCTTTTCCATTATATGTTATCACAAGATAGTGAATATAGTTCCCTGTGCTATGCAGTAAACCCTTGTGGTCTAGCTATTTTATATATAGTTGTGTGTATCAGTTAATCCCAAGCTCCTAATTTATCCCACCCTCCCTCTTCCCCTTGGGTAATGATAAATTTGTTTTCTATGTCCGTGAGTTTATTTCTGTTTTGTAAATAAGTTCATTTGTATCTCTTTTTAGATTCCACATATAAGTGATATCATATGGTATTTGTCTTTCTGTGTATGACTTACTTCACTTAACATGATAATCTCTAGGTCCATCCATGTTGCTGCAAATGGCGTTATTTCATTCTTTTTATGACTAAATAATATTCTTTTAAATAAAGGATGTCTTTGTGCAGATATAATCACTCATAAAGCGATTTTTGGCTATTGTTTCAATCATAAGTCTGAATGACCCTGAGGTGAATAAACGGGTAAACATTTCAGCATCGAGTGTTTTCTTATTTAAACTGATGATTTTAAACCTCTGTTTGCTGAAAAGGCAAGAAAGATGAAGTATGAAGAAGAGTACACGTACACCTAGCTGAACTTGTTTCTTTGCTGTTACGTATGTGTAACTAAGAAGCAAGAATTCAGATAAATGAATTGCAGTCTTTAGGGCATGCTCCGGAAAAGCCAAAACGGCATTTCTCTTTTGTCTGGACTGGAAATACGCAAATAGATTGCCCAATTAAGGAAAGTTTGACTGAAGGTGAGGAAGTTTTCCAGCTCAACAAGCTTAATAGGCTACATGGGAGCAGGGCAGGGGCTGGGTGGGGGGCAAGGGACTGCTTCATTCTAGGTATTATTGGGTAGCTGCCAAAGACAGTTAATAAAATAAAATAGCTCAGGCGTCTAATGCCACGAGGTACCAGATTGACGTGATGCTGATGCGGCTCACAGTTTTAGTTACAGCAAACTAATTACCATACGCCTAACTTCTAGTTATATATAAGGGGCCATTTGCGCAGCATCTAGTACTTTCCATATTATCTCACCCTGGAATCTGCAAATTAATAGAGGTGACATATCATTACAGAAAAAGATTGAATCTGACGATGATCTCAGACACTGAAGGAACCAGCTGTCCCACAGCACACGTGATCTTTCATGCTTCTTGGGAACTGGCGTTCTTATACTTCCGCTGCCATTCATTTTTCCTGGTGAGCTTTTGCCCTGCTGGCCCTACTTATGTGGCCCAGCAGCCCACAAATCTGACGTCCTAGCATAACCCTCCATGCCCTCTGCCAGGAGTCTCTGCTGCCAGCACACTTTCCTGGTGAGAATCTATGCTGCTTCGCCTCTTGACTGTATCAGTCTCTGCCAATTGCTCTTGTGAAAAGAACTCCTCTCTAAAGCACGCAGTTTGTTTGGCTTTTACACAATGGTCTAGTCACAAACTCTCTGTGACAGCTCCACCTTGAGTATCCCCTTTGGGAATTCAGAAGAGCTATGGTTACATTTGGACTCTCTTTAACTACAACATTCTTTTGGCTTTTACACTCAAACCTGGTATAAACAGTGATTCTGTACTTGCTGAGTAGAGTTTTCTTGTCCGTTTCTGTTGTCAGCTCAGAGGAAACATGGGATATGGGCCCACAAGTAAGATCATCATCATGATAATGGATAACCTGTGTTCCAGGCTTACTGTGCTAAGTGATTTATAATGTGGTGTCCCATTTATTCCTCCACAACCACTCTATGGGGTGGCTATCATTATTCCCATTTTATGGTCAAGAAAACTGAGACTGAGAAAGATTATATTTTCTCCTAGACAAGCCATTTGTCCTTGGGTCATGTGGGAGAATCCTGGAAGAGAGGACCAGGCATTATGTGCACACACACACACACATACACACACACACCCCGTAGTCTAGCTTTGCTCCCAATCAGACATGGCATCAGTGCTTGTAAGGGCGTCTTTTGCTCAGGCCAATTCTCCACCACAGGAAAGGAACTCTGCCTCTATCCCAACCACCTAAGGACCACTCTCCAAAAGGGAGGCCAAGGCGGTTCCCTAAAAGGCAGGGCATGCTGGATGCCTTTTTGGACAGGATAGAAGACATATTTCCCATCTTATTCTTCTTTTATGTGGAGGTTTGATCTAAGGTTTTGCTTACAGGCGATGCCGTAGCACTGGTGTGTAGATGAAACTTCCTTAAAAGGACAGCCTCCTTTGTCAGTAAATGCTTCCCTTCACCCACTTGATATATAAGATGGACCCTCCTTACCAAATTCCTCTCTGTAGTAAATGGTGTTGTGAGGTCCTAGTCTAGATTTAATACATTTCCAAAGTAGTCACTCCCCCACCCAAAGTCAGGAAAACTGGACAAGTAGCCATTTTTACAATACTATTTTGAGAACTCAAAACTCAAAATCGAATACAGAATAAATAGAAATTCCAAAATGACAAACATTTCAGCATGCCTTTCTAAAATGATGTTAAAGAGAGCTCTTCCTTCTAAAAGCAAATGAGTTCTGAAGACACAGGGTGCGTTGAAATTTTCCTGTTCTCTGGAAGGGTTTTGGAATTCTTCTTGATTGTCAGAGGTAGCTGGGATATTGTTTAGAAAGTGAGATAATCCAGTACCAAAAAAGGGTCTGTTTAGAATTAACTCAGTGTCTGCTGAATTCTCGTTAGCTTCAATGATAAGAGAGATGAACTGGGCAAAAAGAGCTTCCTTCGAAGACCCCTTTCTTGAAAGCTGAATCACTTTATTTTAGAGAGGAGCTGGAATGATAGGAATTCTATTACCTAAATTCCCTCTATTGAACCTCTCTTTAAGACATATTCTGGAAAATATTAAGATTATCTAATTATTTGTTAAAATCAAATTTAGTTATAGCTTTTGGAGGAACTTCCTTATGATATGACCTTATACCTGTTTACTGCTTAGTCAGTGGGTTGCAAGGTGTGAACAGAAAATCAGAATGGAGTCAGTGTTGCTAAGAGACCCCTCTAAAGTGGAGCCTGCAGGCCACTGAGGAAGTCTGACTTATGCGCATCTCAGTACAAATGGAATCTGACATTCTGACCACTTATTGTCTTAATGCAGACATCCAGAACATCTACCTAGTGTTCCAGAAACTCAAGATACTTATCAGACCCTTACCCTAAAATAACTCATGACAGTCTATCCGTTAAGGACAAATATTCCCTTTCTTGTGACAAAAAACCCGCCTCCATGGCTTTTTTCTATAGAAGCCCCTGACTCTTTCTCTTCAGACTACTCTTTCAGTTTTACCTGAATCAGTGTCTCCCAAACTGCAGTTATTAAGACCCAAATAAACTCTTTTCTTATTTGCAGCCTTTATGTTTCTCGGTCAACATTAAATAGTGTCAGACAAATGGGATACAGAGTGACCTACACCATCCCCGCCAGCACCATCACAGATTCAAGTAAGGTACCTACAAGAGTCCATCGTACTCTACTGTCCCCCGGGTGGTCCCAGGTCATGGCGGTGAGTCCTGCTGTACCCAAAACTCCCGTCTTGGTAGAGGTTCTAGTTCATTGGAGTGCCTCTATTGCAAGCTTCTGTTCTGGTGAGTAATTACTCTTAGAATAATGGGAGGTTTACTCTTTAAGGGTAAAGTTACAGAGCAGCGTCCTCCTGGAACTTCTGATGGTTTTATATGTACAAGAACTATGGGCCCTCCTGCCGCAAATATTTGTCTTGCTGGGCTATGATTACCTGGAATGATTTACAGTTAAATTGGCGACTTGGGGCTCCTTTGAAATTCCAAAATTAGTCTATTTGTGTAGTCAATTAGCAAAAGGTTGCAAGAAAACAAGAATGGGAAGTATATGTCAATTGGTATTTTGAGGCCTTTAAACATAATAATTAATCCACTATTGCTTCCTTAGAGAAACTAACTTACAATTATCTCAAAGGATTTCCAAACTGGAAAAATCCTCTGAGGCTTCTGAGAGCTCTCTCTCTCTCCAGCCCCCTCTCCTTCTCCTCCATCTTTCTCTGAACCTCCTTTTTATAAAATGGAGATTTAGGGCTTCCCTGGTGGCGCAGTGGTTGAGAGTCCGCCTGCCCATGCAGGGAACGCGGGTTCGTGCACCGGTCCCCGAAGATCCCACATGCCGCGGAGCGTCTGGGCCCGTGAGCCATGGCCGCTGAGCCTGCGCGTCGGAGCCTGTGCTCCACAACGGGAGGGGCCACATTGGTGAGAGGCCCGCGTACTGCAAAAAAAAAAAAAAAAAAATGGAGATTGAGTTCCTGCAGAAGGCTAGCCATGTTGCCTCCACCTCTCACCCCCCGTAATGACAGCATCTTCTAAAACCACGTGTGATGTAGTTGGATGGGTGGATTAGCCTATGATGGCGTTGAAGTTATAGCTCACAAATCTTTGCAAAACTGGAAATACAGCCCTACAGGCAGTTCAAATTCCACCCATTCCTTTTCATCGATCCCCAGACCTCCCTTATTTATTTCAAAACTATTGTAACCTCTCTGGGAACTCTTATCTAGACCATCTTCAATTCCTAAGACTGAAAAAAAAAAAAAAGGAGGAAAAGAAGCCTTTTTAAACACAAAATGCTAAAATGACTCTCTTGCCCAAACAGCTTCCTTAAATTTCTTGTCAAGGGCCAATACAGATCTAAAAATCTTCTCCAAAAATAGTAAAAGACTTTAGCTACCTGAGTGAGTAGACTTAATTTATTCCAATTGTTATTATAAGCTGATGAGTTTTATATTATACCTGATTCATGACGAAAGTTTTAAAATGAAAACTATGAGATCTTTACGCCTACCTGTATGCATGTATATCTATGTATGTACCTTATAGATATGGTATTTTTAACCTCTGGATGGCATTGCCAAAATTAATTTGTGAAAGAGCTTTATTTAATTGGCTTAAAAAAGCCAGTGCCTATATAAAACTCTCAGAAATGTAACAGAAACTAACCCAAATGAATTTCAGATTCATGTCATCTGGGAAAATATTTGGTGTTAAAGCCAGTTTAAGTTTGTTGGTTTAATTAATACAAATATGTCTTCAGAATTATCAACATTAAGTATAATACTTTTATTGTACCTAGGTTTACTAAAAGTCAAATAAGTTTACATTATCTGTAATAAAATTTGTCTGCAAGAAAAATAACTTGGTATGATGAATTATCATAGGCAAATTAAATGTAAATGGGATAAGAGTTTTAGGTGAACTCTTTAACAATAATTATGTTTTATCGTATGTCTACTTAAAAATAGTTTCCCCAAATCTTTTTGGTAACTTGAAACTTCAGAGTTTGTTAAGTTAAGTTAAATGATGGGAATCCTTTGAATGTCTAGGTCATTTCCAAATAAGATAAAATACTGAAATATTAACTGCTAAACAAGTCTAAGGTTACCTACTTTTGACCTCTTATTACAGAAAGACTAAATGTGCCTGGGTCTATTAGTTAATATGTATACCTTGTGTGTTATTGAAAGATTGTATTATGAAGTAGCATATGGTTCTAAAAATTATAAAATGCATTTGTAAATTCGCCAAGCCCAAAAATGTTAAAACAGTTCACAATTGTTTACTCCTTTATTTTCACTAAAAAATTAAGATTTCAAAGAATTAAGAATCCAAATTAATATATGTAATTAAAACTACTAGAATTAAATTTCCTTCCATGCAAGGAAATTTTTTTAAAGGTATAAGGAATGGAAATGCATTTTGTTAAGGGAAAAGAAAGTGAATTTGTCCCAAAGCTGGTAATTTCTAAATGGGAAAGAAAACAAGGGACAAATAAAATGGCCATAGAAGTTGTAAAAGTTTTGTTAAAAAAAAAAAAAGGAATCTTTAGAAAGGAATTTTAGGTGTCGTCAGAACTTGCTAAAATTGGAATAAATTTAATTAAGCAAATGAGTTTTAAAATCAAAAGTAAGCTGGTACAAAATTTAAATTTGGTTTTTCTCTCTGTTGTTTTCTATTGGCCTGCTTTTGATAATAAAGGATTATGAAAGGTTTTGTTTGTTTGTTTTGTCTTTTGTTTTGTTTTGTTTGCCTTCAAGTAATCCACCTTAAAAAAAAAAAAGAAACAACAGAGGTTTTATGTCTTGTCAAGTTAATCTCTTATGTTCTATGTTCTTTATCAGGTCTTTGAATACTTAAGTAAACCTTGTCCTCTGGATATTAAAAGAGCTAAGATTTCCTCAGAACTGTATTTTGCACTTTCTGTATTTGCCTATGAGGTCTTTAATTGTTATTTTGGTTAAAAGGATTACTAAGCATTGTTTCACAGTGATCTATGATCCTATTTGCCCAAGTGTTTAAAAAACTTTTGATATTTTTGACAAACGTCCCCAAATCAAATTCTAAATGAAGTCTTTTTGACTTAGAACTAACTTTGAGATATGAGATGTTTCAGAGGGCTCTTGAAATATCTCAAAGATTGCTCTCTCAGAGGCACGGACATATATAACCCTACCAAATGTAAGGTAGATAGCTAGTGGGAAGCAGCCGCTTAGCACAGGGATATCAGCTCGGTGCTTTGTGACCACCTGGAGGGGTGGGATACGGGAGGGTGGTAGGGAGGGAGATGCAAGAGGGAAGAGATATGGGAACATATGTATATGTATAACTGATTCACTTTGTTATAAAGCAGAAACTAACACACCATTGTGAAGCAATTATACCCCAATAAAGATGTTTAAAAAAAAAGATTGCTCTCTCTTTATGGAAAGGGAGATTTTAAGCTAATTAGGCTTATTTGATATGTTAAATTACATGAGAAGCATTGTCAAATAAGAAATAATACTAAGCCTTCTTTATGTTGTGTCTGTAAAGGTATATGTTCTAAGTGTTTCAGAAACTATGTGAAATTCCTAAAAGTCTGATATGTCCTGGTATAGTATCAGTCATAATTCTAGCTATTATTTTTAAATGCTGTATGCCATAGAAATAATCAAGTTCTCTTGTTAATTGCATTGTAACCAGATCTTTGACCATCTTTTGGCATACCACTGAAATGGGTAAAAAATTATAGATGCCTAATAGAAAAACTAATGGCTTCATAAAACTGCTAACAAAAGGTCAAGGTCAAGAATTAATTGTAATTATAATGACTTTGTTTTAAACATTGCTGGCTCTTTTATGTTTTGCTTTTCCAAATTTAAGGAAACTTTTTCTCTCAAGCTATCTATGATTTGCAGCGATTTGATAAAGTATACCTTTGCAAATGAAGATGAAACATTTATCTCTTTCTCCCTACCTGATCCCTCCAGAATTCAGAAACTCTTAGTAAGTATTCTTGTTTTCATGGCAATATAGTTATTTGCATAAGTTCAATAGGAATCCATTCTCCTTATAACAGGACTTGATTAGAAACGTTGGCTATATTACCAAGGCTTTGACTTTGAGTATACATAAACTCAGATATGATCATGCTGGCTTGAAGGAACTAAGATTGACTTTATGGAGCCAATAAAGCCCCTTGGAAAAGCAGCCTGGTACCTTGCTTGCAAGATTCCCAGCATCCTAACCAGGTGAATAAGGATGATCACTTCCTGGCAGGAACAGGAACCTCAAGATATTTGGAGTACCTCAAGAAGAGAGTAATTCACCCAAGTCTATAGGTATTGCAGACAAAGTCTGATGGAAAGTACTTGGACTGGCTTTCCTGGCCTCAAGAGACTATTAAAAATTCAAGCTAAGATTCTTTAAGAAAAGTTCCAACAAAGCAGATTTAAAAGAGCCTATATGATCAATCGCTGTTCTTATTACACTTATGTAAATAATCAGGCCAAGTTTATTGAAAATAAACTTATTTTGGAAGAAAATAAGTCTTAATTTGACTACTTTTGGTAGAAATTAGGGTTAGTTTTGAGAGAAAACTTATGTTTCAGTAATATACATTTGTGGGTGTTAGATTTTAGTGCTGTTAATTGTCTTTGAGATTTTGGTATTTACCTGTAAACTGAACCAGGTCCTAAATCCTTCTAGTTTCCTCCAATATGTGGCTATGACTCTCCATACTAATGTTTCCAGTTTTTCTCCTTAGAATCATTGAGAACTAAAATTGCCCTTTTCCTGAAGCCATGCAAACTAAAATTGGACAACTTGATAAAAACCTCAGAGAAATCACTGTAACTGCTCATGTATAGACAATCCTCATGACTGTTGCTGTATGAGAAATTCAGAGACTTTACCTAAATACCCGATGACATCATCAGAGACATTTCAAACCGCAAAAGATGCTTTGAACCTGACATTTAGAAATCTTTTTCAGTTGGCTCCCCTCTGGACTTGGTGACTTATGGAGATCTGGATTGCAACTAATCATAATTCTAACTTGTTCACTCTTTGTTGTTTTTAAAATGTTGATACTTTGTATTTTTTGTTGTTGTACTATGATGCCTTCCACGGGAATAATGATAGCTCAATGTCTGGAGATGATTAACCACTCCTATAAGATTCCTCCTAATGAAGAATCATGAACTTCTCCTATTTTGAATGCCGTCTAAGACTCACTTCCTAGATGGCTCCCTGTTGTTCAAATGTGGCCATAAAGTCTCTAACAGCATACCTCTCACACAACCACCTCTTTCTCTCCTCCATGGGATATGACTCTCTGGGAATGAGACTTCTCAGTGCTGGGAAGTAGATGCCGATGCCAGATAACCAAATGGTTGATCATCAATGCTTTCTAAAGAAGGCTCTTAATCAAAAGGGGGAAATGTGAAAGGAAAATAAAAATGGAGTCAGTATCGCTAAGAGAGCTCTCTAATATGCGGCTGGGAGGCCACTGAGGACATGTGACTTATGCATATCTTAGCCTGGGTGGAACCTGATTTTGAACACTTATTGTCTTAACATAGGCATCCAAAACAATGTTCCAAAAACTCAAGATACTTATCAGACCCTTACCCTAAATAACTCATAATAGCCTATCCCTTAAAGAGAAATATTTCCTTTCTGTGTCAGAGTACAGCCTCATGGCTTTTACCTTTATAAGCCCCTCACTCTTACTCTTCCCCTAGAATATGCTTTAGGTTTTATCCAAATCTGTGTCTCCCAAATTGCAATTCTTAAGATCCCCAATGAACTGTTTTATTTGTAGCCTTCTGTGTTTGTTGGTCGACAGAGGGAAGCATAGCGAAGGACTGCAGTTCATTAATGCATTGTTCCATTAAATAATGGATGATGTTATAGAGAATAGTCTGCCTAATATGATTTGGTCTTGAGTTAATTGATATTGAGTCATATTTTAGCTTTAAGTTCTGCTGTGTCCCTATATTGGTGTGAAACTGTCCATTATCTCCAGAGGCAATCCTTAAATTTGAAGGAATTATTGGTCTGGAGTTGGAAGCAGGCAGGTTAAAAGTCAGCAAAGGCTTAACCAGGAGAAAAGGACAATTTGTATGCCTGGTTAGGACATGGATTGGTGATTCTTATCCCATACCTAAAAGTAAGTGAAGTAGAATAAAATGGGTCACAGAAATTGTTGAACCAAGTAAATTCCATCCATGACTGCTTAATCAGTCCTGAATATGTATTATTTTCAGAAAAAAATCTGCTTTTTATGTTTCTAAAGAGTGAAATTTAAAGGATGAGACACAGAATGAAAGGTGAAATAGTATAGACAAATTAAACTAGGGCAAAGTAAGTCCCTTCACCTATGGTAGTGGTTTTCAAACTTTAGTATGCATCAGAATTCTCTAGGGAGCTTAGTGAGTATGCAGATTCCTGACCATACACATGGCTTAATAGATCTTGGGAAGACTCAGAAATTTACATTTTTAAAAGACACCCAACTAGTCTCATTCAGGTAGTCCAGAGATCATACTTTGAAAGACAATTAAGCCATACAAGGAGAGATTAATGTTGGCAGATACTAATACAGCATTTCTTCAGGTAGTGAAACTTCATAGTGGTTGGGCAGATAAGCCTGAACAGAGAAACTTTGGAACCCATTTTTGGGCTGGGGCTTGCATATTGTTTCATTCCTTCTGGGTTATAAAAACTACATTCAGGAAAAGGTAGGGGGCAACAACAACACTCTACATACACACACACATCTATGGTTTCTAGACTTATTAATACCTTCTACAAATATATTCTGAGATGCTTATTTCATCATTAGTAAAGCCTTTCTTTAGTCATGTCCATGAATAAACCTTTGACCTTTCTTACTTTCTTCCCATCCAGATTGCGTAGAACACTCCAAACTCCAACCAGCCCTGGCAAAGGACCTTCAGTTGAGCCTTACGCTGCTCCAAGATTGAGTGAAGCTGCTGGCTTTTTTTCCCTTTCTCTACACCTACCTCTCTGCTTTGACAAGACTCCCCTATCCAGGTGCTTCGAGGTAGACTCCACCTATAATCTCTGACCTGGCCCAGTTCATGACCCCAGTTTTTTGAGATTAGCAGGGTGCAAACAGATTTAGATTCCTACCTCAAACCAGCAGAATTTAATATTTAAATCACCTTCCATTCATTCAATAACATTTGAGTGCTACTCGATATTTGAGCACCTACTAGGTACCAGGCATTGTTCTAAGCACTTGGGATACATCAGTGAACACACTTGAAAGATCTCTGACCTTGCAAACCTTGTATTCCAGCAGGGGAGACAGTCAACGAACAATAAATATTATTAAGGCAGTAATTGCTATGAGAAAATGAAAAAGTAGAGCAAGGGATGTGTGTGTGTGTGTGTGTGTGTGTGTGTGTAAGTTGCGGTATTACACAGAGTGGTCAGGGTAAGCCTTATTAAGGAAGTGGGAACTGTGCAAGGATTGAAAGGATGGGAGTGAGTTAGCCAGAGGATATTTGTGGGAAGAGCTACAAAGAGCAAAGACCCTATGACAGAGATGTGACTTGCAGGCTCAAAGAGCAATCAGGAAATGTAGCTGGAACAGACTGAACAAACAGTATAATAGAAGGAGATAAAATAAGAAGTCATAATGGGGAAAGTCAGCAATAACTTCAACATTTTTGTCTGATCTACTAGGAGATGGGAGTTGATATCAACTGAGGGTGGGAGGGCGGGCTGTGGATGGAACAAGTTTAGGGAATAAGGGGAAATCAAGCAGTTTGTTTTGTAAATGCCAGACATCCAAGTAGAGATGTTGGGTAGACACTTGAGTATGTGAGCTTGGAATTCAAGAGAGATATAAAATATGGGAATCATCAACATATAGATTTTATTTAAAGACATGGGACTGCTTGAGGTTATCAAGATGTAAATGAAGAAGAGGTTCAAACTCTGATCCCTGGGGTACTCCAAAATTAAGAGGATAAGTTAAGAGAAGCAAACAGCAAAAGAAACTGAGAAGAAACAATGAGAGAGGTAGTATGAAAACTATGAGAACGTGTTATGCTGGAGAGTATTAGGGAGAAGGAGACAAGTCAGGCTGCTGACAGGTTAAGGTCTGAGGTTTGACCATTGGGGTTAATATTGGTGACCCTGACGAAAGCGATTTTGGTGGAGTAATGGAGGTAAAGCCTGACTGAAGCAGGTTCAAGTGGAATAAAAGGAAAGTAACTGGGGACAGTAAATATAGACAATTATTTCTAAGAATCTTGATACAAATGGAAAGGAAAAGAGGCAGTTGCTAATGAGGAGTTAAGAGAGGTGTTTTGTTTTGTTTAAATTTTTATTGGAATATAGTTGATTTACAATGTTGTGTTAGCTTCTATCCACTCCTATTTTTTTAAGATTCTTTTCCCATATAGGCCATTACAGAGTATCGAGTAGAGTTCCCTGTGCCATACAGCAGGTTCTTATTATCTATTTTATATATAGTAGTGTGTATAAGTCAGTCCCAATCTCCCAATTTATCCCTCCCACCCCTTACCCCCTGGTGACCATAAGTTTGTTTTCTACATTCATGACTCTACTTCTGTTTTGTAATTTGTACCTTTTTTTTAAGATTCCATATAAAAGCAACATCATATGATATTTGTCTTTCTGTGTCTGACTTACTTCACTCAGTATGACAATCTTTATGTCCATCCATATTGCTGCAAATGGCATTATTCCATTCCTTTTTATGGCTGAGTAGTACTCCATTGTATATATGTACCACATCTTCTTTATCCATTCCTCTGTTGATGGACATTTAGGTTGCTTCCATGTCCTGGCTACTGTAAATATTGCTGCAATGACCAATGGGGTGCATGTATCTTTTCTTTTTTTAAAACATTTTTTATTTTATTATTTTTATTTTTGGCTGCCTTGGGTCTTTGTTGCTGTGCACGGGGCTTTCTCTGGTTGCGGCGAGCAGGGGCTACTCTTCATTGCGGTGTGCGGGCTTCTCATTGCAGTGGCTTCTCTTGTTGTGGAGCACGGCATGCAGGCTCAGTAGTTGTGGCACACGAGCTCTAGAGGAGAGGCTCAGTAGTTGTGGCACAGGGGCTTAGTTGTTCGGCGGCATGTGGGATCTTCCTGGGCCAGGGCTCGAACCTGTGTCCCCTGCATTGGCAGGCAGATTCTTAACCATTGTGCCACCAGGGAAGCCCTGCATGTATCTTTTCAAAGGATGTTTTTCTCTGGGTATATGCCCAGGAGTGGGATTGCTGGGTCATATGGTAGTTCTGTTTTTAGTTCTTTTAAGGAATCTCCATAAGAGAGGTATTTTTATGGCTGATTTTGAAATGGTAGAAATATAAACATGCCTGTATGACTCATGAGAATGACCCAACAAAGAGAAAGAGGATCAATACTATGGGAGAGACAAAGGAAAACTGCTAGAGCAATGTCCTTGATTACATGAGAGAGTGTAGGTCCCGTCCACAAGTACAGAGACTGGTTTTGTAGAGAGTGCAGATAGTTCACCTGTGGTAACAGGCAGGAAAGCTGAGCATATGGGAGATGAGGCTGATTGGTGGGTACATGAGATGGTGTGATGAAGTTTAGGGAAATTCTCTTCTGATGCTTCAATTTTCTCAGTGAAGCAGGAAATAAGGTCATCTCTTGAGATTAGAGAGGAGGATGAGGTTTTGGGGTTTCAGAAGAGAAAATGTGTGAAAAAGTTGTTTGAGAGTGGGAGAATGAGTGAACTTGTTATAAATGGTATGCTCATCTGTAGCCAGTAGGGGCCCAGTTGTGGTTCCTGGTCATAAATTTAACGTGCAACTTGTCAAGAGTGTGTGGTTTTTCTCCAGTCGTATTGAGCTACATACACAGGTGCAGGCACAGAGCAGGTTTTCAGTTGGATTTAACCTAGGGAGAAAAGTGAAGTGACTCTCAAGAGGAGTTGATTGAAGACAGTTTAACAGAGGGACAGTCTTCCAAGGTGTGGGCAACGTTAAGAGAACCAACAAGGATGATGAGGCATCCTAGGGTTACGGCAACAGCAGGGAGCCATTGCTTCCCCAAGGCTGAAAGGGCAAGAGGAGGCGTGGTCATCAGAACCCCGTGAGTGGTACGGCTGCAGGAAAAGAGCTTGTCAATCTGGAACTGTGGCCTTAGAGAAACTCAGCCAATGCTGAGCTGCAGACTGACAGGAAGGGAGCAGGGAATTAATACCCCTACCTCTCTTTCTCCTGCCCTCCACTCTCTTGCCAGTGCCTCTCATTGCCTCTCGCTGCTAACTGGTAGCTAAAGGGTAAGGAAGCCATGCTGAAGCATCTATAAAGGGCAGCTCTTAGTGCACAGAGCAGAGGGAAGAAGGATGGAGAGTAGATCAGAGAAGGATATGCGGCCAGACCAGAGTTGTGCTTTTGCTAGATGAGTACACTGAAGTAAGAAAGAGCAAGTAAGTCAAACCGATACACAAGAGAGTCATTATAATTGTTGCCTGTGGGACTCAAATGGGTAAAGAAGGGAGAGAGGACATGAAGGGCATGAGGGACAGTGAGAATACAAAGCAGTCGCCGGGCTTCCCTGGTGGCGCAGTGGTTGAGAGTCCGCCTGCCGGTGCAGGGGACATGGGTTCGTGCCCCGGTCCGGGAGGATCCCACATGCCGCGGAGCCTCTGGGCCCGTGAGCCACGGCCGCTGAGCCTGCGCGTCTGGAGCCTGTGCTCCACAACGGGAGAGGCCCGCGTACCACAAAAAAAAAAAAAAAAAAAAAAAGCAGTCGCCATCTGGTGAGGATGAAAGATACCTGCCACTCAGGTAACAGAAGGAGTGATGATAGGAGGTAAAGGTAGGAGGCGGTGGTCAAATAGTGGGATGCATGGAATTGAGATTATGGAGGAGTTGCAGTTATTGATAATGACAAGGTCTAGCTATTATGATGTGAGTGAGTGGCTGGGGTAGGGTGAAAAACAAAATCATTGAAGGTGGGGAGGTCAAGTGACTAAGAGGCCAGATCCCCTGGGCTCAGGTGCTCTTCCCAGACCACCACTTAGTGTTATCACTAAGCTGGGCCTCCCGTTGCTCCGCCCACTTGAGCCTCAATTGATGGCACTGGCTTATGCCTCATCCTGGTTCCTAAGTTCCAGTTGGTACCCTGGTGACTACTCTGGTCCCCTCTAGAACTAGAGACTTGCCCTAGAGTCCAGTACAGTTGACTGAGGCACTACTGTCTTTGGAGAAGTTTCCTGGCTGATGCCTATGGCTGTCCTGACCTGGGAATCCCTTCTAATTACCTGTTGCAGAGTTTCATCACTAGAAGGTCCCTGGCCACTTTCCCCTTGGACCCTGTAGCTTTGACAGATGGCTGATCATGACTGAAGCTGGTGTGACACTCCCTCCCTCTCCACATCTTCAGAGTCAGCCTTGGCAGCTGGGTGGATTCCCCCAAGAGCCTATCCTCAAGTAGAATTCTCTCTACCCCCCTCCCTGTCATTATGCCTGAGTCAGAGGACCGAGTTATGAAAGTATCAACACTACTGAGGGGAGGATCTATAGATGGATACAGTAAAAGTGACAGGTGCTAGTCACATAAGCAGCCTTTTCAAAAGTAATCCTATGTCCAACTCCAAATTTGCATATCTAGAGTTGCCTTCATATTTTCTTTTTGATTCATAGCTAAAGACTAAGCACTTTGTTAACTTTTCTGGCAAAGGAGAATCATGAGTTAAACATAAAGCACATGATATAAAGCAGAAATGGCTTTCAAAACATACTGTAATTCTTTTAGAGCTAGAATTATTAGCTCTTTTAGAGCTGAATTTGAAAAGAAAAAAGAATGTCAGTGATACTCTGATTCTTTGACAAGGCTGGGAATGAGGTGCTTCTTCTACCTGACATAATGAAATAAGGAATCTGTAGTCTGCTAAGAATCAGTTAAGAGTGGAGACTAAGAAAAATACTCAATTTATAATAGTGACAAAAACTATAAAATTCTTAGGAATAAATTTTAAAAGGAAGGTATAAAACCTATATGAAGTGACTGTAAAATCTTTCTGAAAGATGTAAAATGAAATCTACATAAATTGAGAGATAGTTTTGTTTTCGATGGGAGAAAGACTCAATATTTTAAAGTCTGTTATTCCCAAATAAATAAGATGAAGGTACTGCCATTCCAACCTGACTTCCAGCAGGAAAAACCTGGGAAAATTTATTTTAGAATCAAGATGCAAGATTAAATATCTGAAAGTAACTAAAATGTTTAAAAGAAGGGTTGAGAGGGGCTTGCCTTACCAATTATGAAAGCATGAAATGACTGTGACTATAGTCGTTAGCACTATGTTGTGTAACTGAAATTTGCTGAGAGTAGAATTTAACTGTTCTCCCTCACATGCACAAAGGGATAAATATGTGAGGTGATGGGGTGTTCATTAACTAGATGGGAGGAATCCTCTCACAATGTATATATATGTCAACTCATCACGATATTACACTTTAACTATCTTATGATTTTATTTGTCAATTATACCTCAATAAAGTTGAAAAAAGAAAATGCAGTAAGTAAATTGAAAACATTTTGAAGACAAAAAATAACAATAAAAAAATAAGACAACTGTAATTCAGTTGGTTTTAGCATAGGACTAGAAAAACTGACAGGAAGAAAGCCCAGAAACAGATCAAGATATACTTGAGAACTTAATAAATAAATGGACAAAGAATGGTTTGTATAATAAATGGCGCTGACTTAATTATCCATTCATCTTTAAGAAAAGTTGTACCCCTACCTCCCATATACACACAAATATACTTCACATGGATTGAAGACCTTAAATATTATAACTAAAATAATAAACACATTCAATGATTTAAGAAGATATTTTTATTACTTGGTACTAAGAGAGAATTTCTTTATAAAGACTAGAAATACAGAAAAACCTAAAACCATACAGGAAAAAGAACTATATTTGACTGTCTGAAAGCAGAAACTAAAAGGCTTCAGTATAACCCAAAGTCCCAAAACAAACATGAGAGACTGGGAAAAAGTAAATATTTTATAACACATGTAATAAAATGTTCTTTTGTCCTTTTTACACAAACTGATTTTTAAAAAATCCTATTTAACAAGGGATAAAGAATATGAACAGGTATTTTATAGGAAAGGAAATGAAACTGCTAATAAATATATGAAAAAATGATCAATTTTATTAATAGTTTAGAAATTGAAAATAAAAACAAGATCCCATTTCTTGATTACCATTTGGCAAAACTTTAAAAGAGTCCCAGTATCCAGTTCTGGTAAAGATGCAGAAAAGGGCAGATACATATTATTTGTGGGTGCATGGATTATTACCAATAATTTAAGAAAGTAATTTGGTAATTTCTATTAAAATTAAATAACCATAGACCTTTTGGCCCAGCAATCTCACTTTTGAAATTTTTATCCTAGAGAAATAATACACCAATTTTCAAAGACCTGCAGTCTTACATATTTATTGTAGCACTGTATGTACTGGTAAAAACTGTAAACATCTGTATGTCTATCAATAGGGGAAAAACTGAACAAAATTATTTCCCTGGTTTATCCATACCAGGAAATGCTACACAATTATTCATAGAATGAGTTAAATCTATAGGTAATTTGTTGGAGGGATATCCAAGACCTACTACTGTTAAGTGGGAAAAAAAATAGGTAATATACGTTGTGCTTACAGTACAACGTATACTATTCTAAGTTTTGGTTGTGTTTTAATTAAGTCATTTAATCCCCCAGCAAGTCTATGGAGTGGTTCTCTTATTACTTCTATTTTATAAGGGCAAAGCCAGGCATCAAGATATTAAGTAACATGTCTGAGTTTGCAAAGCCAATACATTTGAATCCAGACAATCTGATTTTAAAATTCCTGCCACCATGGTATAATCACCATACTGAAAGTTATATTTCTGATGTTTAGTATTAGCCCAGTAGTCTAAAGACAAGTCAGCCCTACACCTATACAGATCTGTATGAGCATAAGGAAAAAAGGTTTTAATTGTGGCCGCCTCAGGGAGTGGGATTATAAGAGAAGATTATTAATCAATTCTTCATACATCTCTATCATGTTTGACTTGTGAGGAGGGGCTTATAATTTTTAAAATACCTATACAGAAAAATATTTTAAATTAAGTTAAAAAAATTTGTAAAGGGGGAGGAAAACAAATCTGGGAACATGATATTGAATGCTGCATCTGATTATTACACTTTAAGGAAGAAAATGACTTAATGTAAACACATTAATTTATTCATTCACTCATTCAACAAATATTTATTGAACACCTACCCTGTTGCAATCGCTGGGGATACAGCAGTGAACAAAATAGACATAGACCCTCACCTCATGGAATTACATTCCAGATAGGGATAGACAGATCATAAACAAATAAACAAGCAAAGTAAAGCATTTCAGTTGGAGACAAGAGTTCTACCAACAAAATCAAAGTAAGATAAGGGATATAGGGAGTGAGCCTATGAGTGTTAGGTGAGTTGCTATTTTTTTTTTTTTTTTTTTTTTTTTTTGCTGTACACGGGCCTCTCACCGCTGCGGCCTCTCCCGTTGCGGAGCACAGGCTCCGGACGCGCAGGCCCAGCGGCCATGGCCCACGGGCCCAGCCGCTCCGCAGCATGTGGGATCCTCCCGGACCGGGGCACGAACCCGTGTGCCCTGCATCGGCAGGCGGACTCCCAACCACTGCACCACCAGGGAAGCCCTATTTTTTTTAATAGAATGGTCAGAGAATGTCTGAGGGATAAGGTGACACTTCAGAAGAGACCTGAAGGCAAAGAGGATAACTACCATGTGGATAACTATGGGAAGAGTGCAATAACAGAAGGAATAGCAAGTGCAAAGGCCCTGAGGTCAGAGCATGCTTGATATGTTTAAGGAACAAGAAGGCCAGATTGGGGTGAAGGTGGAGGAACAAAAAGATCATGAGAAGATCATGTAGAGAAGGACTTTAGCTTTTTCTGAGAGTAATATGGGAAGCCATTGGAGGATTCTGAACAGTGACAATGATAAGGTTTATGAACCTATGACTTGAAGAATATTTAGTTGGCCATTTCAGTTTGAAGGTAGTACAGTATTTGCCATTCACTTCGCGTAACACACGTAAACACTGCAGTGTGTCCCCTGAGAGCATTATTTGAAAAGAGGACGTGGCCTGGAGAGTTTCCAGAGAAGTCTGAGCGGGCGGCTGAGTGGAATTGTTGAGAGTGCTTAGAAATCCTGTCCTCATTTGCTTGGACCCTGCTGACAAAATGTGCTTTTCCGTGTGGTTTGTTTCGTGGCTACCCTATTCAAAGAAAAGAAACCTTGGAAAATCGATAAGGACATTTTATTCCAGGAGTATTGTGTTTTGATTTTGAGTGAGGGGAAAATGTCCCCAGGATTTAGCTGGGGCCTGACGCCCCTCCCACACAAAGAACAAAAAACAAAACAAGACCCCCAGGACTGTGATTTGTCAGGAAGCTCTAGAAGCTCAGATCATTTATTTTACACGGTGTGGCCTGAGGCAAACTTAGTGTTGAAGGTCGGGTTCCCCAGAAGCAAATTCTGAGACAGAATTTGTGTAAAAGTGCTTTATTAAGAAGTGTTCCTATGAAGAACCCTCAGGGGGTCAGGGAGTGGGCCTGGGAAGGGAAGGAGCCAGGCAAGGAATTGTGCAGGATCAAGATCACGAATGTCTGAAGGAAAACTGCACACCTCCACGCCACGCATCTCATCCCGCAAGGTTACCAAGCTGTTATACGTCACCCCTGTCAGTCACTGGTCACGTGCTGTGTGAAGTGGAGCAATGCTAAATTCTTAGGCATGTGGATCACAGAGTGGGCTCCACCGAAAATCTCTAAGAGACAAGATCCAGGAGTAAGGACATTGTTTGCCAAAGGGGTCTTCGAAAACTACGAATGAAAAGTAGATTTCACACTTTCCTTCGTGCTCTTCCAAACCATCACGCTTTTCAACAGGAAAATACACCTTTACTACAAATATAAACTTCCATGTTTGAAAAGTGCTTCCCCTGTAAGCAGGTAAGCTGCTTCCC
The DNA here is from genome assembly GCF_964270905.1 of Leucopleurus acutus. Lineage (NCBI taxonomy): Eukaryota > Metazoa > Chordata > Mammalia > Artiodactyla > Delphinidae > Leucopleurus > Leucopleurus acutus. The sequence goes on from NC_139152.1 coordinate 38,120,759, forward strand.
CAGGTGGAAATGACTGCTTCTAAACAACTTAGAAGAGCCATCTTTTCAACAGGTAGGGACAGTACATACTACTTCCTCTGATGCCCAATTTCCAAGCCTTGAGCCAGTCGTACAGACCTAGGTTTTTTTTTTTTAATTGGAGTATAGTTGCTTTACAGTATTGTGCTAATTTATACTGTACAGCAAAGTGAATCAGCTATATGTATACATATATCCCCTCTTTTTGGATTTCCTTCTCATTTAGGTCACCACAGAGCACTGAGTAGAGTTCCCTGTGCTATACAGTAGGTTCTCATTAGTTATCTATTTTATATGTAGTATCAATAATGTATATATGTCAATCCCAATCTCCCACTTCATCCCATCCCCCCCCTTCCCCCTTGGTATCCACTCATTTGTTTTCTATGTCTGTGTCTCTATTTCTTCTTTGTAAATAAGATCGTCTATACCAGTTTTTTCAGATTCCACATATATGCGTTAACATACGATATTTGTTTTTCTTTTTGACTTACTTCACTCTGTATGACAGTCTCTAGGTCCATCCATGTCTCTACAAATGACCTAATTTTGTTCCTTTCTATGGCTGAGTAATATTCCATTGTATATATGTACTATATCTTCTTTATCCATTCCTCCATTTATGGACATTTAGGTTGCTTCCATGACCTGGCTATTGTAAATGAACTTTGGGGTGCATGTATCTTTTTAAATTATGATTTTCTCAGGGTATATGGCCAGTAGTGAGATTGCTGGGTCGTATGGTAGTTCTATTTTTAGCTTTTTAAGGAATCTCCACACTGTTCTCCATAGTGGCTGTATCAATTTACGTTCTCACCAACAATGCACGAGGGTTCCCTTTTCTCCACACCCTCTCCAGCATTTATTGTTTGTAGATATTTTGATGATGGCCATTCTGAACAGAGTGAGGTGATACCTCATTGTAGTTTTGATTTGCATTTCTCTAATAATTAGTGATGTTGAGCATCTTTCCATGTGTTTGTTGGCCATCTGTATGTCTTTGGAGAAATGTCTGTTTAGGTCTTCTGCCCATTTTTTGATTGGGTTGTTTGTTTTTTTGATATTGAGCTGCATGAGCTGTTTGTATGTTTTGGAGATTAATCCTTTGTCAGTTGCTTCATTGGCAAATATTTCCTCCCATTCTGAGGGTTGTCTTTTCATCTTGTTTATGGTTTCCTTTGCTGCGCAAAAGCTTTTGTTTAATTAGGTCCCATTTGTTTATTTTTGTTTTTATTCTCATTACTCTGGGAGGTGGGTCAAAAATGATATTGCTGTGATTTATATCAAAGAGTGTTCTGCCTATGTTTTTCTCTAAGAGTTTTATGGTGTCTGGCTTTACATTTAGATCTTTAACCCATTTTGAGTTTATTTTTGTCATACAGACTTAGTGTGTTTCCAACTGCCTAAGGAAAAAGGCACCAGCTAGTGGTCAGGGACCCATCCTGCTCTCAGATGTGTTTTGTTTGGTCTGCATAATATGTTTAAAAATTGGACTTGCAATATTTGTCTGCAAAAAAAAAAAGCATCAAAAATTTTGCCCACAAAAAAGTATCAAAAATTAATTTGTGTCCAGAGTGTTCATATTATGAATAAGAGGCTGAGAATCAAAGATAAAAAATAATCTATGCTTAGGGGAACAGTGAATATGGCAACATAAAATATCAAAAAAGTGATCGGAATTTCACATCCTAGCATTTTCTTAATAAAAATAATAAGCTGAAGGTAATACACAGCCAATCTGAACTAAGTTAGTAAAACCAGTTTAAAGGGCATTTTGAGGAATTGGTTGTTTATCCGCATTTAAAAAGGAATGATAGAATAAGTTTGCTAAATTAAACACACAGCTTTTGAGGTTATATTTCTACTGGGAAGAAATCATTTGCATCTCTAACAGACAAAAATCTATAAATTAACATTAAAAGTGTGACATTTAAAAATTATAATTTGTAATATTTACATATTGTATATAAATATTACATATTTCATATGTAATTATGCAATTATCAATACATATTACAAATTACATATATAAATATATAATTACACATTACATTTAACTATTACAATATGTAATTATGTATGTTGTAATATTACAACTTACAGATTTATCACAAAATCTGGGCATTTAGTCAGTAGTACACAGCATATCAAACAGAAGTACTTCCTCTAGATGATTAAATAATCCATGGGTGGCACTGCTAAATAATGTCCCAGTTCAATATTGTGTCTTCTCCCTGTCTTATTTCTAAGTTTTGGATAATTTTTAAAATATCTCTGGCTGTGCCACTAGAGATTATGATGGAATTGGCCTGAAGAAATACTCCAGCATATTTTTTTTTAAAGCTGTCTTAAATTCATAAAATATATAAAACCGACCCATCAACATTTTGGAACTAGCTGTGAAGAACCAAGCTGTCGTTGTACAAGAATCTACCAATTAAAATGTTCTGATGCACAAGATGGAGAAATGTCTCTAATTTCTATCTGTGATTGGAGCCGGGCTAACTGGGAGCCTGAATATGGAAAATAGGGATTGGGGCTGGGTTTACTTGGGGGGTTGGCGTTAACATAAGGATTGCTCAAGAGTTTATTAAGAAAAGAGAAGAGATGAAGAAACAGCCCAAAGGACAGAAGAAACAGTAAAAAAAGAGAGACAAGGATATGAATTGAGATGAAGAGACATGATGAGAATCTGGCAGTATGTTGTTCATTTATTTCTGTTACTTCTTGTGGGTTAGAAAAATTCACAGGCATGGAATTGATGGGCAAAAGTGAAGAGCATTTACAATATTAATAGATATTGCCAAAAAAATTGCAACAGTTTATACTCTCACCAGCTGCATATGAAACTGGCTGTTTCCTACATCCTTACCAGAACTATAATAGCAACAGTTTTAATCATTTCTGATATGAAAGTAAAATTTTAAAAGGTATATAAATGTTCTACATTAGATTTATTTACTTATGAGTTAGATTATTAGATTGAACATTGTTTCAAGTGTTTTTATTTCTCTTTCTTGCAGCTCCTTTTTACATTTTTGTGGCCCATTTTTCTGTTGGGATTTAAATATTTTTCTTAGTGATTTTTAAAAGCTTTTGACTAGTTAAGGAGATGAGCTCTATGCTATGTAGCCAAGGACTGGGTAGGCAGAACTTTAAGATGCTTCTAGATGCTTCTTTGTGAATACAGTTTAGTAACTTTCGAACAAGAAAGTCAGTGGAATAGCCTCTATAAAGTTCTAAACAGGAGTCAAACAGACAGGCATTACCTCAAGGGAAGACTGTACCAGAAACATTTTTGTGGTTTAATGTGACTGTCCAAAGCCAAACATCGCTTGGGGTATTGAAACAATGACTGTTGGAAAGAGTCAGGCAAATTTGCAGAGGCACCACAAAGATAGTATTAATTCTCTTACCCACTACCTTCTGTTTTGAATTTTACCACTTTTAGAACCTCTCCCATTGATTCCCCAAAGGGAAACTCACCATGAGGGACATCCGGAGTGAAGACCTGGCATCAATATCAGGTTTCAGTGCCCCTGGGTGGGGGAAGGGGTGGGCGTTGGCTCTGATACAGTGTGCAGCTATAATTGGAGCCCTGCCTAAGCCAGACAGCCTGGAGGGCGTGAGTTGGGAACAAGCTTGTGGTAAACAGCTCTACCTTGCTTGGGTTCCCAAGGTGGCGGTCTCCATAGCACTGGGTGGATTAGTTGCCCTTCCTCCATGGTGGCTTCAGCCCTGGTGGAGTTGTGGACCTGTGAGGGCACCACGGTTAACAGTAGACACAGATTAACAAACTGTTCAGAGCCAGTGTTCAACAGTGACACCGTGTGGTAGCAACAGAAGCTGCACTGCAGTGGGAAGGAAGCCTGCTATGAACTGATTAAATTCACCAGTAAGTTTCTCTTTTGCCTGGAGTTTGGAAGCAAGCACTTCTGGAGCCAAATGCCTCGAGGGTTCTTGGACAATTTGGAGGGGAGGGAGTATCAAGAAAGAGACATGGGGCACCCTGGTAATATGACCAAGGGAATACTTTGAATAATTTCGACCTCAAATTTGAGAGTCAGGTCATACCAGTTGCAACCCATGTGTAGCAAATGTTAGTTTTGTCTCTCATTTGGACTTTTGGGTTTTTTGCCCTTTGGCACTTTTGTAAGTCATAGGGAGTTGCACAATTTTATAGATCAGTTACTTCCTTTGTGACTTCTGTATTTTTGTACGAAGAAAGGCCTTCTGCTCTCTTAAGATATTATATATATGAGATACAGATATACAGACAGTGATAGGAAAACTGTGAAAGGCTTTGAAATAGGTAAAAATGATTACTGGGTGCCCTTTCAGTGGAATACTACACAGCTCTTCAAGGTTACCTGGAAGGATACCTATGATAGAGTGGAAACCATTAGTTACCTAGTAAATGAGCCTTTCCATCTCATTATCAAATAGCCTCTTCTATTTCTCCTCGAAACTTGCCTGAGGCCCTGTTATAAGCTACAGGCCCAAATCTGGTTCTTTAACAAAGACACACAGGCCCAGCGACTCGTGGAAAAGGAGTGTGCCAAGTGCATTAAACTATTAAACACTTGAAAGAATAGACTCCTGGGTAGGAGCTTCTGAGCTGACGTTACTTAGACAACTTTCAAGCTGTACCTGTGGAGTGAGCGTGGATTTACACGACCGCTTTTAGTCCAGAAGCAGACAACTTTATGAAAGCAGAGCATTAACCCAAGATCCAGCAGAGCAAAATTACAAGGAATGGAAGGAGATGATGAGGGAAATCTTACTGTGGTTGTGCTGAGGCTGTCTTAATACTCTTATTTTCTGGATATATAAGGAGACCATTTCTCTTTCTTCTTAAGCTGTCTTTAATCTACAACTCAGTGGACTCTGCTTTTGTAAAGTGAAGGTAAACTCATTCAACTTCCCTCTGCCTCCAAATTAAAAAGCTGTGAGTTCCTTTACTTTTTCACAGCAATAGTTATTTGCATAGTTTCCTTTCTACCAGTATAGAGTTGGAAAAATTGTGTATCAATTCCTTGTAATATCATGTTTGTGAATGATGCCCATTTAATCAAACACCTCTGAGGAACAAAGGTTGATTTTACTTATAAAGCCAATGCCTACAAAACCATCCCAGGAAAGCTGGCCTAGTACCTTCCTTATAGATGGTGAGAAAGGGCACTTCCTGGAAGGGCAGGATCCTTAGCAAATTTTGGGGGAACTCAAATGGAGAGGAATTCATTCAAATTTCTAGACAGCACAGGTGAAATACGGTGGGGTTTCTTGGGCTTGCTTTCCTAGCCTTGAGCTGGCAAATAACAGAGACTTTTAAAAGTGCAATTCTGTGCTCCAATAGCTGTTCAATACTGCATGCCTCCGGATTTGCAAAGCAAACCCAAGAAAGCCTATGTGGTTAATTAACACCTGCTGCACCTATGCAAATCATCAGGCCCAACCTAATGAGGCCAGGCTTTTTTTTTTAATAACCAAGAATAATCTTTGAGATTTTCATGGTTGAAAAGCAGAAAGTTATTAGGAAAATTGGAAAGCATTTGAAAATTTGAAAGGAGCAAAAAAAATTATTGGGTTTACTACCTATGTAATACTAGTTGTCCCTTCTGAGTTATCTGATTCTAAATGAATATTGCTTTCTTTTTTTTTTTTTTTTTTTTTTTGCCTTTGAGCTATTTTATAACCTGGTAAATTGTAGAAAACTGATAGAGACAGAAAAGATTATTGCCCAGAGAAGCAAATGAATTCTGTCTGATGGAGATGTAATTGATTTCCCTCTGTGGAGAAGGCCAGCTTTTCATCTATTAGCAAATTCATTTCAGCATCCCTGATTGCTCATATATGTGTCTGTTCTTTGAATTCTCCTTTGAACCATTTTAAAACATCTTAATTGTTCCTTTATTAACAATGAACTAGGGCTTCCCTGGTGGCGCAGTGGTTAAGAACCCACCTGCCAATGCAAGGGACATGGGTTCGAGCCCTGGTCCGGGAAGATCCCACATGCCGCGAAGCAACTAAGCCCGTGCACCACAACTACTGAGCTCTGCGTTCTACAGCCCGTGAGCCACAACTACTGAAGCCCGTGCGCCTAGAGCCTGTGCTGCGCAACAAGAGAAGCCACCGCAACGAGAAGCCCATGCACCGCAATGAAGAGTAGCCCCGTCTCACCGCAACTAGAGAAAGCCCGCGCGCAGCAACTAAGACCCAATGCAGACAAAAAATAAATAAATTTAAAACAAAACAAAAAATAATGAACTAGATAAATATTTTGACACACTTTGTATGAGTCATATTTCTACATTTGTAAAAAAACAGACATAGTTACCTGTGTGTTTTAAAGTCTTTAATATATATGAGCTCTTTTTAGATATAAGGGGCAATACTAGGATATAGCTTTATTATCTTCAAAAAGCTAGTCATCTTTCCACCATTTATTGAGTAGCCCATATTTTCCCCATTAATTTGAAAGGCCACTTTTCTCGTGTTATTTGTGTTCTCTATTATGATCTATTTATTTCAGTGTAAATCTGTTTTAAGTGTTACTGCTTTATAATACATTTTGATAATCTGGCAGGTTATTATGATGTTGCAGTAACCCTACCAAAGAACAGAGTGTCCTGCCAATTTGGATTAGTCTAAAATTTAAACTAATGAAAGATAAAACATTGGCATACCAAAAATTGGCTCCGTTATTTGGGCCTCATCAACCCCTTCCAGACTGGGCTAACCAGACAGAACCGAATTATAAATCTAGAAGGTAAGCGAGCAGGTTTTCTGAGTTGCAAAGTAATCGGTAAGTCCATAGTTTATTCCATTTTGGAGGGGTAGAGTAACGCACACCCAGACAATTATGTGTAAAATAGGGCAGAAGAGAACAGTATTAGCAGACACGCATGGAACTGCAGTGGAAGTCAGAACCATCAAAACCACAGCAGGACCAGACCTTCTGATTTATAACAAAACCTGCTCATATTCTCAAGCCTTCTGCACGTATGCACTTTCACAACTGCTTGGGTTGGAAAGTGATGACGACTCACACCCTTTGTCCCTGGGGTTTTTTTTTTTTTTTTTTTGGCGTTACGCGGGGGCCTTCACTGCTGTGGCCCCTCCCATTTCAGAGCACAGGCTCCGGACGCGTAGGCTCAGCGGCCATAGCTCACGGGCCCAGCCGCTCTGCGGTATGTGGGATCTTCCTGGACCGAGGCACGAACCCGTGTCCCCTGCATCGGCAGGCGGACTCTCAACCACTGCGCCACCAGGGAAGCCCGTCCCTGGGGTTTTGATTAATTAAGAAATAGAAACAGGAGGCACATAAGGATAAAAGTATCAGCCTTCTTGCTAATGAAGTCAGATCGGTGTCCACAGCTTGGACTCCTGGGCCCCAAATTTCCACCATGAGATTCACACGGGCACCAAGGTGGCCCTGCAGAACCGGCTGTCTCCTGGGCAGCCCAGGGAGAGTCGAGAGCAGCCTCACAGCCAGTCATACCATGAAGGCCCAGGTCGTTCGTGCACTAACCCTGTCCACAGAGGAATTTGGATACCAGACTATGGTCATCTTGCCATCTTGGTCTGATAAAACTTTCCTAAGATCATGGGGAGGAGCCAGTGATGGACATGGAAATGAGGCTGCAGGAGATTTTCCTTCAATAGTTCCTGGAGAAACGTAAGTGTCGACAGGATTTCCTATTTTATGGGTGGTTGCAGTGTGGGTAGAGGAAGACTAGAGTCCCTCCCACAAGATGGCACAGAAACTGATATTCACAAAGATGAACCTGAGTTTAAGAAGAAAATATTACGCTCAGCCTACTCTGATTGCGAAGGATGGAAAAGATGTCATGTGCTTCAGATCAGATAGATTTCTATCGGAAGGAATTTTTAAAGTTTGGGCACCTGAATATAATCTTCCATGAACTCTCGGTGTCCCAGAACACTGACAAACGTGTCAAATCTGTCTCCAACAATCCCAAATAGTGTGTAAGTACCTAAATACCTCCCTTTTTAGTACTGCACCCCAGAAGAATGAAGACAAAAATTCATAAATACTTTTATTCCACATTTTTAATGTTTAAAAACTATGTTAACAGAGCAGTTATAGAACAGAACTTCTTACATGTCTTTATTTACACCACATCCTGGGGGGGGGGGGAAATATGTGTTTGATCAACCATGAATGGCAAAGTTTTGTGACTTGTGACTCACTTAAATCATCCATCTGAAATTCATTTACAAGGTTTTTACATTAATAAAACAGTGGTGTGCTACACGCACTGATCTTAGATGAAGTCTAAAATACACTGAACTCTAGTGAGCGGATTACATACCAACGATCAAGATTCAAGTGTTTTGGGAAAAAGTGACTTAACACAGTCTATGTTGGCGTTGACACTGAAAAGAAAAGGCAATCATGCAAGACTTGCAAAAGCTTGATAAAATAATGGGTTTTTTTTTTCTTTCTTTCATATTTGTGCTCATAGTTAATATTCAGGTCTTTCCCCCCTTTCAGAGATCCCAAAGTTTGGGAAATGCAGCAATTCAATTTTGAAAAAAAAAAAAAAACCCAAAAACCGTTCTCCTCCCCAACTTCTGTTTTCATAAATGCTGTGTAGTGTTAACGGTGAAACAGCATTATGAAGAAACGACTCGTTACTTTGGGTACATCTATTTCTATATGGCAATAATTTGGGTCTAAAACGTTCCTTATTTGTATCTCAGAGGACTAGCTTTGAAATAATTGATCATAACACCAGTATAAGAAATCAACGAAACTATTTCTCAGACATTTCTCTCTCTAAACAATTATGTAAGACTTGTAGGTTCCAAGTTTACATTGAGAGAACTATGTTACCTGGGAGAGAATGTAAATTTTTCTAATTCCCAAACAAAACCGCTAATATCTATGAAAACATTCTTGATATGCAGATACCAGCGACTTCTATTTCAATGAGGACCAACAACTGCAAAAATATACAGCCTATTTATTTACAATATATTTACATACAAATGAAGTATTTCTTGCAATAAGCCTCAACTGCATAGATTCTTCCTTTTAAAGAACAAATTCAAGCCTGTATGCCCATGCGCCCAGTTTCACAGTCCTTCCTCCAAGAAAATCCTAAAGAAGATCTGAGCCTTGCGAATTTTATATGTTTTTCAAGAACTTTCCCTTTAAGATTTAGTGGTATTTTTCAGTTGTCAGCCACCCCATCCCCAATTTGTACCTGAAAGCCTTAGATAACTATAAGTAATTCACCGTGTGTATTTTAGAGGAAGTGTATTCTGCTAAAAGAGTCTCAGAGCTGCCATCTCTAAGGAAACATTCATTAACATCGTTAAATGATGCAGTCTCAATCGTCTTTATTTTGAAAGGGGCTAGAAGTTTACTGTGAACTGGAATGGAGGAATTAAACATTCTGAAAGTTGACACCCTTTCTAAGCCTCATGCCACTTACACTGATAAACAGAGGGGAACTGATTGATGGCTTTTGCACTAAGGCATAAAATCATGTATCTGATCATTTCACTGACCTCCGCCCCACGCCCACCCCAACAAAATGTGCTGTCCAGCACTCTGATCCGCTGAAACCGAGCTGAGCACTAATCTTTTCGGAGCAGTTTGTAGCCCCTCTTGCAGTGCAGCACTTTCAGCAAAGAATTCACTTTAAAGGGAGGACAGTGAACCCAAACATTCTAGAGAACTTACTCCTGACATGAATTCAGTATTTCCTCTGAGGTTGCATTTACAAACGGTATTATCATTTAATTCCTTTCAAAAAAGAAAAAAAAAAACACCCAAACACCTCACTTTTATTTCTTCACAGCTGCCATAACTGTAATCTTATGGTGTGTCAGCCTGCGCGAGCCCCGCTTACAATGATGCACCTGTACCAGCATTTCCAGTGGGAAGGGGGCTGAGACGAGGCCCCTTCCTCCCCTCCCTAAGTCCTGCTTCCCACTTCTTGTCCGCGAGTCCTAGGAACCATCCTCAGAGAATTATGGGCAGGACTAATGAAGAGGAAAAGGAGAGGCAAACTGGCTCCCTGGCAGGGCTTTTTACAACACGGTTTGCTGGGCCTCCACCCTGAGAGTTTCTGATTTTACTGGGTCTGGGGTGGGGCCTGAGAATGTGCATTCCAACGAGTTCCCAGGTGATGCTGATGCTTCTGGTCTGGGGATCCCCACTTTGAGAACCACTGGCTTGGAGGCTTGACGCCAACTCCAGAAAGAAGCCAATTCTGGGGTAACTGTCTGAGGTGTCCTCTGAAATACCGTGACACCTTACCACAGCCCTTTGTCCATCCCAAGCCCCACGGCCATGACCCACGGATGCCCGTCTCAACAGGGTCTGCAAATGTAAAAAAGGAAAAGTGGGTAGAGAGCTTTTTTACCCCCATTTGATTACTGGGCAGTTAAACCATGGTTTACTAGCACTAAACCCATTAAAAGTGCTGTGTGCTGGCTTCTATGACTGGCATGTGGGAGAAGCTATGCCGTGGCATCCTTTTTGGTAGCGGGAGGGAAGGAGACGAACTCCAGGAGTAAGAGGTCCTACAAATAGAAACAGGCAGGCCAGGCCTGAGACCCCAGAGAAAAGAAAGGGTAGCAGCGGAGAACGTCCCTGGCGGTTTACGGCCCACAGGAGGACCCTTCATCCTCCGTAACCCTCCTCCTACCACGAGGTCTCTGGTGGCCCTGAACTTGGTCCCCCTCCTTTGCTGGAGACCTAGCTTCAGGCCACTCTGGGCACCTCTAATTGGTGGTGTGTGACTGGAGTGGGCAATCCAGATTCCAGTAACCACGAGTGAGGGATTCTTGGCAACTCTGAACAAATACCCCCTAGAAACAATATTATATTTAGTGTGTAGGTTCTTTATCAATCTTGTTATATTTATCCTATTTCAGCTAAACTATGGGCTTAGATCGTTTTCTCTAGCTGGTCTGGGGGGCCTAGCCATCACGTATAACCTGGTTTCTAAAGGAAAATGCATTCCAGGTTGCAAACAACTGACAGTTTTACAACTGGTCTGCTTACAAACTGGGGGCTGCCCGTGCTTAAAAAGACTGGACTTCTTTCCCGTCTATACTCTGCAACCCCACTTCCAGTAAGTAACATGAAGGAAACTAGGGATTTCCAGTGTGCTGTGTTATTATAACTAGAGAACAGTTCATAATCCAAAGTACGAAGCTGGCACCGTTCACTAGTGCTGAGATCCTATCTACCAAAGGAAAACATGCTGCTCCCAAAGGCTAAGGTATAATATTCGTTAGTCTACTCATGTAGCAGGAAAACTTCTACAGCACTTGACTGTGTTATTTAAATTCTACCTAACATCTGTGGTACATGTATTTTTGGCTACCAGTTCACTGTTCTGAATAAGAAGAATAAGGGCAGTACACTTTATAGCTAATCCCACACAAATGATGTAATTAGTCCGTGATATTTGACAAATTACAGTAGGGTCTATTGTATTCAGTCAACAATAAACTTAGATAAACATTACAAAGAAGGTTTAAAAATCCTGTAGTATCACAGACATTCACAGCAATGTGCCTCCTCTAAATAAGTATATTTTAAATAATAATAAAAATCCCTTGTCCTGACACGTAAAATCCAGACATCCAAAAATATCACTACACATCCCAAGAGCTAATGATCACCTTCTAAATGGACTCTGTGGGCATAAAATGAATTGTTATAAATTAATGAAGAAAACAGAAAGCAGCATAATATAGCTTGCAGGCTACATTTGTAGTTTATTTAATGGAGGGTCATCCACTCTCTGGCTATTTCATTATTTGGTGCCCTGGACAGCTCAAAGGGCCAGCCAACTTGTTTTGTTGAGTTTCTCTCCTGCTCATCTAACATGGAAGACACTGCTGAGAAGGACAGAGGGCTGTGGATTTTACTAGGTTAAGAAGTCATACATAGGTAGGTACTCGTATCTAAACACCTGAACTCTGACCTAACGTGCATGTAATTCTGGAGCATTATGGTAAAAGCTATGATGATCCCACTAAGAAATGCAGGAAATAACTTCCCCTTTTCCCCCAAGAGGATCACGAGAAAGTGCTCTGATGCCTGCGCTCTCTATGGGACACTAGTCTGTAAAGGGAAGGGGACATTTCCGTGTTACTCCCGGTAAGTGTGGAGGCCTCTGGGGGTCTCCGTGGGGGAGGAACAGAGCCCAGAGCTAAGTGCCTGGAAACTCTGCCAGGAGTCTGCGGTTACAGGCCACTTATCTCTGGATAAGAAATCTGTGCTTGGTGAACTTACGTGTCTGTGGAATTCAACTAGGATGCAGATAAAACACAAGTCCTGCTTCAAGTGACCAGCTCACAGGGTACACACACTTCTCACTGTGTGATACGGACAATCCAATCATAGGTGATGGCCCAGCTCAGGCGGAATGCGGTGCTGGGTTTCTATACTGTCTCCCACGCCTTTCCAAGCTACCTTGTCCCAAACTCTCTTCTTTTTTCAGCCTCTCTGTAGTTCCCTTCACTTGCTTTAGGAGAGGGGCTGGGGTAGGAGTGTGAGGCAACTCTGTCCTCCTGTGTGGTTCACGTCAGGCGGGCAGTAACGGCCCACCCTTGACTAGGGGCGAGAAGAGAGAGAGCACAGACGCCAAAGGCCCCATCTGGGGGAAGAAAGGTACACAGTGATTTCATCACGTGTTCTTCTCAAAGACCATCTCTGAGGGCTCGTTTTCTTTTTTCAAGACTGGATGGATGGTTAATGGAGAAGAAATAGGAATGAGGCTTATTTAAGGTACAAAAATCTTATATTTGTAATAACCTAAATTTATAGATATAAAACAAGTCTTTTAAAGACCCCCCTAAGGTACCCAATATAAAACAGGAATTACTTATCCTAGATCATCCTTGGTTAGATACACATGATTCTCTGTGCAAAAAGCTGGTGGACATGAGTAAAAGCGGCTGGGTTTGTAATTTAAGAAAACGCTTTTCCCCCTTCAACAATACCGATGCAGGGCTGAAGGCTACCTGCACCCGAGGAATATTTCCTTAGGCATTTTGGACAACCTTTTTGTAGGACTCTCGCTTCTCAATTTGTTACAAAGGTATCATGGGTCTTCCCCAATAGAAGTTGACGCAGCTTAGAGTAACTCTGACAGAAATTGTCAAGGGGGAAACAAAACTTCATTTGCTAGATTACCCAGATGTGTAGATTAGTATGTTTACCAAGGTAAGAATCATTCCCATCCCCTTCCCAGCTGAGAACAGTCGCCAGAGAATATCTCTGCACAGAGTGGGATGCGGTGCCAGCGAGGCCATGGGCTGCAGAAGCTCGGCTGCCAGGTGATCAGAGCTGCCTCAAATATTGGGCATCCTCTGGTCCAGCAAGGGTGCGCGCCCTGTGACTCTCATATGATTATCCCTATGTGCTATGTTAACCAAAATAGGCAAATTATTTATGAAACCATTTTTTTTCTGTAAAGCAAAATAAATATATACAATTCAAGATTCTTTTCTTTTCTAAAAAGGTACAGATATTATAAGCTGAACATCAGTAGGAAAATTATGTCAGAATCTGGATGTGTAATAAATAAACATGACGGATGATCATGTTTTCCAAGTTCTAAGAGACGATGACATCACAGAAAAGAGAGTTAGGAGAGTGAAAAATAACTGATTGGGAAAAGTACTGGAAAATATGATTGCGTGCAATTTGGAACAAAAGAAATCCATAATCCTTAAAATTGATCCCCAATCTTGGAGGGACATGAACCATGATAGAAACAGGTCTCTGTTTTGTTACCAAAGTGTTATTCCATTGTGTATCTTGTAAATTTCTGTTTGCTTCTGTAAACTTGCAAAGGATGCGATGAGGGCTTGCTGATGAGTGGTAACTTGACCGTTTCCTTCTCCATCTGGTCTCAGTGGCCCTCATCACCACTTGATGAGCAGGCCCAGTCGTAGATAACCAAGGGAATGCTGACCAGGGAAAACACCACCCCCAGACCCAAGAAAAGGGCAGCCTGGAGTGACAGAAAGGCAACGGTTATTTTCAGGGAAGCAAACATTTCCCACACATACCAGGGAAAAAACAGATATGCTTTTCCCGCTCTTTTTGAGTCCCTCTGTATTTGGAGTTTGTTACAACTATTGCCGAACTGTGAGAATCTTTCTAAAACTGTGTGCATCTGATTCTCCAGGGATGGGAAACTAAGAAAAACCAGCTATCAGAACCATCCTCTGCATTCTGTCCTTTGACTTCACAGTCACCTCAGAGTGAATCTGTTCTACAGCTGACGGTATCCTCACAGCTTCTTTCAGACTAAGACGACAACCGAAAAAAAGAATGGGCTTAGAAAACATACAGGTCGTTTCATTACTCTTTACCAACCAACCTAGGTTATCGCTGGCAGGCAAACATTTCTGTTTGAAAAAGTATTAAAAGGATATCAAAAAGAAAAGTAGATTTGATAGAGTGAACATAGGAAATGGGTGTCCAAAACAAAGTTATTTCAAGGGTTGATGAAGGCCACAGGGGGCAGGTTCCTAACTCCAGAATCTGGAGAACTCGAGATTATAAACTGCTTGGCCTTGAGAGTTTCCAATGAGAGCTGAAATTCAGGGAGAAGGATGAAGCAACATGAGAGCCAGGGGGGCTGGACTAGAGTCTGGATGGGGAGACAGAGGTAAGGGAAGGGGAGAAGGTGAAGGGTGGCATTGGGAGGGTTGCACACAGGCTCACCGTCACCGGTCTGGTGTAACTCCCACTGGGTCCCCAGATGGACTGGATCCCTTGTCTAATGCTAGTTGGTAGATCCTCCTAGCAGTTTTGAAACGGGAGCAGGGTTGGAGAGGCCCAGAGAATTCACGGGCAGTAGGTCTCCATCATTGTCAAACTTAATCTTAGTTTACGTTACTGCTGTGCCAGGGTGACTGCTCTTCCTCTCTGTCCTCATGAAGTCCCCACTGGTCAGCTCTAGAAGGACTGAGGATTTATGGCTTTAGGGATAATCCTGTTGGGGAAGCAGATGCTCTACCAGCATCAACGCTGCTTCTCCTCCATGCACAGCGATGATCCCCCATGCCTATGTCTCTCATCCGGGTCTGTTGACTCAGGTAACATGTGGATTGGAGTGCTTACACTATCTGGGAGGGCGGCTGAGAAGCCTTCTCCGAAGCCAAACATAATGGTGCTCCAGAAGGTACTCATGTAGCAGCCACTTCACCCCTGCTTCCCTCACTGTCTCCAAGTGCACCACCTTCAAGATGCCCTTGAACTTCACCAGACCTGGAAACAAGAATCCCAATATAGAAAGGTAGTTTCTGAATCCAGGTCTGCTGCTCCAAAGCATTTCTGTCAAATCATAAAAAAGACTCTTTACACTAACTCAGCCATTTAAAGTAAGGCATTGCAGGTTCCCTGGGCTGTAGCATGGAGTTACAGGACTAGGAATTGTACCAAAACAGCAGACTGCATAAAATCTTTGAGCCCCTTTCCACTTCAGGTCTTGCTAAAGACAAGGCATTACCCTACAGAGACACAGGATGATAAACGTCTAATCTTTCAGTTGGCCCTGCCCTCGCAGAGCAAAATAAGGCACAAAAGAGCAAAACCTGAAAATATTTTGAGGGAATGGAGAAAATTCTGATATTTTAAATTTCCCAAATGGGCGAACACTAGGACTGCTGCCTACTTTTGAGATCCCTAAAAGTAGTATTAGTTGGTGGAGATGGACTATGTATTTGATATATTTCAGTGAAAAACTAATCAGAAAAATGAGAGTGGCTGGCATGAGACGTACCCAAATTCGTTGAGCTCCTTTATCTCCATCTTGGCTTGTGATTTTTAAATAAAGAGACGAAGGAAGGATGAAAATAAGCATATTAGCAGACGTAACTCCTGAAAAATGAGGAAAAACAAAGTTTGAGGTTGTTATCGTGAAACTTCAGGTTTCTAAACAGCTATTGTAAATAGAATAAGCAGAAAGTCAGAAAGTCGTACCTACGACTCCAAAAATATCCTTCATGGAGGGTATGAAGATCACCAACAAGTTGATAATAACCAGCAGTATGAAGGTCACGAAGACATGACGACATAAATTAAACTTTGTTTTCTTAGCCAGTTCAAATAAAGAAGAACGAACCTGCAGGAAAAGAAAACAAAAAATTCCGTAATGCCCACAGCACGCTGCCTTTCACATTTCTCGGCAGTGACTGAAAGATTGGTGCACAGGCATTTGGGACATGTTTTGCCATGCCTAGTGAGTTTATAGATAGCTTTAACAGTTTGGGAAGCAGGGGGGCTTGACTTAAGATGGGAAGTCTTTTTCTTTACGAATAAAACAGGGGGATCGTTTCTGTTTTATCTATGACTGAGTGTTCTTTTATGGTTCTTCTATATTCCCCTGTCACGGATGACTGGGATTCAAACAGTCTATCTACATTTCTCTGTAAAGAAGAGGGACAGATAAATTAGAACGAAGATTCATTCCATCAGAAGGTTACCCTAACTCACTGATCCCACTTTTTTTGCAAAGAGCTTTGGGATCCTTTCTTGATGCAGTTTCAATGATGCAGGAGAGTTCCCTGCAGCAGGCTTGCTCTGCAAGGAGACCTCAGCTTTTCTCAAGTTGCACTGAGGCCTTTTACTCACCGTGAAAAATAACACCGGCACCGTGAGGATGACAGCGACAATGACAGCCAGCCGCACGGTCAGGATGAGGATGTCATCTTTACTCTGATACTTGTGGAGGAGGTCCGAATGCACGTTTTCTAAAACGAGGGAAACGTAAGAGGGTGTTAAAACAAGACAAAGGCACATCACGGAATGATGGGTTTTCTGAGCCACAAAGAATTTGTAAACTAAAGGGCAAGGAAAGCAAGGTTCTGGGTATCGAAGTGTCTATTCACAATTTATAAAGTTGAAAAGAAAAATCCCCTGTGTGAGATGGGCACCACCTGTCCACACGTACCTGTAGCAAAAAGGAATGTACAGTAATCACTAGAAGAAGTTATACCAAGTGGGGAGCTTAACTTACACTACACTAAACCTAAGAGTAAGTTGGGGGTAGAAATACCACACGGTTGAAGCACAAAGCCCTTCTTCGTCTAGCTTCTCCCCGACTTGGTGCCACTCATCAAACAACACAGAATAGCCTCACTCTCGCTAAGTGGACTGCAGGCCCCACGGGGCCACTTTCAAACTCTCCTCTTATAACTCAATGTCCAAGCAGCAGAGGTACCCATGGAACTTCACCATGGTGAAGTTCATCATTCTTCTCTTCCAGGTATGTTTTCCTCATAAAAAAAGTACTTAGCTTATACACCACTTTGAACTTTTTCTCAACTCTGAACTTCAGGAAGTGTCATTTCAAAGAGAACCAAAGCTAGAATGGCAGCCACTGAGAGCAAGAATGCTCACTCGTGTCTTTTTTATCAATGACTTTTGAGCAGTTAGTTGTGATTTAGGGATGCTCATGAGAAGAGGTGAGCTCAAGGTCCTTCTA
Source organism: Leucopleurus acutus (assembly GCF_964270905.1). Classification (NCBI taxonomy): domain Eukaryota; kingdom Metazoa; phylum Chordata; class Mammalia; order Artiodactyla; family Delphinidae; genus Leucopleurus; species Leucopleurus acutus. The sequence continues at coordinate 38,138,272 of NC_139152.1, forward strand.
CTCTGCCATCTTATCTCCAACTGGAAAACGCTCACTCCTTTGACGAAAGATAGTTTCCCTCCCCTCTCAAGGTTCAGGGTGTGGAATTCCAATTCTAGTCAGGGCCAGAGATGGGTCTCAATTTTAGAAAAAGGGCCCTAGGATATAATAAAAATCTCCTTAGTTCTAACTTCCTTGATTCAAAATTCATAACCGTCTAAAAATAGCTGAGTTTTTTCTTTGACCTAAGAGTATGAAAGGGTTTGGTATTCTATTCTATGTGGGAAAAAAATGGATTTGCCAAGAAAAATCATAGCTTAAACAAGGTTGCAGTGAGACCATTCAACTAACATTAGGTACTCTCTCTCTCTCTCCCTCCCTTTACCCACCCTAATCCCTACAACTCTGCAGGAAACTTAAGAACACCATCTTTATGCAGAAATTAAATGTGGTATTTATGGACTCACTAGACAATGCTATTCTCTATCGCTTGTGAGAATGTTAATAAGGGAATTCCCTGGCAGTCCAGTGGTTAGGACTTGGTGCTCCCCTTCCTCTCTAGGATGAATTGATCATCTCTAGATGTGTTTAAATTTTGAGACATGTGTGTTTATGAAAAAATGCCCCCAAGAAATATTATTTAATAGAGAATGTGAAATTTATGTATTTAAATTTATATTAGGTCCCAAATTATAATGATAACGAAAGATGTTAAATAAAGCTGCAGGATGCTTGGAATAGAAGAAGATGAAGAAGTAGTAAAAGAAGGTAAACTATTCATACAGGGTCAATAAAAGATACAAACGAAACCTTGTTCTTTTTCAGATTCCATTTCTTTCAACTTTCTATGTCACTGCTTCAAATCGTTGCAAGGCTCCACCTGCAGCTGAAGGATCAGGTGCTTTATTTTTATTTATTTATTTATTTTTGCGGTACGCGGGCCTCTCACCGTTGTGGCCTCTCCCGTCGCGGAGCACAGGCTCCGGACGCGCAGGCTCAGCGGCCATGGCTCACTGGGCCCAGCCGCTCCGCGGCACGTGAGATCTTCCCGGACCGGGGCACGAACCCACGTCCCCTGCATCGGCAGGCGGACTCTCAACCACTGCGCCACCAGGGAAGCCCCAGGTGCTTCATTTTTAATTAATGCAGAGTGTCATGAGTGTAGCACTCTACTCTTTCTCACTTTCAAAATCTGTCTCTCTTTTCTATTAATGGAATCTGACCCAGTTCTCAACAGCAATTAGGAAAGCCTTCTCTGATTATAGTTTTAAACTTTCCTCAGTAAAGGTGGCGTGCTTATAAAATGCAATTTCTTTTAAGGACAGTATTAGGAGAAAAAATTACAGTATATTGTTTCAGTAATTATTCTATTGTGCAGTCTGCATGAATATGGAAAGGAACCACTGCCATTTGCTTTAAGTAGAGGAAAAGGTCACCAAGTCAATGGACAGATTTGTTGCTTTTTGGGCTATCATATTAAAAGTTATTTTGATATTGATTTTTACTAATTTACTTACTAATACCTATATTTATGTACTGACAGAAGGTACTTACCATAGAATGTCAAGTAGCCAAAAATGGCAGTCAAGAAATACATAACAAACATGGCGAAAAAGGAGATATTTGAAACCATCTGCATCTTTTTCTGTGATCGACTAAAAACAAAGATAAAGGAATTTGAAAAATTAAAAACCACATTACTGAATGTAAGCACCAGTGTTAACACTGAAGAATAGAACTTAACCTTCTATCAGGCTGGGGCTGACCTGACCACCTGAAATTACCCCCAGCAAATATGCCAGTTTATAATAACTTCTTTTACACCAAATGGGTATTGTGAGAGAGACAGCCAGGTAATGAACAATCCCTTGAATGTTCTTCCCCATTCTTTTGAAAGAATATCGAGTTCTCATCTGTAGAGCAAAGAGTATTTTTTAACGTTTGTTTGATAGATACTATCTCTACACTCAGCATGCACAGGAAAAAGGCAGAATAAATTCCAAAGCTGTTCTCTCACCTCGGGGCAGAGCTACAACTTGACCTCGGTGTTCAGTTGCTAAAGCTGCTATTTAAGTTCCGGTTTTCCCACTGAATAGCCCCAGGGAAGCCTGTTTGTCTCCAGAGCAATGAGTGCCTAAGAGCTCACAGCTGGGATAATGAAGGGCTCTCTCTTTCTCTCTTAGGTCAAGTTTACTCTGGGAGTTTGCATGAACCTCTAAGTTTCTTTAACTGCCCAAACAATTAATCCACAAGACTTGTACCCAACAGTCGACCACCAACAGTCACAACATTTGAGTGTGTCGTAAAAGGGAGTATGGAAAACGAGAAAAATTGAGAAGTACCCATGTGAGGAAATTACAAACTAAAAGCTGAACTATTAAATTTAAAAGATGCCAAAGACGTATTTAAACACCCTAAATATAAGGTCATAAAGTAAGCCTGATGAACACATAGATAGGTAGATGTAAATACCGATACTTCAAAGTTTACTCATATATCAATTAAATATGAAAGAGGAAGACTAATGAGTGAATTCAATGCTAAATAACATCATCTTTATTTTTGTTTCAAAATGGAAACAGATAGCTATATTGTATGTCTTTCTGAGTTTAAGACTATACCATGATGCCTACTTCAAGAAACAAGAAAAATCTCAAATAAACAATCTAACCTGACACCTAGAGGAGCTAGAAAAAGAAGAACAAACAAAGTCCAAAGGAAGGAAACAAAGATCAGAGTGGAAATAAATGAAAGAGAAACTAAAAAGACAATAGAAAAGATCGATGAAACTAAGAGCCGATTCTTTGAAAAGATAAAGAAAAATGACAAGCCTTTAGCTAGACTCACTAAGAAGAAAAGACAGAAGGCCCTGATAAATAAAATCAGAAACAAAAGAGGATAAATAACAATGGATACCACAGAAATACAAAGGATTACAAGAGAATATTATGAAAGCTATATGCCAAAAAATTGGGCAACCTAGAAGAAATGGACAAATGCTTAGAATCTCATAACCTTCCAAGATTGAGTCATAAAGAAACAGAAAATCTGAATAGACTGATCACTAGTACAGAGATTGAAACAGTAATCAAAAACCTCCCAAAAAACAAGTCTCCAGGACCAGAGGGCTTCCCTGGTGAATTCTACCAAACATTTAAAGAAGATTTAATACCTATCCTTCTCACACTCTTCCAAAATTTTGAAGAGGAGGGAATGCCTCCTAACATTTTATGAGGTCAACATCACCATGATACCAAAACACACAATGTCTGAGAAATAGTTTCGTTGATTTCTTATACCAAAACACACAAAAAAATTGCTGGCCAATATCTCTGATGAACATAGATGCAAAAAATCCTCAACAAAATACTAGCAAACTGAATACAACAATACATCAAAAGGATCATACACTGTGATCAAGTGGAATTTATTCCAGGGATGCAAGGATAGTTCAACATTCTCAAATCAATCAATGTGATATATATACCACATTAACAAAATACCCACTTACGATAAAAACTCAATGAAGTGGGTACAGAAGGAACCTACCTCAACATAATAAAGGCCATATATGACCAACCCACAGCTAACATCATTCTCAATGATGAAAAACTGGAAGTTATCTCTCTAAAATGAGGAAGAGGACAAGTGTGCCCACTCTCACCACTCTTATTCAACCTAGTATCGAAAGTCCTAGCCAGAGCAATTAGGGAAGAAAACGAAATAAAAGGCATCCAAATTGGAAAGCTGTCCCTATTTGCAGGTGACACGATTTTAAATACTGAAAACCCTGGAGACTCCACCAAAAAACTATTAGAAATAATAAACAAGTGCAGTAAAGTTGCAGGGCACAAAGTCAACATACAAAAATCTGCCATGTTTCTGTATGCTAAAGATGAGCTAGCAGAAAGAGAAATTAAGAAAACAATCCATTTACAGTTGCAACAAAAAGAATAAAATACCTAGGAATAAAACTAACCAAGGAGGTAGCTACAGAGAATAGAGTAGTGGTTACCAGAGGGGAAGGGGCTGGGGGAGGACAAAATGCATAAAGGGGATCAACTGTACGGTGATGGATGGAAACTAAATTTTTGGTGGTGAGCAGGATGTAATGTATACAGAAGGAGAAATATTAGGTTGTACACATGAAACCTATATAAGTTGTAAACCAGTTACCTCAAAAAAAGACACTATGCCATGATGACTATTTTTATGTGGAAAGTCTGACAACAATAGGCTAAAAAGAGAACCCATGAGGGAATTTCTAAGCCGGGCTTTCGTTTTCTCTAACAGCAATCAAAAACAAATCCATATAATCATTGTAATCGTTTGAAATGAACAACAATATTCTTTTGTCCAGTTTGTGGTCTTAACATAAATTTCTTCCTGCCTGATTTACCAGCCTTTTCCAAGTCAACGAAAAGGCAAATCAGATGCAGTGTATTTAGTGGCTCACAGATGGGTATGAAGATTATTATTATCCACTTGCAAAATAATCATAAGTAACATAAAGCAACACAAATACTTGAACTCTCTTGAGTAATATAGCATTTGAAAAACCAAATCAACAAGAAAAAGCCCACAGAGTAAGCCGCTTTATACATTTATGGCCAAAATATACTGTAGGTTAGTGATTTTTCTTGCTTGAGAATGGCAGAAAGTAAATGTTGAAGCTGGGTGATGAGTCAGCGGGGATTCATCATGTGAGTCCATTTATTTTAAATACAGTACTTGCCTATTAATGAGGGGCCCTAAAATGATTCAGTTTGCAAAAAAATTAAACACATCTCTTACTCTTTAAGCTCGCTGTAAATTGGCAGGACAGACGGGTGGCAGACGAATGCGAATGCAATTGTTGGTAAAGCGTACACGGTCTATTTGAAAGAAAAAATATAAATGTTATGGAAAGGCATTTTTACCATAAAAACTGTACAGCTCCAGTATTTCTGAGTCGTCTTTTCATCTGACAGCCCTTCAGAATCCCTGGATTATTTGGTTATTAGGAGAGCTTTGGTATCGAAATAGGAGCAGCTTCTCTAAGAGAGCTTATCTAGCTTGAGACATTAGGCACTTGGCAGACAGGGGTCCTAGAGCTGGGCTCACCCACAGTGTATTTTACAACCTCCAGGCACTGCGTCACCCCGTACTTATGTGGCGCTAGCCGGTTACACAGCACTTTCCTACATTATTTCACTGAATCCCCACAGCAACCCTGAGGCAGACCAGTGCTGTTCTCCTGACTCCCTCCAAGACAGGCTAGGCAACACGCCCAGAACTTCCACCTCCGTTTTACTGCTCTTTGCACTATACAGGGCGCATCAATCAGCCTTAAATATGGCATCTAAAAGGAAAGTTACTTTCTAAAAAGAAAATCACTTCACTGCTTTGGCTGTATCCTTGAGAGTTAAAAGACGGCGAGAGAGAGAGAACGAGCTAAATTCGTTTTCTTCGATAAGGTTTTTTAAAACTCCCAAATTCAATATAGTAACTTCTTATGCAAAAAGAAGTTGGCAGAGAAGGAGGGAAAAGTAACATTTCTCATGCTCTAATTTTGCCCAAGCACTGTACCAGGCACATTCTAACAAAACCCTGTAAGATACAGAATAGAATAGTTATTTTACAAATGGGGTTGATAATTTGCCTGAGGATTCAAATCCAAGCCTGACTGGTTCCATAGTCCATCATTTCCCAATATGTCGTATGAACGTTCCTTAAGTGCCAATTTGTGGTGGCGTCTGTATTTCAACTGTACTTGCTGGGGAAGTCTGAGGTGTTCCTTTCTGTCACCACAAGATAAGAAGCAGTGGGCTAAGGATGTTAGTTATTAATCTGTTTTTAAAGATCTACAAGGAATAACAGAGCTGAGACAATTATCCAGAAAGAGGTTTTCACAGGGAATACTTAAGGCTGTCCTACACATAAACTGGGTAAAAGGGAGGATGAAATATACAATTTGTATATTTCTCCAAGGTCCCTAAATGGATTGTGGCAGTTGGAAGCAGTGATACAGTGTTCTTTTGAGAACAAACACATCAAAGACAGTTTAATCAAAAGAAGTCTGAGAAATACAAATGCCCTTAGTAGAAACACTCGTTTTTCTATTTAAAGGATAAGAAACTTACCTTTGAATTGAAGGTAACATATTTTGGCGTACACATGCCAGCATTTGTTGAATTAGCACTTATTGTTGAATTTAGCTCTGAAACAATGCAGGGAATTTGAAATTTCTTGTATATAACCTAGTATTAAAAAATAAAGGAGAAACAATCAGACGTTATCACATAAAGCCAAATAATGCATAATTATTACATAGCATCATATTACAGCAAAACCAAGCCAACCATTTCAATCGGCACTTACCACAATTAGGAAAAAAACCATACAGCTCAAGGAAAATCCACTAGTATAGCCAAGGTAGCCTAAAAAAAAAAGTTTAAAGAATTATTATGATTTCATCCATCACCTCTTTCAATGCATTCTTTCAAGCATAGTTTGGGGTTCCAATAGTATTCATACATGCTAGTATTAATACAAGATTATTTGATAGTGCTACCTTACTTGGCAAAAATGGTGACTTGAAATTAAAACATTATAGCATTGTGTTTTGATTCCAGTTCTTCCTGACACACTAGACAGAGAACACAGATTCCCAGAATCCAGGGGAAAAGACCTTCCCAAATTTGGCCATAGGTCTCTGTCGCTGTACTCGGATGGATTCCTATGGCCAAATCCCATTTACTCCTTGATCCATTCAATAATTCTTGATTATGCACATACTGTATAAACACTGAATATACGCAGAGGAGAGGAAGTGCTTTCTAGGGAGAAACTGAACACCTGAGGATCTCCACCTTGCTCCCCTTGGAATGCCTGGGAGATCTCCAAGCACCATAACCTCCAGAAAGGCAGAGTTCAGTGGTCTCTGGGGGCTGCACTATTCTCACCCCTGGGGGAGAAGAGCCCTTCTCCACTAGCACTGAAAAGAGCTACATGTATATACACAGAAAAGCTTAAACACAGACTCAGAAACCAGATAATTAAGTAGCTTAAAAAAAAATCTACTTATAGGTCTCACAGAACAGCTACAGAGGCTTGGTATTTTTCATACAAAACAAAAAATTATGGTTAGCAATCATTTTGGGAAGAACGTTAAATGTCTGCCTTGAATGAGCCCAGAATTAAAGGAAATGCATTTCAGAGGCTTTGGACTGGACGGCAGTCTGGCTGCATTATTCCACACACGAAATGTCCATAACATCAGGGACCCTGGTCTCCAAATACACACACACAAAAATGTCAAAACCAAATGGATATGACTTAGTGATTATCTACCACTTTTGACTTTTTGCTTCTCTCTCTCCCTTCAATGAAGCAAATAATTGAGACCGGTTAGACTCTGATAATTTTAAGAGTGATTCATAATACTTTGGGGTAAAATATAAGCAACTTTCTGTCTTGATATCAGATGTGAAATTCTGCTCATCTAAATAATCAGAGTATGTAAGACCTTGTATGAGGAGAATTCCATTTCCTGGACTTTGTGCTTTTGGACAGAGCACTGTCTGTTGCTGGTCCCAGGACCTCCCTTCTTCCCTCCACAGCTTAGTAGAGGGATTGCTTAGGAAGTCACATACCAACCAGTGTTTTTATCCCATGTTAAAGTCAAGCCTGATTAATACTTGTAATTTATCACTCATTTAATCTTTACCCTACAAGTGCAAGCAGAGGGCAAAGTTGTTCGTTTTTATTAGGTTTCTGATTCACCTGGGTACTGCAGAGACTATGAGAAAAGCAAGCTCTTACCTAAGTTCTTCAAGAGACACAGAGGGAGAATTATGCCAAAGGTAACTACCACCACCAGAAGGCGGCCATCCACGTACCAGGCTCTGAAAGGCATGTAAGCAGTTAGGTCACATTTTCTTAGAAAGTGACTTTTCTTTCCTCACACATAAAATTTCACAGTATTTAAACTTTGTTAACTATTACTAATGTTTACCATTAACTTTTATCATTATTCAGGTTTTATCCAACCACTTGGACCCAACCACTAGTCACTGACTATCATCTCTCTCCCCAGGCAGCAGAAGAAGAGACACTGCTTCCCCCCTCACTCCCACTGGCTAAGCATGCCTTTCCTCTGAATTATTTACGTCGTTTCAAAGCTGAATGCACACATTACGTTCTGTCAGATTACAACTTCTCTTCTCAATTATTTAAAGAGAAAGTTCCTTTCTGTTTTGCTTGGCTAATATCATCGCAAAACAAGTCACCACAGGTAGCCATTGCTTTCTCCCTAATCCCTTGTATTTGACCTTGAATCCTGATGAAAGAACACTAGGAACTCTGGTTTCTATGATCCTCCCTTGAAAGAAAACAGAGAAACTAAGACTGACAAGAACTGTTAAACAAGAGGTAGTCAAAACACAGGATGCACTAAACGCAGCTGCAACGTTTTCCAAGGTTAGCTGCATCTTTAATGAGGCTGGCTCACGTCAGTTCTGCTCCCCAAATGCTCTGTCCCTTCTTTAAGGAAGAGACTCGGGTCTTAATCTTGCTTGTTCCACTTCTGTGTCAAAAATACTCCACATCTGTTCTATTTCATAGAAACTGGATGTAGATTTCAAGCTCTTGGGAAATTGCAGCACCTAGCGTTTACAGCATGACTGATGAATCTACCTTTTAAATGCTCAGATTCAAATGGCTCTGCCTGCTTCCTTCATTTATATACCCCCAGAAACAACAAACCAAGAAAAAACAGCCTAGGGAAAACTTTGTTTCTGCAGTCGTCATAAAAGAAAAACGTTAGTTAGCCCACATTTCAATTAAAAGCATTTTAGTTATCTCGCAAACAACGGTCTATAACTTACGAAAATGTCTCTTCCTTTCCCATTAGAAACTTTATGGCAGAGGGTAGTTCATTTTTTACTATGAAGAGGTAGCTCAGCATCGCTAGAGGAAAATGAGAACATTTTTAGAAAGAGGATACTGAGGCTCACGTTGCAAGCTATATAAAAGGTCACCAGCCTGTTCCTAGACTAACCTTCAATAAGACACAAAGACAGCTGTAGACACTGTCCCAGTATCCTTGGTTGTTAAGCGACTACCGTGCCTGCTGGACTTTCCAAGCGCCATTTTAGCAATGAGAAGGATACTGCTTGAATTACGTTAAAATGCATGTGGCCACCCAACCACCGGGATTAGAAAGAAATAATAATGTTCACAACATTAATGTATAGAAAAACACGATCTTTTTACCTCCAGTGTTCTGTAGGGAGGTGGCCCCAAAGATGACAAGTTTCCCTGTGGTGCCAAAGACCTGTTCTCCCAGCTTTTCGTAAACCATGCAGCCTGTTTAAAAACCACAGTTGAGAACAGAAGAAATGACAGAGTTCCCTATGTTAAAAATAGCCAAGATTTCATCACTCTATTGACGAGTCCCCAAGTTATTGTGTCTTTATCAAAAATCACACAAATAGCCTTCTTGGCTTTGCAAGGGTTAAGGCATTCTCATGACAAAACAACCCCTTGACATTTTTGAATGTCAGACATGACCACGATTTTTTTCTTTTTCAGGTTGGCGACAAAAGCACCGCAAATAAACGATGAGGCCATAAGACTTATTTGTTTTACTGTCTCAAAAGTCTCCCTGCTTTACTGGGGGGGAAGTTCCCACTCTGATCTTATTCTCAGGTCTGGTGTGTATCATTAAAATAAAAATTTGATTTAAAAATAAAAATCCTGATGCTTGGGAAGAAAAGTTCCTTTTGAATGAATCACCTGAACTGATTAGGCTAACAAGGAATTATCTTAGTAATATTCCAACAATGCCTCATGGGTCCTAAATACAGTAACAAGCTTAGAAACGTGTAATAACCACGACATCAGAATTCTGACCTTTGATAAAATTTAGTTCAGGGATTTGCAACTCACAAAAGAGGGAAGCAGATAACTCTGTCAAGAGAATAATTTGGCCATAGCAAAATTCTAAAGTGTTCAACCGGCTCATCTCAATAAATACTACAATGTTAAACCATTCATTTAAGAAAATGGGTTTATACTTCTTTGTAACAGTTCAGCTCACGTTTTTCAAAAGGTTCACAGGAAGCAATATGAGTCAGACCACAATTAAACTTTTGTTTATTCTCTCATAAGACTGGTGTTTAACCTAGACAATGGTTAGATCTGCAGTTTATTAGAAAATGTTCCAGTTAAATGGAGTCATCTACCTACAGTAATAGTCGGCCAATGTGGTTTTAGCTAGAGTAAAAGTCAAAGTATTACACACATAATCCAGTGTCCCAGGAACAGAAAATAAACACTTCAGGTATTACGCTGCCCAGAGAACCTGAAGTCTTTTCACAGCACACTCACTCCCACGTTGCATTGGGAATCACGTTTTCTCCTTGGAATATGCACGAAAGGGAATGAAAGCTCTGTTTACTTTTGAAACCTTGGAGGCTGTCATATAAAAACATGGGGTCCTTGGTCTGATTTTATAAAGACCTAAGGAAAAAGCCGAGGCCTTTAAAATGAAGTCATCTTAAACTAGAAAAGCAGGTGTAGTTGAGGGTTCTCTTTAAATGGCAATGTTATTCGCCCATTGCTCATAACAAGTTAACTTATATGTTGCTCTATCTACTCCTCTAGGTAAATTCCTCTACAGGTCTTCCAGTGACGACAGGTCAAAGTACTGTGTTTCTTTAATAATCAAGTTGCTGAACAGGGAGAGTATCATTTGCTCACAGTATCACCATGAGAATCAATGACCCTGGCTTTACAAAACTAGACGTGCCATCAGCTTACCTGTTTCCTTTGAACAGATCAACAGAAGGTTGATTGAATATATGGACAGCAGTGTTACTGAAGTCAGAAGTACCCTAAAGCAAAGAAAATAAGTCTTGTGATAACTATGAAGAACACAGACCCTGACCTCACATTGCATTGGGTTGGCCAAAAAGTTCGTTCAGGTTTTGCGTAACACGTCACGGAAAAACCCGAATGAACTTTTTGGCCAAACCAACAGAAAGGCCAAGGCTGATTTAGATGTTACACGGTTAACGCTATTCATTGACAGGATCCAGATACTGGAACCTATTAGTCACACCCTCCTTAACATCCTCAATAAAAAACGTTCTACCAGGTAAAGAACTGCTCATTAGAATGTAACTCCAAGAATTCAAATGCTTTGTAATCCTAAGCGTAAACAGAAATAGCTTTCTGGGATCATTTCAGTTGAGGCCACTTTAAAACAACATTGTGAAAGAAAGCTTTTGTGGCCTATGGTGCACTTGCTGTGACACCCCCGTGAGGAAGTGTGAGAGAGGGGCGTGAGGGTGGGAGTGGGGTGAGTGGGGATGTTGAGGGAAAGGCTTTCAGTGACCCTTAGGTCCAGGACCACGTGACTGTGGGCACCTTGCTTGATGTCTCCCATCCCTCGCCTATAACAGAAGGCCAAACGGTGTCTAGGTTCTTTTCACCTAATTACTTTATGGCTATCTTTGAATCTATACATTAGACCACTGAGATAATTCACTTTTTTTTGCACCCGGTTTCTCTTAAAATAATAATAAGTTTCCCTCTCTTAACGGATGGGAAAAGTTTGACAACCAAGCGGAATGAGAAGACTTTGTTGAACGACAAACTCATGTTTTTGTTTTAGTACATCTGGCTCATTATCAAACCTTCCTCGAGAAAAAGCACAGTTAGCATGATGTGGGAGATGGCATAGATTATTTCTGAATCGTTTGGTTAAAACAGACCTAAGAATTGCAAATAAAGCTTATTTATTTAAAGAACTAAATTCCAGTCCCCTAGATAAGACCGCTCACTTCCTGATGTAGGGAAATATGTCCCAGGAACAATGCATTACTGCAATTGATTCCATGTTTGAGTAATTAAGGCAATTCTTTTTCTAGCAAGTACTGCTGAGCGGTGCTTGGCGCCTTGTGCAATTCTCTCTGCGTGGGCCTCTTCCCAGCCCTTCCCCCACTCCGCACACCTGCTGAACCACTGCTCAGATGTCACCTCCTCAGGTACCTTCCCTTGCCCCAGGCAGAAACACTGCTTCTTAGCTTTCTCTCGTCTCGCGGCATTTTGTTTCTCCTCCGTTTCAACCATGCGGAAATAAACGGGGGAGTACAGACAGCCAAGGGCAGAGCAGACGGACTGCCAGAGACTGGCCAGAAACCATAAAAGAGTGACAGGGCTTGGCAGAAGTAAAACAAACACTGGGAGAAAGAATGGAAAGTCTATGGGAGGAAGAATGGAAAATCTAACACTTCAGGTGAAAGTCCAACTGACCGGCTAATAAAGGGGAATTTAGGTTAAGATATGATTGTAAAGAAGTACATTCGGACATATATTGACTCAGATCCCTGAGTAAGAGGGTGAATAAGAGGGTAAGTCCCTTATTACCTATTCTGGTTAAGGGACACGAAAAACGGAGAGCAAGCATTTATTAAGCAATCCAGCAGTTTTGAGATCTGTAATGAAACACGATTTGCTACGCTCTGCCGGAGAGTAAGAGACAGGACACATCTGTGGTATGATTTTTCTTCATCTTATAAGATAATATTTATGTTAAGGAAGCATGCCTTGAGTTTCACTCAGAGTTCACTCATGTTGATACTGAACCCTAAGTGGCAACTTCCACAAGAGCCTGTGACGGGCCACAGAGGATTTCTGTGGCACAGAGAAGATCCTGGGCTACCAACTGGGGATAGAATGGATGCAATTTGAGGATTAGCCATGGGCTCTTCTGAAGTGACCCTGTCCTCTGTTGAATTGACTCTCCTGGGACTGACCTGGGGAGGAGAGGACATATTACCACTGGGCCCCAGGCTAATGAGTAAAGAGTATGACCTTTCGAAATATGTACATTGTAGGAGGGATAATTACTAACATCTACCTAATGGGTAACCAAAGGCCCTCAGCCAGGGAGAACTGGGTCCTCAGTAGCAAAAGAAACATTCTACGGAAACATCTGTTCCCCCAGCTGGTAGCCCTGGGACCACATGTTCTTGCACATAGCGGCTCTGAGCCATTCTTTTGGGTGGACTTCTCTGTAGATATGCTCAGCTGGCCTGTGGCCTTCGGCAAAAGAGAAAGGATTTCTTCATAAACTCGTTTCACCTCTTTTTCTTTTCCAAGTGGGAGAAAAGTGTTGATCGGGGAAGATTTTAGCAGGGAGCTCACCTATCTTCTTCCCCAAACTTAACAACAGCAGAATGAGATCCTTCCACAGCGATGACAAGCCCCTTGCTCTCATGTCTGAGAGACATCACACCGCACCCCCGGCCAAACGACCCATAGTAAGTCTGACAGCCAATCCCTGGAGACCCTTTTCTCCATCCCTCCCAACATATAGACCTTCCCTTCCAAGACTGAAGACTAATATAAAGCAAAAACCTTTTTCTCTCAGGTCACTAAAAGGTGACTTCTGTATGTAAAACTCTATCACTGCTTTAGCCTATAACAGAATCTAGCATTAATGGAATTAAAATTTAGAAAAGTATATCTCCCTATTTAGATTCTTGGAAAGAAGCAATAAAATATCGAATTGGTTATCACAGATCCTAGAATAGTTTAAGAGGATCCAGTCGGAGCTGACATCTGAAAGAAAGAGCAGGGAGAATGACTCGTGAGACTAAGGACTTATTGGAACATTTCTTCTATCTTGAGCATGACTGTGCCCCTATTTACACAAGTAAATATTTGTACATATAGTTTGGTTTCCTGGAGGAGAAACATAAGCTGGTATTCCTGTGCTAAGAGGAACAGAAGTGATTCCTTTTTTTTCATTTCATCTGGGTATCATGTTAGCTTTCACACAGCTAACCATGGACCAAAAGTTTCCATATGGTTGGGGCAAAAGCTGCTCGCTGAAAAAGGCATGTTTCAATGGGAACCAAACCTCAACAACAGGCAACTGAGTTGTCAAGGTATTAATAGTTCAGACTGATGTTCAGCCTTGAAGAGAAGGGGACCTAGAACATATGACGGAACACGGGCCCTGGGGAAGCAGTGGCGGGAGAGTCAGTCTCGCGAAGAACGTGTTCAGGGATTTTGAGAACCCTCATGTGTCAGCGATACTTTGAAAAACGTGGTGCAGGGACATTCCAGTAGATTTCGTGTCCCCTGAGAAGAAAGAGGCTGGTTAGGAAACAGAATTCTAGACTCCTGGACTGGGGAGAGACCTTCAGAGACTACCCTGCCCAGCTTTTCAGGCAGGATGGGAAACCTCTATGCTCTGTGCCCACACATAGGCATCCAGGTCTGCAAAGTCTTCTGTCAGGGGACACATATGCAACCCACCCTGCTTCTGGAAAGTGCTGTGCACTGGAACTGAGGCTGAGCTGAAACTTCTGCTGTTGTGTTTATCTTGGGTCCCTATTTTACCCTCTGGACCTACTTGAATCTACTTGAAATCTAACCCCTCCTCCACCTAAAGGTCCATCTGACGGTGCTCATTTTAAGATGGCGCTCTTTGACTTGAACTTCTCCAGTACTTTCAGCTGTTCATCCTGTGATGGAGTGTTCAGCTGTTTACAGCTCAGTCGTGGTCCAGTTTCTCATCCATCCTTTCTAACGGCTGTGAGCCTAGAAAAGCAGGATGCTCTCACATTAGTTTTGATCCAGACCGTGCAAAGCACAGTCAGATTATTAATTTGAGTTGGACATCCTGCTTTTTTTTTTTTTAATTCTTCTTATTAGTAATGTTGAGCATCTTTTCATGTGCCTCTTGGCCATCTGTATGTCTTTTTTTTTTGCTTTAATTTTTTTATACAGCAGGTTAGTTATCTATTAGTTATTACTTTTCTATTTTATACATATTAGTGTATATATGTCAATCCCAATCTCCCAATTCATTCCACCCCACTCCCCTACCCCTGCTTTCCCCACTTGGTGTCCATATGTTTGTTCTCTACATCTGTGTCTCTATTTCTGCCTTGCGAACTGGTTCATCTGTACCGTTTTTCTAGATTCCACATATATGCGTTAATATACGATATTTATTTTTCTCTTTCTGACTTATTTCACTCTGTATGACAGCCTCTATGTCCATCCACGTCTCTACAAATGACCCAAGTTCGTTCCTTTTTATGGCTGAGTAATATTCCATTGTATATATGTATCATATCTTCTTTATCCATTCGTCTGTTGATGGGCATTTAGGTTGCTTCCATGATGTGGCTACTGTAAATAGTGCTGCAGTGAACACTGGGGTGCATGTGTCTTTTTTTTTTTTTTTTTTTTTGTGGTACGCGGGCCTCTCACTGTTGTGACCTCTCCCATTGAGGAACACAGGCTCCGGACGCGCAGGCTCAGCGGCCATGGCTCACGGGCCCAGCCGCTCCACGGCATGTGGGATCCTCCCGGACCGGGGCATGAACCCGCGTCCCCTGCATCGGCAGGCGGACTCTCAACCACTGCGCCACCAGGGAAGTCCTGCATGTGTCTTTTTGAATTATGGTTTTCTCTGGGTATATGCCCAGGAGTCATCCTGCTTCTTTTAAGGCAAACTATTTTGGTTTTCATTTTTATGGAAGCAAGTCACACTTTTCATTCTTGTTGAGCTTCTGGGGGAACTGCTGTTAGGCCAGTCTTCCTGGTTCCATCCTGTGCACTTCTTTTTTTTTTAAGCCAAGTATAAGGCTCTGCACTTATTTTCATTACCTTTTATCTTTCCAGTCTTGTGATATTTTTAAAATTGTTATCCTTTTTCCTTATGTATCAACTACCTCATCCAGCTTCCCATCTTGAGTCTGCCTTCATCCAAGTCACTGGTTCTTTCTGAACGGAACAAGCCCATCTGGAAAATGGCCCACTGTCCGGCCAACTGCTCCAGCCAGACATCTGGAGGTCATCCCTGACTTCTCATCTACTCACTCATCGCTCATCTCTAATTCACTGGCAAATGTCCTATCATTTCCGCCTCTAAAATATATCCCAAATCCATACGCTTCTTTTTTTCCCATCTCCACAGCCACTACTCTAATCCAAGCCACTGTCATCTTTAATTTCTGGGCAACTGTGATAACCTGTTTCCCTTTTCTTGACCCCTCTGATCCATCCTCCATCCAGCAGCCAGAGGTATCTTTTTGTTCTATTGCTTTATTATGTTTCTTCACCACTAGACTGTAGGACAGGCCACGATGGTTTAATTCACAGTCATGGCCTGTCCTACTTACCTGTTTGCTTCCAATACCAAACACAGCACATAGCGGACTCTTGGCTAAGTATAAGTGAATTTACAAAGATTAGAATCTCATTTGTAAGCCACGTGAGATGCCAAATATCTTGCTAAAATCAAGGTACACTCTGCTTAAGCCGGTTTGGTGACCTACCAGTTCACTCTTTCTTTTTTTTTCTGGAAAAGAATTTATTTTTATTGAATTTTTAACTTTAATTAAATTAATTTATTTATACAGCAGGTTCTTATTATACCAGTTCACTCTTATCTCAAAAGATGAAGTTAGGGTAGCACGACTATTTAGGAAAACCTTATTTGCCCCCAGGGAGCAGTATTTTCTGCAGTAATTGCATGTAAATAAGCTATTTAATAATCTGCTCTAGAATAATGTTTGGGATACACTTTTTACTACTTTTGAAAGCTGGGATGAAATTGGCCAATTTCCAGTCCTCTGGCAATACTCCATTATTTTTCTTTTTTAATTCATATGCTTTTTTAAAAAAATTATTTATTTATTTTTGGCTGAGTTTGGGTCTTCATTGCTGCGTGCGGGCTTTCTCTAGTTGCAGTGAGTGGAGGCTACTCTTTGTTGCGGTGTGAGGGCTTCTCACTGCAGCGGCTTCTCCTGTTGTAGAGCATGTGCTCTAGGTGCACGGGCTTCAGTAGTTGTGGCTCACAGGCTCTAGAGTGCAGGCTCAGTAGTTGTGGTCCACGGGCTTAGTTGCTCCGCGGCATGTGGGATCTTCCCGGACCAGGGCTTGAACCCGTGTCCCCTGCATTGGCAGGCAGATTGTTAACCACTGTGCCACCAGGGAAGTCCCTCCATGATTTCTTAAATATTCCTAGATATTTTTACTCTATTTGCTGCAAGAAAATTTTGACTCACACATTAAAACAATGAACATCTAAACATCTATCTTAAAAACATTTATCTGTCATTGTTTTGAATCATATTGATAGGACTATGATTCTTGTTCTTCTATAATTTACCCAAAGATTATATGGATAATGTTATAAAAAATTTCATTTTTTAAAGTATTTTATGCTAATGAAATGGAAAGCTGTGACAATAAATGGAACCAACACACTTAAGGCGACTGAAATGTTCTATGCCATGGTTGTGGTGGTGATTCCACAACTCTATTTGGGTAAACTCATCAAATCTTATCCTTTAAATGGGGAAATTTTATAAATTATATCTCAAAAAAAAAAAAAAAGACAAAAGAAAAAAACCCAACCTCCCAGCACTTTAAGGGAGATGAGACTATCTTTTAACAGCCCAGCTATATAACGAGAAATCATACGACATCCTTCAACCGAGCGTCAGAGTCCTTGAAAGAGGTGAAGATGAAGCAGCCGTCACTGCTGCGGATCCAGAAATAGCTCAGATGGGGGTGTTCAAGGCTGCCACGCAGGTGAGGGCTTTCAGCTCTTCCAGGACCCGCTCCTCTCAAAAAAGAGAGAACCCTTACCAACCCTCCCAGCATGACTCCTCCTGTTCTCTCCTTTGCCAGAGTTCAAGGCAGCGATTCTCAAATTTCAATGTGTATATACGTATCTCCTTAGGATCTTGTTAAAATGAAGACTGTCATTCTGTAGGTCTGGGATGGGACCTGAGGTTCTGTTGGTGCTCGCAGGCAGTGTTGATGCTGCTGGTCCATGGACCGGCCTGGAGCAGGCGGGATGGGAAGCTGCCAGCTCTGGTCCCCCGGCATATCCATCTCAGTGTTTCTGTTTCTCACAACCTCCGAACCAGCGCCACCACACTGCCCGCCACGCTGCCTGCAGGTATCCAGCGTAAATACCTGCGACACAGATCCCACCGCTGTCCAGGTGAGACTGCACTGAAGGGAAGCATTTACAGCTGAACCATTACCATTCCTGTGAGTCCCTGACCGGTGCTCAGTGTGAGAGCGAGTCCTGTCTGCTTCCTTTGGTCGACTTCCTAAGGGTAGTAGAGCATTACTTACCTCACCAGGATATATATTTTTAAAGTATTTTCAACTCCACACTCTTCCCCACACTGCCATGTCTTTCCTTCCAAAAGGGACCCGAGGCTCACCACACTATATAATCCTTCCTCTTCTAAACGTGGCTGAAAGTATAAAAGTTTTTTCTTTTTAATAATGTCCAGAGATGCTTGTTTTATTTCTTACCAGCTGACCGCATTTCAGGCTGGTGACATCAAGTAACAGTTTAATTACCAACTAATTTTGTACCTCTGAACTACAAATCAACAATACAACTCAGCAAGGAGCAATGGGGTCAACGTCTAACTGGGAGGGGCTGGGTTTTCCAAATAAATGGTCTTGGTTGACAGGGTGCCATGGGTGGAGCCACAAGGGCAAGGCCTGAGATGGTTTGGGAGACCCTGACACCTGGTTGAGATAGGCTGAAACCCTGTGAATCCCTAGGCCAAGCCCTCCATCCCAAATCCTAAGAGCACAGCTATAATCTTCGTTTTTGTGGTCAGTTCAGCCCAAACGAGGAGCTGAGCTGGGCCTAGCAAAGTGGATCTGGGGCCTACTTTTAGCTGATCTGTCTTCCACCTGCACTCCCAACCTTAGGGCACAGCTCTTTCTGCAGGTTCTTAGGAAAAAGCCAGGCTTCTGTTCATTTCTTGTCTCTTTTTAGTTCTGCTTTGAGAAGAAAATGGAACATCGGTAACCAAGGGTGGGCACAGGCATCTCAGCAGAGCTCCAGTGGCCCCGGAGCCCACAGCAGGGATGAGTCAGGTCTACGCTGGTGAGGGGTGCTCCTCTAGGAACACAGGGCCACTGCATCCTCCTGGGAGAAGGTCCAAGGGGAAGAATTCATTAATAACATTCCAAGCTAGTAGGAGCTGTTCATCTGAGAAGGCAGAAACTGGGAGAGGGTCAAGATCAAAGAAGAGGGCTTCCCTGGTGGCGCAGTGGTTAAGAATCCGCCTGCCAATGCAGGGGGCATGGGTTTGAGCCCTGGTCCGGGAAGATCCCCCATGCCGCGGAGCAACGAAGCCCGTGCGCCACAACTACTGAGCCTGCACTCTAGAGCCTGCGAGCCACAACTACTGAGCCCACATACCACAACTACTGAAGCCTGCGCGCCTAGAGCCGGTGTTCCGATTCAAGAGAAGCCACTGCAATGAGAAGCCTGTGCACCACAATGAAGAGTAGCCCGCGCTCACCGCAACTAGAGAAAGCCCGCACGCAGCAACAAAGACCCAACTCGGCCATAAATAAATACATAAATTAATTAATTTAAAAAAAATCAAAGAAGAAAGAGCTAGAAAGGAGGGATGAGCAATTCGTTCTTATCACATGGGAGGCACTCCATCCAAGTAAGCAATTACTACATGAATTGTTACTGTAGTTCCTCTTCTTTTTCTCACCAGAAAATTACACAACTTTCCTTTGAGTTCTGGAGATCCCCTGCCCAAGAACCGACTGACAAGCTAGTGTTTTTCTCTGAGACCAAGACAGACCAAGTCATTTAGGAAAGGCTGGTCTCAGCAGCATCTCTACGCTGAGGCTTCACGTGGCCGCGGCTCCCACCATGCTCAGCCTGTGCTCACGGGTGTCTCTGAGCCATAGGGCTCTGCAGATGCGTGCTGGCACCCGAGGCAGGGCCGGAGCACCCATGCTCCGCCCCTTGGTGCCCACAAAACCCTTCTTGAATTGAAAAGCATCCTAACGTTCTAATGTTCTTTAATCATGCAAGTACCTTTGTTTCTCTATTCTTTGATATCCTCAGTGCCTGGGAGAGTGTCTGGCACATAAAATGTACCAATAAATATTTGATGAATAAATGAATTATTTGATTAAAAAATATAAAACCTTTACCATCCTCATGATTAGAAGAGCCCACATAAAAACTACCTTGCTGGACGAAAAGTGGTCTTTGTTGCTCGTCCTGCTTTTATCTAACATCATCTCCCAGCAAACCACAGCCCCTCACTCCTAAACTCGCAGACATAGATGCTCATCACCTGCAAGAAAATGTAAATCCCCAGGACAAGGGAACTGGACAAATGGTAGGAAACATTCTGTTTTCTGGCCAATCATCTTTCTCCAGTCCTTCCCTGGGGTGCGGGTCTCTCCCAAGCTCTCTTCTACCTCCTTCCTTTCTTCCACATTTCCAGGCTGTCTCTGCCCTCCTGCACTTTCCTCCCCACTTTCTCATTCACCTCTGATCTCCACTCACTCTGCTGCTCTTCCATTCCACCCCCATTCTTCCTATGAGAAATATCTCTATGAAGTGAATAAAGATTTAGAAACACTGCTGAAGAGAGTGCCAGTGGGGGATGAGGGAAGGGCTGGAGAGCTCACCGAGGATGAAGTTCAAGTGTCACCCATCTGTACGATGAGAGAGCTCAGATTCAGGGCTTTTCTGGGCCAGTGTGACAGAGCACCAGTGGAGGAAGGGAATTTCAGGTGTGGGGAAGACCTGAAGGGGTTTAAGTGAAGGACTGTGGCATCTAAGCTGGACAGGGAAGGAAGCACAGAGGTCCTCAATGACATTTAAGGCCAGGCACAGTGGGAGTATCCAAGGGGGGAGCCCTTGGAGGGAAGTAGAGGAGGCTGCAGTCCGAAGCAGGGTGTTTGGAAGGTACGTGCAGGTAGGTGGTGCAGCCTTGTTCCTGTGGGGTGCCAGTGGGAGAGGCTTACATGGAGAGGAAAGGGCACACAGAGAAAGTTTATTTAACAAGAGCTTAGATGGAAGAAGACACGTCTGAAAATTAGGAGAGGGGGACAAGCTGTTCTGAGACTCTAATTCATGAGGAAGTTATAAATATTTTGACAAATTCAAAATTATATTTTACATACAAATGTACTCCTAGAGCTTTCATTTACTTCAATGAGAATTCAGTATAATTAATAAAACACTTTATTGATCACCACTAATAATAAATTTAAGCGTATTCACTATGTTGGGCCCACACTAAGCACTTTTTACAATATTTTACTTATG
Organism: Leucopleurus acutus; assembly: GCF_964270905.1. Lineage (NCBI taxonomy): Eukaryota > Metazoa > Chordata > Mammalia > Artiodactyla > Delphinidae > Leucopleurus > Leucopleurus acutus. Next base: position 38,159,393 of record NC_139152.1, read on the forward strand.
AGTAGCACTATTACTATCTACCTTACAGATAAGGACACTGAAGTTCAGAGAGATTGAGTATTTTGTCCAAGGTCACAAAGTGAGCATCAGAGCCCTCAAACCCTGGTAGTCTGACTCGAGTCCTTACCCACCATGCTCTATTGTCTGCCAAAGTCAAATGTGCACGGAAGGATGCCAGTGTAAAAAGCAAGACCCAAGCAGAAGACAAAAAACTTAGAGTAAAATATATCAAAATGTTAACAGAGCTTGTTTTAACAGTAAGACTTTGGGTGATTTCTTGATACTTTATTTTACGCATTTTCAAAACGGTCTTTAATGATTATATAACTTTTGCAATAACACTATTAAAATGAAAAATAAAGGAAACTTTCAAATGAAAAGTATTGTTATTCCAAACCCTTTTTGGGGTGTGTGCATTTGTTTAAGCCCCAAGCTCATTAATATAGTCCCTATTTCATTTAAGGAGCTCAAGAAATGCTTATGGAAAGGAGCAGAAACATCCAATTATTCAGACCCAAAGTAGACTTCTTAGTCACTACATCCTAATTAAATTTCAACATTCTGAGGGTCAGAGGACCAGCACACTAGGATCTAGTAGCATGTGATTATTTGTAATATTTACAAATTGAACTAGAGAATGAAAGGGATGGTTTTTAAAGGCTGGGCAGGGAACAGGTGAGGATCAATTATTTGTATAATTCCATTTCTTTCCGTGTAGGCAAATCGAACTTCTGTGCTGCAAAATTTCTCTTAAACTAGCCTCACTATTGATTAGATACTTTGTTTTGTCTGAGGAAAGGAATATGCATCGCTGGTGACCAAACCAAATAATATCTAATACAATCCTAAAGAGAAAGAAGTGTTTAAAAGAGATTTGCGGAGAGAAATAGAATTTATCAGTTTAGTTGATGCTTTGAGAAGTTAAGAAAGTTAGGAGGAGGGCTGAGTTTAAATGAGGAAGCTGTACCAGCAAGAAAGAAAACCAGATGCCACCACCACTTCCTGTTTTTACCTACAGTCCTTGGTAGAAGGCTATCGGTTTTGTGGGCACTCCATTTATAACTCTAGACACCGTTTCCTTCCTCTTCTTCCATTCCACAAGGATCACTAGTTTCTCTTCTCCTCAAACCTAGATCCTTACCTTTCAAAACGATGCCCCCTTTATCACACTCTAAAGTTGTGACTCCTGAGTGACAAGAATTCCATATAACCGTTAGGTAAAGGAACATGCTGTGCTTGGTTGGGCATTTTGGACTTCCATTCCAGTAGGAATGATGGATTACGGGCTCCATTCACACTTTGCAACTCTGTTTCCATGGTAACAACGCACATTTAAGGAGAGATGGGAGAGTTAAGAGGAATACACCTTCGTTGCCCTCCCTTCCCCCATCCCACGCCCAACTGGTGTCATCCTGGGTAAGTTACTCAGCCTCTGTGAATCTTAGCTTCTTTATCTGTAAAATGGGGATGATAAATAGGATTGTTATAAAGATTCCATGAAACAATGTATACTTTATAACTACCTTCTTTTTTTAACCCTTTAAAAAAGTAAAAGCCATACAAACAGAGGCTGCAGGGGGCCTTGGTTTTTGGGCTATAGTCTGCCGACCCTGATACAGATGTAGATCATTAATACCATGTGCCTGATGAAAGGTGAAGCGTGTGGCCATAGAACAAAGCAAAACTAACTGGCCCACATCAGGGCAGTTTTCTAATCTACTAAACCAACTACCACTCTATGAGTAAGAAAAGTTCAAGCTACTCTGGAAAGTCCAAATTTCTGGACTATTTGGATCAACTGTGCAGATACACATCTGTCCTACTGTAACCCAGAAGAGTAAATGTTAAAGGCATTCTACACATCACGGCCGTGAACAGTACTGTTAAAACCTTAGACAGTTTAGTTAAGTTGCCTCTTGCAGACTGAGAAAAACACGGGGCCCCAAAATGGGGGCCACGCTGCTGTCCTTGGGTAGTACCGGGGCACCCGATGCAACACAGCACAGGCAGGACTGAGCGAGCTCAGTGTACACACTCTCCCACATTCGCACACACACAAACACACACACACACACACACCACACTCCTACGTCTCTGGGGCCAAGAGAATCGATTTCTTGGAACCCCCCTTATCAGACACATATCAGATGACTCATCAACTAAGCATAACTGCTCAACTTTTAAAAACAGTGGGTGGGACCCATCACCTACACTTGCCAACTCTGTTTACAAAACAGGCACTCATTTTTAGCACAACACCCCTTCCCCCTTTCCTATTTGCCCATTTCTGAAAAGTTCTTCATCCAGTGAATTTCAATAGAGTTCAATGGCACTGCCACTGTCCTTTCTACATGTATTTCTAATGCTGGCAAGCCTGAATGTGCCACTGCTCCTCTTCCAGTATTATTGTTCCCAAACAAGAGACTCTGATGCCAATGATTTTTGCTGCCAGCTGAAGGACAACAATTTTCTCTTCAAATCATTTCTAAGGAACGGAGACTATAACTCAAAGAATTTTGAAAACAAGTAAGCGACTGACGTAAGACATAAGATGAGTGTGCCTCTACCCAGGGACCTCCTCGGATCATCAGAAGAGCAGCGTTTCCTATTGACTTCCTCTTCATCGCCCTGTTTTGATATCACAAAATCCAATTTGGTCTTTCCTTAGGAGGCAAAGAATTGCCTGCTTAGGAGCCCACAGAGAAGACAACTTAACATTTACCAGGAATGACTTGAGAGATATCACACAAACCATCTTTGTTACTGCTAAAAGCAAAATTATCACCTTGGTGGGTGTGATTCAAACTTTTGGGAATATATGGAAAGTCACAGACAATGACAGTTCAAGAACATGCAGAGTATTTGCAAAGGTACACTGCAGTCTCACTCCAATTTGGTAGAATTTGCTGAAAATGATTTAGAAACTCCAGAGAGCTATGCTGAGGCAGTTATCTGAGACTGCAAACCTCTTGAAAGAACAAGAAGCCCATTTTTGTGACACGATAGTAACGATCAAATAACTATAATATCTGAACAGGACTTAGGGCAACGTGTTGATGGGTCTGTTCTAATTCCATTTCTGCCTACCCGTTATGCAGGCTGAATTGTAAAACACCGAATTTAAAGAGAGAAGGCACCTGGTAGTCTGATCTTTGTTTATAGAGTCCTCATTTTATAGATTTATCTTTACCGGCATGGCTATTTACTGATTTGTTTGTAAACACTGTGATTATAGACAATACAATGTTGCCTTTTGGTAGGATAATGATAAGTGATAATGGTCCACAAAGGTAAATACTGAGAGAGAGAAGAATTCACCTACAACTGGAACAAACAATCCACCACAAAGTGAAGGTAATTGCTGTAAACTGACAATGACAATTACTGTCCTTTTTGCAAACAGCAATTTAGCAACAAACGCCCTTTTAGCAATGCAGTGCTAACCTCCTACAGTACTCCTTAACAGTCTCTAACTATTTTGAATTTTCAAATGAAGGAGGCATTCCCAGGAAAGTAACCAATGGGTGGTGAGTCCCTTCCTAAACTTCTATAATTTTCATTACATCTCCAGAGCCTACTTTAAATCTGAAGGTGAACTAAACCTCAGAGTTGATGTTTTCCCTCTGCTAAGTTTGCAAAATTATGAGAGCCATTGTTTGCCCTAAAGCCTTGTAAGACTATGTAAGACTATGCTAATTTTTACATATTCTTTCATTTCAGGGAAACTTTATTGAGAATCAGCTATAGGCAACCACTGTTCTAGATCCTGTCGTGGGGAGAGAGACAAGGAAGACATTAATCCTGCCCTTGTAGGGCTCAGTGTTCAATAGGGAACAAAATATATACGCCTAAATAATGGAAGTAATACTTGCTATTAGAAAGATAAAGGCTACACCAAAAAGAGAAGGAAGGGAGATCTTTCCTTCTACCTGGGAGGATCAGAGAAACACTTTTGGAGATGGCATCGGACCTGGGTCTCATGGGACCATCAGGATTCAGAAGCACAGGGACGGCGTGGGAGGGGGGGGTGGCAGAAAGGCTGAGGTGATGGGCACGGTGCCTGCGGCCCCTACAGAAGAGAGGGAGGCTGGTGTAGCTGATGCAAAGGCCGTCTGCAGGCAAGTGTGGTGAAAATGCAGTTTGGAGCAGGTGGCACTGTACTGATCGCTCATTCTAGCTCTTGTGGTCTAAATAGTGACACCGAAAATATTTTTTTCTCAAGTTTTTTGCAGGAAAGAGAAAGAGGAAAAATCTTATCGCAGTGATTTGAAGTTCTCTAAAAAACAGTTTTCTCAACTAGGTTCTTCCCCTAAAGCACATGGTAAAAAGATACTTTAAAGAGTGTAAACTTTCCACTCCCACTCCACCCCCAGACCGCGTGTCACCCTCCAGAAGTAGCCACTGTCAACAGTTTTCTTGTTTACCCTCCCAAACAGTCTGTGTAATATAGGCACATATTACGCAATCTACCCCCATCCTCACTTCCACCCAATATTCAGTTTGTTTTTAATTTTTCAATACCAGTACATGTAAGTCTATCTTACTCCTTTAAATAGTAGTCTAATATTCCATTTTATGGAACTACTATGGTTATTTAACCAATTCCCTAATAACGAACTTGGTGTTATTTGACTTTGCTATTTCTTGGTTTTCAATTCTTAATTACAAAAAGTTTAGTTAAAGCCCTGGAAGGAATTAAGTTCAAGGGCAGTGGGAAATCTTAAATAGCACATGAGGCAAAGTCAGGCACAGATATGACAATATGAAGCAGTTCAAAAAGTTTACTGGTTTTACAATATACTAGAGGCATGTATTGGACTTGCTGCGACCAGGAACATGGCCACCCCTGATACACAATTTCGTACCCTTGGTATTGCTGAACTATTTTCATTACAATAAAGGTGACGGTTCTTGGTGGAACAGTCGTAAAATAGTTCAGGAACACTGACTGATTTTACAAGGGGATTTTAAAGAGCTAAAGGATTAACTTGCAAGTATCCATTGATAAGAATAAAATTTGTCTCAAGAAGTACATTAATAATGTAAGTTTGGCTTCTGAAGGCATCACTAAAAGGCAGTATAGTGTCTTAGATCACTCAGGTTCTAGACTCAAGAAATCCTGGATGGAACATGGAACCCTGGCTCCCCTATTTTCTAAGTTGTTATTAAGCCTCAGTTACTTCATCTGTAAAATGGGACTAACATTTACTTCATAGTGTTGTTGGTGGGGATTAGATGAGATAACATGGTATATATAGTTACCATTCAATAAATGTTAACTATTATTTGGTAACTACCTAATTAATACTTTAACAAACACTTAGTACATAGTGTTACTAGGTACCAGGCACTGCTGGTACTCTCTCCATCTCCGTCTCTCTCCCTCCCTCCCTCTCTCCCTCTCCCTCTCTCTCTCTCTCTCACACACACACACACACACACACACACACACACACACACACGCTCACTCAGTTTCTTATAGCAGCCCTATAGGGTTGTACTAACTAATAAATATCTTCTTGCGTGCCCCTTTTCAAAGTGCTTTTAGATACATTATCTTTTTTATTCTCACAACCACTACCCCAGTGAGAAAGAAAATGGAAGACACCAAAAAAAGGCAGGAATTAAAATCAACCAAAATAAAATTTAAACTATTGTTTCATTCAGATTGTAACGCTGTTTCACAATTATCATTTCAAACAGATTGTTTACAAACTCAGTGTTTATGGTAAACTATAACATCTCTTTGAGCTCCCAGCAATGTCATGAATTACATTCTCATTTTCCATGGTTTTAAACTTAAAGGTTACATGATTAAAATAATAATAAATAATAATGATACATGCTAAGAAGTTATGGGAAAATATAAAGCATTTATTACTTTATCAGATTCCATATGGTGTAATAAACCTCTCATTTACCTAGCACAGTGAGATCACATGCTCTTCAGAGATTAATTCTCTATAAAACGTATGCGTTTAATAGAAATCTTTAGAAAATGTAACTTTCCTATTTGGGAAGATGGTAACGTGAAATAAACAAAACAAAAGCCATCATTCTTCTGTGCTAATATTTAATTTTTTTTTTTTGTGGTACGCGGGCCTCTCACTGCTGTGGCCTCTCCCGTTGCGGAGCACAGGCTCCGGACGCGCAGGCTCAGCGGCCATGGCTCACGGCCCAGCCGCTCCGCGGCATGTGGGATCTTCCCGGACTGGGGCACGAACCCGTGTCCCCTGCATCGGCAGGCGGACTCTCAACCACTGCGCCACCAGGGAAGCCCAATATTTACTTTTAATTCCTACTTTTGCTATGATGGAGTTATGGGGAAGCTGTGGGAAAAGAGTAGCAATAGAAGAGGAGGATGCAGGGGAAAGAGATTTCTTCAGCACCCTTTGCCTTTCCCTTGGATCCCACTCAGGAAAACTCAATTCAATAGGTGCATTTGACCCTTACCCGTGCCTCAGCACATCCCCAAACTGCTGCCTCAGGGAACAGCCCCATTTTACTGCCAACAGAGAACATATACCTTCAGAACAACTGTCCACTGAGATTCACCACTAGCATACTTCCGGTTCCTCCAATGCAATTATAAGGCCTCAGGATTTAGGATAACACAAAACCTCACAGCATTCTCATAATAGGGCTGAATTCACTGAATCGAGCTGAATCAGACGTGTGTTAAACAGGAATGACAGCCATTATAGTCAGGCCCCCAAAATGAGCCCCAAACTCATCCAGCAAAAAGAAATCACCCCAGCAAGTTTCCAGATGACTCCAATGAGGAGCCCAGCACCCCAGCCTCAGTGAGACACGGAGGAGCCTTCCCAGCTGCTTTTCTAAAGAAGCCGGGACAGCCTTGGGCTCTTTCTCTGCCTTGGCCAATATGAGTCTGGAACGGGGCCCTGCACCAGATGAATTATCTTCTTCCTGCCAACTGCTTCTTGGCTTGAGCAGTTGTGGGAACAGCTGGTTTTATAACACAGAGGGAGCCCTTGTTCTGAGGTAGGAGAGCTCTGCATTCTGTGAAAAACTTGTACGTTTGGGTCTCTATACAACTACCTTCATGAGCTTTAACCTGAAGGTTTGGTGTGTTGTGCTTGCTATTCATGCGTCTTGCAAAGAACCAAACAACCTATGAGAGTTTTACCCAGAGGAAATCTTCCGGCAACTCTAAAAGTCACCTTTACCCAATTCTTGGTCTCAATCAGAAACTGAAGTCATGAGATAAGAGATCACTTATCCCTGAACCAGTATAACTAAAAATCAACCAAATTCCAGGAATGGTAGGTTGAAAACAAGAATTTACTCCTGCTCCCCTGGCCCCAATAATCCAGTAAAGCGATTTCTTAAGGCATAAAACTGCTAGGATAGTAAGAACAGCAGAGAAGAGACGATAGTAACAAAAATTCGGAAGCTGGAAGGTGGACAGAGCTGAGTCTTAAACTGGCGTGGAGAAAGCCAAGACCGATCCAATTTACACCACAGAATTCCCAAAAGGCCCTGGTGGCATTACTGGAAGTAGGGAACAATGGACAGCATGAACTAAAATAAAGAGCATCTGTTGAACTTCTTTCAAGAAATAGCTAGATTCCCCAGACCAGGCACCTACTCTGTAAAGCAGAGTGACTGCTCCTCTCCCATCTTGGCAAAAGATACATAAATATACAGAAAATATATTCTCTGAAAAGTATAAAGTGTAAGTCTCTGAGCGAGGGACTCAGCACAACTTGTGAGGGAGGGGTTCTGTAATGAAAACTAGGAGTGGGTGGACACATGCACAGAGATATTCACCCAAGCCCTTTCCCCCAACTTGGTTCCCATAAAGATGGCAGCAGTGCCCAGACCCTACAGGCAGGTGACTGGAGGATCTTTCCTGGGTGATCTGAACAGCCAAGAAGAAACTGACACGGCTGGTTCCCCAAGGAAAGGGCTACTGACAGCAACTCTAGTGAAGCTATTTCCAACAAACCCCACTCATGTGTACCAGGCTCCAATTAGCCTTGTTCCAGTCCACCCCCTGCAATTCTTGAATACAGCAGACAGAGAAGGGCAACCTGACATCTAAGGAAAGATTCTAAAATGAAAGAGTCCAAAATAAACAGAAAAATCAACTTGCATCACAGGGATACAATCAGCAGAACTCAGATTATGGGAAACACTATACGATACATGGTCCAGTTTCTTCAACAAATAAACTGCGCAGAAAAGAACAGAAGAAAATGGGGGAACCTATAGAGTGAAAGAGACTTAAACCACATAACAACCAATTGTAGTATATGGACCTTATTTGAGTACTGATTTAAACAATCCAATTGCTTTTTAAAAATAAGGTAAGCAGAGCAATTTAAATATTGTTTGGGTATTTGATGATATAAGGAACTGTGGTTAATTTTCTGGGTATGGCATATCATGGTTATGTTTTTACAGTCCTTATATATTAGAGAAGTACACTGAAATATTTATGGATGAAACGATGTGATGGCTGAGATTTTCTTCAAGACAATCTGGGTGAGGGGCTGACTAAACAAGCATGGTCATGAGATGAAGGGAATACAGGGATATTTTAGACTCTCTACTTGATGTCTGAAATTTTCCATAAGAGAGAAAAACCATTACTAGAATCCTCAGAGAAAACAATGAAATTGTAAAACAGAAACAAAATAATATAAAAAGGGAACATTCAAAGAAAGTTTAAAAGCCCCTGTAAATAAAAAAATAATAAGAGAAATAAAACATTCAGTAAAGAGTTGGAAAAAAATTGGTGGCATATTCCAGAGAGTACAGTGAAAAACTTTAGAAATGAAAATAAAGAAAAGAATAAAGAGTTAGAGGGCTAGTCCAGAAGGTCCCAAATCTTGGTAACAGTTCCAGAAAGAGAGAAAAGAGAAAGAGAAGGAAGGAATTCATCAACACAACAATGTAAGAAAATGTCCCAGAAATGAAGACCATGAATTTCTAAAAGAAAAGATGTACCAGCTGCCTGACACAATGGAGGAAAAAAGGCACACAGCAAGACACAGCATTGTGAAACACTGGGAACAAAGAGATTTGGCAAGTGTCCAGAAAAGACAAAATAAAAACAAAAGCCCTGGCTACATAAAAAAGATGAAGAGGGCTTCCCTGGTGGCGCAGTGGTTGAGAGTCCGCCTGCCGATGCAGGGGGTGCGGGTTCGTGCCCCGGTCTGGGAAGATCCCACATGCCGCGGAGCGGCTGGGTCCGTGAGCCATGGCCGCTGAGCCTGCGCGTCCGGAGCCTGTGCTCCGCAACGGGAGAGGCCACAACAGTGAGAGGCCCGCGTACCGCAAGAAAACAAAACAAAACAAAACAAAAACACTCTGAGCAGTTTCTGGCATAGAGTAAGAGCCACAAGAGCTGTTCTTGTTATCATCACCAAAGAAATGACTCTTTATCCTATGTTAACATATAACTACTTGATATATTACAATAATTAAAAAGAAAGCAATCAGTGTAAAACACATGTCCAAACCAAACATATTTCCAGCTTTGGAATGACTGAAAATTGTCACAGACCATAGGGTTTTGGAGGTGAACAGGGTTCTGAGATTTTTCTAGTGCCATTTCCTTGTTTCAAAGGGTAGGGAATTGAAGCTCAGAATAGCTAAGTAACTTGCTGGACTATACAGCCAATTCAGAAGAGGAGTTGAGATTAGCAGTCAGGTGTTTCATGTCAATGCACTGAATTTCACAAGTGTAGCTACTCAAACTCCATCTATGGTATCGTCACAGGGTCAGAATTTCACATATACAAAAAAAGTATCACCACAGAAATATTTTATCCAACTCCTGTCATTTTACCCTAAAACCTGCCACTTGGCTCATGATATACGTAAACAGAAAGACCACCTAGAAAGATCCAGCCGGGGCAATAAAGCGAGGAGGCTACAGTTGGGTTTACTGGTTAGGTTGACAAGAGGAAGGTAATGTATTAGATTCATTGTCCTACACAGAGCTGTTCTGATTCTAGGATGGATACCTCTAGTGGGTTTACACACAAAAGTATGACTATTAATCCCTAGTGCTGTGGACCAATATGGTGCAGCCTGGATGGGCATTTCTGATGCCTGAGTAGTGGCATGGGTAGCAATGCACTTCCATCACAGTCTTCTAAGTCTTTCTAAAGGAATAAACACAACTTGCAGGATTAGTAGACATTTTGGTCACTGCTTCCAAGGAAATGATGGGTCTGGCAATGATGACTCCTGGGCAAGCCCAGTGAAGAGCATGAGTGTCGTCAGGGGTGAAAGCACCACTGTTACTCCTTTGAGGTCTGAGAAATCAGGCTGGGTGGGAATTTTCCTGGTATAAATTGTATGATCTGTCTTCATCTCATTCCAACTGAAATTAAGCTCTCTGTACATGTGCAGAAAATCTCATTCAACAGTTTGAGATGAACTTATTTCAGAAGAAAATTGCCCATTTTCTTTTCACTGAATCTCAGGGGGAAAGTACAGAGTAATTTCTCATCTTTAAAACACTGAAAACTTCTATGCTTCTTGAATATTTCTTACAAACGAATTTGCAGTTACCTTTGGATGTAGTATGTGTTCCACAGCTATCCAATACCAAAGTGGTGACTGGATGGATTAAACACCTCAATATTTTCACCATTTATTGATAGCTGAGATTTAAAGTGACAAGTCTAGAGTCCAAAAATACAAAAAGTGCTATTTTCAAATCTTTTATCCTTTTTGCAAGTGCTTATTTTGGTATTTCTGATTAATGACAAGATTTTCTCCTTTTACTTTCTTATAAACATGAGGTGCTTCCTGGAAAATCATTCAAACAAACAATATAGAAGGATGCACTGTAACTTAGCCAAGTTAGTAAAACATAGAAAGAAATAAGAACTATTTCAAAATACTTCCAATGTCTTCTGTGTATGAACAGAAACCTACAGAAAATACAGTTTTTTAAATGAAAGGTACGGCAGTGTCAACACTCACAGGAAAAGTAGGATTCCGGTATTTGCCAGGGCGAAGGCGAGTCCCAAAATCCCACTGCCCATAATGGCGTTGCTTAGGTTAAAAACAGACATGCCCAAGGAGGTTGTTCCTGGAATCTGAACAGAGACACATTAAGCAAAAGAGTCCTCAAGACAGATCGTCACGCCAAAGCCTTTAAAGAAAGCACTATCAGGAACCAACAGGGAAATGAAGTTCGAGGAATCCTTTCTTAGTGGTCTAGTTACTTTTTTTAAATGGGTTTTAGGAGAAAATACAGAGGCTCCGAGGAATAACCCGGTGAATAAATAGCTATGTTTTTGGTACTATCCTGGATGAATTAAACATCTGTCACAATTTACGTAATTTTGAAAAATAAGCAAACTTTATTATAATGACACTTACATAGTCATCACATTTCTTTTTTTCCAAATGGCTGTTCGTGAGACTCCTTCTACTTTCACGATCAGAAATAAACTTGCTGTAAAGAGACGTATTATGATTTAATTTCGTGATAATGACTTGAAAATTTAACATCATGACTAAATGATTTATTACTTACCAAAACATCACACATAAAAAGTTATCAACCAGTTACTTAAGAGTTTATAGTCCTATTCAACCACTCTCCCTACCTCATTTTTGTTTTGGTTTGGGTTTTTTTTGCCAGTGTTAGTTGTCCACATTCTTGTTTTACCAAATAAACTAAACGTGCTCCAAGGGCAGACCCCTTGCCTCATTCCTTTTTATATCCCTCACTCTACTTAGCACAAAACAATGCAAACAGCAGGCGCTCATCTTGAGAGGAAATGAAAGACAACCGTAAGTCAAAAAGAGCTATAGATTTTGAATCATTTTAATACGAATAAATTAAAACATTATATGCAATGCAAGTTAACTTTTACATAGATTGTTCTCTAACGGAAAATTAGATGATGTCAAGAATACTATAAAGCTGGCATTTAAAAGAATATTGGAGGCAGGATTCCTTCTGAGCTCACATTCCTGGAGCACAAAGGTATTACATAGGAATTCCCTCCCCCCAGCAAAAAGGAAAGCAACTCTTTTCCCATCACACATTCTTTCAGCACCTGCTTATATGCGAGTCACTAGACCAGGCAATGTGGGAGATATGGGGGTGTGTAATAAGTGATGCAGCAGTAGCCCACAGGAAATTATGGTGGAGGAAGCAGGGCATATGGTCCATGGTTAGAGGCAGAGCTAGTAGGGCTTAAAGCAAGCATGGGATTCAGAACGTGAGTTCAAATTCTCACTTGCTCTGAGGGCCTGAGTATGCTACCCCAGTTTCCTGATCTGTGAAACGGGAACGATGCTATTATATTATCTCATAGTGTTACTGGGAGAATTAAATGAGAGCACATGTAAAACATAAGTACAGCTCCAGGCACAGAGGAAGAGCAACACGTGGGAAAGATTCAGAGAGGGTGAGTGGAGTAAAGTATACACAAATATACAGAAGGAGGAATTCAGAATGCTCGAAGGACCAGCAAATACATTCGGGATTAATATCAGAACTTTAAGTGCTATTGTCAAAGAAAAGTCTATTCATAAGCAAACTGCACATGTATTAGTTAAGACATGTTAGGGGTGCTTTTCGGCTCTCCTTCTGGAAGTTTTATTATCTGGTCTAAGTAAGAAATAATCAGTGCGTTTTCCACTAATAAATATAAAGCCACTTGAATTGGACTATCTTAAAGAGGCATATATCTTTAAACTATACATTCTATTTTCATATGCTTTTTTTTTTTTTTTTTTTTTGCGGTACGCGGGCCTCTCACTGTTGTGGCCTCTCCGGCTGCGGAGCACAGCCTCCGGACGTGCAGGCTCAGCAGCCATGGCTCACGGGCCCAGCCGCTCCGCGGCATGTGGGATCTTCCCGGACCGGGGCACAAACCCGTGTCCCCTGCATCGGCAGGCGGACTCCCAACCACTGCGCCACCAGGGAAGCCCTCATATGCTTTTTTCTAATGAGGCTATATTTCACCATAAACCATGTTTTAATGAAAGATATATATCATTAATGTTGGTTTTATCTGTCTACCGTTTTCATCTTTAATCCATATTCTTCAGGTCTGCATTATTTCGCCAGGAGAAACCAAAGCCAGGCAACATAGATACTATGAACTTCCCCTGAGGCCACCACCTGGTATGAGCGGCGCGGCCTGCGGTTTATTTCCTTCAGCATCTGCCTTTGCCTAGGACCTGTCCAGCGACTGTCAGAGATGAAAAGGAAGTGAAGAAAACCCAGGTCTCCTGAAACCCAGGAGCTGACATTCCAGCTGAGGAGAGACCAGACCAGCTAACACCAGAATAGGAACATCAGGCCATGCAAAATGGAGATGAGACAAGGAAGCCAGAGAAGGAAAAACCATTATTGGGTGGGATTAGCCCGAGGAAACTAAAGGGCCGAGGCCTGAGAAACAGCATTGCAGGGTCTTAGCAAGAGAATGACATAACGAAAGCTGTGTCTTTGGAGACCCGTCTGGCAGTTCTCTAGCCTTGGCTCTGCTTTTGCCCTTAACATTTTCAATCTTTCCCGAGAACTGAGGTTTACAGATCTGGCTGGAGAGGGACCGGGAGAGCAGCCTTCCTTTTCACCCAGGCGGCCCAAGGAAATGGGGGTGCTGGACTTTCCAAACTGAAATTGACTCGTATTTAGTGTGGCTGTTAAATGAAAGACTGGATACAATCAGGCTAATTTCAACAACCAACTCGAGTCTACCAAATCATTATCCAGAAGGTCCCCTGTTTGCCTTTCTTGCAGAGAGAATTGCTTTTCAAAGAGAATCTCCATTGTTTTTAAATTAAGGGGAAAGTCCGAACGTTTTCAAAGAAACTAAACCAAACACCAGTAAACCTCCTATTATGGCAGATCTAAGTTCCTGGCCTGCCAATGCTCCCCAGACTTGCGGCAGAAGACTGATAGAGAAGAACCGGATCAAGGCACCTGGATGCAGGGGCATTCAACAGGGTCAAACACTGCAATGGAAGGGGAGGAAGAAGAGGCCCCTGCATGCTTGCCAGCTCTCTGCGGCAGCGCTTCTGCAGGATGAGAATAATGCAAGTGACCTGCAGAGCTGTTGTGATGAGTAACCAAGAAAAAGCACATTAAAACAAATAGTGCTTTGAGTGCTTCCTGATTCTGCCTCTTTCTGTCTATTTTCTACAGTAAGACTTAATAGGTTTTCCCAAATATCTTCACTGGTGCTCCCACTGAAAAAGTTTCGAGTCCAAACTGCTCGCCCTGCAAATTCCAGGTACTGCTGAATTTGATTCTGCCCCACTGTTCAATCTTAGCTCCCCCTGCTCTTCCAAACGGTCTTCCCAAGAGGCGGTGAGGATCAAGATAAGACCAGGGCATTCTGAGAATAGAGACTGAAAACCAAGTACCGCTAGGAATCCACTCTCCCCTCAAGAGACCCTCCATCCTCCTCCCTGCCAATGCCTTCCTGCCCGTTCACAACCCTCATCTTCCATGAGTCTGCGGATGTTCTGGTCTGAACGCAGTTTTCTGACTCTGACCTACTTACGATTTTTCTGTAGCACAGACTGTGGCACTAAGCTCATCTTGCATCCAGAGTGGTGGTGTCATGTTCTCACTCCCTTAGCTCCTCCTTCTATGTACCTGCCCATGTGTTAGCAACTCAGAGGAACCCTCCATAAACCAAATGCGCCTCTTCCATTGAGGAACTAGGGAGTAGCTTAGGCTGCAGGGAAATCTCGCTCAGTAAGAACGGAGTACTCAGATAAAGCCTCTGTATTCTCTTTACGGTATTTCAACTTTTCCTTCTGCCTTTCGATCTTTGCTTTGTATTTCTGCAAACTTTTTTTTAAAACAAAATAAAACCAACCTTTTTTTTGTAATGGAAAAGTCCATTTATAATAACTAGGTCAAGCAGCTTATCACAAGTTTCTGTTATCTCACCATTTTAAAAATGCAATTTCATGTTAAAAAGCACTGACCTCTGGCAAAGACCTCTTTATTGACTTAAAAATGAGCTATTGGAGAAGGTGTCTTTGACATGCGGTCTTGGGAATGATAAAAGTATTATTAAAAAAGCATTTTCAGTGGGTCGTTCTGTACCCATAAAGCAGAATCTGATCAACTCTTAGGCAGCCAATTGTTCTGTGAACAAAACAAAACAAAAATCTACAGTGGCTGTCATGCTGACCTTCAACAAAGCCTTAAAAAGGATGTAGGCGTTATACTAAGGTAGTGTGAAGGGAGACAAGCAATACAGAGCAGTTATTTGAAGCCAAAAATCAATCAACAACAACAACAACCCAGTTAAGGATGGGTTGTACAATGGGAAGATAATCTTCCTATTTTAATCTCTACCAGTCAGGTTCTTACTAGGTTACAGTGTTCCATTGGAAGATTTATAACACAAAAGAGATGAGTGGTTGAACTTAAATGACCTTTCCTAGCTCTTTCCCTGAAACTAACAGTCTATAAAAAAGGAAAAGAGAAAAGGAGGAAAGAAGCATGTAACTGAGAGACTGGAAAACATGAAAGAATTAAAGAAATAGGCATTTAAAGGCATTTAAAGAGAAGACTGAGAGGTGAGAAAAGCCTTATCTGGTGGATAAACTCTACCCAAAATAGGAGAAAACAGATTTTCGTTGTAGCAGGAGCAATTAAAGCCAGGGAAGAATTTTCTGAAATGAAAACTGAATATGGGAAGAAGTTATGGTATCTTCTTCCCTAAGGTATAGAAAAGACATTAGAAGAAGAGAAGGGGTAACTTTTCAAGGGTCCTCCCGATGATACAAATGTAGTTCATGAACTCTGGAAGACATATAGGGACCAAGGGGAAAAAAGGCTGATGTAAGGTGTAGTGACAAGAGTTCCTCATTAAGAAATATCTTAATGAAAGACTCTCAAACTTTGTTAGAAGCTTCCTGGGTCATAACAGCAATAACTATTCATGGAGATTAGAGCAACAGTAGATAAATATTAAAATATGTGAATATTTGCCTGGCTACAGCTAGGATAATCTATTAATATTTCAACGACTTTAAGATAACAATAACCAACAATTATCCCAAACCTAAAACAGTATTATTAGTCCTTGGGTGGAGAAGAAAGAAGTGCTTGCCAAAGAAAGAGGGTTGCACGTTTACTGTTAGAGACTTTCCTCGTACTAAAAGACTTACTCTTGCCAGACACCACGTCAAGTGCTTTACATGAGTTTCCTCATCTCTTTTCACAATAATTGCATGTGGTTAGTACTATTTTTAGCTCCATTTTGGAGAAATTAAGTAACTTGACCAAAGTTACATTATAACTAAACTGCTGAGCCATGATTTGAACCTAAGCGGGCTGATGGTACAGCCTGAGTCCTTAACCTACAAACAGCATTGCATTTAATATTCCCCAACAATCCCAGGAGGTCAGGTATTATTTTTATCCCTGTGTTACAGGGATGGAACTAAGGCTTAAAGTACAAGATCACCCAAGACCTATGGATGGAGCCAGGATTCAATATAAGTTGAAATCCAAACCATGCACTTAACTGCTCTCTCTGTCTGTCTCTGTCTCTTTCTTTCATTTAACAAATACTTTGTAATGCCTGCCCTTCTCCAGGCACTATTACCATATCATTACAAGGTACAAGAGATATAAAAATGATTAAGATGGGTCCTTCTCTCAAGAAGCTCACATCTAGAGGAATGTCTAGAGCTCATTACTCAAAATGTGGTCCATGGACCAGCTGTAAGGGCATCACCTGGAAGCTTGTGAGAAATTAGAATCTCAGGCCCAGTACCAGAGCTACTGAATCAGAATCTGCATATTAACAAGGTTTCCAGGTGTTTCACATGCACATTAAAATGTCAGCAGTACTGGTCCAGTGGACATTTCAAAAGGCTTTGCTTTGTAAAGCAATTATACTCCAACAAAGATGTTAAAAAAAAAAAAAAAGGCTTTGCTGTTCCAGGTATAGGTTTCTATGACTACAACCCACAAATTAGGGCATGAAATAAAACAACTGAACTGGAATAAGAGCAGGTGTCCTAATGCCCAAATGGCTCTACTCGATTTTTTTTTTTTTTTTTTGCGGTACGCGGGCCTCTCACTGTTGTGGCCTCTCCCGTTGCGGAGCACAGGCTCCGGACGCGCAGGCTCAGCGGCCATGGCTCACGGGCCCAGCCGCTCCGCGGCATGTGGGATCTTCCCAGACCGGGGCACGCACCCATGTCCCCTGCATCGGCAGGCGGACTCTCAACCACTGCGCCACCAGGGAAGCCCCTCTACTCTATTTTTAACTAAACTTAATAAAATGATTCTTAAGGTATCCTAGTAGGGAGTTTCCAGGCAAAGCTATCAGTTATACGCCAGCTAATGAGAAGTCAACATTTGTTTTCAACATTTTCTCTAGCTTCCTAATAAAAGGCACTGTTACCTAGAAGTTCACTGTTTTGGGAGATGGTTTTCCTAGATTCATATAATTGGGCCTACCTTCCTCCCACCAATGTGAAAAAGCTAACAGAAGAGTCAGAAGTATTAGGTGTAGCTTTGCAGAGATCACGGGTGTGTGTGTGTGTGTGTGTGGGTGGGTGGGTGTCTTCTTTGATTTTTATTTACCTTTTTGGCTTCATGCTGTAATATGTTGTTTTTAAATTTTCATTGTTCTAGAGCCAGAAATGAAGCAAAATTCATAAACCATGTCAATGAAAGAGGGGAGATAAAATAAAGCAATAAATGCATCACACCACACTTGTGACAGAGGAACCAAATTCCAAAAAACAGGAAGCTGTACAGCCCATGTCTTAGTCATGGTCTCTGGGGAAGTGAGCTCCCCTGGCAGGCACCCCAAGGGGCGAGAAGGGGTGCCTCTCCCTACCGCAAGAGGTTATCACCTCCCAAACAATACTTTTTCTTAGTAAAACTTTTAAATATCAAGTTCAGATCTTAAGCTGAATATTATAAAAGACTCTCATTTTAAGGTCCTCAAGGTTTACACTGCTTTGGGAATGAAGCTTTGTTATAAACCTATAATGTGCTAATTGTGAAATAGCTGGAATCCCATCCACCACCGTTAACTGCAGGTCAGCAGTGACTACAGAACACCCCAGGGGCCCAGAGCAGAAAATAGCACTGGTAGAGTTTAGCAGAGTTTAATTGATAGTAGAGACTATCTTTCTCATTCACGCCCGAGCAGTGTAATCAGAGGCAGCAGGACAGAGAGGAAAGACAGGGATTTCAGACAGACCTGTGTGTGCCCTTGAGCAAGTTATTTTATTTCTCTGAGCCTCCATTTTCTTATGGTACACTGAATTTTTAAATTTTCCTTATTTGCAAAAGAATACATTGAATGACGTTATAAGGATAAGTGGTAATATATGTAATCACATCTGGCACTCAAGAAATGGTAGTTATTCTTAATAATTACACAGAAAGGTGGTTGAGAGTCCACCTGCCGAAGCAGGGGGCACGGGTTCGTGCCCCGGTCCGGGAAGATCCCACATGCCGCGGAGCGGCTGGGCCCGTGAGCCATGGCCGCTGAGCCTGCGCGTCCGGAGCCTGTGCTCCGCAACGGGAGAGGCCACAACAGTGAGAGGCCCGCGTACCGCAAAAAAAGAAAAAAAAAAATTACACGGAAAAGGTGAAAGAAGCAAACTTGAGTTCAACAATAAGAAGTATCACATGGTGAATGATACTCTGATGGCAATGAGGAAATATTTGGGTTGGAGACTTAACCTCTGAGAATGTGTAAGGAACAGTACAAGGAGGAGGGGCAGGGCTGAAACTTCTGAGTGTCTGTAAATGATGGCAGCCCAGTCAATTACACATTGTATCAGAATGCAGAGCAGATTATCAGAAATGATTTCTGTGAAGATGCCTGGTTAGCTGACATAATGTTTTCATCTTCCTCCCAATTTCCTTTTGACCCCGCTCCCGCAAGCGTAGCATGGCTGGTGTTCTAGTAAGTAGTCCCCGTACATTCCACTCTCTCCTCCCAGCCTTTTAGGAGGCCTTAGGCTTCAAACAAACCTCACCACTAACTCCCAAGCTGGAAAGCTTCCTGCTAAGGGATCCATATAAGCTGGCTGTAAAACCAGAAGGTCAGAATTTGCAGCAACATGGATGGACCTAGAGAGATTATCACACTAAGTGAAGTAAGTCGGAAAGAGAAAGATAAATTCCATACGATATCACTTATATGTGGAATCTAAAATATGACACAAATGAACTTATCTATGACACAGAAACAGACTCACAGACACAGAGAACAGACTTGTGGTTGCCAGTGGGAAGGGGGTGTGGGAGGGGTGGATTGAGAGTTTGGGTTTAGCAGATGCAAACTATTATATATAGAATGGATCAACAACAAGGTCCTACTGTATAGCACAGGGAACTATATTCAATATCCTGTGATAAACCATAATGGAAAAGAATATGAAAAAGAATATATATATATGTATAACTGAATCGCTTTGCTGTACACCAGAAAATAACATGACAATGTAAGTCAACTATATTTCAATAAAATACATTTTTTAAAATAATTAAAAAATAAAATCAGAAGGTCAGAGAAGGCCCCAAATCATTAAAAAGAAAAAAAAAAGATATTTGGTCCTACTCTTGTAACTTGAGAAACACAGGACCCAAGGGTTGGAAGGACTTGCTGAGGTCACAGCTAAGGGTGAGAGCTGCCAGGCCAGCATTCTTCCTACCCGCCCCCTACCTCCCCTCACTCACTGTGTCTCTTCTTTTCTTTCTCTTTCATGTACTATTTCTCCGTTTCATGTACTGTTTCATCTACTATTTCTCATAGAGCCATTTGGCTCTGTGTTATTATTACTTAAAATCCATATTACAAACGATGCTTGTAGTGGCGTATTTGTCATTTTAACATGGGAACATTGACAAATGCGACTTTGACCATTCCTTGATTAACGTGTGCAAGGCCAGATGACTGTAGTACACATTCAGATATGGCACGCAGTGAAACTCCAACAGTTGGTCTGATTCATAAACACAGAGCTTTTGAAAAGTTAGGGCTGGTTGTGGTCCAATGTATTTATACATTTTTATTAGACTCAATTGAAAGATTTGAAAGAATGAATAAATTACTTTCCTATTTGCTTCATCTGCTATTGCAGACGATGCCCAACAGATGTCACATATGAAATTCAAATTACATCTTCAAATGGAGCATAACTTTAGTAATGAATATTCAAGAGAATAACTGAAAACCAGAATGATATTTTAGAGACATTTCTTTCATTGGAGAGAAACTGTTCGTGGAAAAATACTCACCTATTTATCTGACCATTTTCTACCTCGGTGAAATCATTGGAATCATTGCTAACGTTATCATCTTCGGGCACTGTCATGTTTTGCAATTCAGTTAATTCGAGTCCACTTTTGAAATGCATCATGTTTAGAAAGTACCTGTCGTCCAAATCCTCCTTTTCTGAGTGTATTTACAAATGGATAGCAGCAAAAATATAAGGTTCACACCCCTAAAATACAACACAAGGAAAAATAATTAAACATACGAATATCACCACTGATTACACATAAGCTATTACACACAAATGCTTTGCTGATAACATAACTTTTACATTTTGCTATTCAAAACATTAAAGCAATCTTGGTACATCAAGTTATAGAGGCTGTAAATTTTCTGTCTTTCATAAATCTTCCTCCATTTTTAACTATAAAATGAGTCATGTCCCATAATCTTTATGCTCACGTTCATAGGAATACCATGTGATCTGTAGGCAACAGAGATGCCCTTTTACGAAGCAGTGTGTTTAAAAGGAAAGCGAATAGGTTATTTTAATGCGTCAGACCACAGGGCACACATATAGCTGGGTACAGACTGAACAGGCACAAAAGCACGTCTGATTTAGCAATCCCAGTTTAATAAAAATGCAAATCCTCAATAAACGGCATCATACAGGATCAACCACCCAACCTGGAGGTCAAGCAGCAAAGGACATATCTGTGTTCTGAAATTTAGCAAACCGTTTATCCATCAACTGCAAGAGATTAAATCAGTCTCTTCAGTGAAATCCCTCCATGTCAGGGAGTTAGGGAATTAAAAACTCATACTCAGGGGATTTAGGTTAATCCACCTGAAACTGTATTTCCTCACAGAAATGAAAGACTTGCCGAGTTCACATTTTCTCCCACATGGATGACTGTGATTTAAATTTCTGAGTGGTCACCAATAACATATAAGGGGGTAAAGAGTTTCAGACACACAGCATCACAAATCAAAAAGCAGGTGGCAACAGAGGTATGGTACTGTGATTTATTATAAAGAAGACATATTTGGTCTTCGTTCCTATTTCTGGTTCACAGCTCCCCAAACCCTTAGAATTTCCTAAGTGTTGAGGGTGATAAATGTCTTTTGGTATATTAATGAGGTGACTTTGGGAAAGCACCTACGGATGGGGGCTGGTTGCCAGTGGAGCCAAACATGTGATTAGAGGGTTGGAATTTTTAGTCCCCCCCCCACCCATGATTTCCGGGGAGAGGAGACAGGCCAGAGCTTGAATCAATCACTAGTGGCCAATGAGTTCATCAATCATGCCTATGTAATGAAGCCTCCATAAAAAGCAAAAAAAGGAGGAGGTTCAAAGAATATCCATACCAGGGACCCAGAACTCCACCCCGCACTGGGCACCCAGCTCCACAAGGACTGAAGCTCCTGTGTTGAGGACCTCGCCCTGTGTATCTCTACATCTGCCTGTTGATTTGTATCCTCTGATATCTTTTGGAATCAATTGGTGACCTAGTGAGTAAATGGGTTTTCCTGAGTGCTGTGAGCTGTTCTGGCAAATTAATGGAACCCAAGGAGGGGGTCATGGGAACCTCTGATTTATGGCCAGTCAGTCAGGAGCAAAGGCAATATCCTGGGCTTGTGACTGGTGTCTGAAGTGAAGGGCAGCCTTGTGGCATGGAGCCCTTGACCCGTAGAATCTCATTCTGTCTACCAGTGGACAGTGTCAGAATTGAGTTGACAATTGTGGGTGTGGGGAAGCCTATACACACACACACACACACACACACACACACACACACACACACACATTGGAAATGGGTCCAGGAACCCTTTTAAGAGGTAAATGCAACTTCAAAAGTAAGGCCTGTAAAGGTATAGGAGCCTCACTAAGATAATCTCGGTGAGGCAATGGGGATCATGGAATGAAGCAGAATGTCAGCGAGATCTTTTTTTAACCTCCAATGGATGATCCATCTTGGAGGATGTTTTGATATTTTGTCTGATCCTGAATTCCATAAGATAACTGTAACCTAGTTAAGAGTCAAAGCTCCAATGTGCCCATCTAAGCATCCTAGTATATCCGAAGAAGCATTTTGCTAACTGATAATATTTTCAGGACCCCTAGAAAGTACCTTAGAATGATGCTTCTTTAAGAACTTCCTTCCTCTCAACCTAGGGCCAAGACGGGAATAAAGACGCAGACCTACTAGAGAATGGACTTGAGGACACGGGGAGGGGGAAGGGTAAGCTGGGACAAAGTGATTGAGTGGCATGGACATATATATACTACCAAATGTAAAACAGATAGCTAGTGGGAAGCAGCTGTATAGCACAGGGAGATCAGCTCGGTGCTTTTGACCACCTAGAGGGGTGGGATAGGGAGGGTGGGAGGGAGACGCAAGACGGAAGAGATATGGGAACATATGTATATGTATAGCTGATTCACTTTGTTACAAAGCAGAAACTAACACACCGTTGTAAAGCAATTATACTCCAATAAAGATGTTAAAAAAAAAAAAAGAATTTCCTTCTTCTCTTCCCCACAGCTAGGCCCCACCTTACTCCTTTCCATTCACACCGTCTCCTGTCTAGAATGAATCTTCCCTGGTTCCAGGATCCTTGACAGCTTCCACAAGATAAATACTGTCTAATACCTCAGATTCCAGGAGCCTCACCCTTCCTGCAGGGCAGGGCCTCTCCTGGAAAGCAGGAAGCCAGGAGATGGGAGATTGGAGCTCCCCGAACTCCTGGTCTAAGGCTAACCTGGCAGTTCAGGGCTGATTCTTCCAGCTAGGGTGGTAGTGCTGGAGCCTGGGCCATGACTAACTGCTTTTAGTGTCTTCACACAGCAGCAGCATTTACAGCCTGTCTTTACTTTGCAGAAGTTGAAGTGCATCAGAAAGGTTAACCCCCTTGTCACCCCTTGGCCCCCTCTGAAGAAAGCTGCACAGTGGACTGGGCTGGGTAACCCCTAGGAGTCTCGGCACACGGCCTCTTGCCTGTATGACTCCGTCAGAGGCCACTAAAGTGATGCCGTGGGGCTGCTAGAAAGTTCACTCAGTGGGGGCTTCCCTGGTGGTCCAGTGGTAAAGAATACGCCTTAGGGGCTTCCCTGGTGGTGCAGTGGTTGAGAGTCTGCCTGCTAATGCGGGGGACGCGGGTTCGAGCCCTGGTCTGGGAGGATCCCACATGCTGCGGAGCGACTAGGCCCGTGAGCCACAACTACTGAGCCTGCGCGTCTGGAGCCTGTGCTCCGCAACTAGAGAGGCCGCGATAGTGAGAGGCCTGCGCACCGCGATGAAGAGTGGCCCCCGCAACTAGAGAAAGCCCGTGCACAGAAACGAAGACCCAACACAGCAAAAATAAATAAATAAATAAATTAAAAAAAAAAAAAAGAATACGCCTTACAGTGCCGGGGACAGGGGTTCGATCCCTGGTCAGGGAACTAAGATCCCACATGCCATGGGGCAACTAAGCCTGCGCGCTACAACTACTGAGCTCGCGTGCCTCAACTAGAGCCTGCGTGCCGCAAACGACAGAGCCCACGTGCTCTAGAACCCGCGCCCCACAACTAGAGAAGAGAGAGCCTGCACGCCACAGCTAGGGAGGAGCCCGCGCACCACAACGAAGAGTCCCACGTGCCTCAACAAAGATCCCGTGTGCTGCAACTAAGATCCGACACAGCCAAAGAAATAAATTCAATAAATAAATAAGTAAATAATAAAATCAATCTTAAAAAAAAGTTCACTCAGTGGATGGCGTTTCCAATCTGGGTTAAGGGGTCCTTTTCTCTCTAAAAACTTGTAGGAGACAGGGTACTAGACAAAAAATTTCTGAGAAGAGGAAAAGTTGACTAACAACAGATCTGGAGTCTACTGTTTGAATGTAAACTTTCATATCAATATATGTGTGTGAATACAAATATATACTATACATACACACACACACACACACACACACACACACACACACACGTGCAATGGACCAAAAAGGAAAAGAATAAAAAGAACAGAGTAAGTTCTGGCCACTAAAATTATGTCAGTATTAGGCAAATGCCAGTTCTAAGTTAATCACAGAGGATACATTTTTGCCTTTGGCTTAAAGAGAAATTTATTTTTTCACAGTTCCAGAAGTCCAAGATTAAGGTAATGGCAAGTTTTATTTCTTCTGAGGCCTCTCTCCTTGGCTTACAGATAGCTGTCTTCTTGATCTGTCCTCATATGGTCTTTCGTCTCTCTGTGTGTTCTCTGTATTGTAACCTCCTTTTCTTTTTTTCTTTTTTTTTAAAGTTAGGATAAATTTTTATTGTTGTGAGATAACCTATCTGAAATCTAACTTATTCTTGAAAATAAAAACTGGAAAAATGGGGAAAATTAACAAAGTTAGTGACATCTGTCACTAAGGTTGAGGCCACACTTAGGAAGTACCATCCATTCCATTTATTATATACTTATTGAGTGCTAGGTGATGAAAGGATTTTAAAAGTCTGAAAAGGATCTGAGGCAGCTTCACAGAAAAATCACATTTGAACTGGCTCTTGAAAAAGAAAACAAAAATTTTCTGGTTCTAAAGCTAATATATGCCCACTGTAGAATCTTCAGAGCGAACATTGTACAAGAAACCCCACCACCTAAAATGGGTCACTGTTAGAGTTTCACGTGCTTCCTCCCTTCTTTTCTTCTTTTTTTCTTTTCCTTTCTTTCTTCCTCTCTAGCTCTCTCTCCTCTCTCTTTTTTATTTAACATTGGAATTTTAGCCTGTTTTTAGTCTGTCTTTCATGTAATATTACATAGTATGTATTTTGAAGGACAGAAGTGTTTTTTAAAAGTATATTAGTTCCTTGTTAATAAATAATACAGGCCTTTGTAGAAAAATTCGAAAATACAAGCTTGCAAATGAAAGAAAGAACAAATAAAAAGAAAAAAGTCACCTGTTATCTCAGCAAGCAGAGATGATCACTGTATATATATTGGAGTATAACCTTCAAGGATTTTTCTACGCACATAGATATAGTGCCTGGCACACAGTAGGCACTCGATAAATATCTGTTAAATGAAAAGAATGAGTACAAATGTTTTAAAAATATGTATACATTTACAAAAATGGAAATCATACCATAGAGTTTTTACAACATATTTTTTCACTTAACAAGATATGGTCTCCTATCCTGAGTTATGTCCGTAAACACGGGTCTACACCATTACGGCAAATGCTCCTTAACCGCTTGACTGTGCCATAAATTGACATCCAACCGACTACTGCTAGACAGTCACACTGCCTGGTGGACAGGAGACTGACAGGTGGAGATGGGCCCTGAGCTGAGACTTTTCAATGAAGGAAAACACGGCCAACGACAAAGACACAGGAAGTGCAGGTTGAGTTTAAGAAACAAAAGAATTATAGTTTCACTGAAAGACTGAAGCAATTATCAGACTATACAGTTAATTAAAAGACCGAATGGGGTCATCATGTGAAGATCTTGACTATCTCCACAATTACTATCTCCCAACATTTATAATAGGTTACAAATAGAATATTTCTGATCCTTCACTGCAATCTTGTGAGGTATTCTTAAGAAGCATTATTATCTTGCCATGCTTACTGGTACGTTTTACTAATAGTACCAATGTAAAATACAGAAACTTCTTCTCTACTCTTCATGGTGATATGCATCAAAGGAGAGGATACATAGAGAAACCTGGTTTGGTCTTTCTTACGTTGCTTACAACCTACTGAAACAAGCAAGACCTTCCCATATAAAGTGACAGTATATCATAAAACATTTGCATGATAGAGACCAAACTGTACAACAGAACAAAGAATAAGTCCAGAAAGATTTCAGAGACATACATACATACATATGTACATACAGGAAGGAAGGAGGGAAGGAAAGAAGGAAGTAAGGAAGGAAAGAAGGGAGGAAGGGAGGGAGGGAGGGAGGTGGGGGGAGGGAGGAAGGAAATTGGAACCTGCAGAAATCAGGTAAGGTTTTATAAAGAGTTAGGACTTGAACTATGTCTAAAAATAGGTAGGATTTAGACTGGGGTAGGGGAGGCATTCCTTGCACTGGAAACAGCACAGGCAAAGACATGGAGGCCAGATGTGCACAGAACACCCACTCAGATGAATCTCGCTACAGCAGAGGGAGCAAGGTACATGTTCTTGAGTAATAAGAGGTTATATTGGTTTAGCAAAAGCTGATTAAAAAATTGTAGAGAGAAAACCAAACCAAAGAATATACTATAACTCAAACGTCCAAAATTACTTTTGGGGATAAATAAACAAAAATACAATTTCAATCGCTAAGACACTGTGTGATGGACTGGCCCACTCAGTATTTGTTCCCACGTCTTTCTAGTCCAGTTCTGTATCTAGAGGATAGAGAGTTATACTTCAACTAAAATAAAAGCTTAAAATTGATAGTCTTTGAAAACCTGGGGTCCTCGGGAGGCGGGGAATGGCCTTCAGTAGTGAAAGGCTGGGACCCAGTAAGCACTCTCATAAGAAAAGGTGTTTTCTCTCTTCTTACACAAAATTCATGACTTGGGGGAGGAGGGGAAGATGGTGGAAGAGTAAGACGCGGAGATCACCTTCCTCCCCACAGATACACCAGAAATACATCTACACGTGGAACAACTCCTACAGAACACCTACTGAACGCTGGCAGAAGACCTCAGACCTCCCAAAAGGCAAGAAACTCCCCACGTACCTGGGTAGGGCAAAAGAAAAAAGAATAAACAGAGACAAAAGGATAGGGACGGGACCTGCACCAGTGGGAGGGAGCTGTGAAGGAGGAAAGGCTTCCACACACTAGGAAGCCCCTTAGCGGGCGGAGACTGTGGGAGGCGGAGGGGGGAGCTTCGAAGCCGTGGAGCAGAGCACAGCAACAGGATGTGGAGGGCAAAGCGGAGCGATTCTTGCACAGAGGATCGGAGCCGACCGGCACTCACCAGCCCAAGAGGCTTGTCTGCTCACCCGCTGGGGCGGACGGGGCTGGGAGCTGATGCTCGGGCTTCGGTCAGAGCGCAGGGAGAGGACTGGGGTTGGCGGCGTGAACACAGCCTGCAGGGGGCTAGTGCACCACGGCTAGCCAGGAGGGAGTCTGGGGGAAAAGTCTGGACCTGCCGAAGAGGTAAGAGACTTTTCTTTCCCTCTTTGTTTCCTCGTGCACGAGGAGAGGGGATTAAGAGCGCTGCTTAAAGGAGCTCCAGAGACGGGCGCAAGCCGCGCTAAAAGCATGGACCCCAGAGACGGTCATGAGATGCTAAGGCTGCTGCTGCCGCCACCAAGAAGCCTGTGTGCGAGCACAGGTCACTATCCACACCCCCTTCCAGGGAGCCTGTGCAGCCGGCCACCACCAGGGTTCCGTGATCCAGGGACAACTTCCCCAGGAGAACGCACGGCGTGCCTCAAGCTGGTGCAACGTCACACAGGCCTCTGCCGCCGCAAGCCTGCCCCGCACTCCATACCCCTCCCTCCCCCCGGCCTGAGTGAGCCACAGTCCCCGAAGCAGCTGCTCCTTTAACCCCGTCCTGTCTGACCGAAGAACAGACGCCCTCTGGCGACCTACATGCAGAGGCGGGGCCAAATCCAAAGCTGAGCCCTGGGAGCTGTGAGAACCAAGAAGAGAAAGGGAAGTCTCTCCCAGCAGCCTCAGAAGCAGCGGATTAAATCTCCACAATCAACTTGATGTACCCTGCATCTGTGGAATACATGAATAGACAACGAATCATCCCAAATTGAGGACGTGGACTTTGAGAGCAAGATTTATTATTTTTTCCCCTTTTCCTTTTTGTGAGTGTGTATGTGTATGCTTCTGTGTGAGATTTTGTCTGTATAGCTTTGCTTCCACCATTTGTCCTAGGGTTCTATCCGTTTTTTCTCTTCTTTTAAAAAAAACATTTTTTCTTAATAATTATTTTTTATTTTAATAACTTTATTTTATTTTATCTTTATTATATTTTACTTTATCTTCTTTCTTTCTTTCTTTCTTCCTTTCTCTCCTCCCTCCCTCCCTCTCCCTCTCTCTCTCTCTCTCTCTCTCTCTCTCTTTCTTTCTTCTTCAGGACACTGGTCCACAAGAGACCTCCCAGCTCCACATACTATCAAACGGCAAAAATCTCCCAGAGATCTCCATCTCAACACCAGCAGCCAGCTTCACTCAACGACCAGCAACCTACAGTGCTGGACACCCTATGCCAAACAACTAGCGAGACAGGAACACAATCCCACCCATTAGCAGAGAGGCTGCCTAAAATTATAGTAAGTTCACAGACACCCCAAAACACACCACCAGACGTGGACCTGCCCACCAGAGAGACAAGGCAGAGAACATCCACCAGAACACAGGCACTAGTCCCCTCCACCAGGAAGCCTACACAACCCACTGAACCAACCTTAGCCACTGGGGACAGACACCAAAAACAACGGGAACTACGAACCTGCAGCCTGCAAAAAGGAGACCCCAAACACAGTAAGACAAGCAAAATGAGAAGACAGAAAAACACACCGCAGATGAAGGAACAAGATTAAAACCCACCAGACCTAACAAATGAAGAGGAAATAGGCAGTCTACCTGAAAAAGAATTCAGAATAATGATAGTAAAGATGATCCAAAATCTTGAAAATAGAATGGACAAAATGCAAGAAACATTTAACAAGGACCTAGAAGAACTAAAGATGAAACAAGCAATGATGAACAACAAAATAAATGAAATTAAAAATACTCTAGATGGGATCAATAGCAGAATAACTGAGGCAGAAGAACAGATAAGTGACCTGGAAGATAAAAGAGTGGAAATAACTACTGCAGAGCAGAATAAAGAAAAAAGAATGAAAAGAACTGAGGACAGTCTCAGAGACCTCTGGGACAACATTAAACGCACCAACATTCGAATTACAGGGGTTCCAGAAGAAGAAGAGAAAAAGAAAGGGACTGAGAAAATATTTGAAGAGATTACAGTTGAAAACTTCCCTAATATGGGAAAGGAAATAGTTAATCAAGTCCAGGAAGCACAGAGAGTCCCATACAGGATAAATCCAAGGAGAAATACGCCAAGACACATATTAATCAAACCGTCAAAAATTAAATACAAAGAAAACATATTAAAAGCAGCAAGGGAAAAACAACAAATAACACACAAGGGAATCCCCATAAGGTTAACAGCTGATCTTTCAGCAGAAACTCTACAAGCCAGAAGGGAGTGGCAGGACATATTTAAAGTGGTGAAGGAGAAAAACCTGCAACCAAGATTACTCTACCCAGCAAGGATCTCATTCAGATTTGATGGAGAAATTAAAACCTTTACAGACAAGCAAAAGCTGAGAGAGTTCAGCACCACCAAACCAGCTTTACAACAAATGCTAAAGGAACTTCTCTAGGCAAGAAACACAAGAGAAGGAAAGACCTCCAATAACGAACCCAAAACAATTAAGAAAATGGGAATAGGAACATACATATCGATAATTACCTTAAATGTAAATGGACTAAATGCTCCCACCAAAAGACACAGATTGGCTGAATGGATACAAAAACAAGACCCATCTATATGCTTTCTACAAGAGACCCACTTCAGACCTGGAGACACATAACAGGCTGAAAGTAAGGGGATGGAAAAAGATATTCCATGCAAATGGAAACCAAAAGAAAGCTGGAGTAGCAATTCTCATATCAGACAAAATAGACTTTAAAATAAAGACTACTGGAAGAGACAAAGAAAGACACTACATAATGATCAAGGGATCAATCCAAGAAGAAGATATAACAATTGTAAATATTTATGCACCCAACATAGGAGCACCTCAATACATAAGGCAAATACTAACAGCCATAAAAGGGGAAATCGACAGTAACACATTCATAGTAGGGGACTTTAACACCCTACTTTCACCCATGGACAGATCATCCAAAATGAAAATAAATAAGGAAACACAAGCTTTAAATGATACATTCAACAAGATGATCGAAATTGATATTTATAGGACATTCCATCCAAAAACAACAGAAGACACATTTTTCTCAAGTGCTCATGGAACATTCTCCAGGATAGATCATATCTTGGGTCACAAATCAAGCCTTGGTAAATTTAAGAAAATTGAAATTGTATCAAGTATCTTTTCCGACAACACTGCTATGAGACTAGATATCAATTACAGGAAAAGATCTGTAAAAAATACAAACACATGGAGGCTAAACAATACACTACTTAATAATGAAGTGATCACTGAAGAAATCAAAGAGGAAATCAAAAAGTACCTAGAAACAAATGACAATGGAGACACGACGACCCAAAACCTATGGGATGCAGCAAAAGCACTTCTAAGAGGGAAGTTTATAGCAATACAATCCTACCTTAAGAAACAGGAAACATCTCGAATAAACAACCTAAAGCAATTAAAGAAAGAACAACAAAACCCCAAAGTTAGCAGAAGGAAAGAAATCATAAAAATCAGATCAGAAATAAATGAAAAAGAAATGAAGGAAACAATAGCAAAGATCAATACAACTAAAAGCTGGTTCTTTGAGAAGATAAACAAAATTGATAAACCATGAGCCAGACTCATCCAGAAAAAAAGGGAGAAGACTCAAATCAATAGAATTAAAAATGAAAAAGGAAAAGTAACAACTGACACTGCAGAAATACAAAACATCATGAGAGATCACTGCAAGCAACTCTATGCCAATAAAATGGATAACCTGGAAGAAATGGACAAATTCTTAGAAATGCATAACCTGCCAAGACTGAATCAGGAAGAAATAGAAAATATGAACAGACCAATCACAAGCACTGAAATTGAAACTGTGATTAAAAATCTTCCAACAAACAAAAGCTCAGGACCGGATGGCTTCACAGGCGAATTCTATCAAACATTTAGGGAAGAGCTAACACCTATCCTTCTCAAACTCTTCCAAAACATAGCAGAGGGAGGAACACTCCCAAATTCATTCTACGAGGCCACCATCACCCTGATACCAAAACCAGACAAGGATGTCACAAAGAAAGAAAACTGCAGGCCAATATCACTGATGAACATAGATGCAAAAATCCTCAACAAAATACTAGCAAACAGAATCCAACAGCACATTAAAAGGATCATACACCATGATCAAGTGGGGTTTATTCCAGGAATGCAAGGATTCTACAGTATATGCAAATCAGTCAACGTGATACACCATATTAACAAATTGAAGGAGAAAAAACATATGATCACCTCAATAGATGCAGAGAAAGCTTTCAACAAAATTCAACACCGATTTATGATAAAAACCCTGCAGAAAGTAGGCATAGAGGGAACTTTTCTCAACATAATAAAGGCCATATATGACAAACCCACAGCCAACATCGTCCTCAATGGTGAAAAACTGAAAGCATTTCCACTAAGGTCAGTAAGAAGACAAGGTTGCCCACTCTCACCACTCTTATTCAACATAGTTTTGGAAGTTTTAGCCATAGCAATCAGAGAAGAAAAGGAAATAAAAGGAATCCAAATTGGAAAAGAAAAAGTAAAGCTGTCACTGTTTGCAGATGACATGATACTATACATAAAGAATCCTAAAGATGCTACTAGAAAACTACTAGAGCTAATCAATGAATTTGGTAAAGTAGCAGGATATAAAATTAATGCACAGAAATCTCTGACATTCCTGTACACTAATGATGAAAAATCTGAAAGTGAAATCAAGAAAACACTCCCATTTACCACTGCAACAAAAAGAATAAAATATCTAGGAATAAACCTACCTAAGGAAACAAAAGACCTGTATGCAGAAAATTATAAGACACTGATGAAAGAAATTAAAGATGATACAAATAGATGGAGAGATATACCATGTTCTTGAATTGGAAGAATCAACATTGTGAAAATGACTCTACTACCCAAAGCAATCTACAGATTCAATGCAATCCCTATCAAATTACCAGTGGCATTTTTCACAGAACTAGAACAAAAAAATTCACAATTTGTTTGGAAACACAAAAGACCCCGAATAACCAAAGCAATCTTGAGAACGAAAAACGGAGCTGGAGGAATCAGGCTCCCTGACTTCAGACTATACTACAAAGCTACAGTAATCAAGACAGTATGGTACTGTCACAACAACAGAAAGATAGATCAATGGAACAGGATAGAAAGCCCAGAGATAACCCCACGCACATATGGTCACCTTATCTTTGATAAAGGAGGCAGGAATGTACAGTGGAGAAAGGACAGCCTCTTCAATAAGTGGTGCTGGGAAAACTGGACAGGTACATGTAAAAGTATGAGATTTGATCATTCCCTAATACCATACACAAAAATAAGCTCAAAATGGATTAAAGACTTAAATGTAAGGCTAGAAACTATCAGAAACTATCAAACTCTTAGAGGAAAACATAGGCAGAACACTCTATGACATAAATCACAGCAAGATCCTTTTTGACCCACCTCCTAGAGAAATGG
This sequence comes from Leucopleurus acutus, assembly GCF_964270905.1. Taxonomy (NCBI): domain Eukaryota; kingdom Metazoa; phylum Chordata; class Mammalia; order Artiodactyla; family Delphinidae; genus Leucopleurus; species Leucopleurus acutus. The sequence continues at coordinate 38,192,056 of NC_139152.1, forward strand.
AAATAAAAACAAAAATAAACAAATGGGACCTAATGAAACTTCAAAGCTTTTGCACAGCAAAGGAAACCATAAACAAGACCAAAAGACAACCCTCAGAATGAGAGAAAATATTTGCAAATGAAGCAACTGACAAAGGATTAATCTCCAAAAGTTTTAAGCAGCTCATGCATCTCAATCACAAAAAAACAAACAACCCAATCCAAAAATGGGCAGAAGACCTAAATAGACATTTCTCCAAAAAAGATATACAGACTGCCAACAAAGACATGAAAGAATGCTCAACATCATTAATCATCAGAGAAATGCAAATCAAAACTACAATGAGATATCATCTCACACCAGTCAGAATGGCCGTCATCAAAAAATCTAGAAACAATAAATGCTGGAGAGGGTGTGGAGAAAAGGGAACACTCTTGCACTGCTGGTGGGAATGTGAATTGGTACAGCCACTATGGAGAACAGTATGGAGGTTCCTTAAAAAACTACAAATAGAACTACCATATGACCCAGCAATCCCACTACTGGGCATATACCCTGAGAAAACCATAATTCAAAAAGAGTCATGTACCAAAATATTCATTGCACCTCTATTTACAATAGGCAGGAGATGGAAACAACCTAAGTGTCCATCATCGGATGAATGGATAAAGAAGATGTGGCACATATATACAGTGGAATATTACTCAGCCATAAAAAGAAACGAAATTGAGCTATTTGTAATGAGGTGGATAGACCTGGAGTCTGTCATACAGAGTGAAGTAAGTTAGAAAGACAAAGACAAATACCGTATGCTAACACATATATATGGAATTTAAGAAAAAATAATGTCATGAAGAACCTAGGGGTAGATAGGAATAAAGACACAGACCTACTAGAGAATGGACTTGAGGATATGGAGAGGGGGAAGGGTAAGCTGTGACAAAGCGAGAGAGTGGCATGGACATATATACACTACCAAACGTAAAATAGATAGCTAGTGGGACGCAGCCGCATGGCACAGGGAGATCAGCTCGGTGCTTTGTGACCACCTAGAGGGGTGGGATAGGGAGGGTGGGAGGCTCAAGTGGGAGGGGATATGGGGATATATGTTTACATATAGCTGATTCACTTTGTTATACAGCAGAAACTAAAGCAACATTGTAAAGCAATTATACTCCAATAAAGATGTAAAAAAAAAACAAACAACTCATGACTTATCCAGTGTTTATGTCTCAGCTCTGCTAGGCCTTGGCCTTCCACTTTCTCTCTACTGGCTTCCCTGACTTCTGTCAGTCACGCTCAGCCTCATATCTGGAAAGTAACCTTGAACTGTCACCCCTCCCTCCTGTCTTTACTGCAAACAGTCTGAACAACTTGCCCCTGACCTCATCACTCCCCTGAACCCAGGATCCACTGGCAAATCCGGGCTTCACCCTTCAGGAGCTGTGCTGACCCTGGGCAAGTAGGTTAACTTCTCTTTACCACAGTGTCCTCATCTGTAAAATGGAGATAAAGCAGTGCCCACCTTACAGAGTCCTTATAAAGACTCCATAACTGGGTCCATGCTCGGCCTGATTCTGCTAAGCGAGGGTGACTGTCACTGCTACTATTGCTACCTCTTCCTAATCAAGGCAAGTGGCCTTTTCTCGGTCCTCATCCCTTCACTTCCCTGCACAGGAGGGTCACTGTTTCCGGACCTCCACCACCTTGCCCCTCGCCGCATCCTCCTACACGCTGCTTCCTGCCTCCTTTGCCAGCTCCTGTCCTCCTCCCAGCCTCAGTGTGGGCAGCCCTTCTCCCTCCATTCTTCCTCCGCACACTCCAAACTCTTTCCTTTGTAAGTTTCAAGGCTGAAGTGTCAGGCTTCACCCCGCAAGGGCATCTTTCCTATCTTTTTCCCCCCAGGCCTTTTCATTTTACAAAACTAGAAATCCTCTGCGTTTTGAAATAGGATCTTCCTCATAAATACTACTTGCTAATGATCACGTCACTTAACATGGCATGTGTTTCTTCATCTGTAAACTGAGAAGGCTGCAGGGGAGGGGCAATCTCTCAGGTTCCCTCCTGCTCAGAAAAATTTCCACAAATTGTTTTCAGACCCCAGCTGCCCGCCGGCCCTCCCCACGTGGATGTTTGCCATGACCTCCAACTCCACGTGCCTCACTGAACACATCACCCGACCTCACACATCAGCTTTTCTATTTCTGTTCACGATAATGTTCGTTCCCCTCCTCACTCAGACATGGAACCCGGATATCTAATCAGTCCTCAGGTCCTATCAACATTCTTTCATACCGTCCCTTCCTTCCTCTCGTTCCTTCCAGCTCCCCAGTCCTAGCCTGGCCAGTCGCTTCCCCCCATGCTGCCTGCTGAGCCCTACCCACTTCAGGAAGATGCAGGTTCTTCCTGAAAATCCATGTCTTGCACATTCCTCTTCACCCTCCCCTTGCCAGTCATAACTGTTCCTAATAGCTGAATCCCTGGAACCTCAAATTCAAGGCCCAGATTGCTCTTACCTCTCTCTTTAAATTTCTCTCCCACGATGTTCCTTCTGAACCTTCCATTCCTGTGACGGACCTACTTATAAGCAGTTTCCTGCTTTGCTTCCACCATCTTGGTCCTAACATACTTCCCGCAAACCCCTTCCCCATCAAGCTCATGCTCATTTAAGTACAACATTTCTTTCAAAGCCCATCTTGCTGGCTTGCATGCTTTTTTTTTGTTTTTTAATTTCAAGCCAACCTTCTCTGTGAGGTCTTCCTCCAATGACCAGCTCATGACTGATTATTGACTTGTGATGAATTCTTACAGCACTTTTGTATAGATTACTCACTGGTTTATAGCAAGAGTTCTTATACATTTTCATGATCTCCTTATGGAGTTATCCAGTTCCCTAATTATTATACATTTTCAACTTCTCGAGGACAGGGACCACAGCCCTCTTAGCTCTCCAGCACACGGTGACAGTAAATATGTTAACAATAATGGGAATGACTAAATTGAAAAAGCAAGCTATGATAATCTGTCTATCGACAATACAGCAGCAATCCTCACAAACACAATTTCACAGGAAAACATAACAAAAATGGGAAGTTAAAGGAAGCAACACATACAGCCCCACAGCACAGTTTTCATTAAGTCTGCCACTTAATTTCTTTTACATTTGATCCGGGCATGTGAGAATTACGTGAAAGTGCATTTAAAACTGTAAAGTACTATATGAATGGAAGGTATTTATCGTGAACATCCTGGCCTCTATGTCTGGAATGTTTGAGAACTCTTGGCATGATTTCTACAAGTTCAGAGAAAGGGTTGTATTAAAGGAGTGGTTCTCAACTGGGGACCATTTTGGCGCCCATTTGACCATGCCTGGAGACATTTTTTGTTGTCACAAGTGAGAGGGTGTCGCAGGCTTCTAGTGGAGAGAGATGCTGCTGAACACCATACAATGCACAGGGTGGCTGCCCACAACAAAGCCTTACCTGGCCCCAGATGCCAAGAGTGCCGAGGATGAGAAGCCCCATGTTAAAGGAAGCTCACCAGAGGATCAAGACTGACCATTTCTGCACGGGGCAGAGACGAGCTGCTCACTTCCCTGGAAAGACTGCCCCCTGCGTCCTGTCTTATTCACAGTATCCCAGCACCTGCTCCTACCACTCCACAAGGCTGTTCAGGTTCCCAGATGGTCTTTTATTTTCTTAATTTTTATTTTTTTATTTAACTATTTCATTTTGTTGGAAAATATTTGACTAGGTAATACAGGTACATAGTACAACATTCATAAAGTACAAAAGAGTCTACAGGGAAAAAAGCCTCCTTCACTCCTTATCCCCCAAGAAGTTCCCTCCCATGTTTTCTTCTATAACTTTTACAGTTTTATTTTTTACATTAAAATCTTTGACTCACCCAGATGATCTTTTAAATGTCTGTTCTCAACATGCCCAGCCTATGATGTTGGGGAGTTAACCTACCCATATTCAGATGTTTTGAAACTATTCTGATTTCTCAAAGTCAGAAAATATTAATAAACTCTAGAAGTTAATGAAGTTAATCTGTAACTCTGGATACAGGAGGACGGACTGTATATTACATTACAAAATTTAATTAAATTTAATTAATTTAATTAAAACAGTGAGTGTCTTTGAGCAGTGTGAATACCACAAAAGTAAAAATCTTTCTCATCAACTGAAAATTCATGGATTTAAATAATTACATACAGAGTTTAAAAACAGCTTGGCATATTACAGCCTTTGAGAAATTCTTTTTCTTTGCACATGTATGTTTTTGCTATAGTAATATCTGTGATCAAGGATTACTATTGAACTAAAAACAATAAACAGGAGTTTATTTTTTTTAAGTCCTAGCTGTTATGACAGCTAACTCCCAACAAAATACTCCAGGAAAAACAGAAATAATGACAATTTGAAAGCACCACAAAGTGCTTTCAAACTGCATGTAAGGAGGTTCATTTATAAATATAAACATTAAAAAATATGCCATTATTTGAAAAGAGAAAATATAGTAAAACACACTATAAGTAAATACCAAATGATGTTATAGTCCTTGAACAAGTTTTTTCTTCTCTTTGGACCTTTGACAGAATCTGAAGTGTAGATTAACTGATGCACTCTCAAAGATCTCTCCCACTTCTAAAATCCTCTGAATTTATGATTCTGTAGACTGTTTCTTAATGAATCACTTTCATTTCAGAGATAAGCAGATGGGCTTGTGGACAAGTCTTTTGAATAGGTGACTTAGACTAGGAGTACTCAGTTCTGACTACACATAGAAATCACCTTGGGAGTTTTAGAAAAATAACAGTGATAATCTGCCCCCCTAACGCACACCAGTTTCTGATTCACTTGGTCTAGGATGGACTCTAAGCATGGATATTTTAAATGCTCTGTAGGGGATTCTAATGTGCTGCCAACATTAAGATCTACAGATTACATTGGGTTGGCCAAAAAGTTCATTCAGGTTTTTCCGTGAGATGGTATGGAAGAACCCGAACGAACTTTTTGGCCAACCCAATACTAAGGGTTTAAAAACAAATGCAGCAGGAGCCCAAGTTGGTAAGCTGAATGAGCAAAGCAGATTGGGCACAAGAAACTGGAGAACACGTGTCTCATCTATTTCAGTAAAAGTAAGACAGATCTTTTGGTTTCTTTTCAAGAAATGCCAGAAATCCCCAGGCTTTAAGTGAAATTCTGATACTGTACTTAAATGTTGACAACTAATTCCAAACAATTCTAAGAGAACGTGGAGGTCCCACAAAATCTACCCACAGGTTTCATTTGGTCCTGTAGCCACCAGTTTGCAACATAAACAAAACCAGTTCAATAAACCAAGCCCAGCTCTTCCTCTGTGCTCTGTCCTGCTGCTCTCCCAACTCAGAGCCTTCCCCTCCCAGACCTTGGGCCATAACCTCCCCCTTGCCTTTTCCTTTCCATTGTCTCTTTTCCAATCATCTTCATCATTCCTAAGACATGGAAACTGAGACCCACACATTAAATCTTTATTTGGCCCTGGCTGCATCACTGGATGGGCTTCTACGCCCGGGAAAATTCAGGTTCTAAACTGTAACCTGAGGCTGTGACTCCAAGATGTCAACAACTGGTGAGCTTTGCCAAGTCAGGGGAAAAGCCGGTCAGGCTCATAATTTCACATTACCAAGACTTTATCAAACAATATATGGAAGTCTTCATTTAATGTCTGCTTTTGTTTTGCTTGCTTTTAAATCTAAACCACTGCGTATGAGAATTATCCCTGGTGTTGTTATTGTTTTTGTTTTTGTTTTTTTTTTTAAGTTCCTATGTCTGGGCTCTGCCGCAGGATGACTAAATCTGAATCTCTGGAAATGGAGTCTGGGCATTGGTAGCTTTTAAAAGACTCAAGGTGAGTCTGATGTGACGCTCACGTTGAGAATCGTTCATCTCTACCCATCTCCTAAAACTGCCGATTAGCAGCGTGTTTAACTCCAGATGACTATCATCTTGAGTTCTTTTAACTTGTTCAAGGATGTTCTCACCTCTGTTCTCATTGTACCTTCACAACTCTGTGAGTTTGGCAGCTTGGACACTATCATAAGCATTGGACAGATGAGAAAACGAGGCATTAAAAATGTTAACTGGGGCTTCCCTCGTGGCGCAGTGGTTGAGAGTCCGCCTGCCGATGCAGGGGACGTGGGTTCGTGCCCCGGTCCGGGAAGATCCCACATGCCGCGGAGCGGCTGGGCCCGTGAGCCATGGCCGCTGAGCCTGCGCGTCCGGAGCCTGTGCTCCGCAACGGGAGAGGCCACAACAGTGAGAGAGGCCCGCGTACCGCAAAAAAAAAAAAAAAAAAAAAAAAAAATGTTAACTGAGTTGCCCCAGTGGACCCAGCTAGTTATTGGCAAAGACACACTGTAGCTTCACCTGAGGCAGAGTTCCTTGATCGCAACATGGCTGCTGGCAAAGTTTCCCCAAACCATGGTGCTTCCCTATCACTGAATTCCTTTATGCTTAGTAGTAACCTTAACACACAGGAGGTGAGTAGAAAAACCAATGAATAAAATGTGATCAACTTCCAGAAATAAGTGTAACAATGTTTTTTTTTCTTATCATACTTAACCCTTCCCTTATTTTATTTTTTATTATTTATTTTTAACACCTTTATTGGAGTATAATTGTTTCACAGTGTTGTGTTAGTTTTTTCAGCTATACATATACATATACTCCCATATCCCCTCCCTCTTGTGTCTCCCTCCCACCCTCCCTATCCCACCCCTCTAGGTGGTCACAAAGCACCGAGCTGATCTCCCTGTGCTATGCGGCTGCTTCCCACTAGCTACCTATTTTACATTTGGTAGTGTACATATGTCCATGCCACTCTCTCGCTGCGTCCCAGCTTACCCTTCCGCCTCCCCGTGTCCTCAAATCCACTCTCTATGTCTGTGTCTTTATTCCTGTCCTGCCCCTAGGTTCATCAGAACCTTTTTTTTTTTTAGATTCCATATATATGTGTTAGCATACGGTATTTGTTTCTCTCTTTCTGACTTACTTCACTCTGTATGACAGACTCTAGGTCCATCCGCCTCACTGTTTTTAGAAGACTCAATTTAGGGTAAGTGTTCTAAGTTGTCCTTCTGTGAAATCTATGATGCTATTTGGAATGTGCTTCCTTCCACGAACCTGCACACCACCTTTCATAGATGCACATTCTCCCAGGGACTGAGAACATTCAGGTAGTTTCCATTAAGGTATTATTTTCAGAGTATTTTCAAATGATTAAACATTCATTGAATATTAGAGGTAAGGGGAACTTTCCTGATCAGCTTCCCCCATCTCTTCTGATAGATGAGAAACCTGAAGTCCCTTTTAATTCAATATATATGGACCGCTAACATTGTGCCAAGCACTGCACAACCATTATCCTCATTAAACCTTCTGAATAGCTCATCATACCACTACCACCACGTTTAACAAATGGGGGGGTGGGGTGGGAAATGAGGCTCCGAAATGCTAAAAAAACACAAAACTTGCTCAAGGTCCCCAGGCTGGAGACCTGGGACTGATTCAAAGTGTATGTCCTTATCCTCCACCTTCCATCACCTGGACTGATGATGGTGCAAAAAGTGAAAGATAAATCTTTATTTAAAGGTGAGGTGATCAGTGGACACATTTGATGAGGTAGAAAAGTGGCATGTAGGCTAAGCCTTCACAAATATATAGCTTTCAGTAGGCATTCCAGTTTGGAATCAACATCAATATTGAGGCAGAAAAGTGAAAGGAAGGGTATAGGGTGAACTGGGAGAAAGAGGTGAGGATTGTGGAGGGTCCCGAGCGCCCAGCTAAGGAATTTAGACTTTAATTGTAGGCAACTGGAACCCACTGAAGGTTTTCAGAAGCAAGATGAGTTTTAAAAATGAGTTTTGAAAACATAGATCACATGGAAGTGTCGAGATTGAATTAGGGGAGCAGAGCTTGGTACAGAGATCAGCTAGAAGCCCATCACACCTCCTTTGCTGGCTACTTCACTCTTTACCACGCGCTGTGCTTGCATCTGCTCCCCTGAGCGCTGGTTTCTTCGGGGCACCTCAATGTCCGTTTCACCGTTCTTGTATCCCAACCGACCGCTGCAACTGCCCTGTCTAGGGCAGATAACAGAGACCTGAACCCGGGCAGTGGGAATGGAGATGAAAAAACAGATTTGTGGAGCATCTGCAGCACCTGGTAACTGCTCAGAAGCGGAGAGAAGGTAAGAGAGAAAGAGAAGCAGAGTAGAAAAAGACTCTGACGTTTCAACTTAACAGGGGAACAAATAATGAGATACAGAAAGAAAGGAATGGTCAACAGTAGCACAAAGTGCTGAACAAGATGTTTTGGCCAAGGTCTCAATGCAACAGGCATTTATTAAGCAGCTACTCTGTGCTGGGCATTAGGGGAACAGTAATGAATTAGACTGGTCTTTGCCCTCAAGTATCACCCAGAGGGAGGAAAAGACAGCCTAGCAATAATCAGGTTCCTGGCCTCTTAGTCTCAGGACAAATGTCCCCTCTCACACAGGCCCTCCTAGAGGGTCATCTGTCTCAAGCACCCTCCCCCATCACATGATCCTGTTTTATTTCTTCATTGCTGGAACAAATCTCCAAAATTCATTTATAGGTACATTTATTGTCTGTTTCCCCCAGGAGAATGGAAGTCTCACAGAAGCAGGAACTTTATCTTGCTAGCTGCTAACTGCCACATAAACCCTCAGTAGGGAAAACTCATTGAATATGTTGGAGGGGAAAAAAAAAAGTGAATAAACGTCAAGGTTAAGACCTCGAGCCAAACTAGGTGAGTTTCTCGATGCCTAAGGCGACATACTGAACACTGAATAACTCTGAAGGGTAAAGCCATTTTGAGATTGGGGTCCAAACCGAAATCCAGGGGGCCCACCATGGATCAGAGCCCTGACTCGGCTGTTTCGCATAGATTTCAGGAATACCCACCCAGCGAGAGATATTTAACAATGAGGCCAGCCAGCCGCCTGGCTCAGGTTTTATTTCAGTTGTCCTTCTGACGTCAGAAGAAGCACGAGTTGCTGCACAGTTTCTTCTATCAAGGTGACAAATTACAGCCTTGTTGGGCCCAGCAGTCTGCAAACCATAGATTTATTCTCTCCTCCCCCTTATATTAAAAAATTTTAAACCCACGGCAGAGATGTCAGATTCCTCTCGAAATGCAAATAAATCCTGTTTCCTAGCTCTCGGGTCTTTTTTCACTCATGAAATACATCACCAGGGATTCGTTTGCGGAAGTATGCGATCCTGGTGGCAGTTAGGTTTTCACCGTAGAACCAGTGCAATAAAAACCGGGTCCGCGCCGCAGAGTGAGACACAAAGGACTCTCAAAATTGTAGCACCACCTTCCTAAGCCGAAGACAGCCTGTGAAAGGCACCCGAAACTCCGTGACGCGCTTACCGCGAAATTCCTTTTGCCGCCATATGCACTTGTACCTTCTCTGACTACAGTTCAGCCCAAACCCAGGGCCGGGCGATTCCGCAGGGAAGCGGCGCCCAGGCAGCCCTGTAACCTGGAGGTCCCAGTGGGCGCTGAGGAGCCCGATGCTCCGGAAGGCGGATTACGGTGCGGGGCGGGGACGCGCACCAGGGCGAAGGAACACTTTCCTCCGGGCACGGCCGCGGCGAGGTTAAAGGCCTTTTGTGGCAACGTTTAGGGAAGCGAGCGAGATGCGGGGGTGGAGGGAGGAGGTGGGAGTGCAGGCGAGGACTGTCCGCGCCCGCGCCCCGCGCAAGCGGTGGCCTTTTGTTCGCCAGCTGAAGCGGATCCCAGCTCTCAGAGTGGCACTTCTCTCTTTCTCTCCTTCTTCATTTGGGAAAGAACTTCTTTGGGGCGGGAAAGGGCAGTGAGTCACTGCCAGCATCCTTTAGCAATCACCCCCTCACCTCCACCCCACGACCCGCATCCTCCCACTCCTATTCATACTGAGAGCGGGGCAGAGCTCGAGAAGGGCCGGCAAGAGTGCTCCCGTTTACTCGGGCTCCGCGCCTCCGCTCCCCGACCCGCGGCCAGTCCCCGAGACCCAGACGGCCGCACACACAGTCCCGAGGACATCACATGCCCTCCTCGGGGCCCAGCGGACACAGGAAATTCCCCGCAACTGCCCGGCATTAAACACTCCTCGGGTATGCAGTCGCGCCCTCACCTCGGCCGGGCTCTCCAGACCCTCGTGGTCCCTAACCCCCGTGTGACTGAACCAGATCTGGTGCCACAATCTGTCCCTAAGAAAACAGACTACAAAAGTAAGCCAGAGCCCATGCAAAGGTGAAATAAGGGGCCCCGGCACCTCCTTACACTGTCGTGGGCGGTCAGGAGAACCGGGGATCTGGACTTTTCCTAAAAGCAAAATCCGAACGCATCCGGCACAGCCGCGCACTCCTTCCTTTCTCGCCGCATGGATGACTTCTGCATTACCGCCTCCTCTCACATCTAAAACATCCCTTTCCTCCCCGCCGCCGCTCCCTCAGCTCTCCCCGGGAACGCGAAATCACCTTACCTCGGGCAATAAAGGAAAAGTGGCAAAAGGAGACGTCAAGGTATCCGCCCTTCCGGGATTTTCCCCCGGCCGTGCGATGTCCTTTGTGTCAAGGTCTGGCTGCCTCAGCGGAGGAAAGGTGGCCTCCGTCAGTGAGGTCTGGGCAGGGAGGCTCAGCGTGGCGTGGCGGATTTCCGAGGAAGGTGAAGGGCGGCGACCTTCAGGCGGAGCGGCGTGGCTGCCCCAGCCCGCGCTCTCCTGTCTCTCCTCCTTTCGGAGCCGATTGCATCAGAATCTCCCCCCACCACCAACCCCCACACACACGGTGCTCGCCAGCCTCGCACTTACATCCACATGCTCGGCCGCCGAGGGTCTCGAATCGCAGTCATTCTCCTATTGGGGGGCGCGTCGCCCCTGTGCATCCATGGCTCGTGACGGTTTAGCTGGGAAAGTCAGGCTATTCCTCCGCGTCCAGCGTGCCGTCGCCTCCCCTCCTGCACGCCCGCTCTTTAACCGAAGCTGCGTGTCACTCAGCGGTGCCCGTCACATGGTGCCTCTGCCGGCGGCCGCCCCTTGCTACCTCCTTGTCACCGCCCGCCGAGGATGCAGCGACCGCGGCCGGCGGAGACTGAGCATTCGGGAAGAAGGGAGGAGTGAGGGAGGGGTTGCGGGGCGTGCGTGTGCGGGGCGCGCCGGCAGTGGCACCGGGAGCAGAGGCTGCGCGCAGCCTGGACACCTGCCCCACGCCCCCCTGGGGCCTGGCAGCGAGCCCAGAGCCCAGCTGCGGCGGCGGCTGGAGAGCCCTCGGGGATGGAGGAGGTGGGGGCGGCTTGGGGGTCGCGGAAGGAGGAGAGAAAGGCTGCGCCCTGCGGGACTGGGGGGCGCTTTTGGGGTCAGCGCCAAGGCCGGGCCGGGGCGCGGGAGCGAGGGGAGCTGCATTGTGGGAAGGGCGCCGCGTGAGGATGGCCGTGGGAGTGGCTGGTCGGCGCGCAGCCCCGCGAGCCGCTAGCGGCGCAGGAGCCGCGGGTATAGAGGGAGCGGCGTGTCGGCTTCCCCGGGAAGGCGCCGAAATGGCCGGGGTCGGCGGGGAGGGAGCCGAAGCGGCTGGGGCAGCGGGGAACGCTGCACCTCTGGAAACCCTTTGTCCGCAACCCGCAGTGGGAGGCACCTCCTGTCTTCCGGATCGAACACCCGCAGACCTCGCCAGCCCTCCCCGAGATCTGTTCTGGGGGGCTCTGTTTGGGGGATTGGGTGGTTTTGCTGAACTGCGGGCGCACTCTGGCCCGGCGGGGAGACCCCACGTGATTCCGCTCCGGGCTCGTCGGGTTCAGGGAGCCCGGCGCTCCAAGTCGGGGGCCAGCGGGGAGCGAGGGCGCAGGATGGAGGGGCCTGGGACAGCTGGGCCCATTTCCCTTTCTTTTGCTCACTCTTTGTTCCAGGCACAGCCCCCTTGAACTGACTGGGCACTTCCTTGCCGGGGAGTGTGTTTCCTTAAAATGGCGACGGGAAATCCCACCTGCGCGTCAGCCAATTAGACTGTCAGCGCAGCGCGAATTTGCGAGGTGGAAACTCGAGCCTTTTATTGACAGGAACGGTTCCGTCTCCGTGTTCCATCAAAACAGGAAAGGGAAGGTGAATCATCTGTCAAAAATTAATCTACCTGGAGCATTTCAAGGGGGGCAGACCGAGTAGCCTCTGTCACCGAGTGGCTATGGCTTTTTAGTCACCGCTGGAAAGGAGAGAATACAACCAAACTCCTCGTAACTGACTAAAATCCTCGTTCCGTCCAGTCTTCGTTAGTTCAAGAATGGCTATCAGAGAACTCTACTCTGAAGGCCAGCTCTTGAATAAACCTGAGAAATTGAAAGGCAGTGCAAACAGAAGGGAAGATACCGGGCAGCCTCGTTCAGACAGACCTGCCATCAAATTCTGCCTCAAACACTGCGTCCCTTGCCTGCTTAACTTTTGTCTTTAGTCATGTTTCCCGATTTGTAAAAAAGAGAGTTAGTATCATCTCATAGTGATATTCTACAGGTCACCAGAAAGTTGGTTCTTCTCCCCCTTCCCTCCTAGAGGAAGCTAATTTAAGATGAAATTACTAATTATAAGTAGTGTGCACCTTGCCTGGCAGAGATAATTCTTATGACTAAGGTAGGAAATCTGAACAGGCAAAGTAGGTAGATTGTGAGCATAGCTCCATAAGCCAGTTGAAATGGTTACCTTTTTTATCATCATGTGTATTCACCAGTGTTTGGAGAGCATCTGATCGCAAGCTTATCTTTTGATTACAGTTTTAACTTATTTGCTAGTTTCTGTGCACCAAAGACTGCAGTTAAGTAGCATTTTAAAAATTGGATTCAATAATGATGAGTTGGGCTTCACTCCTTGCCAATTACTGTGCTAAGCACTTTACATATAAATATTACATGTAATCCTTTCAACTACTCAATTCGGTATTATCCTGTTTGTATAAACAAGAAAGCAGGTTTGAAGAGGCTAAGTTGGCCACGTTCACTTAAGACAGTAAGTGGTGAAAGGGGACGTGAGGGAAGTGGTTCCCATTCAGGCCTGAATTCAAAGTCCACGCTCAGGCTTAACCATGATGCTACGACCATTTGCAGGTAGACACTCTTGGGCCTTGAGTGTGCAAAGATCTTCACCCCTCATCTGGCTTTTAGTTGACAACCTGGAACTGAAGGGTAGACATCAACATGGAGGCTGAAGTGAAGAAGCTGCCGTGGGGAGGATTGCGGGGAAGGAGAGTGTGGGTGGTGTTCAGGACGAGTGCCTGGTCACTGCAGTGCGGCTTTTCCTCCAAAACTGCTGGTAGGTGAAACTTCCTTTCAGCGGTCCTTTCAGTAGCCCAGCACTTAAACCCAATTGCTGTGGTCTCAAATGGGGGAAAGTGGTGTCGTGATGATGACTCTGCTATTCACTGTGTGCTTCCCGAGAGACAAGCAACAGGATAAGCACCTTACAGATGGTCTCTCGTTTAATCCTCACATCATTCCTAAGAGGTTGCAGGCCATCCTAACCCCTGATTCAGAGGTTAAGAAATTGATTCCAAGTCCACCCAGCTCTAATTGGCATATCTAGTCTTACATCCAGAGCTGACGCCAAAGCCAGTTTTCTGTGCCTGGCTCTAAAATGTTCCCCGATGCCTTTGGAGGACCAAGAGGTAGGACAAATCCCAGGCCCCTCTGCCTTCACATGGGGACCACTTCCCTATTGCCAGAGACCTCAGGAGTCAGTTTGCTCTGTAATAGGTTTCTGAGCCCCAAGAGCATTGTCATTCGGATCTAATGTTACTGTGGACCTTTGCAATTGAGTAGCTAGATTTCCCCAAAAGATATTCAGGTAGTCAGGACACATTTAATGGGTTATACTGTGGCCTGCCCTATGGAACTGAGAAAAGAAAAATTCTGTATCTGAAAGGGAGGTGGGAGCAGGAAGCTCTAGTGTGAAAGGAGAACTGAATCACCTCAGGTCACCTGGGAGTTTTCTAGTAGCTCCATAAGGCCCTTTCTGGATGGTTCCAGGAAGGAGGGGCAGCTTTGTGAAGAAAGATCAATCACTTCCCAAAGCAGATTCAGCCTGAACTTGAGCCACATCTGCTCTCATCCCAGTTTCACCCTGTACTCACCCGGTTGTACCTCTTCTCCATCTGGGTTGCCCAATAGGACAGCTGTGCGCTTACAGAGAAAAGGTGCTTTCCTCCATGGGTTTTCAAAGCTGTCTAAATATATCTGGTCTAATACCAGTAGACTTCTTGTGCATGAATTTTGAAATAGGATCAAAACTACCTTCTGAATATGTATAGCTGTCTTCCTTTTTAACTGGTTATAGGACAGTCTGAATTTTGACGATGATGAAAACAGAAATGTCAATTGGTGCGGTTATTACAGACTAAGTGTCCTGAGCACTTCCTATTTGTGACAGAAGTAGTACAGCCATCTGAAAAAAATCTTGCCTCATTAGAAACTAAGTTATTTATTTTGAAATCAGTCTTTTACTCCTATTTATAGGGTCTGCCCTAAAACAACAGATGGTCTTTAAAATTATTAGTGCTTCTTTTGACTGATGCAATCACATTTCTTTGCCCGATTAACCCTTTTTTACCAACTTTGATGTTCCTTGGAGCTCATCCATAGATGACAATATTTTGACAATAAGAGTTAAAGCAGCCACAGCAAAAAGTAAATTTGCAACGAAAAGAGTCCCCAGTTGTCTGACCTATCCTTCTGCAGATACGTGGTACCATGTTTCCTACCCCCTTGGTAGCACTGTGACAGGGCCTGCTGTCACCTCTGCCAGCGTTGCGACGGGCATTCTACCTCATCAGATTTGTAACTGGCTCTGGCGGGAGGTCAACAACTCCCGCTGATTCTAAACTGAATTTAAATTAAAATCCCAGAGCAGGCTTCTTAAAAAATGTCTATTGTTTCTGATTTCAGCCCAGGTCAGCTTTCTAGGGTCACAGTTAGGGAAGCAGGGACTAGGGTTTGTTAGGTATTGTGACTATACGGCAATACGGTTTCATTCGTTTAAGCTCAGCTAAAGAACCAGGGCCAGTGATCAGTCCCAGAAGTTTAATGTCTAATTTACCCGACGTGTATGCATTGTTATGCAGGTCAACTTGAGTGGATCTCCCTAGCATGTTACCAAATGAGGTAATGAGACCCATCTGATGATCGAATGACTCTGTGTCTCCGGAGTATTCACCACAATGCTTGGCACATAATAATTGCCCAATAAATGGTATCTGTTACCGTTCTGCACACTTTGCAGAAATAAGCACAAGACAATGAATATTCAAAGCCCACGTTTATAGGCACAGAGTATTCTCTAATGCTCACTCCATACCGAAACAGCTGTCAAGCCCACACCTCTACTCCCATTCTTCCCACTACGGGACTAAGGAGACAAGGTATTTATTAGAGAATAGTTAGTCCTTCAGGTTAACTCCAAACCTTACTGTTAAAGTGAGAAAGCATAGTTTAGGCTCTACGTAAGAAATGTATTAATTAAAAAGTAGAAGTGTTCCCAAATCGAATATCACATCTATACTTTTTAATGGTGCCAGTGTAAGTTAGCACAACTTTATGTGAGGTAGCAATTTAGTGATTAAGAATGTGGGCTCTGAAGCCAAATTTTCTTGAGTTCTAATTCTGGCTCCACAGCCTACTACGTCTGTGGCCTTTGATGAGTTGCTTAACTTCTCTGTGCCTCAGTTTCCTCATCTTTAAAATGGAAATAAACAATAATACCTACCTTATACAGTTATATGAAATATGTTTGTTAATATGTGTAAACACTTAAAATAAGTCACAACTTATCTCAGGTATTTAATAAATAATAATACTAATTACCGGAAAATAATTTGACAATAAATAGGAAGAACTTAGATCCCATTGGTGTCACTTCTGGGAGTCTGCATCCTAAAAATAATGCACAGAGATGTTCACAAATAGCACAGAAGGTAAGGGCACAGGCTTTGGAATCAGGCAAGTAAAGGTAAAAAGTATGTTTGAAAGTATTCATTCAAAGCAAGGATAACATAAATTCATAAATGACAGATCAAAAGTAAATACTCAGGTGTCTAGGCTAGGGGAAACCTATAAACCCTCTGTAAACCCTTAGAGATACTGTGGGAAACAGAATACAGGGCTGACTGTTCCTTAGTCCCGATCCGATGTGGTTACTTTTGGTTTCTTATTAGTTTGGATGTCCGAAGGCAATATAGCTGGAGAAAGGATCTTCATCCCAGAGTGAGAGAAATCAAAGTGATAGCAAGTGATGAAAGGCATCAAGGGAAGTGGGGATATAGATGAGAAAATGAGAAAGTGAATGACAAGATCGGAAGGCAGAAGAATCTGAAGGCACAGATGCATAGCGTGAGCTAGTTCAGGCCAGGACGAGGGCAGGGTCATCTCAGGAAGTTGGAGGGGGCTATTTGATGCTAAAATCTTGCTGGGCAGAAATATAATTTTTGTCTTCTCTGCTGAAAAGGTAGCTTTGGGGAGGAAGGGTTGGTTTTTGTCTTTGTTTTTTCTATTCCGTCTGGGAAGCAATAAAAGGGGAAGAACTCTATTCATTACTTGAGTAGAGTCACATGCTTTACTAAAATGTTTCTTTTCAAAGTAATTGTTCTTAAAATAGGAAAAACCCAGTAATTTCCAGTGTGCTTGATTTTGAAGGACTATTTATTCAGTTGTATTTTAGACATCCAATGCTATTTCATAATCACAAATGGGGTCATTTTAATAAGAGATTTATTGATATGTTTATAGCTAACTACACACACACACATATATGTACTTCTAAGATAAAATACTCAAAGTTTTTGATGCAAATGTAACATGTCCAAAACTGAACTCATCCTTTCTTCCCCCAACCCAAGCTCTCCTCTCCTCCATAGAACCCATCTTGGGAAACCGTACCATCGTGGTCACAGCAGCTCAGGCGAGAGGTAGGGGAGTATCTTAGTGTCTCCTTCACCCTTCACATCCAATTGATGCATTCTTTGAACAAACATTTACTAAGTGCCAGGCTTTCTGCGAGTCTTTCATGGAGCTTGGAAAGACCAACATTCCACAATGATCTCACCAGTGAATGTACGATTTATAGATGGAGAGAAGTGCTGTGAGGAAAAGGACTCAGTATGACTCTCTAGGGTAACAGAGGCACATGCACTGGGCTGGGAATCAGAGGAGGCTTCCCAGAAGACATGAGCCTTGCTTGGATTCTATCCTCTTTATGCTGAGGGTTTTAATAGGGAGGAGGTGATGGACATGATGCAGTGAGCATTTTCAAAGGAATAATCACTAGTCCTATCACTCCACCTTCTAAATACTCGTAGCATTTGTTCCTTTTCCTAACTCCTTACAGCCATAACTAGTATGAGCCTCTAGTAACACACTTCTGGGAAAAGTTCTCTTCAAAAGGCATTGATAACGTACCTCATCCTTAAAAACATCTTGATTTTACTTCTGCAACATAATATGTACTTGTATATACTTGTCAGTAATACGCCTGTATTACTGTCCTGTTTATTATATGCATTAAAAACATTCACAAAACTTAAAATTAAATAGCAGTATTTTACACTTATTTGTTAATATTTTTATTGCTAAAATATTGTTCTAATTATTATTAAAATATTAACATTTTAGTGAGCTAAGTTGAATTCAATATACTTTATTTTTAAAATCTTAGTCTAACGCTCTGTCATACAGCAATTCACGAGTCTGGTTCCAAATTTGGTTAATTTTGACTCTTGAATTTAATGGCGTCATAACTGGAAAAGAGACCCCACAGAGACACGGGGACCCAATGGAGGCAGTGTACTGTTGGCTATACTTATCAAATCAAGCTGCCCAGTTCTTAATCCTATCCACTAATTGACAAAGATGTATTTTTTCACTGTTACTCTACAAAGATGCACTTAGATGGAGGTCATCATTCATGGTTATGGAAGTGAGCCATGGGCCCTACTTGATAATTCTGAATTTGTTTTGATGGACTCCTTATCACATTTGATTAGATGGTCATTGCTTTACCTTGCAATGTGGCTGACCAAAGAGCTCTCTCTAGGGGTGAAAGTGTCAGCTCTACCTTTTTTATTTCCTTAGGCTTGAATTATTATTATTTTTCAGCTGAAATTTCTTTAGAGGAATCTTTTAAATCTACTTTGTCCAGTTTTGGAGGACACGTTAAAGTAGATAAAACAGAAAATATAATTTGTAAATTCACTCAACCAAGCATACAGAAATGCAATACATTGCAATATACTGAAAGGGGACGAATTAACTAAGGCACCACTGTCACCTTCTGTGCTCCTTCCTCAAGATACCTGGGATGCTGCAATTGACGGGGGCCGTCTAATGTGTGGGCTGAGGGAGAGCCATCATTGGTCTATTCATCTACATAGGAGGAACAATATTTTCTCCCTGCAGCCCACTTTGTTACCCCGCCTTAGCCTTCCACAAGAGCCTCCTAGCTGGTCTCCCTCCAGCCACTCTTGGCCACATAATCTCTCCACAACAGTTTAGAAGTCACTTGCCTGAGTTGGCAGTCTCTGAAACCCATTGCAATGATTTATTCAGAGACTATCTTCCCCACAGGTCTGCAAGCTTCATAAAGGAAAATGGCATGTTTTTAACTGTTTCCAAGCACCTCAGATATAATACAAGCTCAATAAATATTTGTCTAATTAATGAATGTATGAATGAATATATAGAATATCTTTACAGTTAAGTAGCTCTAATTCTTTTCTATTGAATTTAAATTTCATGTCCTTAAAATGACAAGGAATATTAAAATATTTATATAAAATATTTATCAAATGTACACTTAGCTAAGTTTTTAAAGTCTGAGAGCCTATATATACAAATCAAATGAATAGCCATTTTTGGAATCTTGTGATGAATAAATTATCATTTTAAAACATCAAGGGTAAATGTCTATTGAATGACACTTTTAAAAGGAAAAAAGGAACGTCAACCTGTGTTTAAAAAGTAATGTATTAACCTATAACGGAAAAGAATCTGAAAAGGAATATATATGTGTGTGTGTATATATATATATATATATATATATATATATATATATATCTCCCTGAATCACTTTGCTGTACACCTGAAACATTGTAAATCAACTATACTTCAAGAAGAAATAAAAATTTTAAAAATTACAAAAAACTTTTAAATAATGTATTTAATTTAACAGGGTTCTAGTTTATGGGAATGATCTGGAAAATTCAGAGCCCCAACCACCTAAAAATGATCATTCCTTAATAGCAAGTGTGGTTTTTACTTCCAGACTTACCTGGATAAGTGCCAGCTTTCTCTAAGTCACATTTGCTGTATGAAAATCACATTTGTAAATGGAGGCTAATTAAATTTTGTGATTTAAAAAACAGTTATAACTTAATTGTCCTGTTGTGCCTCCTTGTTCTTCTCATAACAGTTAGTATTTAGACATCATCCTATACTTAAGATACAAAGCACTTACCAATATCAATTTAATAATGAATTCAATAGTTCTTTCTCTATATTCAATATTGTAACTTTGATCAAAAAAGAAATGCACTGATCTTTCCTTTTCAATTTTGAAAAGGAACAGAATGAAAGAAAATTGTCTTATTGCTGGCATTTGTTCATTCGTTCATTCATTCATTTGTTCAACACATGTGTTCAAAGTTAAGTCCTTTGGCAGTGTTCTTTCTCTGATTTTCTGTTCTCCTTTGGAAACTTACTCCTGCATTTATTTTTCTACTACGGTATTTTCATCCTCTGCTCTACCGACTGTAAAGTATTCAATCCTCTCCCATCATTAAAAATAAAGAAAGAGAGGATGGAGGAGAAGTGGGGTGGCGGTTGGGGGGAGGGAGGAAATTTCCTTTGATTTTACATTTCTCCCTGGCTATAGCTCTCATCTTTCTTCTATTTAAGGGCCAAGATTCGAACAGTTAACAATATGTTTCCAATTCTTTACCTCCCATTCACTTTTTAAATACACACACACACACACACACACACACACACATACACACAATTGTAAAATTTATTCTCACTGTGGAAAAGTTGGAAAATGCAGTCAAATGTAAAGAAGAAAACCCAAATCATTCATAAGCTTACAGACTCTAGATAACTACTATTGACATTTACTTCATTTTGTATATGTGCATACCATTATTACAATCAGAATCATGTCCAGTTTTGTATTTTGGTGACATTAAATTTTGATCATTTTACTATGTCATTAAAAATTCTTCAAAAACATAAAATTTTAAGACTACAAAGTATTCCATCATACAGTTTTGCAATCATTCTCATTGATTTCAGATTTTTACTTTTTATATAAGTGTATTAAACTTTTCCCTCATCTCTGATTATTTCCATAGATAAATTTCTAGAAGTGGAATTCCAGGGTTAAAATGTATCTATGTTTTAAAATGCTTGCTACAAATTTAAAATCACTTTCTAGAAAGAAAGTATGCATTAAAACATTAATAGTATGTGAAACTGCTCGTGGCATTGAATCTTCAGCATTCTTGGGTATTATAATGTTACTTTTATTAATTTAGTAAGTGAACAAGGGTTTCTGGGTTTAATTTGCATTTCTTTTGTTACCAGTTTTATTGAATTTTTAAAATGTGCTTATTAGACCTTTTATTTCTTCTCTGAATTGTGTATCATGTGCTTTACTCATTTTCTCCTAATATTTTAGTGTTTTTAAATCCATTTGTGTAAGCTTTTTATATTTTAAAAGTCATAATCATAGCTACAGTTTTTCCTTTGTCTGCCTTTTATTATTTTTTATGTTCAGACGTCAAAATTTTTATGTCAATGAACTGTTGAATTTTTTTTTCTTAGACCTACAAATTCATTTCTTATCCAGAGGAAAGATAATATACACCAGAACTTGGCTTTAGTTCTTATGACTTAGATATTTTTCCACCCATTTAATTCTTTAATCCATCTAGGGAGAGTTAAGAATCTAAACTGATTTGCTCCAAATCGCTAACCAATTATTCCACTACCCGTTGTGAAAATGCCTTCTCTTCTCTCCTCAGTTGTGGTGCCACTTTTATCAGATGCTATTATTTATTACTGTTTATTATTCCAGATGAATTTAGGATTATTAATAAGTCAATAAAAGAAAACAATTGGACTTTTGTCACACCTATAATTCAATTTAAACACACACATAAAATATTTACAATGAAAACCTAAAATACCCAAGGATTCTCTTAACACAAAACGTATAGGCTATCTTTCTATATTTTTCAAAGTATAAAATTTTGCTAATATATAAATAAAGATCTGAATACAATGAGAAATATACCACACTCCTGAACAGCCTGAAGATAGCAATTTTTCCTAAATTAATTTATAGAAAAGGAAATTTGCCAACCAAATTTTAGTTTTTAAAATAAAATATCAATTGTCCGCCAGAGGGCAGACAGCAGAAGCAAGAAGAACTACAATCCTGCAGCCTGTGGAACAAAAACCACATCACAGAAAGAGAGACAAGATGAAAAGGCAGAGGGCTATGTACCAGAAGAAGGAACAAGATAAAACCCCAGAAAAACAACTAAATGAAGTGGAGATAGGCAACCTTCCAGAAAAAGAATTCAGAATAATGGTAGGGAAGATGATCCAGGACCTCGGAAAAAGAATGGAGGCAAAGATCGAGAAGATGCAAGAAATGTTTAACAAAGACCTAGAAGAATTAAAGAACAAACACCTAGAAGAATTAAAGAACAAACAAACAGAGATGAACAATACAATAACTGAAATGAAAAATATACTAGAAGGAATCAATAGCAGAATAACTGAGGCAGAAGAACGGATAAATGACTTGGAAGACAGAATGGTGGAATTCACTACCATGGAACAGAATAAAGAAAAAAGAATGAAAAGAAATGAAGACAGCCTAAGAGACCACTGGGACAACATTAAACGCAACAACATTCGCATTATAGGACTCCCAGTAGAAGAAGAGAGAGAGAAAGGACCCCCCAAAAAATTTGAAGAGATTATAGTTGAAATATTCCCTAACATGGGAAAGGAAATAGTGGCTCAAGTCCAGGAAGTGCAGAGAGTCTCAGGCAGGATAAACCCAAGGAGAAACATGCCGAGACACATAGTAATCAAACTGACAAAAATTAAAGACAAAGAAACTTTGTTGAAAGCAGCAAGGGAAAAACGACAAATAACATACAAGGGAACTCCCATAAGGTTAACAGCTGATTTCTCGGCAGAAACTCTACAAGCCAGAAGGGAGTGGCATGACATATTTAAAGTGATGAAAGGGAAGAACCTACAACCAAGAATACTCTACCCGGCAAGGATCTCATTCAGATTTGATGGAGAAATCAAAAGCTTTACAGACAAGCAAAAGCTAAGAGGATTCAGCATCACCAAACCAGCTCTACAACAAATGCTAAAGGAACTTTTCTTAGTGGGAAACACAAGAGAAGAAAAGGACCTACAAAAACAAACCCATAACAATTAAGAAAATGGTCATAGGAACATACATATCAATAATTACCTTAAACGTGAATGGATTAAATGCCCCAACCAAAAGACACAGGCTCACTGAATGGATACAAAAACAAGACCCATCTATATGCTGTCTACAAGAAACCCACTTCAGACCTAGGGACACATACAGACTGAAAGTGAGGGGATGGAAAAAGATATTCCATGCAAATGGAAATCAAAAGAAAGCTGGAGTAGCAATAATCATATCAGATAAAATAAACTTTAAAATAAAGAATGTTAAAAGAGACAAGGAAGGACCCTACGTAATGATCAAGGGATCAATCCAAGGAGAAGATATAACAATTATAAATATTTATGCACCCAATACAGGAGCACCTCAATACATAAGGCAACTGCTAACAGCCATAAAAGAGGAAATCGACAGTAACGCAATAATAGTGGGGGACTTTAACACCTCACTTACACCAATGGACAGATCATCCAAACAGAAAATTAATAATGAAACGCAAGCTTTAAATGACACAATAGACCAGATAGATTTAACTGATATTTATAGGACATTCCATCCAAGAACAGCAGATTACACTTTCTTCTCAAGTGCACACGGAACATTCTCCAGGATAGATCACATCATGGGTCACAAACCAAGCCTCAGTAAATTTAAGAAAATTGAAATCATATCAAGCATCTTTTCTGACCACAATGCAATGAGCAAAAAAAACAAAAAAAAAAAGGCCTGCTGGTTACAGAAAGATAAACATCCCAAATGTTCATTCAGAGGGGGCTAGTGAAAGCAATTATGTCTGCACAGTGGAACACTCAGCAGCCTTCAAAAAAAAAAAAAGAATCCACCTGCCAATGCTGGGGACACGGGTTTGAGCCCTGCCCCGTGATGATCCCACATGCCACGGAGCAACTAAGCTAGCGGGCCACAACTACTGAAGCCCATGCATCTAGAGACCGTGCTCCGCAACAAGAGAAGCCACTGCAGTGAGAACCCTCACACTGCAACGAAGAGTAGCCCCCACTCCCCAGAACTAGAGAAAGCCCACTTGCACCAATGAAGACCCAACGCAGCCAAATAAATATGTAAATTAATAAATAAATTTATTTAAAATAATATGAATTGTCCTAACCATGCACAGCTAAGACACCATTTTTAAGTAAATTACATTTCTTTGTCAGGTAAGCATAAATAGGGACTTTTCATGTACTTGGTTTCTAGCCATCCACAATATATTGGTTGGCATTCTTATTCTATAGGTAAACATGGTAGACACAACTCGTGTTTGTTACATGGAGTAAAATAGCATCTTGGTCTAAGTCACCAAGAATGTTTGAAAATCAACCAATTAGACACCTGTCATAGGTTGGGTTCCCTGGGAAACAGTGTGAGACTGAGGTTAACGAGCATAAGGTTTATTAGGGATGTTCTTGGGATCCACGCTTGAGGAAGGGGAGGAAAGGAAGCAAGGTTAGGGAAGAGAGAGGAGTTGGGCTATGACACAGTCTCAGCGAAAGCCTCAGCCAACCCCACAAGGAGCTCAAGGCTGCAGTGGCCCTTCAGAGCTGTCTTGAGTTAGGGTGAGGACCCGGATATCTTTACCTCCATATTGACCAGTCATGGGACGCAGGCTGCCTTGGGAAAAGAGTGTGACCTCGGGCTACTCAGCTTTCTTTCACAGAGATACTTCCGCAAGAGGGCAGATAAGTGAGGGCTTCTGACAGCAGCAGTCCTAAAGGGGGAGAGGGACAGTGTCCTGCGGTGTCCTCTGTAGCATAAACTTAAATTCGTCCTCATAATTTCCACATCGTGTATCATCAATGTCTATTCAATAAGATTTGTAACAGTAGAAAACAATTCTTGAGAGAATTATTTTTTAAAACACACAGCCTAGTGTACTCCATGTCATAAACAGATAAGAAATAGAAAAGAGGGACTTCTCTGGTAGTCCAGTGGTTAAGACTTCACCTTCCAATGCAGGGGGTGCAGGTTCAATCCCTGGTCAGGGAGCTAAGATCCCACAGGCCTCGTGGCCAAAACATAAACCAAAAACATAAAACAGAAGCAATATTGTAACAAATTCAATAAAGACTTTAAAATGGTCCACATCAAAAAAGAAAAAAAAATCTTAAAATGAAAAAAAAGAAAGGTTCTAAGGTCCTCTTGTCTGACTCTTGGGCATGAAAAACTATAACGGAAGCGTTTGGATTTTGCTTTCCATTCCCTTTGCTTTTCATTGTCTTCTTTGGTGAAGCAGCAAAGCAAAAAGAAGCCAGGGAGAAATAGTAAGGGATCGAGGTTCACATATATTCTTGAACAGGGAATGTTGATAGTGATCTATCCATATTAAGAAAGATAGCTCATTCTTCTGACCTTTACGAAGTGGGGTTGGGGGATGAGGGGACAGGTAGAGATGGAGGGGAGAATAGGAGGGTTGCAGAGGTGCTGACCGAGGAAGATTGCAGGGGAAGGAACAGAAGGAAAAATGACCAAACCCCTACTTGTGCCCACCTCTAAGTAACATGCGTGCGTGTTTTCTGTTTTGCCTTCACAACAAACTTTGAGGTAGGCACTATTAGCCCCAGTTTTCAGAGGGAGGATGTGAAGGGCAGAGAGGGAGTATAACTTAGTCAAGATTTTATAGACAGTAGCTGAGCTAGAATTCAAACCCCCATCTGTCTGCTCTCAGTGCCTGTGTTTCTTTCTGTTATATGCTATAAATATGAGGGATAGAACAGGACCAAACAGTTAGAAATCATCCTGCCATTCTAGCATCACTCAGCTTCATCATCCATGTGGTTTAATGAACATTTATTGAGTGATTACCAGGCACGTCACTATTGGTTGGGATTAAAAAGCGATGAGTAACATACAGTATTAGTCACGAAGATCTACTGTGCTTATCAGCCCTGTTAATTACTAGCCTATCGATTTTGCCATTTTGTTCCTATACCCGTGGCAAAGTAATGGAAATGGTCATCCAATTAATTTCTTGGATAGCTTGCCCGAGTTACCTAAATGCATGACAAGCTGACATTTGAAAGACATTAAAAACATGAGGTATGCCCGGAGGTGGATCTTTGGAGATGAAAGGAGAAGCTGCTGACATGGACGGGGGACTCCTTTTTCTAATGGAGGCAAAGTAAAAGAATGTGATCTAAGGGGAGTAAAAATGCGAGGTGAGGGGGACACTCCTGAGTTGTTTGTTGACTTCAGTGAAGGACCTAAGAGAGTAAGTTAGAGGCTGTACATTCTTTCTCTTGGTATAGCGTCCTGGTTACAAGCATGGGCTTTGCTGCGAAATATACGCAAGTTCCCGTCTTGTCCACATGTGAGATGCATGTGTGGGCAAGTGACTTATCTTCCATTATCTTGAGTATCTTTACTTATAAACAGGGATATTTATAGTACCCATCTCATAGGCTTGCCATGTGGGCTACATGAGATACAGGCTTAAATAAGGCCTGACACTTTTTGCTTTCTGCTGATTAGCTCTTGTTAAGAATTAGTATGCTTTACTTGAACACTTATTTAGCTCTAGGTTATATTCAATATGGGAGACAGTAGAGCCTGGTGGTTTAAAAAATGGGGTCTGGAACTGGACAGCCAGAGTTCAAACCCAGACTCCGCCTTGTGCTGGCTATGTGAGTGACCTTGGGCGAGTTAGTTAACCACACGGGGCCTCAATTCTCTTGTCTGCAAAGTGGAGAGTATGACAGATCCTACTCCAACGTTGTCATGTAGATTGTGACTTCATGTATGTAAAGCCCCTAGGACAATACCATATAGAAGAGCTATGTGTTCACAGTTATCTACATACACACACAGATATGTGTACTTCTAAAATAAAATACTCGAAGTTTTTGATTCAGATGTAACACGTCCAAAATTGAACTCACCCATTTTTTCCCCCAACCCAAACCCTTTCCCTCCTCCCATAGACCCCATCTTGGGAAACTGCACCACTGTGGGCACAGCTGCTCAGGTGAGAGGTTGAGGATACACATGTCTTCAGACATACACGAACACACTGGAAAGTACACACACACACACACACACACACACACACACACACACACACCAGCTACAAATGGTCCAAGCGCTACAGTCCCTTCTCTGGGGAAACGAGCAACACACTTACTCCTGTGCTGAATTTCCCTGGGAAAGGGACCTGACTTCTGTAACAGAATCTAAGGTCAAGATAAGACGGGAGGAACGTGCAGCTCGTGGTACAGCCAGCACAGGCCAGAGAGTAACCCTAGTGTCCTCTTCACCTTCCTTATCGGCCTGCTTGCCTTCCTTCCATCACTCCCACCCGCCATTGTTCCCCTGGGGCCTCTCCTGTGCCCAGTCCCTGGTTTCAGTGAATTTCAGCAATGAGCCTTCCCTTAAGTATGAACTCTAATTAAAGTATTTGCTGATAACTTCAGGTAGGAAACCTCCCAGGGGGGCCTTCTTATTTTTTACAGGAGGAAAAGTCAATGCCTGTTTCGTTGCTTCTGCCTCTCCAGCCCTCCCCGTTTCTCCTTAATTTCTGTCCTGTTGTGGGACGAACTCGCAGCAAGTGGAGCAGTGGGACGTGTGGTTTTATTCTCGGTGCTGTTCCTCTGGAGGTGCCGGGTTACACGTGCAAGGTTTGCCAGGACACAACCCACATCACCTGTACTGCTCCCTTCCCAGGTGATGGGGCAAAGCAGGGCTGCTATTTTCGTTTAGAAAAAAGTTATCACCAGGTATCTAGTACGTCTCTTTGGCTTTTCTCTTATAAGACACTTTCACATCTTTAGCAGGGGAAAAGAAGTGAGCCAGAGGACACATTAAAAAGAGGAAGGAGACATAGGTTTAGGTGAGGGGTCTTTATTTTCCTAGATAAATGTTTGCCTTTTGTAGATTATATTTCATTCCCTATCTCTTTATAAGCTAATCTTTTTCTGTGGTCCTCAATTAATTGTTCAACTTCTTCCTTAAAAATATCTACTGAACCCTTGCTACTCAAGAACCAACACCACAGGCATCACCTGGGAGCTTGTTAGAAATGCAGGATCTCAGACCTATGGGATCAGAACCTGCACTTTAACCAGATCCTCAAGTGATCCCTATGCCCACGGAAGTCTGAGAAGCACTGTATTAACCCATCACAGCTGCCTGCAAACACTCTATGCTTCCTTGTCAGTGGCTGAAAAAAATCTTAAAATTGTGTTCCAGAATTGCACCAACATATACTGATCGTTTATCCTTGACTTCGTGCATTGATTTTTCTCTTAAAGTTGTGTATAGTCAGGGACACTCAAGACGGGGGTGATGTAAGTACTCTACCCTCCAAGAAGTAGAGGGGTAGAGTACCTTACTGTACTTCTAGGAGAAGATGGAGATTTAAATCTTTGTCTTAGGGTAAAAATGGTGATGAGGAAAGGAAGAGGCATGAGCAGAATCTAAAGTAACCTCAGGACTGGAGCTGAAAGGGTGGACTTGGAATGGCCATATTGGGTAGCAGTGAGAATAAGTTACCAGGCACTAATCTAATACCCATGGTTGGAAAGCAGAAGCAATGTAGGGGCAGCTAAGAGACTATCTTGTGGACATTTAGCAAAGAAATAACATGTCTAAAAAGGATGTTGCAATTTCTTAAAGAAGTTGTAAAAGGTGGACTGGTACTTTTCCAAGCCTCAGTTTTTCCATCTGTCAAATGGAGGGTCATTTCCAGTGTGCCGATTGTTGTAAGGAATAAAAACAAACCACGCAAAGAGCTTAGACCAGGGTCGGCACATAGGAAGCAGTGAACTGGCACAGAGGTAGCTAGAGTTATGCTATCACTACTCTTGAGAGACTGAAAGCAGAGAACGTATCTAGGAAGCTCTTCTAGTAGTAATAATCATAGCAACAGTGATTAAGTGCTCACTGTGAGCTGGGCACTTTCCTAAAAGTGCTTTACAGAAAGTAGCACATATGTGCCTCACCACAGTCCTCTGAGATAGGTACTGTTATCCCCATTTGTCAGATTGAAAACTGAAGGACAGAGGGCATCAGCGATTTGCATAATTTCTCCACCACCACGCTATTCCACTACACGTGTTCCAGTGAAGACAAGGAAGAGGGGTATGGAGGGAGAAATAGAAAAGAAAGGGATGAGCGAAAACCCACCAGGGGGGAAGAGTGGCAGTGAGTGAGCAAACAGCCCTGGCTGAAGAGACAAGGGTCCAAAGTAACTCTGAACTGCTGAGCAGAGCTGGGAGAAAAATGGTACCCATGCCAGAGATGGAGGTTTGTTTTGGTTTTGGTTTACCATACTCGAAATGTTTAAGGTTTGATCAAAGTCTCTGGGATCATTTTGAAGCCATAAATCATTATTTTTGAAAACTAAGATTGCTTTTGCTTTTTTGAACAAAGAATACTCAGAACCAGCCATCCACCTGAAGCCTGTGTGTTCAGTGATTAGTTCTGTACATAGGTGAGCATTTCTCTCAAGTAGCACATATTTAAAGAGCATAAGTGGCTTTTTTTCACACCCCATTTAATTTACACTGGTTTTACCTTCCTGCACAGATGGCCTGCTTTTCCTCTTCCTGTGCTTAATTCTCACTGAAGCCGAAGAGTGTTAAATGCCCATGAGGATTCAGTGGCGTTAAAGGATCCAGGAAGAGGAGTCAGATGGCGCCAGTATTACAACAAACCTGCAAGGAATGGTTCCTAAAGTTATGATATTATGCACAAAGCATGAAAAAGATATTTTGCAGCATTGTTAATAAAATGGGAAGATGCAAGAAATGCTAACTGAAAATAAAGGAGGAAACTAAATAGTATATGCAGTGTAATTCTCAAATGGTGAAAGTAAAATGTATATAAATGTATGTTTATATTTATCACATATTTTTAAAAGGCTGAGTAGTCATTTTATAATCAGAAAAATCCCGTGCTTTTAAAAAAGAAAAGCAACATTTAGAGTCTCTGTGTTTCCTGTTAGGTGTTTAAATCTGAATGAAAGCAGCAGTTTCTGCTGAATTTTTTGCCTGGTCTGTTTGGGAGAGCCTTAAGTTCAGGGAAGAAGAGAGGAGCTCTTCATCATCACCAGCTGTCAATTGTTGAGTGACACTAAGTAGAATTGCTCTTCCTATTAAGTGGAAAAGTCAGCCCAGAGGGACAGGAAGAGAGGGTGGTGGGAAGGAAGAACCTTCAGAAGAGCCTTCCTCTTCAGCATTTTTCAGTGATGATTACACCAGGGACTCCGCCAGCTGCAGCCTGCAGCTGTGTTTCCAGCTGTGCCTGGATAGGGCTGGAGGATGTGTATGTCAAGTGCCCTAGCGGCCCTTTTCGGGAGCATGCAGACTAGTCAGTACATGCAGTGGAGCTGTGGCTGCACTGAAACTCTAGGAAGGGGCTTTCTGGACAACTTTCAGAAGGCTGAAGTTCTACCTTTCAGATGTCAGAAAGATCAAGTGAGTCCATGTACATAAAAAACTGAAACTTACAAAGCACTATATTGATTCGCTTGTTGAGATGATTTCTGTCCTTAAGCTCTAAAACTTTAAAGCTTAATCACGGTGACTTTCATAAATGCAGCAGACAAAATCTTTCTATTGCTTAGCATATTTAAAAATTTTGAAAACAGCATTACACTGACCATAAAGAATGCTTTATAGCAAGAAAATTATGATCCATCACTCTCAAGAACCAAATTATTTCCATTTGGGGGGCTTTAAAGTGTTTATGCTTATAGTATAAGAAAGTTACATGACATTACAGAAATTCTGCAGAAAAAAATATCATCCCTCTAAAATTCCATGACCCTAAGGCAACTGTCGTCAATTATGTGTAGCCTCTTCCAAGTTTTTTCCTAGAGGCAACATCTTTAAAATTTAAATTGTAGTGGATATAATAAATTTGTAATCTGATTTTCTTTTGCTCTTCTGTTTGACACCATATTAAGTAGGAGTCAGTTTAGGATAATGGTTAAAAAATCTCATGCTCTGGAGTCAGGTAGGAGCTTCTTTAAGGAGTTCTCCTCCTATTAACTGGAAAGGGGAAGTCACTCAGAGAGATCACTGAAAGAGGGCAGGGGAAATGAAAGAAGAATCTTCAAAAGAGACTTCAAAGGGGGGTAATACCCACTTCACAGAATTATTGTGAGACAGATATGAAGTAATATCCTCAACATTGCTAATTTATGGCCTGGCACATAGAAAGCATTCAGTATATGGTAGTTATTGTATC
Organism: Leucopleurus acutus; assembly: GCF_964270905.1. Taxonomy (NCBI): domain Eukaryota; kingdom Metazoa; phylum Chordata; class Mammalia; order Artiodactyla; family Delphinidae; genus Leucopleurus; species Leucopleurus acutus. The sequence continues at coordinate 38,222,776 of NC_139152.1, forward strand.
ATACATATGTTGTTACATAGACTTTATGCTAATTATTTTAATACCAATATAAGATTCCATAGATAAATGTACTATAATATCTCTATTGTTGACCATTAATTTTCTTATAATTTTTCAGTATTATAAATAATGCAGGACATGGCTTTTCTTACATTTTAGATTATCTCTTGAGACCATACACAATTTAATGGAATTACTATGTCAATGAACATTTTCTTGGTTCTTGATACATTTTGCTATATTGATTTCCAAACATGTTCCAACTTATAATGTCATTATCAATATTTGAAAGCAATATTTTTACTGCACCATTGCCAGGATTAAATATTAAAGTTAATTTGTGTGTGTGTGTGTGCGTGTGCACACATACATGTGTTTGTGTATGCTCACTAATTTGGTAAGAAGCTAGTGATGATGTATGAGGATTTTTGCTAAGCCGGGGCAAAACTTCTGATAAGCTGGCATGTGGAATTAGGAAGCAATGCTCCCTAGAAGTACTCTTCATGATATGGACAGACTAAGTTTCTAACTACTGTAGAAAGTTCCAGAAATTTAACTCCCATGGTATATGCAGAACAGATGCCCAACTGTATCTCCTGACTTGCATTTGTCCAAGAACTCAGTGGGAACGAAATAGTGTTCAGCTCATGAATGGGGGTCATCAGGTGTAAGAAGTTTTAATGGTAAAAGAGAGAACCTCCAAAAAAGAAAGGAAGGAAAGAAGGAAGGGAGGGAGGGAGGGAGGGAGGAAGAAAAGAAGGAAGAAAAACTAAACTTCAGGAAGAGGCAGTTGAGCCTTTGAGGAAAAAATTCTCTTTGAATAAAAATATATTCTGACAGAGTAGCTCAACAGCAAGGTCTCACTGCTGAAAAGAGTTGGTGCTTTCTGAGCACTTAGAAAGAGAAGATGATAATAAAAAAAGGAAAAACATATCACATGTCTGCTGTAGCAATCTTTCTCTGAAACAACTAGTCAGGAAAAGTGAGTATTTCCAACCAGGTAGAGAGTGGAAAAAGCCCTAGAGTCGGTGGGCCAGACAGTAGCCTGTGGGCAACAGAGCATTAGCCATTGGGGGGACAGGGATGGCTGAGACAGGGACAACAATGCTCTGGGCACCACTTTGATGACATGTGAGGCAGTGGGCCTACCTGTAGCTGCTTGCTGTCCTCTTTCTGAATTTCTGCTTCTGATCTACTATGGTCTTGGAAACTAGATACCAAATCTTGTCAGACTTAGTGGTAAAATAACAATAAAAAGTCTCTAGGAGGAGGATCCTGGGAAGGCAGTGGAGTAGGAAGCACCAGAAATGTCTTCCCACCTAGAAAAAATTGGACTGGCAGAATCTGTCTGATGTAACAATTTTGGAACTTTGGAATTTGTTGAAGGCTTGAAACTTCCAGAGGAAGGTGTGGATGTTAAATTGCAGTTAATTTTGGTTAATTTACCTCACAGCACAGTAGCAGCTACCCAGTATCCACCCCCCAGACCCTTGGCAGGCAGCTATGCACACATTCCGGGAGAAGGTTGTATGCAGCTTGTAGGAGCCAGAGTGGGCAGTACGGGTCCTGTCTTACAAATACTGGAGATCTGTACTATGATGACTGATTACTGCTTCTGAGCACAGAGGTACAAAGAGGTGGGTGGCCATTGTTGTTGCATCTCTCTCCATTGTTTTAAGTTCCTCCCCCTATTGCTGAAGTTACTTACAAGGGATTTAAGTGCCAATGTCTTTTTATCTAATCATTTTTTCTTTTTTCTTCCCTTCTGGTAGCCAGACATTAAAGACTAAGATATTCAAAGGTAACTGCAAAAGTGGGGGACATTGGAAAGTTATTGCACATGCCCAGGAAAAGGCATACACTCAGAAGAGACGTGAGAAGATCTAAGTGTACTCCTCATGCCAATCCTTGGCACAGAGACATCCCACAACAATCAACCAATAAAGAAAAACAAAATCCATCAAACTCTAGGGAAAGGGAAGAATCTGATTTCCAGAGTTACTATATTATTAGATTCAAATGTCCAGTTTTCAACAACAAAAACAAAAAATCACAAAGCATACAAAGAAACAGGAAAGTAAGGCCCATTCAAAAGGAAAAAATAAGCAAAGAGAAACTGTTCCTGAGAAAGACCTTATGGCAGACCTATTAGACAAAGTCTTTAAAACAACTGTCTTTGACATAGCTTCATCCACCAGAGGGCAGACAGCCGAAGCAAGAAGAACTACAATCCTGCAGCCTGTGGAACAAAAACCACATCACAGAAAGATAGACAAGATGAAAAGGCAGAGGGCTATGTACCAGAAGAAGGAACAAGATAAAACCCCAGAAAAACAACTAAATGAAGTGGAGATAGGCAACCTTCCAGAAAAAGAATTCAGAATAATGATAGTGAAGATGATCCAGGACCTCGGAAAAAGAATGGAGGCAAAGATCGAGAAGATGCAAGAAATGTTTAACAAAGACCTAGAAGAATTAAAGAACAAAGAAACAGAGATGAACAATACAATAACTGAAATGAAAAATACACTAGAAGGAATCAATAGCAGAATAATTGAGGCAGAACAGGTAAGTGACCTGTAAGGCAGAATGGTGGAATTACCTGCTGTGGAACAGAATAAAGAAAAAAGAATGAAATGAAATGAAGACAGCCTAAGAGACTTCTGGGACAATATTAAACGCAACAACATTCACATTATAGGGCTCCCAGAAGGAGAAGAGAGAGAGAAAGGACCCAAGAAAACATTTGAAGAGATTGTAGTCGAAAAATTACCTAACATGGGAAAGGAAATAGTGACTCAAGTCCAGGAAGCACAGAGAGTCTCAGTCAGGATAAACCCAAGGAGAAACACACTGAGACACATAGAAATCAAACTGACAAAAATTAAAGACAAAGAAAAATTATTGAAAGCAACAAGGGAAAAAAGACAAATAATATACAAGGGAACTCCCATAAGATTAACAGCTGATTTCACAGCAGAAACTCTGCAAGCAACTCTATGCCAATAAAATGGACAACCTGGAAGAAAGGGACAAATTCTTAGAAAGGTATAAACTCCCATGACTGAACCAGGAAGAAATAGAAAATATGAACAGACCAATCACAATTAATGAAATTAAAACTGTGATTAAAAATCTTCCAACAAACAAAAGTCCAGGACCAGATAGCTTCACAGGTGAATTCTATCAAACATTTAGAGAAGAGCCAACACTCATTCTTCTCAAACTCTTCCAAAAAATTGCAGAAGAAGGAACACTCCCAAACTCATTCTATGAGGTCACAATCACCCGAATACCAAAAGCAGACAAACATACTACAAGAAAAGAAAATTACAGACCAATATCACTGATGACTATAGATGCAAAAATCCTCAACAAAATACGAGCAAACAGAATCCAGCAACACATTTAAAGAATCATACACCACGATCAAGTGGGATTTATCCCAGGGATGCAAGGATTTTTCAATATATGCAAATCAATCAATGTGATACACCATATTAACAAATTGAAGAGGAAAAACCATGTGATCATCTCAATAGATGCAGAAAAAGCTTTTGACAAAATTCAACACCCATTTATGATAAAAGTTCTCCAGAAAGTGGGCATAGAGGGAACCTACCTCAACATAGTAAAGGCCATATACAACAAACCCACAGCAAACATCATTCTCAATGGTGAAAAACTGAAAGCATTTCCTCTAAGATCAGGAACGAGACAAGGGTGTTCACTCTCACCACTATTATTCAACATAGTTATGGAAGTCCTAGCCAAAGCAATCAGAGAAGAAAAAGGAATACAAATTGGAAAAGAAGAAGTAAAACTGTCACTGTTTGCCGATGACATGATACTATACATAGAGAATCCTAAAGATGCCACCAGAAAACTATGAGAGCTAATCAATGAATTTGGTAAGGTTGCAGGATACAAAATTAATGCACAGAAATCTCTGGCATTCCTATACACTAATGATGAAAAATCTGAAAGACAAATTAAGGAAACACTCCCATTTACCACTTCAACAAAAAGAATCAAATACCTAGGAATAAACCTACCTAGGGAGGCAAAAGGCCTGTATGCAGAATACTATAAGACACTGATGAAAGAAATTACAGATGATACAAACAGATGGAGAGATATACCATGTTCTTGGACTGGAAGAATCAATATTGTGAAAATAACTATACTACCCAAAGCAATCTACAGATTCAATGCAATCCTTATCAAATTACCAATGGCATTTTTTACAGAACTAGAACAAAAAAATCTTAAAATTTGCATGGAGACACAAAAGACCCCAAATAGCCAAAGCAGTCTTGAGGGAAAATAACAGAGCTGGAGGAATCAGACTCCCTGACTTCTGGCTATACTACAAAACTACAGTAATCAAGACAATATGGTACTGGCACAAAAACAGAGATATAGATCAATGCAACAGGATAGAAAGTCCAGAAATAAACCCACGCACCTATGGTCAACTAATCTATGACAAAGGAAGCAAGGATATACAATGGAGAAAAGATAGTCTCTTCAATGAGTGGTGCTGGAAACACTGGACAGCTACATGTAAAAGAATGAAATTAGAACACTCCTTAACACCATACACAAAAATAAACTCAAAATGGATTAGAGACCTAAATGTAAGACCGGAAACTATAAAACTCTTAGTGGAAAACATAGGAAGAACACTCTTTGACATAAATCATGGCAAGATCTTTTTTGATCCACCTCCTAGAGTAATGGAAATAAAAACAAAAATAAACAAATGGGACCTACTGAAACTTAAAAGCTTTTTCAAAGCAAAGGAAACTACAAACAAGATGAAAAGACAACCCTCAGAATGGGAGAAAATATTTGCAAATGAAGCAATGGACAAAGGATTAATCTCCAAAATATATAAACAGCTCATGCAGCTCAATATTAAAAAAACAAACCACCAAATCCAAAAATGAGCAGAAGACCTAAATAGACATTTCTCCAGAGAAGACATACAGATGGCCAAGAAGCACATGAAAAGCTGCTCAACATCACTAATCATTAGAGAAATGCAAATCAAAACTACAAAGAGGTATCACCTCACACCAGTTAGAATGGGCATCATCAGAAAATCTACAAACAACAAATGCTGGAGATGGTGTGGAGAAAAGGGAACACTCTTGCACTGTTGATGGGAATGTAAATTGATACAGCCACTATGGAGAACAGTAAGGAGGTTCCTTAAAAATCTAAAAATAGAATTACCACATGACCCAGCAATCCCACTACTTGGCATATACCCAGAGAAAACCATAATTCCAAAAGAGACATGCGCCCCAGTGTTCATTGCAGCACTATTTACAATAGTCAGGGCATGGAAGCCACCTAAATGCCCATTGACAGACGAATGGATAAAGAAGATGTGGTACATATATACAATGGAATATTACTCGGCCATAAAAAGGAAAGAAATTGGGTCATTTGTAGAGACGTGGATGGACATAGAGACTGTCATACAGGGTGAAGTAAGTCAGAAAGAGAAAAACAAATATCATATATTAACACATATATGTGGAACCTAGAAAAGTGGTACAGATGAACCAGTTTGCAGGGCAGAAATTGAGACACAGATGTGGAGAACAAAGTATGGACACCAAGGGGGAAAATGGTGGTGGCGGTGGTGGTGGTGGTGCAGTGGTTAATTGGGAGATTGAGATTGACATATATACACTAATATGTATAAAACGGATAACTAAGAAGAACCTGCTGTATAAAAAAATAAATTAAAAAAAGAAAAAACAACTGTCTTCAAGATGCTGAAAGAACTAAAGTCCAGAAATGTGGAGAAAGTCAAGAAAACAGATATGAAAAAATGAAAATATTAATAAAGAGATAGAAATCCTAAAAAAAATTCTGAAGCTGGGAAGTACAATAACAGAAATTTAAAATTCACCAGAAGGATTCAAAGGTAGATTTGAGCAGACAGAAGAAAGAATCACTGAACTTGAAGATAGGAAAATGGAAATTTTCAAGTCTGAGGAACAGAAAGAAAAAAGATTGAAGAAAAGTCAACAGAGAGAGCCTAAAGAACTTGTAAGACACTGTCAAGCAGACCAACATACGTATTGTGGGAGTCCCAGAGGGAGGAGGAGGAGAGAGGCAGAGAGAATATGTGAAGAAATAAGAGCCCAAAACTTCCCATATTTAATGAAGACATGAGTATAAACATAGAAGAAGCTCAATGGCTCCAAGTAGAATAAACTCAAAGAGACTCACACCAAGACACATTATAATCAAACTATCAAAAGACAAAGGGAATCCTGAAAGCAGCTAGAGAGAAGTGACTTTTCACATACAAGGGATTCAATAAAATAATCACCAAGTTTCTCATCAGAAACTTTGGAGGCCAGAAGGCAGAGGGCTGATGTATTCAAAGTGCTAAAAGGAAAAAACAAAACAAAACTGTTAACCAATAATCTTATACCCAGCAAAACTTTGTCAAAAGTGAGGGGGAAATTATATCATTCCCAGATAAGCAAAATCAGAGGGAGTTTGTTATTATTAGACCTGTCCTGCAAGAAATGAATAAGTTAGTTCACAAGTTGAAATGAAAGGACAATAAACAGTAACTGAAAGCCATATGAATAGATAAAGAGCTCAATAAAGATAAATACATGGGCAATTATAAAATCTAGTGTTACTGTAAAAGTGGTTTGTAACTCCACTTTTTGATTTGTACATGATTTAAGAGACATAAAATTTTTAAAAAATTATTTGTCTAAAAGCTAGTATTGATATTATTTGCAGCTTTGGTTTATAACTCCACATTTTGTTTTCTATATAATTTAAGAGACTAGTTTATGTTTTTGAACATACAATATATTAGGATGTAATTTTATGATAACAACTGAAAAAGAGGGGCAGAGTTTTTGTATGTTATTAAACTGGTATATATCCAAATTAGAGTGTTATAACTTTAGGATGTTGAAAGTAATCCCCATGGTAACCACAAAAGAAAGAACAACCCAATTCAAAAATGGTCAAAGGACTTGAATAGACATTTCTCCAGAGAAGATACACAAATGACCAATAAGCATATGAAAAGATGCTCAACATCACTAATCACTAGGAAACTGCAAATCAAAATCACAATGAGATAAGACCTCACACTCATTAGGATGGCTACTATTAAAATAAAACAGAAAATAACAAGTGTTGGCAAGGATATGAGAAATTGGAAATTTTGTGCACTGTTGGTGAGAACGCAAAATGGTACAGCTGCTGTGGAAAATAGTATGGCAGCTCCGCAAAAAATTAAAAATAGAATTTCAGTATGATCCAGCAAACACCATTTCTGAGCATATACACAAAATTGAAAGCAAGATCTTGGAGAGATATTTCTACACCCATGTTCATAACAGCATTATTCACAATAGCTACAACATGGAAGCAAGACAGGTGTCTGTCCATTGACAGATGAATGGAAAAACAGAATGTGATAATACATACAATGGAATATTATTCAGTCTTAAAAAGGAAGGAAATTCTCCAATATGTCACAACATAGAGAAACATTAAAGACATTATGCTAAGTTAAATAAGTCAGTCACAAAAAGACAAATACTCCACTTTGTATGACTCCGTAAGTATGACTCCACTTATATGAGGCACATAGAGTTGTCAAATCATAGAAACAGAAAGTAGAGTGGTGGTTGCCTGAGGCTGGGGAATGGAGGGAGTGGGGAGTTATTGTGTAATAGGTATAGAGTTTCAGTCTTTAAGATGAAAATAGTTCTGGAGATGGATGGTGGTAATTGTTGTACAGAAATATGAAGGTACTTAGTAACACTAAACTGTACACTTAAATGGTTAAGATGGTAAATTTCATGTATTTCATTATGTATATTTTAGAAAAATGAAAAAAGGCTCCGAGAGAGAGCCTGAGGGATTATCCTATAAGCAATGTGTATATATTTTAGTGTATGGGGTTTATAAACTCTATTTTGACCACATATTGGTCCTTTTAGTTTCTTTCCCAACCCTTAGTTCTGTTCTATTCAAAGGAGTTTGTCTGATAGCTGAGTTCTAAACAGGTGAGGTCATTTGGTAAATGTTTTTATAGGTTTACTTGCCCTCATCCAGGTTCATAACATATAAAGGCACTATAAAGGAGTAGATAAAAAAGTAGACTCTGGAGTCAGAAAGACCTGGGTTTGAATTTGAGCTCCAGAAGTAACTACCTATGTGACTCTGGGGACTTTTGCAACCTCTCAGTTTACTCATCTGTGAAATGGAGATAATAAGGTACCCTTGGAGTATTTTGTGATAACTAAACAAAATGCATATGAAATGATATGATGATGGTGCCTGGCACCAATAAGAGCCGATGCTTGTTATCATTATACTGAGAAGTCCCAGCAGGAGGTGAGAGCATTCACTCTCTCTCATTCTGCTTGCTATTGAGATGACCATGTCAGCATAACACAGCCAGTTCACTTTGCAATTGGAATTACACACAGATCATTGTTTAATTATCAGATGATATCAATAAAATGAGGATTGGTAATGGATTTTATAAAAGAAAGAATGATTTTTCAATTAAATTTAGAAAAGATGCAAGCAGGGGAAAAAACCTTATTTCCCTTGAGTTTACCCTATAATCACAAACTGGGCCTGAGTAAGCATATTGCTTCTTAGAACAAGGGTAAAATAAAGTCATTCAAGACCTAGTTGTGCAAAATTGGATTTCCCAAAAAGAACTGGAGATCAGATATTCAAAAGAGATACTCTTAAAAACAACATTGAGGGGCTTCCCGGGCTTCCCTTGTGGCGCAGTGGTTAAGAATCCGCCTGCCAATGCAGGGGACACAGGTTCGAGCCCTGGTCCGGGAAGATACCACATGCCACGGAGCAACTAAGCCTGTGCGCCACAACTACTGAGCCTGTGCTCTAGAGCCCGTGAGCCACAACTACTGAGCCTGTGTGTCCCAACTACTGAAGCCCGCATGCCTAGAGCCGGTGCTCCGCAACAAGAGAAGACACCGCAATGAGAAGCCCGCGCACCGCCACGAAGAGTAGCCCCTGCTCGCCGCAACTGGAGAAAGCCTGCGCACAGCAACAGAGACCCAGTGCAGCCAAAAATAAACAAATAAAAATAAATTTATTTAAAAAAACCCAAAACAATGATATTTACATTTGAAACTAATCTTTCTTTCTTTTTCTTTTTCTTTTTTTTTTTTTTTGCGGTACGCCGGCCTCTCACTGTTGTGGCCTCTTCCGTTGCGGAGCACAGGCTCCAGACGCGCAGGCTCAGCGGCCATGGCTCACGGGCCCAGCAGCTCCGCCGCATGTGGGATTTTCCCAGACTGGGGCACGAACCCGTGTCCCCTGCATTAGAAGGCAGATTCTCAACCACTGCGCCACCAGGGAAGCCCAAAACTAATCTTTCTTAATTACTTTTTATTTATCTTTTGGATGAAGCCTTTACACACACACACACACACACACACACACACACACACACAAACACATATTCATAGGTTTATGCATATGTGTGTGTGTATATTCTTAGTTTGCCTACTTATGTTTTTTTCACATAAAAAAAAACAGAAACATGCAATTGGAAGATAGCCGTGGTGAATTTACCCCTTCATTTCGTATCACGAAAAGAGTGTTTTGGGGCCCTGGGCGACCCTCCCTTTTACCTCCCTCAGCTTCTCTCTTCTTCACTTAGGCTTAAAGAAAGAGACAGTGTAAATGAGTATATAGTATCTTTGTCTCAAAAGAAAGCACACAGTAGAAAAAAGCACGTCAATAACCGATACAAATGCGTATTTAAAATATGATTGGGATTGAAAACATATGTCCAAAGACTTGTACATGAACATTGATAGCAGCATTATTCATAATAGCCCCGTATTGACCCCAGCCTAAATGTCCATCCCCTGAGGAAAAGATAAACAAAATGTGTTATATCCACACAAGAATGTATTTATATTTTTATGTAATTAATTATTTATATTTATATATAAAAATATGCAAATTTGTAGTTAGTATATTTAACTCTGTGAATATACTTAAAACCCACTGAATTGTACCCTTTAAGAGGGTAAATTTTATCGTGTGAATTTAATAGTACGTGAACTATATTTCAATAAAGCTGTTTTTAAAAAAGGAAAAGAAGAGCCGACTAGGTTCTAACGGAACTGTTGTAATTTTCTTTGTTATCACGTCTATAAATAATTTCACCATAGAAGTGTTATAGTATTTTCATAAAGCACCTGAAGGTTATTTACATAAAGCCAACTTTTTCTGAAAACATCTTCACCTTAGAAATGGGAGTTTCCCGGGAGAAGCAGGGAGCATTAACAGTAAATTGGCTCAAACCCTCTTGGAGGATTATGGAAATGTTTGCATTCTCTATTCACACTCACCAGTTGAAAATTCTGAGGCAATGTTTGTTTTCAGAACATTTAAAGCTTCCTGGAGAGATTGAATAATTCTTAAGAGTAATGCCAAAACAGCATTATGCATTTGACATGAAGAATTAAAGAGAATGACTAATGAAGTTCTAGCAAAGCTCCTTCCAAATTCTACCTCTGTTCTCTACCAGGGTGTATGAGTCATTTTCCATGCCCAATTCATTTAAACAATGAATTCTTCCAGAAATCGAGAAACTAGCCAGCAATGACAAAGTCCACTCGAAAAACAAATTTGAGTTTTTGATTGTATTTCCATTTGATCCTCTCTAAGGAGTAAAATGAACAGTGTCATCAATATGCTACAGGAAGGGGCTTCCCTGGTGCTGGTGGCGCAGTGGTTGAGAGTCCGCCTGCCGATGCAGGGGACACGGGTTCGTGTCCTGGTCCTGGAGGATCCCACATGCCGCGGAGCGGCTGGGCCCGCGAGCCATGGCCGCTGAGCCTGCGCGTCCGGAGCCTGTGCTCTGCAACGGGAGAGGCCGCAACAGTGAGAGGCCCGCGTACCGCAAAAAAAAAATAAAAAATAAAAAAAAATACTACAGGAAGAAGTTAGATTGAAATAATATTACAGGTTTTAAGTTATGCAATGTTTTCAATCTTATAAGTGTGGCAACTGATATGTGGGGCTAATTATCATTCTTTTTTTTTTTAACAGGTAAAAAATTTTATTTGCTGATTTAAAGTCTCCTAAAATATAAAAAACAGAACGGTTTCCTGAATTACAGCTTTTGGCAGTAAGTAAAGTTCAATGCAAAGAACAATAAGCCTCAACTTCCTGTAGCAGCCTTTACTTTGCCCTAAAAAGAGAGACCATTTTCCTACAGAGACAGTCATTTAGATGAGACACACATCAAGTTTTTTTCTAAAGTGCCAAAACTCATATAATTCCTGTAACTGCAGATGAGAATTATAACTTAAATACTCCAGGTGATCGCAAATCCTGAAGAGTTCCTGGTTTCTGTGACGGGGAAGAATTTGACTAGTACATAGTTGAACTAAAATCCAGGCAAAAATGCTCTACAACTTCATCTACTGGTTTGTAATTCATTAACATATTGTAAGACTGTTATTCAAATCTAGTTATGTGGTAATAAGACCTGGGAGCATTTTGTAAAAGTTTGTTTTAAAAATCCCCAGTTAAACTTAATTTGCTAATTTTCTATTCTATTATCTATATTTTTCTTTGTTTAATCTGTCTCCTTTTCTTTCCACAAATTCCCAAGGACAATTCCTTAAAAAATTATTAGTCCTATTGTTCGGTTGGAGGTGAATTTATCCCAACAATCCGCAGGTCTGTGGATGTCCAGAGTGTAACTCTGGTGAGCCAGATGGGCTCCTACAACAACCACAGCAGTGTAGTAGGGCACAGTTTGACCGATGTTCACTCCCAGCAGGCTCAGTGCCCCCAGCATCGCCACAGTGAAGCCACTGAGCCACTGCTTGGTATCTTCACGGAACAGCAGTGCCGTGGACTTAAACCCGATCCGAGCATCATCTCTCTTGTCCTGATGAGCATAGATAGTATCGTATATTAGAGTCCACATAATTCCAGAAAAATAAAGAGGAAGGCAAACAGATGGATCACAGGAGCCCTTGACAGCAGACCATCCAAGTAATGCTCCCCAATTAAAAGTCAACCCCAAGGCTAATTGAGGCCAGTATGTAATTCTCTTCATTAGCGGGTAGGTGATGACAAGAAGTAGGGATGCTGGTCCAAGAGCTATACTGTAGTAATTCAGACACAGAAGAACACGCAGTGCCAAGGTCAGCTGTCCCCCAAGAAAAACAAAGGATTGAAAAGTTGAAATGTCTCCAGCAGCTACTGGGCGACTTGCTGTTCTTGTAACCTTGCCCCCATGGCCGCTCCTCTGTGGAGAAAGGAAGCACACTGCACTTTGCAACACCAGCTATTCAACTGATACAGGCGCTTCTCACGCCGGGTTTCAGTGAGGACACTAAATGATCCTGTTGCTTTATGTGGCATTCAAAAGTGATGCCACCATCTTACTCTGCAGAATTGAGAGGAGCCTCTCTGTTCCTTTCTGGGACGAATCTACTTTTTTTTTTTTTATCATAGTCCTGGTCCCACATGTCATTAATAGTACAGCCTGCTCCAGGCATCAGAACAGCTCCAGTGCCAAAGAGGGATAACATGTACCAATCTGGAAAACAACCTGTTTCAGCTGCCAGACCAATGCTCCAAGTACATGGCAGATACAGTAGCCAGGTTCCTATGGGCTTGTCCAAACGCATGAGGCGCAGGTAGGGCTGCAGAGGGCGGGGCGCCGAGTTCACGATCGCCGCCGCAGGCAGGCTCGGCCGCCGCCCGAGCGGACCCCGCCCGGCTGAGGGCCGCCAGTCTCCCGCGTGGAGCCCACTGGCAGCGTGCGGTAAGGTGAGGGAGCGCCGCGCGGGCCCCACAGCCACACCTGCGTCCCTGCCCGTAGGCGCCGCACGAACCCCGCGCCTGCCGCGCCCAGCATGGCGCTCCGGAGAGCGCCGATCATTCTTAATTATAGAAAAATTTCTACACAGAAAAAATCATGGGATTAGATTCAGAGCTTATTTGGATCATACATTTAATTATACTTATTGAGAAAAACAAATTCTAATCCATAAAACAGATTAGAAATAACAGCACAAATCTCCTTAGCCTGCCAACCAGGCTTAATAACTGATTATTAACTTATAATATCAGTTATTATCAGAAATTACCTGTAATATTCAGTGAGCTAATTCACTGCTAGCTCTTCTAAGAACATAGGCTCCAGAATAAAACAAAAATAAATTAAAAGAGAGATAGAGACAGAGTCAATCCCTTGCAATCTCTTTCAAGTCAAATGAAATGATTCCTTCCTGGGTCAAAACAACCTTAGGGCTATGGTGGAAGTGAAGGGAAAGAAGATCCTCATTTCCAGGGACAGCTACCTGTCCTTCCTGATTAGAGATATCTGAACCCAGAACTGCCCCCCAACAAGCCTTTCTGACGTATTTGGAAACTTCGGAAGCCACTTCTGATGGCCCCGCTCTTGATATGACCCAATGACTCGGTACCCACGACATCTGGTCATTGTAGACCCTGTAGGGACTATTGCACCCACGTCAGATACCTTGGGACTCACTACATTAGACCTCATTTTTCACCAGTGCCTGTTCCAAACCATTCTAACATCTGTGGTTCACCAAAGTGATGCACTACTCTTCTACATAGCAACCCTATTTACTTTTATTCTCACTCGCTCTACCTTGCTTATCAAGGTATACTTTTTCTCTCCATAGACTCAATCTCTCCATTACTCCTTTTGCATGGCAATTTTGGGAAAAAGAATTTCAAATCACTCCAGTAACCCCCTGCCACCCACAGACCGAGGGAGCATATTAACCTGGGCCTAGCAGAGTAGATCAATCTGTTGCCAGACATTCTACAGACAGCTGGGCTAGCCTAAGAACCAAATAACCTGGTGTTTGCAAACAGGATACCACTTCTCCCACAATACATCCACTTCCACATCAATTATCTGTTTGTCCGCCATGATTTCTCTGAACTTCTCAGCATCACAATTTTTCCAGCACCTGGGTAGTGTCTGGAAGAAGATCTTCCGGTGATCCAAAGAACAGAAAGCAAAAAAACAACTGACTGGGGCTTCCCTGGTGGCGCAGTGGTTGAGAGTCCGCCTGCCGATGCAGGGGACACGGGTTCGTGCCCCGGTCCGGGAGGATCCCACATGTGGAGCGGCTGGGCCGCTGAGCCTGCGCGTCCGGAGCCTGTGCTCCGCAATGGGAGAGGCCACAACTGTGAGAGGCCCACATAACGCAAAAAACCCCCCAAAAAACAAAAAAAAACAACTGACTGAGACTATCAAAATGGGAGACGCCATTAGGCTCTGCTCCCAACACATATATCCCCTGCATGTATCCCGAATTGGAAGACCAAAGTATAGAAGTCATCAACTTCATCACCTTCCTAAGTCAACTACACAATTCTCTGTGTAAAGACCCTGACTCTAACCCCTCTCTGATGCACTTACCCCATGAAGACCTCTATTCCTATCATGTGTGTAAAGACCAAGAGATGTCACTTCATTTTTGTCACTAAAAAGCAAGTTATGATTGTTGAGTTCATTGTGATTAAATATCCAGTAAACCGGTAGAAGGCCTGGGTTTCTGGCTGCTGGTGTTGTAGTATCTCTGACATAGAACTCAGTGCTAACATCGCACAATTTCCAGGGTGCACACGGTAAAGTCTGAAGCTCAGAATGCTTTTAAGCTGCATGTTTTACTGGAGAGGAAGGGTTGGCTGTGCAAGGGGTTAAGTATTTCTGCAAGAACTGTGGGCCGAATCATAAGTCCTTGCTGTTATTGCAGTATACTGAGAATCCCTTTTTTTTTCTGAAATCATTCTAAAAGAGGCCCTTCACACAGGGAACCTGAAGAATTTCATATGTGAATATTAAAACTTTTACTCTAACAATATCAAGAACTTTGTTTAGTATGTGACAGGCAGCTAAAACTATTATGCCCACTGTGTTCAATTAGGAGCAGAATTTAGTTTAAAGTTATTTTTCTACCTTGAAACACTTTACAAATACAAAAGTCTATGAAAAGATGCTTTGTTCGTGACTATGCTTTTTCTCCGAAAACTCAAATGTATGTTCGTATGTATGTGTGAGTGTATATAAATGCACACGTATAATATATGCAAAAGAAAAGAAGACCCTGACTCTTACCCCTCTCTGATGCATTTACCCCACCAAGACCTCTATTCCTATCGTATCCCAGAGGCTGACTCAATAATCTGGTAAAAGAAACCCAAGCACATTATCAAATGGATATTAGAAGAATGGCAATAATCAAAAACATGGACAAAAAAACATTTTTGAGGATATGGAGAAATTAGAACTGTGCTAGTGGAAATGCAAAATGGTATAGCCACTTTGGAAAACAGTTTAGCAGTTCCTCAAAAGGTAAAAAATAGAATTATATATAACCTGACAATTTCACTCCTAGGTATACACTACAAAGGACTGAAAACATAGGGCCACAGAAAAACGTGTATACAAATGTTTACAGCAGCATTATTCACAATAGCCAAAAAGTGGGAACAACCCAAATGCCCGTCAGCTGGCGAATGGACGAACAAAATGTAGTATAAGCCATACAATGGAATATTATTCAGTCATGAAAAGGAATGAAGTACCAAGGTAAACTACAAGATGGATGGACTTTGAAAACATTATGACAAGTGAAAGAAACCAGTCACAAAAGACCATGCATTGTAGGATTCCATTTATATGAAATGTCTAGAATAGGCAAATTCGTAGAGACAGAAGCTATGTTAGTGGTTGCTCAGGGCTGGGGCTGGAGGGGAGGAAGGAATGAGAAGTGACCGATGATGGACTTGCAGTTTGTTGGCTCTTAATAGGCTCTACATTTCCCTCCTGTTGCCTTTTCAGACAAGTGGTGATAAAGGTTCCCTGCTATTGCTTGTCCCAGATTCTTCATCTTCCCTTATTAATTCTTTTTATCCTGTCCACATCTGTTTCTTGTTGGGACAATGGCTGGTGTCCTACCCCTTTCTCTGTGTATGTCCCTGATTTCTAACTCTGAGGCTTCTTGGTGCAATTCCCAATATCGACTACCTTATTCTTTAGGGAGAACCGCACTGATGGATAGAGAGTGGAGAAAAGATTGCATATTTACAACTCTTCCCTTCTCTTTTATTCTACACGTATTACTGAGAGATGTCAACTACCCAGGACACAGTGCAGGGCTTCCCTCTATCTAGGGAATTAGTGTCTTAGAGAGACAGAGATAGAAATGGGCTCAGTGGCAGCCTGGCTGTGCTCCAATGGAATTTTAAGAGATGGCCTGGTACTCAAATTGCCCTGAAGTTTTAGGACTTTAGCTATTGTTATTTCTAAACCTAATAGCTTTTGTGAGTGAGGGCTTGTGTCATATAGGCCAATTGGCTTCATTTTTCCAGGAAAGGAGTAACTCATCTTCAGAAAACTAAGACAGTTTAGGGCCAAGGCAGAGCCTGACAAGAACCTATATTTATTTCATTATACAAAATACAGATCTTCCATTGTCAAAAGTTTACAATGAGTTGAATCCCTTGTCTTAGCCCAGTCAACCCCAAACCACCAAAAACAAACCCTTTGTTAGGCAAAATCAAATTTATCGGCCCATTGCTATGAAGGAGATCTCAAATCAGAGAAACTGTGGTGCATCTCACCAACCAAAGCGAAAGATGGAACTAGGATCGAGAGAATTCTGGGCCAGGGTAGAGTCTGAGTTAAATTTAAATAAATCAGTGTTTTGATAGGCTCCAAGCAAAGTAAGGCAGTGTAAAGTGGTCAACATCACACTCAGACTGCAAAGTAGACCCAGGGTCTTGTTTCCTTGGAAAAAAGAAAGCTAAGATAGATGTGGGACACTGTGTGCAGAAACCCCTTATCTGAAACTCTGCATCTGGGCTGCAAATCCAGATGGCTCTCTGCATCAGAGTAACTTAGACACCCCCCCCCCCAATCCGGCCCAGCAAGAGTAGGTTGTTCCTCTCTTACTGATATCTTTTCAAACAACAATTTAAATCAAATTACTTACATTTCTGATAGTCTCCGATTTTAGAGAACAGTTTCTCAGCGAGGAAGAAAGTGGTAGTCACTTAACGAAGGGGATTGTTATGACACTTTCCAGCTGCTGTGTGTCCTTGGGGGAAATCTTGTTTCCTGGTAACTTACGCGGCTGGCTTTATCTGTGTCTTTTATTCCAATCTGATGAATGGTAGGACAGATTTTTGCTGTCCAAGCTATCTTTACTTTCTCATTGCCTTGGTGGGCTGCACTGAGCATGTAGCATAAGCAAGAACTAAATTTTGTAAATTAAGCTGCTGAGATGCTGGGGCTTTGGTTTGGTTTTTTTTTTTTTTTTTACCAGAGCATCACCTAGTCTAGCCTGGATGTCATAGAGAGTTCTGTTTTAATTAAATTCCCATAAAATGAGGTACTGGCTTAGGGGCTGGTAGCAGGTGGCAGAAAACTATTATTGGAGGATGAATGGATGTATATCCACATTATGCAGTGGCAAAACATTTGAGAAAATTGTCATCTGAGGTAATTTGGTGGGCACGTCAAGTCCTCAAGAATTTGTAGCCTTAGGAGAAGAGGTTGGAAAATAGAATGTTTATAGCCTGTGTTGGTTGTTAATGACTATGTTTGGCAAGGTATTATAAGAAATAGATGAGCTCAGAAAACAATTGGCCAGTTTGCGAGCAGGAAAGGGAATAGAGAGTGTCTACAAATTTGGGAATTAATGGGGTTGCAAAATGCAACCATCTCTGATCCACAAACAGTAAAAAGTAGCATTGAGCAATGCTCTGATAACAAAGTCTGATTAAAATAGCCCTGGAGAAAGGACCAAAGCAAGATACAACCATAAGGTATATTGTTAAAATCTGTATGGGTTAAGGTGGCACCTGCTGTATCTTTTCAGTTGGACAAGATAGGGTGAATGAATTAAGGTGTGTCTTTTCCAACCAAATAGGGTGAATGAATTAAGGTGTGTCTTTCTCACCAAAGATAGGCCCACGGTAATTGCAATTGAGACAGAAAGAGACAGAGATAGAGAGAGAGGCAATAAAGCAAAGACATGTAGAAAATTCAAGATGTATGCGTAAAGAGAAATGAAAACTTATGTCCTTTCAAAAACTTGTACATAAATGTTTATGGCAGCATTATACATAATAGAAAGAACGTGGAAACAATTCAAATGTCTATTGCTTGATGGATAAATAAAATACTGTATATCCATACAGTGAAATACTATTCATCAATAAAAGGAAATTAAGTGCAGATATGTGCTACAATGTGGATGAACCTTGGAAATATTATGCTAAGTAAAAGAAGCCAGGCACAAAGGACCATATATTATATGATCCAGTTTATACGAAATGTCCAGAATGGGCAAATTCATAGAGACAGAAAGTATATTTTTGCCTCTTGCTGGGAGTAGAGTGAGCTGGGGTGGGAGAAGGTTGGGGAAATCGGGAGTGACTGTTAATGGGTGTGGGGTTTCTTTCTGAGATGATGAAAACGTTTTGTAAGTACTGGCAAAGTTTGCATAACTCTGTGAAGATACTAAAAACCATTGAATCTTATACTTTAAATGGGTGAATTGTATGATATATTAATTTAATCTCAAAATAAGCTCGAATTTAAAAAGGAAGTATATCTCACAAAGAACTGTGGGTATGGCTATTGGCATATGAAATTGACTGGAATCAGACGAGAATAGGACTAAATTTTTTGAGTGAGTTCAAATGCTAAAGGGACCACTAGCCTAGAGAAGAGAAATTGACTGCTCAGGATTTAAAACAACCCTTGGGCCTAACCTTCTCTGAGTAGAAAATGGGCTGGAAAAACTGCCTCACACCTAAGGAAGAGCTATTCACTCATTCCCACTTCTGATAAGGCTAAATGGGATATCATAAAAGGAAGAATCTTAAGGAGGGTTCATTCACGGACTGTCAGGGCAGAACTGGAACCTAATTAAATAACTTATCCTATCCCCGGGTAGGAAGCCCTCCTCAGGTTGGCCCAGCAGTATTTTATTTTATTTTATTTTATTTGTGGTACACGGGCCTCTCACTGCTGTGGCCTCTGCCGTTGCGGAGCACAGGCTCCGGACGCGCAGGCTCAGCGGCCATGGCTCACGGGCCCAGCCGCTCCGCGGCATGTGGAATCTTCCCGGACCGGGGCACGAACTCACGTCCCCTGCATCGGCAGGCGGACTCTCAACCACTGCGCCAGCAGGGAAACCCGGCCCAGCAGTATTTTAGAATTGCTGCAGAACTGGACTTCCAGGAGTATTTAGCTCATTTATCCTGCCTCTGACCCTCAGTGCATAGTATATTGAGGGCTGATAACTTATCTTTTTGGTTCATAAGACTTGGAGCAAGAAGAATCACATCCAGACCTAATGTAGACATAACAGGGCATCAGCCCCAATGAAGAGACCACTGTACATTGCCCAGAAGTCTTGGACTTGAAGGTTGCCGCTGTGGATAAGGCTTTTGGCTCATCTCCCTCAGGACCGCCTCTAGTGACTACGCTCAGCACAGTACCTGGCGTGTGCTAAGCACTACCTGATGGGAGTTATGCTAAATTCTATTAAAAGGTTAGCCAAATGAGGCATGCACAGGTTAAGGAACTTGTTGGAGATCACACAGCTAGTAATGGCAAATCAGATCTTGAACCCAACTTTGCACAGCTACAAGGTCATGCTTTTCCACCTAGACCAGGAGAGCTCTCCATGAACTGTGGCATAGTGACAACCAGTGTGGAGCAACTCCTGGCATCGTTGATTATGAACTCTTCTTCAATAAGTACCGCAGTGAAATCTGTGCTGGCCTTGTAAGTATTATTGCTTGTGTGTAGTGTGTGTGTTTGTGTGTGTGTGTGTGTGTGTGTGTGAAGAAAGAGTCTTGTTTCACTAGCTTCTCCCCCACGAGCAAGAAAGAGCGGTCTCTTGCTTGCTTCATTGCCTCCAATGCAGGTGGTAAGTACTAAATATTTCTTTTTGGAACAGTTTATGAGGGAAGAACATTTTCAAATTTATGAGGCTCTCATGCATTTTGAGAAGAGATTTTCATATTTCACATATTTCCTTCTTTGGATCTTTCTATTTAGGGATCAGTTTAAAAATACAATCCCTCTATCTGGAGCAGAAGTGTTGTGAACCATGAGTTCCACATCTCTTGAGACTTTGAGTCACTTTCAAGGCAAAATACAAAGAAAATGAAAGGAAATTAAAAAGAAATATAGCTTGGTTTCGGCTTGGAACACACCACGATTCCATGATAGGTTACAGTAGATTGGAGACACTGGAAGAAAATACATCATTTACCAAAACTTAAGGTGTGCCCTTCCCCTCAAGAAAACTAAACGGCTGCTTGCTAGAATTGTATCCTTAAAGTGGCATCTTCAATATATTTGGGTATTTTATTGCTTATTTAGACCAGATACCTCACTCTTAAAAACTATGTCGATGTGTGATTCTGCCACATTTTCAGTAAGCATGTATATAACTTTGGAAGCTTAACGTTATACACTTAGGACCTAGGAATAATTCCCCAAATCTCTGAGAAACAGATGGTTCAGAAGATTGGTTTATGATATCTTGTTCTTTTAAAATTAAAGATCTCCAGAACTAGATGTAACCAAAGGTCAACATTTTTTTTAAGGTTTCTTACCCTACCTATTTAGAAAGACTACGATTTCGGCAACCTGAAAGCAATTCTTGGCAATGGCATCATTCTTGAGTAGGGGACAGGAAATGGATTATTTGACATTGTGTCTCGTTTCCACTTTGATTTCTTCACCTGTTCCACCTTAGATATACCTGGAAGGACTTGAGGATCTCCTCAGCAACACATTCACAGTCAAGGAGACTGGAACTCTGTGTGAACTTCGTGTCCATCTCGAGGCTCTTGGATTGTACTGAGACAGACGATTGAGTTGTAGACAGGAAGCCAAGGCCACCATCCTGGCAATAAGGAGAGAAAGAGGGGACTCAGCAGCTGAGCTTCAGGCTGGCAGGATTCCTCTTTTCTTGGGGTCTCATACTCCTGAAAGAATTTAGAGTCACGTTTTTCGAACCCCGTTGCATAAAGGGCTTCGTCTTGTGGATCATTATGGAGGGATGAAGCAGGTGCGAAGAGGTTGGGAGGCAGAGCACTTAGGCTCCAGACCTCACCTCTGACTGTTTCAACCAGCCCAGCTTTGCTCTTATCTACTTTACAGGTTGGGCTCTATGTCACGTAGTTTTAAAAAATAATCAGATGAAAGAGTTAAACTTACCAGAACTCCATTCAGGGAAAATAATATACGTGGTTAGAAAGAATACTAAGGTAAGTCATTTAGGAAGGGAGAGAGCAGAAGTGAGATCTTCAAAAGCAGACTGGAAATAAAAAGATATGACCAGTAAACTGCTATCTCAGGAGGGTGGGTCCTGATGACTCCAAACTTTTGTTCCTCTGAGATGAACTGGCAGATTTGAGGACAGAGCTGAACTACTCATGAGAATAGAGGACAGGCTGAGTATTGGTGTGGGAGGAAGGGCAGACAGAAAATCTCTAGTTCACAGCACAGCCAGGCCGACTTGGGGGAAAAATATGTCAAATGGGATTTTCTGAAGTTGCACACGGTGGCATGTGCAGTGTCAAAAGTCCCTTTACTATCTAACCCTCCAACACCCCACACTCCAGGTAATATTTAGTAAAACTTGCTTTGGGGCTTTCATTGTGAATAGGTTCTTCCTGGAGAAGGCAAGAGATGCTGATGAGGTTTGACAACTGATGATGTAGAGAGAAAAGACACCGTAAGTGTTTCATTTGGTGATTCACCAGAAGGGCTCGATAGCAGGTAATAGTCAGTGCTAAGGTTTATTACAGCAAAGGATACAGAACAAAAGCAACAGGAAAAAATATGCAACAGGGGGTCCAGAGAGGTTTGTCACGGGCTTCCAAGACCTTCCTTGTCCGAGGCCACACAAGAATGCTCTTTTCCCAGCACTGAACTATAGGGACGTGTGCGGAATGTCCTTGCCCGGGGAAGCCCCAATGTGCCTCAAGGTCCATGCTTTTATAGGCCAGGGGGCAGGAGGCGGAGGGGGGCGGTACTCCTGGTCCCATAGGCCTATTCTGCTCTGCAGCCAGACTTGGCAACCAAGACTCAGAACCCCAACAATGAAATCAGGTGCACATCAGCAATCTTGGTGTTGGTAAAGCAACCTGAAAAGCCAGTAGAGGATGATACATTGCTTCAAGTGTATATAACAAAATCGTCAGTCACTCACATAACGAACATTCTGAGGGCAGCATTCCCAGGAGCTGGCCAGCGGTCACTCATGATTCCCTCGAAGACATAAGTAGTGAGCAATCAGGCTTGCTGTGTTAATGTTTCCCTCACACTGCGTGGGGGGACTACCAAATTTGGCTGGGATTTGGAAAAGGATGTCACAGCCCCAGACTCACTTATATGTGGTAGAGGTTAAAGATGGCTTCTGGTACCTGGAGATAGATCATAGGCTAGGCAAGAAAGCCTTCCGGTTGGAGCCCTCTTGTTAAAGACGACTGAACTTTACCTTTGAAGTCTGAGTGTTTGATTTCATGGTACTAGCTGTATTTATTTTGCAAGCATTTAGTACATTTTTGCTGAAATTTTGAGCCTCACCAAAACTATGCTGTGAAGGGCATATTTATTCATTTGACAATTATATTGGAAAAAGGGAATCCAAAGAAACAGTTTATCAGTATCTCTGGGCTGTTTTATTAGACCAACCATCCCAGTTTGCCTGGAACTGAGGTGTTTCCCAGGATACAGGACTCTTCCTGTGAGAACTACTTTCCCAACCTTAGGAGTGGGTCTCACAGCCGTGGTGTGCTGTATCACCTGCCCACCTGACTAGAGAGCAGGACCCATCATTAGCCAATGTTTATCTCGAGAGGCTGGCTGGAGAAAGTGCTCGGAATCTAACTGTAGAGCCCCATAGTGAAGTCTCCACACCTGTCACTGAGGTCTCTAGGATAAATCTAGCCTGCTTATCTAACCTCTAATTTTCTGAGGTACCCCAATCTCCTCCTAAGCTCTCGCCCTCAGCCACCATTTTTGCTGAAGCTAATTTAAGTGGATCTTCTTTACTTTGTTACCAGAAACGTAACTAAGCCAATCCTCTAGGTAAGAGCACTTCCAAGTTGAGAATCAGCCCTGGTTCTTCCGAGATGTTCCTCGGCTATTATTCAGGCTTACTGGAAATATCTGGCTCTCTGGTTGTAGGACTGAATTTTTATCCCAAGGGACCCATCCGCCAAATATGTATTTTAAATTTCAGATCAATAACTTGGCATCCTGGGTTCACTTCAGTATTTTTTAAAAAATGGCTTAACTGAGAACTGTATGGATTCTGTTAAAACCTGAGTCTGACACATTACCCCAGCCTCTTTCCCACGGGCACGTTAGTTGCACACAGGTGTTCAATCAAAGCTTCTCAGATGAATGACTAAAAACTCTACTCGTCTTTTGTTCTTGAGATTTGTTGCAAACTGCTGTACTTTCTAGTCACAAATAATTCTTTCCCTTTCGAACATTGTTAGTAAATGGATATAAATTTCTTGCATTAAGGTTCCCTTGCCTTTGGAACCGCTCCCCAGCACACCTGTTCTAACTTCCTCTCTGTTTCAGCTTTGGATATTTCACTTTTTAAGCCCTAAGTTTTTAAGACTACCAGCAGGCCATACCTGAGCTACCCTGTGTATCTTAGTAACCTTCCTCCCAAGTGTCCATCTCTCAGGTAACCCTCAGCTGGTCTGATTCCTCTCCAGCCATAGCACTTCCTCTCCTTTGCTGGGACTACTCCACAAAGGCTGAACTCACCCGACTTCTTCCCAGGCCTGTTTCTTACTTTATTTGTGCATCAGAAATCACTTGAGTAGCTTTCTGGGAGAAAAGGTGCTCTCCAAACCTATGGAATCAGACTACATACACACGTGCTCCCGAAAACTGCCTTTTTTTCTTTGGCCGAGCCCAGCAGCACGCGGGATCTTATTTCCACAACCGGGGATCAAACTCGTGTTCCCTGCAGTGGAAGCATAGAGTCTTAACCACTGGACCGCCAGGGACGTCCCCAGAAAGCTGCATTTTAAAAAAGCTCCCCAGATGTGATTTTGACGCACTGCTTAGAGCAGGCCCAAGCCTGGGTCTTCCAGATGCTAAGCATTTTTTTCATTCCTCCTCACACTTGGTTATCATCATTAGGAACTTAAAAGCAACTTAAACTTCCTGACCATTCTCTTCATTATAATCACTAACATTATATGGAACCCTACTAAGTGCTAGGTTGCTGTGCTTACAAAATACACCAGACACGACTTATCATTACTTTAAATAAAACACCGCTACTCAGGATTAAGCATGTATTTATTTTAGTTCAGTTAAAACAAACATAGGATGTTTCATTGAAACGGTGTAGCACTCTTTGCCAACAAGTCATACTGGAATTGTTGGCCTCTAACAGTACAGTGGGGATATTTACATTATATACAGAAAGCTTAACACACCCAGGTTCTCAAAGGTCTTAAATCACACTAGATATTTGATTTTATTACACTAGATCATTTTGTTAACTACTGCATTTTGAAAATTTAGACCTTATTTAAAATTTAAATAAGAGATCTGAACTTGCACCAAGTTTTCATGAAAAAAATGTGATGTTCAGCCAGTCTGTTTATTGCAAATACAATTTACACAGTATTTTAAATTTTTAGTGTTTACACAATTTGTTTATTGAAATCTCTGTACAGGTACTTTTGGGACCATTCTTATAGATACATAATGTGAATTCATCAAAATGCAGTTAAGAAACTTATAGGAATATATACATTTGAACCCAAGACCCAAACCTGACATTATATACAACCTATTTACAAATACATATGGACAGACAATGTATGTACATAAGATTATCATAAATATTGAAAAATAGGTTAGCTTTAATGGATTAATGCTGTTCTATAAATAACATTACAGTTATAACTGAAACATCCACGGAAGACAGTAATGCAAAATGAGGTGACACGACAGTGGTTTTAATACTGAAGACTGCTCATTACTGGGAATTCACTGTTTAGGAACCTCCAGGTAGACGAGATAGCTCCAAGAAAATCATGCAATGGAATTTACCCGTGGCAGTTGATTTTGAACCTCAAACAGCCAGGAGATTGGAGGAGCCTCCCACATCGATTTGCCGTGAGAAGAATTTTGTTTTTTTCATTTCTTCCTGGTTGCCATGGTATTTTCTCCCATAAGAAAGGATGTAAACTGTAGAGAACAACTCTTTACTTGGTATTCCCTGGTCAAGTCTTAAGATACACAACGAGCAATTCTTTCCAGGAATCCAACCAGAAGTGCCAATTCTTGGTCTGAGCTAGAGGTGAGGTTCTGGAGTCGAATGGAGTGCCAAAAGCCCAAATGAATGAAAGCAGTGCTGTAGAATCTGTCTTCTCACTGCCTTTCGAGATGGTCCCCACTTTAATTTTCGTAGAAACAAACAAAAACGGACCATTGGTTTCACCCAATGTAGCACTACAAGACGTCTTCCAGTTCCACAAGGGTCTTTGATTACAGACACATCTTGTCTGTAATTTAGTCACATATAATACAAGAATGCATAACAAAAATCATGTCTGCCACATTTCTGGCCCTTGCCTAAAACTAGAAATGTTTAGTTCAAGAGAACAACCTTATAGCCAGGTGACCAATGAATGATTCCATTATTTGCTTCCCCCAACCACTAATGGAATTATGTATATTAGATTTTAGACATTATGCCTGATGAGCAAAGTACCACATTATTTAATAATATATTCACCATACACCATGACGTACAATAAATGTGCTCTTAAAGCCAAATAATTTTTTCACTTCTAACTGGGATTAAAATAGGAAGGGTGGTCATGCAGTCGGACCAATAGTTACACTCAGGTTGCACTGTTTTCCCTAGCTAACCATTTGTTGGATGTAAACAAGTAATTCTATGTTGTACAAGAATGAGATGACAAGCCAGTGCACATGAGTTTTTTAAAAAGCTTACTGCATGAGAAACCCAGTGGCCTATACGAAGAGAACTTATATTGTACCAAATATTGGTGTAACCTATGGATTAGACCTCTACTGTAGACAAAACATGAACACAACTAAACCATACATTGTCAAGTAATTCACACTTCCAGGAGCAGATGAGCATTTTGAAAAGTTGTACTCTCTGGGTAGAATAGTTTTGGCCTACAGCCATCAAATGCCCATTTTCCACTGCTGGAAGCAATGCCAAAAAAGGGCTGGCCCAAAAAAAAACCCAGAGCTGTTAACACAACTCTGGAGGCAGATGCAACTGAATAAACCCTGTTTTACCCAATTGCACTATTTGGTACCTCAAAATTAGTTATTTTATTTCCCATAGAAATATCTGCATTATCTTCCATTCTAACAGATTGAAGCCATAAATACTTCAGAGTCTAAATGAACCAAATTATTTGGGGACAGAGAAGAAAGGTGATGATGAGAGTTCATCTGATTTGGTATAGCCACAATCAACCAATTATCCTTTCATGGTGAAGTCTGAATGGAAATAAAAACTATGCTCCTATTCATGGTACAATGTTTCATTACATCATTTTCTCTAAAAATTATTTTGGGTAAAAAAAGTATTTGGCTTAGTATGCCTACAAAAAGGCAAATCATTTCATAATACTAGTATTTGTTTTTAAATAACAATGAATTATTTTTTAACAGAATTCACTGACAACTGCTTTTGGATAAAGTTCAAAAAAAGCAATTTTTAAAGAATAGTGCTTCTGAGGTCTTTAAATATTTTTGGTACAAAAAAATAATAGTATTTTTCCCAATGGTTATTTCAATACTTTGCTATAAATTAAGAAGAATTGTTTCTCACATCGAATGGTTCCATTAGGCACATTCAAGTAAAATCATAAAATATCCAAGTTAAACAATGACACAGCCAAACATGTGGCTTGATTAAAGTTAAGAGTTCGTCCATTCTCTGGAATGGAATAAAATTGTCACTTCCCTTAACCCGAGACTCGTGGTTTTGTTGTTAATATCCATTTCTATCATACAGAATAGCTTCTTTAAAAACAAAACAAAACAAACAAAGAGTTCACTTATTCTGCACTCAGAAGAACCAGCGAGGAATCTGCACTTCAAAAGGAAGTGAAACTGAAAAATTAGGTGAAATTTCATAGTAGCTGAGAGTTGACTCAACACTGGCATCAAATGGACTATCGAGTTTTAGTGGTGCTGCTGGTTAATGGCCACCTCCGGAGGCATTGTGGACCCAATCCAACACAATCAAGGTCATGCTTCCGGTCATCACCACTACGCCACTTAACAGGAAGAACAGAGCCTGCAATGAGCACACAGAGAAAACTGATCAGCAAGGAACAAAACATACGCTAAATATTCCTCTTTTTTTTTTTTTTTTTTTTTTTGCGGTACGCGGGCCTCTCACTGTTGTGGCCTCTCCCGTTGCAGAGCACAGGCTCCGGACGCGCAGGCTCAGCGGCCATGGCTCACGGGCCCAGCTGCTCCGTGGCATGTGGGATCCTCCCGGACCGGGGCACGAACCCACGTCCCCTGCATCGGCAGGCAGACTCTCAACCATTGCGCCACCAGGGAAGCCCCCTCCTTCTACTTTTAAAAATGGGCTTATAATTACTAAAAGCATGTCCATAATACTTCACAGAGCTACAGTTTTACCTTGCTAAAGATAGTTAAACTGTCTTAAGTGAGTGATCAAGGGGTTATCTATAGAGTACTAAGTAACTGTATCTTTGAAACTTTCTCAAATTTTCCCTTTTCATTCCTTTGTATGAAATGAAAGGGTAAACAATTTTCTTTGCTAAATAAATTATTTCATATAATAGAACTGGACTGGGATTTTTACATTTTTTAGAAGGAAAAAAATTTAACTTACAAAATCAAATCCAAGTCATCTTAAAAATGCAGCCTGAGTCGAAGCTGGAGGTTTTTCTAAGAGACATGAGTAGGTCTACTCCTAATCCTACCCCCTTCAGTTACTGCACTACATATTTTACGTGAAATAAGATGATAGTTGTTGGTTCACAAACAATTCTAGTAGTTTACTCAGACTACAATAGTAGTGGCGAGTAAGGACTGAAATGCGGTCTTTCTCCTAAATATCCCCACCAGGATCATTTGTGGTTAACATACCACATTCTTTGTCAAATCAGTCGTTATTATACTTTAAAGTGTAATAGCAGCCCCCTCCCTAACCCCCAAGCTTTGCTTTGAAAATGGTTAGTCTCATTTGACTAAATACCCCATTATTTCTCTTTTATATACTCCAGGCCCATTTAAGTGCTGGTCACACAGTAGGCAGTCCAACAAATACTGGTTAAACAACGTTGAAAGTTGAG
The DNA here is from genome assembly GCF_964270905.1 of Leucopleurus acutus. Classification (NCBI taxonomy): domain Eukaryota; kingdom Metazoa; phylum Chordata; class Mammalia; order Artiodactyla; family Delphinidae; genus Leucopleurus; species Leucopleurus acutus. Next base: position 38,251,243 of record NC_139152.1, read on the forward strand.
CCTGTATTATCTTTACTTTACACTCTATCTCTATTCCTAAAATATCTAATAACTTTCTTGCAGTTAACTTAAGCATACGTATTAGATGGCAAACCATCTCTCACCTCCTCTCCCAATCTTCCATCTGTGAAGTACACAGTTACAGACATATTTGTTTACTAGAAACTTAAAATGAAACTACAATAAACGACATTTAGGAGACTAAAATTAAAATCAGTTGAGGAACTTCTGGCATTAGATTATTATTATTTCTCCAGTCATAATCTCTCACTCACCCCAATCTTTTGTACAGACTTCATAGGTTCTTTCTTCACTAACTTGATATAAAAGGCAGATGGAAGAATAAAAATTAACATAGCAGCTGCAGATGCACCTGTAAAAGAACATTTACCAGTTCTTAAGAATCACTTGTTATTCATTTTATAAACATTAAAATCCCTGATATTTCAAGCAACTTTGATACTTCCTAAAACTTACCAATGAAACCAAAGATATCCCTAATAGTTGGTACAAAGATGACAAGTAAATTGGTAAATGCCAAGATAGACATTGTAATGATACTATGACGCCACCAACTGAAATCTTTGGTTGCACACAGCAAGTGAGTTATGGAACTCCGGATCTGCAAAAATAAGTGGATAAATAAAAACTGCAGATTTAATTAATGAAAAAAACAAACCCCAAACAACAGGATATATATATCAACTAGCAGCTATTTAAATACTAAAATTGTACCCCTCCTCAATTGCTGTTTTCTAAATATCTGAACACTAGAAAGATCACTGTGACTTCAATTACGGAAAAAAATATCCCAGGATATGTTTTAAAGATGTATGAAACATTAAAAAAAAAAACAAAAAAAAAACCTTCAAAAACCCGCATCAACTCGATACTGCTGTAGCAGTGTTTCCCTTCTCCCAAAACATAGAAATCACACAAATCTTCATGTTTCACAATTCATTCCTACTGAAAGGTTACTTACTGGGAAAATAACTACAGGTACTGTCAGGGTGACAGCCACCAACACAGCCAAACGGACGACGAGAAGCAGAACATCAGCTCCCATGATGGAAGAGTAGGTATGAAGCAATTCTGACTCGACGTGTTCTACAGAGAAAAGCCAAGAAAAAAAAAAGCTTCAAGTGTGCTGTCCTCTTTGGAGATTAGTTAGAAAATCTAACTTAACGGGAAAATCTGCACCAAAGTTATTAGCTACTCACAAAACGACCACAAACTAAGAGGTTAATAAGATTAATTTGGAATTAGGGTTAATGCAATTAAAATAACATTGAAAAAAAGTTTCTAAATACCAAGGAGAGATTTAGCCACATGACCCCCATTAAAAACAACAGGAGCTAAATAGCTAAATCCCATGGTCTGGCTTACAGTGTGTGTGTGTGTGTGTGTGCTGTATTAATCTGAAGGGGGTGGGAGAGGAGAGTCAGGCTGAACCTAAATGCAAGCACATCACGTAAAAAATGCCATCGAATGGCTAATGGTAGATTTGGGAACGTGGATTCTAGAAGTCACTGACTCAATATACGCTACAGGAAATTCTAAGCTCTAAATTCAATCGTTCATCACAAATATGAAATATACCAAAACAGACCGAGTTTTTAAAGTGACAGAAGTATACATATAAAAGTATCAATTCCATTTCGTTAACTATCCTTTTTGTAAACTAGACGTTATTTACCATAAAACGTCAGGTATCCAAAGAGGGCAGCAAGCAGGTACATGAGAAACATAGCAAAAAACGAAATCTTGGACACGTTCATCATTCTTCTACGGCTGCGGCTACACAAATTCAAAGGAAAATACAGATGCGTACTTTAGCAGCAGTTATAGCAGTAATTGAAATTTTTTCTAGTTTTTCCAATAAATTTATATAAAAGTAGGTAAAAAGCACTCACCCTTTAAGCTCTTCATAAATGGGAAGAACAGCAGGATGACAGACAAATGAAAAGGTCAGAATTGGCACAGCATAGACAGTCTGCAAAAAACGTAAACACTTTCTTAATATCCTGATATAACAAACTCATGTTATCACAGTTCTGCAGCTTGTATTTATATTTATTAATCTTAGAATCAAAGCCTAAAATGATGTTTTCTGGCATAATTAGCTCCCACTCTTCTAATTTTTTCACTGAGTGTGATTGATATCCTCCATTTCCAAATGTATCAGTTATGAACATCAGACGATCATTTCATCTCTCAATCTACTTTAAGCTACAAACCAACACTTTCTTCTCAGTCCTCAATAATGAGCTAATCATGTTTCCTAAAGGGCAGCTATGACCCGATCTTCCTTTACCTTGGGAGTGTTTTAAAATTTCTAGTGGGTATTTTCCCTGTTTTCTTCCCTAAAATCTTCCTCTGAGGACACAAAGATTATAGTTACCTGTGAGTTGAAGATAAAATAATGTGGTTGGCAAGAATCACCTTCAGTCATATTAAAAGCCACATCAGGTACAAAAGCTGTTGGCTGTGCTAAGGTGCTGTTTATGGTTTCATTAATAAGAAAAGCAACTTCTGCAGGACAAGAAATCTGAAATTTCTTGCAAACCACCTGAAAATACATTATTTTGCATTTGTTAGACTGAATAATGTGACAGGGCTTAGAAAAAGAATCTCTAGCTTTAAAGAAAAATTATACCTACCACAATCAGAAAGAACATCATACACAACAAGGAAAGGCCACTGGTGTACCCCAAATACCCTATAAGGAGAAAAAAAAATTGGTATTCGTTTACTAAAACAGGTTTAGGGCAAATATAACTCAATTCTGCTTGCAAGACTTCAGTGTGGACACATCAAATTTCTAATGCTTATACAGTAAGATGTAGAATAACTTAAAAATACTTGTTAATAACTAAATCAATAACAACTATCCTTTTTTATTTTTATAAAGCACAAGATGTTGTAAATGTCAACAGAATATTTGGGCCCTTTGGTAACCATCCTGCTAGAATTTTTCAAAGACCTACAAGTTCTGAATGCTGAAATTCACAAAGGTATGTTTTCGGGGCTCTTTAGCTCTTATTAATTTCTATTAAAAGGAAGCCAACCAGCTGGTGAGGCTCATTTCAATTTTCTTTAGAGATGGGTGTGCTCACCTAAATTCCTCAGCAGTGACAAGGGAAGAATGAGCACCAGTGAGACCAACAGAACCAAATAGTCACCGTTCAGATACCACAATCTGAATTAAAGAAAAGAAAAACAAGGTCACAACCAGCCACAAAAATACTCAGAATAACATACATTTCTTTTCACAAGACTCGTTTTATACTTTAAAAAAAGACAGGTTTGGAAAGAGTATCGCTTATTCAAAAAGCCCACATAGACAGAATAGATTTCTAACTTTGAGCGCTCAATGCATATTCACTCAGGTTAGAGATGGGATCTCAAACAGTGTAACTTCTGTCCCACTGTTTGCTCTGGGAAGGCTGCCAGCTGATTCATAACATAAAATGCTTCTTAAAGGCTTGATACTAACGTAGGGAACAAAGTGGCATTGTTAAGCCAGTAATCTTATCTTTAAGCATTTTTAGAAAACTGTGTGCCAACTTCATCAGAGCTTTAGCTCACTTTTTTTGATGCTGGAAACAAGGAAATTTTATAACAAGTTTCTTTCAGACGTTTGTTAGCAAATGTACTTACTAAACATTTCAACAAGGAATTTCTCACGCTTCGATAAAATACATAGGCAAAAACAAAACAACAAAACCCAGTCCCCTAAAACAAGAACTTATTCCAGGTTGCCAAGAGTATGTTGTGACACCTTGACCCACCTTGACTCCAACAGTAAAAAGATCCCTTCTGAACTCAAGAGAAAATGTTATGCATCTCTCCTAAGAATTCTAGCAATGCCTTTTCCTTTTTAGGTAATCAACTACACCATTTAAAATCACTTATTTTCAAATTCTAATTGCCCTGTCAATTGTACTCTGCTCACTTCAGCAATAAAGACCCCCCCCCCACAGAAAACTAATATTTAAAGATCAGCTTACTAAACTAAATTTCAAATGCCACAGAGATAACCAAACCGCTCTATTTTGAGATAATGAGCTGCATGTAAGCTGTGAAGTACATTATCCCTCCTCATGTGTACTTTAGATAAAAACCTGTTAGTCCACTCGGATGAATAACTTCGCTAGAAGGACAAGGTTTGTACAGCATAGCCATACATTTTCTGGTATGCTGCACTTTAAATATATGAAATTTCAAATTCACGAAAATCAGACAGGAATTGATTTTTAATGTAATTCAAAATGTTAATCCTAAATTAGGTTGGGGTATGAGTTATTCAACTATAATTTCTTGGGACAGTAAATATAAAGAGAAAAGGGAAGTAGGTTCCAGAAAACCTGTTTTCACACGCAGGTTAGAAATTTGTTATTCAGAGTTATACAACTAGTATAACTTGTCCTATAACTACTGTCTTTGGACTTTCATTCTCAAAGTTTCAAATCAGTTTCTGGCAGGACTTCTTGGTCAGTTTCAAAAGGAGCATTTACAAAAAATAATTTACTGATAATCATTTTGTATCCAACTTTGATAAAAATGTATCTAACCATTTTAGACTGTAATTGTTTCTTAGGAGTAACCTTACTTAGCACCTACCCAGTTGTATCTTCAATGTTCATTAATGCCTGGATCACCAAAGGTAACTCATATTTCACTATGAAGAGGTAGCTTGACATAGCTGGAGGAAAACAAAATTATACCATTACAAGTGCAAAATGTGGCATGTGACACCAAAAGTAACGTGTCACCACTCTCCGCTACATAAAGAGCAAAAAAGTCTACCCAAACCGTCCTTTAAAAATTCTTACCTCCAATGTTCTGCATTGTAATCGATCCAGAGGCTGCAAGCTTTCCAACCATTCCAAATGCCTTATGTCCCAGTTGTTCATACAATAAAGACCCTGTAATTTAAGGAACACAGAAGCATGAAGCAAGTATTTTATAAGAGAAAGAAAATCATGACAGGCATTAACTGTTTTAGAAATATCAAAAATGCTACCATACCTCCTTCATTGGCAGTCTTCAAAAGGAGATGAACAGAATACAGGGAAAATATTGACACAAATGTCAACAGGATTCTGATGAGAGAAGGAAGAGGCACAGGGTTATAAATAAGCACGTCTATATTTAAAAACAATTCTTTTTGGCTTTATTTAAACAGTAAATATGGAACTTGTCCTAATATTTTGTGTACTAGACAGAATGCCCCCTAGGACAGGTGTTCACTCTCCTGACTAGAGTGTCAACAAGTTCTCTTACCTGGCACTAAACATGACTGCATCATGTCTCAGGTAATAACTCTACAGTACTGGTTAAGAACAGGGTTCACCCACTGAACCAAAGGTGCTGGGAGACACTGGAAAACCTAACTTTTCAGTGGTAGAGTTACAAGACTTATATTTTGATTTTGGCACCATGATAATTAGCTGTGTACTTGCCACTTCTCTGCATTGTATAGTTCCTTTTATCTATAAAATGGTTTTAACACCTGCCAGTTACTTGTGAAATACAAATGAGACAGATTCAGGAAAGGTCTTGAGACTACTTGGACCACGTAGATAAGCAAAGGAATGGGACTATAAAGGAAGTGGAGGGAAAGATACTGACATGTTAAGTGTCAGGCACAGCTTTACAAACAAATGGGCACAAATCAGAGAAGTAACTACTGGAACCATATACTACATTGTACACCATGGTATGGAAGACAGGCCCAGCATTGTCAGTTAAACAATGCCTGTGCTAGAACAAGCAGGCTATCAGTCCGACTGGGCTGTCTCCTCCCTCAGTACTTTCGCTTGGATGGAACAGGAGAAAAAAAAAAAAAAAAAAGAATAGAGAGGAACTAAAAGTTCTCTACTAAGTCACTACGCTTTCCTTTAGGGCACACGTCCTCTCTCATTCCAGCTTTACTTTCTTCCCCCCACGCAAGCCAAGAAGAATATAAATTTCTTTTTATTAAAAGGAACAACAACAAATCAAAATCAGGGAAACTCATAGAAAACTCTGCAAACAAGAAGACAGTCACATTTTCCAAATTCTTTACTGGCAAACTGAATACAGTACCTTATATGGTACTGGCAAAGAAACTGATGTCTCTTAGTTAAACAGAGGTGGTAGCATTAAGCTGCCATTCTAATGCCCAAAGTTTCATGGGGTCTAATCTGCAGTGGAAATGACACAATCAGCCTCATCTCTAACTGGACAAAGCATGGCTTAATCAAAGACAATGTTCAAAGTGTGCTGACAAATTCAGTCCTTTCTTTTACATAGAAAGGACAATGAGGAATGAACAGACTTCATAACCCTTGAGGTCACTTTCAACCTCAAGTTGAGTCTACTTTACAGGGTAAGCTACAAGAGTTGTTTAACCAGATGATAGCAGCCATGTGGCTTTTGAACCATTTACGTCTATACCTCCAAATATACGTTGTAAAATACTGATGGATTTAAAAACTCACTTTAGCACTCTTAATATTACTTAACCATTTATTAAATGGTTAATCATCAAACATACAGACCCTATTAGAGTATAAATAATTTCAAAAGTGCAAGGGTAACGTATCAGAATTTTGCTTTCTCTTACGAAACAAAGGTGCCATGTTATCTCATGTAAATTCTGCACCATAACCACACTGGGAGCATTTAAAAACTGCCTCCAGTTTTTATATTAAGAGTTAGGTAGGGTTTCAAATATTTAACAATGATGCCATTCAAGTACCCCACTAAAAACTTTGAAACTCTAGGGTCCTTTCTACAAAAATTCCTGGCTCTTGGTCTTATATGTCAAAAAGCCTCATGCTCATGAAGCAAGCTGAGTGAATCCTAGCTTCCAAAGCTCAAAGCCATGCTTAACTTCAGCGTGGAATTTCACCACGAAGCAGAGCTTTGCGAAGGTCTGCTTTTCTTTTCATGAACATTCTACTCTGCTAGAAAAAAATAACTTGAGTAGAAGGCACCAGTCAGTTAACTAAAACATATCTGTAGCAAAGAGACAATTCCATGCTACGTGCATATGTGGTTTCTTTGCCTGATAGTAAATCACACTATCTTCCACTGAAAGTTCCTTAGCCAGGAGCCCACAGAAGCCCAATCTTAGTTGCTATGATACAAACATCACTGAAAACGCATACTAAACTTCACATGTATTTTTCTTTTATGCTTGTTTTTTCCTGGGAATAAGGTCCATACTTTTACATTCTCCAAAGGTCAGTGACCCCCCCCCAAAATGGTTAAAAACTGCTGTTCTAAAGTCTTCTACAGCTCCAAAATTCTGTTCTAGGTATTTACGCTGGAAAGCACAGGAGTAACTAATTCTAACTGGACAACTAGGGGGAAAAAAAAGGGAATTCAAAGCAGGTACTTATTAAAATATTCATCTTTTGCTGTGGCAATCACATAGACCTGGAAGAGATAAATATTAAAAAGAAAACAAAAAATAAATTAAAAAATCACATATGGGTTGCTTTTACGGGTCCAGAAAATTGTGTCTCACTTTTCTTAAAAACATGTTCTAGGTTAGACAAATACCACCACACCCTATATATTAAAAAAAAAAAAAGTTGTTTTCTTTATGTACAAAAGGAGCCACAGGTCCTTGGGGAGACTGTCAATTTACCAAACTGACTTGAAGGATACCATGCTTTTTAATATTTCTTGCTTCAGAGTTTGCCAGAATAAAAATTCTACCCTGGATTTATCAACAGTTCTTTTCAAATATTCAAGCCCTATTCAACTGTAACTATCCTCTTTGACTTTAAAGACTTCTTGGTTTAATTATCGGTTTTAAGAGTTGTCCTTATTTTTCCTACCTAATTGGCTTTTTTGATATCATGCAGTTACGTAGCAGAATAAAGAGATTTTCAGATTTCTCATATTTTAACTTTTAAGCAAATGATCTTTAAGCCAACTACTTCAACTGTAAATTCAGTCTCTGGAGCCAAAATATATGTTGTATCATCATATTTACTGCCCTGCATGGCAGACTCACTACTTACACATACTTACATAAAAAGAGCAATTCCAGTATTAGCCATGGCATAAGAAAGCCCAAGGATTCCACTGCCCACAATCGCATTGCTCAGATTAAATACTGACATTCCAAAGGAAGTAGTACCTGGATGCTACATAGAGGGAAAACGATAACCAAACATATAACAATAATTAAATGGAGAAAACCAGCTTTGGGCAAGTTAGATTTGAAATCTAAAAGTAAAACTATTCTTTTACTCCATAAAGCCACAGAAACATAAATTATTTTTAACTTACAAAGTCTGTTTCATACTTCTTCTTCCCCAAATTCGACTCAAGTAAAAAGTTCTGGTTTTCAGGATCTACATCTGCATAATGGCTACAAAAAAAGAAAAAAAAAATCCTAAATTGGATTGAAATATACAAAGGAATGCTTCAACACAAAACGGTCCCCGCGTTTAGCTGTCACACATCTTTACTTAAATGCGTATTAAGTAGTAGTCGACTTTCACACGACACCATGTCATGGCAACCACCGGATAATCTTCCAGAGATTACATGCTCTCTCCAAACGCTACAGTAATTTAAAGCAACAGAAGAAGAGTTCCAGGTAAAGAACCTCCGATGCACACAGGCCGTTTTTTAAAAAGCACACAACTTCTCCCACCTTTTCAGAGCAGCTTGTTTGGTGGGGTAGGAGTAGTTGAAGTCACTGTTGGAACTGTAGCTGCTGCTGTCCTCATCTGGGGAAATACTGAACCTTCCCATTTCGGCTTTCTTCATGCTGGTCGGCAGGAGGAATCAGGCGCAGCGAGTAACGCTCGGCTCCTTTTGTCCTTGGAGATGCACTGGCCCGCGCGGCTGCCTGTGAAGGTAGAGGCGGCGCGTCAGGACTGCAGAGCCCGCCCTGGTCACGTGACGCCGCCGGGCGGCGCTGCTAGGCTGATTCATCCCCGGCCAGGCGAGTGGAAAAGTACCAGCCGAGCGCGAAGGGCGGGGGCGCGCGCCGAGGGGCGGAAAAGTACAGACCGCGGAGCCGCGGAGAACAAAGATGGTCCCCCTGCAGCGCTGCGCCTGCGGAGGCCCACGCCCCCCCAGACCCCGATGACCCTCTCCAACGGAATTTAGTGTTTCTCCCTCTCCATTCTCTCAAGTTTCACGGGAGGGGTGCGGGGGCTCTGTTTTGCTTTTCCCGCAGCCTCCTAGGTCGTGCACAGGCACGCAGGGCAAACATCCCACCCAGGCATTGGCTAGGCGTGCACTGCATGTACCCCAGGCGCGCAGCTCCCCCTTTCTAACATTTACAATAGCAATGCCGCGTAATTCGTCCTTTCACACCTGGAGCCCCCAGATGGCGAAATGCCTCAGCAGCAGACAGACTCGAAGGGGGCGGAAAGGGCGAACATGAGTCCTCTCCCGAGAAAGGGAGCAGAGGGCGCGCAGAGGCGTCAAGGGTTTGTTTACACGCGCACGCCCGTGCCCTCGAGCACACCAGTCCACAGGCATTTGGCTAGCGAGCGCTTCGCCCGGCCGGCCCCTCCTCTGCCCGAAAAGGAAACTGATGCAATATCGATCGCCGATTGTCAAACGTTCCCGCTTGTCTTCCCCAATCCTGGCCTCCGCTACACTAAAAGCCCGAACCCACTCCCGTCGCCCCCAAAGTCCAAGACCCGTTTATGTAATTATTTTTATTAATTCAATTCAGTCACAAGACTTGTCGCAACGGAGCCTCGGGGCCCGGCTGGCTCCCCTCCCCCTAACAGGAGGATGCGGCTCCGCTCCGGGCGGGCACGCAGCCCCCGCGCCCCTCCCTCGCCCGGAGGAGGGCCGCGACCTCGGTGCGGACCGGGATCGAAGGCTGGCTAGCACACCGAAAAAGCCCCCCCCCCCAGGAGTAAACGACCGCGGCAGCTGCCTTCCCGCCGCGGCCCCTCCCGGACGCCCCTCCCCCACTCCCACCCGGGCCCCGAGCCCTTTGCAGACGCCCCCGCGCGCATTACCTCGGTAGGCTCGACTCCTGTATCCCGGAAACAACACGCAAACGCCTTCGGTGAGTTTTTCTCAAACAGAAATCGTAAAAAAAAGAAAAACAAAACGGAAAATCCAACTAGAAGCAGGAAAGCAATTTTAACTAAACAAGGAAATGGCAAGTTGCCGCCCCAATCGTCCGGCGTCCGCCGTCTGAAGGGAAAGGAGCGAGTGTGCGGGAACGCGTGGTCGGGCAGCTGGCGCTTCTGCACGAAAAGCGATCCAGCACGGCAGCCTCGCGCGGCTCTGGAGCCAGCGGCGCGAGCGGCGGGTTATAGCGGCCGCCTTGGAGGACGCGTCAGTGGGCGGGGCCCCAGCCGCCGGGTGCCTGCTCTTTGTGTATCAACACCACCTGGGCTCCGCCCCCCGCCCGCCCGGGCCCGCAAGGCCCCACCCCGCCCCACCCGCGTCCGTCCCCCGCGGCTGACTCGGGCCGCCTAGCCCCGCCCGCTGGCGCCCCCCTCCTCCCGGGCCAACCCAGCTCTGCTGTCTCCTGGTCAGCCTTGGAAAGACGCCCCCCGTGCTTCCCCCGGTCTGTCCCTTTCAGCCCGGACTGGTGCCCAAGACAGGAACCTTGTCTTTCAGGAACCTTCTCCTTCAAATACCCTTTCGTCCGAGTTTCCAGCAGGCTTTGCTTTCTCCTTGAGGCTTTTTGGGGACACATCTCGCCCACCCAATCCTTTCCTGCCGGTTATTTTTGTGATTTACATGGGGGGTTTTCTCTAGCAAAGTTGGGCCAACGCAGCAACGTTGTCTCCATGGTAGGTTTCTGTTCTCGTTCTTTCTTCTCCTAGACCTGCTTTCACTCTTCAAAACTAGCCTGATTAGGTCGGTTGGCAGCTCCATTTAGGGAGATCCTTTCTATACGGACACGGAAAACCCTATTAAGGGTAAAGCTACGTCCTGCCCAGTAAGCCAGACTGCTTGAAAGGGGTCCTTGGTTGGGGGCTTCGCTCTTCCGATGAAGTGTAGGAGTCCCACTTTCCCTTCGCAAACACATTGCAGTCATCCCACCACCCCACCCCAATTGGAGAGCTCTCCTCGCCTCTCTCTCCTTGTATTTACATAGGCGCTGCCTCGGTTGGAATGCTGGTCCTCCCCTTCCAGTGTTGATGTGGTCTTGCTGAGCCAGGCAACTAGGGGGCCCCTTCGCTGTGGAATACTCGGTGCTGCCGGAAAGGCTGGAAACAAAGGCCTCTTAGGAGAGAGAATTGTTGGTTGAATGAATGAATAAACAAACGATCTGACTTACTGCTCTCTTCCTTTTGAGGACGTGGGAGAGATTGGGCAGGGTTGGGTGTGATCACAATTTTTGCTTTCAATGTTTTCCTGAGGAAATCTGTACAACTGTCTATTTCCGTGGCACGTGAGGCTGCGGGTGCCCTCGGCCTGCACCAGTGTTCATGATTGACGTGGGGGGACCCGATTTCCCCTTTATACTGCTTTCTTCCCCCACCCCTTCGACTGGTCAGACCAGTCTCACCTAAACAATACTCTTGCTTGCTTTAGTGCCCAGCTTCTCACCATCACTCAAGGCTTAGTCACTGAGCCTCGGGAAAGCCTCCCTCCTCACCCCTCTTATTGCAGGGACTGTTTTCTAACCCATGTGGCGAGGACTTTTTAAAACCTATGCTGTCTTGTACTCAAAATTGTTCAAGTTTGTAGTCTTACCAGGGAGACTGTGAGCTCCCCAGGGCAAGTTTGGCACTTGATACACATTTGGGGCTGAAAAAACTTACCTTTCTTCCACGCACATTCCCTAATAACACCGATCAACTCTTGTCTGGAAAGCAATCTTAGTAGTGGGTTAGAGAGGACTCGCTGGAAGTTCCTTTCTATCAGGTTTCAACTGATGAAAATCAAAAGATCTTAAATCAGTTCTTCATCCAGGTTAGTCCCCTGCATAGTCAGAGGTGGTTATGGTTGGCAAATCCTACTCTCAGACTAGTTCTCTTGTCCATTGGATGTTTTGGTGGTTTGGATTGCAGTGCAGGCTTAAGGAAACCTGTAAAATTGAGGGGGTGTGTGCGTGTGTGTTGGGGGGAGGCCTGTAATCCTGTTCTGACTTCTCTATGACAAGAACCTGAACAGTAAATGACAAAAAAGAGGGGGAGGTATTGAAACATTGATTTTTTGTTCGCAAATTTGATTCATGTTTTCAAAGGCCACTTGAGGCATATCTGGTTACTCAAGTGGCTTCCAAGTGAGGCCTGATGTGCTTGAGTTTTTGCCCTTATGCCCTGGGCTAGAGTGCATGGGACACAGTACCCTGACCCAATTTCTAGGAAATTATACCGCCAAATTCTTGTTGGTCAGAAGTGCTATGACTTTGCTCTATTCCTAAGCAAATGTTTTAGCAGAACAGTGCCTTTCAGAGCTGCAGAATGGGACCCAGGAAAGGACAGTGATGAATTCAGTGGATTACTACACGCTTTTTTTTTTCTTTAATTCAATAGAACAAAATAGAATTTAAAATATCAGTATGCCATATATAGTAATGCTAGTACTATTCTATAAAACTAATTTGGATTATGTACAAATATGTATATATTCTGAGTTATGAAGTAAAATCTATTTCTTACTGTGGGCTGGGATCAAAGAATTTTGAAAGCTACTAAGAGTAAACCTATCCTAACACAGGAAAATAATCACAAATACTAGTTGTCAACTCTGGATTTTCAGGAATGCACTGCATTGTCGAGATAGGTCAGTAGAAGTTTTTAGGGAGGGTAGATAGCTCTCTTCTGTAGAATTATTTGACCATTATCACCTAATAAAATAGAGTGGGTCTGTTTCTGGGGGCTCTAGCTGTTTCCCAACCTGTGGTTGAACAAGATCATCTTCAGGATGGTCCTCAAAATTCTATTTATCCAGCATTTCAGTTTGCCCGAAGTGGGCTCCCACATTATATTTGCTTGTCTCTACCCTTCGTGTCCAGCCGAGTAGTTTCATTCTCAGGTTGGCTTTCGTGGCTTCCCTTGATGTGGCACTAGCCTATATGTCCGTCCTAATCCCCCACTATTCCTTGTGGTAGGCAGCTTCTGAGATGAAGCTCAATGAACCTCACCTGATATTCATACTCATTTGTAATCCCCTTTCCTTGAATATGGGTTGGACCTACTGATGTGCTTCTATTCAGCAAAAGTGACGGTATGTTACTTCTAAGATTAGGTTACAAAAAGTCTCTGGCTTCCGTCTTGTTCTCTCTTGCTCTCTCCCTCATTTGCTTTGAGGGAAACCAGCTGCCATCTTGTGAACTGTCCTACAGAGATGCCCACAGGGCAAGGAACTAATGTCTCTGGCAACAGTCCAGGGAAGCCTGCCAAGAGTCACAAGAGTAAGCATTGAAGCTGGTCATGGCCAGCTGAACCTTGAGATGACTGCAGTCCCAGCTAATACGTTAATGAGAGGACCCAGCTAAGCCCAGCCTGGATTCCTGACCCACAGAAATAAGTGATAATAAATGTTTGTTGTTTTATGCCACTAAGTTTTGCAGTAGTTTATTACTCGGCCATTGATAACTAATACATTCCCCTTCTTCTACCCTGTGCGTTTGCCACTGTTCTCGAACCATTTCCCATATCCCATTCAAACTTTACCCACTGCTTGGAATATTCTTCATACCTCCTCTTCCCTGCTATCACCATGTATCTAAACTCCTATCTTTCCTCTGAGGCCCACCTTAAATGCCAGACCTTTCATTAATTTCTCTTTATTTGATGCTCCCATTTGCAACTGATCTCATTCTATTCAATACTTTGAACGTAGTGCTTTGTAAGTATCTTTTGGTGCCACTTCTTTTCGTGTTGTCTATGTACGACATTTTCTGTTAATATCTTTTAGGGTAGAATCTGGCTGATCACAACTGACCTAGTCACTTGTAAACAGAAGGTACTTTTTGAGTATTTGGATGAATGAAATACATTGAAGTACCTATTTAAGTACCTACCACTACCTGAATTATATTTATTTATCTGTTTACTGTTGGTCTCCCTCACTAGAATATAAGTTCCATGAAGGCAGAGGTTTAATCTGCTTTGATCACTGTTAGCTCCAGTACCTAGAACAGTACCTGGTAATACATTTTTGTTGAATGAATGAATGTAGGAGTACACAGTAGAAAGCATATTATCTAATATGTCTAAACGGCATCTATCTCATTCCTTACTGGTCAAAGCAGAACTCTTTTTTTTTTTTTTTTTTTTTTTGCGGTACGCGGGCCTCTCACTGCTGTGGCCTCTCCCGTTGCAGAGCACAGGCTCCGGACGCGCAGGCTCAGCGGCCATGGCTCACGGGCCCAGCCGCTCCGCGACATGTGGGATCTTCCCGGACCGGGGCACGAACCCGTGTCCCCTCCATCGGCAGGCAGACTCTCAACCACTGCGCCACCAGGGAAGCCCAAAGCAGAACTCTTGACTTCCCTAGCAAAACTGTTCCTCTCCTAATTCTTTACAATTTAGAAGTATAACGCTACCATTCATAAGGGAGCCCTCCTTTTCCTCAAATACCCAATCCATCAGCAAGTCTTGAGGGTTCTGCCTCCAAATATATCCAGAATCTTGCCATCTCCACTACTCGGGTCCTAGTCCAAGCGGCCATCACCTCTCTCCTGGATCACTGCAAACGCCACAGCCTAACTCATCTCTGGGCTTCCATTCTTGGTGTTCATTGTCTGCTCTCCACCTGGCAGAAAGTAAGATCTTCTCAGAACATAAATGAAATCCCTTGCTTAAAAGAATAAATTGTGAAAGCCCTCAGTGGCTTCCAATTGCAACCAGAAAGAAGTCCATATTCCTCACTCACCATGGCCTTACCGGGTTGTGCCCTTGCCTACCTCCTCAGCCTTGTCTCCTGCCACTCTTTTCCTTTTCTTTTCTTTTTTTTTGTTGCATCATTCTATCTTCTTTTAAAATTATTTATTGGAGTACAGTTGATTTATACTGTTCCTTTTCATTATGTATTAGCCACAATGATTTTCTTTTTGTCCCTGAAATACTCTTAAGTTATTCCCTTTTCAGGGCACTGTACTTGCTGTTTCTTCCACCTGGAAATCTCCTTGCCTCTATGTTTGGGTAGCATCACTTAGGTCTGTTTAAATATCACTCCTGAAAAAAAAAAAAAGTCTTCCGGACTTGCCTGGTGGCGCAGTGGCTAAGAATCAGCCTGCCAATGGCGGGGACACGGGTTCGAGCCCTGGTTCGGGAAGATCCCACATCCGTGGAGCAACTAAGCCCATGTGCCACAACTACTGAGCCTGCACTCTAGAGCCCGCAAGCCACAACTACTGAAGCCTGCGAGCCACAACTACTGAAGCCCGTGTGCCTAGAGCCCATGCTCCACAACAAGAGAAGCCACCTCAATGAGGAGCCCATGCACCGCAATGAAGAGTAGCCCCCGCTCGCCGCAACTAGAGAGAAAGCCCACACGCAGCAACGAAGACCCAACGCAGCCAAAAATAAATAAATAAATTTATTTAAAAATTTAAATAAAAAGAGATTATTCTAACTTATAAAAAAAAGTCTTCCTTGGCCATCCTAGCAAAAGTTGCCCCTTGCATGCAATCTCCATTTCCTCATTGTCGTATTTTAGTTTTTGTATTTTTTCATGGTATAAGAACAGATTATTTCATTATTTGTTTATTTGCCTATGATTTCTTCCCCCTTCCTGCATTTTCCCTCTCAAACTCCTTTCTGGAGACAAGGATAAGTAAGGATAAGCCTTTCGGTTTGCTCATCGTTGAATCATCAGTGCCTAGAACAGTGCCTCATACACTGAAGGAGTTCAATAGTGTTGATTGAATTAGCACATTTAACTTTATCCGTCAGTGCCTAGCACATAATAAATGTCTGTTGCAATGACTTGATGGTGGAAAAGGACAGATTTTTCCTTGAGGCCAGTCTTCTGTAAGCCACAAGCATGAGAACTGATTTCAAGAATTGCTTTCTAATGGCTTCATTTTACCTAATTAATATGACTTTTTGCAATGTACACATTTTGACATTCTTGTCCAGACAGCGTTATTGAAAATTCAAGTATGGACACTGGCATTATGGAGGAATAGTGAACTCCCACCCCTGCCCCCCATTTCCCTTCAGCTCAGATGCTTCCCTTTATTCCAATGACTTCCATATTTTCTTAGCATTAATCTCTCCCAGGTTCCTCAATAAATTCCTTTCTTTTTTTTTCTTATCATATTTTATATTTTATTCTTGAGATTATGCTTAGTAGGGGCCCAACAAATGAAGGGCTATATTTTATCTTTGTTAAGACAGCTCCTAAGCCCCAAGCAATAGTAGTAAGTCTGAGCACCCAGGTGACTTTGGCGTGTTTTTCTGGTATTGAAGGATACTCTACTAGGTAGCAGTTGCTGTGTAAAAATTATTCCAAAACTCAGTGGCTGAAACTCTCAAAGTTTGTATGAATCAGAAATTCGAGAGCAATTCAATTGTGTGTTTTAGCTTGGAGTCTTTATGAGGTTGTAGCCATATGATAACTATTTCTGTAGTTATCTGATGGCCTGAGGTTGGATGATCTGTTTCTAAGGTCACTTACTCACGTGCTGGCAAGTTGGTACTGGCCAGTTGATTTTTCTCCAAGAAGGTTTCTCCACAAGCCTGACTGAGCGTCCTCATGACATGGTAGGTGGCTGATTCCAAAGCAAGTGATCCAAGAGAGATCAAGGCAATGCCTTTATAAACTAGACTTGGAAATCACATTTTATATTTCCGCCATATTCTACTAGTCACAAAAGCAAGCCCCGATCCAATGTACAAGGGGATTATACAAAGATGTGACTACCAGAAGGTGAGGATCGTTGGGGCCTTCTGGAGGCTAGCTACCACAGAGAGGTTGTCAGTAGCAGAAGAGTTTTTATTGCAAGAAACACAATATGCAATTATAAGTGGCTTAAATAATGACACTTACTATCTCGTATAATCGGAAGTCTACAGATAGGGCAGTCCTAGGGTTAATTCTTTTAGGCCTCTAGTCCTAGGCCTTTTAATCTCCTCAAAGATTAAGAGCTCACCGTCTTTTCATTCTGTCATCTTCAGCATGCTGGAGCTATTGCCTGTCATGGTCACGCGTTGGCTGCAGTGGTTTCAGGGCTCATGTGCAGACAGGCCCCATCCATTGAAAAAGAAAGAAGTATCAATTCTGTGAGTCAATTTTATTAAGAGAGATGATATTTCCAGGAAGTACTGCTGTGGATGTCTCTGATCCTACTGGCATGGTAACGTAGTCACACAAAAAAACCACTTTTTATTATGAATCCATACGTTCACAAGCATTAACGTTTTGTGAGTGCATACCTCACCACTCATTGAAAAAGAAAATTATGGTGTGCACAGAAACTCAACCTTAAAAAAATTTAGCAATATTTAGATAGCTTTACAGACATTTTAGTATAAACATATTTATGTCAGGACTGTAGAACTTCCTAGAGTATCAGTACTCTGTTTATCTCATCTCCTCACCAAATAAAGGGGGAAGAAATGACTTGATTAAAGACCTTTTTGTGGTTTTTACCCAATGGCATTTTCCTATGACCCTGGAATGGTCCATTTTGGTAGGTGTGGTATATACTAATGAATATGAATGAAAACAGTGTCAGAAAGATGATGGATTGTTTTAAATTGACCATGGTTCTTTCACTGGGTAAACTGACACCTGCTAATTAGCAGTAAGCGACTTTAAAATTTCAGACTCATAATTTTCCAAAATAGAGCGATTTAAAAATACTTTTATTTTTACGCTTAATTGTTAACAGTCTGTTTTCTTGTCCAGAGAAAAATGACAGCGACTGAATGATGTGTTCTACTCAAAACATTCTTAAGCCACCATGGACTTATATTCCTGGCCTTCAGTCGGTTTCCGTATCTTTCTTTGCCCAGAGCTAAGATACTGAAATAAGGATTTATTAAAATTAACATACCTGCAATTCTGGTTCTTAGCTGGAAAGCATTTTAATATCTGGGCTTGGTTCCGGGATCTTTATTCAGGTAAAACTCCCACTGTTTTGGACGAAATCTTTGGTACCTGGTGTCCGATTAAGACGCCTGCGTCCACCTCTAACTAACCTCATCGTGAGACACCTGGTGCCGACGCCACTTCTCAACCCCCCTCCCTATTCAGCGACACCCATCCGAAAGGACAGTCCAAGAGCCCACCAGTCGAGGAAACTGTGAAATGTTTGCTTTCTTGAAGTGATCCACGCACATTAACACACCCCTTTTGAGTGAAATATCGTCATTGTGTAACCATTTGTCACCCCTGGGTGGGTGAGGCCAACGAACTCCCCAAAGTTGCTGTCTCAGGAATACATTTTATTCGTGGCTGGAAAAACGAAGTGGGGAATGTTATGGGGTAGGGAAAACAACTTGTTTATTTTCCTGGTGGTAAGCGGGGGTAAGTAAACTATTTACAATAGGGCCGAGTACACGATGTGTTCGAACGACGAGGCAATGCAGGGCGTTAAATGAGTAGAAGGCAAGACGCCCACTGGAACCATCTCCTTCCTTTGTCTTCAACCCCCCCCAAGAGGTATGGGGGGGACCCGTGTCACGCGGATCGGAGGTGGCGGGGCCGAGGGGGCTGGGGCGCCCCAGAGGCGAAGGCGAAGGCGCCAGGACGCCGCTCCTCGCCTCTCAGGATGCCAGCCGGGTACACACAAGGTCGGGGGCAAGACCGCACGGCGGCTCGGAGCTCCAAGAAGGGTCGCTAAGGAAGTGAGGGCTGCCGGCCGGAGGGCCAGCGGCGCGGGCGGCGCCAGCCTAGGGGGCGGCGGCGGGCGGGGCGTGCGCAGCGCCGCTCCCGGGGAGAAAGGAACCTCCACAGCGGCGCGCCGGGCTGCGGCCGGAAGGCCGGGGACCAGGAAGGGGGTGGGTGTGGGTGTGGGGCAGAGGGGAGAGAGGCGGGGCCTCGGGCGCGCAGCCCCAGTAGGTTTCCGAAAATTTTCCACTAGGGCTCGGAGCGCCAGTGCCGCCGAGGCGCAGCCCGCCCCTGCGCACCCGGGGCCACGTGACAGTGACTCAGCAGGCGCCGCCTCCCGGACCCCGGGTGGGGTAGCGGAGGGGAGAGGAGGGGAACCGGGGAGGGGAAGGCGGGGGGAAGAGAAGAGTGAAGTGATGGGGGAGGCCGGGGAGTCCAGGAGAGAGGAGACTAGTGGTGCGGAGACGCGAGCTTTTATCTCGGCCCCCGCAATGCCCCCTTGGTCCAGCTCCGTCAGCTGGGAGGCTGCCAAGTGCACGCCAGCCGGGCTCGCACCGGGCGCGCCCAGCCCGCGCCTGCGACCTGGAAAACCTACACTGCTCTAAACATCAGGGCTCTTCTCGGGGTCCTTTGAGGAAAGCCGCAGGGGGCCTCGAGGCCCTGCGGAGTTTTCACGGACTCGCCTGGCCGCGTGGGAATGCCCTGCTGGGGAGATTGCAGTCTGGGAAGCGATCACGCCCTGTTGGCAGCTGTCGGTGCCTGTGTACATGGCTCTTGCCGTGGGGTACTGTGGCTGTGAAAGCGTGCACCGGAGGGGGGGACGAAACGGTGAGAGGCCTTGACCCATCCCTTGTGCCCGGGGAGTCCCAGAGACACTGGTATTTGTCAGATGAACCTCCCGGACCCACGAGGAAATCCTCGAGGATTCGGTGAACGTGGGATTTGTTGTGCAGCAGGTTCCAGATGGTTCCCCGTTAAGACTTTTGGAAATCGAAATCGGCGAAGAGTTCCTCTGATTCTTCTATTGCGTTGAGTAGACATTACACAGACACCCCGCCCCTATCTCTGCTCTTGCAAGGAAACATTTGTTCCAGAAGTATTCCAACTGCTTCATCTCCAGTGTTTTTTTAAGTTCTTTCTAGTAATTGTGACCGTTTCCTTTTCCTCAAGTCGCTCCATCAAAGTCTTGGAAGCAAATTAAAAATATATATATATACTAGCCCGAATTAGGAAGTTAAGATCTTTGTTTACCGACTGCTTTGCCTGGGAAGACAGCGTTATGGATTTGCTCTTTTCAGGTTTCCTCACAGTCTGTTCTGGGGGCTTTTTTCTCTCACTCCCACCTTGAGGCAAAAGTACAGACTGGGGACTTGCCGGATGTCCCTTTTTTTCCACACCAGTTTTAACTTTCGCACCAGAACTGTGTGTATTGTTTTCTCGTAGGTTTCTGCAATTAGAATTACTGTAATTAATAAGAATAGCTGATGTCCTTGTAGTACTTGGGGCGGGCACTATTTTCAGTTGTTTATAAATATGCGATTATTTAATTCATCCACTGTGTGAAGTAGGAGCTGTTATTGTCCCATTATCCAGCTTAACTTCATTCCTTAGAGATACAGAAGTTGAGGCACAGTCGAGTTAGATAACAAGTCCCCTCCAGCTTGTAAGTGAAAGAACTGTAATTTGAACCCAAACTGTCCGAGGTAAATCCCACGTTGTGGTCACAATGCTATAGAAATTCCCTACTAACAAGCATAATTGCATTGAAATATTAAATTTACATTTCGTTGGGGATTTTTTTCCTTTTACTTATTTAGCCTTCCTAAAGTTTATTTCGGAGAAATGTCTAAATTTAGTTTGGATAGAAAATCACACATAATTTAAAAAAGAAACTCTTAAGAAGAAACCATGCATCCCAGGGCAGTATTACATTTTTCTTGCATGGAAGATTATTGAAATATTTGACCTGGGAACTTATTTTCCTTAGGAGAAATGTCTCCACATATACCTTTAGCGCCTAGGACATGGTAAGCCCTCCAGGAAAATGATGAAGCTGTTCAATCATCAGTTTGAATAATATATATCGATTGAAATGTACTCAAGAAGTGAACACCCTTGAAATGGTCGATGACATAATGCCCAATGAAAAGGAAATTTCCACAAAGAAATATAAATATTAGGTGGATTCAATAGGGAAGATACTCCAGGTTTTTTCTTGTTTTTCTTCCTGGAACCTTCTTTTCTGCTCTTGAAGCCTTCCCTGAGCCTCCAAGCCTGGGTTAGAAGCCTCTTCTGTGTGCTCCTGGGGCACCTAGAATCTATGCCTGCAGTGGTACATTGTATTCTCATTGCTTGCTCACCTGACTCTACTTCCTAGAAGATTCTTAAGTTCCGGAAGGGCATCCTGTCTTTCTCAGCAGTGTGTCACCAGAGCTCAGCACAGTTGTTTGTCCTAAAATAGGAGCTTAGTAAGCAATACTAGTTAAAACGATGAGTTTACTGGTCAGCCTTGTCCTGTTAGGATGTACTGAGTTGGGATTTAACAGAAACTGTGAGACCAGTGTACCCACTGGGACATAGTCTCTGTCCAAACTCCTCCCACTTTCCTCCTTTCTTATATTTCCTTGTTTTCTTTCTCTTTCTTCCTATCTATCTATCTATCTATCTATTTTTCTTTCTTTACCACTAGATATAAACTACCCGGTCAGGCATATACATTTTGAGTATGGGTATATATCCCATTGTCCAACTTGTTATTTTGCACATAATAATTTTTTGATGTTTATTAAATAAGAGCAAAAACAACCTCTGTAAAATTTTGTCAGGTTAGCTTACTTTATTTCTGCACCCAATTAATAAATAACCACAGTCTTAATCCTGACCTCACAATTTGGGGTCTTTAGAATGATAGAATCATAGGATTTTTTTTTGCAGCTGAGGGGAACTTGATAACTCTCTAAGACAGCCAGTAGCCACAAGAGGCTATTTAAATTTAAATTGATTAAAATTAAATTAAAAATTTAGTTACTCAGTAGCATTAGGTACATTTCAGGGGCTCCACAGCCACATGTGACGAGTGGCTCCTCTATTGGGCAGAGATTTTCATTATTGCAGAAAGTACTATTGGACAGAGCTGATAGTTACCAAAAATAGGTAAAAGGGCATAGTTTTATTAACTTAAATATATTTCTATTACTAAAACATATTTCAGATTGCATAGCAGTTCTTTTACATACAAAGAACAACACATTCCTGTTTCAGATGTGTGTTATGTCACATAAACATTTTTTTCTTAACAGTTGTATTTAATGCACATTTAAACATATTCAGAAGAACAGATGGTTCAAAAGGATTCCTCTTTGTATTCCCCTAACATGACTATTCACCCCAATTGATCCTTTGTGACTCTTAATTTTTTTCTGCTTAAAAATACTTTAATCGACTTGAGTCACTGCACAAGTTTGACATTCATTAGATTCGGCTGTGCATTTTAAGCGCGCATGACTGAGAAACTAAAATACTCAGTAATGTTGGTAAAGGACAAATGCCAGATACTTTTGGACTGACCGAATATATATTTAATGACATCACACATGCCATACGGACAGTTCTCAATTTACAAACACTCTATTCTGAAGCAGCACAAATATAAAACATACGGGTGTACCTTCCTTAAACTCCTCCTTAGAACAGTATCGCCAAGGTAGCCGTTGTACAAAAAATTTGTCAAATAAATAAATAAACAAACAAATAAATAAATAAATCTTGGAATTTTTAGAGAATGGATAGCTTGAGTTGTGGAGGCAATAAAGACGCTGTGAAAAACCCTGGGGAATTAATAGAGGTTAATTCCACAGTAAAGCAGATTTGCTTAAGTGGTAACCCCCTAACAAAAATAGCCTAGCTCCACCTTTCTCCATCAGGCCCCGCCCCTCCTGGCCACGTCTCTCTCCCCCTCCCCGAGTCTTTCACAGTTCTCCAATTTCATTTGTAATCCAGTTTCGGTTCTGTGAGTTCAAAGTTTTGTGGCCTCACTTCTCTGAGCCTCAGTTTCCAGAACTATAAAATAGGAATAATCACATGCTGATTGTCAAGAATTAAAGGAATATTTATGTGAAAATACTTTATACAGAAGTATTAATTTATTAATACAGAAACAAGGGACTGTGATTGTATACTTAATAAAACTCAACCCTGACCCCCACCCCAAGGTTAAAGGGCCCTCAGAACGTGCTCATGACCGGCCTCTGATCGGAATCTGATCAGTTCATCAGAATGTTGAGGCCAGTTGATGGCTTGAAGGTTCTAGGAGTTGGGGGGTGGCGTTTTGGGAAGTGGAAGAAAGATTTAAGAAAGGAGATGGAAGGCTGTGAAAGAAAACAGTTCAAATTTGGCAAGAATTTGCATAAATATCACCTTTTCCTTTAAGGAATGAATGTAATTGCCTGCATTTTCTCTCTACTTCCTTCTGTTTCATTGATTATTCCTGAGGCTAAAGTTTCTACTTTACATTCTACTTCATCTGACATAGCGTGTTTTTAAAAACTTAGCGTTGCTTACTTTGATTTTCCAGTTGTCTTTTGCTGATGGAGCGTCTGTGAAGGGCAAATTCAAAGTATAACTGGCTGCCACAGCACAGGGGTAGGAAAGCGGTCGTTGTGGTCCTTGGGGAAGGTCTCGGCAGCTAAGCCTTTAACTCTTGGAGAAGCAGCGCCAGTCACAGCTACTTGCTGGCCTAGGGCAGAAGCAGCAGTAGTTAGAGCAGAGCAAATCAAACCAAACCAAGCAAAACCAAACAAGTAAAAATGGTGGTGGGGGGAGAGCGAGGGCCGGAGAGTGAGAGCGGGAGAGCGAGAGAGCGAGAGAGCGAGAGAGCGAGAGAGAGAGAGAGAGAGAGAGAGCGAGAGCGAGAGCGAGACAGAGAGACAGAGAGAGAGAGAGACAGAGAGAGAGACAGAGAATGAATGAGAATGAGGATAAAAGAGAATGAACTGTGGAGTGGAGAAGAGGAAGGGAAAGACACCAAAGAGAATGATGGATAACGTACAGCACGTATCAACTCATTTAAGCCTCATGACAAGGTAATGAGGTAAGCACTATTATTATTACCCCCATTTGATAGATGAGGAAATTGAGGCACAGAGATGTTGAGCAACTGTTCTCAATGTCACACAAATCCTAAGTGGTAGAAGTGGGACTTGACCTCAGACAGGCTGGCTCTGGAGTTTGTGATCTTAACCACTACACAAGGCGTTCTCAAACTTTCTGGTCTTAGAACTGCTCCCCCCTGCCCAAATGCACACACTTTCAAAAATTATTGAGGACCACGAAGAGTTTTCTTCAGGTGGCCTATTCTATTGATATTTACCATATTAGAAATTAAAACATTTAATTCATTAAAAAAATGAACCCATAAAATGCTAACATAAATAACATTTTTTAAAGTGAAAATAGCTATATTTCTTAGAATAAAAAAATTTAGGGGGAAGCGTGGCATCATTTCACAGTTTTGCAAATTTCTGCCCTATACTATACATCTTCTGGAGTCAGGGTGGTTAAGAAGAGAGAAGGAAATGAGAGAGGCTGAAAGGTATAAATGGTGAGAACTCAAGGCCTGTCTGGGTGAACACCCATATGGCCTGCGCGAGGAGGAGATGACAATCAAACAATTGTTCCTGGACTGTATAGAGGACCCTCTGGGTTTTCATGCCTACTCGAATTCTCAATAGGCTGTTTGAGTTCTTTCTCTCTCTCTCCCCGTGTGTGTGTGTGTGTGTGTGTACACACATACGTACACATACACACATTTATATACACATATATTTACACACACAGACATGCACAAATGTATTTGAGGTTCATTAAAAAACTTTGAATCTAGGAGAGCTTCTGAATTGGGAGGGATTTTAGAGATTATCTGCCTAGTCTTATTTTATGGAGGGAAACAGCTGAGGCCAGGCAGGAAGATGACTTACTGCTGGTTGAACTGCTGGTTAGCAGCAAGACTGGTGGCAGAACCCAGGTCTCCCGTGACCTCATGCACTTCAGAGTGTCATGTCATGGGAATTAATAAATCGTATTATTCAGCTGTTAGATAAATCTCTTTCTACCAGAAAACTTGTGAATTGACAACCTATGGTACATTCTATGGTACGTAGATCTAGATCTATGGTCCATTCACAGCCTTCATCATTGCCATTGTGAAAAATTGCCCTTCTCCTCCCAAAATTGCCTCTCCCCAAATATCTTGGTCTGGTTGGTATTTTGTTAGGACCCTTTATCACTTCTTGCTTATTTCCTTTTGTTTTACAAGTAGTGCTGAAGAGAACATGGGCTTGGTATTGGGAAGAGGGTAAGAATCTGTGAGAACCAGAAGTTCTGAGACATCTGAGAACACTGACTGACCAGCCCCTGTTATCTGCAGGACCTGCTTTTCTTGAGGATGAGCATATTTTGGTCCATAGGTTTCCAAGACAAGCACATTCCTGCCAACATGATCCCTGGACAAGCTGTTCTGGAATTTGAGCTCGCTACTGAAAAGGGGTTAAGTCCAGGACACACACACTTGTTTCGGTGGGGGGCGAGCCATAGTTGGCTATGTTAGCACCTCATTATACAACAGTTCCAGATAAAATGATTCCAGATGTGCTCTTAGCAAGTACCTAGCACTTACGTTTTTAACCCATCAGGCTAAAATCCACTTTCTCAATTTTGGAAAACCAGAAGTTAGTTAATTAATTAGTAATTTCTAGTTACTTTGTAAAGTTGATTCTAAATTGGATTTAATTTGCATTATGCTTCAAGTTAGCTGATTATAATGGGATAAAACATATCTATTTACATATACATGCATGTATTCATGCATACATATATCTTTGATCACAATTAGAAGTTCTTTTTTTTTTTTTTTTGGCTATGCCGTGCGGCTTTCAGGATCTTAGTTCCCTGACCAGGGATGGGACCCACATCCCCTGCAGTGGAAGCACAGAGTCTTAACCACTGGACCACCAGGGAAGCCCAAAGTTCATTTTGAGTACTGGTTTATGATTACTAAGTTCCTTTGTCCTGGAAATTTCATTTAGAAAAGTTAAGAGAACATGTATCTGAGAAGTAGTATTCTAGTTTCCTTCTTCAAGCTGCTTATGATTCTGAAATTTCATGAGAAGTCCTGGTTAGAGACACCCCTTCCCCAGCCCCTTATGTTTTTTAACACAATTTGAAATTTTTCTCTTCATAAACTTTGTAACCTAAATTTACAAAGAATTGAAGAGCAAAGGTGCTGAATGCCTTCTGTGACAAGTCAGATGATTATTAAGAATATGGGATTTTTGCATCCCTTTGTCCTGGAAAGAGGGGATCTGAGGGCAAGCATTTCATCTTGCTTTAAAATATTTCAGATGTTCTGCAGAAATTATGTTTTCTGTTGAATATGAAGCAAATCTTCTTAGCTGGTCTTTGCTTACTTAAGTTGAGAACATTGCATCCTAATATACTCTTTTGATAAAATATTTTAAATATTTTTTAAAAATTTAGGTATTATATCTGGCTTCAAGGACCACAGCATTTATTTGCCAAAGACTTTAATCTAGGGCATTATTCACAGCGTGGAAGGATTGGAAAATATATTCTCCAGAGGTGACTGTTTTGTTGCAAATACAGTGGCAACTACAGTACGGCAATCTAGGGAGCATGGACTCTGGGCCCAGATGGCCTACCTTGATTTCTGGTTCTGCTTTTTACTAGCTGTGAACTTCAGTTTTCACAAATGTAAAGTGTGAATAATAACTGGTGAGGATTTAATGAGTTTGTACTCATAAAGAAAGCACTTAGAACCATGCCTAGTGCCTATTAAGCATTATGCTAGTGTTAGTTTAAACAAATAAAAAATCTTGAATTTTGTCTTTGCCATGTCAGAGATGCTAATATCAAATGGCAGTTTAAGCAATATATCACTAGTTCAAGTTAAAAGAAAAATGATCCTTGGGATTTATTCCCTCTTGTGAAACATCTTCTAGGTGCTTCTATCCAACTGGGGCTAAAGTTGGAGAACAAGATGGTGAGGAAAGTATAGGAGAGTATGAATGTCATTGCTTGAAGCCCCAGGCGGGGGCCTTGCTACATACTGATTTGTTTATATTTTTCCCATTGGAGATAAAGACCCTCGGTGGTACCCTTCAGTGGGAGATGGGCTGTAGTCAGTGTGTGGATTGTCAAGCAGTTGTAGTTTGATAATGTGAAAGGCTTACTCTGGAGGAAATGGAAAAGTCACGGTTTTCCCGAAGTCATTTAGGGACTCACTACTGAGTCAGCCAGGTAGGGTCCACTAGTCTTTATGACGGTTTTGTGACAGCTAGCCTTGCAGCCCTTCAGACTCACGGGCTTTTGATTTGAAGAAGGCTCATCTTCTTCCTGGCTGATGCAGTCCCATTCCAGGGTGCAGGGCTTGAAAAGTGTAATACAGGCTGGATTTCAGCCCCCGCCCTTCCTCCACCCAGGATTTGGTGTGGTACCCAAACTGCACACTGAATGTGGTAGCCTTGGAAGCAGGTGTTTGGGTATCACCTCCTATGCTTCAGCTCAGGAGAAGTGCTGTTCATTTTGTTCAGTCTTAGTCTACTTAAATAGTCGGAGTTGGGGAAGAGATGGTTGAGTGGTTTTTGTCATTGAATCCATTGGGCAGCTGCTAATTACTACTTAAGATAATCCACAAGCATCTTGCTGACAGTCAGTCCAAGACTGTTTTCTATCAGAGGTTTTATTAAGGCACTTAATTTAGGGTTAAGGTCCTGCCAAACCTTATACACATCTAAAAATGAGGAGAAAGGCACCAGAATATTAGACCCTTTTAGCCAGAAATCATTTCTGCAATGTCATTGGTCTTTTTTTATCTACATGCACTTATAGTTTAAGATGATGCATTTTATTCTATTTCCAATGATTTACAAGCTGAAAGACTGAGTACTTGGAAAAGGCCCTGGCTAAAAACCAGTCAGTCTATTGACATAAAATCATGTCAGGAGTGGCCTCACAGGATTTGTGGGTTTTGGCCTCTCCTGTTTCCCAGCCAGTATTTCTTTTCAGTATTATCCTCAGTTAAATTCCTCATTGGACATACAAGAGATTAAAATCACATTAAAGTTTGGACTTCAACCAAACATAGCGGAAAGTCTTGACTCTTTGACGTTACCTCCACAGATTCTTCTATTGAGAGTTTCAGTGGTTCTGAACTTTGGAATCAGGTAATATCTTTACTCTCCTGTCAAAGAGAGTGCCACCTGTAAAAAGGTACTTCACAGTTCTATTGTTCCAAATATATTTACTCTCATTCTTAGGAAAACTTGAAATAACTTCTATTGGTTCTATTCTTATCCCTTTTTCATTTAGAAACGTTTCATTTCCATTCCCATCTCTTGCCCTATGTTTTTTTCCATTCTGAAATGAGGTAGAACTCTGCTTTTTCTTGCACTTGTAGTATAAACATAACTCTAGAGACAATTGTTTCTATTATCAAACTTCTATCTAATAATAAGTAACATGTACTCAACACAGTAGAGTTTCAAAAGTACTTTTCAATGCATTACCACATTTAATCAGCCTGAGCTTTCGAGATGGCTATTATGATTTCCTCCATTTTTACAAACGGTACTATGCTACCCAAAGGATATAGGGAGAGAACCAGGCTCTTTACCTTTTATTGATTAAAAAAAGAGATTTGTCCCCATATTTTCCATTAACCAGTACTACAATTTAAAAACATCTTTTGCTTGCTTAATTATGTGTTGCATAGTTCATGTGGTGGGAAATATCTACCTTGGTATCTGGCCTGTGAATTTGTCCCAATTTATTTCGAGAATCTTTTGGAATGATTTAAAATTCTTGGGGTTTTCAACTCAGACTAGACAAAAGGACAATAAACAACTCTGGGGCAAAATTTATAGTAGTTAGTATATCTGTAGCCTTTCCAAGTAATCAGTCAGAGAACCTTGAATTTCTGTTTTGTTTTGCATATTATATGCCCCAGCTAATTTGACATTTTCACTTTTTCTAACTATTTTCAGGGTGTGTTGACACTCAGGTTAATTCTCAGCTGCTTTTAAGGACTGCCAGTGCCTAGCATGTTATAGGCATTTAATGCATTTTAAGTAAGTGATTGAATTGTTTATCATATGGGCAAATGGCAATTTGTAAATAAGTATCCTTAAATATAAATAGTCACATTACGTTTATTGTTTTAAACTTGATGGTTTTGACATGGTCTGAAGTGGTGTAGGAAGGAGCAAGGACTTTGGAATCTGAAAAGATCTGAGTTTGAATCTTCACTGCTAGTTATTACACTTTCCTTAGGCAATAACTTCTCTGATCTTCAGCCTCCTTACCTGCAAATTTGGGATTATATTACCTACTTTGCAAGATTGCTGTAAGGATAATCTGAAACAATATGTACAAAGTAGCACTACGCTTGATGCATAAAATGTGCTCAGAGTTCATGGCCAGCACTTGATGAAGACAGAGATAGCTATTGTGGCTCTAGGTTATTGCAATTTAATAAAGGTATTTCTGAGTGCCACTAGGCATTAAACATGTGATAGGAATGTGAAGATACACATAACATTCTCCTAGCTCTGCAAGATTCCTACATTTGCTACGGAGCCAGTGACAAGCCTGAAGTTTCCAAAGATGTACAGACTAATTTAAATCCTATCCCAGAAGTGTGATTAATGTTGAGGACTCTGAGGGGCAAGCAGCTTGGAGGTGCCAGGGAGCAGCGTGGATGAGGTGGGACATATTCCGGTCTCACCTCGCACACCGGCCAGTGAGCCAGTGCTGGGACCTCCTCCTGTGTCATCATGAACTGTAGAAACTTCTACCAGCTACTGACACTAATCAGGAGGAGAAAGAATTATTGGCCACTGTTTGCTGATGGTAGCATCATACAAAGCGGAGTGAGATGGCCAAGGCTCTTACCGACGAAAGACCCAATGTCTGTCAATATCTATAATCAACCAAAGTTACACAGCAATCATTTTTTGATATGATTTGGGGATATGGCACTTTTCAAATTTGTATATATAACTTACTTAGTAGTGGAGCTCCCACTCATCAGATTGTATATATCTATTTAACCTTTGTATGTAAAAATCAGCTGTGCAATCCATAGCATAAAATACTCACGATGACAGTAGCAGTTCAACAAATTATTCTAAATTTTACATACAAGAGCAAAGAGCCAGAAAATAGTTCAGATAATTTTGAAGAAGAATAGAATTTTACTTTCAAAGAAGTGCAGAATTTTACTTTAATAGACATGAAAACTTATCATGAAGCTGTAGTAATCAAGGCGGAATAGTAATAGCGAAGGTTTAGATATATATGCTGATGACACAGAATGGAAAGTTTAGAACCTGATCTACACATATATGAAAACTTGATATATATGAGAGGTCATTCTGGGGAAAAGTTTGATGGCATAGTAATGGATTTTATTATAACAGGAAAAAAAGTAACAGTAGATTCCTATATCATACTATACATGAAAATCAATTATAGATTAAAGGCTTAAATATGAGAATCATATATTTAAACATGTAAAAGAAAATATTTTATGAACTTGGGATAGGTAGGGATTTCTTAAACAATATACAAAGAAAAATATGGATAAATAAACTTGACAATGTTAAAATTAGATACTTCTGTGATGAAAAGACACAAACAAGTGAAAGACAAGTGTGCAAGTACGAAAGAGATTTAAACATATAAAAAAAATCATGGGCTTCCTTGGTGGCGCAGTGGTTGAGAGTCCGCCTGCCAATGCAGGGGACACGGGTTCGTGCCCCGGTCCGGGAGGATCCCACATGCCGCAGAGTGGCTGGGCCCGTGAGCCATGGCCGCTGAGCCTGCGCGTCTGGAGCCTGTGCTCCGCAACGGGAGAGGCCACAACAGTGAGAGGCCCGCGTACCACAAAAAAAAAAAAAAAAAAAAAAAATTCATGCCCAGAATATATAAATAATCTCTATAGATTGATAAGAAGACAACCCAATAGAAAAATCGGGAAATGATACGACCAGGCAGTGCACAGAAA
Source organism: Leucopleurus acutus (assembly GCF_964270905.1). NCBI lineage: Eukaryota > Metazoa > Chordata > Mammalia > Artiodactyla > Delphinidae > Leucopleurus > Leucopleurus acutus. Next base: position 38,282,054 of record NC_139152.1, read on the forward strand.
AGAAATCTCACACAGCCAGTAATCACGAGAGCATAGTGATCAGGGCAAAATGCAATATGAAAACTGTCAGAAGGTAGGATTTCACATCCACCAGAGACCAAGTGTTTGTGAGGACGTAGAACAAAGAGAATTCCTACGCATTGCTCGTGGGAGAATTTCACTGGCACTACTACTTTAGAAAACAATTTGAGAAAATCTAGTACAGTTGAAGATGAACCTAACATACTACCTGTACCTCCATTGCTGGGTTTAATCCCTAGAGAAAGTCTCACAGCACCTGCCACAGTCCTAGTATGAAGTAGGAGCTCAGTGCACAGAACTCAAAGGAGGGAAGGAAGGGAGGGAGGGAGGAAGGAAGAAAGGAGGGAAATTTGTGTTATTGGCTTCTTTTTCATTTGTTCTGTGTGTTATGGGACTGCTTCTTCCTTGCCAGGGTGGTCCCAAACTGCCCTACAGGTCTGTCAACTCCAGTGCAAGTTTGAGGAGCTCAGAGGATTAGCCTCTATATCTCTGAGATTCTACTGTGAATGGAAATAATGATTTTCATAACTGATGAATTGAATACATTCTGTAAATATATTTTCTTATAGAATTCACAGTGGTATGACTACTAAGCTCTAATTTCATATTTAAAATGAATCCATCTAATGTGTAAAATGAGATGCACAAGTACGTTATGGGTAACATAAAATACGAATTATTACTGGATCCTTACAATTCTATTGGCAAAGAAAGATGAGACCTAATGCCCTGCAAAGATAAAATCTTTTTTTCAGGCATATGAAAAAATATTCTGCTGGTTTATGAAGAAATGCGTGTTCTTTTAAAATAGTAAATATTCATATGCACTAAGCCAATCCTTTTATAACATATATTCCTAAGAGCACAGAAAACATGGCAGCTCTTCCCATCACTGGAAGAATGTGTGGTTACCCTGGCAACAGCATCTTACTTCCTGCTTCCAAGTACCACCTGGTGATTTCAAGTCTAACAGCTGTACAGCATCCTCATTTCCATTGAGGAAATAAAATGTGTTCATGCATCATCTCATGGCGCACTTAAGAAGAAATGAGCTTGCAAGTTTGGGGGAGGAGGGAAAGAAATAGCACTACATAGTGGCAGAACCAATGGACGTTTTAAAGGCCTAACTGCAGTCTTGGAAGTATGCCCGAAGGAGCCAAGACCACCACATTAGGGCTGTAGGACAGCAAGGCAGAGTTTCCATCAAAGCTCTAACATTCACTTAGGCCCGGCAGCCCAAGAACATTTTTTCACCCCTTACTCAGAATGTGTACATTTAAGTGGAATTGGCACTCTCCATCCTAACAGGCATTTAAACAAAATGGTTGTGTACCCATCACTGTGACAGGCAGAGGATTATGAAATAAAGTGTTCCCAATTTCATGATTTCTCAGTGCTCCTAATCTTACCCAAAGTATTGGAACCTTCCTGAGATTAGTCATATTAAAAAAGCCAAATCCTACAGTAATTACTACTAGAATGAATTTCATGGTCTCTTCTGAATTAGGTAGTTGAGTGCCAGGGGGAAAGAATTACATTACTAGGCTGCATGGGCACAGTCAGCTAGGGAATAATTTCCTGCTCTCTCAAAAAACCCAAAGACTGTGAAAAAATAATTTAAGATATATGTATTTATTTTTTCCCTTTCCCTTTTTTTGATATTATAATTCTACACATAAGTTATGGAAAATTTAGGAATAGGAAAAAGTATATAGAAGTGAGAAAAAAATCATTGAAGATCCTAACATTGTTAATATATTGGAAAATGTCTTTTATTCTTGTTTATGCATTTTTTCCCCACCTCTGTGCTGCATTTCAGAAGAGCTACTCAAGCTATCCATCCACACTACAGGTGATTTTCTGCAGGACCAATTAGAATCATTATTGATTCAAAGGAAGACTTTCATTCTGATACGGCATTTTGAATTTCCTTGCATGTTTTCTTCTTATTCCAGTGGCTTCATTCTCTTTTCTCCTTTCATCATAGCCTATTCATTCTTGAATGTCCGTCCCCTGATTTCATGGAGATCGTGTTTTCATACACCTCTATTTAGGACACCAAACAGGACATCAAGATTTTCCCTGGTACGGTAGAATCTTTTCAAAGGCATCAGGTTGCTTTTGTCCTGTCTCACCCTTGGACAGGGAGAGCTCCATCCAGCCCAATATAAGTAGGGTGGACAGAACATCCCTAGTTCTGTCCACTTCTATTCTGACAACTTTCCCTCTCTCACTAAATACTGAAGGCTGCCTGTGTGCACAGCCTCTGTCTAGTTTCCAGGGCTTAGAATTCCTTCACTCAATCATTTTATAAATACCCAGATCCCTACTATGGGCAGACAGTGTTGTAGGTGCTGGGGATAGGGCAGTGGGCAAAACCAGTTTATATAAAATAAGTAAACCTGTAATTGTATAATTTATACAATATATCTTACAAGGGCAATTGTAATATTAATCTTCTGGAAAGGGAATGAGGGCATTAGGGAGGCCGTTATTTTACCTAGGGTGCCAGGGAGAGACCCCCAGGCTGCTAAGCTAACGTTTGAACTGATGGAATTGAGGGAAGAAGTTCTGTGGTTATCTAGAAGAAAAACATTTCCAGGACTCAAAAACGGCCTTTAAAGCCATTCTAAGCCTTCTGGCTTTTATTCCAAGTGGGTTGGAATACCGTTCTAGGATTCTGGGCAGAATGAAGTCCCAGAAACTGAGTGAATCAAGGGTTTTCAGAAAGAGGGAGGAATCCAGCGTGTCAGGTATGGCTGACAGAGTGGGCTAGAGGAGGGCTGGGAGCTGACCTTGGGGACAGCAACGTGGAAGTCATTGGTGACTTCGACAGGAACTATTTTGATGAAGTAATGAGGCTGAGAGCTGTTTGGAATGGATTCCAGAAGGAATGGGAGGAGGTGGACAGGAGGCAGGCTCTAGGGTCCTCTTTAGAGGAGTTTTCCTCTCAAAAGGAAGAGAAATAGGGTGGTAGCTGGAGGACGATGTCGGACCAGGAAAGTTTAAAAATTTTTTTAAGTGGGAGAAATTACGGCAGCACGGTTGTGTGCTGGGAATGATCCAGTAGAGAATAACAGCTCAGTGATGCAAGAGCCAGCGGACTGTTCGGAGCACTGTCTTGGAGGAGGTGAGAGGGGCTGGGCTCCAGTGCACAAGCGGCAGAGGCAGGAAGCGGTCAGTCCTAGCTGCAGGAGGGAGGCAGGGCTGTGGGACAGAGGGCCCTGTGTGGGCGGAGGCCCAGATGTCCACTCAGTGTGGCTTAGCTGGACTCTGGCCGGCAGGTGAGATATTTGACAGACTGAGGTGCTATTTGCTGTTCTCTGTCCCCTGTGCACTAGTGCAGTCTGTGAAAGGCCACCCCTTTGCCCCTCCCTCACAGGCACACAAGTGCAGGAGCTGTTCCCTGGCCTGGGCCCATCCTCACCACTTTGTTTTGGTAAATACTACACTTATGTCCATTTTACAGTTTAAAAAGACTTGGGCTCACATAGGATCCAGCAATCCCACTCCTGGGCATATATACGGACAAAACTATAATTTGAAAAGATTCATGCACCCCTATGTTCATAGCAGCACTATTTACAATAGCCAAGACATGGAAGCAACCCAAGTGCCCATCAACAAATGAATGGATAGGGAATATGTGGTACATATATACAATGGAATTTTACTCGGCCGTAAAAAGCAATAAAATAATGCCACTTGCAGCAACATGGATGGACCTGGAGATTATATACTAAACGAAGTGTTGCCATATTCCATTGTATATATGTACCGCATCTTCTTTCTGAGGAAAGAGAAAAGACAAATACCCTATGATATCACTTATATGTGGAATCTAAAATATGACACAAATGAACGTATCTATGAAACAGAAACAGACTTACAGACATAGAGAGGAGACGTGGTTGCCAAGGGGAAGTAAAGGTGAGGGACGGTTGAATTGGGAGTTTGGGATTAGCAGATGCAAACTATTATATATAGAATGGATAAACAACAAGGTCCTACTATACAGCACAGGAAACTATATTCAATATCCTGTAATAAACCATAATGGAAAAGAATTAAAAAAAAAAGACTTGGGTTGGGACCAGTTTAGTCACTTACATAAGGTCGTATGCAGTAGAACAGTAGAGCAGAGAACAGACCCAGACATTTTGACTGTTTCTGGGTTCTTCCACACCATTATCCGCGTGGATGGAGGAGTCAGGGAATGGAGATTTTACTTCAAAGACTCAGATTCCATGTCTTTCTCCTGCTCTTGTCTGCACCGCAGCCCACCCCAGGGGTGTTTGTGTGAGTGCACAGTCCATCCAGGCGCACGAGGTGTCTTCACCAGGTGGAGAGGAGCTCCAGGTGTGCTCAGGGGACGGATGGCCTCGCTGTCCCATCCACTGAGTGGAGAGGCTCAAAGCACCCCGGAGCCTCCCCCTTCGTCCACAGCTTCTGAGACACTGGGCTTGGACGGCGCCTCCCTGCCTGTTCATCCTCCCACCACCTTTCAGTAAACACTCCACTTTTTCCTTTAGCTCTTTAGATCTGGGGAGAAGCAGGTTTTTATGCTCGTTCAATTGCCCCTAATCAGAGAAGAGTAGACTTTTGAACTTGGAGGGAAACATTCCAGGACCTCTGGTTTAACCCTGTCCTTATGGACCCTGCTTTATTCAGCTGCTTCGTTGGCATCTCAGGCACCTAACATCTACTTCTAGAACTTTCTACCTCAACTCAGGAAAACACACACACACACACACACACACACACACACGTCTGTTTTGTTCCCTTCTGGAAGAAGCTCTAAGAGAAAAGGTGTGAGGGTTGAGCGTGAAAACAACTCTCCTAAAAAAAAAGAAAGAAAGAAAGAAAGAAAACAACTCTCCTTCTCTTCCAAGGGCTGTCGTTGCAATCGTTGTGTGGGTCCCGCCTTGCCTCTGGCGCTTACTCTATTTATGCTGCATTCTCCTCAAAATCTGCTATTTTGTATCAGGTGAACTGTACATTACAAGCGGCAGGTGTTTTCTATTACACATATTAATACACACATGTGTTAATCTCTGCAAGTGATTGTGTCATGGCATGGCGAGTCTGTTCAAACTCCTAATTATAATGAGGTGTAATTAAAAAGGTTCAGAGCTATAGAGGAATGAAAAGGGAGTTTCAAGTACTGGAATAGGACACATGGAACTAAGGAGTGTATTTAGACAATACTTAGTCCTTAAAAATTAAAGTTTAGGTTAAAAAGTATTTAGAAAGAAAGGTAAAGTTTAGAGTTTTTGTGTATCTGTGTATATATGCATATGCCTATATAATTATATACATAAATAAAATATTTTCAGAGCCATACACCAGTGCTCCTATGGCTCAGAAGCACACCCCCAGAAAATGTCTTGGAAAGAAAGATGTTTAGGTCTCTCCCCTCACAGAAGGTTTTGCAGGGGTGCTCACTTTGATTTGTTGCCCTTTGCAACCTCTTGCCCCGAAGGTCCCCTTCTTTTGTGGAAAAGTTCAGGCACGGGTATGAGGAGAATCCATCATTTCGAGGGAATGAAATGATGGTTTTGCTAAGATTTCCATATATGTTGATCGTTTTATGGGGGTGGGGCAGAGGATTAGGCAAAAGCTAGAATTAGTCATATGAATTATGTGCTTGTTTGGACACTGGGCCACTCCTGCCCCAATCAGTGCCAGCAACCCTGCAGACGGCTTCAACACCACCTATCTGTTTCCGTCCCGCTCGTATAAAATTCCATGCCAAGGTACAAACCACAATCCTCCCTTTCTTGGGTTTTCATGCAAAAACTATTTTAGAAGAAATTTAAAGGTCAAACCTTTAAGAGCTTTGAACAGAGGAGACTTCAGCTCCCTCGCTTCACAATACGGCTAAAGAAAATTTTTTTTTAAATTCTGATGAAAGTACTAATATTTTAGAGGTCTCTATTTTTCACTGAATTTAAGTTCCAGAGAGAAACAAAATCGCTATGTTGGAGGAATAGGATAAAAGAAGAAACAGTGAGGAAAGCATACGTATTAACAGCAGCACTCTCATGCCTGGGAGAGGCCCCGAGGCCCCGTGTGTGAAGCACATTGCAATGCTGCTTTATGCAGAATGTCAGTAAACTCGGTCCCCAAACCATTTAAAATATTCAACATTGACCGAAACAGGCACAGACAGAAAATGCCCGTCCCTGCAGACATTGATGAATATACACATAAAACACATGGCAGGAAGAACTTGGTGCTTTTCTTCCCCCCAATATTTTATTTGGCACACGTTTCAGATTAAATACCCATTCAGTATTCAGCGTCTGAGCAATAGAAAACACGTTTCAAAATCAGTCCTAGACAGCAGGAGAAACTCCCTGCAGGAGTTCTAGGAGGTGTGTTCTTCATTTAACAGATGTTTATTGATAATGGAAGGCAGGAAGTTATATGACATGTCTCTAGCTTCAAAGAACTTACATTGTAGTAGAGATCTTGAGGGAAGTCTGGTGATCAGAGAATTTAAGAGAGCTTTTGTATACCTATGTGAGAAAGGTATAAAACCACGAGGAGGAAAGAGAAGGTAAGAGTTTGGATTTCAGAATTACCGACTAAAAATAAGTGTCCAGGCAATCTGGAAAAGTCTTGAGGTAGCAACAATCGAACCATTATCTAATCCAGTGTGTCCTAAATGATAGAATGTGTCCCACTGGACTCCTTTGAGAAGCTGATGAAAGTTATGGGCCTGGAAATAGCCATCTACCCTCAAGCTCTTACATAAAATGTCAGGGATTTGGAGTTTGAGTCCATGGGCTTTCGAGTTTAAATCGAATCCAGTTACGTTTACCATGGTTAATGTGTTATAACTATTTATTTACACACCTGTCTTCTCTACCAGAATATAAGCATTTCTAGGACATGATTGCTTTATCTTTTATTCAAATCCCTCTCTGTTTAGCATTGTACTGTTGTATAGCAGGCCCTAAAAATGTGGACTGTCTGTGGCTTATCTCAATGTTGAGGTGTTAGGTTAATACTGCATCTTCCAAATGTCAACCATTCGAGTAACTTCCTCACAAGGTTTGCTGTAGATGTTTACTCCCTGCATTATTACTTATTAACTATAGCAGCATGACAATGATTTTTGGTGATAGAGCACTACATGATATCACATTTCTGAATGACCACGTTACTTGCACTATATCTTCTTTCAGTCTAGCTTATACCAAGGAGAGAGTTCCAGTTTACTTCCGGGGTATCTTTAATACCTCTCTGACATTTGGAGGTCTTATTTTGAAACTAATATAGAGGCTTCTGTAGGCAGTAGTATCTGAATAGAAGTGAATAATATTGCTTTGTTTTTCTTTCATCATGTTTAGTCTTATGAAAAGTGACACTAATTTTCTATTTATAGAAGTAACAAAAATTTTAACAAAAGAGGTAAAAAAAAAAGAGATGATTTAAAGAAAAGCAGATATCTGTTATCTATTACTGTGTTAACAAACTATCCCAAAACATATTGGCTTAAAGAAACAATGACTTAATTCAAAAAGAGTCATGTACCAAAATGTTCATTGCAGCTCTATTTACAATAGCCCGGAGATGGAAACAACCTAAATGTCCATCATTGGATGAATGGATAAAGAAGATGTGGCACATATATACAATGGAATATTACTCAACCATAAAAAGAAATGAAATCGAGCTATTTGTAATGAGGTAAATAGACCTAGAGTCTGTCATACAGAGTGAAGTAAGTCAGAAAGAGAAAGACAAATACCGTATGCTAACACATATATATGGAATTTAAGAAAAAAAAATGTCATGAAGAACCTAGGGGTAAGACAGGAATAAAGACACAGACCTACTAGAGAACGGACTTGAGGATATGGGGAGGGGGAAGGGTGAGCTGTGACAAAGCGAGAGAGAGGCATGGACATATATACATTACCAAATGTAAGGTAGATAGCTAGTGGGAAGCAGCCGCATGGCACAGGGAGATCAGCTCGGTGCTTTGTGACCGCCTGGAGGGGTGGGATAGGGAGGGTGGGAGGTAGGGAGACGCAAGAGGGAAGAGATATGGGAACATATGTACATGTATAACTGATTCACTTTGTTATAAAGCAGAAACTAACACACCATTGTAAAGCAATTATACCCCAATAAAGATGTTTTAAAAAAAAAAAGAAACAATGACTTAATTCAAAAAGAGTCATGTACCAAAATGTTCATTGCAGCTCTATTTACAATAGCCCGGAGATGGAAACAACCTAAATGTCCATCATTGGATGAATGGATAAAGAAGATGTGGCACATATATACAATGGAATATTACTCAGCCATAAAAAGAAATGAAATTGAGCTATTTGTAATGAGGTGAATAGACCTAGAGTCTGTCATACAGAGTGAAGTAAGTCAGAAAGAGAAAGACAAATACCGTATGCTAACACATATATATGGAATTTAAGGAAAAAAAAATGTCATGAAGAACCTAGGAGTAAGACAGGAATAAAGACACAGACCTACTAGAGAACGGACTTGAGGATATGGGGAGGGGGAAGGGTGAGCTGTGACAAAGCGAGAGAGAGGCATGGACATATATACACTACCAAATGTAAGGTAGATAGCTAGTGGGAAGCAGCCGCATGGCACAGGGAGATCAGCTCGGTGCTTTGACCACCTGGAGGGGTGGGATAGGGAGAGTGGGAGGGAGGGAGAGGCAAGAGGGAAGAGATATGGGAACATATGTATATGTATAACTGATTCACTTTGTTATAAAGCAGAAACTAACCCACCATTGTAAAGCAATTATACCCCAATAAAGATGTAAAAAAAAAAAGGAAAAAAGAAACAATGACTTATTAGGATTCTATGGATTGGCTGGGCTCAGCTGTGCAATTCTTCTCCACATGATGTCTGCTGGGATTATTCTTGTGGCTTGAGAGCTCGACTGGGACTGGAAGGTCCAAGATGGCTTCACTCATGTTTCTGGCAGCCCAGCTGGATTGACCAGAATGGCTCTAGCTGGCTGAGCCCCTCTCTTTCTGTGTGGTCTCTCCTCATTCTGTAGTCTGCCCTGGGCTTTTTTATATTGTGCATGATCCCAAGACAGTGAAAAAAAAAAAAAAGCTGAAGAGTCTTTTAAGGCCTAGATCTGAAAGTCACAAAGCATCCCTCCTGCCCCATTTTATTGGTCAAAGCAAGTGACAGGACAAGTCTAGATTCAAGGGAAGAGAAACAGACTTTGCATCTTTTGGGGGCACTTGTGTTCAGAGGTGGAAGGGATCTTTGGCAATAATTTTGCAAACAATCTACCCTAAGTGGTAAGTAAGTAAACAATAGGACAAGTTGTAGCTGATATGGCAAGCACTGTGAAGGTGCTACTCATATGACTGATATTAAGAAGACATTGTATTAACCTAAATATCTAAATAAAATAACCTAAGTATCACCCTAGATAGTCTGCTCATTAACATTTTTCAGTATCTAGTACATACGAAGCACAGTGCTACACACAAAGAGATTAAAGGAAAAAGATAAAACATACAAACTTCCCCTAGAACTGCTTACATTCTAGTGAGGGAGACAGGTGTGTCCCCTGTGAATAAATACTTATAACAAAATAATCACGATGCATATTGCAGTAAAACGTTTAAAAGACAGGGTCCAGACATTTTATGTCAAGTTTTGAGTGTATATGGATTTTCTTGGACCCATGACTTTGATCAGATTCTTGAGAAAGTGTGAGACCCTAAAGGGACCTAAAAAGCACTGAGTGAATCAAGGGACACAGTGGTGTGATGCTCAAAGATGGCAGCCAATAACTGTGGTGGGAAGGAAAGAGCTTCACAGCAGTGGTAACACTTACACATGGGAAGGAGGGATGATTGAGGATGAAGAATTGGCACAAACTGGGAGCCAAGTAGATGTGGCAAGGGAGTGGAGCGGGTGAGATGGGTGGAGGGTAAGAAGGAGGAAAATGGTGCAAGAAGAAAGGAATGTGGGAGTTCCTTTGTGTGGAGAATGTGGGAGAAAGGAGAAGAAGGTTGATTTCAGGATGACTGAATTCTCCAGCTGGGGCAAATGGTAGAAAGGAGGAAGAGGAGGTTTTCTGAGAACATCTTTCCTGAATTCAGTTTTTTCCAAGTTGTAATTGAGGTGCCCATGTGATAAAACTAACCAACAACTGGAAATGCAGATCCGAAACTTACTACCTTGTGTCATGCACCTTGATAGGAATTGAGTATAAAGTAGTAAATATCCTGAGAGGGGTGATGCCCTTGTTTCCATGGAGCTTACATTCTAGTGGGGTTGGGGGCAGGGGGAAGATGGGGAGAGAGGCAATTCGTATGTAAGAGAGTTCAAGTAAGTTTTTACCTAATATTGAGTGCCAAGAATAAAATAAATTGACTTAATGTGATAGAGATGGTTGGGCCACCTAGTTTATTTAGGGTAGTATGGTAGTGGAAGGCAGCTTTAGGAAGTACAACTGAAATCTAGGAAGGAGGACTATGCTGTTTTAACTGAATAAGGTAGGAAAATTATACTAGCAGGAGATTAACCTTTGCAATGCAATGTGGTCTCACCCAGAGACCAGATCATTATCAGGGACTCTTCCCCCAAGAGGGGAAGAGGGGACTGCAAGAGGGGAAGTCAGGGACTGCCTCCACCCATAGACATCTGAATCTTCCCCATCTCACGGTAGAACCATGTGGAGTAGATAATGAAATTAACTGAAAACCCACTCAGAAGCCAGGAGACCAGAGGATTGGAACCTCCAGAGAGAGGAGAACTACAGGAGAGAGGGAGAGGATGTATGGAAGATTGGCAAGAGGGAGTTACTCATCAACCACTGATGGGGTGGCCATATGGGGCTCCCAAAAAAGGGACTGAGACCCGCTCCTGTAGTCAGTACCCAGGAAGGAGTTACCTAGTCTAGGGATACCAACCTCAACTCCTCACCACACTTTGAATGTTGTACAGCGTGGATAACATCACTGTATGAGATGCATTACATCACCTGGATTTGAGTGAAGACCCGATCGTACAGTCTTCTGGGTTTTGTGGGTGCCGATTTGAGGCAGTGGTAGGACCCGATCCTCCCTCACCACCCACAGTCAGTTGTCTGGATCCTTCCAATGGGGATGACGGGTTGGATCCCCAGAGGCAATTCTACCAGAAAGACTTTGTCTTCTGATCACTCTACTCCATCCACACCAAATTATATTCACTTTTTGAGAAAATTATATTTTTTAGTCACTCATTTCTGGACACATCTTCCCCCACCCCATGAAGAATGTGTACAATTAAGTTAACTAAATCAGTCCATGTCAGTGATTCTGACCACATCTACTTTGGCTGGTGCCAGGATGTCCCTCTAGATTTAAGACGAACGAGGATAAATTAGTTCATGATATGTGTTGAAATTATAGGATCCCGTAGAAGAAAACCTTCAGTGATGGGAACATATTATTTTAGAGCTTATAAAGGTTTCAAATATTGGATTGGCAAAAAAGAATTTAAATGATCGGATCTATTATCTTTTATTTTTTCAAACCTTAGTTAAAATATAATTTAAAAACCACAGCCTTTGAGTGTTACTAGCTACTGGGGGTAGAAGAGGCAGCAGTGGTCCAGTTCCTACTTGCCATACCTCTAGACCTCATTCTGAGAGAAGAGGTTTGCGTTTAGGAATAATTTTAGCCCATTATTTTTCTGCCATTTGCTGTTATTGCCCTGATTCAACCCATAAACCGGGATGTTACTCAAAATACAAAATATTCTTAGGGGAGAATTACTCCATCAAACACAGGCACTATATAGGACTCTAAAATGCTAAAAAGCTTTAACACATTACAGAAAAGTTGAAGAAAAATGTGGGCTTGGTATTCTGGAGCTGCCGTCTTCCTTTATCCCATTTGTTTGTGACCTTGACTCTTTGAATCATGATGTAAACCCATGGAATCAAATCACTGACATGCTTATGATTCCCTAGTCCCATTTGGTAGTTATTAATACTGTAGAGGTGGCAAGGACACTTTCAATACACAGTGCCTCCTGTCAACAGAAAATGAAAACCTTCCGGTAAAGTCCCCAGGGCACTGGCTTTGTCTTAAGTCTACACACTCTTAAAGTGGGGGTCTGAACTATTCACCCTAAACTCAATATAAGTGAGGGAAAGATAACAGTGTTGGAATCCTTTGGGTTGGTAACAGAGCATACCACCACCACTACTACTACTACCACCACCAGTAATAACAGTACAAACGATAGCAATTACCTGGTACTTACTATGTTCTAGGGACTGTTCTAAGTGCGTCCCTATGTTAACCAATTTAATCCTTAACAAAAGCAATAGATACCATTACTACCCTCCTTTTATAGATGAGGAAACTGAGGCCCAGAGAGGTCACGAATCTGAGAAGTGGGGGAGTGGGGACAGGTGTTGGTACTGGCAGGTGAGTGATACTGATAATAAAAGTGAAGAAGATATAATTTTTCTGTGCGGTGAAGAAAGTCACTTGGGAAAAAACTGCTCCATCTTTTGAGAGGAGAGAGTGGTGTCCAGCTCCCTGCCCGCCCGGCCTTGGCGGCCCAGGCTCCACAGCACCGTGAGAAGGACCAGGATAGAGGTCATGGGAGGTCGCTGCTGAGACTTTTCTCGTGCACCACCATGCATCCCAGAATCATAAAATGTTTAAGCTGGAAGGATGGCTGGGGTTGCACTCAACTCCCTCATTTTACAGACAGGGCCCTGAGTTGCCACGCAGACTTCATGTTGAGTTACAGGCACACCTTTTCTTTGGTTCTAGGAAAGCCAACTTTCAGGGGCCAGTTAACTGAGCAGGCATCTGGAGCCCAGTTTTTCGTGTCTTTCTTTACCTCCTGTTCCTGACAGGCAGGAATGACAAGGATAAAGTTTAGGATAAAGGGGAGGAGATTCTACCAGATTTTATGAAGAAACATGTGAATGGGAAGGAGACCTTCAGGCAAGACTTATTTATAGCTCTGTGGAGTATATGGATTTTTGTTTATGGGTATGAGTTTTCAGGAACTATGAAGCTTAAATTCTTTTAATGTTCTTAGTAGGTGCACTGGAGGATTCATTATTTTAGTTTTCATATTGACGCTATTAGGAAAAGTCAGATTTCTTCTCAGGAAGTCCCGCTGACCCCTCTTCAGGAGGGCTGCTAACCTGGGCATTCTTTGCTGCTCCACAATTTGGACACGGAATCATCACTGTTACCTGGACCCTTTGGATGTGGACTGATGGATGCCAGTCTGGCATGTTGGAGAGAAGGTACTTTCCATTGCTGCTGTGTTTTACCCCAGGTTCTCATTACTGTGCCTACAAAATCATTCCCTTTTCTACCTCCTAATTATGCCTCTGGGTCCTTTACGGGAAGGGTGACATTTTGCTCTCGGCAGGCAGTATTATAGTATAGAACTGTCCTTGTCACTCTTTATTGCTTTCAATAACTACGAAATCTCTCACAAGATGTCTAGAGCTTCATAAACATATGCTGATGGTCAAGGTCACAGACAATGCACCAGAGGAAGGAAGACAGTGAACACACTATTATAAATACATGTGTAGCTTGAAGATGACCCTTTCAGATGTGGGGATATTCGTTGGCTATAGGAAGGAAGTGATGACATGCAGTAATAATTCTGTTTTACTTATTCTCCAGGTGTGTGCTAAATGCTTGCTGTGTTTTATCTGATGGGCATCTTGGCGTGAGAGAGGTTTAAACATTTATCATAGTTATTTCATGACAATACATGGTGAATTAAAAGGTAAGAATGGAGCAAAAGTACAGTTTGGATAGTCGAAAGTTGGCATATGATACATAATTTTAACTTAGTAAAACTAAGTGAAACACGGAGGACAATGTACCTTACATTTTGTCATTCTGAACTCTTAAAAAACAGAGGCGTTGAGGGACGCTTTTGTTTTTGTTTTTGTTTTTTTTTTTTGGCGGTACGCGGGCCTCTCACTTTTGTGGCCTCTCCCGTTGTGGAGCACAGGCTCCGGACGCACAGGCTCAGTGGCCATGGCTCCCGGACCCAGCCACTCCGCGGCATGTGGGATCCTCCCAGACTGGGGCATGAACCCATGTCCCCTGCATCGGCAGGCGGACTCTCAACCACTGCACCACCAGGGAAGCCCAAGGGACCCTTTTTGGTAAGAAGTCGAAATACTAGTACTGAATCCCATTCCTTGCTTCTTGATCTCTCATTCATACTCAACATGTATATTTTAACAATGAAACATCTAAAAGTATATTAGTTTTGTTATCTGGTGCTCAAAAAATGTCCCCAAGGCCTTGGTTTAGACTTGCCAGTGATTTGTGCTAATGATTTGTGCTTGATAGACCTCAGAACTCCCAGCGTCTAGGGAGAGAGAAAAGCAACAAAAACAGTATCACCATCAAAAGTAACAGCATCAAAAATAATGACAGTAGCATTCACTGGTGGGCATACAAATCAATACCCTGTTTATTAATTCATTAATTAATTTTTGGCTGCCTTGGGTCTTCGTTGCTGCGTGCGGGCTTTCTCTAGTTGCGGTGAGCAGGGGCTACCCTTCATTGTGGTGTGCAGGCTTCTCATTGAGGTGGCTTCTCTTGTTGCGGAGCACGGGCTCTAGGCACGTGGGCTTCAGTAGTTGTGGCACGCAGGCTCAGTACTTGTGGCTCGTGGGCTTAGCTGCTCTGCGGCATGTGGGATCTTCAGGGACCAGGGCTCGAACCCATGTTCCCTGCATTGGCAGGCAGATTCTTAACCACTGCGCCACCAGGGAAGTCCCCAGTACCCTGTTTAGACAGGTCTTATAAGCACAGGCAGGGCGGTTAGACCTTGGGTAAGTTAACTAACTCCTCTCAGAATTGCGATTCTTCATCTGTAAAGGAGGAAGTATTATTATTACTTCTAATAATAATGAACACTGCCCTGACATTTTTTCTGAAGATTAAATGAATAATGCATTAAAGCACTTAGCACAGTGCCTATTTTATGGTTGCTAGTTATAATCATCATCACCGTTGTACCATTTTTCAGATGAAGAAGCGTGGCTCAGAGATTCAAAAAGCTGGGAAATGGAGGGCAGGAATCCAACAAGGAGGCGCCTGACTCCCGACCCTCTGCTGGTCGATGGCCCACCAGCATGTTGCGTTAGGAAATGTTGCTTTGTGGGAAAGGAGTGCGTGGGACTGATGTTTAGCCTTTGGACAGGAGTCTAGCTCTCACTTTGGGAAGTGGTGATAGGGAGCTGGGGAAAAGCAGTTATTTATAGTCGGGCCTCAGGGATATCAGATTGCTGCCCCTAACTGGCACTCTTTTCTCTGCTGTGTTCCTGCCTTCTCTCAACAGTATTGCCCTTTCCATGTGTCATGGCTGCCTGACTCTAGAAAAATGTTTCGTTAGGTCACTCACGAGGTCCACTTTCTCTGAACTCGCTTAATTCCCTGGATAACTAAAAGAAGGGAAAGGGGAAAACCTACCAGTGAGATATTTCTCCCCTAAGTGACCTGGGTGCTTCGATCGTCTGTGCAACCCTAGACAATTTACTCAGCTTTATTTGTAGCATCTTGTGGGTAAGGCACAGTAAGTGCTCTTCTTGACTAAGAGTCACCACTACAGGTAGAAACATAACATTATAAGCAGTTACTCCAGTCTTCTATCTATGTAGTTCCTTCTCTTCTAAAGAATAAGCATTCATAGTGTGCAACACCCCACCGCTAGCAAAAATTTGGGAGGAGAGATGCTTTTTAAGGTTGAAGATCTCTTTGTGTGGCATCCAATAAATCTTTATTTTGCACTCTTGTCTACTTAAATGTTCTTAGAAAATAAATTTTCTGTAGTATAATCTCCTGGTAGGGATTGGCGAACTCGCCATTCATTGGTATTTAATCGCTTTTCCCTCTGCGATCCTCCCTTGCATTAGACTTAGCTGTTGGCACGTTTGCTTTCTTCTGCTGGAGCAGAGGCTTCTTGCAGACAAAGATGAAGCTTCCTGATGTTTATTTGTACCTGGGACAGAGCACTGCTTGGTAGACATCAGAGCACATAGATAGTGGATTGCTGTGGACTAATTTGAGCTTAACCTTCTTGCTGACAAATGAGTGAAAAGGAGAAGGGAACTCGTAGTCTTGGTTCCACAAGACAGAAATAATTTTAGCAAGTCGGGTGCCTTTGGCAGTCATTAATTGACACTGGTACAGGATGTGGAGGGGGTCAAAGGTAGAGGGAAAAGAAGGGAGAGGGCAGAAAGATGCAGAAAGACCTGAAGATGAAAAAGAGGCTAGGATATGGAACATGTTTTACATCACCAATTATTTCTCCCAGTTCCCAATGCCTGTCCTGGGCCAATGTGCTCTGCCATTACTCCAACTACCAATGTCTTCATTTATTTGTTTATTTTTAAAGCTTAATCAAGATAATGTATTTCAAATCAGAAAGAGGTGGGGGCTGAAATGACTTAGCCGGTGACACATTTGTCACTATTTTTCTTCCTTTAGCCAGATCAAGGTTTCTGGTATTAGCAGGGAGCTGGAGATGGTAAATGTGACTCTCTGATCTCCCAGGTCCATGGCTGAGGGCCATGTGTTTTCTTTCTCGAGACTTCTCTGAAGAGAAAGGAAGGTACAGGAAAAGAGAGAAGGAAAAATAATGGGCGATGAGTAAAGTTAAGAAGAAACATATTTTAAAAAGTGAAACACCAATTGCAATGGATAGATTTGATTCTAGATGTAACGGAGAGTACAGGAGCTTCTTCTTCTTCCCAAAGATGAATACGATTTAGTTGGCTTGTTCTGCGTACACCTGGCTATAGGCAGCTGGGGTCCACTGCCAGCATTTCAGAGTCGACTCCATCCTGGACCGCAGGGACGATGAGCAATGCAGCCTTCCCCTCCTGTTCCTAGTGTCTTCCATCTGTGTCACTTTCTGTCACTTAGTTTCCAATTTACTTGAAATAGTTTTATTTACTCTAAAGTAAGATGGTGCTTATGTTGCCAGTGACGGGCTCTGCAGCTCCATCATCACAAAAAATGCTGTCAGCACAGTATTAGAGAATAAAAAGCTAACAGGTGGAAGTCGGGTAAAGCCAGCAGCTTGCACAGATGGCAGTGCAAAAACCTTAACTTTATTCTTCTTGGGGCGTGCTTTGTATTTCTATACTCTTGCTAATGTGGCACGGAGCTACTATAAGCTAGGCTCTTTTGATCCATACTCGTGGGAGAGGCAACCCTAGAATTTCATTTTAGCGATTTGGTTTCAGCATCTGTTTCATCCTCCCATGAAATCTGTTATCCGCTTTGCTAAGGAGTAACACAATAGGTACTAAAGATCAGTGAACTAGTCTAAAGGCTCAGTTCAATAAATGTTTATTGCTTCCCCTTACTGTGTATATAACACTGGGGTTATAAAGATGATAACAGCACAGTTCCTCCTAGCGTAGCCAAGAGAGACAAAGACAAAGGCAGCCTGGGCTGAGGTTGAGACACTGCCTATGCCTCATAATATTTTTGGAAGAAATTAATCAAGTGCTAGATTTCTTGAACTCTACCAACAATCTATTTTGGCAAGACAGGTGGAGATGGAAAGCCAAATGGGCAAATAGGAAGAAGGGGGAAACTTGGTGGTGGCGCTGTGTTATAATTATAGGAGAGTGAAGGGAACTTTTTCTATTGAAAACTTTCGTACTCATAGAAAAGTTAGAAAAATAGTACGAGTTCCCATATACCCTTTACATGGATTTAACAATGGTTAACATTTGGTCACATTCATTTGCACTGTGTGCAGTAGTTTTGAACTGTAAAGTGAGTTGCAGACAGGACATTTCACCCCTCAGTTGTTTACGGGCATGATCACACCCTTAAAATAAACAATAATCCCATAATGTCATCTAATATAGAATCCATAGTCACATTTCCCTAGTTGTCCCAAATATGTCTTTTGTAGATTTCTTTTCCTCCCCAGTTCACGATTCGATCAAGGTTCACACATTGCGTTTAGTTGTTGTGTCTCTTGGTCTCTTGGGATTTCTATTTTTGTTTTGCTTTGTTCCATGACATTGGATTTTTGAAGAATTTAAGGGGGTTATATTGGAGAATATTCCTTATGTTGGATTTATCTGCTTATATCTTCATGAATAGATTCAGGTTAAACATTTTTGGGCAAGAATCTCACAGATAAGTGTTGATGTAGTGTAACAACGTTAAACAGAGGGTTCAGGGAATTCATGGGTGTATATGTGTGTGTCTATCAGTATTCCACTGGGGGGAAGGGTTTTAGTTTTATCAAACTTTTAAAGATCCTGTGAGTCCCCGAAAGTTAAGAATTGGGGTAGACAAGGAGTAAGTCATTATGAGCAGAAGTTAATAGGTCTTCAGTTTACAGTTAAATCTTCTTAAACCATTAGATATTTTGTGCATTTTTAAACAGTATTTTCACTTGTATTTTTTTTTAAAGTAATGCGATACGTGGTAAAACCTTCGAATAATACAAACATATTTCAGACTGAAAAGTGTCCTCCTACTCCAGTTCTCCAAGTCCGCTGTCCTTCTTGGCAAAGGTAACCTGTATTCCTAGTTTCTTGAGTGTCCCTGCAGATAGTCTATATATGTGGGTATGTATAGTCTTATTTAATTATTTTACACAAGTGGGAGAATTTTGCAGAGGAGGTATGCCATAAGTGAATGTGACTCAAATCAACTGTATATATCTGAAGTGAAAAAAAAGTCCACTGCATATACTTGGAAAAACAACAACAACAACAACAACAATAATACCCAAACAAAAGAAACTAAAGCAGGAGGAATCAGTGCTGGTGATCTCACCTGCCATTCCACTCAATGCCTGAGCAGGAAATGGACACATCCACCCCTGTTCCTTCCGCTGGACTCACTCTCAGCACCTGCACAGCCTGCACCCAGGGTGAGGCTGCCTTTTATTTTTATTATACTATGGCAACAACACTTAACATGACATTTACCCTCTTAACAGATTTGAAAGCGGGCAATACAGTATTGTTAACTGTAGGCACAGTCCTGAACTTGGTCACCGTGCATTACTGAAAATTTATACCTGGTGATAAGCAACTTCTCCTTTCCCCTTCCCCCATGCCCTGGAACTTCCATTCTATTCTCTGAGTTTGACTATTTTAGATACCTCATAGAAATGGAATCATGCTATATTTGTCCTTCTGTGATTGATTGGCTTGTTTCACTTAGTGCAATGCCCTCAAGTTTCATCCATGTTGCAAAATTTCCTTCTCTTTTATGCCTGGCGAGAGGTTGGCTTCTTTTTTTTTTTTCAAATATTCCCCAAATCTAGTTTATTATTTTTATTTTGATAGATCTAATGCTCCAAATCTAATGCAGTCAGGAAGTTTGTGTAAGTTATTCAAAAGCACAGTCAAACATAAACACCAATTGCAAATTACTATCTTAGGAATTAAAAATATAGAGACAAAGGGAGAGTTACAAGTAAATAGTTACAAAAAAGCAATCAGCATATTTTCATGTACCTGTTAGCCATTTGTATGTCTTCTTTGGGAAAATGTCTATTCAAGTCCTCTGCCTATCTTTTAATTGGATTGTTTGATTCTTTTCGCTATTGAGTTGTATGAGTTCCTTACATGTTTTGGGTATTAACCCTTATCAGATAGATGGTTTGCAAATATTTTCTCCCATTCCATAAGTTGCCTTTTCATTTTGCTGGCTGCTTCTTTTGCTGTGCAGGAACTTTTTAGTTTGATGTAGTCCCACTTGTTTATTTTTGCTTCTGTTGCTTGCACTTTTGCTATAATATCCTAGAGGGGTTGGCTTTTAAGACTGTATCTGTCACGCAGCATGGCCCCTAACTGATAGCCAGCTTCATCTGATGTGCAACTGAAGAACTAAAAATGCCTTTCAATGCCATAGGAAACACTTGCTCTGTGCAGGATTTACCAAGAGAGGTTTTGTGAGCCCCCAAACTGACATTGCTCCAAGGGGTCTTCCAGGGACCTTTGGACTGTGCAATTCCAGCCTTACTGACTTGAGAGCGAGTGTAAGGTGGGCTCCCCCCTCCTCCTTCAGCTCTGTGCTTTTTAAAAAGTTAACAGGATATCTTGTTGTTCCACACCAGCATACAGAGACCTGCTTTCTTCTTTAGAATAGCTACATAGTAATTCCATTACATAAATGTATCAGAGTTTGTTCAAAACCAGTCCTCTACTGATGAATACTTAGATTGTTTTCAGACTCTTGCTATTACTATTATAATGCTGCAAGGAATAATGTGTCTTTTTATAATAATACATTTTGGGGAGCTTGCATGACCAAGTGACCATAGGAGAACAATTAGAATACTTCTGCTATATTTATTGAAAATAAGGACACTGTTTTCTTTTCTGGTTACCTTTCTATTGAAACCATTTTGACCCTAATTCCTATGATTTTGACTTTTCAAAATTGAGTTTAAAAGATATCAATTACCTTTTTAAAAATCCCAATTAGCGTAATTTAAAAATCCACTTAATGGCATTAGGATTTCAAAAGATAGCTTATTATTTCTAGTAGTTAGTGTTTATTCAACAAATATTTCTTGAGTGCTTTATGTACCAGGGATAATGTTAAGGGTTTGAGATTTTATGCCTGCTAGTATCATTGGAATTCTGCTGAAATTTAAGACTAAGAAGTATTTATTTGATAATTGCTTATTTATTCCATTAAGTTTATAACAAGACTTTTCTATACCGGTGAAGAAGAAAGGAGGGGGAAAGTAACATATTGATATTTGTATTAAAAATTGTATTTTAAGCTATTTCCAAGGTAGCAGCTGTAGAAACTGGTTTCTTTCTTTCCTTTAAAAAAAAATGACTATATTGAATATTATGGCTTAACGTCAAATGGTTTTGGAAGATTTGAGTGTCCTAGATTCTAGGATGAAGTTTTCAAAATATACCACATTATAAACTATTTTCTGTTCAGCGGTATAGCTAATCACAGATTAAGGCTGTAAATCTAATACACGTAAATGGATACCAGATATTTAATTGCAATTGATATATGCTTCCCTTAACTTTATAGAGCAGATAATTACAGTCTTCATTTACTCAAATAATGTCTATGTATTAAAATTATTTTATTTTAAAGTTTTTGAATGGGTTATACATGCATCTAATATATAATTTAAAACTGCTACAAAAGGCATCTAATTCTGTTCCACAGAGCCAACCAATATAGCCAGTTTCTTCTGAGATGTTCAGGGCAGACCCTGACAATTATATGTTTGCCTTTCTCCCTTCCTCCATCCCTTCCGTCCATCTCTCCCATCAGTTTTAATAATTGGTATGATCAATCCTTCCTCATTCTTCTTTTTATTTTTCCCTAGATGCTTTTTCCTGGCTCTTATTGCTTATTTAGTTTTATATAGGAACTTAAAAATCAACTTGCCTAGTTTGAAAAAAATCCTACTAACAATTTTGGGAGTGGGAGGCCCAATATTCATAAATTAACTTCTGAAAGAATTGACATCTTAAGATGCTGAGTCTTTTAAACCAAAAACATGATATGTCTTTCCATTTGTTTGAGTCTTTTAAAAAATAACTATCGAGTTTATCTTGAGGAATTTTAACCTTTTTGGGTTTTTTTTGGTAAATAGAGTGATTTCTTCTACTAGATCTTCCGGATGTTGTTTGTATGTATGAAGACTATTGATTTTTCCATATTATGTTTTTCAACACACTGGAGTCTTCATTGTTTGTAATAGTTTTTCAGCTGATTCTCTTGAGTTCTCCAGCTAAACAAATATTTTATCTATACATACTTTCAGAACAATATTAAATTATGGTGATGTTAAGTTGTATGGCTAGTGACAACTTATTTCTGTGCACATTTTCAAATAAAGTCTTTCTGGCTAACTACTTAATTGAAAAGCAATATAAACTGTTAAATATGAAGACAAAACAAAACATCCAAACTTACAGTCACCACAAAAACAAAACCAACAACCAACCAACAAAAACTGTTCTCACTTGCAATTGCCTATGAATCAGACTTATCTCAATTTAGTGAAAACAAAACAACAAAATGAAATTTTGAGATACTGAGGTTAAGATTTGTATCACTATCATGAATAAACACCAATTTCAATTTTTTTGTGTTCCTTAAAATTCACCATTTTCATTTATTAATCTTATAATAAAAACATGTAACAGGGCTTCCCTGGTGGCGCAGTGGTTGAGAGTCCTCCTGCCGATGCAGGGGACACGGGTTCGTATCCTGGTCCGGGAGGATCCCACATGCCGCGGAGTGGCTGGGCCCGTGAGCCATGGCCGCTGAGCCTGAGTGTCTGGAGCCTGTGCTCCGCAACGGGAGAGGCCACAACAGTGAGAGGCCCGCGTACCGCAAAAAAAACAAAAACCAACAACAACAAAAAAATATGTAACAAATTTGAACCAATGAAATATTCTAATAACATATTGCTTTTATTATCTGTAGCTTATGTTGTAGAGCCACATGAGATTTCATTTGCAAACTGAGTTTAGTTGACAAGAAAAATGGGAAATACTGGAATTACTTCTCTTGCCTCTCACTTTACTGGCATAGAGCTTATCATGGTGTCAGTGTCAGTAGGTCAATGACCCTACAGTCTCCGTCTTTTGTGCTGGAAATAACTGCAGAGAGGGAATCTTAGACTCCTAGGAGTGAAATTCTTAACAATCCCAATTGTTTGCTTACCTGCAATGAAGGAATTGTTAAGATAAAGCAGGGTGGAACTTGACCTACCCAGGCATATCTTTCATTTGAATATGAAGGAAATGATTCATTGACGCTCAACCAGAAAGACCTTGCCTGGAAAACACAGCTCAGTATTGTGTAATCAGGCATTTGAAAACAAAGTGTACGAGAAAATAATTTGGAAATCAATTCCCATCCTTTTCTCTTATTAGTTTAACTATTTGTTTGCGTTAATAGTAGAAATCGCCAATGTGTTTTGTTTTGCAGTTTATTAAGTGTATTCGCAGTAAACTTGTGAGGTGGTGAGGTAGGTATCATCACTCATTTTACAAGTGAGGAAAGTAAAGCTCACACTTGGCCCAGGGTTGCGTGGGCAGAAAGTGGCAGAGCCAGGAATTACTAAATCTAAGTCTGCCTTGGAGGTGGGAGGGCATGGATTATATAACTACATCTTCTAGAAACTTCTATCATGCTTCGATGGAATGAGCATAATAGTCATTTTGCAGTGTTGCTATAAAAATGAAATGAGAAAATGTAAGTAAAACATCTAGGTCAGTATTTAACATATGCCTGGTTTCGGTACATATTTATTTCATTTACTTTTTAGCTCTTTACTCTCAGTGCCATGTTTATAGTTCTATAGCTATGGCCTTCATCAGCATATTAAAATTTCCACTGCCTAATTCCCATATACGATAATAGTAAATTAGGGTATTACTATGTTGAATCCTCCATATAATACTTTTCCAGGAATTAACTTACAGCAAGTTTCTTTTGGTATTTTAGTTACTAACGTCTTCCCCCACTTTGAGGCAAAGGGCCAAGAGTATTTTGAGGGGATTAAGATGAACTTACAATTTATTGAATCAGGCCATTAAACAAGAGTCAGAGTGAAGTTACAATACAAAGTGACACATCTAAAAAAGTGTCTAAAAAAGTGTCACATCTAAAGTGACACATTAAAAAAAAGTGGGCGTAAACAAAATCATAAAAATCCATTTATCTGCCAACACATTTATGTAAGAGATTACACTACTGGTCAGGAATTTCCTGCTGTATGTCATTTTTTTTTTTTTCATGGAACTTTTCAATAGCTTGTAATGGGCTGTCGTGCTTCCTCTCCAGGCTTGGCTCTTATCACTGCCACTCAGATATTCCTTCCTACTCAGTTTGGAATGTTCTGTGACACTTATGAGTGAGTGCATCTATTTTTTAACGATTAGAATGTTGATTTATATCACAGGAGACTCATCATTTCTGCTTCCCCACACACAGGGCTGTGGTAAGAATTTACTCTTCAAGCATACATTTATTATTTGAACCTCCAGGAAAAGGATGCCATAAAATCAAAAGCCACATGTGAATTTTATAAGAAATAATTTCCTACTAAAATAATAGGCAAAGGTAGCAATTAAGAAAATTTTCTGGGCAAGTGAGGAAACACATTGGAGTGTTTCTAATTATGTAGAAAAGACCAAGTAAAAGGGACAGCACTGTGGAGAGAATATTTGATGTGAAGCAGAAAACCAGAGCTTGAGACCAGGCTCTGCCACCTACAATATGAGCACGTGCAAGACACTTAGGGCTGCCCAGTCTCATTTCCTTCAGCTGTAGAAATGTGTACCGTATCATTGCTCTTAATCCCTGATTTATTTTATTAGGACAAATGAAACACTTCAGAAAATCTTAGTTTACAAATGTGGTGTAAAACTACTCAATGTGGTTGGATATACAAATTAAATCTGTAGCTATTTCAATGTTTGTACAAGTAATTGGCAAATAGAAAGTAATATAAAAGAAATAAGTAAATGTAATGTTCTCTAACTTTCAATGGAGAAACATGGTTTTATGTTTTATCTTAAAAAAATAGATTCACCAGTAGCTGACTCAGTGAATTACTTAGGCCCCTAAACCTCAACCAACTTCAATCTTCTTTTCTTTTTATCAATTCTGCATCAACAGTCTGCCAGCAAAGAGAAAAAAATTAATATTTTCTCAATATGACTTTTACGTCAGTGGTATCCAACTGATGTCAATTGTATCAAATCAGATATTTGGATCATATCAGATAAATTGATACCTAAGATAAAATTTCAGGTATAAATATTATACAGGCATAAATATATATATATTTATATATATAAATATATATATATAAAATATAGATAATATTATACAGGCATAAATATTAAAAAAATCTTTAATGACTTTTCTTCTTGACTCTAAAAATGGGATTAACTTCAGCAGTTAAAACGTTGGTAAATACAGGGACTGTATTGGAAAACTTCACTATGCTAATAGATAAAAGGAGAACATGAACTAGAGACATATATGTTTGGAAAAGAGATAGCAAAATTTTCGATGGCAAAATTTTCACTATCTGTGGGTTACATGATTGTCTACTTGGTAAAACTAGAAAATCAGTTGCAATAATCCCAGAAACAGTAAGAGAATTTAGTAAGAAGACAGGTTAAAATTAAGTACACAAAACTCAATAGCTTTTTTCTATACCAAACATTACCAGTTTAAAAATATAAGGGAGAAAAGAATTCCATTCTCACTAGAACATAAAGTCCATGAGGGCAGAGAACAATTTTTGTTCATTGCTGCATTCCCAGCTCCTAGAACACTGCCTGGCACATGGGAGACAACAAGAAACATTTATTGAGTAAATGAATGAATAATAACAAAAACATCACAGAATGACTGGGAACAATATTAATATGAAATTCGTAAGGCCTTTACAAAGAAAATCATTAAACTACACTGAGGGACATAAAAGAAGACTTGAAAAAATAAAGAAATAACTGGATCTTACTTGGAAGTATTCAAGGCTGTACAGTTGTCAATTCTTCCTAAAATAATCTATTTATTCAACATTAGGCCAATCAACCTGGTCAACTTAATACTCTATTTCATGGAAGAATGGTTGTATAAAAAGAACTAGTGAATTCTCAAAAAAGGGGTAATGGTTGTATGTAGTATGTTTCTCTCAACCGGATAGTCTTTCATTCAACAAATTTTTTTCAGAATCAATTCTGTGCTTGGCAGTGTTCCAGGCACAAAAGTGAATACAAGAGAATAAAATCCTTGTTCTCGTGAAACATCATTGCATGGAACTTAGTTTAGAGATACAGGCAATATGCAAATGACTAAGTAAAATACATAGGATGTCAGATGGTGATGTGTGCTAAGGAGAAGAATAAAGCAGAGACTCCGTAGTGGTGGGGTGCAGGGCAGGGGTGAGGGTAGAGGGAAGCTGCAGTTGTAAATAGGGTGCTTGGGAAGGATCTCACAGAAAAGGTGGTATTTGAGTAAAGACCTGCAGGAGGTGAGTCATGAGATTATCTGAGATATTAAAATCTACAGTAATTAAAACAGTGTGGTCTTAGCTTCAAAGAGCCACGGAAAGAAAATGAAACAAAGTACTGAGTTCAGGAATTTGCCCAAATATGTATGAAGATTTAGTGTGTGATAAAGTGGCTAAAAAGGATCAACTGTTTATAAACGGTACTAGAATAACTTGCAAGCCATTTGGAAAAAAATAAGTTGACATTCTACCTTATACAGACAAAAATTACAAATGGATAAAAGACTTCAGTGTTGAAAAACATACATTAAACTGCTAGATGAATATTTAAGTAAAATTTTTTTTAATGCTCTTTGACTGGAGAAAGCCTGCTAAAACACGATCACAAGGTCAGAAAACAAAATAGAAGGTCCACAGAGTTCACCATATAAAAGTTTAGTGTGGCAAAAACAAAACAGAATAAACCAAAAAATTCAAAATCCCCACCCACAAAAGTTACATTTTTTTTTGAAAAAGAACATACATCACAGAAACACTGAATTTCCTTATTTTCTTTTGTTCACCCTTCCTGAAATTAGTATATACATTTAATGTGATAATGTTTCTTTCCCCTTGCTCTTAGGAGTGCTTAAATTGATAGTACATATTCTAATAAACTGCCTATTGGAAAGCAGAAATGAGGTATATAAAGAGCAAAAATATTTTTTTGCCAACAGCAAAAGTAAAAAGAAAATGAGCACAATTCACAAATAAAGAGTTAGGAATATCCAATAAAAGTGAAAAGATGTTTAACTTCTTGATCAAAGAAAGGTAAACTGAAACACATTGAGATGCAATTTATAAGCTGTTGGGTTGGTAAGGTTGAGGAGGATTAATTATGAGAGAAAAAGGGGAAACAGCATTCTCATTTACTCCTAATGGGAGAGTAAATTTGTATAGTCTTCCTTCAGAACTAAATATGTTCATGCCTTATAAATTTTCTTAGATTTTTTTGGCCTAGATATAATTAAACAAGTGATCAAAGACATATGTATGATGATGTTTATCTCAGCATCATTTGCAATAGTAAAAAATTGGAAATGCCCTTGATGTCTATTAATAGACGAATGGTTAAATAAGCTACAGTATATACAGAGTATGGAATACTATGCAATTTATTATTTATTTATATGGAAAGACGTCTATAACAAATTTTTGATTAAAAAGCAGACTACAGGGCTTCCCTGGTGGCGCAGTGGTTGAGACTCTGCCTGCTAATGCAGGGGATGCGGGTTCGAGCCCTGGTCTGGGAGGATCCCACATGCCGCGGAGCAACTGGGCCCGTGAGCCACAACTGCTGAGCCTGCGCGTCTGAAGCCTGTGCTCCGCAACAAGGGAGGCCGCGTTCGTGAGAGGCCCGCGCACCGCGATGAAGAGTGGCCCCCGCTCGCCGCAACTAGAGAAAACCCTCGCACAGAAATGAAGACCGAACACAGCCGAAATAAATAAGTAAATCAATAAATTCCTACCCCCCTCAAAAAAAAGCAGACTACAACAGTCATTTTAGAAGACAGTTTGGCAGGTTTTTACAAAGCTAAACATGGGCTTATCATACGACCCGGCAATCACACATCTAGGTATCTATCCAAAGGAGTTGAAAACTTACGTCTGCACAAAAACCTACACATGCCTATCTATAGCAGTATTACTCATAGTCGCCAAAAAAGTGGAAGCAGCCAAGATGTCTTTCAGCAGATGAAAAGATACGTTAACTGTAGTATATCCAGACAATGGAATATTATTCAGCAATTTAAATAAAAAGAGCTATCACATCTTAAAAAAGACAGGAAAGACACAGAGGAAACTTTAATGCATATTGCTAAATGAAAGAAACTAATCTGAAAAGCTACATGCGGTATGATTTCATCTATATGACATTCTGAAAAAGGCAAAACCGTGGAGACAGAAAAGATCAGTGGTTGCTGGGGGCTGTGGGAAAAGTGAGGGAGAGATGAATTGGTGGAGCACAGGGGACTCTTAGGATAGTGAAACTATTCTGTATGATACTCTAATGGTGGATTCATGACACTATGCATTTGGTAAAACCATAAAAGAGTGAATCCTAATGTAAACTTTAGTTAATAACAATATATCAATGTTGTTTCATCAGTTGTAACAAATATACCACACCAATGCAAGATGTTAATTGCAGGGGGAATGGGTGTGTGTGGGGAGGAATGAGTGTATATGAACTCTCTGTACTTTCCGTGCATTGTTTCTGTAAACCTAAAATTGCTCTAATAAAGTCTGTTAGTTTAAAAGAAAACAGACTATGAAGAACATGTAAGTTTGATTCTCTTTTTGTAGTGTGTGTGTGTATGTGTGTGTGTGTGTGTGTGTGTAGGGGAATGTACAGAAATAAACTCAGAAGGACTGCATTAAAATGTTAACAGTGGTATCTGCCATTGGGAGGTTTTCTAGTGATTTTTGCTTTTTAATTGGTGTCTTTCTGTACTACCTAAATATTTTACAGTAGTTTTTATAATCAGGAATAAAAAAGTATTTTTGTTTTGAAGAAAAATAAGATAACAGCAACAAACTAGAAAAGGAAAACTGACAACAAAAAGAAAGGAAAATTAAAAGTAAGATAAAAATAATCCATAATCCCACCACCTAGAGATAACCACTATTAGTGTTTAGTATATATGCTTTCAGGCTATGATAAAATATGTACTATGTGAATATATACATATTACATGTAATTTTACAACACAACTATACTTTTCATATAATTTTGTTCCTTTTGTATTAAGCTTACTTTATTAGTGTTAACATTTACCACGCTCTTAAAAATCTTTTGAAAGCATCACTTTAGAACATGTTGCATATTATTCCATCCGAGGATATACTATCACTTCCTGAATACTTAGAGTTCCCCCCCCCCAATATTTTGATGTTATAAATAACATTGTGGATGAACATCATTATATAAAGAGTTTGTATTATGTCCTTGTTATTTCAGGACCAAAAATATTTCTCAGGTGATTCATAGAGATCAGTTCAAATACAAGTACAGGCTTGGGGCTCTCTAGAGTTTAGTAGAATAGTATTTAACAGGGCCTTTGTAGTCTCTGATTTGGTGTCACTATGGCACAATATTTTTATCTAAACAGAATAGGTACTCAATCATGGTTTGTTGATAATATTTAAATCTCATTTAGCAGCAAATTCTGGTGTGTTACATACTGTCATACTTACCTACCCAGCTCTACGCAGAGTCAAGATTTTGGTAATTATCTGGTTATTTTGTCGAGGCAGGTACCTGGTAATTGATGTTTTAAAGCATCACTTTTCCTCCCTGAATTACTGGACAGTGAAATCATGGAAAATTAAACAGTAGCCAACATAAGACGTACATATTTGGAGATAGTTAGATTTTTAAATAGTTTTACTATTGAGGTTTTTTTCTTGTCAAATATTATTTATGAAGAATGTTAAGGGCAACCAGAGAGGAAAAATGCCACAGAGAACAATTCCCTTGGGTTGAGTCTAGGAGGTTCATGTTGT
Source organism: Leucopleurus acutus (assembly GCF_964270905.1). Taxonomy (NCBI): domain Eukaryota; kingdom Metazoa; phylum Chordata; class Mammalia; order Artiodactyla; family Delphinidae; genus Leucopleurus; species Leucopleurus acutus. The sequence continues at coordinate 38,311,640 of NC_139152.1, forward strand.
ATATTAGCTACCTCTTATCAGCGACACCATTTCTTCTTTTAGTAAAACAAAGCAAGATTTCTTTTTATACATTTGACCTATTTGAGTTATTTATTGGTATCAGAGAGGTCGTCCCTGATGTATGTTTATTCATATCTTTTCAGAGTACACGGTTCAAAGTTCAAAGTACAAACTTCTTTTGGTACTGAAGGAATTGTCTACAGAAACCTATGGCTTGAGAGTATTCCCTTTAACGATAATTTTATTGATCATTGTGGATTGGGGGATTAGCTGAGTCTGTGCCTAGAGGCCAATTTGGAGGAGGGGACGAAAGGGATGGAGTATAATGTGAATGGGGTACAAGTGGAGGAGGGCATGTGGGCTGTTTGGAAATTGGGGCTCGAGAGCAGCTCGAAGGGTGTGAACGCTGCTCCTGAGGTTTCCTGTGCTTTTCCTGCTCTGCGCTAAGTGCTCTGCATACATCTTCTCATTATTCTCCGTAACAAGACTGTGAGGGGGCAGATATTATTATCTGTATTTAAAAATGAGGAAACTGGGGCTTCCCTGGTGGCGCAGTGGTTGAGAGTCCGCCTGCCGATGCAGGGAACACGGGTTCGTGCCCCGGTCCGGGAGGATCCCACATGCCGCGGAGCGGCTGGGCTCGTGAGTCATGGAAGCTGAGCCTGCGCGTCCGGAGCCTGTGCTCCGCAACGGGAGAGGCCACAACAGTGAGAGGCCCGCGTACCGCAAAAAAAAAAAAAAAAAAAAAAAATGAGGAAACTGGCTCAGAGAGATTTAAGTAAATAACTCAAGTTGTCGCAGCTGGTAAACAGGAGAGTCGGGATTCCAACTCAGGGATGTTTGGACTCCAAGCCTATGTGTGGTACCATGACGCATATGCCCGTCAAGGAACCTGACATTACAGTAATTTCCCCCAATTTGGCTTTGGTGAACTGCCCAGAATTTTTTTTAACACAAGTGGCACATGCTTCAGTTTATTTTTATTCAAAGATAAGAGTCTGTAGAGAGATGTAGGTGCTTTTGTGGCTTGTTGAAGTTTATTCTGTATTTAGCCCTTGTGTGCATCAGAACGACTTTATGAGTTGAAAATAGACTCCTTAATTCCTGCGTAGCGTTGGGAAAATGTACTCTGTAAATTTCTAATTTCTCTTTTTCTTGGAGTGGGGTAATTTGCATTTATCTCTATTCGTATGTTTTTGGCAGTAACCAAAGACTTCAAGTATTAGACATCGGCGAGTTACTGCATATGATTTTCTGTATTGTATGGGAGAAAAAAAGTGGTCTGGGGGACAGATGAGGGGAACAGGACAGAAATGGACTTGTCCTCTCTGAACTTACCTCCTAATGGGAAGAGGCAGAAAATAAATAATTAAGCAAATAAAGAAACACAATAACAGGCCAAGAAAACCATTATGTAAGAGTCCTTGGGAGGACTCTCTAATGGATGGATAAGACTGATGGTTAACTTATATCTGTTTCAAGGAAGAGAAGTAATGTTTATTGAGTACCTCAGTTTCAGCTAGCTTATCTGTATTATTTCATTTAAATCTTATAATAACCCTGTGAGTAGGTCCTTGTGAGTAGGTCCATAGATGAGAAAATTTGAAGGTCACAGCAATCAACTAACTCCCATTATCCAGCTGGCATATTGAAGAGTGGACTCTTAATTCTAACCTCCTATTTCTTCCTCATTCCTAACAATCTCTCTCTCTCTTTTTTTTAATTTATTTATTTAATTAATTTATTTTTGGCTGCATGGGGTTTAGTTGCTGCACGTGGGCTTTCTCTAGTTGCAGCAAGCGGGGGGCTACTCTTCGTTGTGGTGCACAGGCTTCTCACTGCGGTGGCTTCTCTTGTTGCGGAGCACAGGGTCTAGGCACACGGGTTTAGTTGCTCCGCAGCATGTTGGATCTTCCCGGACCGGAACATGGGTCCCCTGCATTGGCAGGTGGATTCTTAACCACTGTGCCACCAGGGAAGCCCCTAACAATCTCTTTTTAAGTAGGAAAACCATGTATCTTTCTATCTACCCTCATCTCTACACATCCTCTGTTATGCTATTTTTTAGGTGATAAATTATTTTAGAATAAAGTTACATTTCAGCTTTCCCTTCCCCGTAAGGGCAGTACTCTTTAGTAAGCAAAACACCGAACTTAAGTTCTGGAGAATTACCTTCAAACCACAGTTCTGCTACTTGAGAGCTGTGTGATTTCTGGCAAGTCACTCAACCTCACTGAGCCTCTGTTTTCAGGTTTGACGATCTCAAATTTTGAATGAGTGGGGTATGGCTTAATGAATATTACTACACTTTGCACACTGATATTGCACGCTGATATGACTTCTCTCCCTGGTGATGTGTACAAGGGTTTGTATAACTCAGGTCATTCCTCAGGGTGGTGGCTCAGAGCCCTTGGACAACTAAAGACCTGAATCCCTGGGTCTGTGGAAGGATCTCCGTTTCCTCTGATTCTCACTCTCAGTAATTTTTCAGTCTGGGGAAAAGTTTGCCTGTGGTTCACTCTGCCCTTGAGGGTAAAGGGGGCTCAGAGTGACTTCAAAGTTTCCTCAGTGAAGGTGGAAGCACCAGGAATGAGCATTTTCTTTTTCTTCATCTGCCTGGCTAAGTGTAGCTGTAATAGATTACAGTTCAGGAGGGCAACTACTTTGGAAGAAGCCTGGAAAGTGATTCAATTTCAAGTCACAAGATCAATTATGTAAGGTTCTAGAACGACAGATATTGAGTATTACAGCAGATCCGTGGCACAGGTTCAGAAGGTGATTCAGGATGTCTCTTTCCTTAGACATTAAAGCTCATTACCTGAAAATTACTCAGCCTTGGCCCTTAGGGAAATCTTAAGTGCCCAGCCCAAATGGCATAATCCTATTCGAAATACCAAGATCTTATGATAATGAACAATGTAGAAAGAGAAAGGGCACTTGTCTGGGTTAACGCTAATCAATTTGATAATTTCTAACCAAGAGCACACATCTCTAGATAACTATATGTCTGTTATATCAGGAATCTGTGGACTTTTAATTGTGTGCTGAGAGCAAATCGTCTCAAGAGAACTAGGCAGTACGTAGAAAAAGGGGAATAAATTCTCACTTCGTAATGTTCTTGCCTATAAATACTCTCAGACCGAATGGACTCCATTTGATGACAATTTCTATTCTTGCCTGCAAATTGGGAATATTAAATCCTACCTCCCAGGGCTGTGATGCAGGTAGCATGAGATCAGGTAAAGACCTCACATGCTGTTTGGCACACAGCGGGTGTGGAGTGAATGTCACACCTCCCCTCATGCCCCGTTCACTGCACATTTATCTGACGTCTGTTAGGTGCCAGGCTCTGTGCCTTACGAACCATACGGGAGATGTGTCAGCTTGTCCTCAACAAGCATGTGGTCTAGGAAGGAAGATGAAATGCATAAATAGACAACTCCTCGTGGGGTTTGAGGGAGTCCAAGAGATAGCACCCCTTTTCCTGGCTGAGTTGGGAACTGGGAGATTGGGAGAATGACCCAGGTGGGTTCTGGAGAATGTGGCCTGGATCTGTTAGCGCAGGGCACCCACTGGCCCTTCAGTCGGGCTCTGGGCGGATGTCCCCAGGTGCAGGCACTGGCAACCTAAAGAACCACAGCCTCCTGTGGGAAGCAGGATGTGCAGGAGGCTGGTCCGCAGGGTGGGCAGAGGGTCTGTGGGAGGTGGGCTCAGAGAGGGGGGTGGTATTTCCACCCCATGGAACCACGAGACAGGGGAAAGGTATCAGGAAAAACCCCCAATCAAGTGTATTCTCAATTTAAATTGAAGAACTGACGTTAATACTAATACCTCATTACTGGCTGATTTATTTTCTTCCCCAGTCCTGGCTCTGTGTCAGAATCACCTACAGAGATTTAAAAAGTTACAAATACCCTGCTCTACCTGTGGGGATTCTAAATGGGAGGGTTGGGGATGGGGCCCAGACAACTGCATTAAAAAAACGACCTGGCCTTTCATAGGTCACTCTGACTCATGCAGGGTTTTGACACACAACATTGAGCAATGGTGGGCATGTTTAATCTTAAAAACAAAACAAAATAAAACAAACTATTAGAGAAAGACCAACACTCATTGCATTGTGCTTCTATGAGAATAACACCTTCAGATTTATTTGATTGTTTGCCCAAACAGGTAAGAGAAGCTCAAGGGAGTCGGCAGATAAAAAGGTTAAGTACTCCTTCTTCTGCATAGTTTTGTGTAGAAATGAACCACAGATTTAGTTTTGCTTATCTTTGTTCTGTATTTTGTGTGATCGAAGCCCTCATTTCAAAAGGTGGTCTTCCCTCGAAAGATAAATGGGAATATAACAGATTCTGTTGCAGCTTTACGTAACTGTTAGGGCCTATTATGTGCTACGTACTGTGCTAGGTAATCTCATGTATGTTTCCTCAAGTGAGAAAGTTAGGCTATAAATATCGTAGGATTAATGAAGACATTGTGAACTGGTGAGACTGTTCAGGCACCATGACTTCATGAAAGTTTATCTGCACATGATACTCCGTATCACATGGTGATGCTGGGCATGTACACATCACTGAATACACGGAAAATTGGTTCAACTTTTTAAACATACATTTGATTATGTATCTTAAGAACTAGAACTATGTAACTGTTCTTACCGTTTCACTCATTAATCCAATTTCTGGGAAGTATCTTAAGGAAATTTTTTTTTAACTAATATGCTATAGGTAAGAAGAGAATAATTACTCTATTTTTAAATTACAGCAACAGTTGGGAATTGCAGAAATATTAATCATTAAGGAAATGATAAGTAAATTATTACATAATGACTTAATTAAATGTTATATCGACCCTTAAAACTGATCATTATAAAGTCTATGTAGCAACGGGTAAAATGCTTATGATGAAATGCCAAATGAAAAAATATGTGCCAGGATATCATATAAAAGTTATTCACTAGCACTGCCAGGGAATGTGACGGTGGCAAGTGGTTTGTGTGTTGAACTAGCAGAATTTGGAGTGGTTTTTCCTTTGTGGATGTGGTAGACAGATCTTGTTCAGCTTACCCGGCAACCCTTCCCACCCTACATGGAACCAAGAGGGAAAAGGTAATTCCCACCTCTGGGTAATGAACTGGGATGACGTATGCCTGGAGCTGTTGGCAGTTTTGCCCTTTTTTGCCTCTGCCAAATGGAGAACACTTGCCCGCAGTAAGAGATGATCAAAAGCTAGACAGATCGGGAGTCAGAGAGATGGACGTGTGGATGCCTAGAGAAAGGAATAAATAGATTGATAGACTCACCTGATGAGTTTGTCATTTATGTGAGCCCACAAAATTCCTTTATAAATCTTATACCAGTTATCCTTCTGTCAGTAACTGAAAGAATTCTGACAGTAGAATCGATTTGATTTTAAAAAGTTCTTATTCTGTGTTAGAATTTGTCAAGGTTGTCGTTTGTTTGTTTTTAAATAAACCTTTTAACTTTCTGAAGTCACTGGAACATTTTGTACTTGTGTGTAAATACTGCATTTGTGAATCATTTCCCACTACATTACTGATAGACTTTTATGCCCTATTGAACTGTCATTTCCTCCTGTGTCTCTTTCTCAGCTTTTCCTGCAACATTAGCCACGTTAACTGTTTCCCCACATCCTGCTTCTGACAATAGCTACCCTGAGAATGCTTTCCAAAGGGTGGTCTGAACTACAATGTGAATTCAAATCTGTACAAGGCAGGAATGTACGGGGAATTTTGAAATAAATCAACAAACATTAAATGAGCACCTACTTTATGCCAGGCACTGGGGTTACAACAATGAAAATAAAAGTAGACACAGCCCTGCCCTGAAGGTGCTTCTCTCTGTGGGTGAATACATCTATTCACAGGGGTAGGTGCATGGGAGGTCCACTCTGGGAATTTATTTAGCACTTATTACTCATTTGCTGAATATCTCTGCACAAAGGCAACGGGATAATAACCAACGCTTATTGAACTTTTACTCTGTGCCATACCTATATACACAAATTATTATTTTCTCCATTTACTAGATGAGGAAACTGAGATGCAATGAGGATACTTAATGTGCCCAAGTGGCAGAAGTGGATTTAACCCGAGGCAGTCTGGCAGACAACATTGGCTTACTCAATATTATAAGAAATCTGCTCAAAAAGGCTGGCTCTGGTCCTTAAATCAATTTTTCAATTTTTTTGAAACAAATTATTTAAACATTTTATTAAATTAAATTTTGGTGGTGAAGTTTCCAGATATCTAGCCAGGCTGAGACGAAGGAAAAGTCTCTTCTCACCTTTTTAGACTTTCAGCCATGAGAAAAATGATCTGAAAAAATGAGTCCATCTGTACATTCATCTACTGAGTAAATTTTGTAGGAAGCCCTCAGTTTGGGAAGCGTAGATGAAAAACAAACAAATCCTTAAAATATACCACAGTGTGGTAAGTCCTGTAATAAAGGAATTACAAAAGTGCTATGAGGGCACTGGGAGGTGGAGGGAGAGGAAGGGGACGAGGAAATGCATGGAACAGTTGACAAGTAAGCTGAGCATTGAAATATGAGTAGGAGTTCTTCAGTGGACACGGCAGCCGGGTGGGGGTGGTGCTAGAAGAAAGGCTCCTGGGGGAGGATCCCTTCTAAGCTCACTCAAGAGGGTCTTGAGGATTGCAAGTGGCTCTAAGTGCAGAACTAGAAAGATAGGTGGAAGCTGTGCAAGCTAAGGGAAAGCACTTGGACTTATCTTTGAGGTCAGGTGTATATAAACTCTTTCAACTGCATACACTTATGAGTAAAAGTAACTTGAGCATGTACTCTTCAAATAGGTAGTTCTTTAATAATTTATATGGACATTTAGTTACTTATATACATGAACTCTCATACTAGCTTGTTATATATCTTACAAAATACACAGAGGTAAGATTATATAGACAATATTTTAAACTTTTGCTCCCACAAAAATATTATTAAATATTAGCATGCGCAATGGGCTTGAAAATGTTACATATTTTTGAAAACTTTGGTTAAATACTTTGTGTTAGGGTAATTTAAAGGACTGGCTCTAAGTTCAGTTTAATTTTTAGTTTTTTTTTAAAATTTTGTTTCTGGAATAAATGATACTTTCTTTTCTTTTTTTTTTTAAACATCTTTATTGGGGTATAATTGCTTTACAATAGTGTGTTAGTTTCTGCTTTATAACAAAGTGCATCAGTTATACATATACTTATGTTCCCATATCTCTTCCCTCTTGCGTCTCCCTACCTCCCACCCTCCCTATCCCACCCCTCCAGGCGGTCACAAAGCACTGAGCTGATCTCCCTGTGCTATGCGGCTGCTTCCCACTAGCTATCTATTTTACGTTTGGTAGTGTATATATGTCCATGCCTCTCTCTCGCTTTGTCACAGCTCACCCTTCCCTCTCCCCATATCCTCAAGTCCGTTCTCTAGTAAGTCTGTGTCTTTGTTCCTGTCTTATAATTTTTAGTCTTAATCAAAACAAGGTACTTCACAAAGAGGCAGAGTTTCAACTGAAGAAGTGTTTGTTTGGCATGATTAACCAAATCGTGACACTATTTTTTTCAATCTCAAGCACTATGCTTAGGTTGTTCTTGAAATTTAATTAATAACTTTTTATGGGCTTCCTTGGTGGCGCAGTGGTTCAGAATCCTCCTGCCAATGCAGGGGACACAGGTTTGAGCCCTGGTCAGAGAAGATCCCACATGCCGCAGAGCAACTAAGCCTGTGCGCCACAACTACTGAGCCTGCACTCTAGAGCCCACAAGCCACAACTACTGAGCCCATGCACCACAACTACTGAAGCCTGCGTGCCTAGAGCCCGTGCTCCGCAACAAGAGAAGCCACCGCAATGAGAAGCCCGTGCACCACAATGGAGAGTAGCCCCCGTTCACCGCAACTCGAGAAAGCCCATGCCCAGCAACGAAGACCCAACGCAGCCAAAAATAAATAAATAAAATTAATAAATTAAAGAAATATATAACTTTTCATCTTCCCTGATGTCAATCAGTCAATCTTGCAAACTCTTTGGAATGTGTTGCAGTTTTGTATTTTTAACAGTTGGTTCAAACACATTGGTAATCTTTATCTGGGATATTTTAAAATAGGCTAGGAAATTCAGTTTCTAATTTTTTTTTTTTTAATGTTTAGATGGGAGAGTTTTTTGTTTTTTGTTTTCTTTTAAAGGGAACACATTCACATGATTTTAGCCATCAGTTCAATAATGATGGGGAAACTTTCCCCAACTGCATGAGTTATCTACTGCTGTGTAACAAAGTATCCCTAAAATTAGTGGTTTAAAACAGCAGACATCTATTATCTCATGGTTTCTGTGGTCAGGGATCTGGGAGTGGCTTTGCTGTGTTCTTTTGCCTCAGGGCTGCAGCTGAGGTGCTGGCCAGTCCTCCAGTCAGCTCAAGGCTGGGTTGGGGGTGAATCTGCTTCCAGGTTTACTCACATGCCTGTTGTCAGGCCTCGCTTGGGTCCTCATTGGCTATTGCAGAGACACTACTTCCTTGCCGGTGGTTTTCTCCATAAAGAGAGCCTAAGACGGAATTCACAGTCTTTTTGTAACAATCTCAGAGGTAACCCTATATTCTCTTTCTTAGAAGTGAGTCCCGAGGTCCAGCCCACACTCAAGGGGAGAGGGATGACCCAAGAGCATGAATACCAGGAGGAAAGGATGGGAAGGGGTGAGAGGGGAATCTCAGAGGCTGCCTACCACACCCATTTTCAAAACAGCAAATTAATTTAGAAACACGGTTACTTTCTCATTCACCGTTAAAATGTCATCTTTACCTTAAAGAGACCTGTTAAGCATATTTATTTTTCTGAAAATATCTGCATAATCCTGGCAGCCACTAGTCCTCACAGGAAAGGTCAGACAACTTGGGAGCCTTGTCATTTGCAAAAGAAAAACATGCAAGTCATCTTGTAGCTGGATAGCTCTTTTTAAGCATTTGGATACAAAATAACTAGCAGACTGGTATGGGTGTAAAATTTTTCATCTTACTTAAAAGAACTGCAAAGAATCTACTTTATGAAGGACTCAATTTTATAACCTAACCATCAATGGCATCTTATAGCCTGGAGAATGCAAATCATGACCATACACTGAAGGTGAAGAAATGAATGAGGATGCAGCATTGCCCCTTGTTTGTGGAATTCCCTTTCTTCTTTAGAGAACCTTAGATGTGTTAGGTGAAAGACAGACAGGGCAAGGGCCCCAGTGTCGTTTTATACATTCGATATTAATATACATTTAAATGACTTCCTAATTATATTCTTTTTAGTTTTGTGAAAGATGAAGAATATATAAATACAAAATTGCTAATATTGCTTTTTCTGTGCCACCATGGATCACCTAATGTACCTCTGGGGTGCACGCACACCACTTTGGAGAACTCTGCTCTAGACCAAGGATGCTTAACTCAAGATTTATTATTTATCCTGAGTGATTCGCTTTCAAGGAGTGAAAAAAAGTGACCAAAGCTCTAATCAAATGTCCCAAAACTATTAAGAACCTCTGCTCTAGGTCACGGGTAGCCACCGAAAAATTTTAAGGAGGACACAAAGAGATTTAAAGTTTAGGATGCTACTTGGGTAGCAGAGTGGAGGGTGGCTTGGAGAAGGTGAGCCTGGAGCACTGGAGAGCAGTAGCTGCCAGTCGCTCTGAGAGGCAAAAAGTAAGGCGGGAATAAACCAAAGCAATGCAAGTGCAGTAGAAAGGGGAGGCCTGTGGGTCCTGAAAATCTGCATGTTTCCTAGCGAAAGGGGTCATTAAGCCACTATTGAGCATGTGTTCATAAAGGCAGGTTAGAAAGAAAGTATGCTTCAAAAGGGAATTCTGAAATCAGAATTCAGATCTAAAGAGCTTCCTTCTTCTTGGTCCTCTCCTTTATATTTGACTTTATTATTACTGTTATTATGTTTCCTAGAAATTCAAGCTGGGACAGAGGGAGAGATTCAGAGAGATGATTTATCAATATTTTTTTAAAAATCTAGTAAAAAAAGTAATAGAAGAAGGGTATTTGGAAAGAGGGGCTATAGAATGATATTGGAGTTCCAAATAAATTTGCAGCCGGATAAACATTTTCTGTATTGGAAAATATAATTGATGTGAATTCTGCAGCTGCGCCTTCTTTAAGAAGGGCGCCATGTTTTTTAGTCCCGCCCCCGCTTTCTTCTAGATTTTTAATTTCTTTCTGTTGTGATCAGCATTACTTTGGTGTCGTCTAGGCTGTGCTGTATCTCCTGGCCAGTCTCCTGTCTCACATGATACAGGCACATTTTCACTGCTTCACGCCCCACCCAGCCCCTTCACCTACACCTTCTTAACGACTGTGGCGTTGCTGGGATTGTCCAGCTGAGCTAGAAATGTCATTTTCAGGGCGTTGTGGTCACAGTGAATTCCCAGGGTTGTGGTTGTGTTTTTTCGGAGGTTCAGGGAAGAAAATGAGGGGTGCAGGAGCAGTGGACGTCACCCTGGAAGGCACGCAGGACCCAGGAGAGGCAGCTCCGTTTCAGCAAGGGCACTCTGCCAGTCCCCAGGTGGCCTCCTGGTTCCTGAGGTCCAGACTGGCTCACCGTTCCAGAAACAACAAGTTGAACACACTGGCCTTTCCCCGCTGCTGCCTCCGTGGAGGCTGATGTTATTCCTGTGCGCGGGCCAGGCTTTCTCCCGGGGCCCAAGAATGAGGAGCCAGCGGGGCCAGCGGGGTCCTGGGAGGCCAGGCGGGTGTTGAGGTTGGCGGCTTCCTCTCCGCCCCCAGGCGCCTCCCCCCTGCCAGCCGAACGGTGTGGGGGAGGGGCAAGGTGGAGGGGATGGGGGAGGGGCAAGGTGGCGGGGATAGGGGGGAGGTGATGTACGAGATCCATCTTTCTGAGTGGCAGGTGTCTGCGGGACATTACGGATTGTTTCCTATGAGATTGTCTTGACTAGTAACATTGATTCTGGCTGCCAGTGGCAATGAAGCGAGAGCTCAGACTGCAGTTATTTTCAACCTCTGGTGTCAGACCTGGACGGCAGAGCTCCTGGCACGCGGATGGGATGGAGGCGGATGGGATGGAGGCGTTGGGGCGCCTGGAGAAATTTGACCTCCTTTACTCAGTGGGTGGGGTGGGGGAAGGGCTCTTAGTGAGCTTCAGAGTCTGGTTCCAATCTTGTGGGGGGACTGTAGGAGCTTACTTACTGGGCATTTAATTTGCTATTTGAAAAACTATTTACAGGTCTACAAAGATAGTTGTTTTCATTCTGGGGTTTGTTTTGTTTTGTTTTTTAATTTCAAGTATAGGTTTAAGAGATTTCTTCGTGTAATCTGTCTGATTCTTGGGTAGGATTCCCCCAGCACCTCTGTGTGGAATTAGGGAGAGCTGGACTGTAGTCTCCTTTCAGTGATCTTATTAATTATGTAACTTGGGAACACTGTCTCTCTTCGCGAAGCCCGAAAATGCTCATCTCAAAGATGAGTTTTCTCATCTGTAAGGACATCCCCTTTATTACAGGGTGAGATTCCTTAATCAAGGATTGGAGACGATGAGGAAGGTACTAGAATAGTGCTTGTCACCTCGAATGTGCGCATGAAAGGAGATATTATTTTACTATATAAATTGTCACCCACGTGGCCCACGGGGCCTTCGTGGAGGATCAAATCAAGGTTTCCTGAAAGGGATATGCGTGTGAGTCTCATGACCTGAGACAAGAGCATGACCAGCTTAGTGAACGAGTATTTATAAAAGTCTCCAGTGACAACACGGTGCTGCTGGATTAGACATCAGTGTTTAAAAAGCAAAATTGTAAACCTTCTAGTCATTAAAAACTTGCAATCATATGTGGCAAGACATGTTAACAAAATCATTTCTAGAAATTTATTTATTGATTTTTACATTAGAGGTAGTTCTGTAGTTAAAAAAAGTTCTACCATTCTTCCTAGATGTTTCTGCTTTTCAGTGATCCATGTGGGGCTAACAGTTCACTTCTGGGGTTTTGAAGTTATTTGTTTGACTTTGAGGCATTCACATTCCCACTTGTGATAAATAAGTAGAAAGCGAATTCATTGCTTGATTAATACAGATGAACACGTAAGGGGGAAAAGTGGGCAACATGATTATGTCTGCTTCTAATCAGACTTATTCTGCTCTCTGGTTCTCTGTGACTACGTGGGTATCAAGGTGTCCTGGAAAAGTTTTGCAAATTCCCTCCCTTTTGCTCTCTGCTCCCAAGAGGTCACTTTTTCTGTTATCTCCTGCCATCTCCGCTTTGCCACCTCTTGTCAACTCTGACGTGTGCCTGTCACCCCACTGCCCTTCAGAACTCTTTTCCTTGAAGCCTTTCCAAACAGGTGCTATCTTGCTTCACTCTTGACCGTCATCCTGCTAACCCCTGTGTCTTACAGATATTCCCCTTCCTGAACATTGACGCACCTGTTTTTTGGGTTTTTTTTGCGGTACGCGGGCCTCTCACTGTGGCCGTGGCCTCTCCCGTTGCGGAGTACAGGCTCCGGACGGGCAGGCTCAGCGGTCATGGCTCACGGGCCCAGCTGCTCCGCGGCATGTGGGATCTTCCCGGACCGGGACACGAACCCGTGTCCCCTGCCTTGGCAGGCGGACTCTCAACCACTACGCCACCAGGGGAGCCCGACGTGCTTGTCTTTATATAGCCCTAACTGCCTTGGTGTGTCCATGCCCGTCACTCCGTGTTTAACAGCACTTATCCTAAGTCCTGCATGAGTCCTAGCTGAGAGGCTCGGGATCCCATGTCTCTTTTCACGTAGCGCCTGGCATTGTTATGGCTTAAAGGAATTACAGAGACAACAAATAAAGGTTGTATGCGGGAAACTCTCAATACACTTCTTTCTGCTTTTCAGTTTAGCAATTCTCATCTTAATCTGATATCTTACAATTAACTATAAATTTATTAGGCAAGGTTCTGAAGTTTTACTTGCAGGAAGGTGTGCAAGTTTGGACTGGTGGATGACTCATAGGTTCTAAGGAATTTAAAAGCCATGGTTTAGTGAGAAAGCCTCAGAGAGAGAGAGAGAGAGAGAGAATTAGGAAGCCCTGCGAACAGAACGCACTGAGTTCTCGCAAGGCCGCTTGTAACTGACCTGTAACTCTGCGGTGATGCGGTTCAGGAGGCAGGAGGTGAGTTCTCTGAGGCCACCTGACGGGAGAGTGAAGGAAAACGGACAAAAGTACTTCTGCTCCCAGCCCGATTTAGTCAGTAGTAGTGCTAACCGCTACCGCTTATTCATCCCCTTGCTATGTCCAGACACTAAGTTATTAAAAAAAAAAAAAAGTGCTATCTCATTTAATTCTCACGCCTCTGAGGAATTTTCACAGTTTTACGGAAGAGGACTGAGAAGCCCAATGTCACACATTAGCCAAGTGTAGAGACAGACTACACATCCAGGTCTGTCTAACCTTAAAGCCTGTCTAAGGCTTCTCCTTACCTAGGAGCCTGTACAGTTTGACTTTTGATCTTTTTTTTTCCCATTGAGGGGAGAGAGGAACATTTTTTAGCAGATGAGAATTGACCTTCCACCTGGGGCTTAGCCTGCTAGCGGGTTCTCAGTACATTTTGGTTGAATGAGTGAGGGAGTCTGTTCCAGTTGCTCTGGGATGAAACATGCAAGAGAGCAGTGCAATGTCAGGGAAAGGGCCCTGGTGAGTAAGTAGGAAGGAGACCTCTCTTACTAGCTATGTAATCAAGGTCAAGTGGCTTCAACTCTGTGGGCCTGAGTGTTACTTGTAAATCACAAGGAAGCTGAGGGACAAACAGTGTGGTGGCTGCTATATCCCTTTGGGCATGTATGTCACAGTAAAAGAGGGGAGATAGAGTCATCCTTCCATGCCAGGGATTCAGGAATTCTGGTCTCTCTCTCTTTTTTTTTTTTTTTTTTTTTTTTTTTTGCGGTACGCGGGCCTCTCACTGCCGCGGCCTCTCCCGCTGCGGAGCACAGGCCCAGCCGCTCCGCGGCACGTGGGGTCCTCCCGGACCGGGGCACGAACCCGCGTGCCCTGCATCGGCAGGCGGACTCCCAACCACCGCGCCACCAGGGAAGCCCTGCTCTCTCTTTTTGTCTCAGAAACCTGTATTTAGGGTTTGCATGGAGGGCAAGGATGAGGGGATTTAGGGGAAGAGTATTTCAAGATGGCGAAGAAGGATTTTGCGTCTTCTCTTCTCAAGGTGCCTCGTTTGGTAGAAGCCTGTTTCCTTGTAGAGAATTCTAGTATGAGAAGGACTTGCGATGGATCTGCTTCAGAGATCTCCGTGGTCTATTCTTTCTCCTCCTGTGTTAGCTTTCCTGTGTCCAGAAGGTCCTTAATATATCTGACCTTCATTCTTTCTACTATAACTTAAGCTTATGCCCTCTCCTGCTACTGTTTAAACTGATCTCTCCCCCAACACTGGTTAACCCTCAGAAAAAGCTTTAGACAAAAGAACCTATTGGGACACCCTCTTCTGGCCTTAGTTGTCTTCGTAATCCCTTTTATAGGGGACAGGTTATCTTGGTTTCTCCCACAATTGGTTTGGAAGCCTGCTCAGCTGCCCACGTCTCTCAGCTCTCAAGGTTCACTTTTGTCATCAACCGAATATTGAAACAGGTGGAACCTGCCACCCGTAACGTGAGCCACAGTGGAAAGAAAGTGACTCAGTCCTGGCAGCTCAAGTCAGGTTTGAGAGAGGTGACAGTGGGAATCCAGATGCTTCCTTGTGACTGTTGCAGGGTCTCTGAACGGCTTCCTTCTTGAAGAAGGTGTCATCCCAACGTGGTAAATGTGACCGGTTCGGTGCAACTGGGCGTTCCCCTCTGTAGCCTCTTCCCACATAGCCACCTGCCCCGATTTGGCTGCCGGAGAAGCTGGTCTTCTGGCTCCTCCAAAAACACACGGCAGGGCTGGCATGAGGAGCAGACACAAAATTCAGGGCCTGAGCGGAAGTTTCAAGTGAAACTAACACGGAAAGAAATTTGTTGGAAAACACTCCTGTTTCTCATCATTTCTGACACAGCTTGATCTGACTGCTCTGTTAATAGTAGTTACATGTTTCTCACTGAATATCACAAAACATACACGGTGTTCTCAGCCTCGCTTCTCTTTCTTTCCAGCCTTAGAGTCACTGGTGGGTCACGTTAACCCAAACCACCAAAAATGTTCTTGGAATGTGCCCAGGTTGTCAGCCTGTCCTGCCCAGCTGTCAACCTGACTGCTTAAAGGACTACTTCCTTATGTAAAGGAAGAATAATCTAGTGGGAAAACACCCTACTGTATTAAGGAAGATAAGAGTTCTAGGCCAAGTTTCATAGTCATAGTTAGGTGACTTTGTCTCTTTTGGGCAAGTCCCTTCATCCCCTAGTACCTCCAGTTTTAATTTTGTAGGATAAAGATAAGATGCTAGTCCCATGCCTATGGACAGGGATGCTCTGAAAATGAATAAACCAAGGCATGCCAATCCAAGAACTACTTCGAAGTAAATCCTATGTAAAGTCAGAAAATAGAGGCTATTGTTGCAATGATGGAAATAGATGTAAATGCTCAGCAAGTCTTAACTACGTAAACATAGGGAAGTAGGAGAGATGTGTTTTTTGTGCCACCCAAAATAAATGACCAACACCTCCCCCACCTGTTTTTCTTATTTCCAGGGTGTGTGTGTGTGCATTAATATTTTTTAATTGCCCAATTCCTTCTTGTGAAACTTTTGCTAAAACAGTAAATTCAGGTTACCTGGTGAAAAACCATATTCTCTTGTTATTGATGTTTTAAAACGTTTAAGTATTTTGACCTAAATGCTAAAGAACAAAGTCAATTGTTTAACTAAAAAGGCAGAATGTAAATATTTAGCTTAAATATTCGAAGTATCTGTTTTCACAATCACAATACTTCCTTGCACATGTTTGAGAGAGAGTTATCGTATGACTCTTTGAAAAGCGTGGGAAGTTAAAGATGAAATAAAAACCTGACCATAGACTTCCTTCCTCAATTTTGAGTGAGATCTCAGTAAGTTTCTCTTGTAATTGGATGTGGACTTTATGAGCTTTTTACGTGACTTCATACAACTTATTTCTGGAAAATAATAATTGCATGTTAATAGAGATGTGGCTTACAGCGAATTAAGTGAAATGCATTTCTTGGAAAGTAAAAAAATGTGGTTTCCATTTTACTCCTGTTTAGAGGTATTTATTTTCAGGTCCTGCAGATCATTTTAAACTTCATAATTTTGTTTATTAGTCACTCACTTTCTTGTTTGAGCTTTTGATCATTTATTCCTTTATTTGGCCACTCATTCATTAATCTATACATTTATCATCAAATATTCAATGATCTAATAATATGTGCCAGTTACCATTCTAGGGGCATTTATATTTTATAGAGGTGTGGGTTTTCGTTTAAGCATATTTCTGTTACATCTGGAAAACCAATTTGTTTTAAAGCACATCCTGAACACTGGCGAGACACATGAATCAGCCTTAAAGGTAATGAGTGAATGTCTACAACTCAGGTTCTTGGCCATCTTGGGGAAGGCAGGCCACGGGCAATAATAAAAATAGTTTACACCAACAGGACCCTGCCATGGGCACCTGGTGCTACTTACAAGTGTTTTCCATGAATAAACTAGCTTAATCTTTATGATGATCAGTCATGTTCTCATTTTAGAGAGGAAGAAACTGAGGCAGAGGGCCTCAGCTTCAGTGATGTTGTAAAAGATACAGAGCTTTTTAAATGCTGGATCCAGAAGAACAATATTACACATCTCAAAGTGTTTTTGTGAAAATTAAAGCAGAAACATCATGTAAATTGATAATATCTCGATCAACATGAAGAAAAAAAGACTACAGAATAATTGTTTTTGTAATCGCACCAAATGGCCAATGTAAAATGTGGCCTCTGAAGGGGATTTGAATCTGCCACCTGCTAGCTGTGTGACCTTGGGCAAGTTGTTTCACATCTCTGTGCCTCAATGTCCTCATCTGTAAATTGAGGAGAGTGATTATGAGGATTAAATGAAATAATAAATATAAATAATTTAGCATGCATCTGGCTCATGATAAACACTTAAGAAGTATTAGCTATTTTTATCATCATTATTTTACTGTCACTATTTCTACTCCTCCCTGTGAGAGAGGGGAAAGCTGGTAAAATAGCAAATTAGATTAAGATAAAATCTTTGATTTAAGCAAAGTCAGCAACTTGAACCTCATGCAACCGAAACATCATATTTTATAAAACTGATAAACTTCCCACAACGTATCATGCAAATTACTGTAGTGCCCAGATGATATCATGCCAAGAAGAAATGTATCAAGGAAGAATAGGACTGGTTAGAAAATAACCGATTCTTTGCAATTCAGTTTGTATTTAGTGAGCATCTTCTGTGTGTGGAGTACAGTGCCTGGCCTTTTGGGGGATAAGTCAGGTGGCTCAAAACAGGGGACGCAGAGATGATTCTTCCACCCAAAAGTGTCAGCCTTCTGGGTAAAGCAAGTCACATATAGAAAAAGCTTAAATAGCAAAACCTGACAGGAAGCAGAAAATGATGTGATCGTTGCTTTGGCCTGAAGGGGAGAGGCACTGTGTTCAGCGTCTTCAGGAAAGCTCCCTGTAGAGGATGGAACCCCTTTTAGCTGCAAAGAAGTGAGAAGTGCATCCGAGGAGGCAAATAAAGCTATGGCGACTAAGAGTTGAGGCAACTACAGGAGATGAATTTCACCGAGCAGGTCAAGAAAGTTGAAATCAATTCTCTGCAATTAACATCTCTGAGCTCAGATTTTATTTTTTGAGGTATATATGGCCTAGGAAAAACAAGCATGATTCAGACACGGTTCATATCTCAGTCCTGCACTATTAGCTGTGTGACCATATCCATGTATTTAACCTTTTTTTTTTTTTTTTTTGTGGTACGCAGGCCTTTCACCGCTGTGGCCTCTCCCATTGCGGAGCACAGGCTCTGGACGTGCAGGCTCAGCGGCCATGGCTCACGGGCCCAGCCGCTCCGCGGCATGTGGGATCTTCCCGGACCGGGGCACAAACCCGTGTCCCCTGCATCGGCAGGCGGACACTCAACCACTGCGCCACCAGGGAAGCCCTTAACCTTTTCTGAGTCTCAGTTTCCTCATCTGTAAAATGACCATAATTCATGCTCTACCTAAGTAGGTAATTATGAGGCTCCACTGAAGTAAGGGACACGACAGTGCCTAAAAAGCCATAAAGAATTCTGTGAATGTAATGGAATTTTCTAGCAGTGCCTGTTTTTAAAGTTCCTGCCCTTTGCCAGGACCCCTACTTAAAAAACGTGTAACCTAAATGGTATACAGAGCAAGTTTTTCCTTGTGCAGTCTTTTTTTTTTTTTTTCCATTAAACATTTCTGGGTTCCTGCTGATTCTTTTGTAAACCACTTCCTTTTGTGGAAATCTTGAACTAGTCTTGATGTAGAAACTGGCTGCTGGGGCAATGGTGAATGAGCCAGTTTATTAAAGTTATTGCCCGATCTTTGGAGAAAGGTGGTCCCTTCTGGCTTTTTGTCATAGATTGCAACTCCCTCCCAATCATAGAAACTTTGTCCTTAAATACTTTTAATTGACTGCATCTTGCTGTTCTGTAATTCTAGCTTGCAAAATAAGCTCTTCCTAAATATATCCTCTGATGACTACTCCAGCTTGCTATGTTCTCAATTTCTCACATCTTGGGTTATTTGAAGAAGTTTATATTTATCTAATCCCCCAAGCAGTCCCAAGGGGAAGCAGGCTGCCCCCAGGCTCCACACACGGTCTGCACTCCTCGGCCAGAAGGGACGAGATTCACTTCCCTTTCTTTTTCACACAAGTCACTACGGTTCTGACTCAGCCACATATCTCTTCCTTTGCTATACTCTTACTTGAATCATTGCTACTCTTGATAACCAAATGCTGGGTTACTTTTATGCCTCTATGTTCTTTTCTCTTTTCTACTCATTGGAAAGTCTAATACCTTGCCCCTTTTTGTCCCCCACAAAGAGTAAAACCTAATATAAACTGATCTTCAGGTTCTCTGTCTGCGAATTTAATTAGTACAGTTGGCATTATCTCACAGGGTTGGGGGATTGAAGGAAGGAGAAAGGAAGCTGTTATTATAAAACTGGAGTCTATGTTTAAGAACAAAGTTATACTTTTCATTTTTTCCCCTGTTCTTAGAAGCAATGTATCTTGTACTTCAGGGCTAAAATGTACCTTCCTCTCTGAAATCTTGGCTATAAACCCTGGCTCTATAGTTCTTTTTTCTTTTCCAGGAAGACACTTTGCAGCCAAAGCAGACGCTGGATTGACCAGCATAGTCTAGGCAACTTTTACTGTTAAAGGGAGGTCCTGATGGAAGGATCAAAGCTTTGATTGTGCTGTGATGTCTGATTCGTAACCAACCTTCACCCACGCCTCCCTCCCCCTCACACTTTTTCCTCTTTATCTCCTTCTGATTTGCAGCGATCTTCAGATACCTTTTCTTCGGACCAAGTGGGATCTAGAACTCCAACATGGTACCCTTCTATCTTACAGTGCAGAGTCCCTGTTGGCCTCAGATGGAATAGTCTGGAGCTAGAGGTCTCTCATGAACACGATGTTTTGGTGTGTTTGCATCAGATTCCCATTGCAGAGTTTAGGAAGCGAATCTGGTAACCGCCTAAATGAAAACACTTCCCCTTACTCTCTACGTCAAAGAGAAGTTACCTGAAATGTTTGCCAACTTTGAGGAGTGAAGACAACGCTCTGTATTTTAAGGAGGCCTCAATGAATAGGGCAAGGACCTTGGCTTCACTAGCTGGACCTGGTTACACAACTTATCTTATCTTCAGTTTCCTCTTATATCGGATGAGGTGATGCTGTCTCCCTCGCATAGTGTTTATGAGAGGGCAATGAGATAATTTAAATGAAGTAGCCATTTCTCTCAGGCAGGATCGCTTCTGTTTTGTTTACATGCTGTGGGCTAGGCCTCCTTGAAGTTTGGTTTTTGAGTTGCAGACATGTGATTCATATTTCTGGTCAAGCCCCGGTGCTCTGGGTAGGTGTTTATGTCCACCTCCCCCCAGCTCCTGGGGGGAAGTGAGGCTTGCCGAGCTCGTCCTTGTGCTGGAGTAAGAGCCACGGAGGGCAGGACTGAAGAGCTCAGGCTGGAGCTGGGCTGCCTGGGTTCCAATGTTCTTCTTCAGGAACTAGCTGTGCCACCTCAGACAAATTACTCAGCCTCTCTTTGCTTCAATTTCCTCATCTGTAGAATAGGGAAAACAGAGTATCCCATAGTGTGGAAAAAAACTACAGGAAAAAACAAACAGGCAGGCTCATAGAGGCTGTAAGAATTAAAAGAGAAAATTCCTGCATATATGTAAAAGGCTTAGGACAGTGCCTGGTTCCCGATTCGCTGTGACTGTTCACAGGACCCACCAGCCTGCCCACCGCGTGGTGAGTGCTTTCCAGATGCAGGCTTGCAGACAACAGGCAGGAGAGCCCTCCTCTCACCTTGCCCCCTCCCTCTGTAGGGACCCTACATACATACTCAAACTGCACAGGCTGATAAGAGGTTCTGAGGAGAATTCTGGTTCCCGTTTCTGGGCGAGCGGTCCCAGGAGGTGGGACAGCAGACGGGAACCCGCGTGCAGAGTCTGGCTCAGTATGTGAGCCTCAGAGCATTTCCTATCGACGTTGTTAGTGTCATAGCAAGGCTGTTACCTGCACACAGCCACTGCCTGGCCTCAGACTGGGCACTGGGGTCATGATGAAGGCCTGTGTGGGCGCCCCGAGGCTCAGGCTGTCAGCCACAGATGTTCTGTTTCTCCCGTCTTCCCCTATACAACCCTTCCCTGCCCTTCCCTGAACTTCTCCTTCACTTGGAGAATTCCTACTGCCCTTCAAGTCTCATCCTGGATGGAACTTCTTCTGGAAAGCCTTTGCTGGCCTCCAGTGATCCTCCATAGGCCCCTCTAATTCCCTCCCACTTGGTAGCCCAGGGCTCCTGGCCATATCCACCTTGGCGGTCAGTTCTGCAGGGACGGGGCTATGTCCAACTTGCTATGCTGCATCTGTAACTCCTGGCCTCTGGTAGAATAGATTCTAAAAATATGTTTAACAAATGATACCTGGAACACTAGAAAGTACTACAGGGCATAAGCAGTTTCCAAGAGACATCGGTGCACTCTGTGGGGTCGCCCTGTCTGCAGCGGGGAGGGTGGGGTTGGAGAGTGACAGGAGAACACGCCTTTATTGGGAACAACCCCGGACGTTTACAATTACAGGAGCAAACAAACAGGCAGGCTCATAACGCCTGATTTAGAAACTAGTCCTATTATACATAGTGTTAACCCCAAACCTCAGTTTTCAGTTTAGGGTAGAATTTAGGGCTTAAAAAGTGAATGGAGGGCTTCCCTGGTGGCGCAGTGGTTGAGAGTCCGCCTGCCTATGCAGGGGGCACGGGTTCGTGCCCCGGTCTGGGAAGATGCCACATGCCGCGGAGCGGCTGGGCCCGTGAGCCATGACCGCTGAGCCTGCGCGTCCGGAGCCTCTGCTCCACAACGGGAGAGGCCACAACAGTGAGCGGCCCGCATTCCGCAAAAAAAAAAAAAAAAAAAAACTGAATGGAGATTCAGCACAGAAAAACCACACGTTAAGGACTGATTAAATATTGTACATTTTTCTCAAAGCTATCTTATAATAGCTGTTTCTTGCCTCTTAATTGACGGTGTAGTATCTAAAGGAAAGAAGCCTGGGAAGGC
Organism: Leucopleurus acutus; assembly: GCF_964270905.1. NCBI lineage: Eukaryota > Metazoa > Chordata > Mammalia > Artiodactyla > Delphinidae > Leucopleurus > Leucopleurus acutus. The sequence continues at coordinate 38,333,397 of NC_139152.1, forward strand.
TATCCCATTGTATTTTTAGAAGTACTTAAGTGAACTGTAACAACTTGAGAGTCATGGCAACATCCATGACGTTTTGTATTCTCCCCGGGCAGATGATATATTACTGCCTGCCAGACGCAGTGTCTGAAGGAATTTTGCAGATCAAGGGCCAGACCTTGACAGGAGACTTGTTCTAAAACAATCATCAGCTGGGCTGAAACACCATTAAAAACATTTCTAGGTTTGCTAAGAGTGCTGTTCATAGCATCTCACCCCAGAGTTTTTATCCTCTGCTTTTTGGAGTTGTTTCCATGGGGGCCACGCCCCCATGTCATACATGACAGCTGACAGGGGCATCGTGTAAGGTTGAGTGGTCAACTTTAAGCCTTTCTGCTTTAGCAGGAAATTTATAAAAAAAAAAAAAGAAAGAAAAGAAACCTGGAGATTATCATACTAAGTGAAGTAAGTCATACGGAGAAAGACAAATATCATGTGATATCGCTTAATACAAACGAACTTATTTACAAAACAGCAACAGACTCACAGACTTAGAAAACAAACTTATGGTTACCAAAGGGGAAAGGTGCGGGGGAGGAATAAATTGGGGGTTTGGGATTAACATATACACACTACTAGTTTTAAAATAGATAACCAACAAGGACCTACTGTATAGCACAGGGAACTCTACTCAATATTCTATAATAACCTAAGCGGGAAAAGAATTTGAGAAAGAATAGATATGTGTACATGTATAAATGAGTCACTTTGCTGTACACCTGAAACTAACACAACTCTGTAAATCAACTATACTCCAATATAAAATAAAAATTAAAAAAAAGAAAATCTTTGTTCATCTTTGACTCTGGGCTCATAAAGTCTTTTATGCCCCAAATAGCTTATCTTCCAGATAAAATGTGAATTGCGGTACACACAATGATGTATGTCAAGTATAAAAGTGTGCTGGGATTTTGCATCCATCGTGAGGCTTTAGTCAACTGTATATATTGGGTTGGCCAAAAGGTTCATTCGGTTTTTTCCGTAAGATAGCTCTAGCAGTGCTTAGTTCTCTTTAACTTCGTTTGAAACAGTTTTGTTAGATTGTATTGTTACAGCTGTCATATCAGCATGCGTTTTTTAAAAAAAACTTATCAAAATTGGTGAATTTTTGTGTAGCCATTTTAATATTGAAGATGGAAGAAAAAAGCAACATTTTCAGCATATTATGCTTTATTATTTCAAGAAAGGTAAAAACGCAACTGAAACGCAAAAAATAGATTTGTGCAGTGTATGGAGAAGGCGCTGTGACTGATCAAATGTGTCAAAGTGGTTTGCGAAGTTTCCTGCTGGGGATTTCTCGCTGGACGATGCTCCACGGTGGGGGAGGCCAGTTGAAGTTGAAAGCGATCAAAGTGACACGTTAATTGAGAACAGTCAATGTTATACCATGCAGGAGATAGTCAATGTTATACCATGCAGGAGATAGTCAATGTCATACCATGCAGGAGATAGTCAATGTCATACCATGCAGGAGATAGTCAATGTTATACCATGCAGGAGATGATAGTCAATGTTACACCATGCAGGAGATAGTCAATGTCATACCATACAGGAGATAGTCAATGTTATACCATGCAGGAGATGATAGTCAATGTTATACCATGCAGGAGATAGTCAATGTTATACCATGCAGGAGATGCTGAAAATCATTTTTACCAGCTTGCTTATGTTAATCGCTTTGATGTTTGGGTTCCACAAAAGTTAAGCGAGAAAAGCCTTCTTTACCATATACCTGCATGTGATTCTCTACTGAAATGTAATGAAAATGTTCCGTTTTTAAAACAAATTGTGATGGGTGATGAAAAGTGGATACTGTACAATAATGTGGAACAGAAGACATCGTGGGGCAAATGAAATGAATCACCACAAACCACACCAAAGGCGGGTCTTTGTCCAGAGAAGGTGATGTTGTGGATATTGTGGGTTGGAAGGAGTCCTCTATTATGAAATCCTTCTGGAAAACCAAACGATGAATTCCAACAAGTACTGCTCCCAATTAGACCAACTGAAAGCAGCACTTGACCAAAAAGCGTCTGGAATTAGTCAACCGAAAACTCATAATCTTCCATCAGGATAACGCAAGACTGTTTCTTTGATGACCAGGCAAAAACTGTTACAGCTTGGCTGGAAAGTTCTGATTCATCTGCCATATTCACGAGATATTGCACCTTCGGATTTCCATTTATTTAGGTCTTTACAAAATTCTCTTAATGGAAAAAATTTCCATTCCCTGGAAGACTGTAAAAAGCACCTGGAACAGTTCTTTGCTCAAAAAGATAAAAAAGTGCCAACCGCATCTGGCAGTTTGGGGAAGATGGAATCGTGAAGTTGCCTGAAGAAATGGCAGAAGGTTAGTGGAACAAAATGGTGAATAGGTTGTTCAATAAAGTTCTTGGTGAAAATGAAAACGTGTGTCTTTTATTTTTACTTTAAAAACCGAAGGAATTTTTTGCCGATCCAATAATTTTATCATTTTAACAAATGACATGAAATTTTATACTTACTAATGAAACTCCCAGTTCTTGTTTTTCTTTCTCAACTGGCGGAAACTAAAAAAGGAAAGATTATTTTTGCTTTGGGATTGGATTTATTTTCAGCTTATTTGTTGATTTGAGGGCCCATTACAATCCCCCGCGGGGCAAGGAAAGTTCTGAGCCTGTGGACCAGACTTTCCCTCCTGCCTCTGGCACTGACCAGGGCACACATGGGGGGACACGTCACTTAACTTTCTGATGGGCAGTTTCCTCATCTGAAAAGCAGGGGTAATATATCTCCCTCACATGGTTGATGTCTATGTTCAACACATAGTGGACAACAAGAATTTTTAAATCTGAATTTAGGTTGGGTTTTTTTTTCTTTTTCTTTTTTTTTTTGGTTGCGGTACGCGGGCCTCTCACTGTTGTGGCCTCTCCCGTTGTGGAGCACAGGCTCCGGATGCTCAGGCTCAGCGGCCATGGCTCACGGGCCCAGCCGCTCCGCGGCATGTGGGACCTTCCCGGACCGGGGCACGAACCCGTGTCCCCTGCATCGGCAGGCGGATTCTCAACCACTGCGCCACCAGGGAAGCCCTAGGTTATTTTTGTTTAGATACGTATTTGTAGGAAGAAAACTTGGATTGAGCCATAAAACCAGAGTCTGGGTTCTGCTGCTTCTTAACTCTGAACAAGTTAACTCAGAAACAGAACCTTTGGGGTCTAAGCCCCTTGTCTTACAAATGATAAAACTGAAGTCCAAAAAAGTGAAGTGCTTTGCCTAAGGCTATGCAGTAAACTAGTGACCAGGCATTGACCATAAACCAGGAGTCAAGGGATGCCTGGTCCCAGGGTTTTCCAGTCATATGTCCTGCCTTTGGTACAGAGCTATGTGGATTTGTTATATTAATTATTTTCAGTGTCTACCTAATTTGATATTCTGAGTTCCAAAAAAACCTGCTTTAGATGAAAAGAGGAAAATGGCAACCATGACTGACCAGGAGGAAATTATAGAGCAGAGAGCCTTAGCGCTCAGTTATAGCTCAGAAAACTGAGACTTGGAGAGATGAATATTAGCTTGGACTTACACATGGACACACAGGCCAGCTCCTGATTCCCCATCTTTCCCCTCACATCACAGCTGCCTCCTTTTGATGGGAAATGGCAAGGTGACACATGTACTATATGTTGTTGGAAACCTTCAGTGGCTGGTACAATGCTTAGCACCCCCTAAGTCTCCCTAGATGCCTTCAAAAAATTCTGCTACCAGAAGTTTCAGTAGAGAGTGTTGAGTGGGGTTTACAAACTGAATTCACTGGTATAATCACCACCCCGATCCAGAAACAGGGCACTATCAGCATTCCAGAAGCATCCTGCATGTCCCCAATCAATGGGGGCGTCCGGTCCTCACTTCTGATAGCATAAATTAGCTTTCTCCTGATTTTGTGCTTTAGGTATAAATGGAATAAAATAGTATGTACTCATCTGTGTCTGGCTTCTTTTGGGGAATATTTTGACGTTGACTTAGATCCAACAGAAGTAGAGGGAAAAAACTCTTTTGCATATCGCCGTTCCATATTCATGATGAAAGCTGGTATCAATATAACAGTTGATTAGAAAGAGTGTGTAGGTGAAATTGAGTTGCAAGTCATCCTTACTGCCAAGATTTTTGTACCTTAAGTGACTCATTTTACACTAAATTATACTTTTTAGTTAGGCCAGTTGGTGTAAGTGATACAAAATTGGGGAAGGAAAGTGAAAAATAAACTCTTTCTCTTGTGTGCTTCTCTTGAATTATTATTTTTAAACAAATTTTTGGTTTTACGGTATGTTCGGAAGAGAATAGTGAATTTTCTAAATAACTATTCTATTCCAAATCAATAGAAACTTTTGAATAAAGATCCCAGATGATTCTGTCTTAGTTATCTTTGTATTCCTACTGTCTAACTAAATGTCTGGCATATAGTAGGTATTTAATGAATAATAGCTGCTAGAATAAATGAATGATTAAATAAGTTAAAAGAAGATGGCAAACAAAGAGTCATGACTTTCTTATTCTAGAGAATATGGACCATCAGAGTACTGAGGAAGAATAAGAGACTTTCTAAATATTGGAAGAGAGTTTTGGAAGTAGTTTTGCCGTAGGGATCTAGAGTCAGGCAGCTGTAATCCTCTGGTCCTTGTGTGGCAGAGAATGCTCACTATCTCCTAGGGTCCCTTTTCCTTTGCTTCTTCTAGTGATGGGATTCCTGGGTATTAGCAAGGCACACAGCTACTCAGCTAGAGACAATATTTCACAGCATCCTTTGTAGCTACGAGACTACAAGAACAAGAAGTTCTTGCCAATGGGAAGTCACCAGAAGTGATGTGGCATCTTCTGGATATTACTTTTATTAAAAAAAAATTTTTTTAACATCTTTATTGGAGAATAATTGTTTTACAACTGTGTGTTAGTTTCTGCTGTATAACAGAGTGAATCAGCTATATATATACATATATCCCCATATCTCCTCCCTCTTGCGTCTCCTTCCCACCCTCCCTATCCCACCCCTCTAGGTGGTCACAAAGCACTGAGCTGATCTCCCTGTGTTATGCGGCTGCTTCCCACTAGCTATCTGTTTTACATTTGTTAGTGTATATATGTCCATGCCATTACTTTTAAAAGACAATTCCTGCTGACTGGGAGGCGATAACACTAGAACAGCTAGTTCTAGGGTCCCAGAGATGAAAGTCACATATTGGTAGCAGAGTCTCCCTGCTTGCCTCTGCACTGTCAGGTGAAAGACAAACAAGCTTCTATGTTATGAAGACATTTTATTTTGGGATTTCTTGTTTTTAATTGAAAAGAGACCTTAGCATGTATCCAATGAATACAAAAATTGGTACCAGAAGTGGGATGTGACCACATAAAAAACCTAAATTTTGTGGCATTGGATAGCAACAAGTGGAGGTGACGTGGGCACAATATTTCATCTAGGAACATTGACAGCACTTGTTATTCTGTGAAATATCATTTGGTAAGACAGTTACCTATTATAACTAGGAAGACAGGCTATGGGCCTACTGACCTTTAGCTCAAGGAGAGCAACTCAGAATATACGTATATGTTGGCTAGTCCTCACTACTGTTAACAATGTATTATAAGAGGAAACGGAAGTTAGGTAATTACTAGTCAGTAAGCAGAGATAGAAGGGAATATAGCTCTGATAAGGGAATATAGCTCTCATTTATGGTTTGCAATCTAATATGGCTCAGAGCTTAAAAGTTGGGCCATGCAGGGTTGGAAGATCTGTGTCCCCAGACAGCAGTAGATAAGTTTGATGATGGAGGTCTTTCTCATGGACCTGCTGTTAAGTATTTTACTCGGCCAGAAAATGGACATCAGGCCAAAGCAAAGACTGGATAAAAGACATTGCCTTCCTAACTGTTTCAAATGGTTGCCACTAAAGGTAGCCAACATTAAACTGAAGCAAAGAGGGAAAGGCTGAACAGAGAGGCCAGGCTCAAGAGCTGTGACCAGAGAGATCCTTGGCTACTGTTACTTTCACATGGAAGCCAGTAGATTAGAATTCCACTTGGGTTGTGTGATCTATTTGCCGAAAAAAGGGTAGGCATGACTATCAGGCAGAGGGGTAGACATGGAAGAGAGTGATGTTACCCTAATAACCATTTTTACTTACTTTCTTTTTCTAACAAAATATCCAATTCCCCCTGGCAAGTATTAGCAGGGCACACGGTTGCCTACCTAGTCACTATATTCCCTCAGCTTTCTTTGGGATTAAGTTTACTATGTGACTCATTTCTAGCCAATGGTATGTGAGAGGGGGTTTTGTATGTTCGAAAATCATTGGTTATTTACTCTCTCTCTCCACAACCCCCCCCCCTTTCCCATGTCTTTGAATAGACAAAAACTGGAGCTTCCCTGGGCCAAAGAGAAGAGCTGCATATTGATGACAATAGAGCCATCCCACTTGTGTGATATCACCCACTTCTGGACTGTTACATGGAAGAAAAACAGACTTTGGTTTTATTTAAGCCACACTATTTTTTAAGTGCCTTTGTTTCAGCGTAACCTGTAGTCCAATGAACACGTAGGCTTTTGCACACTCTCATGTTCAATACAAGAAAGGAGAAACCACTTTAAGTATTTTATTTATTTATTTTTATTTATTTATTTATTTATTTTTTGCGTTACGCGGGCCTCTCACTGTTGTGGCCTCTCCCATGGCGGAGCACAAGCTCTGGACGCGCAGGCTCAGCGGCCATGGCTCACGGGCCCAGCCGCTCCGCGGCATGTGGGATCCTCCCAGACCGGGGCACGAACCCGTGTCCCCCGCATCGGCAGGTGGACTCTCAACCACTGCGCCACCAGGGAAGCCCCTACTTTAAGTATTTTAAACTGAAAGGGTTTTAATACAGGGGATTAGGCACTTAAAAAACATTAGAAGGGTTGAAGAAACAGGTTCTGACCACAAAACTTTACAAAACTGACCCACTGGAGGTTACTACCTCTGAGACCAGCCGCAAAACTCTGCCAGGATCAAGAACTTGCTGCTGTCTCTAAACACCAAGGTATCTATAGAGTGGATGCTGGAGCGTGGTGCCAAGGAGCCTTCATTTTTTGCCAGAAGAAACAGTCAAGAAAGGATAAGAAAGTGGTTTCTGCCTCACTTCTGCCTTCTATATCGTCATGTCTCACTTGCATGTATCTACCTTTTGGGACACAATTTTCTTCCAGTACCCTAGCTGGAAATCTAGTTTTTGTCTTTGCAACCTCTTCAATGAGAATGAATGGAAATTAAGTGAGCAGATTCAGTCCCAGCACCCAGTTATCTCAACTCTATTCAATAGAATGAAAATGGTATGTTACCTACCTCAAAGGGCTCATGGGAGAATTAGATGAGATTTAATATATGTGAAGCACGTATATATGACTGGCACATATTTAAAGCTCCAAAAATTGTAGCCATTATATCATAAAATCATCTAGTCACTTAAAATATGTGCCTCTTTGCCACATTCATGTCCTTTTCACCAAAATGATTCATTGGTTAGGGATCGATAAGCTTGATAAAGATGCTTTTTCTGTATAATAATATAAAAGTATCCATCTCCTATTATTACAAAAGCTAGCTGCTACCTGAACATTATGAAAACATAAATTTTCTTTAGCGAATGCTCCAGAAAGTAAGAACACGCCATGGTTTGACAATAGGGTGAGGCATGAAGGCTGGAGAAAGCATTAAGGGTCCAGTCATTTTTAGACTCTCTTCAAGAGTCAGAACTGTATTTTAGAGCAGTGGGAATCTCTTGAAGGATTTTAAGTTGGGGAGAGGCATTATCAGACTTGCCTTTCAGAAAGCTCCCAGATTCCTACCTCAGAACCCTGTCAGGGGCATTTTAGGGGAATGGAATAAATTTATGTTTTCAATTAATATATACAAAATGTCTGTAGGTGCTTTTGTATACTTATTACCTTCTGTGAATTAAAAGCCTGATTCTGATTCATATAAATAAATGAGAGGAAAGAAAGAATATGTCATCTTCTGTTGGTTTATAACTATGAAGGAAGCAGGTATTATGTAAGATTTTCTATGAATTGGATCCAAAGTTCTCCAATAGTTATTTAATGGCTGAGTGTGAAAGACTTTTAAAGCATAATTTTGCTGCACTGTTACCTATTAGTGACCAAAATGTTGGTAAATTTCTTTATGTTATGTGACCAGACATTGTAATGATTCAGACATTTTACTCAGGCTCTCCTAACGAGACACCTTCCACAGGGAGACCTCACATTGATGTACAGAGAATGATCGAGCTACATACGCTGAGGATAATCTTGCTGGACTGCCGTTTCATTCATCTGTTTGGATCTTCAGTCAAGGGTAACAAAATGATGGTAGTACTCTTAACAATTCCTTTTAAAAGGAGTAGATGATATAAAGTGTGGTATGCCCTGTTTTAAAATCAATGATGTCTGAGGTAATTATAGGACATGGCAAAACTGCAGGGATAGATATCAGGTCAAACGAAGAAAAGCCATTCAGTTGCTGAGCAAAGAGTGCCTGTCAGCTCTGTTCCACGACACTGGTGACAAATGCCAGTGTTGCCAGTATCATTACAGGTAAAATGTCAGTCACAGTCCGACTTCCTTAGTCTCAAGTGTTTCCTGTGCAGTCTAAAAATACACTGGGAGAAAGCAGACTGAGCTCACGGGCTGGGAGCAATCTGCTTCATTCTGAGGAGAAACCAGACTCTTCATTCAGTATCTAACTGTGGAATACTAAAAGAAATTAAGTCATTTAAACAACCCCCAAACTATGATTAATTAAAAAAGTGGTTATTGGATTTGATACCTCTTAAGGTGTTCTTGGTTCTTTTTCTTCCACTCTGATAATCTAAGAGTTAGTTTCCATTATCCCAGTCCTCCTTGAATCCAGTGAAAAAAGTACAATTCAGAGTAAGTGTGACTTTCTGAAATAGTATCTTTGAACTGTTAAAATTTTTAGAACTTTAACTCCTAGAGATATCATATGTTTGTGAGTTTGGTCAGTAATTTTACCAGTTTGATTTACTTATTGCATATTCACTGAATGCCTACTATGTGCTGGGCTATCTTGAGCAAAGATTTTCAGAGTGTGTACTCTACTGAGGACACATTTTTCTGAACCTTCACAGTCTCCGTATTACAGACATGGAAACTGACTGCTGCCCTGCCAAGAAAGATGAGTTACCTGTGGTGACAGAGAGGATCACTTGACTAGAGTTGCATGGATGAGCCAGATGAATTGGTCATCATTAGTCATTTTCAAGTCATGCTTACATGACCTGGAATAATGTAAACTAGTTACAAGACCTAAAATGTTATTTTAAATAGGTATTCTTAAAAAACATGGCAGTATTCTTATGTTTTACAAAGTCTCTAAAAAGATGCAAGTTTAGATTAGATTCTTAAAAAGAATACATAAAGAAACAGGAGATATTTATTAATAATTAATAGTTTATTTAAATTCTTAAGAAATTATTTGCAGCTTTAAAATCATACAAAGACGATGAAGGGGAAAACAGGTAGGAAAATTTAGGAATCCACAAATCAATCAAAGTTATACACATTAACAAAATGAAGGATAAAAATCACATGATCATCTCAGTAGATGCAGAAAAAGCATTTGACAAGATTCAACACCCATTCATGATAAAAACTCTCAATAAAGTTGATATAGAGGGAATGTACCTCATCATAAAAAAGTTTTTTATGACAAACCTCAGCTAACATACTCAATGGTAAAAAGCTGAAAGCTTTTCCTCTAAGATCAGGAACAAGACAAGGATGCCCAGTCTCACCAGTTCTATATAACATAGTATTGGAAGTTGAAGTCAAAACAATTAGACAAGAAAAAGAAATAAAAGACATACAAACTGAAATGGAAGAAGTAAAACTATCACTAATTTGCAGATGACATGATACTATGTATAGAAAACCATAAACACTTCACCAAAAAAGCTACTAGAACTAATAAATAAATTTAGTAATGTTGTAGGATACAAAATTAATATACAGAGATCTGTTGCATTTCTATACACTAATAATGAACTATTGGAAAGAGAACTCAAGAAAACAACCTCATTTACAATCTAATCAAGAAGGATACAATACCTAGGAATAAATTTAACCCAGGAGGTGAAAGACCTGTACTTTGAAAACTATAAGATATTGATGAAAGAAAATGAAGATGGTAAAATAAATGGAAAGATGTACTGTGCTCATGGACTGGAAGAATTAATATTGTTAAAATGTTCATACTCTCCAAAACAATCTACAGATTCAATGCAATCCCTGTCAAAATACTCATGGCATTTTTCACAGAACTAGAACAAATTAATCCCCAAATTTGTATGCAATCACAAAAGATTTTGAATAGCCAAAGCAGTCTTGAGAAAGAAGAAAGCTGGAGTTATTATGCTCCCTAACTTCAAACTATGTTACAAAGCTATAGTAATCAAGACAGTATGGTACTGGTACAAAAACAGACGCATAAGATCAATGCAACAGAACAGAGAGCCCAGAAATAAACCCACACTTATATGGTCAATGCCTCCTATGACAAAGGAGGCAAGTCCATGCAATGGGGAAAAGAGGGTCTTTTCAATAAGTGGTGTTGGGAAAACTGGACAGCTACATGGAAAAGAATGAAAGTAGAATATTTTCTCACACCATATACAAAAATAGACTCAAAACGGATTTAAATGTAAAATCTGCAGCCATGAAACTCCTAGAAGAAAACAGGCAACACTCTCTTTGCTATTTGTCTTAGCAATATATATATTTTTTGGATCTATCTTCTCAAGAAAGGGAAACAAAAAGCACAAATAAATAAATGAGACCTAATTGGATTTAAAAGCTTTTGCATGGCAAAGAAAACCATCAACAAAACAAAAAGACAACCTACAGACAAGATCCAGTGCATTCAGGGAGGTATGGCCATAGAAAAGATAACCTACAGAATGGGAGAAAATATTTGCAAATGATGTTACTGACCAGAGGTTAATATCCAAGATATAAGAATAGCTCATATAACTCAGTATCCAAAAAAACAAAAACAAAAAAACAACCAACAACCCAATCAAAAAATGGGTGGAAGGCCTGAATAGATATTTTTCTAAAGAAGACATATAGATGGCTAACAGGCACTTGAAAAAATGTTCAACATAGCTAATTATTAGAGGAATGCAAATCAAAATCACAATGAGATATCACCTTACACTTGTCAGAATGGCTGTCATTAAAAGGACAACAAATAACAAGTGTTGGTAAGGATATGGAGGAAATGGAACCTTAGTACCCTGTTGGTGGGAATGTAAATTGGTAAAGCCACTGTGGAAAACAATATGGAGATTCCTCAAAAAATTAAAAATAGAACTACCAAAGCATCCAGCAATTCTACTCCTGAGCATTTATCCAAAGAAAATAAAAACACCAATTTGAAAAGATAAATGTGCCCCAGTGTTCATTGCAGCATTATTTACAATAGCCAGGACATGGAAGCAACCTACATGTCCATCAACAGAGGAATAAGTAAAGAACACAATGGAGTATTACTCAGTCATAAAAAAGAATGAAATTTTGTCATTTGTGACAGCATGGATGGACCTGAATGCTTAGTAATATAATTAAGACAGAGAAAGACATATACTGTATGTTTTCCCTTATATCTGGAATCTAAAAAAAAGAACCAAAACAAATGAACAAATATAACAAAACAGAAACAGACTCACAGATACAGAGAACAAACAACGTTTACTAGAGAGAAGAGAAGTGGGGAAAGGAGTGAAATAGGTGAAGGGGATTAAGAGATATAAACTACCAGTTACAAAGTTAATAAGTCACAGGAAGGTAATGTATAGCACAGGGAATTTAGTCATTACTTTATAATAACTTTGTATGGTGTGTAATCTATAAAAATATTGAATCACTTTGTTGTACATCTGAAACGAATACAATATTGTAAGTCAATTAAAAAGGATTTCTATGGACCTCCCACCCTGCCTCCTCCCAAGCAAGGATGCAGTGAGTAGAGCAGGATGAGGTACATCTAGATAGCATAATTGAAACGGGGCATCAGAAGAATAGGACTGACTTATATTTTAAGTTACTCTTTTCAGATTTTCCCATTAAAAATATTTTTAAAAAGATAATTCCGTAGACAAGTAAAATTGCATTTCCCGGTTTAAAAAGTAGTGGTATGGATCAAGGATGACAACACGTAATGATATCTTGTTCAGGTATGTAGGAACTCCAGTTAACTTCTAGGAGAAACAAGTTTGTTTCTATGTTTCTTTTTAAGAAGAAAAATTATCATTTTAATGAAGCTTATATGTAAATTAACATCCTTACTTTTGATAAATATTCACTTTTATTCAAAAATCTTTTATGGTTTATTCAATTGTCATTTAATGCGTAAGCTCATTTTTTGTTTTTCCTAATTTGCAAAATGTTTTTGTATTTTTTAGCTTATTGAAAATTTGAGTTTTATCTGGTCGAGAATTTTAATGTTTTCCAATGTGTTTATTTCCATTTTGCTAATGTTATTTCACTTACTTAATTTTCCTTTGGATTCATTTGTTATGTCCCCCACATGAAATTCAATGGATGTTTAATTCTTGTTTCACTTTCATTCTTAATAACAAAGAAACTATATTTCTAAAAAAAACCTAACAGAAATAAGATGTCTCATTAGGATAAGTTTTAACTCTTTAAGTGTCTTCCTATCTATCTTCTAATTTGACCCTCAGATTAACCCTTAAAGTTGGAGTTTATGATTATAATTCATCTCCACATGTCAGATGAAGAAACCAAGAGGCCAATAAGTTAAGTAAATGACTTGTTCAAGGTAGAATAGCTAATTAGTGACAAAAGACATCTCATGACAAAATTAAAATTAATTAAAATTAATCAAAATGAAAATACTGTAATCATAATGCAGACAGTCTACTTTGGGAATGCTGACCAAAATTATAATGGATTTTTTTGTTTTGTTTTGTTTTGTTTTTGTGGTACGCGGGCCTCTCACTGTTGTGGCCTCTCCCATTGCGGAGCACAGGCTCCAGATGCGCAGGCCCAGCGGCCATGGCTCATGGGCCCAGCCGCTCCGCAGCATGTGGGATCTTCCCGGACCGGGGCACGAACCCGTGTCGCCTGCATCGGCAGGCGGACTCTCAACCACTGCGCCACCAGGGAAGCCCTGGATATATTTTTTGACCTAAAAGTGTTCTCATCCAGCTGCGAGTACTCACCATCCACATGCTAACAACTCCCACATTTCTATTTCTGCCCTGACCTCTCCCTTGAGCACATATTCAAGTGCTTACTTGATGCTCTTCTTAGGTGCCTTGTAGGCATCATGATTGGAACAGAACCAAACAGTGAGTCCCATCCGCATCCCCAACATGTTCTTCCAGCAGAGCTACTCATGACAGTAAATGGCAACTTGGTTTTTCCTGTTGCTTAAGATAAAAATCTTGGTGTTATTATTGCCTCCCTTTTATTCTCACACACCCTCTATCACATCCATCAGCAAATTTTGTTGGTTTTACCTTCAAGACTTATCCAGAATATGAGCAATTCTGTTATAGGTTGGGATGGGAAGCTGACTCAGGAAACAACTAGCATGTAGGAAGTTCTTAGGGAGAGCTCTTGGGATCACCTATCTGTGGATGGAAGGGGTGGAAGTAGGACTGGGCAGCAGGAAATTGGGCTGCCACTCAGGGAAGTTCTCCACCAACTCTGCAGGGAGATCTGAGACTGGGCTGGCTTTTCAGAGATGCCTTCATTGTAGAGAATGGGCTCTTCTTTCCACTGTTGCATAGACCAATCAGTGGATACAGACTGACCACAGGAAGGGAGTATAACCTTGGGTGAGACAGCTCTCTTTAGCTAAAGACAGTCAAAGGAATGATTACTGCTATGGAGGAAATAATCAGGGTGATGTAATCAAGAGTCTGGGATTGGGAGCCTACTTCAGAAAGAGTGGTTCAGAAATGCTTTTTGGGGGAGTGCTGACATTGAATTGAGACCTAGAAAACTAAATGATGGGCAGGATTGCTGGCAAAAGAGAGTAGGGGGAGTTCGGTGGGTAGAAAAGTCAGAGTGAAAGCCAAAGTGGCTGGAGGATACTGAGGGAGGGGAGGGTGATAGGTGATGGAGTTGAAGACGTAGACATGGGCTTGATTGTGAAAGGCCAGGCTGAGTCTGGGTTTTACCCTAAGTGTAAAGGAAAGCCATAGGAAGTTTGAGTTATGCAGTGATCTTTCTGGTTGCTAATGGAGCATGGCTTTGAGGAGGGCAGGAAGGGAAACAGAAACAAATTTTGGAAGCTACTGTAGTGGTCCAGGAGAGAGACGATTTTGGCTCGGACTAGAACAGGGGCCAGGGAACTGGGGAGAGGTGGGAAAATATAGGATATATTTTGTGTTAGAGCTAATGGTGGATTGGGTGTGGGATTGAGGGAAAGCAGGGAACCAAGGAGACTATTGATAATAGTTTTGGGTTTGAACAACAGGGCGAAGGGTAATTTGATGGAAGGATTGGTGACCATGTATGTAAATGAATGTTAATAGTATATTATAGCTCATATTTATTTTCATAAAAATAATAATTAGTATATATTTTTGTAGTTCCAGATATTGATGTCTCTTACGGAATTTAAAAAATTGGTGGGCATTAGTTTAAATTAGATTTATTTCTCCAGATGTGGAGGTCAGTGACAATAGAATCTAGCTATCTGTTTATGTTTAGATCTCACATGCAGTAACTGCTTGACTTCCTTGCTTCGTCTTGGATCAAGTTCACACTTCTACATTAACTGAGCAACTATATGGAAAGTTTGTCAAAACAATATGGATTAGCCATATTAAACATTTCAGACATATTTATGTTCCAAGATCTGCACCCCTCACTAAGCTCTGGTCCTCTTAAGGGAGTGAGGATTGAATACACACCCATTTACACTAGGTCCTGAGAATAGTGTGGTTCATTGTGCATCTGGAGAAAAGGAGGTAACTCTGTTATTTTATATGAAGACTCTCAAGAACAAGAGGAGAACTTGACAGAAGCCACCAAAAGACCCCAGAAGGGGCTGTGGAAGAGTCCCCTTCCTGTGGCGCTTCCACTGACTCTTCTCATCCCAATCCTGGACGTAGTCACCGTGGCTCACAGATGTGGGAAGGTCATAGGATGGAAGTGTGACTCTGAGGCATTCTGAATAATGTCCCAAGCTGTTTAAAGATCTGACTTAATAGTGTCACTATGATTGATGTTGACTGCAGTCGTGTCAGGAGGTTTGCCCGATGGCCCTGAAGACCAAAGTCTTTTCTGGGCAGAGCTATCTGGCAAGTGTGACAGCACTGGAAATGTCCTCCAGAACAGGTCAATGTATGGGCTCTGTATTGATTTTTTAGGGATCCGAGGGCGTGTCATCAGCCATGCTCTTTTGATCTTTGGCTCCTTTGCTGAATTCTTAATTAAATGTGTAATAGATATTAACAGCACCGGAAGAGTGACCTAACTAGGAGAGCTGTTATGCATGGCTTTGTGATGCCAAGGTAGGCAGCACGGTCCATTTTCTCGATGGCTTTGGAAGAATCCTTCCTGGCATCTCAGAGATGAGCGATGCAATGTTATGTCCGCTCTTACGCCTGGTTATAAAGCAGGGTGATTTGGGTGGACACAGAGTCAAACGTGGAACGGGACCACTAATACATTGTGAGGGACGTGGGGTGCACAGTCCTATCTCAGCTTCCCATTCATAGACATTTGCCAAAGGAAATAATCAGATTTCAGTCTCATGAAGATAATCCACCTATCAGTAAAATATTTACCAATTTCTTGCCAAATGTAAAAATTTAACAAAATACAGTCAAATTAAATTGAAGGTAAAAAACTTTTATGAGATGCCACCTAGTATGTACTTTGATTTGGGTCTGATCTATTTACCTAGTTTGAAGGGAGTTGTTATTTCTGCTGCTTCTTTTTATATACACAATGTCCAGTTTCAGAGTCTCTTTTGCCTGTGAATTGAGAGAGATGGAATCATGGGAGACTCTGGGTTCTGGCTCTCCATCTCCTTTGCAGCCTTCATTCATCTCTGACATTCTTACTCCTATCTATTCAGTAAAGACAATGACTCACCGAGTCACAAAACAATCAGGCGCAAAGATTGAAATTTTTCTTTTTCCAAACCAGTTAGTCAGTCAACAAACAATACCATGTGCCAGCTAAGCACTGAGTGGGGCTCAGGAGACGCAGAAGCAAAGACAACTGTGATTGTGAAGGAGCAACTGCTTTTCCATGAGGTTACTTGGATGACGGCAAGGGAGACAGAATGAGAGGAGACAGAGAACCGGCACATCATTGATATTTTCAGTTAGATTTAAAAAAATATACTTAAAGCTTGGGAGTCAGCACCCTAAATCTAGAATAAGGGACCAGGCAGGCCTCTGCTTGATGTATTAAGATCATTGATAGAGGGTTCGTTCACATGGGGTCCTGTGGGAGGAGGGTGACTGTTACGGGTAGAACAGGATGAGCAGCAGAAGAAACCTCAAGAAAAAGGAAGAGAGAAAAGAAATGTCCCCAGAGCGTGTGTATGGTTGCAGTTTTGCATTTTTATGAAATCGTCTATATACACAGAGCAAGTATGTTTCAAAAAGATTAATAATTGTTAGAGCCAGAAGTGACCCAAAGATCACTGAATTTAACGATTCTCTAACTTGGTGTGCATTAGAATCTCTTGGGAAGTTGGAAAAAAAAAATGTAATTGCATAGACCCTACTACAATGGCCAAGATACCCGGTCCCCGGGTGATTTCAGAACACACTATGGTTTCAGAAGGACTTACCTGTCCAGTTTTCTTATTTTACAGAAGAGGAAACTGGCATCCTGAGGTGCTTGCCCAAGGTCACCAGTTTAATCTTTATTGGCTGTACATCAGGCAAGAAAAAAAAAGCATCCACTTTGGGAAGTATCCAGGGATAATTTTTTTCTTGTTTCATGGCAGAAAAGAATGGAAATGTGCAAGCAAATGAGGGGAAAAATCACTACATATGTATTTGTGAGTATAGTTGTTATTTTTAGCTATAAAATTTTGTGATACACAAAACGACATATTTTCTACTTTCTATTTTTGCCTACAAGTTTTAAAAGATTTATTTTTATGAGCTACTTCTACCAGAATTTACATGGCGTTAGGCACAGTAAATTGAATTTCACTACAACCCTAATATAGGTAGTCCAGGCTTAATTTTTTAGATGAGAAAATAGAGGTGTCACTACAGCTCAGTAAGATAAATTATTAGAATTCTAAGGGAAAGGAAAATTGTCTGCCACACGTGTGCTGGCCCCATAGCCTCATTGTTCACCTATGACCTAGAGTCCAAGGTACTGAATTTTACCAAAATAAGTTTGTATTTAACTTCATCAAACTACCTGCATTCAACTATTGCCTTTGTGGCAGTGATTAACGCTAGCGTTTAGTGCGTGGTCTACAGTCTGTTCTTACGACTCACTTACCAAACAGAAGTTCTTCTTTTGTAGTAAGCCAGCCTCTAGGTGTTTGTAGCACGGGGAATTGCTCCTCAGGGGCTGGAGGTACAGAGCCCAGCAGCAGGGGGAAACAGCCACCCCCTAATGTAACTGCTCAGAAAGGCTGGAGGAGAAAATGCAAGAAAAGAAATCACTTCCCTGTCTTATAAACAGTCAACTGTGTTTTACAACAGTGAAGCCGGTGCTGCAACTTATTCAACTTGAGTAACTGTGGTTGAACGTCACTGTGAGGTTTACTTGGGAATCATATTAATCCTTGTCTTGGACATAATGTGCCAGATTTCTGTGATGACAAGCAGTTCACAAAGGGGCCTAAGTACAGTCTTGGGAGCGAGGTTTTAATCAGACTCAAAAATAATTCAGAGGCTATTTTGGCTTCTCCTTGAGTGGGCCAGAGGAAATACTCCTCTAGTTCGGCTCAGGACAATGTGGGGATTTTCTTTTTTCCTTTGATTGTTTTACTTTTTGTGATTATATTTATTCGAATCATTAAAAAATTAATGTTCAATTGAGATTGGAAGTACGCCACAGTCACATAATGGTGGCTGGCAAGGAAACATCCTTGACTCGTAGATCAGCTCCTCAAATTGTTCTGTTCTGCTCACTGGGAGCAGTGGGGCTATTGGTCACTGCACATGTGTGTTTTCTGCACTCACAAGAACGTTAAGTTGTAATGCTCAGCCAGAATTCATAATTAGAGATGAACGTCAGGGTTCCATATTTTAAGCTCTAATCTTTTGGAGGTGATTCCAACTGATCACTGATCAGACTTCCTGGAGTTTTATACAGTGTTAAGTGAGCTTTGTGTTTATAAGAGTTGGTGGTATTCTTGTTTAGCTCGCTGGACATTGATAATTTTAATTGGTTAGTGCCTGTTAGAAATTCAAAACATCTAGCAATATTTTTTTGGATTGGTCTCCTAAAGCAAAGGAAATACAAGCAAAAATAAATAAATGGGACCAGATTAAACTTAAAAGCTTTTACACAGCAAAGGAAACCATTGACAAAATGAAAAGATAACCTACTGAATGGGAGAAAATATTTGCAAATGATATGACCAATAAGGGGTTAATACCCAAAAAATATAAACAGCTCATGGCACTCAACATCAGAAAAACAAGCAACCTGACTTAAAAATGGGCAGAAGACCTAAATGGACATTTTCCCAAAGAGGACTGGCAGATGGCCAACAGGCACATGAAAAGATGCTCTATATCGCTAATCATCAGGGAAATGCAAATCAAAATCACAATGAGATATCGCCTCATGCCTATCAGAATGGCTATCATCAAAAAGAACACAAATAACAAATGTTGGCGAGGATGTGGAGAAAAGGGACCCTTGTACACTGTTGGTGGGAATGTAAATTAGTGCAGCCGTGGTGGAAAACAATATGATCATTTCTGAAAAAACTAAAAATAGAACTACCATATGACCCAGCAAGTCCAATCCTGAGTGTATAACCGAAAAAAAAACCAAAACACTAATTCGAAAAGATACCTGCACCCCAATGTTCACAGCACTGTTATTTACAATTGCCAAGGTGCGGAAGCAACCTAGGTATCTACAGATGAACAGGTAAAGAAGATGTGCTATACACACACACAATGGAATACTACTCAACCATAAAAAAGAATGAAAGTTTGCTACTTGCAGCAACATGGATAGACTTGGAAGGCATTCTACTAAGTGAAATAACTCAGAGAGAGAAAGACGACTACTGTATGATATCACCTGTATGTGGAATCTAAAAAATAAAACAAACTAGTGAATATAACAAAAAAAGAAGCAGATGCACAGATGTAGAGAACAAGCTAGTGGTTACCAGTGGGCTGGGGCAATATAGGAGTGGGAGAGTGGGAGGTGCAAACTATTGGGTGTAAGGTAGGCTCAAGGATGTACTGTACAACACGGAATACAGCCAACATTTTATAGTAACTATAAATGGAATATAACC
Organism: Leucopleurus acutus; assembly: GCF_964270905.1. Lineage (NCBI taxonomy): Eukaryota > Metazoa > Chordata > Mammalia > Artiodactyla > Delphinidae > Leucopleurus > Leucopleurus acutus. The sequence goes on from NC_139152.1 coordinate 38,352,961, forward strand.
TTTAAAAATTATGAATCACTATATTTTACACCTGTAACTTATAGAATATTGTACATCAACTATACTTCAATAAAAAATTTCGAAACATCCACATAGAGATGTTGAAGAGCAAATCTTCCTTTATCTTCTAGCCATCTAATTCCTCTCCCAATTACTGTTACTTTATATATATATCTTTTTAGAGTTCTGTTACATATTCACAAACATATACATATATATGTATATGTGTATATATATATTCATACAGGTGATAAGTATATGTATGTATATACATTTTTTTCTTTTCATACAGATTGTAGCATACTCTATACACTGTTCTGAGCTATACTATTTCCCCCTTAACTATATTTTGGAGGTCTATCCATCTCAATACATAAAAAACTGTCTCAGTCTTCCATGGAAAGGCATTTAGGTTGTTTCCAATCTTTTGATATTACAAACAAAGGTGCATTTTCACCTGTAGGAATACAGCTGTGAGATAAATATCCATGAGTCAACAGCTGGTTTGAGCAATACGTGAACTTTCAATTTTAGTGATAATTGTCAAATTGCTTTCCAAGTGGTTGTGCTAATTTATATTCCCACCACCCATGCAGGAATGTGTCTGTTTCTATAAATACTGGCCAACATAGTATTTTCAAATATTTTGATCTTTGCCAATCTGATTGTTGAATGCTGTTCTCACTACACAATGATGGAGGAAGTTTTTAAAATTTGATTTAGGACAACTCCACACAAGTTTTTGAGGGTGTGAGGTAACAGAAAATGTATATATTGGTCTCTGTCCCAGTTCCTGACACAGGGCTCCTAATATCCTTGTAAATTCCTAAGTGATAGGATGGGGGCTGGTCACCAGAAAGACCAAGCCTTGGTTAGAAGCTTGGAATTTTTCAACCCCACCACCCAAAGAGAGGAGAGGGGCTGGAAATGGAGTTAAGAATTGCTTATGCCTACATGAGGAAGCCTCCGTAAGATCCCAATAGTAGGGGGTTTGGAGAGCTTCCAGGCTGGTGAAAAGGTAGAGGCGTGGGGAGAATGGTACCCCTGGAGAGGGCACGGAAGTTCCACACCCCTTCCCACATACGTTGCCCTGTGCATCTCTTCCATCTGGACGTTCATCTGTATCCTTTATCATTTCCTTTTTTAATAAACCAGTAGATGTAGTAAACTGATTTCCTGAGTTCTGTGAGTTGCTCTAGCAAATTAATCAAACCTGAGGAGGGGTTGTGAGAGCTTTTGGTCTATAGCCCACGGTCAGAAGCACAGGTGACAATCCGGACTCGCTCTAGCCCTCTAAAGTGGGGGACAGTCTGCTGGGACTGAGCTAGTAGCGTGTGGGATCAGATGCCTCTCCAGGTAGACAGAGTCATAATTAAGTTGTAGGATACCCAGCTGGTGTCATGGAGAAGCGCTTGGTGTGGGTAAAACCTCCCACACATTTGGTGACCAGAAGTGAAGTGTGCAGTGAGAGTGAGTGTGCAGTGAAGGAGGCAGACAGGAAAGAAACACGCGGTAGGAAAGAAAATGTTTTTTTCCCGACTCAGGAGGTAGAGTGAACAGTTTTTATAATACGGAGGGCTTATGTTTCTCTAACTTTAAACAAACCTTGTAATACTAACATCATCTTAGGTACCTATAAGTGCAGGATTGGAAACTTTCAATGAATGCATAAGGCAAAAAGGAGGGTGCAAAAACGGTACAAGTTTAGTTTAGATTTTTATATACTTGAGGGTCTAAATCCCACAACAATGGCTCCCTTGGTTATATTTCTCTTTTGCTCTCTGCTGGAGGTTTGTTTCTTTCAGCTTTTAGTTTTCTTGGGAGGAATGAGGTCAGGTTCTTACTGCTCAAGTCTGATGTGTTAAACAGCTCAATTAGAGTCAGAGATTGTCCAGGCATTTCCAGGAAGTTTGCTGACTGGTGTCACTGAACGTTCACAGGCTGCAGCTTCCCCGGGGCCCCTTTGTGCTGCCCCCCATTCCTGCTTTCTGGGTCAGCCCTGTCATCCATTTCACCTGATCAGAGTACCCTTCTCTCAACATTTTATAGTACCTTCCTTCAGGGCACTGTGATGGAGGGAAGTTTTGGCTTTCTGATTTAGGAGAAGTAGGAACAGGTTTTTGAGGGTTTTATGCACATGTGAATGTCGATAAAATCTTGTTGTTTATTTTTTTAAAATACCGTTTCCAAAAGAATAGATACATGTATATGTATAACTGAATCACTGAAATTAACACATTGTAAATCAACTATACTTCAATAAAAATAAATTTAAGGAAATACCCTTTCCACGCTTTTTTTCCTGCTCTTCATTCATAGCACTTCTCCTGTTTCCCAGAGAAAAGAGACCAGTGGGGAGAAGCTCCGGCAACCTCCTGCTTCTAGTTTGTCTCTGACCCATTTCTCGACCCTTCCTTTCCTCCTTGTTACATCAGAGGGGCAGTCCTCCCTTTATGCAGAGCTACCTCTCTATCTCTTCCCTGGATTTCACCCCCTCCTGTGCACGCAGGAACTCTCTCTTTATATCAACCTCTCCCTTCGTATCAATATATTATCGTGCTCACAAGGTCCTACTTTGAAAATAAATCAGCAGTAACTCTGCCTCGACGGCACCTCGTTTCCTCCCAGCCAGCAGAAGTGTAGTTCGCCTCTCATTTCCCCTTCAGCCTTCAGTGGTAGGTTCTGAACCCATCGCTTCACTGAAATCACTCTTGCTAAAGTCTTTAACGACCTCTTCCATGATAACTTTACTGAAATTTGCAGGCTCCGTTTTCCTTGAAGTTTGGACCCCTTTGTAGCATCCACCACTCCCTCCTTCCCAACAGGCTCTCTCTTCCTACTTGACGCTCTTCTCTGTCTTCCAGACTCTTCCTCCATGGCTTATCTCCCAACGCCCAGGTGCCCTTCCAGTCCTCTCCAAGCTCCTCGTCTCTTCTCCCATTATGTAAGCCAGCCACATCCATGTAGAGTCAGCCAGATTCAGATTTGACACTTAATTCCAGCCCTTTTAAGTTTTGTCATCTGGACAAGTCACTTAACTCTCATAACCTCCATTTTCTCGACTTCAAAATAAGCATAATAATTCCCACTTCACTGGGGTGTGAGTTGGGAGTCAATGTATTCAGATAAACGATAAAACGTTTTATTGATTGATTCAACAAAAATTTCAAAAAATAGTCTGAGCCCATACTATATTACAGGTACTATGTACAAGGTTTTTTGGACTGTGGCATACAATAAGAAATACAATTTATAACGCCACTAGGACACACATACATACAAACAAATTTTCCTTCAGAGATTCTTACTCTTCTTATGTTTAATGTGATATGCTTTGTTATTTTCTATTCCATTTCACAAACTTATACTGGTTACTATCTACTAAATTTCCCAATCCTCAAATGAAACATGGCCTACAGTTTAGAAAACATTCTTCTAGGCTCTGGGAATATGGAAGCATTGGCCACACGGAACTTTCTTCCCAGAGCTGAGCTGTCCATTAGAATTTTCTGCAATAATGGAAATGCTCTGTATCTGTCTTGCCCAATATGGTAGCCACTAGCCACATGTGACTCTTCAGTGTTTGAAATGTAGTTGGTGCACATGAGGGACTGAATTTTCAAATTGTATTTCATTTTAATTTATTTAAATTTACAAAGCCACGTGTGGCTGTGGTATTGGACAACAGTTCTAGAGTGTGGGTGACAAACGAAAAAAGTAAATGAATAAAAGAACAAGATAATTTCCAAGAGTTATCACTTACCAGGGCAGTGATGATGTTATTTAGGATGGAGTGACTGAGAGTCACTTTGGGAAGAGTCTAGGCTGGGTGGTCAGAGAAGACCCCTCGATGGAGGTAATGTCTGATTTGACATCTGAGTTTCAAGGAGCCAGGCATTTGGCCATCTGAGGGAAGAGGATCCCCGCTGCAGAGAACAGCAGATGCAAAGGCCTACAAGTGGAAATGAGCTTGGTGTGTTTGAGCAAGAGAAGTCCTATGAGGCTGGAACATAGTGGCAGTGAGTAAGTACTAAAGGAAGGTAGCTGTGCCGCTGAATATCCCCGCCCCCCCGCCCCAAGAGTCCCGCAGGCATTTCAAACTCAGCTTATTCTGTACTGAACATCCGAAAGTTGTTCCTCCTCTGTGTTTCCTGCTCAGTGAGTGGAACCACCATGTAAGCTGGCATTACCTTCCTCCCCTCCCTCTCCCTCACTCTATCAATTGTCAAGTCCCGTCATTGTTCTTCTAAATGTCCCTGGAGTATGACCACTTCTCCACAGCCTTGTGGGATATTTTCTGGATTCATGGACTCATAATGGTTTCTTTGTCTAAATCTATTCTTCACACAGCAGCCAGAGTGATCATTCTAAAATACAAATGCAACCATGCCACTCTTTGGCTTAAAATCTTACCGTGTTCCCCAAGGCACTCAGATTAAGACAGCAACTCTTCAACAAGGACTTACTAGGACCTTTATCAGCCTAATGTGCTTTGCTCAAGCCTGTTTTCAGCAACGTGAAAATGCCTTGCTGTCTATTCTTTGAGCATCTGTGAAGAGTGTTTCTTCTGCAGAGGGTTTTCTTTACTCTATCTCTTCCAACCTTTGGATGACATTCTCGGGATATAGCTTAAGCAACATTTCCTCCAAGAAGCCTTCCATGACTCCCTGCCCCATGTTTGAGGTCCTTCAGGTGTTCTCACTGCACTCTGAACCATCCCCATGTAGCACTTATTTCACCACCCTGTAACTGTCTGTTTACAAATCTGTTGCCTGCACGAGGGCAGGGCTCAGTCTCCCATGTTTGTTGATGCATAGCCAGCACTTACCACAATGCTGGGCATCAAGTAGATGCTCAGTAAATATTTGCTGGATGAATAAAAAATAAATAACATGAATTCAGATATTTTTATTAACAATTAATGATTACCTACTGATGAACAATAAGAGCTAGCATTCATTGAGTATGCTTAGCATTTTACTCTATCTCCTTCGTCTCCTCTACCACAACCCACTAAGATAGTCATTCTTATCCTCATTGTATAAATTGAAAACTGAAGCCCCTGAGGATTTAGAATAACTTGCCTGAAGTTACACAACTGGCAAGTGAAGACAAAATCAAGAAAACCCTGGGAGCCCCCAAGTAAAACAAAAAGCAAAGTCCATTTTCTTAATCCCAACACCAGGTGTGATGAGCTTCCTGGCTTCCCTTGTTCTAACGGAGACTTCACAGACAGCAATGGGTTTGTAACTGCAGAGGGTTGCTGCTCACATCAGAGTGGTCCTGAGCTGAGTCATTATCCTAGACTTATAAACTTTCATTTGCTGAACTTGAAATAATGCCCAAGACTGAACTATTTCCTTCCGTTTGGTTGGGTGGATCTCAAAAAGGTATTCTGAGAGTAAGCTCCTAGGCGGTGCTGGCTGAGTACCTGCAGTGGGCTCCGGGGCACCTGAGGGGCATGGATGGGTGCTGTCCATGGAGAGAGGGAAGCCAGGAGCTTAGGAACTGGGGCGTTGACCATGCTGTGGCAGAAGGCATTTTGCATTTTCTTTGTGGTCACTGATCCATTAGGGGAGTGGCCTTGTTTTTCATAAGATTTCAGGAACTGCCACACTGAATTGTGATCCTGTAGCTTGGTAGAAATTCTGACAGACTATTGTTTGAGGGCCATTTGGGGATTTGTAGTCCAGTGACTTGATGTGACTTTGGGGATTTTGATTCTGTCGTTTTGGCCTGTGCCTGTCATGTTTACTGTGGGTTGAACAGTTAAGTAGAGTGTCTACCTCTTGTAAAACTCCAGGCGCTGGCCAGATTTCATCTTGCTGATTCTTCACTACATCTGCCTTTGGCAGGAGAGTGACAATTGTTGGCCTTTTCATAATGAGGACAATGGGGGCCAGAGAGGTTAATTGGCTTACCTCGGTGAAGCACCCAGGTTAGAGTAACTCAACATCACAGGATTATGTTTCTGAGTTAGACTGTTCAATCTTACTGGGGAAGAAATGCATGTTTTTTTGGGTTTTTTTTTTTTGCGGTACGCGGGCCTCACTGTTGTGGCCTCTCCTGTTGCAGAGCACAGGCTCTGGAAGCGCAGGCCCAGCGGCCATGGCTCACGGGCCCAGCCACTCCGTGGCATGTGGGACCCTCCCGGACCGGGGCACGAACCCGTGTCCCCTGCATCGGCAGGTGGACTCTCAACCACTGCAACACCAGGGAAGGCCCCGAAATGCATGTTTTGTATTTGAGGATCCATATACTTCCATATGTATTCATTCATTCATTCAACAATTATTTATGGAGATCCGACTGTGTGCCAGGAATTGCTTATAGTGGGGACTAAGACAGACATGCTGTCAAGAAACTCACATTCCTATTGAAGAGGGAGAACAGACAGAAAATGTAAACACATACACGAATTTTTCATTTCAAATACTAATTTTCTACCGACAAAATAAAAACAGAGTAAGAATATGTAGAGTGCTTGGGGAAGATGAAGAAAGTATTATCAAAAGGCTTCCATGAGATGGTGTCCGGTAAACTAATAGCAGAAGGATATAAAAGAGCCAAGCTTGAGAAATCTGGGGAAGAGCACCCCAGGCAGAGGGAACAGCAAATGCAAAGGCCCTGGGGCTAGGACAAGAGTGTCATGTTGGAGGATAGGAATGCTGAGTACTTAGAGGCTTTGAAGCAGAGGGGTGATGGGATGCTCATTTTTATTATAACAAGATCTCTGTGATTGCCATGCAGAGGTGAACTGAGGAAGGTAAAGGACGAAACAGGGAGAACAGGAAGAGATTACTGCAGGCGTCCAAGGATAGATACTTTTTTTGAGTTCCTACTATGTTTCAGACATTGTAAGTGCTTTCCATGCATGATCTTCTTTAATATTCACAACAATTCTATAATGTAATTATTATCTTCATTTTTCAGATAAGAAACTAGAGGCTCAAAAGTTTAAATATCTTATCCAAGGCCACTCAACCTAAGTGGCAGAAGTAAGGTTTAATTTCAAAGTCTATATTGTTAAGTGTTTTTCTAGCCCTGGCATATCTTTTTTATTTTTTTCCTGTCTAGGACTGAAGGCTTTAATTAAAACAACAATGACAAAAACTAGAGATTTTCACCATGTGTTTCCTATTTTTACTCCCTGTTCTTACAACAGAAATATAACAAATCTTTAAAAAAATAAAAAGAGTGTTTATGGATTAAGAAAGCAACTGACCCTATTAATATTTCTTTACCCATGTATTGTGATATTCACTTGGCGATCTTTGTGTTTCTCCTCTTGACCTTTCTATTCTAAAGGAAGTGTGTAGCCCTGGCATCTCTTTATGGCCTGCTAGAGTGTTCCTCATGGATATCTCCCAGACACTTTAAAACTGTCAGGCCTAAAACCAGAAGTTCACTGTCTCATCCCCCAAACCTTTCCTCTTGGTTCCTCAGCTGTATTAATGACATCATCAACAACTCAATAACCTAGGCTAAAAACTTAGTGTCTTCTTAACTCTGTCTTTTTTTATTTTTTGCGGTACGCGGGCCTCTCACTGCTGTGGCCTCTCCCGTTGCGGAGCACAGGCTCCGGACGCGCAGGCTCAGTGGCCATGGCTCACGGGCCCAGCCGCTCCGTGGCATGTGGGATCCTCCCGGACCAGGGCACAAACCCGTGTCCCCTGCATCGGCAGGTGGACTCTCAACCACTGCGCCACCAGGGAAGCCCCTTAACTCTGTCTTGACAGGTGTTTTTCTTCATTAATCTGCATCAAACTGTTGCATCATTTGATCCATTTTTATTGTTATCTATTTGATTTCTATGCCTGTCGTCATTGCCTTGGTTTGAGCCAATTCAGCTATTCCAGTTGCTTCTTCATTTCCTGATTCCAGCCAATCTCTACGCTCTCCAGTTTATTTTCCTCTAGCCTCTAGGTTTAGTTCCTATCTTAAACCCAGGTTACATTATTCCTGTTCTTAAAAATCATTCTGTGGTCCCCTTTGCCTCCAGAATCAAGTTCATGAACTCTAGTGTGGAAATCAATTTACCAGTATTGAGTCGTTCATTTGTTGGTCAGCAGATCACTTGTTATTGTAGCACTGGACTTATTTGTTTTCGCAGCTGATAACTGTTACCACATATAACCAGTCATGTGAAGAGGAAAGTTAGGAACACGCAGTCCAGCTGACTCCGGATTGAACTATTTAGAAGTCCAGCATGAACCGAGCTAACTAACCAGTGGGTGAGAGGCAGCGTTCAAGGGCCAATAAGGTGTTTCCATAGCCTCCTGGCAGAGCCTGTTGACTCAACAGCTCTGGGAAGTCACTCAGCTGTATACATTTTTGCTGGACTGACGTGCATGGAAGGGACACAGGAGAGACCTGAGTTCTAAGACAGATAAAGTCTAAACTAGCCACAGGCCCTCTTAACCTCTTAATGGCATTCCAGAGGGCCAAGCCAGTCAGTTCCTAGGGATAGGAATCAGTTCATTGAAGAAGCAAGTGGAAATTTCTGGACAGAAGGAAATGCCCCTTCAGTGTGAGATTTATCCTAACCCTACATTGCATTGTTTACAGGAAATAGGTCCCTGTGAATGAAGCATGGAATAAACAGAAGGCTTAAGAAACAGGAGACTTTGTGGTTATTTTCTGAGTTGAATTTGCAGACCTGGAATTCAGTGTTTCAACCCTGGCTGTCAGCACCCAGCAAGCATTCTGTCTTTAAGCATTTGTTGTCACGAGGCAAATATACGCTGAAGCATTTTCTGCCCTACTAAGGATTCCTCAAACATAGGGTAGTTTCTCTAGACAGGTTTTCTTGTCTACTAGCTAATCAGACAGAAAATTTAATAAAAATTTATTCTGTTCCATCATTTCTCATTGAAGAAAATAAAAGTTTTGAGGCTGTTGCCGTGATGCTGAAGGAGATAAATGAAATGCGTTTCTGCCAATTTTAAGAACTATGCTAGAAGATGTTCCCGCTTTGTTTTGTAGAATAAGTAATAGTTTTAAAAGATAAGGTAGAATGGCTCCATATTTTCCATATTCAACTTTAAGGTGGGGTATAATTTTTAATGTCTGTACTACAAGTGATTATGATTTTCCACCATATTTTAAGCATAATATAAATTTTTAGCTGACAACTGTGTATTGTACTAACAATACTATAACAACAACAGAAATCAAGCAAGAAAAAAAGGGAAAGAAAACATATCTCTAATCTTGCCATTCTAAAAACCAGCTGTTTTAATGTTTCCTCCGTTACTATCAATATGTTATCGAATTTTCATATAGTTACAACCTTAGCGTAGACGTGACTTTAGGTTTCTGCTTCTAATGTTACATAAGCCTTTTTTCCCAGTCACTTTGCATTTTGAAACCCTAATGTGCTTTTATACTAGAATTTCTGGGAAACAATGGGTTTCTTCAAAAAGGTTTGTCCAGGATTGTATAGAATTTCCCATGGATTTAGGATGTGCCCAACAGCAGACACCAAGAGAATTCTTCAGAAAATATTCCCTAGAATAAAATGTTCTCCTCGGAAAAGACCCAGAGGGAAGGTGATGTGAAAGGAAGGGAGGATGGGACCTACCTCACGAGCCCATAAGTCACGGTTCACAGTCAGACAGCTGCAGAAGCCACATCCCGGCGAGGGGTCCAGTTCTACATCTGTGTTTGTATCTACAACACAGAAAATTAAGATGGGTTAAAGGGAGCCCGGGAGATGGCTCTCCCTCAGCGTTCCTCACTTGGCACACAAGACGGCCTTCAGGAGCTTCTGTTCTGTCCTTTCCACTTGACCAATGTGTTCTGGGACTTAACGTGCTAATATTCATAAGCGTTTTTAATTATGAGATGATCATCCTTTTGTCGTCGTCTGCCGCAGCGAGGGATTACCAAATGTCCTTGATCAATGAGGCTTGCACAAATATGGATTGTACCCCAGACTCACCTGGTTTCTGAAAAATAAATATGGCTAATAACAATGTGCTGGTACTCACAGATAAGATGACACGCTGCTTATCTGGCCCTCCCTAAAGCGAGGATGAAATGGCTAAGTGACAAAATACTGGGTTGTTGCATAGCCGATGAGCTGAATGTGCAACCCTTACACACGCTAACCACAGCTGGGCCATGTCTGTTTCCTCGTTCATTCATTCATTCACTGGACAGGTATTGGTTGAGTGTCTACTTCGGCGGTGGCGTGTTAGGGGCTGGGCTATTTGCATGAACAAAGGAGGCAGAGTCTCAAAGAGCCTTCAGCCTGGTGGAGAACACAGACGTGATCTAAAAATCTCATGGTAAATGCAACATTAAATCTGTGATGGGTACAAGGAAGGGAGGGTGCAAGGGGGCTGAGACTGCAGATGGCACGGGGCAGTGACCTGGTCACTGGAGGCATCTCCAGGAAGGGAGGACTGACCCACACTTGGAAAGAACATTAATACAATTGACTGATGTTTACCAAGTGGTTCCTATGTAAAAGGTCCAGATGTTAGTGTTTTATATGTGTGTGTGTGTGTGTGTGTGTGTGTGTGTGTGTGTGTGTTATGGACTCATGTTAACATATAGGTGAGAAAACTCTGGCTTGGAGACAATAATTTGTTTAGGGTCATCCAGCTGTGAGTAGAAGGATGGGGATAGGAACTCAGTTTGATTGCAAAGTCTGGAGTCCTAACCACTCGGCTATACCGTCTCCCGTCTTGCTTGAAATAGGAGTTAAGCAGGTGGAGAGAATGGCGATGCCAGGCAGGTGGAACAGCATGTGTGGGGCACAGAGGTGGAAGCGAAGAGAGGTGGTGTGGCTGGGTGTGCAGGCTGGGGAGAGCGCCAGGCGAGGCCGGGAGGTGGGCAGGGACAGGCTGCGGCCCCGGGGAGGCGTGTCAGGTTCTGGCCCCGCCCGACAGGAAGCCACCGGAGCCTCCAGGCAGGGGTGGACGTGATCAGACTTGCGTTTTGGAAAAGTCACCCTCGCTGTACTATAGAGGTTAGATGGGGGCAAAGGCGGATTTGGGGAGACACATTAAAACCTTTTAGTGGTGGTGAGGGGTTTGAGAGCAATCGAGGTGCTGAGATAAGTTCTAAGTTTCCGACTTTGGCAATTCGGTGGGCAAAGATGCCATGTGTTGAGAAGGGAAGAGTGATGTGGCTTGGAGGAAAAACCGTGCATTTGACTCCGGCCAGTTAAGTTTGAGGTGCCTTCCTGAACCCAGGAGGTGTCTAGCAGATCATATTATATATAGATCAGGAGCGCAGGAAGAGATTAGGGCGGGAGATAGAAATGTGTGAGTCATCCCAGGGAGAGGTGGTAATTGTGCCCTTCGGAATGGGCAAGACTGTCTAGGGAGAGAGGCTTTGTGTTTTCACTGTCCCCTTCATGCTTTCTTCTTTCCAGCTTGCCTTTGGCTGTACGCACCCTTGTCCTTGCTACTTCACCCCTCCATCTGCAAACCTGATTCATTTGCCCCCTTGCCCATCACTCCTTCCCTCCTCATGTGTGTCTTTATTCTCCATCCCTCCATCCATCTTCTAAAGTCTCCTTCCTTCTGTCCACTCGCTCACTTTCTGCTGATGAGTGCTGACTTTTCTGTTCTCATCCTCACTGAAATTTCTTTTTCAAAGGCAGCCAGTGACCCACTCTGCCCTCCCCAAGCACTAGATCCTGTGGTTCATCCCAACTCAGTCTATACCTCCCGGCTTCTCCTTAGCATCTGACTCTTGATACCTCCCCTTTTAAACATTTTCCTGCTTTGCGTTCCCTGGCACTGCATTATCTCTTTTCTCTTTTCTCCTGTCTTCTTCACGTGCTTCTCTTTCTACTTCTACCCCATCAACGTACATATTCCCCAGGAATGTCTTCTTCCTCTCCCTTCTATACATGCTACCTCAGCTATCTCGTTCAGTCCCATGATCTTCTCAGTCACCCCCTTGTGGATAGTACCAAAACGTATCTTTCTGGCCAGCACCTAAATACCGCAGACCCAACTGTCTTTTTAGCTGTGGGCTAAACGCCTCCTCTCTGCGTCCCGCTAGCATTCCAAACTCAGCATGGCCCATATCAGACGTGTCCTGTTCCTTTCAAACAATTCAATGTCCTACACTGTTTACTTTAGCTGACTCCCTCTTTTTTTTCATCCTTTTTACCCCTCTTTAGCGCTACCATATTCAGAGCCCTATTATCTCTTGCCTGGGAACTTTGCCTTCATTTCTCAACTAGTTTTTCTTCCTCATTTCTTTGTGTTCTGAATGAATCCTATGCGTTGGCACTAAATGAATCATGTATTCAACCCAGGTCCTATCTCCTCAGCCCCAAATCTTTAATAATCCTCTCTTGCCACTGAAATAAGTACAACCCCATTAGCCTAGTTTTAAAGACCCTCTTCACTTGGTCCCGAGGTAGCCTCCCACCTTTATCTCCTGCTTCCACCTGACACATACAGTCTGAGGCAACTACGTCAACCTCTTCTCCAGGCTGCGTGACACTTGGAGGCAGACCTCTGTGCCTCAGAATCCTTGTATCACCTACGCTGCCCACCTGGAACATAGTAGGTGCTCACTAAAGGTCTGGCGTGCGCACGCAAAAGTATTTGCTGGTTCCTACAGATGTCTGGTGCTTCCCAGACCCTTGCCTTTGCTCCCTACATGGAGGGACCTCCTCTCTTTGTCTTAAGAAGTAACGTGAGATATGAAATAGTGCCATTTAAAGTTGTGCACTGGGAATTCCCTGGTGGTCCAGTGGTTAGGACTCTGTGCTTCCACTGCAGGGACCATGGGTTCGATCCCTGATTGGGAGACCAAGATCACACGTGGCATGGCCAAAAAATATTGTGCATTATATATATATATATATATTTGTTATTATTTTACCCATTTATTTAAAATCTACTCAATCTTCAGAACTCATTTCCAGCGCCACTTGCTTCATGAAACCTTTACTTATCCCCCTAAGAATCATCCTTTTTCTGAACCCTCAAGATACCTCTCTTCCCTTTGCTTAAAAATTTTTTTTTTAAAGTACCAGAGTGGGATGCAAGGATATTTCAAAGGAGATATGGTCCCTAGTCTGATAGGACCAGTTTGTTGTGTTTGATCATTAGGTACGCTTTTGTTATAAAACCTTTGATTCTAAACAGTAATTTGAAGACTCATCTCCCCCATCGCCAGCCCGCCACAATCCCGTCCCAGCCATCACGCACTCGACTGAGCTCAGATTTTGGTCCCCTGAGGCACCTAACACGCCACCTTGCCCACAGTAGTTTCTTAAATTAGGTGAATTAGGTGAAGGGATGTGTATGGCTGCCAGTATCTTCCATTTTAAGTGAAAAGTGAGTCTGAGATGGGGAGCTGTGTTTATGTTGCCTCAGTGGCCAGAAGGGAAGCAACAGTGCCCTCCTCACAAGTCCAGCAGAAGAAGCAATGGAACCATGTGTGCCACCAGGAGTAGCTGTCTCTGCCACTTAATTTGGGGGATAAAGGAAATGAGGCCATTATGAAGGTGGAAACGTCAATATTATGCAAACACAGGCACGTTCCTTGTGGAGCAAATCCCTGTGTGATCTTTCAGAGCCCTCTGCCTCTGCTGGATTCCATCTGCCAGCAAAGCGCAGGGCAGGCACTTCCAACATGTCACTGTCTTGTCTCTATCACAGGGGCCGGGAAGCGAGTTCCATAAAATTATACTTTGTGTTCAGAATCCTGTATTTGTGATTTGAAGTTGGTCTACTCCTCAGTCAGTTAATGGAGGGGGCTATAATTCTCCAATCTTCCTAATTATCCCCATGGATATAAAATGTTGAGGACCTTGTAAGAGCTTTCTTTCTAGGACATGATTCATCCCTTCCCCTTTTTCAAAATAAACTGAGAGATGGCCAAAACCTTAGGATGAAAAAATAACTCTGATGAAATAGTTCTGGACAGCTCTCCCAAAGCAGCCAGTGAATTACGGGAAAAACATTTATAGGGCAAAACCACAGGGCATGGAGGCAGGGTCTAATTCGGTCCTCAATAAGTCCATTGTTTCTATCTTGGGAATTTTATTTTTGCATGGAAGTTCTTTCAAAGGGCTAAAGCACTCGGAGAACCACTTCAGTTCTATACGGGGTCCCAGAGAATGATTTGGGCAGTAAGGAAGAGGAGAGCCTTTTGCTCGTGAAGGGAACTGAGGCAGGCATTTCCAGGGGCTGATCTGCAGGCAGGTGGACCCTAGCGAGGAGATTACTCCGAGATGGGGTTGGGTTTCACGTGACAGTCAGGAGATCCAAGAATGAGGACCATCAATGCCAAGAGGAAAGCAAGTTACTTTATTTCTTTGTCCCCAGGATAGTCATTTGTAAAACGGGCACAAAAATTCCTGGGCCCAGACTACTTCGCAAAGTTGTTATATTGATCAAATCAGAAATGAGGGGGGCGGAAAAGCTAAAGTTGTTATCAAAGCATTTGGAGATGCTGAACTTGTTATAGAAGTAAAACACGTTCGCAGGCTTTCATTTCATTTTTGAAAGAAGCAATATGATTTTCTGTTTACTAAGCACCCCCCTCCCCCGCCCCCGCCAAATTAATGAGAGACCTTCAAAATGATCTGAGCCCTTAGGGCAGAATGAGTGTGAACACAGGAACTGGACAGCCTGTCTTCTGTGAATTGCGAGTGGTGGTAAAAAGAGGCCCAGTTCCAAGATGTTGGTCTTGGGTTTGAAGTCTTTGCCTAAACACAATTATGCAATATTTGGGGAGTCAGTTCCAAGATCGCTCGGATTGCTTATGAGACATTTTGTTTATTAAATAATTTTCTGAAATTTGCCAGGTTTTCGTGCCTCACGGATTCGTGCAAATGTACATATGACATTTAGAATTATAGAATGAGGTGGGGGACATCATCTAATTCACCCTGTGTTTTACAGAAAAGGACACTGGGAGCCAGGAAGACTAAACGACTTGCCTGAGGCTGTATGCTGTGTCCATGGAAAAGCTGGGGCTGGAACCCAAACCTCCCAGCTTCCCAGCTCAGTGTTCTTTCTTTCGAAGACATTTTCCATGAATATTCTGGCCATATACCCTACTTTCATGGTCAACGCTAAATCCCTGGAAGAAAGCAAGAATGATTTTTTTTTCCCTGTGATTTCAAAATAAGAGAAACATTTTGTAACCGTAATACATTGTGTTTTCTTTTTTTTAACATCTTTATTGGAGTATAATTGCTTTCCAATGGTGTGTTAGTTTCTGCTTTATCATTACATTTTTAAGAATGTACAATTCTCTGTAGAATTTATAGGTCATAAAGTGTTTTCAAATACATTTAATCTTTATAACAATTCAGGTGAAGATTGTTATTAACACCAGATATGGAAGTGGCTTGGTCAAGGTTTCCAAAAATCAAAATTGGGACTCAAGAAAGGTTTGGGTTTTCAGTTGCATTCTTTTTCTTTTTTCTTTTTTTTTTTTTGCAGTACGCGGGCCTCTCATTGTTGTGGCCTCTCCCGTTGTGGACCACAGGCTCTGGACGCGCAGGCTCAGTGGCCATGGCTCACGGGCCCAGCCGCTCCGCGGCATGTGGGATCTTCCCAGACCAGGGCACAAACCCGTGTCCCCTGCATCGGCAGGCGGACTCTCAACCACTGCGTCACCAGGGAAGCCCTCAACTGCATTCTTGGAGGGTTTTTTTATGCTACATGAAAGTTGCTACCTGTGTGTTTTTAAGTACAAGTGACCATTAGTCATGGGGACAAGAGTCCCCAGGCACCCCCCACTTGGTTCGACTCCAAGCTGAAGCTAGGCTCTGCCTCAGTGTATCTTACAATGTTGACACCTACACCACTGTGACATGCCAAGCCATAGTGGATTGAGTTTTCCAGTTCATCAACCAACAAAAGCTCACTTACTTGAGAAAGGCCTGGCTGAATTCACACTAGTAGCGGTAATAATAATAATAAAAACAGTTGACATTTATCAAATACTTACTGTTTCTAGGTGCTTTACAAGTATTGACTGATTTGCTTTTCCCAGTAAGCCTATGACCATTATATCTCAGTTTTACGGATGAACCACAGAGAGGTTAAGTAACCTTCTCCTGGTGACACAGCTAGTAAATGGCAGGTAAGTAAGATCTGCATTTTTGTTTTTCTTATAAAAATGTGTGGTATTTTCATATAATAACCCTAGCCGTTCAATTCTTTGTCTTTGCGCAAAGATCCTTCCCTCACTGAAGCTCAGTTTCTCAGCTTCAAAACGATTGTGTTGAACTAGCAGGTCTTAAGAGTTTGTTCTAGTACTATTGTCCCCTCACCTGCTACCATATGCTCTGTGAAGCTAGGCTGTCCCATCATACCTTATTCTACCTTTTTCTGCTCCATCTTACCCTATTTCCAGAGATAAACAAAAGTCACATATCATTATCATTTTTATTTAGATATAAATAACCATTAAACGTACGAACTTTCTAAACATTTTAACTTAGGAAAAACAGGGGAAAAATGACCACTCTTTCTCTCCTCCATCCCCCTTTACTTCTTAAAATATTCATTCGAGCAAACTCTTTACTCAAAGGTAATGCAAAATCCTCCACGAAGGAATATAAAGTCCCAAATCGCACAGTTCTTTCCTTTGCGCCAACAACTGTACACGGACAATACTAGGTTAAAATGAACAGGAGGGCAACCTGAAATGGGGAAACAGGAAGGTGACATCACCAAATAAACCTCCAGGCTTGTGTACAAGCCCCTGCAGAACAGATAAGGCTTGAGAGATGCTGCTGGGGTGTGTTCTGGGTGCCCTGTATTATTTGAATTTAAAGTCTTTTTCAACATCAGCTACTGTAGGGCCACCCTCCTTGCTGCCCCTGAAGTGTGAGGTCCCCCCAAAATTCCATCTCTCATTTGAGATGCCCAACTGTGAGTTCAATGGTAAACTTGATGCCACTTGGGAGTGAATCATCACAAATGATAACTTCTTCCACTTAGAATCAATGAGTTTTCAGAAACAATTAAAGATGGTGAAATTTGTACCTTTTTCTATGTGAAAGGCTTTTATGAAGTGCCTTTACCAAGCCTTGAAATACATGCAAGTATTGGGGCAAAAGAGACGTTCAAACCATATAGGGCGGATTGATGTCGAAAGAAATAGCAATAATTGTTTATGTGTCTATTTGAACTTCCAACCAGAAAGGGGTTAAATTCCTGCCTGAGTTGCATTTTCTTCCTTATGAATTAAGCATTAAAATATGCCCACTTCATCACTTTCCTCACACACCTAGCTCTTCCTTTATTATGCCTTGTTTCCACTTGCCTGTAGACAGAGCTCTCCATATTTTGCTTCTGACTCTAAATAACCATGATCACTCATGATGAGAGAGCATCGGTTATGAGATGCCTGTGAGATGTTGAGAAATTTCTGTTTGGCTTGTAAAGCCGTGACTGTCTCTTTTATAATGGAGCTTTTATCTTCTGACAGAGAGCTTGGAGCTCTGTGTTTTTGTTAGTAGTTGGTGGTGACTATTCAAGGATTGAGTTCTCCCGTCACGGTGAGCTGGGTTGAAGATGGGGACGCAGGTGGACGTTCCTCTCTGCTGTTCTGTGTGTCCCACAAGACTTTTACAGAGCAGGGTAGTAAACTATCTCCTGGAGGAGAGAAAGTTTTATCCTTATACCATATCATGCACCTATCGCTGTGGCCAGGGTGCAAGGCTGATACACACCTCACTACCAACGTGAACATCATTTTCTTCCTTCATTTCATATGGGATTTTTGTGACTCAGAACCGGCTTGTCAAATAGGAAGGTGTGTGCGTGTTGAGTTGGACACAGGTCATTTTCTCTAGCTACAGGAGAGCTTTCTAAATGAGGGTCATCATGACGTTAACCTGCGGTCTAGTTCAATCAGTAACCCAGAGGCCAAGGTAATTACTTGGTGTAGACTTGACTTTTCTGCTTCACTGTATTTACAGTTAGAGAAAAACACATCCCGCAATGCAATACCAACGTGCTTTCTATCAAGGATGTAGCACAAATGTAAACAAAGTGTCCTTTTAAGTCAATACTTGCTGGGAAAAGCACAGGGTGTTCTTGGTATTATTATGGTATGTAACGCTTCACAAACTAATCAAAACATTGAATTTGCTACAATTTATATGCAAGTACTATGAATCATAACAGGAAAAGAGGAGGCTTACATTTTAATAAAACCGAACTCATACACGCTCTGATATGCAAAAAATGTTGTTCTTACATAGATCACGGATGAGGTCTTCTGTCCAGTTTCTCATGGGGAAAAAGCAGCTTTAAATATTTTGTTGGAAAATAAAATTGTGTCTTTCTTTTTATTTCCTTCAGATGAAACTGAATCGATGAATAATGTATATGTCTTCCGCCAATTAAAAAAAAGTCCTGTGATTTGTACAGCTGTGACTGAGAGAAGCCAATTGACACTTGAAGGCAAAGGGAGATGGAAAATGAAAGAATAAATGAATGGAAAATTCCACAACTCAGAATCCCAATGCTTTCTCAAGGACAAAACTGTTACTTGAGACGGCTCTGTGGAATTTTTGGCATTCTTGCATTATCTCACTTTGAAGATGGAATGTAAACCATGGTTTTCAGCCAGTATCACTGTTCTCTGAAATAGACTCAGTTAGATTTGCAGGGACTCTTTGGTAATACCAATTTCCCTAAATTTAATCAAATAATTAATGTTTCCAAAGCTTTGGGCATTCATGATCTCTCTTATTGGAAAGAGCAGTCTCATCTTTGGGACTTCTGTGGTAAATTCCCTTTCCATGGGACTTTTAGTGTTAACCCAGAAAGGGATACACTCATTCACAAAGCCTTTGAGGAGAATTTTGGCTACTTGTATAGTCTACTGCTAATCTATGGAGTATTGTTAAACGTACATTTGCTATAGAAGTCATGAGAACCGCCAACAGGTGGGCTTGGAAAAAAACAGACAGATGCTGTGTGCTGGTAATAAAGGTACATTTCTCTGGTCTACCACTATGGCAGAACATTCATTAAAACTTAATCTTGTCTTACTTGTATATTTATTTTAAAAAAATAGAGGGAAGATTTTTTTGGGGGGGTGTTTGTTTTAAAAATAAAATATTCACTCAAACCTCTGGAATTTGAGTTTCTCTTGTGTTTGTGTCAATAGATAACATACATTGAAAGTTATGCTTAAGCATTAGTTGTTTGTCGCCTTATTCTCAACTAATTAGAGATTTGTGTCTGATGCAAAAAGGTTGGTTTTAGGACACTTAAAAAATCCCTTAGTATAAATAGCATGAGTATAAATAGCAGCATATATAGTAAATATACAGGATAATCAATTAATAGAGACTTAGTACTCTTTCAGAATTTAGAAATTTTTCTTACTGGCTTATCACTGAGATTTTCAATGCCTGCTTTAAATTATAAATTAGAGTTTGCTTTAATGTTTTCCAATATAGAAAGGATTCTGAAAAAAGAGTTGGTATTCAAAACATACTTGGTCATTGCCAGAAGAACCTGATGAATTATACCAGTGTTTTCACTTAGGGATAGATTATATGCCAGGAATGCTCTATAAAGGATTGCTTCACTGGCATGGGCCATCCTGTAGATCTTTCAGGCCACTTTCTTCCTTTAGGGTTGCACTAGGTACCACAGCATAGGCTGTGAGTAGAGCATTAAAGTGAGGCTTCAGGGTGTAAGGTGTTTTCCTGTAAGAATGATTGAGAAAGGTTTTCTTATAAAGTCTCTTTTTGAAATTTAGACTTCTAACAAGATGCAATCCAATTATTTCCCTTTTATCTAACAAGGCATTCTATAACTCATGGAATGAAATGTGCTTAATAATAGAGAATATAGCCTTTGAGAAATTTGAACCAACAGGGAAAACACACTATTGATAGTTTTCAGTAACGTTGCTGTTGTATTAGTGAGAAGTGACTACTTTTGGTGAGAAGTCACAGAAAGTGATGTAAAAAAAACAGTGATTGGGCTTCCCTGGTGGCGCAGTGGTTGAGAGTCCGCCTGCCGATGCAGGGGACACGGGTTCATGCCCCAGTCCGGGAAGATCCCACATGCTGCGGAGCGGCTGGGCCCGTGAGCCATGGCCGCTGAGCCTGCGTGTCCGGAGCCTGTGCTCCACAACGGGAGAGGCCACAACAGTGAGACGCCCGCGTATCGCAAAAAAAAAAAACCAGAAACAAACAAAAAAAAATAGTGATTTATTAAAATGATTCTGAAGACCCTCAGAGGCCCTAAGTGAGAGTTGCACAGGGAGGCCTTGGGAAGGGGAGGCACCGTGGAAATTTATAGAGATCACGTCAAATGACTCAGCTCCATGGACACCAGATTAACCCCAGATTCCCAACTCTTGGGAGAAAGTCTTATTGGGCCAGTGAGGGTCAATGTCCACCTCGGATCAGTGAGCTGAGGTTTGAGGGGCAGGACCACGCAGCACAGACCAGGCTTCTAGAAGCCTGCCAACACCATGGGCAGGGCCCCGAGAGGGACAGCGCGTGTGACTTACAGTAGCTGGGCAGCCACCATGAGAGGCACTGAATTCAGAAATTGTAGCTTTCAACTTCAACTTGGAATGTTTTGAGTGTATATATATATATATATATATATCTGTGTGTGTATATATATATAGTAAAAAATCAGGTGGTTTCTTACACACTCTGTAGCTATGGTTAGCATAGTTTCAGGGAGAAATTATTGCAACACCAGGTAATTAGTTTTGAGAAACATTTTCACTCTCTTGTCAGACTCTTCACAAGGTCACTGGAATAGAAGTGTGATAAATGGGAAACAGCATGTAACAGATATTTTGTGAGTAAACATACAAGCTAAAACACTATATGTGACATCAAAATCCAGATATGCGTATGTCCTTCGCTTCACCTGTGGGTATTTAAGAGTCCTTGTTAATTCATTCTGTGATGTGATTCACCTTTCTTGATGTTCTGTTTGTGTCAGTCTCTGTATTAATCATCAGGAACTCAACAATAGACTTGTCATAGTTCTGGCTCCCAGGAAGTTTACAGTCTAGAAGGCCATTCAATTCAGTGGGTTCAAGCTGCAGTTTAAGGTAAGTTGAGCACACTGTGGGAGTATGTTTCAGAGATCAACACAGAAGTAGGAGTCTGGGTGCTGGGGAAGGCTTCCTAGAAGGTTAAGCAGAAAAAAAAGTGGGAAACTGAAGGAACGTGGAGTTGATAGAGAGAACAGACAGAAGGCAATGAAAGAACATTTCAACCAGAAATGTTCAAAATCCCAGAGACGATAGAGGGCATTTTCATTTGAAGAGCTGCAATTAGAACGGTATGCATTATGGAGAATAAGGTGGGAAGATCCTGTGAAGCGAGATAGATAAACAGAGGTTAGATAATGAAAGGTATGGTGAGTTACACTAAGGACTTTCTTTTGAGGCCAATGAGGTCTGATTAAAGTGTTTTAGGGTTTCCCTGGTGGCGCAGTGGTTGAGAGTCCGCCTGCCGGTGCAGGGGACACGGGTTCGTGCCCCGGTCCGGGAAGACCCCACATGTCGCGGAGCGGCTGGGCCCGTGAGCCATGGCCGCTGAGCCTGCGCGTCCAGAGCCTGTGCTCCGCAACGGGAGAGGCCACAGCAGTGAGAGGCCCGCGTACCGCAAAAAAAAAAAAAAAAAAAAAAAAGTATTTTAGATGGGGGATACATGATAATACTTTTGAACTATGAAAATTACTGTGGAGGCTGGACCAGAGCAGGTAAGACTGGAGGTGGGGAAGTTAATTAGGAGAATAACAGGAATGCAAGAGAGAGAGCAGTGGGCTGGTCCAAAGTGGTGCTAGTGGCGATGGAAAGAAGCAGATGAAAATGAGAGATCAATACGATGTGTTGTTTAAGCAGCTCATGCAGCTCAATAATAAAAAAACAAGCAACCCAAGCAAAAAATGGGCAGAAGACCTAAATAGACATTTTTCCAAAGAAAAATGGCCAACAGGCACATGAAAAGATGCTCAGCATCGCTAATTATTAGAGAAATGCAAGTCAAAACTACAGTGAGGTACCACCTCACTCTGTTCAGAATGACCATCATCAAAAAATCTACAAACGATAAAGCCTGGAGAGGGTGTGGAGAAAAGGGAACTCTCCTACGCTTGGGAATGTAAATTGGTGCAGCCACTATGGAGGAACAGTATGGAGGTTACTTAAAAAACTAAAAATAGAGTTGCCGTATGATCTTGCAATCGCATTCCTGAGCATGTACTTGGAGAAAACTCTAATTCAAAAAGACACATGCACTCCAATGTCCATAGCAGCACTATATTTACAATAGCCAGGACATGGAAGCAACCTAAGTGTCCATCGACAGATGAATGGATAAAGAAGTGTGTGTGTGTGTGTGTGTGTGTGTGTGTGTGTAATGGAATATTACTCAGCCATAAAAAGAATGAAATAATGCCATTTTCAGTGACATGGATGGACCTAGAGATTATCATACTAAGTGAAGTAAGCCAGGCAGAGAAAGACAAATATATATCTCTTATATGTGGAATCTAAAATAATGATACAAATGAACTTATTTACAAAACAGAAACAGACTCAGAGACATAGAAAACAAACTTATGGTTGCCAAAGGGGATTCGGGGGGAGGGATACATTGGGGGTATAGGATTAATAGATACACACTACCATATGTAAAATAGATAAACAACAAGGATTTACTGTATAGCACAGGGAAATATATTCAGTATCTTGTAATAAACTATAATCGAAAAGAATAAAAAAAGACTATTTATATATACATATGTATGTGTAACCAAATCATTTTGCTGTACACCTGAAACTAACACAATTTTGTAACTAAACTATACTTCCAAAAAAAAAATTTTTAAAAGGAAGTGTTGTTTGATGAGAAACAGGGAGTGGTGAGTAAAGATGGGGGCGAGGACCTGGCTTCTGGCGTGGACAACCCAGTGGACCACAGGGTCAGTCACTGAGACGGGGAATGGCAGGGTGGGGTAGAAATAGTGAGTTCTGTTTATGGCATGGTGTGCTTTAAATGCTCATGTTATAGCAAGTAGAGGTGTCCAGTAGTTGTTACAGGTCTCGTAATCAGGAAAAGGATGTGGGATGGACATTTATATTAGGGAGTCAGGAGAGTAGATAGGAGTGCCCTGAGAGAGGTGTAGAAGGAGCTGTTGTTTCCCTCCGTCTTGATGGGACCCCTAAAGTGTGATGCTATAAAGATATAAGGTTTTCATAGTCTCTTTAGGGGAAGGGTGTTGGGAGTTCTGATATTGGCACCTTTGAGAATTATCCCTGGTGTGGCTGAAGCAAACCTAAACTGGCCAGGGAACCCTCCCTTTTGCAAGGCAAATTTCTGGTGATGCAAAGGCGAAGAAGAGAGTTCTCTTTCCTGACAGAGGACTGTGTGTGCTCAAATGAATGATTAAGAGTGAAAAAAAATCTCTAGTGCATGCTCTCCATTAATATGCATGGAACCTTCACTGACGATCTGGACAAGCTGCTTCTCCCACAAGGGCTGGAGAAGGCATTGTTGGAATGCTGATCAGGTGGCTAATGTGGGCTATTGTCCTGTGCTACCTCATAGGCTCCCTGATGAGATTATATTTTATCTTCATCCCTGTAGACTCAGACCCTTGACCCGGGGCCTAGCACGTGGCAGGTGCTCAGTAAATATCCTATTGATTGTTATCGAGGTTCTTTAACAGAACACCCGCATATTCTAGGGATTCCCTCTTGTGCTGTCCAATCACTTCTGATTTCTAAGCGTGTAGAGAGGATGTCCGGGAGTGTGGATGGAGATAAGGTCCAAAACCTTTTTGTGAAGCTTATATTTTTCTGGTATGGAGTGCTTGGAAATTCTCTGACCTCTTGGGACCGCCCCCCCAAGTTGTGAAAAAGGCCCCTTAACAATCTATCAACAATTCTTCACCCTCAATTTTTGTTTGATGTCTTCCTTAGGGTAAACTAATTTTAAAATGTACTGGTTAAAGGGCATAGCCAGGGGAGGAAATAGCATTAATGGCTATATCAGTTAGGAATCTTCTGGTTGCAAGTAATAGAATATCTAACCCAAAGCAACTTAAGCAAAGCAAAAATATGACTTCAGGTGTGGCTTTAAATAGGGCTCAATGATAAGGCCATGGAGAGTTACCCTTGTCAATTTTGGTTCCACTTCCTCTGGGTTGAATTCATTCTCAGGCAGAATCTTCTTTCATGGTTGCAAGATATTTACTAGGAGCTATAGAATCTTTCCAAGTGAAACCCTGCAGAAAAAAGTGAGAGTCCCTGTTGTGGCATCTCCTCCTGAAGTGTTATTGGCTCTGATAGGGTCGTTTGACCACCATAAACCTGTCATTATGATTCAGAGAACAGGAAATACTGATTAGCTTGGACCAGGTCTTATGTTCTACTCTGAGCCCTGAGTATATGGGCTGGTTTGGAAGGATGAGTTGTTTCCCAGGGGGAAATCTGGGTTCAGTTACGAAGAGAAAAGTGAATGAATGCCAAGCGGTAAGAACAACTGATGCCCTGGGAGCCACCTTTTTCCCTCCTGCACCCATGGCAGACATTGATCATCAGTCATGGTACTTTGTCTCACTGTACCTGGATGTGGTCTTGACAACCTTGTCAAGGCAGTGCTGTAGTCAGCCACTAACAATCCAGTAGAGTTGCCAAGCAAGACGAACGCTGCCCTTGATGCAAAAATACCTGGAAATTTCTAGAAAAAGCTATTCTTTTCCTCACCAGTAACTCAAGGCAGAAACAGACTAAAAGAATTCTATGGTAAGGTGGTTCACATTAATCACTGATGAGCATTTTTCGTTGCCCCCTTTTTGGTTTCTCTGTGTGTGTGTTAGCTTATTAATAAGAAATAGTTTGGTTTGAGGTCCTGAGAAAACTCTCTGGAGTTGTGGAATAGTTATAAATTTGTTCTTTTTGTGGTGGACATTAAAAGCACTGGAAAACATTCTGCGATTTCAGTGGGCACAACGTGGCCAAACTAACTACGTACTTTCCTACAAGAAAAATGCAAAACATAAACAAATGAAATCGACTCAAATGGATCGGTTTCTTTCCGGGGGGCGGTGGTCAGGATTTCAGGAATCTGGAGTCTGAACCCTGACTCTGCACCACTGTCACCCAGAATTAGCATGTAGGTGACCACTTGTACAACCACGGGGCCCCAGAAGGCCCCTGCCTTCCTGCGCCATCATCTCGAAATGCTTCCAGCACTGGCCAGAAATTCCAGAATTAAACATTTATTTTTGTGGTTTTTAAAGCTTTCCTTCCTTTGTCTCCGTTTAAAATGCCCTTAGAAGGGCCCCATTGAGAACAGATCATTAAGTTCTCCTGGGCCTTTACAACTCTATAGCAGGAGTGTTGGATTGTCCTTTGAAAGCAGGTTTTATTAGATGGGAAATGGGAAAAGCAGTGGGGGGCACGGTGGCTGCCAAAAAGACATGAAAGTGTCCGTAAAGAGGAGGCTGAGAAAGCCACAGTCAAATGTTAGTCTTACTGTCTTGTGGGGTCTTAGCTATAGCCTTGGCTATGCCATTTGAGAGCCTCTAACTTTTAATGTGTTTATTCTGTCCATCTATCCCATGTTCACTTAACAGCCATTTATTGAGTATCTACTATGTCCAAGGCACTGAAGGGAATACAAAGGTGTAATTTCTGACTGAGGAATCTTAATTACATAAGGTGGAAAAATACTAACGTTGTTCTGTTTTGCATACTGTTTCAAAAATTTTCAATGTCATGATCTTAAAATTACTCTATGATGATTTGTATCCTCTCTTCTAGAAAAGTCTTATTTTCTCAATCACAAAATGTACTTTCTCAGAATTCTTTGGGGTTTAACAAGTAAACCAACATGATAATGCTGAAACATTTCACTTTGTAGTGTTTATACAACTGTCCTCGGTAATCTCGACCTCTCTTTCCCCCTTGTTCCTCTTTCCTCTCTCTCTCTCTGTCTCTCCAATCCCTTCTCCTCTTTTCTCCCCTTCTTTCCTCTCTATTACCCCCTTTCTCTTCTTCCTTCTCTATAACCCTCCCTCTGCTTCGTTCTCATTCTCTCTAAACCTCTTCTCTTTTCTCCTCATTCTCTCCTTTCCTCCTCCATCTTTCTTCCTTCCCACCCTCCCCCTCCTCCTTCCCCTCCCCATCTCCCTCTTCCTCTCTCCCTCTCCTTGTCCCTCTCTTTGTCTCTCTTCTCCCTTCTTCCTCCCCCAGCCTTGCTCTTTTGGAATTTGAGCTCATCTCTCCCACCTCGCACAGACCTCCACGTGGTGAGGAAAAGCAGGATTTTGACCTTAGATCACTCTAAGTTTACCCCTGCCCAATCTTGACCCCCCGCTCTCCTACTATCCATCCATAAATCACTTCAATTAGCCCAGCTTGGGTTGTGTCTATGGGCCTGGGTCGGTCACCCAGGCCAGAGGGATGAGTACCATGGTGTAGCCCATCTGGGCTGTGAGCTCACCCTGAGGCCAGGGCCATAGTTACTGTGGTTGGCAGTTCCACCAAAGCTAAATGGAGGTAGGGAGAGTGGTTCTCCCTGCAAAGTGGGAGTGTTATCATCAGAAGAAATTGAGGGAAGGGGTGCTGAACAGGAAAAAGCAAGACAAAACAAAGACAAAATAAAATATCTACCCCCTCCCCCATGTCTAGACGACACTTATTTTTAAGACTATATATACATCATAAGAAATATCTTAGGGTTTTTTAAAAAAATAATTAATTTATTATTTTTGGCTGCATTGGGTCTTCGTTGCTGTGTGTGGGCTTTCTCTAGTTGCGGCGAGCGGGGGCTACTCTTTGCTGCGGTGCGCCGGCTTCTCATTACAGTGGCTTCTCTTGTTGCAGAGCACAGGCTCTATCTAGGCGCGCGGGATTCAGTAGTTGTGGCCCAGGGGATCAGTAGTTGTGGCTCGTGGGCTTAGTTGCTCTGTGGCTTGTGGGATCTTCCCGGACCAGGGATCAAACCTGTGTCCCCTGCACTGGCAGGAGGACTCTTAACCGCTGCGCCACCAGGGAAGTCCCTATCTTAGGGTTTTAAGTAATTTTTTTTTTTAGGATAAAATTCTTTATTTTTATTCTAGGTTAAAAAAAAATAAATTTTTTTTAGGACAAAATTCACTAAAGATAAGCTAAAGTCCCTGAATATTTATTTTTCATGCAGCCTTGATAAATTGACATTAAATTCAAGTCATTATCTCCTAATGCAAGGAGTAACTAACATGTTATTTAACTAGTGACGAAATCATTCACTCTGACATAAAGAACAGGATGTTACAGTATCATAAAAAAATTAGTTTGCAAAAGCTATCACAAAACATTTAGAGACCAAGAGACAAATTAAAGGATCAAATCAGTTCAACTCAACAAATATTTGTTGAGTGTATATTTTGTGCCAGGATCACCAAATTAAACTATAAATACACCAGGAAGAAGATAATAAAATGGTTAACTGATATACATTTGAAAGGTAGGTATCTGCTAACTATATTTTCAGCATAAGTACTCAGACTGGGGGCTGTGATGCTGGGAGTGGGGAGCTGAGCACACCAGGGTGGATGAGCCTAACACAGTATGTCTGGAGGAGGAGTAGGTGGTGCTCCATGGTTTCCTCCTAGCCTTTGAGATGTGGCAAGGTAATAACTTAAGTTCTCATGGGGCCATTCAGCCAATAAGACACTTTCATGTGTACCATTTTACTTGATTCCATGTAAGTGTCGGGAGAATCAGCATCATTCCCAGTGAACAAGGGAGGTCCAGGGAGATCTCAGATGAAGTGACCTGTCCAGTGTCACACAGGTCATCAAAGAGTGATCTAGGGTACAAGTTGAGCTTTTCTGAATGCAGGATAGGTACCTTCCTCTACTACATCACTGCAAGGTTTTTTCCTCAGTGGAGCGATGATGGACGGATGATGGAGGGTGAGCTCTTCTCTTCCTGGGTGCCCTTCTTTGACCTACACTGGATTGGTCCACCCAGGTCTCTCCTTCACTTGTTCCTGATCTCCCCAGATTTCCAAGAGCAGGTATCATTTCAGGCAGTGGAACCCAAAGCTCATTAATCATCACAATTCCCTCGGGGACTTAAATACCTCTTCCAACACCTCTCACTTCCCTGAAGGCACACACAGAGTCTTGGTCCCACCCGCTTCTTGGTTTCTCTTTATAGTTTGACATTGTTGGGATTAGGATCTCGGAAAGCGAACTCTGAGACACAGTGAGGATTGCAAAAGGTTTATTGGGGAGTGGCCACTGTAAGAGGAAAAGCAGGGGCCGCAAGACTGGGCATGGGGACCATCAAACCCCATGCAGACGTGACATAGTCCCTGCCAGCCCTATGGAGAGTTCTGGAGCAGAGATGGCTGTTAGGGGAATACTCACCAGGTGGAAATGGCCAGGCCCTTGAGTGCTACCTTGCTCAGTTATTCTCTGGAGGTGGCGGGGCTTTTGCTCCTGAGAAGAGTGTGACCCTGGCTAAAAGCTGAAGGGGCTCATAGCTGGAGGCTGTCAGCTCACCATGGTCCTCACAGCTCGGCGGGGAATTCTTTCCTGAAGGGGGGATCTGAGCTGCATCTTTCAGGCTGCTGATTTGTGTTGTCATTTGTTTTCTGTCTTGAGGTCTTACCTCACTAACTAGATTATAACCTTGTTAAGAGTTAGAGCTGGGCTTCCCTGGTGGTGCAGTGGTTGAGAATCTGTCTGCCAGTGCAAGGGACACGGGTTCGAGCCCTGGTCCGGGAAGATCCCACATGCCGCGGAGCAACTGGGCCCGTGAGCCACAACTACTGAGCCTGCGCATCTGGAGCCTGTGCTCCGCAATGGGAGAGGCCCGTGCACCGCGATGAAGAGTGGCCCCCGCTTGCCGCAACTAGAGAAAGCCCTCGCACAGAAACGAAGACCCAACACGGCCAAAAATAAATAAATAAATTTATTAAAAAAAAAAAAAAAGAGTTAGGGCCTCAGGACAACAACCGAACCCCCAAAGTAATATATGGTAAAAACAAACAAACAAAAAAAGAGTCCGCCATTTTATGGATTTTTTTAAACCCCTTCTGCAAAGCAGCACCTGAGGTTTCTTATTAGATCATCGATTGAACTGGGCAACAAAAATAACTGGATGCCTCTGGAATAAAAAGAATGATGGCCATCAAACCACACAAAGAGAGATAAATCTTACCTTTCTTAGAGAAACTTGACAAGTTGGCACTAAGAACAAATGATAAACGTGGGCTTTGTTTAAAATTTAATTTAGCTTCAAATTTTAAGGTGTGTTAGGCTACAGATATTTAAGATACGGGTGGAAACAAATTCCTGGGGTTTATTATACTTTGGGAGATGGATTCCTGTAGGCCAGTCACAACTCCTGGATTTCGATTCGATTCACTAAGAGGCACCAGCTTTACGAAAAGAAGCTGGCTTTCTGCTCATGGTGATTTAGGTTACCGGCCTTCACAGAACTGCCTCTAAATACTGCTGCAGTAACTCTCCAGCTCAGGGGATAAATCTGGAGAATGATCAGTGCCATCAGAAATCCCTCTTTACAGGTACAGATGGAAATCCAGATATTCTGCATCATCCCTGTGTGGCGTTTCTATGGGTTCAAGCTTCCTGTCATTATCCAGGAGTAACAGCTAAAGCAATCATTCCTACTCACTTCATTTTGACGGTGCACAAAGCTTTAAAATATGTTTCCCTGGTGGCAAAATACACTTGATAAACAGAGAGGACTATCCTTAAGAAAACAGTTTTTAGAGCACAAACAGCTGTCTTCCATTTTTGGAATAGAAAGGGAACAACTAAAATGACTAATCTCACTAAGTATTACAATAAAAACGCTGACGAAACCTTAACTATAACCTTCACATCTTTAGTAGCCCTGTAATTACAGTTCTAGTTAAAAAACCCAACAACTTCTAGGGCACATTTAATTACTATCTGACTTTATCATTGCCTTCCGGCCTTTGGAGTGTTCTAATATGCACTGACCCCCAATATCAGTCATTTATCTGCCCTGAAAAATAGATGTGCTTTTGAATAAAACATTCTTACTTAACGCCATTTCTGTTACCCTAGAAGAGACTCTGAGAACAATCAAGAGTGGTTAATCAGAACTGGGGCTTGAACATCTTGGTAAATATTATGCTACTACCTGTACTTCATTAAAGTGTCACCTACATTTATTTTTATCTCTTCCTACACAAATGAACATGTTTCATGGGTTGTAGGTTAATGAACTAGAAGCCTCACAGAGAAAATCATCCCCAGGAATTTATTTTATTTTATTTTATTATTATTATTTTTTGCAGTGCACGGACCTCTCACTGTTGTGGTCTCTCCCGTTGCGGAGCACAGGCTCCAGACGTGCAGGCTCAGTGGCCATGGCTCACAGGTCCAGCCGCTCCGCGGCATGTGGGATCTTCCCGGACCGGGGCACGGACCCGTGTCCCCTGCATCGGCAGGCAGACTCTCAACCACTGCGCCACCAGGGAAGCCCCCGCAGGAATTTATTTTACAGACTAATTTTTATTGAAGTACACTTGATTTACAATGAAAAAGAATAAAGACTGTTAAATTTAAATGATGTTTAGGGTTAACAAGGGGTAGATTGGAGGAGAATTAAAAAAAATCAAATCAATCTATCAATACATTTGGAAATTGTTCCTCAGGAGGTCTTCAATGCTGTAGGTAATTTTGCAGGCATCACTGCCTTTCCTAATTTGCTTCTAATTCCACATTTCCTTTCAAAAGCTTGCAGTGAGCAGGGGCTGGGGCTTGTACATGTCGGATGTCCTTTGGGATCCACAGTGGGACATCAGGAGTGTCAGCAGTATCTGTGGCTGTTTCCATAATTCTCAGTTCCACCCGGGCATCCCTGTTGGTTTGTAGCACTGGGATGTTGGCTACTCCCAGGAGAGCCTCTGGAGGCCTGTAACCACACGCCTGCAGGGAGCAGTGAGGTGGCTTCATCCTGCCTCGTAGATTATGTAGGAGATGCCATCCTGGGGATGGATAGGGGTACAGACTTGGAATCATACCAACTAGACTTAGATGCTGGGTCTGCCACCTGGAACGTGAGTGGCCTTGGGAAATTTTACTTAACCTCTTTTTGTCTCAGTTTTCTTACATGTAAACAGGGATAATGATAGTACATCCCAAGGCTGCTGAGATGAAGTGAGAGGACGTGTGTGAGGCTCTTAGCATACTGCCTGGCAAAAAACAAAGTGTTCAGTAAGTGATAGCCATGTTTACGATCACAGGCAAGCTAACAGGAGACTTAAACTACAATGCAGCATGTCTGGAAGAGCTTTGTAGACATAGGCATCTGTTTGGGGGAAACTATGTTTCTGTTATGACTCTTTTGGTTGCAAAGAAATAAAACCTTGGTCCAGCTAGCTCCAGTCAGGAGGGCTGGAATGAAATTTTATAGGAGAATCTCACAGAACAAAAATGAAGGATTGATGACTTGCCTGGTGGTCCCGTGGTTAAGACTCTGTGCTTCCAGTGCAGGGGCACTGTTGGATCCCTGGTGGGGGAAGATCCCCCCGAATGCCAAAAAAAAAAAAAAAAAAAAGGATGAAGGATTGAGTCAAGCTTACAGGTAATGCTGGGAGTTGGGAGTTATTCCCGTGGGGTGAGTCTTCGTGTCCCTCAGTTTCCCCATGGCCTTCCCAACTCTGCTGTGTTACTTTACTCCTTCCTCCTCTGTCTTTGCCAGATTCCTCTGCCTACTCATCTTGCAGGTGGCCCCTGGGAGCTCCCAGCCACCACTGATAGCAACAGGCTTGTGTGTCTCTTGACACGCAATTTGGGAGAGAAATCTGATTGGTCCAGCTTATCTGTGTGAGCCCCTCATGTAAATCACAGGCCATCGCCCAGCCAACGGATGGGCTCCTCTTGGGTCAACAGTTTATCCATGATCCAATCAGCTGTGGCCAGTGCAGTGAGGGTCCCATGGGAAGTTAGAGCTGCCTCTTTCAGGCCAGTGGGCAGAGCCGTACTACTCTGACAACCGTACTGTTGGCGGCTCTGCTCATTGAGTCGTAATGAGGAAGGCCTGAGAATTGGGGGGGAGGGAGTTGGGGTGGAGGGAGTCCCTTCTCCCTTCTCCGCAAATGTGGCTGGTGTCAGGATAGTTGCTCAGTGATGAAACCTCTCTCTGTGGTGACCTTCAGGGCAATAGGTCGAACGGGAAGGACGATACTGGATCTTTCCACGCACAGGGAAGAGCAAGTGAGAGTTGGGGCGGGGCTGGGCGGAGGCTCCGGCGTCCAGGGGGCTGGCTGGGGGGGCGGGGCTTAGCTTGCCTTGAAAGACAGGCAGAGGGAAGCAGGCAGGGGAGGTCCTTCGGGTTCAGGGAAATGGCTGACCCAACAGAGAGAAGGCGTTCGAATTCCTCTGGCCCAGAGCCCCGGGGCCTAGTTTTCCTCTCTGTTCAGGCAAAGGGAGTAGAGTTGGTCCGAGGAGCGCTCGCTCACTGCAGGCCGCAGCTGTGGGATCCTCCCCCGGGGCACTGAGTTCTCTAGAGAACTGGACCAGGGCTGCCCGTTAGCAAGGACGAAACGAGCTCCCTCAGCTTAGCAAATTCTGGTCAGACAAGGAGTTCTCCACATTCCTCTTTATGCAGGGACGGTCTGAAGCCCGTGGCTACAGTTAAAACGTGAAGGGAGAAAGTCTGTTGCTGTGGAGATACCTGAGATGGGGCCTTGAAAGACCTGTTACATCATCACCCGAAGTCCTCACTCCCAGGTGGGTAATTTTCACTTTGGTCAGAGAGGTGGTAGCTTGATTATGTGAGAGTCTCCCGGGCTCATCTAGTTATCATTGCCTTTTAGCAAATAATCTGACCTGTGGGTCAAACGCGTGGGAAGGAGAGAAGCTCTCTTCAGTAACCAAATGGCCTTGGCCGAGAGAAACAGCCGTTGGGGTTGTGGATCAGTGCTCTGGCGCTCCTGACAGAGAAGGGAGGGGGTGATGATTGGGAAGGTGGTGAGGGGGAGTCCAGGGAAAGGCATCACCCGCACATCGAAACGATAATAATTAAAGTAACAACAATAATAATAGGTTCCATTTATTTAGCACCAATTAAGTATCAGGCACTTTTCAGTCATTTATTTCTTTCCAAACCCTACAAAGTAGCTATTGAAGTATCTCTTGTACAGATGAGGAAACCAAAGGTCGGAGAGATTAAACAACTTGTCCAATCCATGCAGTGGCCCAGCTGGAGTCAGAGCCCAGGTCTATCTGTTGCCAAGGCCCACGGAAGTTCTGTGAACATTTCCTGCTTCTCCAGATTGAAACAGGTGGCACGGGGGAGGTTAAGGACGACGGGTGGGAACTTCACGCTAAAAATAATAAAGAGGGTGCAAACAAAAATAAAGGAAACAGGTTTTACTTTGAGATCTCAACGGAGGGAAAAAAGGAAGACAAGAAAGCAAATCAGCCAGATCAGAAGAGGAGGCAAAGGATGGTTGGCCGTGGTCAAGAATTTGGGTATAACAGATCCACTGAATGACAAGTTTGGGTCATCTGGGTTGCCTGGGTAGAGGAAATCAAAGACAGAGAGGGTTTAGGACCCCTCTGGGGGGTGGGGGAAATAAAGGATAGTTGGAGGGTACCTAGAAAAGGCTGGAAAAAATCTCTACCATTTCCAGGATAGCCTGAATTCCAGAAGACTTGAAATTAACATTCTGTGGAGTCCCAAAGGAAAATGAATCGGCATCCTTTGGGCATCTTTGTCAAAGCAAAGGAGTGATGTACTTTTCTTCACCATTGTTCAAGTGACTAGAAGTATTCTAAATAGGACTACATTTCTTTGAAAAGCTATGGGTAAGCACATAGGTTCAAGGCCACATGCACCAGCTGACAGGCATCCATCCCCCACCCCAGGCCCTACTCTATCCCTCCCTGGAGTAGCAAGGCTAACAGCTGATCTGCTGACACAGGAAATCAGACGTTACACACCAGGAACTGATCCACGTGTGGACATCTGAAAAGTGAACTTTCTCTTTTGGGTATTTAACATTGTTATGGGAAAATTGTATTAAGAAAAATTTCTAGAAACATTTCTGTGTTCTGCTGATCAAGTGGGAGAAGCCCCAACTTTCCTATGTGTCTATCTTCCTCGTGAGGGTTTCCACAGAAAAGAAATCTCCCCATTAGGAATACAATAAGTGAGGAGAGCTTGGGAACTTTAAATTTTCATCATAAAGAGTGATATTTTATTTCAAAGAATATCAGCAGAATCCTAAACATTTGATTATTTTTAATAGCAAGACAACATCTGTATTGAACTGCCACCCCGCGAACCTTATGAATTGTTATACAATGTGCCATTTCCCTTTGTGATTCCGGGGATGAGATTACTGAGACATGGGGCAGTGTAGGACAGCGAGGTACATCATTTCCTAGACTGTGTTCCCAAGGGAATTTCCTTGAAAAGAGAGCACTATAGTTAAATAAATTTGGGAACTGTTGCATATAAAAAGCTCATCTCTTGGAGGTTCGTGATGCACATTAGGTTATCACAGGAAATCTGTTTAAGGTTGTTTAACCCAGTATTTCCCAGTTTCATTAGGAAAATATCCTGTCACCAAACACCTATGAACAGCCCACAGTGCTAGGTGCTCCAGATGGCACTGTACCTACCCATGGCTTTGCAAAGAAGCTCTCTGGGAAACATCCGTCCCATCTTTTAGAGCACAGACTCTGGTCAAATAGGGTTCAAATCTTATCTCTGTCACTGTTAACTTTCTTAGCCTTTGGAAAGCTTCAGTTTCTCCTAGTATATTAAGTAACAGTTCATTTTGTGAAAATGCTATGGTTTATCCAATTGTTTCCTCATTTGGGGGCATTTACGTTGTTTCTTGTTTTTCGCTCTTATAGTAGTGTGATGAACAAGTCTGTGTGTAAATATGTTTTGATTGCAACTGATTATTTCTTTTGGCTAGATTACTGGAAATGAAATAACTGGTGAAAGGCTATAAATATTTTCAGTGTATATATACATTATGTATATATATGTGGGTGTATATATATATATTTATATATATACACCCACATATATATACATATATGTTGTATATACATAATACAATGTATATACAATGTATGTATAGAATATATACTGTATATATTGTATACATATATAGAATATATATGGTATATATTTTATATATTTCTGTCCCTTTCCAGAAATGTCTTAATTTACCTCATATGTGTCATCTCATTCTTGCTGCAAGGCACATTATGTGTGTGCGTGTAGACACACATATATTATATATATGTGAATATAGATAGAGTATATATATGGCAATATATATATGACTATCATTTGCTCATTTTTCTACTGCTCCTCTTTATTTTGAGAGACTTTAGTTTGGGGGAAAACTTCACGTCTCTATTTTTGACAATTAGCAGTTTTGGAGATTAAATCTCAATCCCTCATTCTGGATGTGGCCCTTTTGTCTATTGCTGGTGTAATACATGCTTCATCATTGCTCCTATATCATAGAGATGGGGAGGGACAAGTTATCCCAACTTATCAGAAAGAAAAAAATTCATTTTCTGAAATGTCAAAAATACATGAAATCAACCCCACAAGTTGTGAAAAAGAAGACACAGTTCTGTGTGTTCTGGGACAATGTCAAAAATCAATTTCATGTAGGCGTACCCCACAGATGTGGTACAACCCAAATGTTTTGGTCATATTATTTATGATTGCTCGTGTCTTTGAGGGGATTGCTCAACTTTAAAGTCTTTCTGCTCCTCTTAAACTCAGTACTTATTATTCTGTTGTGAAGATTAAATAAGAAAAAAAATAATATCCAGTGCAGTGATGGTACATAGGTAGATACACAAATGCTAGTTCCCTTTTCCTTTTGCCGTTGCTCCCATAGGTCTTCAGTTTTCATAGGTGACATAGTTTAAAGTTAAATAAAGTTATTATAACTCAATGGGAGTGGGGCTGAAGTTATATAGCACAAAGTCAAAACAAATTCAGTCTCTTCTTGAAACAGTTAAGAAATACAAATGTATAGAGAATGATATTTATGTACATATCATTTAGCTTAATAAACAAAAGTTTACAAATATGATTGAAGCCTCTCATTGAATCTCTTCCCAATCTCATTTCACTTCCAACCTACTCCCCTGATATCACCACTACTCCAGTGAATCGTCAATCTGAAATATGGTGTTTATCTTCCCCCGCATGACTTAATACTTATTTTTTGTTCTTATTTGTATATACATATGAAAAACATATATTACTATTTTGAGTGGTTTAAAATTTTATATAAATGGCATCATCCTTGTATGTACCTTTCTGAAACTTACTTTCTTCTCTCACTATTGCATTTGTGAGTTATATGTAGCTCTAGTTCATTTTCAAGTTTGTAGAGTCTTCAATTGTATGAATATGCCAAAATTAATTTATCCATTTTCCTGTTGATGGATATTTATGTTGTTTCTATTTTTCTCTTTCTTTCATCTTTCTCTTTTTTCTTTCTTTCCTCCTTCCTTCCCTCCTTTTTTCCTTCCTCCCTTCCTTCCTTTCTCCTCCTTCTTTTGCTATTACAATGTGCCAGTGAACATTCTCATAAGTGTTGCCTTGGGAACAATTGGGAGACTGTGTTTGAGCTTGCATTTCTTAAACTTTTTGATTTACACTTCTAAAAGTTATTAAGAATCCCAAAGATCTTTCTTTCTGTGAATTTTGTCTGTTAGTATTTATTATGTTAGAAATGAAAACTGATATGCTTTAAAATATTTATTTTTAATTTAAATTTAGTTAATTTACAATGTTGTGTTAGTTTCAAGTGTACAGCAAAATGATTCAGTTGTATTTACATATATATGTGTATATAGATATATTCTTTTTCAGATTCTTTTCCATTATAGGTTATTACAAGATATTGAGTGTAGTTCCCTGTGCTATACAGTTGGTCCTTGTTGTTTACCTATTTTATATATAGTAGTGTGTATGTTAATCCCAAACTCCTAATTTATCTCTCTTCCCCCACCCCTGCTATCCTTTTTGGTAACCATAGAAAACCATTTGTTTTCTATGTCTGTGAGTCTATGTTTGTTTTGTAAACAAGTTCATTTGTATAATTTTTTAAGATTCCACATATAAGTGATATCACATGATATTTGTCTTTCTCTGTCTGACTTACTTCACTTAATATGTTAATCTGTAGGTCCATCCATGTTGCTGCAAATGGCATTATTTCATTCTTTTCTTATGGCTGAGTAATATTCCATTGTATATATATGCGAAGTCTTCTTTATCCAGTCATCTGTCAGTGGACACTTAGATTGCTTCCATGACCTGGCTATTGTAAATAGTGCTGCTATGAACATTGGGGTGCATGTATCTTTTTGAATTAGAGTTTTCTCTACATATATGCTCAGGGGTGGGATTGCAAGATCATATGACAATTCTATTTTTAGTTTTTTAAGGAACCCCCATACTGTTCTCCATAGTGGCTGCACCAATTTACATTCCCACCAATGGTTTAGGAGGGATCCCTTTTCTCCTACCCGCTCCAGCAGTTATTATTTGTAGACTCTTTAATGGTGGCCATTCTGACTGGTGTGGAGTGATACCTCATTGTAGTTTTGACTTGCATTTCTCTAATACTTAGTGATGTTGAGCATCTTTTCATGTGCCTGTTGGCCATCTGTATGTCTTCTCTGGAAAAATGTCTATTTAGGTCTTCTGCCCATATTTTTTTTATTGAGTTGTTTGCTTTTTGATATTATTCTGCATGAGCTATTTATATATTTTGGGAATTAATCCCTTGTCAGTAGCAATATTTTCTCCCCTTCTGTGGGTTTTCTTTTCATTCATTTATGGTTTCCTTTGCTGTGCAAATTTAAGTTTGATTAGGTCCCAGTTGTTTATTTCTGTTTTTATTTCCATTACTCTAGGAGACAGACCCAAAAGAAATATTGCTGCCATTTATGTCAGCGAGTGTTCTGCCATAAAATTTATTAAATTACTTAAAATAACAGAATAAACCAATTTATGTTACTATAAATAACAATTATTTTAATAACTATTAGATAGTATAAAGCATGCTGTAAAATAACTATCTTACAAAAGGAAAAAAATAGTGAGAAGAGTGGCATTGCTTTAGATTTTTGTAAATCTCTTTCATAGATGGTAACTGAATTCTCATATCTACTTTTGCATTTACTTGATTGTGATATTGCACATCACATAGCCTTTGGAGAACTCCACTGCACACTTGTCAGAAAGTTTCTGGACCACAGAAGTTTCCGGATCACAATTTGAAAACTACTTCTTTTTTTTTTAATTAGTTTTTATTGGAGTATGGTTGTTTTACAATGTTGTGTTAGCCTCCACTGCACAACAAAATGAATCAGCCATACACATACAGATAACCCCTTCCTTTTGGACTTCCCTGCCATTTAGGTTACCACAGTGCATTAGGTAAAGTTCCCTGTGCTATACAGTATGTTCCCATCAGCTGTCTATTTTATACATAGTATCAATAGTGTATATGTGTCAGTCCCAGTCTCCCAATTCCTCCCACCCCATCTGGTTCCCCCTTGGTACCCATACATTTGGAGAACTGCTAGTCTAAGCCATTTTTGACCACAACTCCCAGTAAGAAATAAATTCTGTATATTGTGGGCAGAAAACCCATACATACATGTGTAAGCACATACCCACCTGAATATAACTCAAACAAAAGTTTCACAAAATTATACTTACTTTTACTATTTGCAATGCACTATGACATAGTCTATTCTTTTTATTTTGTCTTACTTTATACCAAAACTGTTGGTTGTAATTTACCAACTTGACTTCACATGAGTTGAGACCCACAGTTTGAAAATCACTGCTTTTGGGAGTTTATGTTTAGAAGTGTAATTTCTGCGTCTATAGTACACTTTCCAAAGAGTTTATATGAATTTATGTTTCCTCTCAATAGATTATGAGTCACCTCTCCACATCTTTGCCAACACTTGGAACTGTCAGACTTTTAAACTTTTTCTAATCTGTAGGATGTCAGGTTTTAACTTGCATTTCCCTGATGCTAGTTCATATATTTCTTGGCCTTTTAAAGTTGCCTATTCATACCCTTTGTCCTTTTTAAAATTCAGTTTTTTTATTTTTTCTTTTTCCTTGATTTATAAGAGTACTTTATTTATTTAGAATACAAATCAATTGTCAGTTTTTTTTAAAATTAATTTATTTATTTTTATTTATGACTGTGTTGGGTCTTTGTTTCTGTGCGAGGGCTTTCTCTAGTTGTGGCAAGTGGGGGCCACTCTTCATCGCGGTGCACGGGCCTCTCACTATTGAGGCCTCTCTTGTTGCGGAGCACAGGCTCCAGACGCGCAGGCTCAGTAATTGTGGCTCACGGGCCCAGTTGCTCCGTGGCATGTGGGATCTTCCCGGACCAGGGCTCAAACCCGTGTCCCCTGCATTGGCAGGCAGATTCTCAACCACTGCGCCACCAGGGAAGCCCCAATTGTCAGTTTGATGCTTTGTAAATGTCTTCTCCCAGTTTGGGGTTTGTCTTTTTACTGTTTATATTGTCTGTTCACATTTTGAACTTTTCTATTTTAATGTAATCATATTATTAATCTTTTACTGTGTGGTTTGTGGTTTTGTGTGTCGCAAAGACACAAAAGTTCCTTACCCCAAGGTCATAAAGATACTCCCTTATGTTTTCTTCTAAAAAATTTAAAGTTTTGCTTTCTTCAATAGATCTTTAACCCATTTGGAATTAATTTCTTTCCCTTCCTCCCAGTAGTTACAGCACTTTTTTCCTAACAGTATAATTTTCTCCCTTGGTTTGAATCCCAGTTCCGTCATGTACAGATTCCACTCTGACCCAAGCCACCATCTCTCTTTCCTGGATTGTCACAATGGCTTCTGCCCTTGTTTCCCATGACCTACTTTCATCACAAGAGCCAGGGTGATCCTTTTAAATCATAAATCAGATCATGTCATTCCTCTGTTCAACACCCTCCAAAGCTTATTACACTCAGAGCAAAGGTCAAGGTTTTTTTTTTAAATGACATATAAAGCCCCATATAATCTGCCCTCCTCCCCTGTTACTTCCCTAACTTCCTCTCCTACTTCCCCTCCATCGCCCCTCTTTGGCTTGACTAAGCCAGGCCTGTTCCTACCATAGGACCTCTGCACTTGTTTCTTCTGCCTGGATGGGTCTTCCTTCAGGTATCTGCACGGCAGCTCTCTTACTTTTTCAGGGATTCTTTAAAAATGCCTCTTTCTTAGGGAGGCATTCCTTGGCCACTCCAAATAAAATTTCAACCCCCCCCCTTTTTTTAAAAATACTTTCTATCCCCCTTCTTTGCTTTTCCGTAACACATTACTATTTAACGTACAAAATATTTGCTCATTTTGATTTTTTCTCCCATATTTCAACACAATTTTAATGAAATCAGTGATTTTCATCTGTTTTTGCCTCCTTTTTCATTGCTTACCTCCTCCTAGAGTACCTGACATACGATAGGTGTTCTATCCATATCTGATGAGTGAATGGATAAACATAAATATATCAGCCTTCCACGTATGTGTGTATTTGTTCCTGAGCTCTCTATTTTGTTCCATCATTCTAATTGTTTGTTCCACACAAATAGTACACTGTCTTGATTATCACAGCTTTGATATAAAAAAGTCTTCATATCTGGGAGAGTTCCTTGCTCCTTCTACCACAACCCTATACCTTGACTTTTTTTTCCAAACCGTTTTGTCTATTATTGGTCTTTCACTGCTCCATAGATGTTTGAGAGTCAGTCTGTCAAAACCCTATTGGGATTTTGATTTGGAAGTGATAGATTAATTTGGGGAGAGTCCACATCTTCACAGTATCGCGTCTTCTCATCTGTGAACACGTAATATAGTTCAGTAAGTGAAAGAGCCTGGGTGAGAAGCCAGATTGGTCAGCCTTTCACACCAGGTCTGCTTCCCTTCTGTTGAGCTTCGTGGAACTGATTATACATGTGGCAGGACTGTGGAGCTCACTCTGCTTAGTGTCATAATCACATCCTAGAATGCCGGCTGATTAGCCTCCTTCACTTGTAACATGTTCTGCAGCTGACTCAGGGGGCTGTTGTCATCCTGTGGTCAAGTGCAGTCAGGCCTGTGTCTTCTCTGAGTGTGGCAATGACCTCCCATCCGGGGAAAAGCCTTCTTAGTCATCCGGGGAGGAGGGTATTTGCATTACTTTAGAATTAATTACCTTGGGAATAAGAGTGAAAGTTGCCAAGAAGTTGGTGATGCAGAGCACCCAGGCTCCTTTGATTTCGCTTTGCTGACATGTTCCTTATGAACCTGAGAGTTCATGGGGCAATCATTGGAGAGCTTGAGCAATCCCTGAGGGATTGCAAGTTCCTGGTACATGTGCTGCTTCTCTCCTGTCCTAGGCCAGTGACAGACACTGCTAGCCAAACATCACCCTCTACCCCAGTGAGCCTAGATGGAGTCTTAGAATCCTTTCAACGTGGTCCTCCAGTAAGTTCTACTAATTAATCGGTTTGGGTCAAGAGAGGAAACCTATTTACCACTCTTTTTCTATTTTGGTCTAGTAAGTTTAGAAGCACTTAAAACTGGCCTGGGCCCCAAATCAAGGGCTGCTCTGGTGGCTTAGGACACTGAGAGATCTCTGAAAGAGAGGGTTAGCCCCTTTGTCTAAAGACAGGAAGTCTTGAGTGGGGGAGCCATCTGGATTTGTAATAGCAGAGGTTTGGTTTTGATGATGAGTTAGATAACAGAGGACTTGTGGGTGCCCAGAGGGAGCAGAAAGAGCTGAGCTTCCTAGCAAAAGCAGTTCAACAGGAGTCGGAAGGATGACCCAGCAGGTGATATTGGTACAGAATGCAGTGTCCGAACATAATTTTTCTCCAGGACTAGTAAGGGACACTGCAACCCTTGTGGGTTGGGATGTAGGACAATTGTCATGTTAATTTCAGATAAAACATGTCAGGAAAGTCATCTTTGACACCAAAGGTACAGGAATTCTACTCTTAATTTGCTGCTGTTGACCCGGGCTGCCTGTTATCTTGCATTCCTATGGACCCAGGATCGCTGCTGAGCAAGGCAATGCTTGAACACAACTGAGCACTGCTAGAGTAAGACATGGGTTCAAATTTTTGCTCTGCCGCTTTCGAGGTATGTCACCTGGGACAACGCATATAACCCCTCTAAATCTCAGTTTCCCCCTCTGTAAACTAAGGATAATAATATAATTCCTCTAGAAGGGCTGCTGGAGGATTGACCCAAAGCATCAGAGCGCTTAGCCTGGCATAGTAA
This sequence comes from Leucopleurus acutus, assembly GCF_964270905.1. NCBI lineage: Eukaryota > Metazoa > Chordata > Mammalia > Artiodactyla > Delphinidae > Leucopleurus > Leucopleurus acutus. The sequence continues at coordinate 38,395,264 of NC_139152.1, forward strand.
GCCCTCAACCCTGCATTACTATCAAAAGTTTCCCCTCTGTGTGTTTCACTTTCTCATAGTCAGTGTCCTTAAAAGTGAGAGAGTTTGGGGCTGATCAGAAGATTGAATTTTCCTGCTGTCCAGGGTTTGAGTCAATGTAAGTGTGACCTGTTCTTTGGTGATAGGGCCATCTTGCACCCACAATTCTATCTACAGATTTTTAAGAATAAAACTTGGGCTATAAGTTACAACTTCCCATCGAGTCTATCAAAAAAAATCCTCAACTTCCAATGTCATCATTTTAGAATAATGGATTCTTAAAATCATCTCAGATACCAGATATTTACAGGTTTAAAAAGCCTTTTCGCCTGAAATATATAAATTAAATATTGCTGAAGGTATAGAGTCTACATTTTAGTTTTAGACTCTCAAGCTGTTTACAAAATAAGCAATTGGAAATCTGATAGAGTTTAGAAAAAAATTAAGAAAAATACAGGGGTTAAGGATTTCTGTAAGTTCTGTGTGATTAAAGAGATATATGAAAATGGGAATATTTCTTATAAATTTTGGACAGAAATTATTTCTAGCTGCCTTAGTAAGGGTGTAGAACATGTAGACTTTGATTTAGTTTCTGAGGAAGGGTTTTAAGTCATTGCTGGACAAAGCTGGTATTTGTGTGCATTGTGCTAATAGGGGCTTAGGACACCATCCCTATAATCATCTCACAGAAACCTTTACATCCAACCAAATAGATAATCAGAGATGTAGATGCAAATGTTCATCTCAGTATTGTTTATGATAATGAAGAAACTGGAAACAATTCAAACATTCAAAAATAGATTAATATTTAATTAAATCATGATATCTATTATATAGATATGCTTTTAAAAAATTACCTTTTATTTTTATGAAAGTAATACATGTGTATGGTTAAAAAGTCAAATAGTGCTAAAGGTTTATCACAAAAAGAACAGCTCCATGACTCAACCCTCCTAATTCTCAGTCTGGCTTTGCAGAAGCAATGATATCCAACTCTTAAATATTTATTTTGTTATTTACCTTCCCCCCCAAATAATATATGATTATAATGCCACTTCTTGATTTGTTAATTTTACATTCTTTTCCAGACAGAGCAGACTTCAGAGCAAGAGAAGTATCAGGGATAAAGAATGGCATTATAAAAAGTAAAAGGATAAAATCTCCAAGAAGACATAACAATCTTTAATGTATATGTGCCTAACAAAAGAGTCAAGATATGTGGGCAAAAATGATAGACTTGCAAGGAGAAATAGATGAAACCACTATCATAGTTGGGGACTTTAATGCTCCTCAGTCATAAATGGACAGATCCAGCAGGTAGAAAATCAGTACGGACATAGTTGAACTCAACAGCACCATTAATCAACTGGATATAATTGACATTTATAGAGTATTCCATTCAACAACAGCAAAATACACATTCTTCTCAAGCTCACATGGAATGTTCACAAAGACAGACCACCTTCTGAGCCATAACACGTACCTTAACAAATTTTAAAGAATAGAAATCATACAGTGTATGCTCTCAGACCACAGAGGAATTAAACTAGAAACCAACAATGGGAAGATATTTGGAAAACCCCCACATACTTGGAGACTAAACAATAACATGTGGGTCAAAGGAGATATTTCAAGAGAAGTAAATATAAATGAAAATACAACTTATCAAAATTTGTGGGATGCAGTGAAAGCAGTGATTAGAGGGAAGTTTATAGTATTGAACACATACATTACAAAGTAAGAAAGTTCTAAAACCAATAATCTAAGTTTCTAGAAAACTAGAAAAAGAAGAGCAAACTAAATCCAAAGTAAGCAGAAGAAAATAATGAAATTTAGAGCACAAATCAATGAAATTGAAAATAGGAAATCAAAAGAAAGTCAATGAAATGAAAAACTAATTCTTTAAAAGATCAATAAAATTGATAAGCCTCTAGACAGGCTAACTGAGGGGGGATAAAAAAGAAGACACAAATTACTAATATCAGAAATAAAAGAAGGGACATCACTGCAGATCCCACAGACACTAAAAGAATAATAAACAAATACTGTAAACAACTCTATGCCCACAAATTTGATAACCTAGATGAAATAGAATAATTCCTTGAAAGACTCAATCTATCAAAACTCACACAAGAAAACACAATATGACTAGGAGTATACTTACTAAAGAAATTGAATCAATAGTCAATAGCTTTCCAAAATAGAATGCCTGTGGCCCAGATGGGTTCACTGGTGAACTCTACAAAACAGTTAAGGAAGAAATTATACAAATTCTCTAAAATCTCTTCCAGAATATAGAAGCAGAGGGATACTTCCTAACTTATCCTATGAGGACAGCATTACCCTAGTAACAAAACCAGACCGACACCACAAGAAAACTACAGACAAATATCACTCATGAACATAGGTATGAAAATTCCCAACAAATATTAGCAAATCAAATTCATCCATGTGTAAAAGGAATTATACAGTAAGACAAAATGGGATTTATCCCAGGTATGGAGGGCTTGTTCAACATTTGAAAACCAATTAATGTAATCCATCACATCAACAAGCTAAAGGAGAAAAATTACATGATCAACAGATACAGAAAAAGCATTTGACAAAATACAACACCATTCATCATAAAAACACTCAGCAACCTTTGAATAGAGAGGAATTTCCCCAACTTGATAAAGAACACCTACAAAACATTTTAACTAACATCATACTTAATAGTGGTAGAAACTTTTCCACTAAGTTCAGGAACAAGGCAAGGATGTCCTCTCTCACCACTTCTTTTTAACATTGTACTGGAAGTCCTAGCTAATGCAACCAGACAAGAAAAGGAAACAAAAGATATACTGATTGGGAGTGAAGAAATAAAACTGGCTTTGTTTTCAAATGACATGGTTTTCTATGTAGAAAATCTGAAAGAATCAACAAAAATTCTCCTGGAATAAGTGACTAAAGCAAGTTACAAGGATACAAGGTTAATATACAAAAGGTGCAGGATACAGGGTTAATACACAAAATTCAATCTCTTTCCTATACACCAGCAATGAACAAGTGGAACTTGAGATTCAAAATACAATACCATTTACATTAGCATCCAAAAGAAGGAAATACTTAGGTATAAACCTAACAAAATATGTGGAAGAGCTATATGAGGAAAACTATAAAATTCTGATGAAAGAAATCAAATAACTAAATAAATGGAGAGATATTCCATGTTAATGGACAGGGAGACAATATTGTCCAGATGCCAGTTCTTCCCAACTTGATCTATAGATTCAACAATCTCAGTCAAACTCCAGGCAAGTTATTTTGTGTATATCAACAAATTGATTCTAAAATTTATATGGAAAGGTGAAAGATGCAGAAGAGCCAAAACAATATTGATGGAGAAGCACAAAACTGGAGGACTGACAGCACCTGACTTCAAGACTTACTATAAAACTACAGTAATGAAACAGTGTGGCATTGACAAAAGAATAAACAAATAGACCAGTGGAACAAAATAGACAACCCAGAAATAGAGCCACATAAATAGTCAATTGACCTTTGACAAAGGAGCAAAGGTAATACAATGGAGCAAAAATAGTCCTTTCAACAAATGATGCTGGAACAACTGGACAGTCACATGCAAAAAATGAATCCAGACCTAGATCTTACCTCCTTGACAACAATTAACTCTAAATAGATGACACAAAACTATAAGACTTCTAGAAGATAACAGAGAAAACGTCTAGAAGGCCTTGGGCAAGGTGATGACTTTTTAGGTACAACACCAAAGGCACAATCCATGAAAGAAATAATGATAAACTGAACTCCATTAAAATTAAAAACTTCTGGAAAAGACTGTCAAGAGAATGAGAAGACAAGCCACAGACTGGGAGAAAATATTTGCAAAACACATAACTGATAAAGGACTGTTAGCAAAATATACAAAGAACTCTTAAAATTTAACAATAAGAAAACAAACAAACAACCTGATTTTAAAATGGCAGAAAACCTGAACAGACACCTCACTGAAGAAGATAACTCTTAGAGGAAACTCTTAGAGGACACTCTTAGAGGAAAACATAGGGAGAACACTCTCTGACAAAAATCATAGTGAGACCTTTTTTGATCCACCTCCTAGAGTAATGAAAATAAAAACAAAAATAAACAAATTAAACTCAAACGTAATTAAACTTAAAAGCTTCTGCAAAGCAAAGGAAAAGATAAAATGAAAAGACAACCCACAGAACGGGAGAAAATATTTGCAAAAGAAGTGGCTGACAAGGAATTAATCTCCAAAATATACGAACAGCTCATGCAGCTCAATATCAAAAAAACAAACAGCCCAATCAAAAAATGGGCAGAAGAGGCTTCCCTGGTGGCGCAGTGGTTGAGAATCCGCCTGCCAATGTAGAGGACGCGGGTTCGATCCCTGGTCCAGGAAGATCCCGCATGCCACGGAGCATCTAAGCCCGTGCGCCACAACTACTTAGGCCCATGTGCCTGGAGCCCGTGCTCCGCAACTAGAGAGGCCGCCGCAATGAGAGGCTTGCACACTGCAATGAAGGGTGGCCCTGCTCGCTGCAACTAGAGAGAGCCTGCATGCAGCAACAAAGACCCGATGCAGCCAAAAATAAATAAATAAAATAAATTTATAAAAAAAAAATGGGCAGAAGACCTAAATAAACATTTCTCCAAAGAAGACATACAGATGGACAAAAAGCACATGAAAAGATGCTCAACATCTGTAATTATTAGAGAAATGCAAATCAAAACTACAATAAGGTATCACCTCACACTGGTCAGAATGGCCATCATCAAAAAATCTACAAACAATAAATGCTGGAGAGGGTGTGGAGAAAAGGGAACCCTCCTAAACTGTTGGTGGGAATGTAAATAGGTACAGCCACTATGGAAAACAGTATGGAGGTTCCTTACAAAACTAAAAATGGACTTACCATATGATCCAGCAATCCCACTCCTGGGCATATACCCAGAGAAAACCATAATTTGAAAAGATACACGCACCCCAATGTTCATTGCGGCACTATTTACAACAACTAGGACATGGAAGCAACCTAAATGTCTATCGAAGGATGAATGGATAAAGATGTTGTACATATATACAATGGAATATTACTCAGCCATAAAAAGAACAAAATAATGCCATTTGCAGCAACGTGGATGGACAAAGAGATTGTCCTACTGAGTGAAGTTTGTCATACTGAGTGAAGTCAGACATTGAAAGACAAATATCATATATTGCCTATATGTGGAATCTAAAAAAATGGTACAAATAAACTTATTTACACAACAGGAATAGAGTCACAGATGTAGAAAACAAACTTACGTTTACCAAGGGGGAAAGAGGGGAGAGATAAATTGGGAGATTGGGTATACACACTACTATATATAAAATAGATAACTAATAAGGACCTCCTGTATAGCACAGGGAACTCTACTCAATACTCTGTAATGACCTATATGGGAAAAGAATCTAAGAAAGAGTGTGTGTGTATATATATATATATATACACACACATATATATAACTGATTCACTTTCCTGTACAGAAGAAACTAACACAACATTGTAAATCAACTATACTCCAATAATAATAAATTAAAGAAATAATAAAATGGGCAGAAAACCTGAAGAGACAGCTCACCAAAAAAGATATATAGGTGGCAAATAAGCATGAGATGTTCAACATCACATGCCATTAGGGAATTGCAACTTAAAACAACAATGAGATACCAGTACACATCTATTAGAATGGCCTAAATTCAAAGTATTGAAAACACTAAACGCTGGCAAGGATGTAGAGCAATAGAAATTCTCATTCACTGCTGGTGGGAATGCAAAACGGTACCTCCACTTTGGAAGATAAGTTGGCAGTTTTTTTTTAAAAACTAAACATACTCTTACCATATGACCTAGCAATCGCCTCCTTGGTATTTATCCCAAGGACCTGAAAACTTATGTCTACACAAAGACCTGCATGCAGATGCTTATAGCAACTTTATTCATAATTGCCAAAACTTGGAAACAACTGATGCCCTTTAGTAGGTAAAGGATAAATAAACTACGGTACATCCAGACAATGGAATATTCAGCACTAAAAAGAAATGAACTATCAGGTAATGAAAAGCATGGAGGAAACTTTGACGCATATTACTAAGTGAAAGAAGTGATAAGAAAACTATAAAGACAGTAAAAGGATCAGTGGTTGTCATGGATTAAGGAAAATGGAAGGATAAATAGACAGAGCATAGGGAATTTTTAAGGCAGAACAACACTCTGTATGATACTGTAGTGGTGGGTACATGTTATTATACTATTGTCATAACCCATTGAATGTACAACACCAAGAGTAAACCCTGATATAAACTATGGAGTTTGCATGATAATGATGAGTTAACATAGTTTCATTGATTGTAACAAATGTACCACTGTGATGAGGGATGTTCATAGTGGGAGAGTCTTTGCATGTGTGGGAGCAGAGGCTATGTGGGAATTCTGCACTTTCTGCTCAATTTTACTGTAACCTAAATCTGCTTTAAAAATGTGTTTAAAAAAACTATATACCTAAAAAAATAACTATTTTTCTCTCACACACATTTCTTGTCTTCTTTTCTCTTATTTTTTTCCTGGCATTCCTTCTAGTTAGATATTGGACTCTTAGCTTATCCTTTTAATTTTGTTCCCTTTTCTTTCACATGCCCATGTTTTTTGTCTTTTTGTTCTACTTTCTGGGAAATTTCTTCAATACACTCCAAACTTCCTATTGATTTTTTTCCTGCTATAGTATTTAAAAATTTCCATGATGTTTTTCTTGTTCTGAGTTTTCCTTCCTCCTCTCCTCTACCTCCCAGCCCCAGATTCTCTTTCTTATTTCATGGTTGTACTATCTCCTTTTAAGTTTATGTCTTATGTATACAGTTTGATTTTTGTGTTTTATCCTCTTTCCTGAAATGTGGTGGGTTCCATTGAGTTCTAGTTTTTAAGGCATGTTTGTTTTTCATGGGGGAAGCCTTCCTCCTATGTGTGGAGATTTTGTCTCTTCATTCATGTTTAAGAACGAGGCACTTCAAAGTTGGCGGGAACTAAGTGCATGACATCACTGCAGGATGATAGGGCTGAGAGTTAGTTTTTCTATTAGTTGGCCCACAAATATTAGTACCTGTGGCTTTTTAAGCATCTAGGTTTGTTTAGTCTTTGTTTCTCCATGGAAGGATTTTTCAATTTGTTGTCTTGTTTGTATCAGCTTAGCTGCCAGTGTTCTGGGGCTTGGGGTGGGAGGGGATCTCACCTTTTCATTTAAACTTTCAAAACCCCATTTTCAATATCTTGTATCATCTCTGGCTTCTCTTCTAACCTCTGCCAGGCTGGGCAATCACATGTCTAGGAGGTTCTCTGCTTCCTTTTCTCCAGAGAATGAATCCTCTGTGTCTATGTGGTAGGAAGGGATAGACCCTTTGTTACTGTTCAGGGTTCTTGGCCTTCCTTAGTCAATAGAGATTGATAAGAGGCCAGACAGGAAATTCGGGCAAACCTTTATTGGGGCCCCTGCTGCAAGCAGGGGGCAGTGAAAACAAGTAACAGGTTCCCTTTCTCTCTCCCTGATGGGGGGCGAGCTGGTTCCATATATGGGGTGAGGGGAGGGGTGTGTCCAAGGGTTGGGCCAGAGGGGTGTGTTGGGTGGTTTGCCCACCCCTCTGGTGGTGGTGTGTGCAGGGGGCATGCGCAGTACCCTGCGTTTTCTCCTGACGCCCTATTGTTGCTCTCAGCTCTTCAGAAGTGGCAGTTGGGCTCTTTTTGGTCTTTTTGTAACTTGTCCATAATTTGCCCCAGCTGTGCATGCACCCAGTTATTTTTAGTCCCTTATAGTTTCTTTGTATTTTGTTGCTCGAGGAGACACTTGAGGAGACATTTGTCATTTGTCCAGGTGCAAGCACTGCAGCAAAGGGTCCCAGGTCCCAGCTTGTCTCACCTTGGCTATGCCCAATGGGCCCTCGGTGTCTACCCCTAATACAGTTCCATGTTTCGCCTCTACTTTCTGTGAATCCCTTTGGGAGGATTCTAGAATGAGTTTTCTTGTAGCTTGATAAAATTTCCAGCTGTAGGCACTTAGTTTCAGCTTTTTTCTGTTCTACTAAGACAGTTACTATTCCTTCATGTAATTTCCATCTTGAAAAAAATGATTTTGCTTACTCTTCAGTTCTCTTTGTAATTTTTCCCTTTATGTTGAGAGGTGAAGAGGATGAACATATGGTTTCAATCCACCATGTTCAACCATGGGTAATATGCTTTTGAATAATTTTTTTAATGTCAAGAGAAAATGCTCAGCATGTAAAAAAATTAGGAGACTAAACTGTGAAATGAAACATACAAAAGTTTATCCCTAGGTTGTGAAATTATTGGTAATAATTTATTATTTTCTTTAAAAAATCATTTCTGACTTTGCCAGATTTTCTGTAATAATCATACAACCCTTTCACAATCAAATAATTTAAAAAATATGTTTAAAAATTCATACTGATGCTTATATTGCCTCAACAAGGGCAGCTTTGATTGCAGTGAATATTAGTGATCTGGAGAAGAAAGAAGTGTTCATTTTCTCCATATTAAATATTAAAGCTTCAATAAAAAAATTAAATGTAGGCAGGGGAGAAACAAGCTATAATCTTCCCGGTAAATGGTGAATTTTCTCATCACTACCAGTGTAAATTCAGTTCCTATAGATAATGGTTAGCCATATATACTTTAAGATTATATAACTGGTATGTACTAAGGATTTAATATAAGGATATATTGCATGCAATATGGTTACTCTAATATTAGAAGGTGCTTCTAAGCGTCTGCCTGTAATCTGTCAGAATATTCCAGAATGTGTTCTATGAAATATCAACTCCAGCTGATTGTCTGCAAAGAAATAAGTTTGCAGATTGCTACATATTATTTCGCTTTCTAGGAGAAACAATTCACATTAGGGAACTGAAGCCTTTGAGGATACTGCAGTAAAGAAACTTGGTTAATTTTATTGGTTTAACTTTGTTTGGTTATGAGTTTTTGAAACTTAATTTGACCATGGAACTATTTTTTCACAAAATCCTTCCATGTGATACTGATCATTATCATCATCACTGTTATCATTGTTACTTAAATTTAAATGTCCAGTTTTTGATTTCTTTCAAGTCATAATCATGTTCTTTGGGCAGAGAGGTTATGGGGCCATACCTGCTTTTGTGGTCTGGTAGAGTCAAATCATTCAATTTATTTGAACATAGAGTACAATAAAATGAACGATCCTGGGTATCCCCTGCATTGCTTAGGAGGAAAATATTTTACTGTTTTGTTGGGGAAAGGGGGTAGAATAATTTTCTTGTTTTGTTTGTTTTGTTTTTGGGTAAGGATCAGGAGTCATGGTTCCCAGATTTTTTCCCAGTAGCCGTGGCATTTTGTAAAGCCTGGAGCATCTTGTGGGGGGGAGTATATTTGCTAAAATATATCTGTAGGTGCTGGTTATTGTCAAATTGTACAGCTGGAGCCCTGTGATATGAAGGTTTATTGTCTAATTTTCAAGCAAACACAGTTTTAATGAAAGTAATCATTTGGGGATTTTCTTTACCACATTTGTTTTTTATGTCTAGACTCTTTATGAAAGGAAATGGGAAAAATAATTTGGGAATCTAAAATAAATCAAACTTTATCTGTTGATATTGTTAAACTGACTATCTGTGTGTATACAATAAAATAAATTGCTTGGAAATAATCAGTTCTTTTAAAACAATTTTTCAAAGCCTCCCACTCTAGTCTTTCCACAATGGGAGGGCTCTGGTCTTATGGGAAAGATTTAGAGTAGAGACATGGGTTCTAGTCCCAGCCTTGCCACTAAACAGCTCCAAGATATTATTATTAGTGCTATGAATAGCAACTTTTATTGAGGGCTTTATATATTTTAGTTATTGTGCTACAGGCTCTGTGCGCATGGGTTCTTTTAATTTTCACTATACCCCATCGGAGAGTTGGACTAAATAACTCCTTGTCCCCTTTTTAGGCTTAAATGATCCAAGAAGATATGTCTCTGCTGCAAGACCTTAGTTCCACTGGGGTGGGGGTGTGTGTGGTGGGGGGTGAGGAGTTAGGAAGTGAATCTTATCTTCACTAAAAGGGATGAATAGACAAGTTCTTGGGAGCCTGAGATGGAACTCAGAACCATTTTCTAGTCTAAACCAGTGTATAATCTAATCTAATATATATTATCACCAGATGTCTTCAGTTGGTTTTCCTGGTGGCCCAAGCATCTGATACCCAAACATAGCATTGTTTTCTTGGATCATAGTCTGTTTAAGTTGGGCAGGGGAGAGGTGGCTTGCATTGACTTGACCATTAAGGACAATGGACAGCCATTCTTCCAGAACTACCAAAATTATTGTGGCTCCTTGAAAAAAATAAATCTTTCAGCTTTTTAAATAGGGCTTCTGTGTTTGACCATTTCACCATCAACTGTACCAGGCAAGTGGCATCGTGTATCCCCATCACTGTAACTCCACCATCTGATATTTGTAAAGTGTCTTGGGGTTTTAAATTCATCTCCTCACCCATGACCTCATTTGATTTCTGTTCCTCAGTATTATACCATATTGTTACATGTCTGGAAGACAAGAACTTCTAGAATATTACTTTTGCTGTCTGAGTACAGGGCTGAGCCACCATCCGGTGGACTCAAGGAGGGAAGGTAAAATCCAGAGACTTATTCTCATTTCTGACTCAGTGGACTGAAAGCCTGCACTGCGCCTTGGCCAGATGATTTCTAATTGGCTTCTCTGCTTTGGTAGTATGGCCTTGGTCCAAGGGGCCGTTCTGGCTTGGAGATGGCATGGCGGGCAGAATCCTATTTATCTGTTTTTAACACAAGTATTCCAACGTACAGAAATTTGGGTGTGTGTCTCTTCCGTATAGATTATGCCCTCTTTTGATGTACAGGTTTAGTGGAATGCATCATCCATCCTTTATCTTCTTAAAAATGTGTCTCACAAAGCACTCAGGGAGCTTTCAAAATTCCTAGGAAACTGAGCTGGATGTTTATTGAACTCTGTCACTCTTCTGAGCTCATCTTTCTTACTGTTTACCCTTTAAATTGTTATCTGCTGAGAGACAGTTGGGAGGTAGTTTTTCTCTGCTCCGTTCTTATTAGGGTTTTAATGATTCTATTCCCCCTTCCTCCATTAGGAAATAAATACATGTTAAATAGTTCACCAGATAAGAATAAAATCTGATTTAAATGCTAACAAAATTAATTAGCGTTTAAATCAAATCTGCTGAGTTGAAATGTTTTTGTGGGCAAAGCCTCCCCTATCTTTTAAATGTGGAGCCTTATTTAAAAAAAAAAACAACTGAAAGATTTATTTTTTCAAGCAACCTCAATAATATGGTAATTCTAGAAGAATGGCTGTCCATTTAGTTTCAGGCAAACTGATTTCCGAGGGCCCCAGATCACACAGCCAAGAGTTTAGAGAGATTCTGGTGCCTCTGACAATTATGAACAGGCAACTCCTACACAAAATGCCACAGTTTGGGTGTGGGGACTGTGCAAGAGACTCTGACCAGTCTAAAATTCCACAATTAGAGATTTACTATTTTGGCTTAAGATTTTGTCACCTGGAAAATTATTAAAAAAAAACCCGTGTGAGGGTTGACATGGTCAGCCTTATGAGTTTTTCAAAACCTTTCCAGAGAGCAGGTTTTGATATTGCTGGCTGGGACGAAACTGGACATCTAGGATTGGAGAGAGGATTAACAGTGTCAGGGAGATGGTGGCTGGGGGAAGGGAAGCCTAAGAAGGGGCAGCTGGTGATGGGGGAAGGGTGGAAGAAGGCAAAAGATGAATTTTGCCCATTTTGTTCATTTATTTGTTCAACAAATATTTATTGGGAATCTATTTTGTTGATTGAGAAGCACTTTTTTAAGGAATGGGGAAGAAAAAAAATCACACCCTGTGGGAGTCTAGGTGTGTGGGGAGGAGACAGGCAGCCACGTCAGCATGTAGTGACAGCAGAGTATAGGAAGTGTCATAAGATAGGTGGGCACACAGCACGGTGGGGTCCCAGAGGAAGGATGTATGGCGGGAGGGATGACAGAGGGCCATCTCAGAGACACGGATGTTTGAATTTGGTTTTAAAAGGCAAAGAGACATGTTTGCCTGGAGGACTACAGAGAGGATGGACCCTGTATGCTGAGAGGTAGCCTGGGCAAAGGGCACACAGGTGGGGAAGGGCTTGCTAGGGTACTGAGGTGAGACATTCCATGAGGCTGGAAACCAGGAGGTGCATGGGAGTTGCTGGGGAAGTGGGATAAACTCAAGCTGGAGCAGTGTGGCAGACCTTCATCTTTCTTAGGGAACTTGAACTCGATTCTGTAAGTTATGGGGAGGTTCTGACGGAGTAAAGGGCCTGGCCAAATCTGCATCATTGAGGTATAGCTCTGACCACCTTGAAGTGGATGGATTGATGGCCAGGGATGCAGAGAGACTGAGGACAGGAGAGCAGTGCAGTTTTGACCATATCATGCTTCTGGCACATCCTACAGCTCGAGGGTACTCTGAAAATGGGAACAAAATGCATAAAGTCTGTGTCTCTGTAGCCTGCAGCTATATGCAAACCTCAAGCAATTGTTTGCTCATGCCTGAGTTTCAAGTGTTTTTGAAGGAATATAACTCAAAACCTCACAAGGCCAGGAAGACCTAATAGCATAAGACGATGCAATTATTTAAATCTTGGATGAGATATATAGGCTTATGCACAAGTGTTCTTGTTTTTATATTTGTACCAAACATTTTCAGGTTGTTTTTAGCCCATCTGAACAGTCCATCGTTACAAGAACTAACAAGAAGATGAAATTTTGTGAAATCCAACTGAAAAGTAAATGTAATCCTAAGGCTTAATGTTGGCATTTTTCAAAGGACTCTTTCAAACCTACCACATGAAAGGCTTCAACTTTTAGCAAAACCTTGGTCTTGATATAAAACATGCTTTTTAGATGCAGTTTCAAAAATATGATGTTCCAACCCAAAAGGCACACTCTGATTTGAAGTCCCGCTTTCCTCAGAAGGAGGACAAATCCTGCTGAAGCCAGGAGCTCTTACTGTCAATCCCCACCCTCATCTGCAATGTTTCTGTGCTCAGACTCAGTGAGCTTTGAACCCGTGGACCAGTGCTCCTGTGGTCATTATACTGTGTCAAGTGTAGGAGGCAGATTATGAGAAAATAAATGTTCAAAAGGGAGCAACCTTGCAGAAATAAGAAGAGGGAGGCAAGTCAGATCCTTTTGCTTTGATTGTGATATAGAGTCACAACAGGTGCTGGGACTTATGTCAAAATTATAAATAGAATGGAGATTCTCATGAGAGTAGCAGAGTGACGCCAGGGTAAGAACTAAGATGAGGTTATAGAGACTTACTTGATCTCCAATGGCATCTTTTCATGGGGCCTTTCCTGATTCCCCAGCTACACTTTCCTCTCCTGCTTTGCTTATAGTTTATTTCAGGCAATGATTTCCTCTCTTTTGCACCAGAGTTTTGTATTAGGTTTAGCCTGACTACTGCATTGCATTTACCCATGTATTTGTCCCTCTTTTGTCTGAGATGGTATTTAAGTTGGAGCTACAGGGTAAGCCCCTTTGAGGACAGGACAGGTGTGCTACTCATGCTGGTTTCCTGATAGTCCAGGGCCTTATACGTAGTAGGTGCTTTACACAGAATGCTTGAAGAGAACTTGGTTTCTGATAGGTTTGACTTCCTGCCACTCGCAGCATATGACCTGAGGCAAGGAGTTTAACCCCATTAAACGCCAGATTTCTCACTGGGTTCTGCTATTAAATGAAATAATGTATTTTTAAAGCCCCAGTACCTAGCACACAGTATGAACTTAATAATTTCTTATGATTATTATGTGTCTATAGCTTCAAGATTACAATAAACTGTGAGAACAATTTTATTTACACCTATAAGTGGGTTACCTTACTTTTACAAAATGGGACCAAAATACTCTGCCTGACAGAAGTAACAACACAGTAGATAGAGTGGGTGTTCAAGAGACTCAAAAGTCAAGGTTATACGTCCTACACAGAGAAGTGATGGAAGAGGGAAAAGAGTTTTAGACAAACTGACAAGTGCACTGGAGTCACACGGGGCTCCAGGTTAGACTGTTTGTGATGAAAACAATACTGCCTGTTTGTATTTTTCAAAGGACTTGCCCATTTCACAAAGTCTCATTATTTGGTGGCTGACAAGGTCTGAATGCTCTAGGTAATATCTATAATGTAGCTGGCACACAGGCAATTTCCTTGGTGCCCTTGCTTGCTAGAAACAAGGGCATTCTCAGTTTGGGCCCCTTCTTCCCTGGGCAACTTCAGATAGAATCTACTTTTCTTCTTATCAACCCCAACCCTTCCTCAGAAAGTAAGAAACACAGAGGGATTAAGTATGTGGGCTCTGAGACGATTTGGGGTCCCCTGACATCTGAGACTGAAATTATATATTCAGTTTTTCATTTGGATTTCACACAACCCTGTGAGGTAGGTGGGTAGGTATTACTTTCCCCCCTATCCAGGAGGGGAAACTGAGACTCAAGGAGGTGAAGTAATTTTTGTAAGACCACATGGCTCATGTGTGGAAAGGTTGGGATTTGAACTCACTTCCATAGCTAGCTCATAACTGCCTCCCTGGCCGAGCCAATCACCAGCTGGTCGGTATTGACCAAGCAGTTAGATCTCCCAGGAGGGGAGTGGCACTGCTACAAGTCAACGCGATGTCCCACATGCCCACAACACAGCCAGACCAAAGTCCCACCCAAGGAAAGCTGGTTAATGACGACCGTCAGCAGTCACATGCCTGATCTTATAAACGCCGAAGCCCATCAGCCCCATTCCTACCCTAATCTCCTGGTAAACGTGGGTATAGTAGGGCTTCGTGGGGATCCAAACATTCTTGATGAGACTTTGAAGCGTCTTGACGCAGGACCAACGGCTCAGGCAGCCCCAACTCACAGCCGACGACTCGAGATCTCCCAGCACTTCTGCCTTCTCATCTGCTGTTGTGAGAATAAATTTAGATAACATTTATATATACCAGTGTTTGTATCTACCGATGGGCAGCTCTTGAGGTTTGGGTGAGAGTTTTGAAGAGGGTGATTTTAGGTGGTCAAGTGCTGACCACACTTCCTTATGGCCTCAAGGATCGCAGAACCACAGGGGCTGTGCAGTGAGAGAGAGCAAACGCGCATCTAGCAGCAAGGCCGGTGCTCAGTACATGTTTGCTGAATGACTTGTTTGAACCTCTGTGTTAGCCGTTTGCGATGCAGGATGCCATAAAGTACACAGGTCCTCACATCAGGAACCTCCATTCTAAACAGAAGACAAGTAAACAGAATTAAAACAGTATAATATGTGAGTGAAGAGTCAAGAAGAATTCTTGGAAGAGAACTCTGGGCACTGAGTCTTAGAGGACATGTGGGAATCTGTCATGTGAAGAGAGGAACGTGTGCCAGGAAGAGTAATGTTCAAAGGCACTTGGACGCCAGGGCCCTTTGAAGAAGTACAGATTTTTCTGGGAAGAAGGCGTGTGTGGTGAGTGGGGAGTGGGCGACGGGATATGGCCCCAGGCCTTGAAGGCTGTGCTGAGGAGTTGGGATTGCATCCACAAGGCAACGCGTGGAGCCCCTGAAAGGCCTTAATTAGGGGAGTGTCGTGAGCACATTTTTATTTTAGAAAATTCATACCATTGGGAAATGCACAGAAGGGGTAGAACAGGAAGAGGGTGGATATACAGATAGAGTTACAAGGTTATAATGGCAGAAAAGAAGTCGAGTTATTACAGCAGGGATGGGAAGGAGGAAATGGCTTTCAACTGTACTTAGAAGGTAGAATTTATTGGACATAAGGTCAGGTTAGCTAAGAAAAAAAAGGGACCTGTCTTATTTGAGCAACTACATACATGGCGGTTTCATTAATAATATCGGCTCCCATTTATTGAGTACTTATCATGTACCTGGCATATTGCTAAGTGCTTTGTGTGCATTTTTCCATTTCATTCTCGTATCAGTCTGCAAAGTGATTATTATATTCATTGCATGGCTGAGGAAGGTGAGGCTCAGAGCAATTAAGAGCCTCGTGATATGTCATGTGAACTAAGTGGTGGAATTGGGATTCGAACCCAGGTGTCTGACCATGGGCTCCCAAGCCTATGCCATCAGTCACCGGGGCATGCACAGACACTTCCTGTGCCAAGGAACTGCAGAAAGAGAAGGTCTGGAGAGGGAAGGGAGGAGATGCTGATCACACAGTGCAAGCATGTTCCCACGTAAATCCAACCCCGGAAGTTCTATGCTGAGTTTTGCCTGCTTGGAAGCAGCATAGCTCTTCGTTGGGGGTGTTGGTTGGTGTGGGTAGAAGAAGGAACCAAGAAGGTGGTCCTTACAAGCATCCTGCTGACATCATGGTGTCTCTCCTCCCTCCTGTAGGGTAGCTGTTGATACGGGAGAGAGAACGAGCAGGATTCTTTAGGTCAGTGTCCCCAGCTTTAGAGGGGATGAGGGGACCCAGCATCTGAAACTACAGGCAGGGAAACCCAGGGATCCAGGGAGGTAGACACAGCTTACATCTCATGGTTAAGGACATTACCCCCACAGCCTTCCTTTAAACACTGAACTCACAGCAAGTAAATGGGCTTAAACAAATATTGGTGGAAGTGATGCAAATCATATAATGAAGAGCTGTTAGTTCTCCTGGCAATCGGCATCTAAGTCAACTCCAGAATGGGTGTGAATCTTTGAGTAAGGCAGGCATGAGTGCAGAGGCTCCAAGAGGACGCATCCCCTGTCCATGCCCTCTCAAAATGCAGCTCTTTATTCTAAAGAAGGGCCCTCCTAAAGCCTGATTATTCTCCCTAAAGAAGCATCAGTCTCTTGGGTCTGTCTTGTGAACACATTTTGAGGGTGGGGCAGGAGAGAATGCAGTGCCTGTCAGCAGGGAGAGGAAACAAGCTTGGCTTGGAAATGCAGGAAAATACAAACTAACTAATTAGGGTTAACCATTATGCTATTTTTATGTAATTCAGCACAGGTTACTCAGTAAATTAGGGGCAAATAGAAATTTCTTGCATGAATTTGGTCATCAGTCTTTGCCACCATTCAGGCCAGCTAGAGAAAGAGAGGAAGAAGCTCTATCTGGAGTGATGCCTTCTCAGTGTTGTTCTAAGCTCACAGTTATTCCTTTGGGAGGGTTATTGATAAATCTACCGATGAGACTCCAGCATCTCTGAAGGTAGACTACAGTGAAATGGACATGCTAGTCCTTTTGCTCTCTCACCTTTTGGCACTTGTTTGTGTGGGTTGAGAGGTGTTGGATAGGCTGTGGAATGGAAGAGTGTCAAGAATGAATGGGCATTGCCCAAGAAGATGAATCAGTTGACTGTTTAAGAACCACCATCTACATGGAAGTAAAAATAACTCTGGGGCAGGAAACCTTATTATGTATATGGTAATTATTTTCCGGGGCATGAAATGACAAGAATGTGTGCTATGTCTATTTGGCTACTGACTTCCCCATTCCTGGCCCTCAGGGACCCCCAGGAGAAGTCTTCTTCTCTTGCCTTGCCGAAGTACCAAAGGTTTCTGCTTCAAGAATGGTGGGGGAGGGGGAGGGGTCCATCCACCTTGGTGCTTTACTAATTATCTTCCTTCACCCACATAGCCGCAGGCCAGTCACCCCTCTCTCGCCAATATGAGGAGATAGGCAGAGTCTGCGTCTTTTGTTGGTATTTCCAGGAGCTGGGACATAAGGAAAGGGGCAATGATATTATCAACATCAGGCCAAATTTGTCTCTTCTCCCTCTCCCTCAATTCTTTTTAATTGCAGAACGTATTTATTTAAAAATCTAGTAAATGTGATACAAATTATACATCCAACAACATCTATAAAAAGAGTCATCAGAAAATCAATATTTCTGTTTGAAGTTTACAGAGATTAATAGAGCTCCTTTTCTTAAGAGTTCTATTTCTTTAAACTAGGCAGCAGTCATTATGGATAAGAAAACCATGACCACAAGAGCAGTATTAAAGTTTAAGTAATCTTCCACTGCTCTTGTCTTTATCATCAGCTGAGCTTTCCATTTCTTCAAAGGCCTGTACCTGGCTGGTAACTTTCAATCATCAAATCAAAGTCCTTTGTTGGAATTGTTTCTTTGGTGTCACGCAAGATATGCAGTAATTTGATCAGTCCAGTCCTTTCCATAATTAGAACAAGAGCACATCTTCCTGAAGTATGTGCTCGTATCGTGGTCTGAAGTCACACAAAAGCAAATGCACAAAGCCCTCATGTTGTGTGGCCCTAAAATACCAGCAATTTTAAATCAATCAATCAATCTGTTTATTTATTTACTAACCTCCAGCAGTTTTTCCACCACCCCAGAGCTAGACATTTATAGCTCTGCTCTTTTTTTTTTTATAATAAACTTATATATTTTTCGCTGTGCTGGGTCTTCGCTGCTGCGCACGGGCTTTCTCTGGTTGCGGTGAGCTTCTCTTCGTTGTGGTGCACGGGCTTCTCATTGCGGTGGCTTCTCTTGTTGCGGAGCGTGGGCTTTAGGCGCGTGGGCTTCAGTAGTTGTGGCTCGTGGGCTCTAGAGCACAGTCTCAGGAGTTGTGGCGTACGGGCTTAGTTGCTCCGCGGCATGTGGGATCTTCCCAGACCAGGGATCGAACCCATGTCCCCTGCATTGGCAGGTGGATTCTTAACCACTGCGCCACCAGGGAAGTCCTCTGCTCTATGTTTGACTTATCTGCTGATGATAATGAATGCAAGTCAGAGCATTTCACTTTAAATACATTATTTCTCTGTTCAGTGGGTGTGGTGTGGATACCCACTCACAGGAGATTTATTCTAAACCTTCTTGGGTTCGTCAAACACTTAAATGCCTTCAGGATTCCCTATTCATATTATTTACATACCTGTAGAGCTTTAGGCATATGATCACCTGGGTGTAATGTGGCATGAAAGCCTCATGGGATTGCTGAGATTGTAGGTACTGTGACCCTTATTTTAAAGAAGGGGTAACGTGTGTGGTGGGTGCATTTATCTGAAGGTCTTTTGTGGGGCAGAGAAGATAATGCTACGCTCCGACTCTCAGGGGAGACTCATACTGCTTCAAATGTCTTTCTCTTTCCGCTGTCTTCTGGTGGTCTCCCTGTCCTGGTCTCTTTCCTCTCCACGCTCCTCCACACAGAGTTAGAATCAAGTTCCTTGACCTCTTTATCGTGTTTCTCCGTATCTTCTAGTTTATAAGATTCAGACATCTCAGCTTACCCTCCCTGACAACTGTCCCTGTGTCATGTGTCACAGCAGCCTTGTTTTACATTAGTCCCTCTGGTCCATATCTTTGCATTTGCTGAATTAAGAGTATTGTCACTGTCCTTGGCAACTTCTTTCTCCTCCTGGCCAACACAAGCCCATCCTGTCTTCTGAAATACTCATGAAAACTCCCCTTATCCAGGCAATATTCTTGGGGGATTGATTTCACCTATTTCTAAACACCCTTCTCCACATATAATTATGTAAATAGTTGAGAAGTGTTTATCTAATTTTGCAACGATATAAAGAGAAATATTTTAAGACACATCCATAACCCTACCACTAATACAACTTTGTAAATCAACTATACTTCACTAAAAATAAAATAATCTCACTGTAAAAGGTAAATAAATAAATAAAATCTAGGTCATCTTGGGCAAACAGCTTAGCCTTCATCTAAAAGGGGTGTGTCCACTGCTTGTTCAGAACATTCTAATTTATTTAAGGGAGGAAGAGAGGGGTGAAGGGAATGAAAGGTGATCTGCTGCTCTGACCTGTGCGAAGGCACTGATGGGATAATGGGATGGCGGTGGAGCCCTGGCCCCCAATTCATTTTCATATGGCTTCCTGACAGCCAATCACCAATTGTTTAGCTTGACCCCTCCCCTTCCTGAGAAAGGTTCCCCTTAAAGCTGACAACTAACTTTTTCCTGACCAGTTTAGGAGGATCAGATTGGAGTTTTCCACTAAGAAATGGCTGCATACCCACATATTCTGGTATATTCTCTTTCCTAAAGTACTAACTTGTCCTTTTAGAGTAAGCTCTTTCCTCCCATTTACAAAATGAGGAATAATCACTGCACTCTCTGTATTTCATGGACCCAGCAGATAACGTTTGCTGAGAAGAAAGGTGCTTTTAACAATTCTCATGTTACTTTGGTTTCAGCTGTTTACATATCCTAACAACTATATGCAATTTTCCACGTTCTCAATTTTCTGTCTAGTGATAAAACTTTTGTTCTCCAACACCTCTGGACAGCAGCTGCCCCAAAGTCTCCTGTTTTGTCTTGTAAGCTTATCAAGCTTATCAAAGGTTAGTTGTGTTTGCAGTAATTCTCTATTTTAATAGGGGCTTCTGATATTTGAGGTTCAAAAAATAGCTTCTGCGCTAATTCTCACGTCAAATGAGGAGGCTCATTTCCAATGCTTGCTTAATCTTTATCCCCAAAAGAATATTTCCACCATAAAAAAGTCAAAAGGCATTCTCCTCACCAGCTTGCCCGCACATGTCTGATTTGCTTTATTCCCTTTTTCTTCTGCTCTTCAAATCTTCTGGCATAACTGAAGCCTGGGAAGCAGCATCATTTGAGATGAAAAGTTTGAAGTCGTCAACACACCTTCTGAAGATGCATTTCTAGTATCAAAATTATGTAGAGATGGAATGGGGTCAGTTCCCATCTGGTTTTTCCACCTTACGTTAGTCTATAGTTTAGACTAATTGACACCATTTCCCATTGCATTGTATCAAATTTTAGGAGAATTGTTTCCCGCAGGGTAGACTTTCTATCAAATCCCTGTATAGCTTACTCTGCAACAATAATGGGAGACGACATTTTGCTAAAGCGTGAGCAACTGACCTCTTGTTTTTGAAAAGTAATTGTGAAGTCACCTCTTTTTTTAATCCCAGTAGATCAATTTTCTGATTGAAAAGAATTGAAAACTTTGCTTTTTTTTTTTTTGAAAATATGACTACCATCAGGAGTTACCAAGTGTAATTTATTCTTTATATATGAAAGATAAAGTCACTAGAAGAACATGTGAGGGGGCAGAGATAGATTTCAAACATGCTGCCTAAATAAAAAACCAGTTTTCAACATGTTTCAGGGGACCAATTGTATGAACGAGAGGCGGTGCATCATGGTGGATAAGAGCATAGACTGGGTTTGAATCCTGGCTCTACTTACTGGCTGTGTGACAGCAGGTGAGGTATTTAATCCCTCCGTGCCTCAGTTTCCTCATCTGTAGGATGGGGAGAAGACCCCCTACCGCTACTAATACCTACCTCAGAAGGTTATTGTGATGATTAAATGAGTTAATATTTATAAAGTGCTTAGAATAGTACCTTAGCGCATAGTAAATGTGATGTTTCAGCTGCTGCTATCACCACAGATGTAGGATTTTATATTATAAAGACCGAAAGAACTTTTCTGTAAACATGGCCTAGGGCCTTCTTCCAGGGGAGATCCTTTAGGTCTAGACTTCCTATTTTACAGTGTTAAATTGATACCAACATTTCTTCTGTTTCACTAAATGGAGAATCAGTTCTACCCTGAAATCTCAATTCTAATCATTATCTGAAAGCCTTCACTGACAAACAGCACACTATCTGGGAAAGTATTTTCCAAGAATCACTTGATGATTGAAGTTGACTGATAAAAAAATTAGAGACCAAACAGGAACATTTGATAGTGAAAATACAGTGTTTTCAGGATCATGGTGAGTCTGTGTCGTGGTTCTATATGTAACAGTTTGTAATTCTCTGTGTGCGTGATTATTTAAGCAAACCTTGCTTTCCTAATTAGACCTGAAACCCCATGAGGATAGGGACTATGTTTTACTTACCATTAAATTCCAGTACCCATTGCTTGACACATAGTAGGCCATTCAAAGGTAGTTGTCAAAAGTAGTTGAATGCATGGCTTGGTAAGAAAAAATGATCCTTTGGAAGTCATTTCGTTATACAGTAGCCTCTTCAGAAGTTGATATGTAGCTAATAGGGTTATTCATACCCTTACTATTTCTATTAAGAAAGTATAAGTGTGACAGAACAAGAGCAACAGAGAGATTCATTAACTTAGCAAAGAGGCAGGTTTGAGGATCAGCCTCTAGTCTTCTGAGTCCTAGTCTGGGTGCGTTTCTAGTAAGATGAAAACGATTTACAAAATCAAGAAATTCTGCCTTCTTTTTCTCTTTAATATTTTCCTTTCTTCTCCTCTGCGGTAGTTCTGCGGCTTGCGTCTCTAGATGCCCAAAGAGGAAAGGAGAGAATCTTCAGACACTTGGTTAGTACTGTCCTGCTGGGAGAAAGTGGACATCAAAGAACAGACTAGCTACATACTCATGATTCAGAGCCTTGCCTCTGAGCGGCCAGGTCCTGGTGACAGTTTCTGACATTCTGGTAGAGTTAGTGTGTGCCGCTGGCCCCCAGGCAGGTGTCCTGAACATCAAAAGGTTAGTATCAGCAATGGCAATTTTAAATGAATGTGACATCTTGCTGAAAAATTACCGCATATGCAAATGGATGACTTTGTATTTAGCTCCTGAAAATACTGTACATAGAAAGACATTCTTAACCATCTGGAAACAATTTTGAGGAAATTAAAGTTTTGGAGCTCAACCCAATGATTTCCTCTTATCTTTGTTATTATTATTATTTCCCCGTTGCCTTGCCGTCAAATCAGATCCTAAAGCTTGTTTCCTATAAAATAGCTCCCAACAAATCTGTAAGTCAGACTCTTTGCCCTCTGTCCTCTTTGACTTTCAGACATTCCTCTGGTTTTGCTCTAAGTTACGTGTACATATCACAGACCTAAATGTTCTTGCTTTTTTGCTACTCTTAGCACATGTGGAGATGATTTAGTTCCTGAAAGAGGATGTTTGGGACACCTACTTTTTACAAAATCCAAATCCTGTGGAATCAGACAGAGGTTTTTCTGTCTCCTTAAATTGTAAACCAGAAGCAAAATCAAGCTAAATTAAAAAAAAATCAAATTATGCCATTAGAATAATGTTCTGTATCAAGGGCGTGAGAATTTAAGGTTAGGTAATTTACAGTTATTACTATTATGCCACACACAACTCTATCCAGTTTGGTTACATCAGATGGCGTTGTAATTGTCTTTTGGACTTGTTGGCTCTCTTGTTTCATTTCAGCCTCCATGCTAGATTAAAATTCCATAAAACCATGATTAACTAAAATGCTTGAGGAATGAGGACTTGTGTTTCACTTAATTTTCTGGTTAGCTGTTAGCTGAAGTTTTAACGAGAAAAACTCTTGGCTTTAATCCTTGTTGAAAAACTTTCTAAAATTATTTCATTTCCTTAAATTAAAAGGATAGCACAGTGGAAAAGTCTGTCATTGGTACTTTGGAACATTGCAAGTTTCCAGGGACCATTTTCTGGCTGTTATAAAATGCTACAGATGGAGGGTTGAAAGGTTGAAATGAATATGGAAACTAGACCCCTGAGGTTGAACAGCCAGTTACCTCTATGTTTTAAAAGTAGACAATAAACTAGTAATTATTGAGCACCTATTACTTGCCAGGCCTTAGACTCTCCCCTTCAGGAGCCCAACATTCTGGTGGAGAGAGAGATGTGTCTACAGGTAAATACTATACAATGTAATAAGTGCTTAAGAAGGAATGAGGTAAGTGCTATTGTAGCTCAGAGCAGGGAACAGCCAATGACCTGAGGAAGTCAAAGACCTCACCTGGTGGAGGGTGATGGTCTGGGTCTTGACACATGCATGGGAGTTAAGTAGAGATAAGAAGGTAAGATGTCCTTGGCACAGGGAACAGACTGACCCGGTGTGTCTATCTGTCTGTGTGCCAGCTCGGGAGAGACTGTTGGCAGACGTGTCTGGACAACAGGCTAGGGCAGACTCTAAAGGGTCATTTATACAGAGTTCAAGTGCTAGTTTGTATGCAATCTTTAACAAAGGAGTTTAAAAATCTGATGTGTTTTCCAGAAAGATTGCTCCAGCAATGGTGGGAAGGAAGCATGAGAAAGAGGAAGAGACTATTTTGATTCACTAGTTAATATTTCAAAAAACCTTTTACTGTTTTGTTGACCTGAATCATAGTTTGTAATATTATTTTACCGTTAAGTGGGAGAACATTTCAGTTTTCTTCTCTCTTTTAGGTGCTGTATTATTATTATCTTCGCTTTGAATATTGGGAAACTAAGGCACAATGGGCTTGTGACTTCCCCAAGGTTCTGAATGGAATCCATTGAGAAACTGACCGAAAGCCAGGTCTCGAAGTTTCTTCCAGCAATCGCTAGACCACACTCCCCAATATTACAGCATATTTATGATATAATTAACTTTCAGAAAGCCATATGGCTTTTGTTACAAAGACGAAAGGAATGTGCTTTTCGTAACGAATGGCATATGGCCTCCAATAGCTCTTTGCTTGCATATTTTAACAAAATGAACACATACAGAGATTAGATGCCTCAGGTCAGTTAGCAGACTGAGGTTGGTTTCCTTCTGCTCTCTCTAATTAAACTGCATTTTTGACATATATCAAGGGGTTTTTTGGCAGCCTGTGAGTGTAAATATACATAACGTGGCTCAGATGATCCTTTTCTCCTATGGCTTTGCCCCTTCAAAGAGTTGGCACTGGTCTCATTCACAGTGGAGCGTGCAGCTCACAGAAACAGGCCATTTCCCATGAAGCTGCACCCTTGCAGAATGGTGGGAAAATCCGCTGACTTAAATGATGAAATAGACAAAAGGAACAAATAAATGGGTACCACCGAGTTGAAAGTTGACATTTAGCTTTGGTCACTTAAGTGATGTAGCGCTGATTGGGTACAGGATATTTGCTCACATGCTGAACTAATTTAGTAGCAGTTAAGCGTGAGGGCTCACACTCGATCTCTTAGAGTTACTCGGGAACCTTTCTATTTTGAGTAACATGCCTTAAAGTTCTGCTCTCTTAGTTCACACTGTGTCTCCTCCTTTTACTGATTTAGCAGGTTTTCTGATGCAGTCTGAGAATGAATTCCTTGCAACTTTCATATTATCATATTACAATATTCATCACTGATTGTGTTCAAGGTCAATGACATTATCTCATTGGAATTCCCTGGACTCTGAATTCATAACATAGTCCAAAATGCTCTTGTCTGTGATGGGAAAATTGCAGCACAATTACTGTAAGTCAGTTGATTCAAAGGATCTGGGTTTCAAATTTAGCTACTCATTATATCGGCAAATCACTTGCATTTTTTAATGCTTGTGTTTATATTACACTAATAATAAAAGTTTTTTGTTAGTTAAGTGGAAGTATATCAACTTTAAAAGGAAAATTAAAATATGCATGTTTCTTCAGTAACTAAAGTAAAAAGTAAAAATACATTTTAGTTGATATTGAAATAGTTAAATCCTCCTATTCAAAGTGTAATTTTCTAAAACCAAAACCACATAATTTAGGATAATTATTAATGTAGAATAAACCAAATGTTTTAAATAATAAATTAAACTTTTAGTCTGTCTTTTTCTCATCTAAAAATGACATTCAAATCCTGTTCATACAAAAAAACAAAATGTTTGTTAACTTGGATTCTAATTCACCTTCTATTTACTATAATCTATATTCCTTTTCTGGACAAGTCATAGCTTCTCCTTTCATAAAATAATATCTTCCATTATGTTATAATTACAAAGTGTGGACTCATAGGATCAATGAATCATAGGGCTGGATGAAATAAGCCTTCAGCAATCATCTCTGCCTCTAAGGCACCTCTAAACCATGAGTCAAAAAACAAGGTGAGTAAGAGACTCCTTTAGCCAGAAACATGGTTTTGGCTAGATAACAAAAAAAAGTAAACCTGGGAATTCTTTTCTTCTTTAGCAAAAATACTTCTTCCTTCCTTTTTTTTTTTTTTTAAAGTGAAACTCACCCCAAACTGATACTGTTAGAATAATAACCCCTCCTAAAAACCTGTTGTGTATAAAAGTGTGAAGCGAGTTAGACTCACTTCATATTTGAGAACTGGATTCTAGGATCTATAAGACTCCAGATAAATAGTGTTTGAGAATGAAAGATTCTGCCCTCATCTACTGAAGCATCTTTTATTACCTGACTGCAAAATATAAAAACAGTATGTAAGGCTAACACGGAGCAGAAGGGATGAGGATGAGTAGAGGACAATTTAAAACACCACAGGGCTTCCCTGATGGTGCAGTGGTTGAGAGTCCAACTGCCGATGCAGCGGCCACAGGTTCGTGCCCTGGTCCGGGAGGAACCCACATGCCGCAGAGCGGCTGGGCCCGTGAGCCATGGCCGCTGAGCCTGCGCGTCCGGAGCCTGTGCTCCGCAGCGGGAGAGGCCGCGTCAGTGAGAGGCCCGCATACCTGCAAAAAAAAAAAAAAAAAAAAAAAAACACCACAAAGCTTGCTGTGATGATTGTTTTATTATTATTTTAGCTGTTATTATTGTTTTAGCCATTTTTCTTGAATAAACGCTATTCAGATTTTAAAAAAAAACAACAGTATGTTAGTACAAGATTTGTCAACAGATTAAATGCTACGTCATCTATAGAAAGCCAAAACACTATTTGGAAGACAAAGGCATTAGGGTAACATTTATGTACTATCAAAAGTCAATTGGAAGTCAGAATAAAATGTTATTTTCTTAAATGTTATAATTCACTCAGGTTAAGAGCATTCTCAACTTGCTTATAGGTCTTGTACAACTTGGAGATAGTTGTATTCGAGGATATGCTTCCAAACACTGAGACAATAGGCCTCACTGTGTGTAGTCAGGGCAAAATTTCAAGCAGACTTAATCCCCTGGCTGTTTATACGATGGTCCTTTCAGTACTGAACAAATGTGGACGCAAAAAGAGAGACCTGGCTCCCTAAAATTACCTTGAGTATTTGGGTTAATTTGAATTTCATATTCTAAGGAAGTTATGATATGCAAAGACACAAACAACTTGTTTCTCCAGAGTTTCAAATCCTGCGCCAAATTATTTTAACAAACAAATATGGTTACAATGTAAATGGGGGACATGGCCGAGACCAAACACAACTGCTTTAAAGGGAGGTGGATTCTCTAACTCAAAGATCTGTCTTGTTCTGCTGGGCACCATATTGGGTCTGAATATTCTAAGGTAGTCTTAGAACTAATTTTGAGGTTGGACGTGCAGAGAGCTGAACCGGAGTTGGAGAGACATATGAAAGGAGGGGTAGAGGAGGAGAAATGGAAGGTGAGAGAGGAGAGCAGCCAGGAAGAGGATGTGGTGCTGGGAAACCACGGATAAAGGCAGTGAGTGAAAATCCCGAGTGGCGAGGTGCCTGAAGGATTCTTAAGAACAAGAATTCTTAATATTGAATGAAATTGTTTCTGTTTCTGCGATTGTAAATGATTCCAACTCCTCAAGTTTTAGTAAAGTCTGTCTTAAGCATCCATGCGTTGAGGACTTCCTTTTGTTTTTGGATTGAAAATTATGGGAAAGACCTCATTCCATTTTTTTGAGGCTGGAGAATTTAATTCCTAACCGATGACCCCTGGGTTTGCTCCCCCCATCCCAGATGGGGGCCTGGATAAGGCTTTGCTGATTGTCACAGTTGAGGTGCCAGGACCGCATTTGGCGGAATAGGGTCAGCATGAACAGGAAAAGCCGTAAATGAACACATTACCCTGAAGCAGGCATTTAGAGCCAGGGAAGCCCTTCCCTGTCCCCCAACCCCTCCACCCCGCCCGCAAATGTCTAGAACTTTTGAAGTGGCCTTTGGTTTCCCACAACCCATGGGATGGATGTTTGAATCAGGGAGAGAGTAGATGCCAGCTGATACTTGGGTTATATCCATACAATCTGAAAATACAATAATTTATTAAGGGTGGAATTAGGGATGGAAAATTTTAATCTCTAGGGCTTCACTTTTTGTCATAAGGTTCATTGTCAGCAGCCCATGATGCTGTTCGCATTTTCTTCTACAAACATACCAGGGATTTAACATATTTTGATTTTTAAAGTCAAGTCCAAGCTAGTCAACTATGTGTCTGGTAAACTAAAAGATATTGTTTGAAATCGTGGCAACCGTTCTGAAATTATTTTGTGCATTTGCGTTTATTGGAAGTGTAATTATAGGTTGCCTCTCTCTGTAGCATTCCCCATGGAACACAGAGGAATTTGTTTGTATGTGGAAATCTTTATAGGAAGTAGCATTGTTGTGTGAGCTTGTAAACTGGTACCTACATGTTTGAAGATGCCCACATTCTTATAGTTTATCATCACTTATGAATAATGGCCCTGGGCTATAGTGAAAAAAGTATCCATGATCCATTGCTTGAACTTCTCGTTTAAAAGGGCAAATTTCACATATGTCTAAAATGAAGATGACCTATCTACATACCTTCATTATGTTCTGCTCCATTATTAGTGGCAAGATATGCACATTTGTAAATGGACGAGAAAGAGAGAAAGACAAAGAAAATAAAAGATGATTTAAGATACAGCTTGCCTAATTTCTTTAATTGGAAAGTCTCTCATATTCTGTTTTTAACGGATGTGTCTTACAGTGCCACATCTTGATGTTCTGATAGGGCCTTCAGGGAAATTTTATTTTATGGAACAACTCCTAGGTGGCATATCTTGACATTTGAGAACCTTCCAGAAAACAATGAAGTGTACTAACAGAACAAGTGCCTTGACTAGTTTTCTGCATTTAGCCATAACTATGCTATTCTCACAGTTGTGGGAAAGCCTGAGGGCCAAGTTCTTGTCTGGCTTTGAATCTAGTCCAGTCCTGACATGCTGTGAAGCTTCAGGGCAAAGTTTAATTTTCCCAAGACACAGTGAGCCCACTGTGTAGTGATACAAAACTATATTTCTGCTTTAAAAAAGATGACACAGTCAAACTGATTTTATGGAAATCTGAAATGAAAGCCAAATATTAGGTGATTTTAATCCAAATAAAATATAATCCATAAAAACCTGAAGATTGTTATTATATTTGGAAACATTGTATCTTCCATTGCTTCTCAAGGTGAATCTATGACCACTTAGACCACATAAAATCACCTTGTTGGAGAGTCTGGAGACCACCTCACTATGTGGTTTCCAACATCCCAAGTATGTTCTCAAAAATCTCTTCTTGCCTGTGTTCTCCAGCCTTTATTCACAGAGGGCAGTGTGTCTGTGTGCATTATATGAGCATTCTTGTTTCTACCAGCTTATTATTTATTTTTCCCAAACTCTTGCCATTCACAAAATAGCAAGTGTACCACGTACAAATTCATTTAATCATTGACGAAAATGGAAATGAGGGCACGGCAAAGAGAATTCTATAGCATGGTACTGGTGCCCACACTGCAGGGTGACATGGGTCTGTTAATCATCACTCTGTGGGTGCGGTTGTTTAACCAGTTTAAAAATTATTTATTTAACAAATATTTATTGAGTGCTCCCTCTGAGCCAGGCTTCATGCTGGGTGGTAGAAATTAGAAATGATACTGTCCCTGACCTCAAGCACCTCAACGGGAGAAAGACATGGAAATGAAGAGCTGTTATGAAGTGTGATGAAGCCAGAAGGCTCTGTGAGGCAAGGGACTTAAAATCCTGCCTGGGATTTTCTGAAAAAATAAACTGAAGAGAGTAAGACATTTTTTGAATTGTTCAAAATGTATTCAATTTATTCCACTAATTTTAGAAACATTTCATCAAATTACCAAGAAAATTCTATCTGAATTTTGATTATAATTGCATTAAACCTTTAAATTTATAAATTGAATATTCTTATCTAGAGCCATGATATATCTCTCATTTAATTCCCACATATTTTTAAAAGGTGATTTTTAGATATTTTGGTTTTTGTTGCTCTTGAGTTAGGACTTTTTCCATATCTTATACATGGTTTTTGTGGGTTTCCAAGAGAGCTATGTGTCTTGACTTATTGTTTCTAATAGTTTTTCAGGTGATTCTATTAGTGTTTTCTAAATCAAAAGTCTTTTGTGAATAGTATATTGATAATGATAATTTAATCCCTTCTTTTTTTTTTTTAAGAATATATTGTTTTATTTTATTTTGCCTTATGGAAAAACATCATTGCCGGAGGTTATATGAAAACTAAAAAATAACAGGTTATATAAAATCTTAAATATTTAGAGTCAACACAATAAATACATTTTTCTTATGAATTCTTACTAATCCCCTCTTTTAAAACCTCCTATTTGGTTGTGTATTTCATCAAATTCTAGATTTGTTTGAACATTGTAACATGACTTTAATCACATCCACTTGCATTTCAAACAAATGCAAATGCACCTACAGTGCAGCTTCCCAGCTGACTTAAATTTCAGCAGGAAGTAGAAACCGGAAGTATTGCACCTACTCATATCCCACAGAAATGAAACTTTATCTCTTTTCCCAAGACATGCTCATTGCCTAATGATATCATGGATACTGTTGCCAGCTTACTTTTAAAAAATATGTAAGAAACATAATTGGAAAATTTTTAAAATTATTGAAATTAAGAATGGAAATAAAAGTTAGAAAAATGGAATGTAAAAATATGGAGGGACTCTTCCATGAGACTAGTTTATGACAGAGATGATTCAATTTATGAATGCTTCATCAGGGATATATATGGGTGTTAGCAGAGTTAAGTAACCTTGGTTAACAGGTATAGTATGTGGTCAGTTCCTATTGTATATTCTTTACCTCTCTACCCCTATTTCCTGAAACAGGAATTGCCATAGTGGCAGCAGGAAGCATCCTCATTTTAGTTTTTCAGACACGGAAGGAATACGTACACAGTTGCATTTTAGAAAGGTCACTCTGATGACATGGTGAAGGATGGACAGAGGTAGACAAGACTGACAAAAAGACACTAGTTGTGGACTAAAGTAATATTGGAAAATATGAAAAAGTGAGGTAGATCTGTGAGTGTGAGGAGACAGAATCAGTTTTTCATGATGAATTAGATGCAGCGTTGAGTAGAGGAGAATCAAGGAGAGATCGCAGGGTTTTTGACTGGGTGACTGAGAGGACTGTTTTGCTTTATTGGGAATAGAAGAAGAAAAGCAGATACAGCAAAGAAGACGATGAGTTCAATTGTGGGCATTGAGTAGAGATGGTAGCTAATACGTGGATTTGGCATTCAAGACAGAAGGCAAATCTACCATGCTTTCCATCCAGTCTCAATTTCTTCTCTGGGGCCCAGGAAATGATAAAATACATTGCGTAAGGATTATGGCAAGAACATAAACAGAATACAATAAATGACTTGTGTACATGCTCATGTGAAACTCTTCCAAATAAATTTTTGTTTTTTCTAACTGTGGTAAAATATACATAACATAAAATTGACCATTTTAACTGTATTTAAGCGTACAGTTCAGTGGCATTAAATACGTTCACACTGTTGTACAAACATTGCTGCCATCCATCTTCAAAACTTTTTTATTCCCAAACTGAAACTCTGTACCCATTAAAAGCACCTCCATATTTCCTTTTCCCCCAGCCCCTGGCACCATTCGACTTTCTGTCACTCTGAATTTGACTACTCTGGGTACCTCATATAAGTGGAATCATACAGTATTTGTCCTTTTGTACCTGGTTTATTTCGCTAGTCATAATGTCTCCAAGTCTCATCCATGATGTAGCATTTTCAGAATTTCCTTCCTTCTTCAGTCTGAATGATATTCCGTTATATATATACACCACATTTTTTTAATCCATTTATCTGTTGATGGGCATTTGGATTGCTTCCACCTTCCACCATTATTCACCTGACTATTGTGAGTAATGGTGCTGTAAACGTGGATGTACCAATATCTTTTTGAGGCTTTTTTTCAGTTCTTTTGGGTATACACCCAGAAGTAGAATTGCTGGATCCTATGGCAATACTATGTTCAATTTCTTGAGGCACTCCTATACTGTGTTCCACAGCAAATGTACCATTTTACATTCCCACCAGCAATGCATAAGCATTCCAGTTTCTCCACATTTTCACCAACACTTGCTATTTTCTGTTTTAAAGTTTTAAAAAATAATAGCCTTCCTAAGGGGTATGAAGTGCTAGCTCATTGTGATTTTGGTTTGCATTTCCCTAAGAATCAGTAATGTTGAGCATCATTTCATGTACTTTTTGGCCATTTGTATATCTTCTTCGGAGAAATATCTTTTCAAGTCCTTTGTCAATTTTTAAATCGGGTTGTTTGTTTTTTGTTGTTGTTGAGCTGTAAAGAAGATTTTCAAGCCTTAAAGAGAGGGGTCAAATTCTGACCATTTACAGAATTCTGACTTCCATTATTGGCAACAACTTTATTCCTTTAGAAAACAGCATACGAAGCATAAGTGGAACTCATTTCAGGTACATTGGCATGGATCTAATATTTCTAGCTATCTTTGCCTAGTCAGATGCTTGAGATAATTTTTCCGCACAATGAATCAATGCGTATTTCTGTTTTGTCCACATTCATAACTATTTCTGAACTCAGTCAAAAGTTCTAAGAACTACCGTCAGACTCTTGTCTTGCCTGCAAAAATACCAGATAAATATACACAAATGACAGTGCTTTTCCATTTCCAGGATATATTTGGCATTAAACTCAGGACAAAGGGAGACACAGACTTTAGCCTGTGGTTTGGGTCCCCCAACCCTCATGAAGGTGTTTGTTTCCACCTACTGCCTCCCAAAGGTGCCACTGCCCTCTGCATATATGAATCTGTTTATAATCTGAAGCTAGAGGTGAGAAAGTATGTTGATTTTCTATTTTGTGACATTTTTGTGGTGGCACAGATATTTTTATGAAATCCAGGCATGAAATTCCCCTTTTCTGAGAAGATAACACATGAGGAATTATTTTAGAAGAATAAACGAATTAACTAACTACCCTTATGTGCTCCAAATAAACCTGCATTCAATTGTTTGTAACTGGTTTAGCTGGCTGATTTGGGGGCAGTAAATTTTAATAGATTTCTACGATATTCAGCTATTTATACATCAACAAATGGAACTATATTATTTTAAAATGCCCCAGAGTATAAAGTAGTGTTTATAGAGGCGCTCAGTAAAATGTTGCTTTGTAAAGTAAATGTCCTAAAATCGTCTTCATATGCTACCATTTATTTATTCCCAAACAGATTGTAAGCGACTCAACGGAGCTGTTTTTAATCCCCTTTTACTGCATAATATAATGTTCTTTGTACAGTGTTAGCTAAATAAATGTTGCTGACTGACTGATCTGGCACTCGGTGGAACTTTTTTATTGGCTATTCAAAAGTTATTTTAAATTTTGGGTGGAAGGAAAAGAGGCTTAGAAATTTATAGTATTTCTGTTAGATAACTAGTTTTAATACATTCTGAGGATTTCAAGTATCATGGGTGAGTACACCCATATGTTCTACATTTTAAGCATTCTCTTTGGCCATATCCTGTTGCTCTTTGGCCTTGTTCTACGCATCTTGATTTACCATTCCATTCCATTAATGAAATTGACATTCATCAGCCCTTGGCAGACAACGTTACCTTTAAAATTTGCTCTTCACGTGCTATACTTTGAGGGTTTTTTAGGGGTGTCCTCAATTTTATCCCTGCTTTGTTCAGAGCTAGGAAAATATTTTTTAATTGAAATATAGTTGGCATACAGTATTATGTGAATTTCAGGTGTACTACATAGTGATTTGACAATTGCATACATTATGAGATGATAACCATGAAAGTCTAGCAACCATCTGTCCCCATACAAATTTATTGAAATATTATTGACTGTATACCTTATGTTGTATATTACCTCCCCATGGCTTATTTATTTTCTAACTGGAGGTTTGTACCTCTTAATTCCCTTCACCTATTACGTCCACCCGCCTCCTTCCACTTTAGCAACCCCCTGTTCGTTCACTGTTTCTGAGTCTGTTTTCATTTTGCTTTGTTTTCTTTGTTTGTTTTGTTTTTTAGATTCCTCATATAAGTGAGATCATATGGTACTTGTCTTCCTCTGTCTGACTTATTTCACTAAGCCTAATACTCTTTAGATTCATCTGTGTTTTCCCAAATGGCAAGATTTCATTCTTTTTAGAGCCGAGTAATATTCCATTCCGCCAAATCTTCTTTATCCATTCATCTAGCAATGGACATTTAGGTTGTTTCCTATCTTGGCTATTGTAAATAATGCTGCAACAAACATTAGTGTGCATATATCTTTTCAAATTAGTGTTTTTGCTTCCTTCAAGTAAATACCCAGAAGTGAAATTGCTGGATCATTTGTCACTTCTACTTTTAATTATTTGAGGAATCTCCATACTGTCTTCCATAGTGGCTGCTCCAATTTACAATACCACCAGCAGTGCACAAGAGTTCTCTTTTCTTCACATCCTCCTCAACATTTGTTATTTGGTGTCTTTTTGATAATAGCCATTCTGACAGGTATAAGGTTGTATCTCATTATGGTTTTAATTTGTATTTCCCTGATGATTAGTGGTGTTGAGTATCACAAAAGCTTTTTAGTTTGATGTAATCCCATTTTTTTTGTTTGTTTGTTTCCCTTGCTTGAGGAGACATATTAAAAAAATATAGCTAAGACCAATGTCAAAGAGCTTACAGCCTATGTTTTCTTCTAGATGTTTTATAGTTTTAGGTCTTACATTTAAGTCTTTAATCCATTTCAGTTTAGTTTTGCATATAGTGTGAAAGAGTAGTCCTGTTTGATTCTTTTGCATATACCTGTCCAGTTTTTCCAACAACATTTATTGAAGAGACTGTCTTTTCCCCATTGTACATTCTCACTTCCTTTGTCATAGGTTAATTGCCTGTATAAGTGTGGGCTCTCTATTCTGTTCCATTGATCTATGTGTCTATTTTTGTGCCAGTACCATACTGTTTTGATTACTGTAGCTTTGTAGTATAGTTTGAAATCATGGAGCATGATACCTTCAGCTTTGCTCTTTCTCAAGATTGCTCTGACTATTTGGAGTCTTTTGTGCTACCATAAAAAAATTTAGAATTATTTTCTATTACTGTGAAAAATCCCATTGGTATTTTGATAGAAATTGCATTGAATCTATAGATTGCCTTGAGTAGTATGGTCATTTT
The DNA here is from genome assembly GCF_964270905.1 of Leucopleurus acutus. Classification (NCBI taxonomy): domain Eukaryota; kingdom Metazoa; phylum Chordata; class Mammalia; order Artiodactyla; family Delphinidae; genus Leucopleurus; species Leucopleurus acutus. Next base: position 38,430,439 of record NC_139152.1, read on the forward strand.
AACAATATTAATTCTTCCAACCCATGAGCATGGTGTATCTTTCCATTTGTTTGTATGTCATCTTCAATTTCTTTCATCAATGTCTTATAGTTTTCAGGGCACAAATCATTTACTCCTTTGGTTAGATTTATTCCTAGATATTTTATTCCTTTTTTGATGCAGTTGTAAATGAGAGTTTTCTTAATTTCTCTTTCTGATAGCTCATTATTAATGTATAGAAAAGCAAGAGATTTCTGTATATTAATTTTTTTACCCTGCAACTTTACAGAATTCATTTATTGGTTCTAATACTATTTTGGTAACGTTTTTTTTGAATTCCTATACATAGTATCATGTCATATCAAACACTGACAGTTTTACTTTTTCCTTCCTGACTTGGATTCCTTTTATTTATTTGTCTTGTTTGATTGCTATGGCTCGGACCTTCAATATTATATTGAACAAAGTTACAGGGAGTGGGCATCTTTATCTTGTTCCTGATCTTAGGGGAAAAGTTTTCAGCTTTTCACCATTGAGTATGATGCTGGCCATGGGTTTTGCATACAACCTTTATTATGTTGAGGTATGTTCCCTCTACACCCACTTCGGGAGACTTTTCATGATAAATGAGTGTTGAATTTAGTCAAAGGCTTTTTCTGCATCGATTGAGATATCATATGATTTTTCTTCTTCAATTAGTTAATGTGGTATGTAACATTGATTGATTTGTGAATACTGAACCATGCTTGCGTCCCTGGGAGAAATCCCACTTGATCATGGTGTATGATCCTTTTAATGCAACGCTGAGTTTGTTTTGCTACTATTTTGTTGAGGCTTTTTGCATCTATATTCACCAGAGATATCGGCTTGTCATTTTCTTTTTTTGTGGTGTCTTTGTCTGGTTTTGGTATCATGGTGATGCTGGCTTCCTAGAGTGAGTTCAGAAGTGTTCCTTTCTCTTCAATTTTTTGGGATAGTTTGAGTGGATAATGTTAACTCTTCTTTAAATGTTTTGTAGAATTCATCTGTGAAGACATCCTGGACTTTCATTTGTTCAGAGTTTTAAAATTGCCAGTTCAATTTCATTAACTGGTAATCAGTCTGTTAATATTTTCTATTTCTTCCTGATTCAGTCTTGGGAGACTGTAGCTTTCTAGGAATTTATTCATTTCTTGTAGGTTGTCCACTTTATTGTTGCATAATTATTTTTTGTGGTAATCTCTGATGATCCTCTGTATCTCTGTAGTGTCGGTTGTAACTTCTCCTCTTTCATTTTTTATTAATTTGAGTCCTCTCTCTTTTTTTCTTGACGAAAGTTTTATCAATTTTGTCTGTCTTTTCAAAGAACCAGCTCTTAGTTTCACTGATCTTTTCTGTTGTTCTTTTAGTCTCTATTTCTTTTACTTCTGCTCTAATCTTTATGATTTCTTTCTTTCTACTAACTTTAGGGTTTATTTGTTCTTTTTTTTCTGGTTTAGACATAAGGTTATGACAACCAAAATTATTTCCAGACATTGCCCAATATTCCCTGGGTGGGGAGGGCGGGGTGTGAAATCTTCCCTGGTTGAGAACTATCCTTGAGAGTCTAAAATAGTGTTTGTGGAGGCATCCACTAGGATGTTGCTTTGTACATGTTCTAAGGTGCTTTTCTTAGGTTTAAAGATTATTTTTCCAAACAGATCACACAAAACTTATCTGACCTTACTTTTTAACCTTACTTTGGTGCATAATGTGTATATAGTGTTCTGTGCATGGTGAGAGGTCAATAATTGCTGTTTACTTTTTCAGTTCTAATTTTCACCACCCCCAGCTTTCCTAGGCTGTTAGTTCACAAAGTAGAAGGGGTTGTTCATCACGCCTCACTCTTTCCAAATCTTGGAATTTGGCCATCACTGTCAACAGTGTTGTTTTTATATACGTAGGCAGTGCTTTGAGTCAATTAATCATACCCGACTTATTGCCAGGGACAAAGTCTGCAAAACTGTCAGTATATTAACATCTGAGGAAGTGCTGAACAACAGCCGGAACCCCTGCAATAGCCCAAAGATACTATAATAGAAGCTCGCTAATTTTGGAAGAAATGATTTTCATTTTGGTCACAGCTGTTGGCATTCCAAAGGGCTCGCATTCTATCTGTTGAAATGAGGAGGCTCTGTTTGAGATTTTGTTCTGTCAGAGGATTTGGTGATATTGTTTAGAGAATTACTAGGCTGTCAGTGAATATGTTTTATGTACAGTGACTAACTATTTAAAACTGGTTTATAAAGATAGGAATGGGATTCTAAAAGCTGGCCTGGAGTGGGTTCTCAGAGAAAAATGCATCATTTATGAGAGAATTTTCCTAAACTGAAGGAGGGGAGATTGCTCTTCTAGAGAACATTCAACATCACTGGCCCCTCATGTATAAAAATCTACTGAGGGCTGCAGCAAGACTTGTTGGCCCCATAGCTATACCTCTGACCCTTTCCTTCATGCCTCGAATTTCAAGCATTTGAGTAACTTGGTAACAATTTATATAGTTATAGTGGTGGCATTTCTTTTGAAACCATGGCTATGATACGGTTAAGATAAGTTGTATCTTATCTTAACGGCTAAGATACGGCTAAGATACAGTTGTATCTTAAGAAACCCCTCCATCCACTGCCACAAACTTTGTAGATCTCACTATTTGCAGGGGCCCTAGCAGTTCTGTCTCATATTGGACAGTGGGTCAATTTCTAACCTACGTTCTGGCTGAACTCCAGATATGCTTAGAAACCACTCTGAATGGGGACCGTGGTCACTGACTATTTGTTTATCATCATCAAGTCTGTGGGTAACTGTACTTGAACTTAGTTAGATTTAGCTCATATTTTAATAAAAAAGAATTTTCTACTCTCTGAAAGGGGAGCATTGCTTGGATTACTAGATATTTCTTCTAAAATGTATGCTAGTTTCCTTTTTGTTAATTTGAAATCTGGATTTGTTAGGCCAATATTCACTACCAGGGCTTTAAGTATGGCTGTTTAATTGTTGACCCCTGTCATGGACTTTGTTACCATGTAGAGAAAATTGTTTAGGAGAAATTCTACTCAGAATGCAATCTTTTTGGTTTAGAACCTAGAAATTGGAGAGTTCCAAATCAGGTCACACCTAAAAGTTGTTCTTTCGGTTATGATCTTAAATGATTAGTGTACCTATTTCTGCCAATAGTATGAGTGCAGTAAGTGAAGGAACCATGTCTTCAAAGAATAGAGCATGCTCAAGAATGTTTCAAGTAAATATTTTGATGTATCAGAAGGCAATAAGTTTTCCATGGTATTGGAAAGGGAGAGAAACTAGATACATCATGGATTCAAAATATTCTACTTCCTAGACTTGTTGATAGTAAACCATATTGCCATCACTCAGACCTGACTTTTAACAAAAATAGAAAGCAAAATAGCAAGCCTTACCCACTTGTCTCAAGTCTAATTAGGGTACTTGAATTTACCTCCTGAGTTTGTGTCTTTTTTAAAAAAATAAATCTCAGAAATGAAGTTCTGACTTGAGCCCCTCCCACCCCTAAAAAAGAAAGAAAGAAAGAAAGAAAAGAAAAAAGCCCAAAACAACAACAACCCACTCATACCCTGTCCTCTCCCCAAGAAACAATGGTCATCATTGCTCTCTGAGCGTTTAGAAACCATCACTGGAAAACAGTGAGACCGGGAAATTTAATCAAGTTTAGTGTCAGGCATTCTACAAATTGGCTACGGTCTAAACTTGGACACAAATCCACTTGCATTTGGAAGTCACTTATACTTGGCTACATAAAATACAATTTTGTGTAATTTGAATGTTTTGGCCGATATTAATCTGTAACTGCCAATATCAATTTAAATAATAGGGTTACACCAAATTTCAGGGGCCACAAAGTACTGTTTTACTCTAAACTTTAGTAAATCATAGAGTATCCTTTTTTGAGCAAGCAAATAAGATAAACAGTAATAGAAGTAACCGCCTTATTTTGACCACTCTATTTTGATTCTATCATTTTTCTCAGTCCTCAACTTCCACAAAATTGTTTGTAAAAACTGTGCTTGCTCAAAGAGAGATTTATTTATCACATGTGCCTACTGAGTGCAAAGTACATCCAGGTTTTTTCAACTCTGATTGCCTGAGCCACAGCCTCTTGCTTTGCCTTAAACTCTGTTTTGTGCTGTTTTGCTTTATACTGCAGTGAGTCACTTCATAGGTGTAAGTTTTATTTTCATTCCACCTCCATGGCTAACCAAGATTATAATACACCAGAAGATCAATGCCCAGTAGCTTTTATATAGTTTGTATTCCCTACGGCACTGAAAAGATCATTCTAAGCCCATAACAGGCCCAATGATCTTGAATTGCCAATGTTAATTTCATAAAGACAGGGATTTTCATTGGATTTGTTCCCTGTTAAATCTTTGATGCTTATATAACAGTACCTGACATATTATAAGTGCTCAGCGAATATTTTTTTTGAATGCGTAAATGAATTAACCCACAGTGGTCATTTATACTAGTTAAACCTTTCTTTAAAATGCAGAGGATAGTTCATTCTGGCACTATTGGCAAGTAGTATTGGATTTTTGAGCATTATTCACTTCTTTTTATCACACTGATTTAGTGGGCTTTTTAGATCAATACTATGTAAATTATTTGAGAAACCCATGTTTATTTTTGCATTAGGCTGGACCTGGCCTTAGAATCCTCACTCCGTAGAACATTGCAGTCAAAGAAAGAAAAAGGAAACATCCCACCACCAGAGGCAGTCAGACAATAAGCACTCAGTCAGGAGAGGCACCAGAAAGGAAGACAGGCACCAGCTCTAAGTAAAAGGAATCCCATATTTCTTGATGTGAGAATGAGAGATAATTCCCTCCCTAAGCTCTAGTGGGTGAAAGAAAGCTGGTTTAGATATTTTCTTTCTTATCTATCAATTGTCTATCTATCATCTAATCTATGTATCTATCTATCTACCTACCTGTCTCATCTTTTTATCAAAAAAGGACCAAAGATTGAACTGGTTCATTGGTTGCAATGATTGCTCTTTATACTCACCTGGTGTGTGTACAACTTTGTTCATGCCACTCATATAATCATAGCTAAATTTATTGAATTCTTTCTACCATTTTGACCTACATGGAAAAATATCTCTTTAACTCTTCAAACAATTCATGAAGTTGGTACTATTTTTTATCACCTCTATTTCACAGGTGAGGAAACTGAGGCTCTGAGCAGTCAATATATGTGCCCCAAGGTCCAGAGACCAATACATGACCAAAGTGGGATTTAAAGCTGGGAGGTATGACACCACTGTGTGAACTTTTAATGCTAGGATAAAATGCCTCAACAGTGCTTCTATTGTTGTTTGTGTTTACTTGATTGTGAGAGTCTTGAGGGCATGACTGGGTTTTGTCCAACTTTATATTCCTCACAATACCTTTCAACAGATCAGCACCTTGAACATAGTGATACCCAGTAAATGTATCAGATGGAAGACAATGCTGTTACCCTTGAAATTTGGAAACCTACGTGCAGTTAACAAGTGACCTTGTCACTCTGAATCTCACTGGTTTAGAGCATTTATGCATATATTTTTAATTAATTAAAAAAAACAAAAATAGGGCTTCCCTGGTGGCACAGTGGTTGAGAGTCCGCCTGCCGATGCAGGGGACACGGGTTCGTGCCCCGGTCCGGGAAGATCCCACGTGCCGTGGAGCGGCTGGGCCCGTTAGCCATGGCCGCTGAGCCTGTGCGTCCAGAGCCTGTGCTCCGCAACGGGAGAGGCCACAACAGTGAGAGGCCCGCGTACCACAAAATAAATAAATAAATAAAAATAAAAAGAAGAAAAGAACCAGCATGCTCAAAAATTCAGTGATTCAGTTTTAATCTATCATCTTAATCAATTTCCCACTTGCTTCTGGTCTTCTTTTCTTCATAACATGGACTGTGAAACCCGCTTGTGAGTAGCGGTTTTCCAGGAACATTTAGAAAAGCACGTGGGATTTGTTTGCTTTTGACTTGGAGAATTGCATGTTCTCCTGGAAGATAAGCTTTGACTTGGGGGTATTCACAGGGAAAGTATAGTGTGGCTGCTGTTCCAGAGGTGGTGAAAATATCCTATAAAAACTTTGGATGAGCTGGACTTGGGAACATATTCCCCTCCACGCTGGAATCAGATAGCAGATAGGTAGGAATTGGCCAAGAAGGTTTGTGCTCAGTGGCCTTCTCCAATCTGGGCCTCTGCCAGTGAGGTCCTGAGGCAGTTTTAAGTTCTTATATTGATTTCAGATTTCCCATATCATGTACCCTAGTCAACATTAATATGGCTCTAACACAGAATCAGTAGCAGCAACTGCACAAGGTGATAACGAAGGAGCCACTAAAGTGATTGCTTGGAGTTCAAAACATTGACTAAGCCGTGTTCACTGGTAGGACCACTGCCGTAAAAGCCACTGCATATTCAAGCACGCTCCTATTCTGCCTCTGCTCTTACCTCTCTGGGTTACTGAGTGAAGACAAGTCTTCTGTAAAGATTCTCTCTCTTTCACCCTCTTTCTGAACATGCTGGTTTACAGATTTTCATTTATAATGGGAAATAGGGTACTCTATTTTGGCCTGCTAAGTTAGATCCCCCCAGATCTATGACTGAAAGCTATTTCTTGGCATTGAAGGCCCTTGATCAGCTTTTAGTAGCATGGGATTCATGCAGTATATGTTTTCTCAGAAGCATGCAAGAAAGAGGGATGTTTGGTAGAACAGGATTTGGCATTTTTGGATTCCTGGTTATCATGCTATCTAAAATGCTGAAATCCTATCTAACCTCTACCGATATTGTCAAATTTTATAACATTATCCTGGACATTTCAGGGTTAATAAAATACAGATAGTTTCTATCTTAACACATGTTGGTAAGCAATGGTGGGAGTTATGTAATCACATGATGGTAATTTGGCAAGTACAGGTTATAAATAAATAGGTTTTTGGTGGATGGGTTTATAGAAACAGAATTCATTTGTTGTATAGACCAAGGACATTTTTCCTCCATTCCTGAAGGTCTGGTTAAGGGAAATAGGTAGAAAGGTTCCCAGTATAAGATGCATTTTAGATTGGAATTCTGCATGGATTACAGAATGTGGTGAGGTGAAAAGAGAAGAGGTTTGAGAGCCAAGAAACCTGGGTTTCTCTCGTCAACTCGTCTTGTGAATTGGAACAAGGGACCACATTTGGGGGCTTCAGGGTCCCCATATGCAGGGTGGAGAAATTGGCCATGGTTTCTATATTGCTTTCCCCTTCAAGTACTCTATGCCCAAACTGCCCCTGTTTGAAGGGGAGCATGTCTTAGACTGAAATATACCTGCTGGGGAAAAGATCGGATTTCAGAAACGGAAAATTTTTTTATTGTTCCTGACATTCCTTCATCCCTCCTTCTTCCTCCCTCTTGGTGAAACTTGGATGCACACATAGTAAGGAAACTGTCATTTAAGAAATGAATGTCCTTAGCTTTATGGAAATCTTTTCTCTTTTTCTTCCCCTGGTCAGCTGAAAGTTAGGGCCATTAGCTCGTTTATCCCACTGCCCCCTTCCATTCCTTAGCCTCTCCCTGTATTAAGGTCTCAGTGATAAGCTAGCTATCTTTTAATATGTAAAAAAAATCCCAGAAATGTTAGATGTAACACCATGCATGGGTGACAATGATAGGTCCAAGGGCTTGTTCCCAGGGCCCAGGAGTCGTGATGGAGGGAATGCATTCCTGGAATGAGGCCCAATACAACACGGACAGAAAAATGTTAAGTGTATGTTCGGTTTGAGGCATAGAAGTCTCTCCAGAAATAAGTGCATGTGGCTGGCTTTAACTAGGTGTGTGCTTCTGAGGTTGCGGGAGCACCTAGGTGGAAATGCTGGACACTTTAAGAGCCTGAGCCCCTATATCCTGCCTCTTTCCTCTCTCATTCTGTGAGTAAAAATAGCCTTGAGACCTGGCCGTGATCTTAGTCAGTCCTTGCTTGTCCTTTCTCTCCTTCTATGAGCTATTGTTTATTCTGTAGGATTTTTAAAAAGACTCTTGTAAACAGGGTACCTAATGACATTTTATTTTAGAACTACCACACAGACAAACTTTACAGGAATTTGTCCACATTTAAATCTGGCCCAGCACATCCCCCCCCCGTCCCAGTACAGCAGAGATGACCCAATCCTTCTTCTGTTATGTTAGTACGAGAAGAAAACTCCTGGCTTGTTTTCTGGCAGCATGGCATGCAAGTACACTTAACATCTTCAGTTTTGGTAAAGTTGGATCTTCTGATTTATTTCTTACTTAGAAACAAGCTAGCAAATCAAAACACACAGATTTTTTTTTTTTTTCATGAGAAGAGGGTGTTGAAATGAGAGGATTATTTTTTCTTTTCCCAGATCCCTACAGAATAGAGTGTTCCACCTCAATGAGATTTTAAATTCTGTGGAGGAATCAATCATGTTTTCCAGTTTGTTGGTCATGTGGCCCTGTGACGACTCCAAGGATGATGTTCCACTTTGTGACACAACTTCAGTGGACGGTCACAAGCACATCCGGCTCTAGACTTAGGCACACAAGTCTTTTGGAGGTTTGGGGGAGCAGCAAAACCACAGTCGAAAGCACAGAGAAAGACCTGGAGAGTCTCTAGACAGCTAAATATTTATAATGTGCCTTTCTGGATATGGTGTCAGGCTTGCTGCAAAGTAAATACCTCAAGGCCAGGCTTGCACCAACCTGAACGAGTGGAACATTTTCCTGGTGATTCAGTTCAGTTCAACAAGGATTTATGGAGCTTCAGAACACTGTTTGCTATGGAAAATACAAAAGAAGTCCAGCAATTGAGGGCATGATTGCAGCCCTTAAGCAAATTTTGATCTGCTTGGGAAGACAAAATTTAACAATGAAAAGTGCAACACAATATTTAATTAACTTTGAAGGCCAGATACCTTTCAACTTCTTAACATTTTTCACATCATGATACACATAGAAAAAATATTTAAATAGTATATGAATAGATTTGGAAGTAACTGAGGGTTACATATATGGGATTTGGTAAAAAAAAAAGCTTAAACACTTTTATAATGTACAATTGTGATAAGAAAAATGTAATGTGAAATATTAGAGGATATATTAAGTATTGAATGTATGAAAAACTTCCAAGAAATATTTTCAAATATTTTAAGGAGAAACTTGAAATTGCTTTTATTTTTATTTATTTATTTATTTTTAAATTTTATTTATTTATTTCTTTGGCTGCGTTGGGTCTTTGTTGCTGCGCGCAGGCTTTCTCTGGTTGTGGCGAGCAGGCTTCGTTGCGGTGTGCGGGCTTCTCATTGCAGTGGCTTCTCTTGTTGCAGAGCATGGGCTGTAGGCGCACGGGCTTCAGTAGTTGTGGCACGTGGGCTTCAGTAGTTGTGGCTCGCGGGCTCTAGAGTGCAGGCTCAATTCTTGTGGCGCACGAGCTTAGTTGCTCCGTGACATGTGGGATCTTCCCAGACCAGGGCTCGAACCCGTGGCCCCTGCATTTGCAGGCAGACTCTTAACCACTGCGCCACCAGGGAAGTCCTGAAATTGCTTTTATAAACATAATTTTTTTTCTATACAAGTAAGTTTGAAATGGCTACATGCAATTCCTGATCAAGATATTCTACTTTTTTTTAAACAACTTTATTGGAGTATAATTGCTTTACAATGGTGTGTTAGTTTCTGCTTTATAACAAAGAGAATCAGTTATACATATATCCCCATATCTCTTCCCTCTTGCGTCTCTGTCCCTCCCACCCTCCCTATCCCACCCCTCTAGGTGGTCACAAAGCACCAAGCTGATCTTGCTGTGCTATGCGTCTGCTTCCCACTAGCTATCTATTTTACGTTTGGTAGTGTATATATGTCCATGCCACTCTCTCACTTTGTCCCAGCTTACCCTTCCTGCTCCCCGTGCCCTCAAGTCCATTCTCTAGTAGGTCTGCGTCTTTATTCCCGTCTTGCCCCTAGGTTCTTCATGGCCATTTTTTTCTTTTTTCTTTTTTTTAGATTCCATATATGTGTGTTAGCATACGGTATATGTTTTTCCCTTTCTGACTTACTTCACTCTGTATGACAGTCTCTAGGTCCATCTACCTCACTACAAATAACTCAATTTCGTTTCTTTTTATGGCTGAGTAATATTCCATTGTATATATGTGCCACATCTTCTTTATGCATTCATCTGTCGATGGACACTTAGATTGCTTCCATGTCCTGGCTATTGTAAATAGAGCTGCAATGAACATTGCAGTACATGACTCTTTTCGAATTATGGTTTTCTCAGGGTATATGCCCAGTAGTGGGACAGCTGGGTTGTATGGTAGTTCATTTTTAGTTTTTTAAGGAACCTCCATACTGTTCTCCATAGTGGCTGTATCAATTTACATTCCCATCAACAGTGCAAGAGGGTTCCCTTTTCTCCACAACCTCTCCAGCATTTATTGTTTGTAGATATTTTGATGATGGCCATTCTGACCGGTGTGAGATGATGATATCTCATTGTAGTTTTGATTTGCATTTCTCTACTGATTAATGATGTTGAGCGTTCTTTTTTTTTTTTTTTCCTTTCACTCTTATTTATTATGATTATTTTTTTAACATCTCTATTGGGGTATAATTGCTTTACAATGGTGTGTTAGTTTCTGCTTTAAAACAAAGTGAATCAGTTATACATATACATATGTTCCCATATCTCTTCCCTCTTGTGTCTCTCTCCCTCCCACCCTCCCTATCCCACCCCTCCAGGCGGTCACAAAGCACCGAGCCGATATCCCTGTGCCATGCGGCTGCTTCCCACTAGCTATCTACCTTACATTTGTTAGTGTATATATGTCCATGCCTCTCTCTCACCCTGTCACAGCTCACCCTTCCCCCTCCCCATATCCTCAAGTCCGTTCTCCAGTAGGTCTGTGTCTTTATTCCTGTCTTACCCCTAGGTTCTTCATGACATTTTTTTTTCTTAAATTCCATATATATGTGTTAGCATACGGTATTTGTCTTTCTCTTTCTGACTTACTTCACTCTGTATGACAGACTCTAGGTCCATCCACCTCATTACAAATAGCTCAGTTTCGTTTCTTTTTATGTCTGAGTAATATTCCATTGTATATATGTGCCACATCTTCTTTATCCATTCATCTGATGATGGGCACTTAGGTTGTTTCCATCTCCGGAAATATTCCATGAATATTTTGGTACATGACTCTTTATGAATTTTGGTTTTCTCAGGGTATATGCCCAGTAGTGGGATTGCTGGGTCATATGGTAGTTCTAATTGTAGTTTTTTAAGGAACCTCCATACTGTTCTCCATAGTGGCTGTACCAATTCACATTCCCACCAGCAGTGCAAGGGTGTTCACTTTTCTCCACACCCTCTCCAGCATTTATTGTTTCTAGATTTTTTGATGATGGCCATTCTGACTGGTGTGAGATGACATCTCATTGTAGTTTTGATTTGCATTTCTCTAATGATTAATGATGTTGAGCATTCTTTCATGTGTTTGTTGGCAGTCTGGATATCTTCTTTGGAGAAATGTCTATTTAGGTCTTCTGCCCATTCTTGGATTGGGTTGTTTGTTTTTTGATATTGAGCTGCTTGTAAATTTTGGAGATTAATCCTTTGTCAGTTGCTTCATTTGCAAATATTTTCTCCCATTCTGAGGGTTGTCTTTTGGTCTTGTTTATGGTTTCCTTTGCTGTGCAAAAGCTTTGAAGTTTCATTAGGTCCCATTTACTTATTTTTGTTTTTATTTCCATTTCTGTAGGAGCTGGGTCAAAAAGGATCTTGCTGTGATTATTTTTATTTATCAAACTCTAAGAGTTTGATAGTGTCTGGCCTTACATTTAGGTCTTTAATCCATTTTGAGTTTATTTTTGTGTATGGTGTTATGGAGTGTTCTAATTTCATTCTTTTACATGTAGCTGTCCAGTTTTCCCAGCACCACTTATTGAAGAGGTTGTCTTTTCTCAATTGTATATTCTTGCCTCCTTTATCAAAGATAAGGTGACCATATGTGCGTGGGGTTATCTCTGGGCTTTCTGTCCTGTTGCATTGATCTATATTTCTGTTTTTGTGCCAGTACCACACTGCCTTGATTACTGTTGCTTTGTAGTATAGTCTGAAGTCAGGGAGCCTGATTCCTCCAGCTCCATTTTTCGTTCTCAAGATTGCTTTGGCTATTAGGGGTCTTTTTTGTTTCCATAAAAATTGTGAAATGTATTGTTCTAGTTCTGTGAAAATTGCCACTGGTAATTTGATAGGGATTGCATTGAATCTGTAGATTGCTTTGGGTAGTAGAGTCCTTTTCACAATGTTGATTCTTCTAGTCCAAGAACATGGTATATCTCTCCATCTGTTTGTATCACATTTAATTTCTTTCATCAGTGTCTTCTAATTTTCTGCATATAGGTCTTTTGTCTCCCTCGGTAGGTTTATTCCTAGGTATTTTATTCTTTTTGTTGCAATGGTCAATGGGAGTGTTTCCTTAATTTCACTTTCAGACTTTTCATCATTAGTGTATAGGAATGCCAGAGATTTCTGTGCATTAATGTTGTATCCTGCTACTTTACCAAATTCATTGATTAGCTCTAGTAGTTTTCTGGTAGCATCTTTAGTATTCTCTATGTATAGTATCACGTCATCTTCAAACAGTGACAACTTTACTTCTTCTTTTCCGATTTGGATTCCTTTTATTTCTTTTTCTTCTCTGATTGCTGTGGCTAAAACTTCCAAAACTATGTTGAATAACAGTGGTGAGAGTGGGCAATCTTGTCTTGCTCCTGATCTTAACGGAAATAGTTTCAGTTTTTCACCATTGAGGACGATGTTGGCTATGGGTTTGTCATATATGGCCTTTATTTTGTTGAGGTAAGTTCCCTCTATAACTACTTTCTGGAGGGTTTTTATATAAATGGATGTTGAATTTTGTCGAAAGCTTTCTCTGCATCTATTGAGATGATCATATGGTTTTTCTCCTTCACTTTGTTAATATGGTGTATCACATTAATTGATTTGTGTATTTTCAAAAATCCTTGCATTCCTGGGATAAACCCCACTTATTCATGATGCATGATGATTTTAATGTGCTGTTGGATTCTGTTTGCTAGTATTTGGTTGAGGATTTTTGCATCTATGTTCATCAGTGATATTGGCCCGTAGTTTTGTTTCTTTGTGACATCTTTGTCTGGTTTCGGTATCAGGGTGATGGTGGACTCATAGAATGAGTTTGGGAGTGTTCTCCCTCTGATATAGTTTGGAAGAGTTTGAGAAGGATAGGTGTTAGCTCTTCTCTAAATGTTTGATAGAATTCATCTGTGAAGCCATCTGGTCCTGGGCTTTTGTTTGCTGAAAGATTTTTTTTCTTATGAATTTTTTTTTTTTACATCTTTATTGGAGTATAATTGCTTTACAATAGTGTGTTAGTTTCTGCTTTATAACAAAGTGAATCAGTTATACATATGTTCCCATATCTCTTCCCACTTGTGTCTCTGTCCCTCCCACCCTCCCTATCCCACCCCTCTAGGTGGTCAAAAGCACCGAGCTGATCTACCTGTGCTATGTGGTTGCTTCCCACTAGCTATCTATTTTACATTTGGTAGTGTCTATATGTCCATGCCACTCTCTCGCTTTGTCACAACTTACCCTTCCCCCTCCCCATATCCTCTTGTCCATTCTCTAGTAGGTCTGTGTCTTTATTCCTGTCTTACCCCTAGGTTCCACATGACATTTTTTTTTCTTCAAGTCCATATATATGTGTTAGCATACGGTATTTGTCTTTGTCTTTCTGACTTACTTCACTCTGTATGACAGACTCTAGGTCCATCCACCTCATTACAAATAGCTCAATTCGTTTCTTTTTATGGCTGAGTAATATTCCATCATATATATGTGCCACATCTTCTTTATCCATTCATCTGATGATGGTCACTTAGGTTTTTTCCATCTCCGGGCTATTGTAAATAGAGCTGCAATGAACATTTTGGTACATGACTCTTTATGAATTATGGTTTTCTCAGGGTATATGCCCAGTAGTGGGATTGCTGGGTCATATGGTAGTTCTAATTGTAGTTTTTTAAGGAACCTCCATACTGTTCTCCATAGTGGCTGTACCAATTCACATTCCCACCAGCAGTGCAAGGGTGTTCCCTTTTCTCCACATCCTCTCCAGCATTTATTGTTTCTAGATTTTTTGATGATGGCCATTCTGACTGGCGTGAGATGATACCTCATTGTAGTTTTGATTTGCATTTCTCTGATGATTAATGATGTTGAGCATTTTTTCATGTGTTTGTTGGCAGTCTGTATATCTTCTTTGGAGAAATGTCTTTTTAAGTCTTCTGCCCATTTTTGGATTGGGTTGTTTGATTTTTGGTTATTGAGCTGCATGAGCTGCTTATAAATTTTTGAGATTAATACTTTGTCAGTTGCTTCATTTGCAGATATTTTCTCCTATTCTGAGGGTTGTCTTTTGGACTTGTATATGGTTTCCTTTGCTGTGCAAAAGCTTTGAAGTTTCATTAGGTCCCATTTGTTTATTTTTATTTCCATTTCTGTAGGAGCTGGGTCAAAAAGGATCTTGCTGTGATTATGTCATAGAATGTTCTGCCCATGTTTTCCTCCAAGAGTTTGATAGTTTCTGGCCTTACATTTAGGTCTTTAATCCATTTTGAGCTTATTTTTGTGTATGGTGTTAGGAAGTGATCTAATTTCTTACATGTAGCTGTCCAGTTTTCCCAGCACCACTTATTGAAGAGGCTGTCCTTTCTCCACTTTACCTTCCTACCACCTTTATCAAAGATAAGGTGACCATATGTGCGTGGGGTTATCTCTGGGCTTTCTATCCTGTTCCATTGATATATCTTTCTGTTTTTGTGCCAGTACCATACTGTCTTGATTACTGTAGCTTTGTAGTAGTCTGAAGTCAGGGAGACTGATACACCCAGCCCCGTTTTTCGTTCTCAAGATTGCTTTGGCTATTCGGGGTCTTTTGTGTTTCCATACGAATTATGAAATTTTTTGTTCTAGTTCTGTGAAAAATGCCAGTGGTAGTTTGATAGGGATTGCATTGAATCTGTGGATTGCTTTGGGTAGTAGAGTCATTTCCACAATGTTAATTCTTCCAATCCAAGAACATGGTATATCTCTCCATCTATTTGTATCATCTTTAATTTCTTTCATCAGTGTCTTATAATTTTCTGCATACAGGTCTTTTGTCTCCTTAGGTAGGTTTATTCCTAGGTATTTTATTCTTTTTGTTGCAATGGTCAATGGGAGTGTTTTCTTGATTTCACTTTCAGATTTTTCATCATGAGTGTATAGGAATGCCAGAGATTTCTGTGCATTAATTTTGTATCCTGCTACTTTACCAAATTCATTGATTAGCTCTAGTAGTTTTCTGGTAGCAACTTTAGGATTCTCTACGTATAGTGTCATGTCATCTTCAAACAGTGACAACTTTACTTCTTCTTTTCCGATTTGGATTCCTTTTATTTCCTTTTCTTCTCTGATTGTTATGTCTAAAACTTCCAAAACTATGTTGAATAAGAGTGGTGAGAGTGGACAACCTTGTCTTGTTCCTGATCTTAGTGGAAATGCTTTCAGTTTTTTCACCATTGAGGATGATGTTGGCTGTGGGTTTGTCATATATGGCCTTTATTATGTTGAGGAAAGTTCCCTCTATGCCTACTTTCTGCAGGGTTTTTTTTTTATCATAAATGGGTTTTGAATTTTGTCAAAAGCTTTCTCTGCATCTATTGAGATGATCATATGGTTTTTCTCTTTCAATTTGTTAATATGGTGTATCACGTTGATTCATTTGCATATATTGAAGAATCCTTGCATTCCTGGAATAAACCCCACTTGATCATGGTGTATGATCCTTTTAATGTGCTGCTCGATTCTGTTTGCTACTATTTTGTTGAGGATCTTTGCATCTATATTCATCAGTGATATTGGCCTGTAGTTTTGTTTCTATGTGACATCCTTTGTCTGCTTTTGGTATCAGGTGATTGTGGCCTTGTAGAATGAGTGTAGGAGTGTTCCTCCCTCTGATATAGTCTGGAAGAGTTTGAGAAGGATAGGTGTTAGCTCCTCTCTAAATGTTTGATAGAATTCACCTGTGAAGCCATCTGGTCTTGGGCTTTTGTTTATTGGAAGATTTTTAATCACAGTTTCAATTTCAGTTCTTTTGATTGGTGTATTCATATTTTCTATTTCTTCCTGATTCAGTCTTAGCAGGTTGTGCATTTCTAAGAATATGTCCATTTCTTCTAGGTTGTTCATTTTATTGGCATAGAGTTGCTTGTAGTAATCTCTCATAATCTTTTGTATTTCTGCTGTGTCAGTTATTACTTTTCCTTTTTTCATTTCTAATTCTATTGATTTGTGTCTTCTCCCTTTTTTTCTGGATGAGTCTGGCTCATGGTTTATCAATTTTGTTTAACTTCTCAAAGAACCAGCTTTAATTTTATTGATCTTTGCTATCGTTTCCTTCATTTCTTTTTCATCTCTTTTTGATCTGATTTTTATGATTTCTTTCCTTCTGCTAACTTTGGGGTTCTTTTTGTTCTTCTTTCTCTAATTGCTTTAGGTGCAAGGTTAGGTTGTTTATTCAAGATGTTTCCTGTTTCTTAAGGTAGGAATGTATTGCTATAAACTTCCCTCTTAGAGGTGCTTTTGCTGCATCCCATAGGTTTTTGTTGTCATGTCTCCATTGTTATTTGTTTCTAGGTATTTCTTATTTCCTTTTTGATTTTTTCAGTGATCACTTCGTTATTAAGTAGTGTATTGTTTAGCCTCCATGTGTTTGTATTTTTTTACAGATCTTTTCCTGTAACTGATATCTAGTCTCATAGCGTTGTGGTCAGAAAAGATACTTGATACAATTTCAGTTTTCTTAAATTTACCAAGGCTTGATTTGTGACTGAAGATACGATGTATTCTGGAGAATGTTCCATGAGGCCTTGAGAAAAATGTGTATTCAGTTGTTTTTGGATGGAATGTCCTATAAATATCAATTAAGTCCATCTTGTTTAATGTATCATTTAAAGCTTGTGTTTCCTTATTTATTTTCATTTTGGATGATCTGTCCATTGGTGAAAGTTGGGTGTTAAAGTCCCCTACTATGAATTTGTTACCATCAATTTCCCCTTTTATGGCTGTTAGTATTTGCCTTATATATTGAGGTGCTCCTATGTTGGGTGCATAAATATTTACAATTTACAATATTTACAACCTTCTTCTTGGATCGATCCCTTGATCATTATGTAGTGTCCTTCTTTGTCTCTTCTAATAGTCTTTATTTTAAAGTCTATTTTGTCTGATATGAGAATTGCTACTCCAGCTTTCTTTTGGTTTCCATTTGCATGGAATATCTTTTTCCATCCCCTCACTTTCAGTCTGTATGTGTCTCTAGGTCTGAAGTGGGTCTCTTGTAGACAGCATATATATGGGTCTTGTTTTTGTATCCACTCAGCCAATATGTATCTTTTGGTGAGAGCAGTTAGTCCATTTACATTTAAGGTTAATATTGATATGTATTTTCCTATTTCCATTTTCTTAATTGTTTTGGGTTCGTTATTGTAGGTCTTTTCCTTCTCTTGTGTTTCTTGCCTAGAGAAGTTCCTATACCATTTGTTGTAAAGCTGGTTTGGTGGTGCTGAACTCTCTCAGCTTTTGCTTGTCTGTAAAGGTTTTAATTTCTCCATCAAATCTGAATGAGATCCTTGCTGGGTAGAGTAATCTTGGTTGCAGGTTTTTCTCCTTCGTCACTTTAAATATGTCCCACCACTCCCTTCTGGCTTGCAGAGTTTCTGCTGAAAGATCAGCAGTTAACCTTATGGGGATTCCCTTGTGTGTTATTTTTCCCTTGTTGCTCTTAATATGTTTTCTTTGTATTTAATTTTTGACAGTTTTATTAATATGTGTCTTGGCATATTTCTCCTTGGATTTATCCTGTATGGGACTCTCTGTGCTTCCTGGACTTGATTAACTATTTCCTTTCCCATATTAGGGAAGTTTTCAACTATAATCTCTTCAAATATTTTCTCAGTCCCTTTCTTTTTCTCTTCTTCTTCTGGAACCCCTATAATTCGAATGTTGGTGTGTTTAATGCTGTCCCAGAGGTCTCTGAGACTGTCCTCAGTTCTTTTCATTCTTTTTTCTTTATTCTGCTCTGCAGTAGTTATTTCCACTCTTTTATCTTCCAGGTCACTTCACTGTTCTTCTGCCTGTTATTCTGCTATTGATCCCATCTAGAGTATTTTTAATTTCATTTATTGTGTTATTCATCATTGCTTGTTTCATCTTTAGTTCTTCTAGGTCCTTGTTAAATGTTTCTTGCATTTTGTCTATTGTATTTCCAAGATTTTGGATCATCTTTACTATCATTATTCTGAATTCTTTTTCAGGTAGACTGCCTATTTCCTCTTCGTTTGTTAGGTCTGGTGGGTTTTTATCTTGCTCCTTCATCAGCTGTGTGTTTTTCTGTCTTCTCATTTTGCTTATCTTACTGTGTTTGGGGTCTCCTTTTTGCAGGCTGCAGGTTCGTAGTTCCTGTTGTTTTTGGTGTCTGTCCCCAGTGGCTAAGGTTGGTTCAGTGGGTTGTGTAGGCTTCCTGGTGGAGGGGACTAGTCCCTGTGTTCTGGTGGATGAGGCTGGATCTTGTCCTTCTGGTGGGCAGGTCCGTCTGGTGGTGTGTTTTGGGTTGTCTGTGGACTTATTATGAGTTTAGGCAGCCTCTCTGCTAATGGGTGGGGTTGTGTTCCTTTCTCGCTAGTTGTTTGGCATAGGATGTCCAGCACTGTAGCTTGCTGGTCGTTGAGTGAAGCTGGGTGCTGGTGTTGAGATGGAGATATCTGGGAGATTTTCACCATTTGATATTATGTGGAGCTGGGAGGTCTCTTGTGGACCAGTGTCCTGCAGTTGGCTCTCCCACCTCAGAGGCCAGTACTGACTCCTGGCTGCAGCACCAAGAGCCTTTCATCCACATGGCTCAGAGTAAATGGGAGAAAAAGTAGGAAGAAGGAAAGAAAGAAAGAAAGAAAAATAGAAAGAAAGGAAGAAAGGAAGGAAGGAAGAAAGAAAGAAAGAAAGGAAGAAAGGAGGCAGGGAGGGAGGGAGGAAGGAAAGAAGGAAGGAAGGAAGGAGTGTAGGAAGGAAAGAAAGAAGATAAAATAAAATAAAGGTAAAATAAAATGAAGTTATTAAAATTAAAAAAATTAGTTAAAAAAAATTAAAAAAAAAAAAAAAAGAACAGACGGATAGAACCCTAGGACAAATGGTGGAAGCAAAGCTATACAGACTAAATCTCACACAGGCATACACACACACACTCACAAAAAGAGGAAAAGGGGAAAAAATCATAAATCTTGCTCTCAAAGTCCACCTCCTCAATTTGGGATGATTCGTTGTCTATTCATGTATTCCACAGATGCAGGGTACATCAAGTTGATTGTGGAGATTTAATCCGCTGTTCCTGAGGCTTCTGGGAGGGATTTCCCTTTCTCTTCTTTGTTCTCACAGCTCCCAGGGCTCAGCTTTGGATTTGGCCCCACCTCTTCATGTAGGTCGCAGGAGGGCGTCTGTTCTTTGCTCAGACAGGACGGGGTTAAAGGAGCAGCTGATTCAGGGGCTCTGGCTCACTCAGGCCGCGGGGAAGGAGGGGTACGGAGTGCGGGGCGAGCCTGCGGCGGCAGAGGCCAGCATGACGTTGCACCAGCCTGAGGCGCGCCGTGTGTTCTCCTGGGGGAGTTGTCCCTGGATCACCGGACCCTGGCGGTGGCCGGCTGCACAGGCTCCCCGGAAGGGGGGTGTGGATAGTGACCTGTGCTCGCACACAGGCTTCTTGTTGGCGGCAGCAGCAGCCTTAGCATCTCATGACCGTCTCTGGGGTCCGTGCTTTCAGCCGCGGCTCCTGCCCGTCTCTGGAGCTCCTTTAAGCAGCGTTCTGAATCCCCTCTCCTCGCGCACCAGGAGACAAAGAGTTAAGAAAAAGTCTCTTGCCTCTTCAGCAGGTCCAGACTTTTCCCTGGACTCCCTCCCGGCTAACCGTGGTGCACTAGCCCCTGCAGGCTGTGTTCATGCCGCCAACCCCAGTCCTCTCCCCGCGCTCTGACCGAAGCCCGAGCCTCAGCTCTGAGCCCCGCCCGCCCTGGCAGGTGAGCAGACAAGCCTCTCAGGCTGGTGAGTGCCGGTCGGCACCGATCCTCTGTGCGGGAATCTCTCCACTTTGCCCTCTGCACCCCTGTGGCTGTGCTCTCCTCCGCGGCTGCGAAGCTTCCCCCCTCCGCCACCCGCAGTCTCCACCCGCGAAGGGGCTTCCTAGAGTGTGGAAACCTTTCCTCCTTCACAGCTCCCTCCCACAGGTGCAGGTCCGTTCCTATCCTTTTGTCTCTGTTTATTCTTTTTCCTTTCGCCCTACCCAGGTACGTGGTGACTTTCTTGCCTTTGGGGATGTCTGAGGTCTTCTGCCAGTGTTCAGTAGGTGTTCTTTAGGAGTTGTTCCACATGTAGATGTATTTCTGGTGTATCTGTGGAGAGGAAGGTGATCTCCACGTCTTACTCTTTGGCCATCTTCCCCCAAGAACCTGTTGGAAGATTTTTAACCACAGTTTCAATTTCAGTGCTTGTGATTGGTCTGTTCATATTTTCTAATTCTTCCTATTCCATCTTAGAAGGTTGTACATTTCTAAGAATGTTTCCATTTCTTCCAGGTTGTCCATTTTATTGGCATAGAGCTGCTTGTAGTAATCTCTCATCATTCTTTGTATTTCTTCAGTGTCAGTTGTTACTTCTTTTTCACTTCTAATTTTATTGATTTGAGTCTTCTCCCTTTTTTTCTTGATGAGTCTGGCTAGTAGTTTATCAATTTTGTTTATCTTCTCAAAGAGCCAGCTTTTAGTTTTATTGATCTTTGCTATTGTTTTCTTCATGTCTTTTTCACTTATTTCTCATCTGATCTTTATGATTTCCTTCCTTCTGCTAACTTTGGGGGGTTTTGTTCTTCTTTCTCTAATTGCTTTAGGTGTAAGTTTAGGTTGTGTATTTGAGTTGTTTCTTGTTTCTTAAGGTAGGAATGTATTGCTATAAACTTCCGTCTTAAAACTGCTTTTGCTGCATCCCATAGGTTTTGGGTTGTTGTGCTTTCATTGTCATTTGTCTCTAGGTATTTTTTGATTTCCTCTTTGATTTCTTCAGTGATCTTTTGGTTATGAAGTAGTGTATTGTTTAGCCTCCATGTGTTTGTATTTTTTACAGATTTTTTCCTGTAATTGATATCTAGTCTCATAGCATTGTGGTCAGGAAAGATACTTGATACGATTTCAGTTTTCTTAAATTTACCAAGGCTTGATTTGTGACCGAAGATATGATCTATCCTGGAGAATGTTCCATGAGCCCTTGAGAAGAAAGTGTATTCTGTTGTTTTTGGATGGAATGTCCTATAAATATCAATTAAGTCCATCTTATTTAATGTATCATTTAAAGCTTGTGTTTCCTTATTTATTTTCATTTTGGATGATCTGTCCACTGGTGAAACTGGCGTATTAAACCCCCCTACTATGTTTGTGTTACTGTCGATTTCCCCTTTTTTTTTTTTTTTTTTTTTTTTTTGCCGTACGCGGGCCTCTCACTGTTGTGGCCTCTCCCGTTGTGGAGCACAGGCTCCGGATGCGCAGGTTCAATGGCCATGGCTCACGGGCCCAGCCGCTCCACAGCATGTGGGATCTTCCCGGACCGGGGCACGAACCCACGTTCCCTACATCGGCAGGCGGACTCTCAACCACTGCGCCACCAGGGAAGCCCCAATTTCCCCTTTTATGGCTGTTAGTATTTGCCTTATGTATTGAGGTGCTCCTATGTTGGGTGCATAAATATTTACAATTGTTATATCTTCTTCTTGGATTGATCCCTTGATCATTATGTAGTGTCCTTCTTTGTCTCTTTTAATAGTCTTTATTTTAAAGTCTATTTTGTCTGATATGAGAATTGCTACTCCAGCTTCTTTTGGTTTCCATTTGCATGGAATATCTTTTTCCATCCCCTCACTTTCAGTCTGTATATGTCCCTAGGTCTGAAGTGGGTCTCTTGTAGACAGCATATATATGGGTCTTGTTTTTGTTTCCATTCAGCCAGTCTATGTCTTTTGGTTGGGGCAGTTAATCCATTGACATTTAAGGTAATTATCGATATGTGTGTTCCTTTTACCATTTTCTTAATTGTTTTGGGTTTGTTATTGTAGGTTTTTTCTTTCTCGTGTGTTTCCTGCCTAGAGAAGTTCCTTTAGCATTTGTTGTAAAGCTGGTTTGGTGGTGCTGAATTCTCTTAGCTTTTGTTTGTCTGTAAAGGTTTTAATTTCCCCATCAAATCTGAATGAGATCCTTGCTGGGTAGAATAATCTTGGATGTAGGTTTTTCCCTTTCATCACTTTAGATATGTCCTGCCACTCCCTTCTGGCTTGTAGAGTTTCTGCTGAAAGATCAGCTGTTAACCTTATGGGGATTCCATTGTACGTTATTTGTTGTTTTTCCCTTGCTGCTTTTAATATTTTTTCTTGTATTTAATTTTTGATAGTTTGATTAATATGTGTCTTGGCATGTTTCTTCTTGGATTTATCTTGTATGGGACTCTCTGTGCTTCCTGGACTTGATTAACTATTTCCTTTCCCATGTTAGGTAAGTTTTCAACTTTAATCTCTTCAAGTATTTCCTCAGTCCCTTTCTTTTTCTCTTCTTCTTCTGGGGCCCCTATAATTCGAATGTTGGTGCATTTAATGTTGTCCCAGAGGTCTCTGAGACTGTCCTCAGTTCTTTTCATTCTTTTTTCTTTATTCTGCTCTGCAGTAGTTATTTCCACTATTTTATCTTCCAGGTCACTTATCCATTCTTCTGCCTCAGTTATTCTGCTATTGATCCCTTCTAGAGAATTTTTAGTTTCATTTATTGTGTCGTTCATCATTGTTTGTTTGCTCTTTAATTCTTCTAGGTCCTTGTTAAACGTTTCTTGTATTTTCTTCATTCTATTTCCAAGATTTTGGATCATGTTTAGTATCATTATTCTGAATTCTTTTTCAGGTAGACTGCCTATTTCCTCATTTCTTAGGTCTGGTGGGTTTCTACCTTGATCCTTCATCTCCTTTTTTTTATCTGTCTTCTCATTTTGCTTAACTTACTGTTTTTGTGGTCTCCTTTTCGCAGGCTGCAGGTTCAAAGTTCTCATTGTTTTGGTGTCTGCCCCCAGTGACTAAGGTTGGTTCAGTGGGTTGTGTTGGCTTTCTGGTGGAGGGGACTGGTGCCTGTGTTCTGGTGGATGAGGCTGGATCTTGCCTTTCTGGTGGGCAGGTCCACATCTGGTGGTGTGTTTTGGGGTGTCTGTGACCCTGTTATGATTTTAGGCAGCCTCTCTGCTAATGGGTGGGGTTGTGCTCCTGTCTCGCTAGTTGTTTGGCATAGGGTGTCCAGCACTGTAGCTTGCTGGTCGTTGAGTGGAGCTGGGTCTTGGTGTTGAGATGGAGATCTCTGGGAGATTTTCGCCATTTGATATTACGTGGAGCAGGGAGGTCTGTTGTGGACCAATGTCCTGAACTTGGCTTTCCCACCATAGAGGCACAGCCCTGACACCTAGCTGGAGCACCAAGAGCCTTTCATCCACACGGCTCAGAATAAAAGGGAGAAAATAAAGAAAGAATGAATGAAAAAGATAAAATAAAATAAAGTTATTAAAATAAAAAATAATTATTAAAAATATTTTTAAAGTAATTAAAAAGAAAGAAAGAAAAAAGAAAGCAACTAAAGCAAAAAAACAAGTCCACCAATGTTAACAAGTGCTAAAAACTATACTAAAGGAAATAAAACAAAAGAAAACGGACAGACAGAACCCTAGGACAAATGGTAAAAGCAAAGCCATGCAGACAAAACCACACACAGAAGCATACACATACACAGTCACAAAAAGAGAAACGGGGGAAAATATATATATATTGTTGCTCCCGAAGTCCACCTCCTCAATTTGGGATGATTCGTTGTCTATTCAGGTATTCCACAGGTGCAGGGTACATCAAGTTGATTGTGGAGGTTTAATCCGCTGTTCCTGAGGCTTCTGGGAGGGATTTCCCTTTCTCTTCTTTGTTCTCACAGCTCCCGGGGTTCAGCTTTGGATTTGGCCCTGCCTCTGCATGTAGGTCGCCTGAGGGCGCCTGTTCTTCGCTCAGATAGGACTGGGTTAAAGGAGCCGCTGATTCGGGGGCTCTGGCTCACTCAGGCGGGGCGGAGGGAGGGGCATGGAGTGTGGGGCGAGCCTGCGGTGGCAGAGGCCAGCGTGACGTTGCACCAGCCTGAGGCGCACCGTGCGTTCTCCTGGGAGAGTTGTCCCTAGATCACAGGACCCTGGCAGTGGCGGGCTTCACAGGCTCCCAGGAAGCGGGGTGTGGATAGTGACCTGTGAACACAGGCTTCTTTGTGGCAGCAGCAGCAGCCTTAGCGTCTCATGCCCATCTCTGGGGTCCGCGCTGTTAGCCGCGGCTCGCGCCCGTCTCTGGAGCTCCTTTAAGCAGCGTTCTTAATCCCCTCTCCTCGCGCACCAGTAAACAAAGAGTTAAGAAAAAGTCTCTTGCCTCTTCCACAGCTCCAGACATTTTCCCGGACTCCCTCCCGGCTAGCCGTGGCGCACTAGCCCCCTTCAGGCTGTATTCACGCCGCCAACCCCAGTCTTCTCCCTGTGCTCCGACCGAGGCCCGAGCCTCAGCTCCCAGCCCCGCCTGCTCCAGCGGGTGAGCAGACAAGCCTCTCGGGCTGGTGAGTGCCGGTCAGCACCGATCCTCTGTGCGGGAATCTCTCCGCTTTGCCCTCCGCACCCCTGTGGCTGTGCTTTCCTCCGCGGCTCCGAAGCTTGCCCCCTCCACCACCCGCAGTCTCTGCCCGCGAAGGGGTTTCCTAGTGTGTGGAAACCTTTACTCCTTCACGGCTCCCTCCCACTGGTGCAGGTCCCGTCCCTATTCTTTTGTCTCTGTTTTTTCTTTTTTTTCTTTTGCCCTACCCAGGTACGTGGGGGGGTTCTTGCCTTTTGGGAGGTCTGAGGTCTTCTGCCAGCCTTCAGTAGGTGTTCTGTAGGAGTTGTTCCACATGTAGTGCCACGGACCAGCCGGAGAGAGAGGATCTCTCTGCCCAGGGTCAGAAGGGAAGGGGTAAGGAACTGAAATAGCACCGACGAATGGGGTCAGAAGGACCAAGACAACTGATGGTTGCAAGGCAAATTTTATTATGCTACAGTTGCAGGTTATATAGACTAGAAAAGGGAAGGTTGCCAGATGGTGGTTTACATTATCTAATGACTGTCTCGGCTCAAGGTTAACTTCCCTGGAAGAAAACCCATAAACCCAGAATCATCAAAAATAACCTGCATGTGCAGGGGGGAGACAGCTTTGCTTGTCTCATTTTACATTCTTTCTGATTTCTGGGCCCTGGTGATTTATCTCCCATGGAATGGAACAAGGAGGGGAACAAGTAGGGACAGTCCCTTCGAGCAGCGGCCGCATGCCTGGCATGTCCGCAGCCTGCTCTCAAGGCTGACTGCTTCCCACAATGTAGATGTATTTCTGATGTATTTGTGGGGAGGAAGGTGATCTCCGCGTCTTACTCTTCCGCCATCTTGAAGCTCCTCCAAGACATTCTCCTGATAATCACTTCAAGATTATTGAGAACCAGCATCAGTGAGAAACCTCGTTCAAACATACATGATACAAAATACAAAGCAAATTTTAACACAACTGAGAAGTTTGCAGTAGTTAAAATTACATTTAAAGACTTTAACAGCTCTTTCTTTCCTTTTACTGACAAAGGAAATTAACTTTTCAAGTTTTTCAAATAATGGTGAACCTCTAATTTTTAGAATTCAAGTGAACTTTTTCTTATTGAGGTGAAATTAACATAACACGCAATTAACCTTTTTAAAGTATACAATTAAGTGACATGAGTACATTCACAATATTATGCAACAAATACCTCTCTCTAGTTTCAAAACCTTTTCATCACCCAGGAATAACACCTCATACTCATAAAGTAATACTTTCCTTTCCCCTCTCCTTCCAGCTCTTGTCAACTACGAACCTGCTTTCTGTCTATTTGGATTTGCCTGTTCTGAATATTTCATATAAAAGGAATCACACAATATGTGATCTTTGTGTCTGGCTTCTTTCACTTAATGTTTTTGAAGTTCATTCAAGTTGTAGCATGTAACAATACTCCATTTCATTTTATAGCCGAATAATATTCCACTGTATTTGTTTATCCATTCATCTGTTATTGGCCATTTGGGTTGTTTTCACCTTTTGGCTACAGTGAATGTTATGAACATGCATGAACAAGTTTAGTTTGAGTGCCTATTTTCAGTTCTTTGGGGTATGTGCCTAAGAGTAGAATTTCAGGGTCATATGGTAATTCTACATTTAACTTTTTTGAGGAATTGCCAAACTGTTTCCACAGAAGCTGTACCATTTTACATTCCCACCAACAATGCATGATGGTTCTTATTTCACCTCATATTTGTCAGAATGGCCATCATCAAAAAGACCACAGATAACAAATGCTGGTGAGAATGTGGAGGAAAGGGGACACTTGTACACTTTTGGTGGGAATTTATGGTGGGAATTTACCAATTTACGGTGCAGCCACTGTGGAAAACAGTAGAGAAGTTCCTTAAAAAACTAAAAATAAAACTACAATATGATCCAGCAATTCCACTCCTGGGTATATATCTGAAGAAAATGAAAACACTAATTTGAAAAGATACATGCTCCCCAATGTTCACAGCAGCTCTATTTACAATAGGCAAGACATAGAAGCAACATAAGTGTCTGTCAACAGCTGAACAGGGAAAGAAGATGTGGTCTGTATATACAATGGAATACTACTCAGCCATAAAAGAATGAAATTTTGTAATTTGCAACATGTTGGATTGACCTGGAGGGTATTATGCTTAGTGAAATAAGTTAGAGAAAGACAAATGCGTTATGTGATCACTTATATGTGGAATCTAAAAATTAAAACAACTGGATGAACATAGCAAAACAGAAACAGACTCACAGATGCAGAGAACAAACTAGTGGTTACCAGTGGGGAGAGGGTGGAGGGAGGGGAAGACAGGAGTAGGAGATTAAGAGGTAGAAACCACTATGTAGAAAATAAATGGGCTACAAGGATGTATGGTATAGCACAAGGGATTTGGCTAATATTTTATAATAACTTTAAATGAAGTATAATCTATAATATTTTGAATCACTATGTTGTACACCTGAAACCAATATAATATTATCAACTATACCCCAAGTGAAAAAAGAAAACATGAAAAATCTGAAATAAACAAACCAACTTTCCACCTCAAGGAACTACAAAAAGAATAAACAAAACCCAAAGTTAGTAAAAGGAAAGATATAACAAAGATTAGAGTAGCAATAAATGAAGTAGAGACTAAAAAGACAATAGAGAGGATCAATGAAGCTAATAGCTGATTCTCTGAAAAGATAAACAAAAATGACAAACTTTAGCGAGACTCCCCAAGAAAAGTAGAGAGGACTCAAATAGAATCAGAAATTAAAGAGCAGATATTACAACTGATACCACAGAAATACAAAGATTCATAAGAGATTTCTATGAACAATTATACCCCAACAAAGTGGACAACCTAGAGGAAATGGATAAATCTCTATAAGCATATAACCTATCAATACTTAATCATGAAGAAATAGAAAAATTTCAACAGACCAGTAAGGAGATTGAATAAGTAACCAAAAGCCTCACAACAACAAAAGTCCAGGACCTGATGGCTTTGCTGGTGAATTCTACCAAACATTCAAAGAAGAAATAACACCAATCTTTCTCAAATTCTTCGAAAAAGTAGTAGAGGGAGGAACTCTTTCAAATGTATTTTACAAGTCCAGTATTCTCCTGATACCAAAACCAGACAAGGCTGCCTGCCACAAGAAAAGATAATTATTGGCCAATATCCCTGCTGAACACAGGTAAAAAAAATCCTTAAAAAAATATGAGCAAATCAAATGCAACAATACATTAATGGATCATACACCATGATCAGCTGGGATTTACTCCAGGGATCCAAAGATTG
Organism: Leucopleurus acutus; assembly: GCF_964270905.1. Classification (NCBI taxonomy): domain Eukaryota; kingdom Metazoa; phylum Chordata; class Mammalia; order Artiodactyla; family Delphinidae; genus Leucopleurus; species Leucopleurus acutus. The sequence continues at coordinate 38,458,572 of NC_139152.1, forward strand.
TTCAACATTTGTAGATCTGTCAGTGTGATACAACACATGAACAAAATGAAGGATAAAAATCATGTAATCACTTCAACAGTTGCAGAAAAAGCACTTGACAAAATTCAACATCCACTTATGAAAAACACTCTCAACAAAGTTGGTATAGAGGGAATGTACTTCAACATAACAAAGGCCGTATATGACAAATCTATAGCCAATATCATACTCCATGGTAAAAAGCTGAAAACTTTTCCTCTAAGACCAGGAGCAAGGCAAGGATGCCTACTCTCACCACTTTTTAAAAACAATTTATTTATTTATTTGGTTGTGCCAGGTCTTACTTGTGGCAGGCAGGCTCCTTAGTTGCAGCTCGTGGGCTCCTTAGTTGTGGCTCCCCAGCTATGGCATGCGGACTATCCAGTTGTGGCATGGGAACTCCTAGCTGCATGCACGTGGGGCCAGGAATAGAACCCAGGCCCTCTGCATTGGGAGCACAGAGTCCCAACCACTGCACCCCACCAACCAGGGAAGTCCCTCACAAAAATGGGTAGAAGATCTGAATAGACATTTCCAAAGAAGACATACAGATAGCCAACAGATATATGAAAAGATACTCTACAGCACTAACAATCAGGAAAATGCAAATTCAAACCACAGTGAGACACCACCTCACACCTATTAGAACGGCTATTTTCAAAAAGACAACAAATAACAAATATTGGTGAGGATGTATAGAAATGGGAACACTCGTGCACTGTTGGTTGGAATGTAAATTGGTATAGCCACTGTGGAAAACAGTACAGAGGTTTCTCAAAAATTAAAACTAGAACCACCATATGATCCAGCCTTTCCACTTCTGGTTATTTATCCAAAAAAAAAAAAAAAGAAAAGAAAAGAAAAGTAAAGAAAACACTATTTCAAAAAGATATATATACCCCATCCACATTGCAGCATTATTTATAATAGCCAAGATATGGAAACAACCTAAGTGTCCATTGATGGATGAATGGATAAAGGTACACAATGGAATATTATTCAACCATAAAAAAGAATGAAATCTTGCCATTTGTGACCACATGGATGGACCTCAAGATCATTTTGCTATGTGAAATGAGTCAGACAGAGAAATATAAATACTGTATGATGTCTCTTACATGTGGACTCCAAAAGATAATCTTGAAAACCAAGCTCATCTATATAAAGAACAAATTGATGGTTGCCAGAGGTGGAAAGTGGGGTTAGGAGGAATGGTTGTTTGTTTGTTTTTGTTTTCAGTTTAAACAAATAGAATAAAATAATTTAAGAATATTTGGGGGGCTTTCCTGGTGGTGCAGTGGTTCAGAGTCCACCAGTCAAGGCAGGGGACACGGGTTCGAGCCCTGGTCCGGGAGGATCCCACATGACGCGGAGCAGCTGGGCCCGTGCGCCTGGAGCCGGTGCTCTGCAACAGGAGAAGCCACCGCAATGGGAAGCCCACGCACCGCGGCGAGGAGTGATCTCCGCTCGCCGCAACTAGGGAAAGCCTGTGCGCAGGGACGAGGACTCAACGCAGCCAAAGATTAAATAAATAAATAAATAAATAAATTTATTTAAAAAAAAATGGGGGCAAGAGCAGTAAAGATGGAGCTTCATCATGTACAATCCTCAATCTACGTGGGTTGTTTTCAGCTAATGATGCTATCTCATAACAATTTTTTTTTCCTCATCAAATAGATGTGTCTGTTCTTTAAACATGAAGTTCAAACAGTGGAGGGGAAAGTGCTCTGAGTACAGTCAGAGGACCAAGTTCTTGACCTGGCTGTGTGATCTGGGGCAATTCTTACTCTTCTATCATGACATTCCTTCTACATTCCCAAATTTAGCTCATCTTCTCAGAGTGACGGACCCAAGGCAGGCCTCAAATTTCTTTTGTTGATTCATTACTGGGTCCATTCATTATATTGCTCATAGTATTTTAACCCTTGGATGTGTGAAATATATTAGGGCAATCCAGGCTACAAACGAGAGCAACAGAATTAAAATTCTAAAATTTATTCCACTACTTTAAAATCACTGCAAATGTTCCTCCTGTTTTGATAATCCATTGATTATCAAAAATAATGTTGGCATGGTTGGCAATTGAAGAGTCTACAAGTATAACAATTATTGTTTGCTTTAAAAGACACCATTCTTAATCCAAAAAATAACACAAATGAACTTACTTATGAAACAGAAACAGACTCACAGACATAGAAAAGAAACTTATGGTTACCAAAGGCGAAAGGAGGTAGGAGACAGATAAATTAGGAGTTTGGGGTTAGCGGATACACACTACTATATAAAAAATAGATAAAGAAAAAGGTCGTGCTGTATAGCACAGGGAACTATATTCAATATCCTGTAATAAACCATAATGGGAAAGAATCTGAAAAAGAATATGCATATATATGTATAAGTGAATCACTTTGCTGTATACCTGAAACTAACACAACATTGTAAATCAACTATAGTTCATTTTTTAAAAAAACACCATTCTTAATCATTCAGGATACGAAAGTTTCTCTCGGAATTCTCTCGGTGTCTGAACTTTAAGCAGTCTCTTGGTGGGCTTCACCTCACCAAGAGTAGGGAATTTTCAGTATAGGGCAGTTGGAGAAATGACTGCTCTGGGAGTCCATTCTTTTTGTCTGTTGTTTTTGCTTTCTGTCTCCAAGGAGCGCAGCTCCGATGGACCAAGAGGCCTTATTCGCAATGGCGAAGGCATGGAGTAAAAGCAAATTGCTAGCAGGCCTAAGCTTTGGGAAAGTCCTGGCTCTGCTCCTTTTATTGCTTGTTTTAGGTGAGTTATCATGATCAGTGCAATGAATAGTTAGGGTTGGAGTAGGAAACTGGGAAGAGTGGTTTTTTTTGTTGTGGTTTTTTTTTTTTTTTTTGCGGTACGCGGGCCTCTCACTGCTGTGGCCTCTCCCGTTGCGGAGCACAGGCTCCGGACGCGCAGGCTCAGCGGCCATGGCTCACGGGCCCAGCCGCTCCGCGGCATGTGGGATCTTCCCGGAGCGGGGCACGAACCCGTGTCCCCTGCATCGGCAGGAGGACTCTTAACCACAGTGCCACCAGGGAAACCCAGAAGAGTGTGTTTAAACTAGAATCAGATGACAAAGGACAATTATTGCACACGCTTTCTCCAGTGAGGTGGAGTAGATTATACATGTGGTTTTAGGGACATCAGAACTTTCTAGAAATTGCTCAAAGCTCAGGATTTGCATATAACCACATGAAGGTTGCTGCTTGGGGAGCAAGAGGGTAGCTGATCCTCGGCTCCTTCAGAAGCGGGTAGCTGTTTCCCTGGATTGACTCAGCCATCGGAGTCTCCCTGCCATTCCCCTTGTGCTGGCTTTTGAATTTTTTTATCTGCTTATTACCTCCTCTACTGAAGAGGACTGGTGGCCAGGGCTGGGGGGAGGGCCGGGAAAGCAACCTCTATTAAAGATTTTGTTTCTTGTTTTCAATTCTAGCCTAGGGGTCATGGTAAAAGAGGCTGATGTTCATAACCGTAGGATGTGGTTTGGGGGCTACACATAGATTTAATTTATCCATTCTGCCCTTCTCTCTCTCCTCCCTTTCCACATACAGCCATGAATTGACTGTATAGCAACACTCTTATGCTCTGGGAAAATGCAGTTTGAGAGTGTGTGTAGAGGGGGAAGAGGACAAATCTTTTTTCTTTTCTACTTTTTAAGCGTGCAGTGTTCTCTCAACTGGGCTGAGTTATTATCAGAGGACCAGCAGCTTTCCTCTTTCATAATTGCAATGAAAACAGCTGCAGGGAGACAGTTTGCAGTTTGGAAATGTGTTGTTACTGAGTTTAGTTGCAAAATGGTAGCAGCTTTAGGAGACGAATAAGGTATTTACAACATTGGCCTTGTGTTGAACTTTGGCTCCTGACTTACGAGATATGACTTTGCCCCGATCAGAGATGTTTATTTTCATTTCTGTCTATGGGAACTACCTTGTAAATGTTTTAATCAAAATATGTCTTCCTTTCTATTGATATCAACAGGTACATCCTGGTGACTAGGGGGTTTGTGGATAGATTGATGACTGAGTCACAACTTTGTAGATTCTATCTTCAAATATCACGCTAATGGTGATGACAATAATGAGGATGATGAAGATGAATGAAACCTACATTCTCACCTGTACAAATTCACCTGTCCCCGAAGTCTCCATTCAGTGGAAGCTATTGAACCTGAGGGAAGCAGAGAGTTATTGGCATCAGACAGACCGACTTAGCTATTTGCCACCTCTGTGACCTTGGGCAAGTCAGTTAACCTTGCTAAGCCTACATTTCCTGATGTGAAAAATAGGGATTATAATAGTGGAGATATAATATTTAAAGTGGATGTTTGTCATTATTTTTGGCTGTCCAGCACGTGGACTCTCCCTCCTATGTTTAAGGAATTCTTTCACAATATAATGCCACCTACTTGCTCTCCCAGCCTACCTTGCAACTAGGGTATAGGCACCTGCCCTAGAGGTGCAGGTCAAAAGGGAATTTTTACAGCGGATTGTGGCAGAAGGTGCCCCAATTTTCTGGGGCAGTGTGGTGGCAGATACGGCAGTGTCAGTGGTACAGGTTGCACTGGCCACTTCCCGGGTCAGCGATAGTTGCCTCACCAAACTTGTTCAGTCATAAGATTTTAGGTGGTGTTTCTGCCCATAGAACCTCAAAACTGGTGCTTCTGGTCAACAGATCTGAGATGTGAACTTTTCAGGGAGAGATTTTGAAGGTAATCGCTGGAAGGAATCTATAGGTGCAAACTTGATTTTCATAGAATTGACTGGAAGAGACTGGACTTAGTCCAACTTTTGCATTTATAGAAGAGGAAGGCTCAGGGACATTAAGTGAATTACTCAGTGCCACCTGCTAGTGGCAGATCTGAGCTAGAGCCTGAATTTTCTAAATTCTGAGCCTTTTGTTCTTTACCCCACACACTGCCTCATGCTATTTCAGTTTAAGTGTTTAACAAACATATATGGCAGGTATGGCTTAGGTTCTATGACGAACTGTAAAATAACCATGGTGATACTCTGGATTGTTCAGTGAAATAATCGAATATACACATAACCAGAACAAATAGAGACCAGAGGCGGAATATACACATCACCAGAAAGAATAGAGACCAGAGTAAAAGAGCACGGCACACACTTGTCCCTGTGGCTGTGGAACCGCAGGGCAGGGCATTCTTCATGGGCTAAAGTCAGCGAAGGTCTCATGGAGAGAGTGAGAATTGAACTGGTTGTGTGGGTGCAGATTACTTTTTTTTTTTTTTGGCATGCACAACATGGCTTGCAGCACCTTAGCTCCCCAACCAGGAATTGAACTCACACCCTCAGCAATGAAAGCACGGAGTCCTAACCACTGGATTGCCAGGGAATTCTGCAGATTACTTTTTTAGAAGAGGGTTAAGGTGAAGCCAAAGTAAGATATTTACTTGTGGGTTTATTTGTTTGCTTTTGAGAGAGCATCAGGGTAGATCTTTTAAAAATACCATGGAAATGATAGGATATGAAGTATGATGCTTAAATAAAACAAAATTTTTAAATCTCTGCTATAAGCTCTTAGAGGATGTCCTGTTGGTTGTTTGTCTTAATCATCTTTGGACATTTAAGACGCATTCATAATAAATTGGAAATGTCAGCGAAAACATCTTTATGGCATTTTTATATCATTTGGTGGTTTTTAAGGTATATTTATGTGGGACTTCCCTGGTGGTCCTGTGGTTGAGAATCTGCCTCCAATGCAGGGGACATGGGTTTGATCTCTGGCTGGGGAACTAAGATACCACATGCCAGGGGGCGACTATGCCCAAGCACTGCAACTACTGAGCCCATGCGCCACAACTAGAGAGAAGCCTGTGCACTGCAATGAAAAGCCTCCAGTATATTCAAGTCCAGGCATCTCCTAAGCATGCAGTAAATACTTGCTGGTGGCTGTATTTTCTCTGTAATGTGGGATGCCTGTAGCGTCAGCTCTGTCATAGGGCAAGGTCATTACTCTGTCATTACCTCTTACCTCGGTTTCCATCTTCTTCTTCTTCACGCTTCAGAGCAAGGGCCAGAGAACTTATGTTTTTGCAACAATATCAGAGACAAAATAAACTGAGAACTCGTTGAAATAATCCATGATACACAATTTCTATCTTAGCTCAAAAGATGCAGGAAGGACAAGAGCAATTACGGTAGTTTTCATCTAAACATACATACAGACACAGATAAACACATACACAATTATAGGTACACTTATGTGCACCATGAATAAAATACATACACACACACACACACACACACACACACATACACACTCTGTACCCAGTGCCCAATTCAATTCAGGCTTGGGACACAGTAAATATTTGTTGAATGAATGAATGAAATAATGCCTTATCAGATTTGCACAAATTATTAGTTGATTGTGTAACTCATTTGCAGGTCACCAGAAAATGAAATCAAAACAAAACAAATCTACTTTCTAGTTAAGACGCATTCTTAAAGAATTCTTTTTCAAAATTATTCTAGGAAAACATTTATCCTCCCCAAATTCTTGGAGTCAAATAAGACTACACTTCTTGAATTCCACTTTCCTACTCTATACCTGTATACCTCCAGTTGCAATGGTCAGAGATAAGTATCCTTTTCTGCTTTATAGATTAGGAAACTGAGGCATAGTCAAGTCTTGTAGTTGAGACTTGAATTTAAGCTAGCAAAACTAAATTCAGAAAAAGGCAGGAAATGTCCTGTAATTCTGATTTTTCTTATCAGTAACATACCCCTCAGACTCACTGATATTGTAAAAAATTCACAGCCAAGACTATATATATATATATATATATATTTTTTTTTTTTTTTTTGCGGTACGCGGGCCTCTCACTGTTGTGGCCTCTCCCGCTGCGGAGCACAGGCTCCGGACGCGCAGGCCCAGCGGCCATGGCTCACGGGCCCAGCCGCTCCGCGGCATGTGGGATCTTCCCGGACCGGGGCACGAACCCGTGTCCCCTGCATCGGCAGGCGGACTCTCAACCACTGCGCCACCAGGGAAGCCCGATTTAATACATTCTTAATCAAAATCTCAGCAGCCTGTATTGGCAGAAATTGAGAACCTGATTTAAAATGTATATGAAAATGCAAATGACCTAGAATGACTGAAGCAATTTTAAAAATGAAGAACAAAGTTGGAGGTCCCATACTACCAAATTTCAAGACCTAATAAAGCTACAGTAATCAAGACAGTGTGGTATTAGTGAAAAGGTGGACATATAGATCAATGAAACAGAAAAGTTCAGAAATAGGCCCATTTATTTATGATCTGTTGACTTTTTTTGAACAAAAATAGCAATTCAATGAGAAAAAATTTATTTTCAATGAATGGTGATGGAGAGATTGTAGATTTGTAAGAAAAAAAAATGAACCTTGATTCTTACCTCACACCATATGTAAAATGGATTACAAACCTAAATTCTAGAAGAAAATATAGGAAAAGAAATCTTTATGTCATTGAGGTAGGCAGAGTTCTTAGATAGACATGAGAATCATGAACTATTAAGAAAAAATAATAAATCAGGCTATCAAAATTAAAAGCTTTTGCTCTTCAGAAGACACCCTGAGGAAAATGTAAAGGCAAGCCATAGAATGGGGGAAAATTTTTTGCATATTTGTTAGTTATCTATTGTTGCATAACTAATTACTCCAAAACTTAGCATCTTTAAAGGACAAACATTTATTTTCAGTTTCCTGTGGCCGAGAATCTGGGAGGGTGCAGTTAAGCTGTTGGCTGGGGTTACAGTCATCTCCAGACTTGACTGGAGAAAGGTTCACTTCCAAGCCTACTTATATGGCTGTTGGCAGACGATCCACCAAGACTTCTCAGTTCCTAGTCACGTGAGACCCTCCATAGGCTGTTTATCAGTCCTCAGGACACAGAGCTGGCTTTTCCTAGAATGCGTAGCTTGAGAGAGAGGGAGAGAGCACACCAGAACAGCGGCTACAGTCTTATTTATGACCTGCTTTCCAAAGTGATATCTCATAACTCTGTCATATTCTATTTGCTAAAAGTGAGTCCCTAGATGCAGCCCACCCTCAAGGGAAGTTGAACTAAGCTCCATCTCTTGACAGGAGGAGTGTCCAAGAATTTTTGGACTAGCTTTAAAACTACCACAACATGCAGCTTACGCAGAATTTGTGTACAGAATATACAGAGAACACAAACTCTATAGTAAGCAAACAACTCTATAGAATATAAGTAAAAGAATTCAACAGACACCTTAAAAAAGACGATATTATAATGTCTAATAAGCACATGAAAGGATGTTTAACATCACTGGTCATCAGGGAAATGCGAGTGAACACCAGTATACACCAAGGGTAAAATTAAAAAGACTGGACATTTTGACTAAATGTTTGCAAGGGTGTGAAGACACTGGGACATAACATTGCTGGTGGGAATGTGAAATAGTATAACCACTTTGGAAGACTGTCAGTTTCTTAAAAAGTGAAACATGTGCACAACATATGGTCTAGGCATCCCACTGTGGCTACCCAAGAGAAACAAACAGATGACAGCATAAATGTTTGTACACATGTGTTCACAGCAACTTTATTCACAATAGCTATAAGGACTGGAAATAACCCAAATGTCTATCAACATGTAACAGAGAAACAAAATGTGGCACATCCGTACCATGGAGTATAATTCAGCGACACAGAGGAGCGAGCTACACGAAATACACAAAACAACATGGATGAATCTCAAAATCATTATGCTAAGGGAAAGAATCCAGACACAAAGGGGTACACACTGTATGAATCCAATTGCATAAGATTCTAGGAAACGGAAACTAATCACTAGTGACCAGAGCAGATCAGCTTTGCCTTGGGCTGTGGGTCCAGGGAAGAAAAGCCGACAAGGGAGCACAAGGAACCTTTGGGGGCAGGTGGAAATGTTCTGTATCTTGATTGTTGGGATGGATTTGAAAGTGTATACATCTGTCAAAGCTTATCAATTTGTATACCTTAAATGGATGAAGTCTCCTGAAAATGAATTATATCGCAATAAAATTGACTTTAAAAAGATGAGTTTGGGGAGGATGTAAAAATCAATAATTTTGCATCTCTAAAACTGTTAAATATCACTTTGTACGAGTACATTCACCACTTGCATAACTTGTGGCTTGGCAAAGCATTCAATTGTCTGAATTTCAATGTTCTTGTCTGTGAAATGTGTGTATTTGGCAGAGGTGAAGGCAGATGGACAGGGAGGGAAGGTTTGCCCTGTTGGATTAAGTGATCTCTGAGGCTCCGTCCAGTTGTTGCAAAATCCTGTCTCCCTACAATGTGGACAAGAGCCCATGCCTTGGAATTCAACAGACCTGGATTCAATTCTGGCTCTGCTATTTCTAGCAATGTGACCATGGACCAGTTACTAAGTCTCAGTTTCCTCAGAGGTAAAATAAGGATAATGTTACTTACGCTGAAATGAATTGACATATAAAACACCCAAGACACAAAGAAGAAGGCACAGAGAAGGTGTTTGATGAATATTCATTTTCTTCCTTCCCCTTCCAGAAAGGTCTTAACACAATCAAATCTGAAATTATGGGTCCTAAGGAAATTAGGACAATTTTCAAGAGCATTAAGATGTCAGCAGAATCTGTACCTTTTGACTGTGCAAAGTATAATGGCAAACTGAAGAATAAGAATACATCTAAGGAGGAGAGTAAAATAAGAATGAAATCTTTGTTTCAAATCAGTACTTCAAATTCCAAAGAGATACAAGTCACTTCTTCAAAACAGGAAAATGCATTGTAAGTAACATATATATATCACCACACTTATTAACAAGCCTAACTTGAAAAATGGAAGTAGTTGTTGGAAGTGGATAGTTGATGATAAGTACCCTCACCCACAAAGTGTTACAAGAAAACCTAAAGCATATGCCCATTGCTAAGCTCCGAATAAAACAGATGCAGATGAGTGTGTTATACTGTCCACTTTACCTCCATGAACGTTTTCAGTTTCGTTTCGTTTTGTTTTTTTGCCAGATCGGTGAATATTATCCATTACTTTCCTGGTCTAAAGTCAGTATGAGCTATATAATGTTTATATCAGAAAAGCAAGTATTGCATATTGGGTACAGAGTGAGAAATGCAAGAAAAAATACTTTTAAAAATGGAAAGGTAGTAGCTCCTGATTTAAGAGAGGGGGTCAAGAAAATAGTTACAAATACTTACAATACTTAAAATAGTTATAAATACTTACAAACACTTACAAGTATTTGAATTCCTTTAAGTAAGTAAGTATTTGAATTCCTTTAATGGTTTTTATTGCAATTTGTTCAATATTTCACTCAGGAATTTCAAATGTTAATGAGGAATGCTGTTTTTTCGTCTCATCCATCACAGCATGAAGCCAGGAGTTTGTTTTTGGTAGTTGGTGCAATAGCTTATTGTCAGTTATGTTAAGACTCATTTAAGCCAGCTAAACGGGAGTAAATGTTCCTTAAAACAAATGGAGCTTTCAGAAAATAATTGAACTCATGAAGTAGCTACTGAATGCCTACTTTGTGCGACTGTAGTGACGATGTCTCTCTCCCGTTGCGGAGCACAGGCTCCGGACGCGCAGGCTCAGCGGCCATGGCTCACGGGCCCAGCCGCTCCGCAGTATGTGAGATCTTCCCGGACCAGGGCACGAACCCGCGTCCCCTGCATCGGCAGGCGGACTCTCAACCACTGTGCCACCAGGGAAGCCCTCTACCTTTCTTTTTTAGATTGCATGCTCCCTGTTGGGGAGCAGGTTGGGACTTCCTTTGCCAGTGGACACCTGCACCCATGAATGCCCTATACGCAGTGGCGTTCAGTGTGGAGTGGCAGCAAGCTAGAAATCCATTTCCCCTCCATATAGAACATTTGATGTATACCATGTCTCATATCTTCTTTTTTTTTTTTTTTGCTCACACCCACTATTCTTTTCTTTTCTTTTTTTTACATCTTTATTGGAGTATAATTGCTTTACAATGGTGTGTTAGTTTCTGCTTTATAACAAAGTGAATCAGTATACATATACATATGTTCCCATATCTCTTCCCTCTTGCGTCTCCCTCCCTCCCACCCTCCCTATCCCACCCCTCTAGGTGGTCACAAAGCACCGAGCTGATCTCCCTGTGCCATGCTGCTGCTTCCCACTAGCTATCTAGTTTGGTAGTGTATATATGTCCATGCCACTCTCTCGCTTTGTCACAGCTTATCCTTCCCCCTCCCCATATCCTCAAGTCCATTCTCTAGTAGGGCTGGGTCTTTATTCCTGTCTTACCCCTAGGTTCTTCATGACATTTTTTTTTTCTTAAATTCCATATATATGTGTTAGCATACGGTATTTGTCTTTGTCTTTCTGACTTACTTCACTCTGTATGACAGACTCTAGGTCCATCCACCTCATTACAAATAGCTCAGTTTCGTTTCTTTTTATGTCTGAGTAATATTCCATTGTATATATGTGCCACATCTTCTTTATCCATTCATCCGATGATGGACACTTAGGTTGTTTCCATCTCCGGGCTATTGTAAATAGAGCTGCAATGAACATTTTGGCACATGACTCTTTTTGAATTATGGTTTTCTCAGGGTATATGCCCAGTAGTGGGATTGCTGGGTCATATGGTAGTTCTAATTGTAGTTTTTTAAGGAACCTCCATACTGTTCTCCATAGTGGCTGTACCAATTCACATTCCCACCAGCAGTGCAAGAGTGTTCCCCTTTCTCCACACCCTATCCAGCATTTATTGTTTCTAGATTTTTTGATGATGGCCATTCTGACTGGTGTGAGATGATATCTCATTGTAGTTTTGATTTGCATTTCTCTAATGATTAATGATGTTGAGCATTCTTTCATGTGTTTGTTGGCAGTCTGTATATCTTCTTTGGAGAAATGTCTAGCTATACATATACATATATCCCCATATCTCCTCCCTCTTTCATCTCCCTCCCACCCTCCCTACCCCACCCCTCTAGGTGGTCACAAAGCACAGAGCTGATCTCCCTGTGCTATGCAGCTGCTACCCACTAGCTATCTATTTTACATTTGGTAATGTATATATGTCAGTGCCACTCTCACTTCGTCCCAGCTTACCCTTCCCCGTCCCCGTATCCTCAAGTCCATTCTCTAGTAGGTCTGCATCTTTATTCCTGTCCTGTCCCTAGGTTCTTCAGAACCATTTTCTTTTTTTTTAGATTCCATATATATGAGTTAGCATACAGTATTTGTTTTTCTCTTTCTGACTTCACTCTGTATGACAGTCTCTAGTCCATCCACCTCACTGCAAATAACTCTATTTCGTTTCTTTTCATGGCTGAGTAATATTCCATTGCATACATGTGCCGCATTACCTCTTCTTTCCATGTTAGACAGGTGAGAGGTGTTGGAAATGAATGCAGGTGGAGTTTAGGACCCTGACTCTGGTGCTCAAACAGGTAATGAATGCTTGTCATCCATGGCTTCAGCTGCTTAGAATGTTCTCTGCTGGGAAGCACAACCACAGTGGTGAGTGCCAACAAACCAGAGCCCCTTGTAAGTTTCAGGGAGCTGCTTCTCTGACTTTAGAAGAAAAAAGAAAATTCATATTCAACTAGACCACCATTTCCTCTCCAGTTTTTCCAGTAGAGTGAATGAAAGTGATATCCAGGCCCAATCATCTGAAGCACTGAGAAGGAATTCAGCAGCTCAGCTCTGCAAAGATGTAAATTTCCTCCCCTGAGGTTGAAAGTACAGCCACCAGGCTGTAAAATTTGAGCTCTGTGATGTTTGCCTCGGCCTCTGAGAAACATGCAATGGAACTTGTGTAAATAGAAAGCTGAATAGTTTGTTTTGTCCGGGATGACTTAGGCGTAGGGCTGCTTAGAAATGAGAAAGGTGGACCAGATGACCTCTCAGATTCTCCCAGGAGTCTTGTATTTATGAGTCCTTGGCAGACTTCCAGGTTCTCCCCAATTGTCTCCAAACTGTCTGCCCAAATTCATGAACCTGATTCCTTCATGTAAAAGTTCTATTTCTGTCAATTTGATATTTTAATAATAGCCTGTTCATCTACCCCTTTTGCCTCCATACAACTTATTTATTTATTCAACAAATGTTTACTGAGTCCTTACTCTGTGCCAGACACTGTTCTAGGTGCTGGGAATCCAGTAGGAAACCAAACAGACAAAACTCCCTGCTTTGTGGAATTTACATTCTAGTGGAAGAAAAAATGAACAAGATTAATAGTTAAAATATAAGGTAGATTATATAGTGATAAGTACCAAAGGGAAAATCTAAAGAGGAAAAAGGTAATATGTAACTTTAGTGGGTAGCCAGGGTTGAAAGTCTATATAAGGTAGCCAGGGGAGGCCCCACTGAGGGTGGGTTTTGAGTAAAGACCTGAAGAAGTAAGGGATGAACCATTCACACATCGAAGGGGAAGCATTCCAGGCGGAGGGAACAGCACATTGCAAAGTCTCTGAGTACATAAGTTGGTCTGTGTGCCTTTCCCCCCACATATTCTTTTCCTGTCATGCTCCTCTCCCTTCCAAATTGTACTTCCTTCAAGACCTCACTTTCTGTCTCTTTACTTCTTCCACCGAGCCTTCCCCATTCAATACTTGGTCTCTTCCAAATCCAGCTTCTTGAGGCATTGTTTTGGGTATTTACCAATTCTGTAGCGCTTAGGATAGGCTGTCTTCTTAATTTAATCATGTGTTTGCAAGTATGTATATATATGTCTAACCAAACAAAGAGCAAGCCCAGGAAGGACCGGGGCCGTGCATCCTGAAAAGGACCCCAGAGGGCAGGGGTTCAACGTGTTACTTGATACCACTGGTGCTTACAAAAATGTAAGGATATAAGGTTTCACCTTACATTTTAATTTATGGCTTGCTCCATTTTAATAATTAGCCTCTTTTAGAGTTTCCAGCAATGTAGACGAAGGTCCTAGATCATTCCCTTGGGAATGATTTTCTCCATGATCGTCTGGCAAACTTTAAATAGTAATTGGAAGCAAAAATCTGGAGAATTTCACTCCAGAAACAGTTTTGAGCTGGCTGTTACTTTCCTGTTTTTTTTTTCAAATTAATTTTTATCAGAGTATAGCTGATTTGCAATGTGTGTTAGCTTCTGCTGTACACCCAAGTGACTCAGTTATACATATACATATATCCACTCTTTTCTAGATTCTTTTCCCATATAGGCCATTACAGAGTATTGAGTAGAGTTCCCTGTGCTATACAGGAGGTCCTTATTAGTTATCTATTTTATATAGAGTAGCGTGTATATGTCAATCCCGATCTCCCAATTTATCTCTCCTCCCTCCCCCTTGGTAACCATAAGTTTGTTTTCTACATCTGTGACTCTATTTCTGTTTTGTAAATCAGTTCATTTGTACCAGTTTTTTGGATTCTACATATAAGCAATATCATATATTACCTGTCTTTCTCTATCTGACTTTACTTCACTCAGTATGACAATCTCTAGTTCCACCTATGTTGCTGCAGATGGCATTATTTCATTCTTTCTTATGGCTGAGTAATATTCCATTGTATATATGTACCACATCTTTATCCAATCATCTGTCGATGGACATTTAGGTTGCTTCCATATCCTGGCTTTTGTAAATAGTGCTGCAATGAACATTGGGGTGCATGTGTCCTTTTGAATTATGGTTTTCTCTAGATATATGCCCAGGAATGGGATTGCTGGATCGTATGTAGTTCTATTTTTAGATTTTAAAGGAATCTCCATTCTTGTGGTTGTACAAATTTACATTCCCACCAACAGTGTAGGAAGGTTCCCTTTTCTCCACACCCTCTCCAGAATTTATTGTTTGTAGATTTTTTGATGATGGCCATTCTGACCTGTGTGAGGTGGTACCTCATTGTAGTTTAGATTTGCATTTCTCTAATAATTAGTGATGTTGAGTATCTTTTCATGTGCCTCTTGGCCATCTGTATGTCTTCTTTGGAGAAATGTCTATTTAGGTCTTCTGCCCATTTTTTGATTGGGTTGTTTGTTTTTTGATATTGAGCTGCATGAGCTGTTTGTATATTTTGGAGATTAATCCCTTGTCGGTCGCTTCATTTACAAATATTTTCTTCCGTTCTGTGGGAGAAACTTTCACTCCAGAAACAATTTTGAGATAGCTGTTACTTTTCAAAGACTGCAGACACTTTTTAATAAGGAAGATTTTTATTAAAGGAGTATGCCATTAAGGTTTGTTTTTTCAGTTTGTCATTTTACTCTTTCCTGATAATGTGTGTGTACATATATGTATAGATTTGTATATATTTTATATGTGTGGATATATTGTATATGTTATATCACATATATTATGACAATTTATTTTGCAATGTATATTAGTGGCATATTTGTATATTAGGCAAACAGACTGAACTCAAGTAACCATAAGGCAAGCACTATTGGACATACCATTAAACTAATCAAACCACCGTAATGAAACTTTAGATACATCATTGGCACTTTCAGGTTATTCTTAACAAAAGGAAAATTTAGGCATAAGAGAAAGTCTTCTTTTAGTTTGTTACGACTCAGATGTTTGGTGGTTGAAATCTTAAGTCTGGGCTTTTTATGTATTCAGATCGGTTTCCCATCTTTCACTCCAGCCATTGCCTCTACTTCTTCTGCCATGTGGCTTTTGTGAGTGGTCATCCTCAAGGTGGGTCCTCTCATCCATGCAACTGTGAGCTAAATCTCCACCAGGAGAACCCCTTTCGAGAGACCTTTTTTCAATGAGGAAAGAATCCTACTGGGAGTTTCAGAAACTTGTATTGTACAGAGTACCAAGAAATTTTTGGATAGGTGGAGGCATTTTCCACTAAGTGATTCCTAAGACTGGATGCCCAGTTGAAGACGTCTCAATAATGCCATGCCAGGAAATGATGCATATTCAGTTCAGCCCTGTGCTTTGGATTGCTGCATTGTTTATACACTGGATTCTTAGAGTCTTGTCTCACACCAACTATGATGACTTCATTGTTATTCCGTCCCCTCTCTAGTTACTCTTGAATTTTATCCCTTGCCTTCCCTAAAGTAAAGGGCTCACCTGTCTCCTAGGCACTCCATCCATTCATTTAATCAATATTGATTTGCATCTATGATGTGCATTGGGACTGCTACAAAATGAGGAAGTGGTAGTTTCAGCTCCCAAAAGTTCATAAGCTACCGGAGTTACAGGCTGGCAATTCCAACACAATATACTAACCACCATAACGGGGATTTGGCCAATGGAAGCAGAAACAAAAATGATGCCTTAAGCTTGAACAGGGGCAAACCCAGGGAAGACTTCCTAAAGGAAGCAGTGGTTTAGCCAAAACTAAAAGTTTGTAGGAATTTCCTGAGTGGAGGGCTGGATGGTAGGAAATTCCAGCCAAGAAAGTATAGGCTGGCCTAATCAAGGAGTGGTACACTGGACGGTGTGGCTCAGTGCCCTGGGAAGAATGGTAGAAGATAAAGCAGGATGAGTAAGCAGAAACTTCTTTGTGAATAGCATCCTATGCTTAGATTTTTTTCTTATGGGAGGAGAAAATGGGAGGATTTGGAGGATGGTGACAAAAGTACATTTGCATATGAAAGATAATTATTCTAGGATGGATTTCCAGGAAAGGGTGAGACTAGAGATCAGGAGACCGGTTAGTAGATGATTGCTGCAAGTAAACGGTAGAGCCAAATACAAATCCAGTGACCTGGCTCCAGACTGAGTACTCTTAAGCACGACCTAGGCTGCCTCTCTTGCACAGAGTTCAGGAGTGGAGGCTCAGAAGGCCATCTGCTTGGGTTCAAAACACTACTCTGACCCTTAGGTGGAGTGGGATTTTTGGCAGATCAATTTGTGTGTGGGGGGGAAGATTAAGTGGATAAATATTTATAAAGTCCCAGTAACAGTGTCCAGTATATAGTAAGCGTTATGTAAATGTTGGCAATGATGACGATGATGGTGATGGTTATTGTGATGATGATGGCAAATGTGTCTCTCAGCAGCTCCCATGGGAGGCAGCTCAGCTGGTGTTGACACTTTGCATCATCAATTTCCAGTACATAATGGATTTCTGGAAATTGTTGGAACTGATCAGTTGCTCTGGATAGGAAAGTGGAGTCATTTGTCAAGTTCTCCTGAGTATGACCTTGACAGTGTATTGGCAGTGAGGTTTCCAGTGAGTTTCTGGAACACTAGGTACACCATATCCAGAAGCAAGTTGAACTTTTCCAAAAGGCAATGCATATAGATGGTTACCCGATTACCTCCTGTTGTAGGGTTCTCAAACGCTGGGGAGCATCAGAATTGCCTGGAGGATTTGCTAAAACAGATTGCTGGTTCTCACTTCCAGAGTCTGTCATCAGTAGATCTGGGGTGGGGTCCAAGAAACTGCTTATCTAACAAGTTCCAGGGTATGCTCATGCTGTGGTCTGGGGTCCAGATGTGGAGGACCGCTGCGCCGGTGTGTGCTCTGCAGATGCTCACTGAAGGAGACGCAGCCTTCCCAGCTTCCTGCTGCACCCCAGACCCTCCCGCTGAACAGCTCTCCACTCCCTCGCTGTGTACGTGCTCCGGCTCTGACCCTCCCGGGGGCTGTGTGCTGCCTGGATCTTTTCTTCATCTGTATAGTCAAGAGATTGGCCCAAATCCCCAGGCCTGCAGAATCGGAATTTAGAATTTCTATGGCCAGGGCCCAGGTACTTGCATTTGACCAAGTGCCCAGGGGATTCTGATCCTTATTAAGAGTCTGAGAGTTACAGGACTAGATATTCCCAAAACCCTTCCAGTTCCAGCACTGCAGGATTCCAGACTCCCTCCATGGGAAGCTCCCATGCTGCCTCTGAGGCCAGGTTCTGCCTTTAAAAAAACTGAGATATAATTGACAGAAAAGATTATGTTAGTTTCAGGTGTAAAACATAACGATTGCTATTTGCACAATCATCACAAGTCTGGTTAACACATGTCACCACACATAGTTACAAATCTTTTTTTGTGATGAGAACTTTTAAGGTCTATTCTCTAGCAACTTTCAGATATGCAATACATACATATATATATATATATATATATATATATATAGAGAGAGAGAGAGAGAGAGAGAGAGAGAGTCACCATGTTGTACATTCCATCCCCATGACTATGTTTTCTTTTATTTAAACTGAAGTATAGTTGATGTACAATATGAAATAAGTTACAGGTGTACAATATAGTGCTTCACAATTTTTAAAGGTTATACTTCATTTATACTTATACAACATTGGCTCTATTCCCTGTGTTATACAAAATATCCTTGTAGCTTATTTCATACATAGTAGTGTGTATAACTATTTTATCAGTGGAAGTCTCTACCTTTTGACCCTCTTATCCAGGAGCTGCCTTCTGATGGTGCGAGATGGAGCTACCCCTTCTGACCCTGCTTATACTTGGGGCCCAGGCGCCTCCCACCCAGGAGACAGAAATCAATCAGCTGAATCTGCTGGAATCTCAACTTTACGCACCCCTCTTGATAACACACGCATTCACCCCGTGCTCTGATGCCACTCCTGCACGTCTCCCATTTCTCTGGCCCTCGCAGTATGTTTGCCTGATCTGCCCCAGCTGCCCCTGCCTTACGTACTCTTTTCTAAGAGGCAGTCCAGGCCTGCCCACCTCCACGCCCCAAGTGCGCTAGCAAACCTTCTTTGCCTGGTGATTCCCGCTTAGCTGGCAGTTCGGGGCAGGACCAGTACAGATGAAAATGGCTGAGAAACCGGTGAGCCAGCTGTTGAGTGAGCATTTACTGTGCCCGTGTGACATCCGGTTCTGTTCCAGGCACTGGGGACACATCACTAAAAAGACACAGACCCCACCTTCAAGATCTTACATTCTAGTGGGCCAAAGACAGAAAATAAATGAGTAAACAACAAATAAAAATGAGGATTTTGGATGAGGCTGACCAGGAAGGAATCTGTGAGTCCCTGGCCTACAAATGGCTTCTCACTGTTGCACTCCACAGTCCTGTGAAAGTGGACGCATTATCCTCGTCTTATAGAGACGGGACCTGAACTGAAGCTTGGAGATAAGTAACTTACTGTGGGAATACACAAATACTGGCAATACATACAGTTCCCACAAAACGGGGAACTCTAAGTATGTTGTTAAGTGAATACAGTATCACTGAAGAGTATTCACAAAAGGATTTTATAGATAGGTTTTGATCATATATTATGGATATATATGTGTGTGAGCATATATGCATACATATATATATATGGAATGGTTATATACATGTGTCTATATGCACACACAGGAAGAAGATCTGAATGAACATACACCAAAATTTCCATTGGGAATATCTCTGGAGAGGAGAGTGGAATTGCTGGGAGTGAAGGAGGATCAACCCTTTTTCTTACCTTGTTCTGTATTGTTTGAGTTGCCTAAAATGAGCATGTATTCATGCAGTCCTTTCTTTTTTAAATTTTATTTATTTATTTATTTTTGGCTGCGTTGGGTCTTCGTTGCTGTGTGTGGGCTTTCTCTGCTTGCGGTGAGCAGGGCCTACTTTTCGTTGTGGTGCGCAGGCTTTTCATTGCGGTGGCTTCTCTTGTGGAGCACGGTCTCTAGGCATGCGGGATTCAGTAGTTGTGGCTCGCGGGCTCTAGAGCGCAGGCTCAGTAGTTGTGGTGCACGGGCTTAGTTGCTCCGTGTCTTGTGGGATCTTCCTGGACCAGGGCTTGAACCCATGTCCCCTGCATTGGCAGGCAGATTCTTAACCACTGTGCTACCAGGGAAGTTCTTGCATTCCTTAGTTTAAAAAAATAAATAAAATATTTAAGAAACCTTCTTCTTGTCAACATCCATATGCAGTCAGTGTTGCTGGAAAGAGATCTGAATGTGGATCTAGTGCCCTTTTAACCCCACCACATGTCACCCCCAGGCAGACGTGGAGGCAATGGGATGCTCACTCTTGGGCAGAAGAATTGTGGGTGGGACACCCCGGTGGGAGAGGCTAGGACATCAGAAGCCAACCTGCATGATTCTGCAACTCATTGGAATCACTTGCTGCTGAATTGCCTACAGCTCTCTGTTTTGGAAAAAAACAGGCAACTCTGACATTTTTCATTTGTGAGTTTGATTTTTCATCCCATAATTAACTAAAGGATCACAGACCAAAGTCTGTCAACATCCCTAGTGAATCTGGGCAATGAATGCGAAACAAACTACGGCACCTCAGTGATTCTGATAACTGCAGCCAGCCAGGGTATGGAGGGTTGGTGTGTCATTCTCTAATTTGAATTTTCAGGATCTGTTTCCTGCCACTTGGCCCGCTTGCTGGCTGTTCTTATCTGTAATGCTGGGCTACAGGATGGATCCCTGGAACGAAAGCCTGGTGAAAATGACTGGGCAATTCTTAGGATGAGACAGAAGGATACATTTATAATACTTCAGGTTGCTGAGCAGCTTCTGTACCATTAAAGACAGTTTTTGCAGTGGGGCAGGTAGGATTTCAGTGACACACTACATAACCACCTTCTGAGGGAGGGCGGGTACATTTCAGTGGCAGAAAAAGACAGTCACTCTGTTCTACCATGATTAACTGCTATTAATGATTTAAATGTTGCCTGATCATATTACATCATGTATTTCTGCTTACATCCAGTGACCTACATAAGGAAAGCCTTAAGTACTAGGCTTTTGGTCAAAATAATCGTTTCTTAAAAAAAAGCATACATGCTCAAATTCCAACTAAATTCTTTCACTGAGATCTATTAGAATATTTCTTTTTGAGGCTTTCAAGTATTTTAGAATAATAGACATAAACATTAATCTTAGCAGCATGTTGGTAATGGTGGCAGGCTAAGCATTTTGTCTCTATTCAGTTCAGTTCTTGAGTTCCTACTGGAGCAGAGCACAGTACTAGGCGCTAGGGAGGAAAAAGAATGCTCTTGCCTTTTCACTGTTTAATGGAGGATTAAACAATTACACGTGTATACTGCAAACTGAATATTTAATGTATCAGAAGCAGTACAAAATGCGACAGACAGAGCAGACAGAGGGAGCGTTTTTGTGTGGTTGTGGGGTGTGGAGGGGTGTTAAGGGGGAGGATGGTGATTCGATAGGTGTGGCTGAGGGAAGGGACATCTGTTCTGGAGTCGGGGAAGCCGATGTTTTGGGTCTGTGTGAAGTCACTGCAGAACAACTCCCATGAGGCTGGTCTCGAAACATTTCTTCTCATTTCCACCCAGAGGCTATCTCCTGACTCCCACAGACATCCTGTCTTAGAGGTAATGGTCATATCTCAGAGCTCACTGTGTGTGAAATGACGGAGAGGCAGCCACCAGGGCTGAGCTTCAAGATGGGTTCATTTCCTTCATTCTCTTCGTTCTCTGGGGAAGGACTGGATGTGTCAGTTGGTAGCTTACAGAAGCCCACTTTGGCTCTTTCAACCTACCAATGCTGCACATCTGCTGGGGTTAAAGTAAGCCGAGAAAAGCTGGACTTCTGGCATCTCTTGAAATGAGAGTCGGGCAGGGGATGGGTGTTGCTGTGCCTGGGAAAGTTCGTACTGTGAACCGGAGAGGCATTGGTCACACAGTGCGAGGGTAACGTATTAGTGATAGGAAGTGGGGTGCAGGGTGGTCAGGGCTGAAGCCAAAATGTCTTTGGTCTTTGTTCTCTAGAAGTGGGGTGGTCTGTGGGGAGCAGACTTAAGTGACAAACATCTTTGCTAGGCAAATTAGGCTTGGGGGAAGTCTTGCCTCCCTGGTACGTGAGTGGGGACGCTTCAGAAGTAACTCAGGACATCCTGTTTCCCATAAAAGCGGTCCCCAGGATTTCTTCTGTTCATTTCCCTGAATGGCGTGAGGCAGGTTACACGAGAAATAGTTCATCAGATGTCAATCTCCTAAAACCTTGCTCTTTTAATCCATATCACCAAGAAGGCACTGAGCGGCACATTTCTGCCTTTGAAGCAAGTCTCAGTGGTGCTCAGAGGCCGAAAAGCACCTGATTGCCGGACACCGTGTCAAGAAAGATGGTTAAACTTTTACTGAGTTGAGATGGGAGCAAGAGATAAGTGAGTATTCTTCCCACTCCCTGCTTTATTTTATTATTATTATTTCTAACTGGAATATAGATGACTTACAATTTTATATTAGTTTTAGGTGTACAAATGGTGATTTGATATTTTTATAGATTATACTCCATTTAAAGTTATTGTAAGTATTGACTACATCTCCTGTGCTGTGCAATATATCCTTGTAACCTATTTGATACATAGTAGTTGGTACATCTTAATCCCTTTTCTCTATCTTGCCCCTCCCCCACCCCTCTCCCTACTGGTAACCCCTAGTTTGTTCTCTATATTTGTGAGTCTGTTTTATTATATTCATTCATTTGTTTTATTTTTTAGATTCCACATATAAGTGAAAACAAACAGTATTTGTCTTTATCTCTCCAACTTATTTCACTAAGCATAATACCCTCCAGGTCCATCCATGTTATTGCAAATGGTAAAATTTCATTCTTTTTATGGCTGAGTAATAATATTCCATTGCATATATAAACCACATCTTCTTTAGCCATTCATCTGTTTATGGACACTTAGTTGCTTACATACCTTGGCTATTGTAAATAATGCTTCTATGAACATTGGGATGCATGTATCTTTTCTAATTAGTGTTTCATTTTCTTTGGATAAATATCCAGGAGTGGAATTGCTGGATCATATGATACCTGTATTTAAAATATTTTCGAGGAACCTCCATAATGTTCTCCATAATGGCTGCACCAATTTACATTCCCACCAACAGCGCACGAGGGTTCCCTTTTCTCTACATCCTCGTCAACACTTGTTATTTGTTGTCTTTCTGATGACAGCCATTCTGACAGGTGTGAGGCGATCTCTCATTGTGGTTTTGATTTGCATTTCCCTGATGATTAGTGATGCTGAGCATCTTTTTATGTGTGTGCTGGCCATCTGTATGTCTTCTTTAGAAGAATGCCTCTCCAAGTCTTCAGCCTATTTTTTAATCAGGTTGTTTGTTTTTTTGGTATTGAGTTGTATGAGATCTTTATATATTTTGGATAGTAATCCCTTATGAGCCATATTATATGCAAATATCTTTTCCCATTCAGTAGGTTGTCTTTTAGTTTTGTTGACAGTTTCCTTCACCGTACAAAAGCTTTTAAGCTTGATTAGGTCTCATTTGTTTATTTTTGCTTTTGTTTCCCTTGCCTGAGGAGACAGATCCAAAACAAATATTGCTAAGACCAATGTCAAAGAATGTATTGTCTATGTTTTCTCCTAGGAGTTTTATGGTTTTCCATCTTACATTTAAGTCTTTAATCCATTCGGAATTTGTTTTTGTATATTGTGTGAGAAAATGTTCTAGTTTCATTCTCTTACATGTAGCTGTCCAGTTTTCCCAACACCATTTTTTGAAGAGACTGTCTTTTCCCCACTGTATATTCTTGTGTCCTTTGTCATAATTTAACTGTCACAATTTGCAGATGACATGATACTATATACAGAAAACCCTAAAGTCTCCACCCATAAACTATTAAAACTAATAAATCAATTCAGTGAAGTTGCAGGATCCAAGATTAATGTACAGAAATATGTAGCTTTTCTATATACTAACAATAAACTATCAGAAAGAAGAAGCAAAAAAAAAATTCCATTTACAACAGCACCAAAAGGAACAAAATACCTAGGAATAAATTTAACCAAGGAGGTGAAATATCTATACCCTAAAAACTGTAAGACATTGATGAAGGGAATTGAAGATGATACAAATAAATGGAAAAATATCCTGTGTTCATGGATTGGAAGAATTAATATTTTTAAAATGTCCCTATCACCCAAAGCAATTTACAGATTTGATGCAATTTCTATCATAATACCCATGACATTTTTCACAGAACTAGAACAAATTATCCTAAAATTTGTATGGAACCACAAAAGACCCTGAATAGCCAAAGCTATCTTTAGAAAAAAGAACAAAGCCAGAGGAATCTTGCTCCCTGACTTCAAACTATACTACAAAGCTAAAGTCATCAAAACAGTATGGTACTGACACAAAAACAGACACGTAGATCAATGGAACAGAATAGGTAGTCCACAAATAAACCCACACACATATGGCTGATAAGTATGTATTCTTATCTTTGTTGGCCTCTTTGTTTTTAAAACAAACAAGTATAAAACATGTATTATAATTTGTCTAATCTTGGTTATTAGAAGACAATTTTGGGTGTCTTCCATGGAGGGAAGGAACTAAGAAACAAGGGAAGGTACCAGAGACCTGTGTCTTCCCAATAGTGTCTCCTACACTTCATCTTAAACTTTAAACCTTCATCTTAAACCTAAAAGTATTCTCTAAGCTTTATTTCATTTTCTGTGCAAATATTGCTGACACTTCTTTTTATTATTTTTATTGATTTATTTTACTAATATTGATGGTAACTTTAGAAATCATTTTGTATCACTCTAAGATGCTGGGTTTTTAAAATAAATTTAAAAATTTTTGTGTAAAAAATAGGCTTTTATTTCAAAAGATAGGTAATTTTATGCAAATATTCTTGATGAAAATGGACAACTCTCTCTGATATTTTTCAGTTTTGTGATTTTGATTTCCACTCCACAGTTAACTGATTGAAAGAATCACAAACCAAAGTTCATCAAGATCAGTAGTTAATCTGGATAATGAATGCAATACTAACAATTTTGACAATTGAGTGATTCTGTTAAGTGTGTAACTCTGAAAAGCTCTTGAGTCAGTGGGAAGGAGAAAGTCAAGTTGGAGAGTTTGGTGAGGTGAAAATGTTAAATTATTTTCTATCACTAATGTTGTTTTTCTTACGCTATCTAGGACTTACCCTTGTATCATTCTTTCTTTGTATCTTCAAAATCATATTATTTGCATTCTGTAGTTTGTCCAGGGAAAATAATTTAATCTCTCTTCTTTTAAGCTAAATCGGAATGCTATCAGTTACCTTATTTACCTGAATTTAACAGGCATGTGAAGTTTAACTCCATGGGCTGCATGCACAACCTTCTGACATTTATTAATTTACTGAATGGTGAGTGGAGAAACAGCACTGCTGCTGTCCCCATGATTTTAGGGATTATCTCTGGTTGAGAATTGGCTTGGGCCCTAATGATTTTTTAGGTGGTTGTGTTTGTCTAGATGGGACCCGGCAGAGATAGCATCATTCCATTCCCATCACGCCTGATTTAACTTGGCTTTGGATGATGGATTTGAACCTTTCACAGTAGATTACATCTATTTAACCATTATTTCAAGATCTTATCTTTTTGTTTGAACAGCTTAGCTCCAGAGATAACATTTTATAGACCCATACTCCTTCTAAACAAATGTCACTCTCATCTGGACCTATTCTGATGTCTCTCCCATGGACAATGGATTTTACTGAGTCATCCTTGGTCTGACCTTTACTGATTCCTCACTGAGTTATTCGCGATAGAGCTGGGGCCACGAGTGAAATCTCTGATTTTTGGCCACTGATTTTCTCTGTGCAGACCAGAATAGAGCAGACAGGGATAAAGCCATTAAAGAAATTTTTCACCACCATGCTGGGGAGCACAGGCTTATACTGCATTAATGTACAAGGCAGGGGGTTTGTGTTGGAATTGACTTTGATCCTTATTACATGGTTACGATAAAATCTATTTGGGTAGTATAAAATTGCTAAAGTAATGTCCGTGGAAGTAAATAGCTGGTTGATAAAAGAGTTTTGGCTGGTACTTTCATTCAAGCCTCTGAACAAAATCCAGTGATAAGGGCTGGGTTAGGCCATGACACTTGGCTTCCTGGTGACGGGGTGCCAGCTTTTTGTTGTTGAGATAGTGTCCATTCCCCACTTCTTATTTGGCAGCAGAGAACAGCTCCCATGGGCCAATAAAGCCAGAGCAATTTGGAAAGTCAAAATTTAAAGCTAGAGCAGCCAATTTAGACAATTTAAGCAAAGGATTATTTTCTTTGAGTAAAGGCTGTCCAAGGAGACTCAAATTCTGTGCCTGGCTCTGCTATTTTGTTTTGGCTGGCTGACTTAGAGGTTCTGTTTTTCCCCCTTCTCCAAAGTAAAAATATTGACACATATGAATTCAATGATATGATCAGGGGCGAGGGATAGATGTGATGATAGCCAGCAGATTCTGAGATTCTATAAACATCACACTGCTTTGGGAGACTTGGGCATGATTTGATGTCTCCTAATGGGAAAGTGAAGCACCCTGGGCAGCCAGTGGAACGCTCCAGCCCTGTTCTGTCTGTTGCTCCCCTCCTTCTCTAAGAGCTGAGGCTATGTCACTGCCACCTTCAATGAAGTGTCACAGCTGTGCTTGCCTCCTGGCCAGGAGTGTGTCCTAGCTCTCATCGGGGCTCCTCTGTTCACTGATGCTCCCCAAAGCTGGGACTTATGTGTGTACCCCACCTCTAGGACCCAGAAGATATGCCAGGATGTCCCCAGTTCAGTCCTCAGGAAAACCCTGAGCTTAAAAGAGGGGGTGGCTCTGTGTACCAGCAGACCGTACACTTGATACAGGAATTAAGAAACCTGAGTGCTCTCCCCAAATCTGCTGTGGATTTGGACTCTCCACTTGCAGAGTTACATTGCACAGCTTATGATAAAGCTATCCTTTGATCTTACGACAAGTCTCCTGCCTAACTAATTCAAGAATAATGAGTTCCAGGTACTGAGGTTAGGGGAGGCGGTTGGAAACTCCTTGGCCTGAGCTTCTTATTTCCCCTGAAAAGACTTCCGTTAGTCACTCTCCAGGTGCCTCCGCTCATACTACTGAGATATGGGCTGGTCAGCTGGGTGTGGATCAGCCCTTCGTCAATCTCTCTACTCATTCCAGTCTGCTTTTCCATTTTATTTTATTTTATCTATTTTTATTGGAGTATAGTTGATTTACAATGTTGTGTTAGTTTCAGGTGTACAGCAAAGCAATTCAGTCTTTTATATATATATATATATATATATATATATATATTCTTTTCCAGATCCTTTTCCATTATAGGTTGTTACAAGATATTGAATATAGCTCCTAAACCCTTGTTGATTATCTATTTTATATATAGTTGTGTGTATCTGTTAATCCCAAACTCCTAATTTATCCCTCCTCCCCTTTCCCCTCAGTAACCATGTTTGTTTTCTATGTCTGTGAGTCTGCTTCTGTTTTGTAAAGAAGTTCATTTGTATCATTTTTCTGTAGATTCCACATATAAGCAATATCATATGATATTTGTCTGTCTCTGTCTGACTGACTTAGTATGATAATCTCTAGGTCCATCCATGTTGCTGCAAATCAAGCCCTACATTTCAGAGCGGGCACTTGTGGTTTTCCTGGCACTGGCCGTGACTGTGGCTAACTCTGGAGTTTGGCATCAGGAACACCATTGTTCCTACACAGTGAGCTGCCTCCTCCAGCCTAGTCTTTTTCAGTAATGAGGCTGATATTTTTTATCTACATCTGCCTTACTCTTTGTCTTATCCCTCATTTGGTTTAAAGCTCAGGTGGGGAAAACGGAATAGTTGACCCTCCATATCCACGGATGCAGAACCCACAGGTACAGAGGACCGGCCCTACTACGCCATTTTATATAAGGGACTTGAGCGTGTGTGGATTTTGGTACTTGTTGGGGTCCTGGAACAAATTCCCTGCAGATACCAAGAGAGGACAGTATACTTTACTGGGCCCCTAACACTGTACTTGATAGTCAAAGATGATTAGAATAGTCTCTACTCTCAGGAAGCTCACAGAACAGCGGTGGGGAGATGGGGTAGATGGAAATAGAAGCAAAAAGTCATGAATTAGTGTAAGGGGGGGGGGCAGTGTAGAGTAAAATTCAAGAGCTCCAGTTCTGGATTTGTTTAACCTTGGCTGCGTTCCCACAGGTGCCACTTCCTAGATGAGTGATCCCAGGGAAGTTAATTTACTTCAAAGCCTCAGTTTTTCCATCTGTAAAATGGAGATAGTAATAACCACCTCCCAAGTTTGTTGTACAGTTTCAATGAGATAATATATATATGTAAATTCATTGGCACAGATCTGAACACACAGAAGATATCAGACTTTTGGGCCACTGTTATTATTAGAAGTATTATGCATACCCTGTGGAATCACAGGAGGGGCACCTGACTCTTTGTGTGAGTACTATTATCCCCAAAGAAATAGAAAATAAGTCTGCTCATATCATGAAGTGATGATAAGAAAAGCAACCCCAGACTGTACCTAATACATATCTTTTGAGCATCACTCTGTAGGTTCTACTTTGCTTTTCATTAATAATAGTTTGTACCGGGCTTCCCTGGTGGCGCAGTGGTTGAGAGTCCACCTGCCGATGCAGGGGACGCGGGTTCGTGCCCCTGTCCGGGAAGATCCCACATGCCGCAGAGCGGCTGGGCCCGTGAGCCATGGCCGCTGAGCCTGCGCGTCCGGAGCCTGTGCTCCGCAACGGGAGAGGCCACAACAGTGAGAGGCCCGCGTACCGCAAAAAAAAAAAAAAAAAAATAGTTTGTACCAATTGAGTGGTAGCTGTTGTCTAGACTGGCTTCAGGCAACAGAGGGTAGGGCCATCATTGAGTAAGTAGGTCACTAATCTATATTTGTTTACTAAAGCAACTGTTTTCCCAAGTGCCAGAGAAGAACAGAAGAAAGAGAAAAAGGAGAAGAAAAAGGAAGAGAAAGGAAAGGAAGAGAACGAAGGGAGGGGAAGAGAAAAGAAGAGAAGAAAAAAGTATACAATTCGGTTCCTTCCCATAAATATGGCTGTGTAATAGTTTACACTAATATCACAAGAGTAGTGAAATTAATTTATAGACTTATAGTATAATAATTCAAAATTGACAAAGGAAATCATATCCCAGATTAGGATGGACAGAGTACAGGTGGAAAAGGGGTATGTATAAAAGATGAGGGAAAAAATCCCCATAAAAAATAGAAAGGAACAGAGAACTCTACTACCATTTTTTTTTCTTGTCCACTTCCGCTAAGATATATGGAATCTTGTCCTCACAGTCACATATATACTTTTCCATCCATAGCATCTCTACAAGAGACTCAGTCTTGTGAGGTGATGGTTTTCATATGCACGTCTTGCTCTCATTTCAGTGTGCTGGTACTAGTTTGCAGTGGGAAGAAGGAAGCCCTTTTACAATCCTCTTGGATTAATCCCAAGGTCCAACCGTCTGCTTATGAGGTCGTCCCCACCATCCTCACCCGGCTGCCCTATTCCCACCTCCTCCTTGCTCTGCAATCATGACACACACACTTGCACCTCAGTGTGTGAGGTTCCCTCTGCCTGGAACATTCATCCCCAGACTGCCACACTTCTCACACTGTTATTCCCTTTAGGTCACTGCCCATGTCATACTTATTGGAGAAGCTTTCTTTAACCATTTCATCCAAAATGGGACTCTCATGTCTCCCAGTATACCCTTCCTCTTTCCCTTGTTGTATTAGTCTCCAAAACAGTAATCACCATCTGACATGGTATACATATACATGTTTAATTGTTCATTATTTTCTTCTCTTCTGTGTTAGGTTGGGTTTCCTAAAAGCAGAAGCGGAAGGAAGGATTCAAATACATATTGAGGGAATCTTCAGGAAAAACTTTTAAGGGAGTGGGGAAGCAGCCAGACAAGGATGTGGTTTCAAGGAAAGTCTGGTCTTGGCAAGGAATTTTTTGGTCCATAAAATGCACCTGGAGACAAGGAGCTGGCCCTTTGACTCTATCAGTCAGTTATTGGCTGTAGACCAGGAGAGGGCATTGTGACATTTTGGTTGAGTCAGTGCCCCTCAACTGAGGTTGGTTCTCTTGGGAGTGAAGGCAGCTGGGAGCTGGAAGCCAATACACATAGAAACTGGGAGAGGATGTGCTACCCGGGTTAGGGGGGACAGGCAACTGAATGACATCTTACATGCCTCCACTACAATGTAATTTCCATGAGATCTGGGGTTGACCTTTTTTGTTCCACGCTGTATCTAGCACACAGAATAGAGGAGGGTACATAGTAGGCCTTCAATAAATACTTGTTGAATGAATGAATGAACTTAATTGAACTGGCACAGCGCTAGGTCCCGGGATACAGTAGTGAATGAGACAGTTTCCTGCCCTCATGGAGCTTATGGTCTAACGGGAATTCAGATGCAGGGAATTAAAACTCAGTTGGATAAGAGCCATCACAGGAAAAGCAGAGGGGGTTAAGAGCACACAGTAGGGACACTTACAGTCCAGAGTTTGGAAGGAGCAGGTATTACATTGTGGTATGATCAAGGGATGTCTTTTCCAGGGTAATTATTCACAGTCAATGGAGTACACATTGATAAAGTTGGGAAAATATTGTAATGCCTCTAAGATTGTATCATTACTATGAAGATTCCAGTTCAGCTGTCTTTCACCTTGATTTGTGTCTCAAATAGAGTGATTAAAAGGAGAACAACCTGAGCCAAGACCTCTCATCTGTCTATGTATCTGTTTCCTCACCTGTAAAATGAGAGGGTTGAACTGTGAATTTCCTTTGGGAACTGACCTTCCTCAAGAGCCTCTACACTCTGTCCATTGTATGGAAAGAAACCACAGAATGCCAGACAGTCCTTTCGTGCCTCTAAGTAGCTGGTATGCTTTGGGATTGAAGAATTCCCTTGGATGTTTGGTAATTGGCGTTGTTTTTTTTTTCTCTGAATGCACCAGTGTGGTATTTAGCTTTAATGCTCAGTAAGCCTGTTTCAAAAAAAAGAGAACTTAATTCCCTGAAGAAAACAGCTACCACAGGGATACTTTGGCCACTGCTGGTACTCTGTCAACCCTGTTGATGCATGAATTCACTCACATGGTCTAATCTAGCTGAGGGATTCTATACTGATGAACAGGAAACACCTTCCTCAGTTTTTTTCCAATTTGTTTTTTTGTTGTGTGTAAGGTTCCACATATTTTGGGGCATGGTGTGTGTGTGTGTGTGTGTGTGTGTGTGTGTGTGTGTGTGTGTGTCATGTCCACGGGTGCATGAGCTTGTGTCTAGCTGGGGAAGAGGTAGTAGGAGTTGGCTTGGGTATTGTCTTCAGCTACAACATGGCTTTCAATGTTTGAGTCATGTGCCTTAAGATGCTTTCATAATTTACCTTGGAGAATGGGGAAAAAAATAGGTTTGGGTGAAATAGAAAAAGTCTTTTGAAATTTCACAGTGTGGTTATGTAACAGTGGATTATATAATACCTGAGGGTAAGGGCTGGAGAGGGACATTTTTCAGATATTTCTAGTAATTTGAAGTCATTAAAAAACAACAATGTTCTCGGGCATTATCATGTTTGTTGCTAGCTTTCGGCAGAGCTGTTTTGATGGTTGCAAGCTCTCCCCAGGCTGGGCAGTCAACCCGAGCACAGGAGTGGGTCTCCGGCTCTGAATATCTCACCTCTGCCCCATTCCTGCACTGCTTTTTCGCCCCTCGGTGGGTGCTCTTGATTGGCTGGTCTGTCACCCACCCCTTGGAACAGTTGCTTTGACGCCTGCCATGTCCGATGGGGCCCACCTCACTCATTTATTTTTTGGGGTTTGTGCTTGAATTTCTTCTATATTTAGAGCTTTGATTGAAGGGATATAATATGTCAGAAAACTAGGTAGTTTGATTTACTAAATACTAATTTTTTGCAAGATGATAGTTCCCTGAATGCTAGTTAGTTATTAAATATGCTTTATATAAGTTTATTGAACGTGAGAATATTTGTGAAAATAAAAGGTGGGTGCCTATTGCCACGGTCATGAATTGAATGCTGACCTAAATAATGGTAATTTGGCGGAATGGGAGAAGTCCTGGAGTAAGAAGCGGGAGGGACCGCTTCTTGTTACTGCTTTGATGTGGCAAGTCTGGCAAGTTGCTTGATCTCTTTAGGCCTCAGTTTCTCCATGGGACTAGGTAAACTTAAGGATCCCTTTAACTCTATGAGAAAAATTCAGATCTATGTAGCTGGAAAGCTTGCAAAACCAGCAAGGATGTGTGTTTTCATTCAGGTATCTTAAATTACTCTCCTAGAACTTTGGGTCAAACTTGGACTTGTGAACAATGGAACCAAGCAGGGATGGCTCTGGCTTATCAGACCCCCTAACTTAATTTTGATCAAATGCTGTTTTTTTTATGTAGTAGATTACTACAATAATAATGTGCTTGGGTGTAGGGTGTTGGCTCCAGACAAAAGGATTATTTTTCAGTCTTCCCACTTCTTCTAAGGGAAAGCTGATCTCTTTATCAAAATTGGGTGTGTTCTCTCTTGAGAAAGCCCTCACCATAAAAGCCAATACATATATTGCCTTGGACCTTAAAGGGAAATTCTATACTGGAGACAATCAGAAATGTTCACAGATTTCCTTTTTTCTTAAGCAAAAACAGAGTTTCATCAACAAATTCAGAAAGTTGTCATATTTGCATTGTTTTCCTTTTCAGAGGAGGGGGAGAGTACCCAGTACTGGATAGCGGGAGGAAGACTTCGAGGAAGTGGGTTTTAATTTTTTTCGGCAAGGAAGAACCCACTTTTGAGGCACCGCTGTCATGAAATGTCACTTATATGATGGCCTATATACAGAAACCCTGTCCCTTTGCAGATGGGTATGTGTGTTAAGTGACATCTAGTCACACTTCCTTCACATCTAGTTGCAGACAGAGACACCGTTAAGGCCATTCGCTGTTACTTATACTAAGCAGAATAGCATAAACAGAAAGCTGTCCAGAGTGTCTAGAGTGGGTTAGTTGTTTGGGTTATTCCATTAATCCTAGATCAGAATTACCTTCATAACCTCTTTGCTCTTCCAATGTGCTCATACACCTCAGCTGGAGTGGGTGGCACTCGGCTGATCTACAGGTGGGAAACAATCCCCAATCCTATGGACATTTCCATACAAGGGCTTGAACTAGCCATAGAGACATTTCACACAATTTCAGCTTGCTTTTTTCCAACACGATAAATATGACAAAGAGAATTACATTAATTTAAAATATGGTAGTTTATTTAATGGTATAACGCGAGCCTAACTGCACTTTTAGCCATTCTTTTGGACATGACTAATGCAAGATGAGATGACCTTGGCAAGTCAAGGGTTAATGGAGTACCAGAGAGGGAGCAATTTTCCCCCTCACCTCATAAGGAGGAAAAGCCTCAGTCATGGCTTTTTACTTCCCTCCTTGATTTATTAGATTTTAAGGGAAATTTAACATGGTATGTCCTTTGTATCAAATCACTAAATGATGGTATTTCACTTTGAGGAAATCCTATACACTAAAAAAGGAATTTAGCAATTCGTAGGGTACAATTCACACTGCTAGCAAAAGTTTCATTACTTCACAAAAGGCTCTTTTAGTGAGCCACCCCCAGTGCTTTAAAAAGAACATGCTAAGTGAGGAACTATATAAGCCTGTTTCCTGAGTAATGACTTCAAGTAAATTGACGCAAACAAGGCCAAATGGTCTGCATGCCGGGCAGGACCCAGGAGACATCAGCTAATTTATAATTATAATGCCCCTGTGCACTGGCATCAAACCTTTCACCTCGCTCGGATGCAAAACTGTACTTTAGTGCTCAGAAAGTTGCTGTTGTTGATTTTTTTCTTGACCGTGCCTCTAAACAAGAGGTTCTTCTAGGTAACACCTTTTTATTTACAAGAAAAACATTTGCAAATCTTTTATTTTTTGTTGAACTTTGTTTTGACCAGAAAATAAGGGCCCATGTACGGTGTATTCATGGAGACCAAATTAACTAATAGGGTTTCACTGTGGGTTGAGTGTTCTGGGGGCAGTATTTGGGAACTGAACTTCCAAACAGAAGGCCAGTGTTCAGGGTCCCTAGGGAAATAATGACGGCCTGCTCACTGAACATTCTGTGCTTTGGGCGGGGCAGCCGAGTGTGGCAGG
The DNA here is from genome assembly GCF_964270905.1 of Leucopleurus acutus. Taxonomy (NCBI): domain Eukaryota; kingdom Metazoa; phylum Chordata; class Mammalia; order Artiodactyla; family Delphinidae; genus Leucopleurus; species Leucopleurus acutus. The sequence goes on from NC_139152.1 coordinate 38,492,506, forward strand.
GAGGCCAAGAGCAGACCAAGTGTGGGTACAGGTTAGAGGGATGTTTTGACCCACGCCATTGATAGGTATTTTTTTTAAACAATGATATATCCAAGTTGTCATTTGGAACAACTGATGAAATCATGTAATAAATATATTTGTGGACGATTGGGGTTGGCTGTTAAGGGAAATCCAGAGCTGTCTTTAAAAATGCCTTGCAGACTCTGGACTCCTTCTGGGATGCTGTTTGCAAGCTGCTCACAGCTCAGCTACCACCTAAGTGAACTTCTTTTTATCTCCCAGCTGGTGACTCTGGAGGAATTTTTTTTTTTAAGTTGTTGTGTCAGAACCTTCTATTTTGAACCAATGGGCAAATGAGAACCAAGTAGAAATGTCTCTGGCTCAAGAAAAAGAGAAGATACAGCTAAGAAAACCTTAACCCACTATTTGTTTTAAATATAGGAAGCTTTTATTTTTTACTTTTCTGTTTATACATCTATATCACCTCCCACCTGAAGTGATCAGGGTGGAGTTTGAAGAATCAAGACAACTTTTTAGAACAAGCATTCTATTTTTGTTAATTGCAAGCACAGAGGACAAAACAAAGCGTGGCCTTTGTCCTTGGTCTTCTTCATCCCCTTTTTGCCCATTACTTCCTTTCTACTTCCTCATTTAGTCTGAATTTTGATGCGTCGTATTCAGGTGCACTCCTAATTCTCATTTCCTTTCAGTGGGATTTTCCAGTAAACACACTGACTAGATCGTTCATAGGAAATTACCCAATTGGTGGTGGGCACTTATGTGACTTACATACATCTGTCACCCAGGCATCTGCTTGTTGTGTTTTTTTTTTTAATAAACATGTATTTTATTTATTTATTATTTTTGGCTGCGTTGGGTCTTCGTTGCTGTGCGCAGGATTTCTCTAGTTGCGGTGAGTGGGGGCTACTCTTCGTTGAGGTGCGCGGGCTTCTCATTGCAGTGGCTTCTTTTGTTGCGGAGCACGGGCTCTAGGTGCACGGGCTTCAGTAGCTGTGGTACACGGGCTCAGTAGTTGTGGCTTCCGGGCTCTAGAGTGCAGGCTCAACAGTTGTGGCGCATGGGCTTAGTCGCTCCGTGGCATGCGGGATCTTCCTGGACCAGGGCTCAAACCCATGTCCCCTGCATTGGCAGGCGTATTCTTAACCACTGCCCATCAGGGAAGCCCTAGCCATCTGCTTCTTGTCTCCAGCAACCAGATCTACTTATTGGACAGACCGTCTCTGTCTATTTCTATATTCATCTTAACAAACAAAGGCAAATTTTTACTTATTAGGGGACATGATTTGAATAATTGGTTTGTCATTTTCATTCTTGCAAAAACGGATTTTAAGTGTTAATTAAAATAGAAAACTAGCAAAAACACTTTTTTTTTAAATGACAATAACGTAGGAGAGTTTTAAAGCAGTTCTAGAGAGAACATAAGCATAGCTGTGTAGAGTGTGCCCAGAGGGAGTGAGAGGAAGAAGTCTTTAGAAGAAATGTAGCCCCCAGAGAGACCCTCCTTAAAGAAAGAGCTCACAGGGCTAATAGACCAGAGAGGGAGGAAGGTATGGGGAGAGGGAGAGAGAGAAGACATTCCACCCACCTTCAAGGAGGCAGATACCAACTTGCCCTGGGGGCCAGGGCAGTCTTGTTTGTATAGAATAAGTACAAACATAGTTTACCTAAAAGGTTTTCCAAGGAGAATATTTTAGGTAAAATATTAAAATAGTAAATGTTTTAGTTGGATAGTTTCTAAGCACAATTAAGCACGAAGTGATCACAAACTCATCAATTTATGCCTGCTGTCTGTCATCATTAACACCCCCTTTCACTCTCAGAAATGTCTCAGTGTGTGTAAAAAATCATATGCTAGTCAGGATCAGCCTTTGGAAAGGGGACCTTTATTGAATTAAGTGTTAGACCGCAGAATCCCATCTTCGCTGTTAAGGATTTTGCAATCTAAAATGTAAAATTCTAGAAATAGTATTGAGTGTGAAGGGAGGGTGAATACTTTTCCTCGTGTTAAGGACAAATACAAGGGGTGACCTCAAGTTCTCATTTCTGACTTCCTTTCCTGGTAACTCCTGCCCGGGTATCTCTAAGAGATTTCATCTTCCTTTGTACAAGGGTCAGGAAAGAAACAGGGGACAAGCGTGTATACGACATATGTACATAAATATCTTTTACATGAGAAAGACAAATACAAGTTACATTTTCTTGCTAAACTTATACAGTGAGGCTGCCAGAAGTTTCCATCTCAGAATATTGGCAAAGACACAGAGAGATCTCCGATCATCGGGATTAAAGTCTAGAACCCAGTCGATTAGAAAATTCAGGGGGAGTTGGTTATCTTTCTGTGGCTGTTGCAGTAATGATGAGACACACTTGTAAATATTGATGCTGCCACCTAACCACAGCGCTGAAATAGAGTTCTTTCCTTACAGCCTTGGATTGCTTAGTAATCCTCAGAGGACATCTGCTGTCTCCAAGTCTCCCCCACCGAAGGGAACACGAGGACAACAAATGCAGTTTAACAATCCATCCAGTAGGGAGAAGCCACCAGCACAAATACTGGTCTTAGTCTCCAGTTTAGTTCTTTCCGAGTTTCCTGCTGGTTCGGTGTCCTCTAGTGGTAACTTGTCTCATGAATGAATAAGCAAATTGACTGTGAGATTTGTAGAGATCATGGTCTTTTCATGAGTGTTTTATAATGAATACGAAACCTGAGGGCCTACAAAATCCTAAGTGCCAGGTAGTATGTCCTCTCAGTAACCCTCTGAGAAAGAGACTAATTACACCATTTTACAGGCAAGAAAACTGAGGTTCAGGGAGCCTAAGTGATACATTGTAAGACTCAGAGGCAGGATCTGAAACAGAATTCCTGAGCTTTCATCCTGATGTTTTTGTTTTGTTTGTTTTAATTTTCATTGTATTTTACTTCTTCATGATTCTAACAAGATAGACATTTTCTGGCTACAAATGAGTCACAGAGGCAATGGAGGGAGGAGCCTCCAGAAGACTGGGTTTATCCTGCTGCACTTCAGGTACCCCTGACCTTCCTGACATGTGAGCCCCGGGGGGCCACAGCGTAGAGTGAAAATAGAACTGGCTTTGAACCCAGATACACCTGGGTTTAAATTCTAGCTTCACAACTCCACCATCCACCCGATAAATACTCTATGTTCTACTGTGTTCTAAGCCCCAGAGTACAGTTTTGTACAAGAAGGAAAATATTCCTGGTCAAATTTTTTATTCTAGCTGATCCTCAGTTTTGTCATCTCTAAAGTAGGGGTGACAGTACCCCTAAACATTTGTGGAAGACAATCTTTAAAGTTATTCAACATATTATGGAAAGACGGATCTACGGTAATTGAGGGCAAATGATGACCATGATGACCCAGTGCAAAGAAGGTTTTGCAGGCTGAGGACAATCTGATTGGTCCACCATTTTTAGAACCCCCCTTCAGACTGGCTGTCTGAGGATATAAGGACGTGCATCTTCACATATTTCAAGTAGCCAAACCCTGAATTCTTTTTGTGATATTTAAAGGAATGAGTTGTCTCTTACCCCACTTTGTATAGACTGAATAGTCTGTGTCCCCTCAAAACTCGTATGTTGAAATACAAAAAAAACATGTTATAGTGTTAGGAAGGGGAGCCTTTGGGAGATAAATGCCCTTGTAAAAGGGACCCCAGGGAACTCCTTTGCCCCTTTCACAGTGGGACACAGTGAGAAGGTGGCCGTCCGTGAACCAGGAAGTGGGCCCTCACAAGACACCAAATCTGCTAGCGTCTTGAGCCAGCCTCCGGAACTGTGAGAAATAAACTTCTGTAGTTTATAAGCCACCCAGTCTATGTTATTTTTGTTACAGCAGCCAAAGAGATTAAGACACACTCCAACTCTGGAATCTTCCAAAATGAATATGGTTTGTGATTGTAGAATTCAAAGAGTTGCGTGTCAAAGAGTTACCGCCAATACAGTGGAAAAATTCTGTCTCTTTCCCAGAGAAAGGTTGGTATCTAGACATCTACGATGGTGTCTTTTGAGAGATATATTTAGCAGACTGATTGGGAACAGATTTTTTTTCTTTCCTTTTTTTTTTGTGTGTGTGGGTGTGTTTTCAGCATCATGATTTAATTAAGGGAGCATATTCATTGTAGAGAATATATTGATGATTGTAAGTGTGACTCCTCATTACAGCCTTAAAATTTTTGAAACACCAAAGCACAAAGATGTTAATTTTATATAAATAGGTACAAAACAAGTACATGTATTTTCCAAGCTCCAAAATTGAGTACACACTATACTGTCATTGGGAAGGTAGTTACCAATGAAGACCTGACAATAAAGTACTCAAGATTGATATATCAAAATAAGATATAAAATAGGCGTTTATAAAAACAAGTTTGACAATAGCAGAGAGGATCCTTTTCATTTCTGAGCAAAAATGCATTTCATTATATGTACTCTCTCATAAAATGAATAAACTGGTCACTTGAGAATGCTCTATTTATTTCTTCTATTATAGTGCAACACTCTCCATGTCTTTTGAAAAAAAAATATTGTGCAGGAACTGTGGGATAAGCATGCATGTGGATGGAACAGCACAATTACACTGGTTCTTACAACTCACTTCTAGATAAGGAGAAAGTGTTATTCATTAGTATGGCCCAGTCTTAGCCAATATTCAGTTTAGAAATATACTGGGTTAAGATCAGAATGATCTGAAATTCCAAGTTCTACAAATGATGATCTTATATGCCATTGTATTGGTCAGGCTTCTTTTTTTCTTTTCTTTTTTTAAAATTCTTATTGGAGTATAGTTCATCCACAATGTTGTGCTAGTTTCTACTGTACAGCAAAGTGAACTGGCCACACATACACACATATCCACTCTTCTTTACATTCCCTCCCATACAGGTCATTACAGAGTATTGAGAAGTGCTCCACGAGCTACATAGCAGGTGCCTATTAGCCATCTACCCTTACGTATAATAGTATGTATATGTCAATCTCAATCTCCCAACCCACTCCCCCCCACTGCCCCCTACCCCCTGCCACCAGAAACCACAAATTTGCCCTCCGCATTGAACAGATGTTTTTTTTCTATGAACAACGCTTTAAGTTCTAGTGATGATAAGCTCATATTTACTTAAAACTTTTGGTCTCTCAGATGCATATTGTTCCTTAGCAACTTTTTCTTTCCTTTTTCTATTATATGATTGAGAACACTTTTTCTATTATATGATTGAGAACACTGACCTAGGAAACTAAAGAATCATAGAATGTTAGAATATGAAGAGAAGTTAAAGATTTTCTGATCCAACCTCTTCGTTTTACAGATTGGAACACAAGTGGGCTTGTGAGTCTTGTCCAAGGTCTTCCTTTAATTCATTCATTCCACAAGTACTGTATTTACAGTAGTAAATCTCTAGTAAATCTCTAGTAGGAAGTCTCTGTATTTACAGTATTACCATAATGGACACTTTCAACCAGAGTTTGGTAAATACAAGGTAATAAAAATTATGCTCACATCGACATTCACAGAAAGATAGACAAAATAAAAAGGCTGAGGACTTTGTACCAGATGAAGGAACAAGATAAAACCCTAGAAAAACAATTAAATGAAGTGGAGATAGGCAACCTTCCAGAAAAAGAATTCAGAATAATGATAGTGAAGATGATCCAGAACCTTGGAAAAAGAATAGAGGCAAAGATTGAGAAGATGCAAGAAATGTTTAACAAAGACCTAGAAGAATTAAAGAATAAAGACCTAGAAGAATTAAAGAACAAACAAACAGAGGTGAACAACACAATAACTGAAATGAAAAATACACTAGAAGGAATCAATAGCAGAATAACTGAGGCAGAAGAACGGATAAGTGACCTGGATGACAGAATGGTGGAATTCACTGCGCGGAACAGAATAAAGAAGAAAGAATGAAAAGAAATGAAGACATCCTAAGAGATGTCTGGAACAACATTAAACACACCAACATTCACATTATAGGGGTCCCAGCAGGAGAAGAGAGAGAGAAAGGGCCCGAGAAAATATTTGAAGAGATTATAGTCGAAAACTTCCCTAACATGAGAAAGGAAATAGCCACCCAAATCCAGGAAGTGCGGAGAGTCCTAGGCAGGATAAATCCAAGGAGAAACATGCTGAGACACACAGTAATCAAATTGACAAAAATTAAAGGCAAAGAAAAATTATTGAAAGCAACAAGGGAAAAATGACAAATAACATAGAAGGGAACTCCCATAAGGTTAAAAGCTGATTTCTCAGCAGGAACTCTACAAGCCAGAAGGGAGTGGCATAATATATTTAAAGTGATGAAATGGAAGAATCTACAATTAAGATTACTCTACCTGGCAAGGATCTCATTCAGATTCGATGGAGAAATCAAAAGTTTTACAGACAAGCAAAGCTAAGAGAATCCAGCACCACCAAACCAGCTTTACAACAAATGCTGAAGGAACTTCTCTAAGTGGGAAGCACAAGAGAAGAAAAGGACCTACAAAAAAAAAAAAAACCCATAACAATTCAGAAAATGGTAATAGGAACATACATACTGATAATTACCTTAAACATGAATGGATTAAATGCTCCAACCAAAAGATACAGGCTTGCTGAATGGATGCAAAAACAAGATGCATATATATGTTTTCTACAGGAGACCCACTTCAGTCTAGGGATACATACAGCCTGAAAGTGAGAGGATGGAAAAAGATATTCCATGCAAATGGAAATCAAAAGAAAGCTGGAGTAGCAATACTCATATCAGATAAAATTGACTTTAAAATAAAGAATGTTACAAGAGACAAGGAAGGACAATACATAATGATCAAGGGATCAATCCAAGAAGAAGATATAACAATTATAAAAATATATGCACCCAACATAGGAGCACCTCAATACATAGGCAACTTCTAACAGCTATAAAAGAGGATGAATATATAAGCAAAAATCCTCAACAAAATACTAGCAAACAGAATCCAACAACACATTAAAAGGATCATACACCCTGATTAAGTGGGATTTATCCCAGGAATGGAAGGATTCTTCAATATATGCAAATCAATCAATGTGATACACCATATTAACAAATTGAAGAATAAAAACCATATGATTATCTCAATAGATGCAGAAAAGGGTTTTGAGAAAATTCAACATGCATTTATGATAAAAACTCTCCAGAAAGTGGGCATAGAGGGAACCTACCTCAACATAATAAAGGCCATATATGACAAACCCACAGCAAACATCATTCTCAATGGTGAAAAATTGAAAGCATTTCCTCTAAGATCAGGAACAAGACAAGGATGTCCACTCTTGTCACTCTTATTCAACATAGTTTTGGAAGTCCTAGCCATGGCAATCAGAGAAGAAAAAGAAATAAAAGGAATACAAATTGGAAAACAAGAAGTAAAACTGTCACTGTTTGCAGATGACATGATACTACACATAGAGAATCCTAAAGATGCCACCAGAAAACTATAAGAGGTAATCGATGAATTTGGTAAAGTTTCAAGATACAAAATTAATGCACAGAAATCTCTTGCATTCCTATATACTAACAATGAAAGATCAGAAAGAGAAATTAAGGAAACAATAACATTCATCATTGCAAAAAAAGAATAAAATACCTAGGAATAAACCCACTTAAGGAGGTAAAAACTAATACTAATTATACTAAAACTAATACTAATCCCAAACTCCCAATCCATCCTTCCCCCATCCCTCTCCCCCTTGGCAACCACAAGTCTGTTCTCAATGTCTGTGAATCTGTTTCTGTTTCATAGATAATAAGTTCATTCAGTTCCTTAAAGTTGAGATTAATTTTTTCTTTTTACTCCTTAGATTTAGTCAGTATTTTTCTTTCACTTAAGGCAATAAAGTTCATTGAGTTGTGCTGAGTTCAGTATTGCATTATTGTTACCGGATTATTGTTTTTCAGACATTCTCTAGGGTGATAATAGTAATAGCTGCTGTGGATTGAGAATCTTTTTGGAGCTAGACCTCTTGCATGCATTGCCCACAGGGTGCATGCTGTTATCCCCATTATACAGGGAACCGATGCTCCCAGAGGTTAAGAATTAATCCACATCTACTCAGTCACCAAGTAGCCAATATTTGAACCCTGTCTGGCTTCACTGCTGGCTAGCTTTCTGTCCATAAATTGAGGTGATTTAATGGCGTTAAGATGTCAAATGTGCCCTCATGGTTGGCTGCTTTTAAATACTTGTTTAGAGTAAAGGAATCACAGGATTCAGGTTGGGAGAGACTTTAAAGGTCATTTAGTCCAAACTCCCTGTGATTCCTGCAAAAGCCTTGTTGAATGATCCACCTTCCCCCACTCACCACTCCCTGCCATGCTTGTGCTTCTCTAGGGATATGAAACTCCCAAGGCAATGTTTCCGTTATTGAGCTATTTTGAAGATTATGAAGTTTTTCCTTGTACTGAGTCATTATCAGTCTCCTTTACAGCCTCTGAAGCATGAAGAGTACAGCTTACCAAGTACTGGAAGATAATATTCGTATTCCCATTTGGACTTCTATACTTGATTACTTTTTACTTGATTTTTTTTCACATGATATAGTTTGAGGTCAAGTTTCCAAATCCTGCTTAATTTCCTCTTCACACATTTGAGTTGACCTCTATCCCTTTTCACTAGGGACATCCAGGGCGCAAGACAGCTTTCTTGGTGAGGTCAGACCATGTGTCTGCCACTGAGTGTAAGGTCATGTCACTGTTGATTCATCCTGAGGTTACCACTGACTCAAGCCCTGCTGTCTGTTTTGCCCATGTTACTGCTAATAAAATGCATCTACCTTATCCTGTACTAGTCCAACTTTTATTTACACTTGCCAGAATTTATCTTTATTCAGTTTCTTTTATTAGATCACTCCATTGACCAAAATTATCAGGACATTTTGAATTTTAATTTCTAACAAAACCTACTTCAAGTCATTTTGCTTCACAGACAAATTTTTATTTCTTTTGAATGATGTCATTTGTTTTCATTATACAAAGAATGTTTTGTAGCACAGTTGGAAATTTGTTTTGCATTGCTCTGAAAGTTGAGGGAAGTGCTGGACCACCTTCACAGTGAGTAGACTGCACATAGGGGTCTAGAGATGCTCTCTGTTTCCTGGCAGATGAGTCTGCAGAAGTTTAACCTTGCTTGCAGCAAAATGTTGAGTGTAGAAGAACTGGGGATCTCAAAGGACATGTGAAATTCTTAAAAGCCTTGCCAATGTCCCATTCCACTGTGAGCTATTCTAATTTTTAATATTTGAAACAAGGATGAAAATGGAGCTTTGCCAATCTGCAACACAAAATGATGAAGTTCTTCTAGTAGCTCGATTATGACTTTTTACAGAGAGAAATCGTTAAAAGGTAGAATGAGAATAGATAACAAACATTACCTATAACTGAGGTTTAATCATTGACAAATGTAGCAATTACTGAGGCCTCAGGGTAGGCAAATGGGAATGACCTTAGGTCTAACTGATTTTTCCAAAATCTGGAATAGACAACACCTTTATTTCTTACCCTAGAAGGAAATATATCACAAAACAAATCTTGTTTATAGAGATATTTTCTTTTCTGTATGTTTTACTATTACCAGCAACATTGTAGATGTACATGTCCAGAATGAAAGTGCAACAAAATTACATGTTTACCATTTAGTTATCTAGATATCAGCTCAAATATTTTCTGAAAATATTATAAAATTAAAAATTTCTCTGGATAAAGAATAAAAAGAAAATTTGGTGAATGGTGATAGTACTTGAGTTAAGCTAAAGTTAACTCAAGTTAACTATAGGTTGAAGGAACTAACTTGTGGTATTCAGTAACTTAGGTATATACAAAATAGTCTTGGCAAAAGTCACAAAATAAAAGCTATTCACAAGTTTATCCAAACATGTGCAGTGGATTTTTGAGCATTCCAAAAGTGACTCTATCAAGAGCTACAAAGGAACATATATTTCTGTTGTTTTATTTCAACATCATTGCCATTGTTTTTATTATTATAGCTTTGTGGTATATATTCTAGTGAACAAATATTATAAGATAATGGAAGTCCCTCTATTTAAAAAAATTGTTATTTATTCTTGTTTATTTTCCAGATGAAATTTGTAATTATTTTTACCAAACTCCAAAACATTCATTCTTAGGTAATTGAGTAGAATATCATGAATTTTATACATTTATTTTATACAATAGTTTTAATACATTTTAGTAACTTTAATCTGGAAGAATTAACAATTCTATAAAATAAAATCTTCCCACCAAGTTAAATTGGATTTATTCATGATTATTTTTAATTTATTCCTTTTTCTTTGGTAAAACCTTGAAATTTGCTTCAAAAAAATTACCACACACTTCTGTTAAGCCAATTTCTATGTAAGATCTTGTTTCTATTATGAAAACTATCTTTTCCATTATGTTTTCTGAGTTTTGTTGGTGTTTACAAAAGCATTTTAATAAGGGATCACCTTGATGAATTCCTATTATAATTTTTGAGTTAATTCTCTGGAGTTTTCTAGGCAGAGAATCTACTGGTATCATAATTTGGTCTCTCCTTTAATCATAGTTCACAATCTCTTCTCTGCAATTCAGTTTGACAATGGAAAGTTTATAAGTTTAGGGACTAAAATCTGATTTGAATGGATGTGGGACTGTTCTTATGTTTCCATTCTGTTAATATTCACACATTTTAATGTAGAAATACCATTAATTACAGAAATATGCATCAGCTTTTGTTAATACATGATATATAGTAAATTAACTTTTCTAAAATAAGAAAACTTTAAAATTCTGGAATACACCCAAACCCAGAGTGAAAAAAAGAAGGTAGACAATATTTATTTCTACTTTTCTTATTGCTTTGGCAAGAATTTTCAGTGTTGAGTGAGTGATAACTTGTATTTTTTATTGTTTTTGACTTTAATAAAAAGTTAAAACCCCTGAAATTCCTGAAATAATAAATGCTTATTATTATTTTAACATAAGTCTGGATTCTATCTGCTCAATTGTTCATTTAGAACTTTTGAGTCTGCATTCATTGGTTATATTGGTCTATTTTATCTTTCTTGGGTTAGGATTTTAGGATTATACTGTCAACATAAAATGTATTGGGATATTTCTCTAACACAACCCCAATAGACAGCAGTGTATCCCAAATGCTGATCCACAGCAAAGTTCTCATAAGTCCCTGGTATAATGAGAAAAATAAGGAAAATATAATGGATTTGAAAACCTAACTTGGTTTAATTCAAAGGATAGTTCTTAATTCTCAGATTATGTACCTCCTACACTCTCAGTGTTAGCATTTTTATTCTTTTCAAAATGATTGTGATGATAAGTGGTAATAAAAAATGTTTCTACTAGAAAAGATTAAAAGCTGGTAATTCCATCTTGGTCTCTCCAACTTTTCCCCTCAGCTTTCATGGTTTGTGAAATCCAGAAGTTTGGAAACTATTATTCCAGAGCAATTTACACAGAATGCAATAAATATAAACTTGTTTGTGTCTTGGGAATTGGAGTTATTCTGAAGCAGTGTAAAATAGTGTTTGAGAACATGGGCTTTCAGCTGTGTGACCTCTAGCAGTTATTTAACTATTCCAAGAATCATTCCTCTTACTCATGGAATAGGGCTAATAAGTAGGTGCCTCATAGGTCTGTTGTGAAGAAATATGTTACAATGTTTTGCATAATATTGTGCATATAGTAAGTACTCAGTAAAGATTCACTATTTACATTACTAATACTTTGATATTTTTCTCTGGGTTAAATATATTTTTCCTTAAAAAGTTTTCGTTCTTGATTACATTTTAAAAAACTTTTAATTGAAATATAACGTATATATTGAGAAGTACATAAATCAAAGTGTATCACATGATAAATTAAGGTAAATTGAACAAAGCCATGTAACCACCAGGTCAAGACATAGAATATTACCAGCATCTCAAGACCCTCCCCACCCCATACAGATACACACAGCACTTTACCAATGAAAGAAAATCATTCTCCCTAAAGGTAACCACCATCTTAGTTATTAAAACCACAGAGTATTTTGACGTTCTTATAAATGAAAGCATACAATATATACTTTTTCTTTGTATGGAGTCCTTTGCCTAACATTCTGCTTGTGAGAGTCAAGTGTGTTGGTTCATGTAGCTGTAGATTTTTCAGATCTATTACTGTATTATGTGCAGAGAGCATGATTCTTTAAATTCATTCTAATATTGAAATGCATTTAATTTGCTTCCAACTTCATGATTAGTATAGTCAAAGGTATAATTATCTAATTGGTCTCATTGAGAACCAACTCTTGATTTTATTAACATACAGTTTATTTTGTCTACTGGTTTTATGCAAACTAATTAAGATCAGCTCTTATCTTCATTAATTCATTTTTTCTTCTTCCCTGCAATTCTTCTTCCTAAACTTAAGTTGGCACTTAATTCATTTACAATTCATTTACTTTCATTTGAAGATGTGTTTGCTTGTCTCAAGTGTACTTGTTTTCATGAGATGAATTCTAATTCTATTAGTAGGCAAAGCTTGGGTATATTTTTCTGAACACAACTAGATTGTATTTAAATATTAGTTTATGGTGTTCTGAGTTTCCATATTTTTCTTTCTTCATACTCATTTTACTGGGGAGTTGGGAAAGGTTCCACAGTTGCTGCAACCAAACCATTTATGAAGCTGTAAGTCTGCTGTACTGAAAATTTGCTAGTTGCACCCACCGTCCTGTTCATCTATCCACCCATCCTCCCATCCATATGTGAATCGTCCCATCCGTCCTCCCACCCTCCCTCCCATTCATTCATTCGTTCATTCAATCATCCATCGTCCATCCATCTATCCATCCATCCATCATTATTATGTGTGACAAATACCACAAGGTGCTGGAAAAATTTAGGTGAACAAGATAGGTTTTCATAAAGGTAAGATGTAGCGACTGAATGAATTAAACAGGGACTGACAAGACAAATATACATTTTAGAGAGGCAATTCTGACTGTAATGTGGAGAATGAATTTCAGTTAAGTGAATTGGAGTTTAGGAGCAGTTCTTCAAAGGACTGGGTGACCTTCAGGTGTTCACTGCTCATTAAGAGCTGCTGGGATATGGCAGTGGTGCCCAGAAGGGAACACCTTTTATTACGGTAAATCTTTACCATGCACCAGACCTGGATTTTTGGCATGAGAATTAAGAACTCTGTCTTCAAAGAAAATGAGGTCTCCAATTGTTTTTTAAAAATTCTTATTCTAGTCTCTAATAGGAATCATTAGAAATTATTATCATTCTAACTAGAGGCAAGTAGTAGTTATGAAGTCTTGAAATTTCCAGAATTGCTTTAAGCTGAATCTTAGCATTAAATTATTTATTGCCTTTTTCTGTGACTTTTTAAATACTAATGTCGCATTCTTAACTCTTTTCAGAATCCAAATTATATTTTATAGGGAATACTTTAAAATCTTTGAGGCAGCTTGCTCAACAAAAGCATTAAGAATTTTAACTAGATAATTCAAGACGAGTAAAAAGATACGTGATATGCAATAATAGAGCCAATTCCAATCAGCTATCCAGGAAGATTAAGCTTATTAATTTAATGCAGTATCATATAGCTTAATCTTTAAAAACCTCATTTGGAAATAAAGACCCCATACGCACGACGACTGGTCAAAGCTGGAACATTTGGCAGTGATCTGAGAGGGGATTAGAAGAGGTGTAATCTGAATGGGCATCCTGCTGGATATGCGGGTTAAGGAACAATTTGGTGATTAGGTTTCTGAATCTGCACATCGTATAGCCTTGTGCTCATGGGAAGTAAAAGGGGCTGCCTGTGTGCAGCACAAGTTTAAGAAAATGCCAGAAGTGCCTTAAAAGAGTAGTTGGTTATTCAGCAAAGCTCTGAGTCAGGCCCTACCCACAGGTCTGGTATGGCAACTGTGGGGCTATGGGCTATTAAAAGGGGCTTGATTGAACCGAAGGGAAAAGGGGAGAGGATAAATAAGGATAAATAAGGAGTTTGGGATTAACATATACACACTACTAGGCATAAATAGGTAAACCACAAGGACCTACTCTACAGCACAGGGAACTATACTCAATATCTTGTAATAACCTATAATAGAAAAGAATATGAAAAAGAATAGATGTGTGTGTGTGTGTATGTATATATATATATATATATATATATACACATATCACTTTGCTGTGTATCTGAAACTAACACATTATAAATCAACTATACTTCAATGAAAATTTTTAAAAGGGGTGGGGCTTGATTGAAAGAAATTATAAGCATGGAGGTCTTAGGTCTCAGTTTTGAATCTCCTTTTCTGTGTACACCATTTTCATAGAGTTAACTGAAATGCTCTAAGAAAGGTTGCAATTTGTAACCCTAAGCAAGCTGTTAATGATCTGGTGCCCTGTCTTTTTCCTGCTCACTTGCTAACACATTTAGTTACGATGTTGTTACATCGTCCTCTCGCCTTGATTTAGAAGAGAGCAGTGGTCACTGGCTGGAAAGGGGCTTAGATACTGCTCTTGGGGGTGGCAGGGGTGGGGCGGTGGTGAGGGCAGAATGGGGAAGTGGGAGGCAGAAGGAAAGAAGGGAGAAAGGAAACGGCAGGCTTAGTCTGATACATCTAAAAAGGTGTTTGAGTTCCGTCAGTGAAGTCTGTTGAATGAAGGAATCATTACACGGTATCTTTTTGAGCAAGTATGATAACTGAAAAAAGTAAGTGAATTATTCGTCTACTCTTATCTAATCAGAGTTCAAAATTCTTATTTCTTTTCTTCAATATGTGGTCTTAAGAATTTTAAGAATTCATCAGAGATGAATTGTTCAGTGCTTTTCCAGAGGTTATGAAGAAAATATGAAATCAAAATAATTAGCACTGGCAAATTATAGTTGGTAGCAAAAGGAGAATATTGGAATTCTCCGAGTAATTTATAAGACCTCAGCAAGGGGTTTTTTATTATCTATTTTTTAGATCACTGAGTACCAATATCTTCCAGTAGAGGGGGGTAGAGGGTCAATTCATTTGACTCTGGGGTTCAGAAAATCCAACTTAAAAACAATTTAAAATAAAAAATTCTAGTCTCTTAGGGCAAAATTTCAGAACAGCCATCCCTTGAATACTTACCAAACCTAAGTTTTGCTTCATTTCTTGATTTAGTGGTGTTAGTAGATGTATTCAATATTTGTATAATTTGCTATGATACACTAACCCACTGAAACACATGGTGATCAGCTATCATTCTAGAACACTAAACAATATAATATTATCACTGAGAGAAATTTTCCCTTTTTGAGATTGATAACTTATTCTAGGAATGGGTTTGACTTCCCTGGCCACAGTACCTCTGCCAGCACCATTATTTGAAGGCTCACGGAATGTCTGAGATACCAACAAATGATTCAATATAATATGTCCTCACATCAAAGAATCCATTTAGTGGTGATGAAAGCAAAATAATGGGCATGTGTTTACTGGTTCTATAATACAGCACTTCACCTGGAAGCTACTGGCCTCATAGCACACGGGCATGGTCTCTAGCTAAGAGGCAGCACCTTTCTGGATTGGGCGATATTCGCCTTTGATGATGGAATATTTATGTTGAACCAAAGGCCATCATATTGTGCTATGTCACCCACAGCTAGAAGACATAGGTCTGGAAACCAAGAGAAAATCCATTTTTTTCCTTAACCATCAATTCCAGGGATCCACTTGGGAAATCCATGCTTCTGGTCCCTGAAGCACTATGCACTGATGATTTAGAAGTTCTGATTCCTTGAAGATGGGGATGATGTGCCTCTACCAAAGCACATAGTAAAATTTCCACTAAACGTAAAATTACATTTACCATTCGGTTAATTTAGGTTCCTCATGCTGGTAGATCAGTAGGGGGAGAAAAGTAATTAATGACAGCAGAGCTAAAGAAAATTTTCGATGGGATTCACTGAGCATAAATAAGTCCCAACAAAACTTGAAAACATGTCCAGGGACCAGGCAATTTTTTTCCCGGTGCTTGAGATGGAAGATTCTCCTTAGCTTCATGTTATGGAAGGTAGGTCCATAGCTTGCCCTAAAAGGAAAGAATGGAACAGAAAAGACTGAAAATTCAGGCCAGGTTGCATGGGGTGAACATCAAGTGTGGAATTTAAATGCTAGTAATCCTTTTAAACACTGGGTAAAGGAGTAGTACGTTGTGGAAGAAGCAGCTGACTCTTTCTATTCCAACAAATTTGTTCAAAACTTTCTCCAGCAGTGTGTGGCATTCTGACTGGTCACTTCTCTTCAGTGTCCTCACTGGCAAAATAAGGATTATTTTCAACCAATTAATATGTAAATCAAAAAGAAAAAGAAAAGGGATTGCTGCCCCCTCCAGGTTGGAAGGGAAAGTGTGATGTAATCAGCTTGCCACCACGTAGATTGTTGGTCTCCCACAAGGTGGTCCCTCACTGGTCTCTGCTGTTGACAGGAAAGAAAATAAACAACAGCAGTACCTAGATCAATGTTGATGAGAGGAAGTCTGTGCGGTTAGACCTATAGATAGTTGCCATCCCTGCTACCATAGCTACTCTGTTCGTGGACCCATTCTGCAAGCACTTGGGTGGCCAAAGACAGAAGTTAGCTGATATCCACTGTGTGAGTCACCCCATTGAACAGATTATTCTGTGCCTCCTCTGAGATGGATGGGCACTTAATAGACATTAACATAAGAAAAGAGTCTGTACTCTTTGTGGCTGCTGCTAATTAATGGTCTAGCCACATGCTAGACTAGACCTTCTGGTCTCCAGTGTTCTAATCTTGTTCCTTCCAGATTCCTAACCCACCAGCCAAGACATTTGTCACTGCCCATGAGGTTATCCTTACTTCACACCATTTCTCCCTCCACGCAAGGTCGATGACCACATGTGCCATTAAAAGCTCTGTGTGCTGGGAAGATTCCCCTCACTCCTTCCTTCCAAGGCTACTCCTGAGTGAGACTTCAATGCAGCAGCATCAGTCTTTTTTATGCTCATACCAGTATATGCATTAAGATGACCCACCTGTGACTTAGGCCTGAGTATCTTCCTCTTCTCCTCTTATCTTGTTTTAAGAAAACTCCAACAAGGCCACAGGTGTGAGCTAAGGGAGAAGTATTAGTGCAGCTGGGTAGGTGAAATGCAGGTCGAGGCTGTTTATATTTTATACTTATGCCCTTGGACCTGCGTTGGTCTGATCCCAAATGTATCTCTCTCATCAAACAATTGATTTCTTCTGTGCCTATCCAAATATATAACTCTATGAATCTGATAAGGCCCAGGTCATGATTGGAACGCTCTGGTTTAGAGTCATTTGATGTCCCATGACCAGAGGGTCTACCTAGCAGCATGCCTGAAGCTGATTTTTTGAATGGACAGCAGTGGTCTGCTGCAGACAGCAGGGTCTTGCTGCAGAACTCTGAGTGAGTCTGTGTTGAGACTTTCCCACTGGGGTTTGACAGAGACTCCGACAGCATCCTTATCTTACTTCTGTCCCATGGGATCTGCCTTAGCGGCAAGACAGCTTGCACTCCACACTGAATGTTTGCAGAGCCTTTATTGCTCTGGGTATTACTCAAAACTGACAGTCTCTCCAATCACCTGATAAAAGGGTTGGAGCTGTATTTTGTGGTATGAATTATGGTGTCTCCAAAATCCAAAGAGGTCTACCAAGGGCTGTGTCTCTTTCATAGTGGTAGGAGTTATAATGTGCAACAACTTATCTTTCACCTTGGAGGAGATTTCCCAAACATGATGCCAGAACTGATTAAAAGGCCCCTCAAAGAGGTTTAATAGCCCTTCCCCACTCTCTGACATGAATCTCTCTTTCCAGGGCATAAAAGAGTATTTACCATTTCCTGCTCACAAAGTGTATTAACATAATGTCAGCAGGACAGCATGATATCCATATTGATTATGTGTTCAGGGACCAGGAACAAGATGAACAAGCACATGGAGTTCACTGGACCCACTCTAAGGTAGACTTGGGCCAGAATTCTATCACCTGGCCTCCATATGCTTCACTCTAACAGGGAGACCATCATGGTATCTTGCCCATTATTTTTCCCATTATTATTACTATAAGCTCAGTTCATATGTCTAATAGCCCTTGAAAGATCTGAGTATTACCCTCCACAGGTCTCTTTAGGTGTAATTATTGCACATACTTAAGTGGTGGCACCGCAGAGTCACTCTTCAAAGGGACTTGTCCTCCCTTTCAATCAACGAGCTCTGGACCTGAGAACTGACTCAGGTCTGCCAACTGGGTGAAGGCTCATAATTTTCCATTACTGTGGGTTCTATCAGCTTTCTGCTCACCCACTTTGGAGCTCTTTTGAGTTCTGTTGCAAAGTCAAGCAACACCCTCATTAGTTGTCCGTCTATCTCACTTCATGTTCTTTTTTTGCCTTTCTGGCCTAGTTCCCATTATAGAATTGATGCCCACCTTGCCTCTGATGGTTGTCTTTCTCCACCCGATCTCTGATATTCCAGAATCTTCTCATCCCATTGCCACTAGGGAGCCCAGTAAAATAGCACCAGCTCTGGCCACCATCAGCACTGGCCCACGGAAGTCCTGAGCCTCTTAACAGTGGTGACACTCCTCCTTGGTGCAGTCTACATTGTTTTGGTGAAGGAAGTGCCCTTGGGTTTTCTCGGGAAATATAATAGTAAGCTGGTGGGTTCTCTGTTCTTTTAATGTAAATCCATTCGAACATGTCCACCTCTCTGATTCTTCTGGCAGTTTTCTCAAACTCTGCTGAGGAAGTTCTGGTATCTCCACCTCATTTTACTGGGAAGCTATTCAGGCAGTGACATTAGGCCTGGCACCAGGTATCCTTGCTCAGATGCTAGATGCTAAGTCATGGGAGAGTGCCCCTATGTCAATCAGTGCTCCCTACGTCACCTTATCCTCCAACCCCTTAGTCCAACACCCTCAAGGTGTGTTCTCATGTACGTTATGCTGGTTCCTTTGAAACGTGTTGGCTAAGTCCATTTCTTCCCACAGCAGGGACTGTACTTTCCCAAGGGTCCTCACCTTTCAAAGAAACATTCAGTCTCTTTCGTAACTCTGCCAGGCTCAGACAGGGACAGAAGGACAGCCAGTAAACGGTGCATTCATGAACAAGTTATCACAGTGAGTGACCGGAGCTGATCCCACCAATGACTCTGAGAAGTTCTGTATAAGATACCTTGCAATTGTCCCATTGAGGGTGAGGTAGCTGGAATATTTATCCACCAACCCCTACCCCTTAGTGGCTGGGGCTTGCTCCTGGGGGTGTTGACTTACCCACTTTTCTGGCCTGCCCTGCATGCAGGCCAAGAAGACTCTTAGGCAGTGAGCTTGAAGAGGAAGTCACCAGCGTGTATGGAAATTGCCCCCTAAAGCCACATGTGACCTCCAGAAAAAAAGCACAGGGTGGGACACTGACAGTGTCTGCCACAGGTACAAGATTTCTTTTTATCTTATTTAGAGCACTTAGACTTGTCTCACTCTCTGAGTAGTTTTCACTATTCTTTCATTCATCCAATAAATATTTATACTGAGTACCGCTTATTAGACTAAGAAGCTAGCTCAATATTTTGAACCATCTATTGGCTTCTTTAAAATATTTTAATAAAGCAGAATGGCTTTTTCTGTTCTTCTTAGTTGTAGGAATTTTCTTTCCAATCCATATCTAGTAACAAATGACCTTTAAATCTGGACACTTTGAGTTCATGTAATGCTTTTATTCCCACTCACTTAGTTTCATCTCTCTTCTGCATTAATTATAAAACAATGAAAACTAGATCAATAGGTTTAGTCTCCAGGCAACAGAAGAAACAACAATCAATTTAGCCTTAGGCAGAGTCTTTTGTAATCCCAATTCTTTAAAACCACTGGACTTTTAAAAAAATTATAAATGTAACCAGTTTTTGAACATTTGTTTTATTTGATATTGTCTTTTACTGTAGGTAAGAGATCTTAGGAATATAAAGCACTTAATAAACAAGTTGAGTCAGTCAATGTTAAAAATTTATTTAGAGCTAAATCTTTTCATCTTCAAAAAAAGAGTCTAAAAATGTGAATATCATGAAAAACACAGTCAGGTTAAGGATTCATTCCACATTAAAGGAGACCAAGGAGATATGAAAGTAAATGCAGAGCAGATCCTGGACCAAGAACAAATGCTATAAAAGACATTATCAGGACAACTGGAGAAATTTGAATAAGGACTAAATATTAGAAAATAGTACTGTATTCTGTTAAATTTCCTGATGGTCTTAGAAAATACACTCTGAAGTGTTTAAGGGGAGAGAGAGAGAGAGAGAATGATAAAACAAGTGGGACAAATACACTTAAATGGCAGAATTGGGTGATGGGTATCAAATAATTCTTTGCAATAGTTCTGTGAGTATTTCTGTAAATTTAAAATTATCTCAAAATAAAAAAGCAAAAACAGCAGAAAACCAAAGTTATAAAGATGGTACCAGAGAAGAGTCCTTTGGTGGAAATCAGAACTCAGCCGCTAAGTGAAACTTCTCTTTCATCTACCTTACACTTCTTATTGTGGATAAATATGTTACATTATCCTGGACTCAATGTAGCATAATAAAACTAATTTAGCTCTTTTATGGTTAATGGTGGATTGTAAGTTACAGAAGTGTGAATTTAATTAGGGTAACATGTGAAAGAGCCTGACACATATTAGACGTACACTAAATCTTGGTAGCCTTTCCTCCTTTGCTTCCTCTTGCAGCACTTCTCAACTGGATGTTGGACACGTAAATTTGATACTATTGGTTGTGATATCTGGCAAGTGATGGAGGAGAATTATGCATAATGCTCAGACCCAACTCAGAAGCATTTACATCAGTTTTTATATTTATGAAAGTGTCTCATGTATGAATCTGGGTTGAGGAGAGAAAAGGCTTGAGAATGGCTTCCTCACAATATTGATAAGCTTTCAGTCATATTTCTTTTTTTCTGAAATAATTTCTTATAAATTTCACATTTTAGGTGTAAAGGGAATGGAGTTGTTTCTAGTGAGTCTAGACAGTTTTCTTTTATATTCTGTTAAGATTCCCTTTATTTTATTTACATATTTTCCAAGTCTTTTCTGTAACATGGGTTAAAAGTGAATAAAAGCAGAATCAATATTTTCTCTTAAGGTGGGAAACAGGTTATCTGAATAAAGTGGCCACTGTTTTCTAAATAGAGGATCAAGAGACATGACCTGACAACACGTTGTTTAAGACACAGTCTAGGAGATATAGTCAAACTTTAAAATGTTGGGAGCTTGAGGACATCTTGAAGGTATATGGGAAGAATATACCTTTGAAATTAGGATTTGCCTAGAGAATTGGGTTCTATTTTATTTAATTTAACAAATATGTACCAAATAGAATTCAATTTCCTCCAGTGTATTCCCATCATTATTTCTCTATTTACTGATATAATAAAGGCAATGGTGACACATTTACTTTTCACTTGTGAGGAAACAATTTTATGTATTTTTTTAAAACTTTCTTAAGGGGGCTTCCCTGGTGGTGCAGTGGTTGAGAGTCTGCCTGCTGTTGCAGGGGACACGGGTTCGTGCCCCAGTCCGGGAAGATTCCACATGCCGCGGAGCAGCTAGGCCTGTGAGCCATGGCCGCTGAGCCTGTGCGTCCAGAGCCTGTGCGTCCGGAGCCTGTGCTCCGCAATGGGAGAGGCCACAGCAGTGAGAGGCCTGCGTACCGCAAATAATAATAATAATAATAAAACTTTCTTAAGGTCTACGTAAATATTTATTTAAATGGTATGATGCTATGTTTTAGCCCAGAATATTGTACCTCCAATCTGTGTCAATGACAAATTTGAATCACATTCTATAATAGGTTTTAAACGTTTAACAAGTCATGTGGTGAAAATTAGAAATAACTCCAGATCTTTTAAGGGCAATATTTAAGAAAAGGAAAACACAGTGCTCTTATTGGAAATGGCCAGTTGCCAGATTTGTTGGTGGCATATGTAGAGGTGGTCTCCTGTTCAACAGATCTGAAGGCAGAGCCTCATAGAGTGGTCCCTGTTAGTGTTGTCTAACTAGCATGAGCACCAGTTTTAAAATATTCCCCAGGATATTTTGATTGTCAGTTAAGTTTGGGTAACACAGTTGTATAGTATAAATCTTCAGAGTTTTCAAAATATTTTTGGGTGCTACATTTATATAAGATACTATGTTAGACTTGATATCCGGGGAAAAATTTATGACTTTAATTCAACAAACATTAAATATCTACTCTGCTAGGAAGTTTAATGTAAGATGTCATGATATTCAATATAACGGCATTCACTGAAGGGAGAAAAAAATCTAAATAAATTTAAATAGATTAAAATACAAAGTATGTTCTCTGACCACAGCTCTCTGACCACAGTTCAATGAAATTAGAAATGAATAACAATAAAATTCAAAAAAAAATCTTACCTTAAATGCAGAAAAAGCCATATTATTAAAAATAAACTTTAAGAAAAGAGAAGTGAATAACAGAAAGAAACACAGGAAACTCACGAATAATGTGTAAATTAAACAACACACTATTAAACAACTGAGTCAAAAAAGATATCACAAGAAAAATTAGAACATACTATGACATGAATGAAAATGAAAATACAATATACCAAAGTTCATGGATATAGTTAAAACCCTAAGCAGGAGAAAAGTATAACTGTAGATGTCTGTATTATAAAAGAAGAAAAGCAAATCCATACCTTAACGTACAACCTTAAGAAACTAGAAAGAGAAGAGTAAACTAAACCCAAGACAAGCAGAAGGAAGAAAATAATAAAGATAAGAGCAGAAATAAATGAAATGAACGTCAACAAAACCAACAAACCCAAAAGTTTGTTCTTTGAAAAAATTTACAAACCTTTGGCTTAATTTACCAAGATGAAAAGAGATAAGACTCAAATTAATAAAATCAATAGCAAAACAGGGAACATTCTGACCTTATGGAAATAAAAGTGATTAGAAGGGAATAATTGTATGCCTATAAATTCGTTAACAGATAAAACTGACAAATTCCTAGAACACAAACAACTGACTCAAGAGAAACAGAGAATCTGGATAGATTTCTATTAAAGAGATTGAATTAGTAATCGAAAACCTTCCCACAAAGAAGTGCTTAGGCCCAGATGACTTCACCAGTGAATTCAACCAAATGTTTAAAGAAAATTAACAGCAAACTTCCACAAAATCTTCCAAAAACAAGATGAAGAAAGAAAACTTCGCAACTCATTCTATGAGCCCAGTATTATTCTCATACCAAAACCTGACAAAGAAATCCCAGGAAAAGAAAACAATAGACCAATATCTCTTTTGAATATAGACACAAAAATCCTTAACAATATACTAGCAAGCCAAATTTAACTATGCATAAAAAGTAATGTATACACCATGCCCAAGTGAAATTGATCTCAGGAATGGATGGTTGGTTCAACATATGAAAATCGATGTAATATACTATATTAATAGAAAAAAGGGCAGGAAACACATGATTATTATAATAAATGCAGAAAAAGCATTCAACAAAATCCAATAATGATTCATGACAAAACAGTCAGCCAACTAAGCATAGAAAGAAATTTTCTTAACATGATAAAAGGCATGAACAAAAAGCCACAGCTAACATCATATTTTAAGGTGAAAGACTGAAAGCCTTCCCCCTAAGATCACAAACAAGACAAGCATGTCTGCTCTCCCCACTTCTATTCTACATTGTACTGATGTTCTTGCCAGGGCAATTATTCAAGGAAAAGAAACAAAGTCATCCAGATTGGAAAGGAAGAAATAAAACTATTTTTATTCACAAATGACATTATCTTGCGTATGGAAAATGTAATATATCCACAAGAAAATTATTAAAACTAATAAACAAATTTAGTAAGATTGCAGAATAAAAGATCAATATACAAAAATCAATTATATTTCTGTACAGCAACAATGAGCAATCTGGAAATAAAATTAAGAAAACAATTTCATTACAATAACATCAAAGAGAATAAACTATATAAAACAAATTTAACAAAAAAGTGCAAGACTTGTATACTGAAAACTACAAAACAGTGTTGTAAGCAATTAAAGAAGACCTAAGATAAATGGAAAGACATCTCATATTCATGTGTTGGAATACTTAGCATTATTAAGATGGCAATGCATCCCAAACTGATATACAGATTACTGTAATCTCCAACAAATCCCATATGTCTTTTGTTTGGTAGAAATTGAGAATTTGTAAAATTCATATGGAAATGCACAAAGCCAAGAATAGTCAAAACAATTTTCAAGAAGATGAAAGAAGTCTTGAAAGTTCCCAATTTCAAAACTACTCCAAAGCTACAATTATAAAGATAGTGTGGTATTTGCATAAGAATAGACATACAGATCAATAAAATAGAATTGTAAGGCCATAAATAAACTCTTAAATTTATGATC
This sequence comes from Leucopleurus acutus, assembly GCF_964270905.1. Lineage (NCBI taxonomy): Eukaryota > Metazoa > Chordata > Mammalia > Artiodactyla > Delphinidae > Leucopleurus > Leucopleurus acutus. Next base: position 38,517,021 of record NC_139152.1, read on the forward strand.
AATTGAGTTTTGACAAGAATGTCAAGACAATTCAGTGGGGAAAGGGTGGTTTTGTCAACAAGTGGTGCTGGGACCATTGAATATCCACATGCAAAAGAATGAAACTGGACTCTACCATATACAAAATTAACTCAAACTAGATCATACCTAAATATGATACAGTATTATAAAACTTTTAAAAGAAAACATGAATAAATTTTCATGCCTTTTATTAGGCAATGGTTTCTTACATGTGACACCCAAAGCAGGAGCAATGAAAGAGAAAGTTGACAAGTTGGACTTCTTCATGGTTAAAAACACTTGTGCTTCAAAGAATATTGTCAAGAAAATAAAAAGACAGTCAAAGAATGTGATATTTTCAAATTGTATATCTGATAAGGGACTTTTAACCAGAATATATAAAGAACACTTACAACTTAACAATAAAAAGACAACCCAATTAAAAAATAGGCAAAGAATCTAAATAGACATTTCCCCAAAGAAGATATACAAATGGCCAATAAGTACATGAAAAGATGGTCAATATTATTAGTCTTCGGGGAAATGCATATCAAAACCCTATGAGATACCACTTCATGCCCACTATGATGGCTATAATTTAAAAAACCAAACAGAATAAAATAGAAAGCAACAAGTGTTGATGAGGATGTGAAGCAGTTGTGACTCTCTGACCTTGCTGGTAGGATTATAAAATGATGTAGCTGCTTTGTTAAAGAGGTGGATAGTTCCTCAGAATGTTAAACATTGAGTTACCATATATCCTTGCAATTCCAATCCCAGTTACATTCCCGAGAGAACTGAAAACATATGTTCACACAAAATTTGTACATGAATGTTCATATCAGCATTATTCATAATAGACAAAAAGTGGAGACAATTCAAATACCCATCAACCCATGAGTGGATAACAAAATGTGGTATATCCATGTGATTTGGCCATAAGTGGAATGAAGTATTAATGTATCCTATAACATTGTTGATCCTGAAAATATTACGCTAAAGAAGCCAGACACAGAAGGCCACATATGATATGATTGCATTCATATGGAATGTCCATAATCATAGAGCAGAAAGTGGTGACCAGGGATTCGGGTGAAGGGGGAATGGGAAATAACTAGTAATGGGTAGGGTTATTTTTTGGGAGGGGTGATATATATGTTCTGGAATTAGATAGTGATAATGGTTTTACAATTCTCTGAATATACTCAAAACCACTGAATTTTATACTTTAAAAGGGTGAATTTTATAGTATCTGAATTATATATCAATTTTTAAAAGATACCTAGATTTTATTTTGTTTCCTAGGTACCTTGCCCAGGTATACCTTCTGGGAAAATCACTTAACTTCTGCCCAGAAAACAGAGTTAGAATAATGGGATAAACATTACAAGAAGAAATATTTCATGTCAGTACCATTTGATCATTCAAAAAAGTAAAAGAAAGGGCTTCCCTGGTGGCACAGTGATTAAGAATCTGCCTGCCAGTGCAGGGGACACAGGTCAAAAGACCCAATGCAGCCAAAAAAATAAAAAAATAAAAGGCTTAGTGATGGATTCTCTCTTGCTAGACACTAGGGATGTAGTTTGAGCAAGACAGGAATGCATCCTGCTTTTAAGTGGTATACAGTCTAGTCAGTGAATTTCCTGCAGTTGGAGTTGTCCAATAATAAAATGGCCTCCCTCCAAGATGTTAAGATGTCCTTTCATTACAGATGACCACCTTTGGGGATGTTACAGGTGGAATTCAAGTCCTGGTTAAACGCCAAAGACCTTTAAGGCTCCATTAGACCTGAAATACTGATCCTCTGACAAACCTCATTACTGTGCCAGTGATTGCTAGCTTGGTTTATAGTATAAAGAAAATTTAAAAGTGCTGCAGGGTTTTGTTCTTATATTTAAAAAATACTTATTGCAGAATTGGAGGCATTAAGAAGAGAATGCATATGGTGTCTACTGCAGTTATAACTACCTACTTTTCCTTTACTTATGTATTCTGTTTGTTCCCATTCTGCTTAATCTATGTAGAGGTTTTATTGTTTTGTTTCTGCCTGTATGATTTGCCTACCCATTAAAATTTATTGCAGTCGTCATCATATGAAAAGGAGAGTAGTCAGCCTTCAAGGATCTCTTTGAAAAGAAATGGGGCCCTCAGATTGCTTCCATGTCCTGGCTCTTGTAAATAGTGCTGCAATGAACATTGGGACGCATGTATCTTTTCAAATTACGGTTTTCTCTGGGTATATGCCCAGGAGTGGACATGGAAGCAAACTAAATGTCCATCAACAGAGGAATGGATAAAGAAGATGTGGTACATATATACAATGGAATATTACTCAGCCATAAAAATAACAAAATAATGCCATTTGCAGCAACATGGATGGACCTAGAGATTGTCATACTGAATGCAGTAAGTCAGACACAGAAAGACAGATATCATATATCACTTATATGTGGAATCAAAAAAAGGGTACAAATGAACTTATTTACAAAACAGAAGTAGAGTCACAGATGTAGAAAACAAACTTATGGTTACCAAGGGGGAGGGAGGAGAGATAAATTGGGAGATCGGGATTGACATATACACGCTACTATATATAAAATAGATAACTAGTAAGAACCTGCTGTGTAACACAGGGAACTCTACTCAATACTCTGTAATGGCCTACATGGGGGAAAAAAAAGAGAGTGGATATATGTATATTTATAACTGATTCAGTTTGCTGTACACCTGAAGCTAACACAACATTGTAAATCAACTATACTCCAATAAAAATGTTTAGAAAACCAAAAATGGGGTCCTCAGAATGTTACTGCTGAACAGGTTTGAAGTCAGATAGACTCAACTTTAAATCATGGCTCCTCCTTTTAATAAATGGATGACCTTCCTCAAGTTATTTTATTTTTCAGAGCCTCAGTGACTTCATCTGTAAAAACATTTAACTTGAAAGTCTGTTAAAAGCTTTAAAAATTATTAATAATCTTGGCACAGAAGAATGGCAAATATTATCACCGAGATTTTTTTGATTAGCACAAAAGTGAATTAAGAACTAAGGATGGTCTCTTTTCCTTTTTACAAGATTTTTATTCAAAATATGCCTCTAATTTTGAATATGAAGACCAGCCAAATTATTCTTTCTAGAATAGAGAAGGATTTAAGTACAGAGAAGCCGTGTAGGATACTAGAAAGAACGTTGAGGCTGAATTTGGAGATTTAAGTTCCATCCTTAACTCTAATGTAAGTAATTGTGTTGTCTTAAATAAATATGTTATATTTTTGAACATCAGTTCTCTCATCTCCTTAATGTGAGGGTTACACTAGGTCAACGTTTTGCAAAACAGTTTTGCTCGATTAAGTCAATTGTTGGAAACTCTGAGTTGAACAAAATCAACTTAAAAAAAAAAGTAATACATCTCAGAGCCTTTTTATGCCAATATGCATTGTGATTCTCAAGTAGGGAATATAATATGCGGTGTTTCTTAGATTTATTGGAGCACTGCACCCCTTTCTATAGAGCACCTCACAAAACCAGTGAGGCACAGAACACACACTGGGAAATCCTGCCCTTCCTAATATCTAAGGAAGCTCTTTCCAGCTCTTATGTTAGGTGAGCTGCCTCCTGCACCTAAGAGTTGTCTAAACTCAAGGGAATATAAACCTCTTTGAGTTTTGCTTTTATGTTTATAAAATGAGGACAATTGCTATCTGTTTACTTCACAACTTGGTGGGAGGACTAAATAAATAATGCATTTGAAAGTGCTTTATAAACTATAAACCACTTTACAAATACAAGGGTCTTTCTCTTATTCATATTATGATGAGTTTTAAAAACATGAAGTTTTACTAAGAACATTCAAGAGAATACAAACAACAAATGTATGTACATGTTTATACCGAATTCAAGACAAGAGAACTATGCCCCACACCAAGGAACTTTGATGCTTATTGTTTGGTCTTGAGTTGAATCAATAGGATGCATTATGTAAGTATTTGTGAGTTGCCATACCCTCAGAATGCCTGCTAATATAATTAACAAGTGATTAAACTGTGAAGGCCCACTGGGCTCTGTGACTGCTGAGGGAGCACTCATACATATGGTGTTTCCCATGTGCGGTTCTCAAAGAATGGATTCAGTGCCTTCGGACGTGAGAAATAGAATGGTTATAGGAGGCTGGTGGGTAAAGATATATAAAGATATGTGACGAAATGGAAAGAACGTGTTTGGAGCCAGAAGACCTGAGTGTGGTTCTGATTAGTCCTTTCGCTGGCTGACTGATTCTGGGCAAGCCATCACCCTCTGATAATCAGAACTTTCCTCTATAAAATTTCTTCATATATTGTTTTCTTAGGGGTAAAATATTATATGGCTGTTGTGAAGAAACAAATGAGCAAATCCCTTGTACTTCTAATTTGCTATAAAAATACTAGGTTTGAGGCTTTGATAGATATTTGAAGTATATGCTGCATTTATGAACAAGAAACCATCAGAAAATTCTGATTACTTGAGTATCTACCAGCTTCTTTGACTCCATTTTGCATTAAAAAGCACATGAAAATATAATATACCACACAAAATATATAATATACTGTATAAGAAGATAACTATTATCACATGGAATTCAATACTATTTAGTCTATGGTGGACTTTATCTAAATCGATGTTTTTATATTCTTGATCTTATAGTGTGGGACATCCTCTAAGAATGATTTTACTATAATACAGATATAAAAAGAGCATTTAAAAAAACCTAAAATTTCTAAGTAATAGTCAGTGCATCTCTTCCTTCTTTACTTATAAGACTCTCCCTATATCCATAGACAAAATAAATACTTACGAAGTATAAAATACTCTCATTCACACTAACAATATGCTATATTTCTGGAAAAAATATTCTCAGCAGCACTTTAATATGATGTTTGTCTCCACAGAAATAGGATTGGACTTTGGTTATTTTTTCTGAAAAGGAACTGGTTACTGGCTTTTTAACTACAAACTCCTTTTTTCCCTATAAATAATATTTCTTTATGCTACATAATAATCAATGGATATTTCTTTAGAAAGTTTGATGAAGGAAGCATTACAATAACCAGTTATATAAATTACATTTAATGAGTCAGCTTCATAGTAAACCATATAGGATTCTTAATTTTGAACAACTGTTTAGTGCAACAAATGTGAAGACAAAGAATTGCCTTTATAAGGTTGGAGAAGTGGATTGAATATTGTCTATTTTGCTCTTTTTCTTACAGTGAATTTCAAGATCAGTTTTTCTGTTATTGAAGGAGTTGGAATCAATTTTCTTTGCAATGATGAGTACTAATACATATGGAAAAAACATTGTGTTAGAGTGGAAGTTGGCATGGTCAGATGGATATGGTCTGTTAAAAGCTAGTACGAGCGTTTGTGTGGACAGGAACCCAGAAAATGAAACAGATAAACAAGTCCCTAAAGGAAGCAAGAGCTTCAATGGCCACTTGAGAAATTAGATACAACTCAGATTATAATTTACAATGCTGCCTACGCATCTGGCTCTCTAGGCAGTGTTCCTTGTGCAATTACATCATCACTAAAGTTATATGATCACCTGAGGGAAAACCTAAAGATATCAGTTTCTTGTCACATGGGCCTCTGAGCAGAGCTGCTCACAACATGGCAGCTTACTTCCCCCAAGTGAGAAATCCAAGTGAAAGCAAGTGAAAGATGACTCCCCCAAGGCCGAAGCCATGGTCTTTTTTTAACCTAATCTTGGAAGTGACATCTTATTACTTCTACCGCATTCTGTTTGTTAGAAGCAAGTCACTAAATCCAGTCCACATTCAAGGGGAGGGAATCGCACAAGTCACGATAGCATGAAGCAGAGATCATTGGAAATCATCTTTGGCATTGCCTAATTTATACACTCTTATTAAAAGACCAATGTTTCTGTAGCCATGGAAAGAAATAACCACCATACCAATTTTAAACCCATTTAATAGATGAACTACAACTTGCCTCATTAAACCTGCTTTTGCAAGCCCAACCCATGCGTATTATTAACATCTCACTTTTGTAAATCATTCAATCTGGAATAAATTCACTCCAGTTAGCACACCTCTAAGCAACAGTCTCATTCAAGTAACCATGATTAAACAGATGATGACCATGAAAATCCACCCATCTTTGAACTTCACTGATTTCCCCAAACTCTCTGTAAGATCAGTAGTCTGCTCTGCTTGGAGAGACCGTTCCTGATCAACATAGCTCTTCCCTACTATGTCAGCAATAAATGCAGTTTTATGTTTTGGTTTGTTTGAGGTATTGAGTGCAGGTCTATCACCCTCTGACCATCCAATACATACTGTTTTAAGCTTACTACTAAGTTTGGGTAGTAAGTTGTTAGGAAGCAAAAGCTAACTCATACACTCTGGCAAATAACAGGTCCATCACAAGTCGTTCCAGTTTTCATCCTAGAAAGAGTAGGATCCTGGCTCATTTGACATGGAAGTTGGCGAGTATAGATTGCAAGTCACTAATGGAAATGATGGCTGTAAGAGCAGTGTCGACGTAATCACTGTCATGAATTCAGCTTCATTTGTGATTTAATACATTTTATTTTCTCACTCCTATTACAGCCCAGAATTACAGATGTCTTCAGTGTTTCTGGAGGAGTCCTTTCAATTTGGCTTTGAAATGCATTCAGGGATTTGATCTTTTCTCTTAAAATACTAAAAATGTTAGTGTTGGTCTTGTGAAGGCACATGCTCTCACACAACTGCAGAGTGATTTCTGAGAAGTCGGTATCTGGAAGGCATGTTTTAAAAGCTCTGATTTATTTTTATGGTGAAAGAAAGAGGAATTATTAAGAAATTCTTGGAAGTGGGATATGAGTAGGATTTTTTCCTCCAACATTTATAGGCTTTCATTTGAAGCTCCCTTAATGCAACACTGGTCAAAACATGGTCCATGGTATCTTGTGCTGATTTTCCTGAAGAACAGCACATTTTAAAAATTCTGAGGTTTGTCACAACCAGATGATCAGCAAACCCTACAAAGGAAGAATATGGCAAGAAATAGTCTAAGAAATAAAATTGATATTCCCAAAACCAATTGTATTCAATACTCATTTAACATCTTAGTGTATGAAAAGGACTGGGTTTAGGGGTTGGAATTGGAGATAAAACCAGGAAGGTTGAAACTTAAATGCCGTAATAAAGAACCCTAAGTATATTTTTAAAGAGCACAGGGAGCTTTTGAAATGGTTTAAATACAGCAATGACATAATTAGATCTGTGTTTTAGGAATATCAATCTGGTATATGTGTAGAATGTGTAGGATGAATAGCATTGGGGAGATAATGGAGGGAAGTAAACCAGTTGGGAAACCATCATGGTACTCCAGGTCGTGAGTTCATATTGCTGTTCTACCACTTAACAAATATGTAACCTTAGAAGGCACCTAACAGTTGCACTTCAGTCTCTGCATCAGTGAAACTGGGTGAGATTGATCTATATGATCCCTAAGATCCTTTATAGAACCTAGAAAAGCAACACAAAATTCTTTAATTCTCTGGGGTTCTAGGAAGCAAAATGAAAGCAATGTAAGAATTTGGGTCATTGAAAGAGCAAAAACAGCCTTGATAAGTGTGGGTCAAGGATAAACTTCCCTTATTACTTTAACCCTCACCCAATGCAGAAATATCGCCTACGTACTGGTTGGCAGATGGCCCCCAGGCTCTGCTTCGGTACCTCCAGTGATAGAGAACTCTGAAGGGTACCATTTCATCCATTGCTGGGCAGCCCTAATTGTGTTTTCATTTGCTTTTATATTGAGGTGAAATTTGCTGATTATTATTAGGCCTGGAATTACACTGAATAAGTCCCTTTTCTTTCTTCTGTGTGACCATTAAACTTGAGCCTAGTCCGTCCCAGCTAAACATTCTGAAGTATTTTTAACTGTTTTCTGAGGGTGTGGTTTGGGACCCTTCACCATCTTGAATATCCAGGGTGACATGGGTGTAGTTTCCATGATCATCAGAATGCTGCAGTGACAGCCCCTGGGTCCTCCACAACCCCCCATTGCTGTTGGAGCGAAAGCAGAGCTCAGACTCTCCCTCCCCAATCAAAACTTGTGGTTCTCCAGTGTGCAGGCTCCAGGGATGATGCTTGTGCAATGATCCAGGACGTCTTTGTGGATTGTTAACAAGTGGGCTGGGACTGAAGGTCCCTCTTTTCCAGTGGGAGGGGCTGCACCTGAACCCAACTTGCCAAGGACATGGTGGCCTCTGGACTGGTAGATTCTTTCCCACAGCAGGAGCAGCTGTGAATTCCCATGGGCCCTGGGCGGGTACCATTTCTCAGTTCTCCTGCAATCAGCAAGCACTTAAGTTCAGTCCGCTCAGCACCTGAGTCCAAAAGAGTTTGTCCCCCCACCGACTTATAAGTCCACTTTCAAGACTGTACAATAAGAAGGACAGGGTTCTCCAAATGTCCTTGGGTTTCATGTTTCCCCAGTAAATCTTGTACCTTTATGCCTAGTCTGAAGGTATGGAATTCACCCTCATCCACTTCACCATAGAGTTATAGTACACACACACGGTTCCCCTCCTAATTTCTTTTTGCTGAGAGATTAGGTCCCAGGTTTAGCACCGGATATAATTCCTCTTCTCCACACCATGTGTGGATTGAAGTTTTCACTTAATGGGTTTTCTGAAAGCAAAAGAGTTAATCCCAACCACCTGTCTCTTACTCAGAGGCGATCTATGCCCTTAACCCAAAGGACACAGACGTATCCCACAAATATATGAACCAGCTAGAGATAAGGTCTGGGGGAAGTAGGCTCGGGGCCCCAGAACATGCCTCTGTGGGTGGCTCCTCGATACATCCAGCCTCTGGAGAGCAGCCATGAAGGGAACAGGAACTGGAGCTTGCCTGGGCAGGTCTCTAATCTCTGAATAGTCGTTTCAGAGGGCTCCGGTAGTTTCTTTGTGAAAGTGAGGATTTTAGTTCCTGAAAATCTGAACTATTATGTTATTATTCAAGCTGATCTCTGGCCACTTAGTCATGATTCTGTCTAGCACGATACCGAGGCAGGAAAAAAGTGGGCTTCAGGCTGGACACTTACAACTAGCCTCCTGTTTGCATTTCCTGAGACAGGAGATAGGTGGGCTCCAGGTTAGGCACTTACAGTCAGCCTCCTGTTTGCTCTCTGAAATGGAAGTAACAACAGAAACATGGTAAATAACCAGGCTTTGTCTCCTATGGACACCTTAAGATAACAGTCATGGCAGGAACAGAGGGGGGCTAACCCTTGTTTGAGTAAAGGATCAAGACGTCATATATTTCCCAACCTTCGGGAAAGGGAGACATTGCACATGTGCAGAAAGTCTTCTTGGGGGTCAAAAAAGAGGGGACACCACCCCAAAATATATGATGCTAAGGCTGCCCCATAGGCCTCTGGGCTGGAATCCATCTTGGAAAAATGTTGCGCACGCATGTTGGGGAGGGTCCTAGGGCAGGTCAGGTGTGGAAAAAGAAACCAGATAATTGGCCAGAGGTAAACAAAGACCCAGAAGAACTGCCCTGTATAAGTGACTTAACGGCCTCTTTACTGCACTTCTCCTCATTAGGGAGGACGCCCACACCCTTTCATTCCAGGTGGGCATCTCTGCCTTGTTTCTCTCTTAACTAAACAAACTGTTTCTCTGTGTGCTCTCCCACTTGTTGTTGTGCTATGTCTCTAATAATAAACTCTGTGCCTGTTTTTATAGTTTTTGCTTCCATGAGAAATGCATTTTTCGCTGGGGGCAAGAGCCAGGGGTTGTGGTGACTGGTTTTCATCCAGGCTATCTAGATTCAATTCCTGGCCAGGGAATTAAGATCTCTCTCCACACCAATGCTCACTGCTGCCTCTCCGAGATCAATACCCTTGGTCCTCTAACCACCAGCAAGAAGGAAGAGGTGATGTCTGCTATTGGCAGGAGGTTCCAGTCGGCAGCTGACAGTCCTCCTTTGGGGGTGGAACTAAGGAGCCTCATGGAGGTGGGGGGTGCCTACAGGTATCGAAAGTCTGAGGAACAGTTCACACCTGTTCTTTTAAGAAACCTCCGCTTATCTCAATCAGGTAAACGGCAGAGCCGTTTCTCATATGGGAAAGGCCCATTGACTTGGTAAAGGCAGATCAAATGTCCTCTGAGTGGCATGCATTTGTAGCATGCCTTCTGGCTATGTCACTTCAGGATGAATATTTCAGCCTGCTAATAGGAGCTGGCCAGCTTTTATTGGGCATTTACTATGCGCCAGGCACATTTCCAATTGCTTTACAAATTTTAACCCTTTTAATCCACAGAAAAGGAATACAGCAAAGACATTCATATTAACTTCATTTTATAGGTGAAGGAACTGAGACACAGAGTTAGAAGTCTGCTCTGGGTCACACAGTGAATAGGCAGGGCAGAGCCAGGAGTGAGACCTAAACAATCTGGCTCCAGAGCTCAGGCCTGACCACTGCACCACCCTGCCTACCCAGATATTGCTGCCCCTTCAGTTTGGCCCCTACTTACCTTTGCAAGTCCATCTCTTTACTTCCAAGTAGCAAAACTGGAGCATTCGCTCTTTCCTTGACAAAATCCATTCCCCACCTCTGTGTCCTCTCATGATCTTCTTTCTGCCCAAAATGCCTGTCTCCAGGCCCCTTCTCTGCCTGAAAACCTCACACCCATTTTGGGGAGAATCCATCTCAAAGATACCATCAAAGCAAAAGAAACTAACATTTGCTAAGTTCCCACTATCTTTGGGATACTCTACTAAGGAAATTCACATAAAATATTTTGTTTAATTCTCAGTCCAACTCTTTGTGGTAGGAGAGACAAGAAAAGGCTCTGAGATGAGTTTTCTGCTCAGCTAGGAAAGGGCAGAGCTGCACGGACCCTTGTGTAGAGTGTGGTCAAGGGCACTAGGGGTGTCCTTTCTTTTCCTTGTTCCTCTCACAGAGCACTTTGTCCATCTCAGGATGCGTTACTATACCTTATAGTACAGGGGGCTGTGTAATGCCCCTATCATAAGACTTCTTATAGCAGAAGTTGTGTCTATGCTCCCTTTCCTCCCTGAGGCACCCCGCCTAGTTCTTTGAACCTAAATCAATTAATAAATAATAAATATCAATAAATTAATTAATTAATTAAATAATAAATAAAACCTAAATCAATTAATAAATAATTGAGTAAAACTGAATTGAGGATCAGGGAGGCAGCCTTGGTGGGGAAGACAGGCTCACACTTGCCAATTCCAGGGCTTCTTCCAAGTTCTGAAATAATGAGCTGTCAGTTTCCTTGAGATGATAAGCCTTTGGGGAAGGAAGCAGTGAACTGAAACAAGCAAGTATATGCCTCAGTCCACCAAAAGAGGAAGCTCCTGTTCTCAGACATGACAAGTTCCCAAAATATGTGGTGTTAATTCTAATAGCGTGCATTTAGCACAACTTGTGACTGCACGAACATGTGGGAACAAGCTCAGGAACAAAGAGACATCCTCACCCAAAGGTGCCAGGATACATGAAAGCACCACAAAAGCCATTTCACTTGAATATTACATGGCTCCTGCAAAGGAAAAAAATTTGTTTGGTAACTTTCTTTTATCATATGCCGTGTTTTTACTTAAACGTGTCTAATGAGTCTGTGTTTGTTGTGTGCCAGCTGTGTAGGTAATTCTATAAAGAGCCCAAGTCACTTGCCTATTCCACCATTGCTGGATCGTAAGTTCAGGAAAATAGAAAACAACAACAACAGAAATACATGTTCCTCTTCAATTCCTGCTGCCTTTTCCTCTCTCATTCTGAAGCAGAGGGCTGAGAGACATAAAGATAATCCAGCCATTCAGGGCTGGCAAAAAAAGTTTCAAGATGCCAAGACTCTTTATCTTGTCCTGATGCCATAGAGCTGAAAAACACAAGTGGCTTTAAAATACATAAACCTGATGAAACCATGACTCATAAAATACTGAAGGACAACCAAAAAGGGAACTTAGCTTACATTTTATCCTACACATCAGAACACAGGGAACTCAAGGGAGCATGGTGTGGTGGAAATTGGATTTGAACTTGTTCAAAAAGGCTGTACATGTGAGTGATACATTTCAAGGGGGACAGAAAACAGATGCAGGGAAACCACAAGAAAACAATGGCAACTACTTTCTAAAAGTTGATAAGGACATCCTAGGTCAGTGTTAGAAGGAATGATGAGGCAATATCAAATCTGGAAAGGATTTGGTAGGTATCGGGAAAGGGCTTGTAATTGATTGAGGATTGGTGAGGGGTGAAGGATGACTCCCTTTCTGCAGGCTTGAGTGACGGGGTAGGAAGTGCTGTTACCACATGAAACATATCAACAGAATATAGGAGCAGCGGAAGGGCTGAGGAGAAGACCATGCGGATGTTGTAGCAGCTTAAAGCTGCTTGCTCCAGTGAGAAGCAACGCCATCAGATAATAATGAGAAGACTGGCGTGTGTTAGGGACTTGAGGATGGTCAAGGTTTACAGCGGTAACTGAATATAGAGAAGACGGTAAACAAAGGGAGCACAAAGACTGAAGGGCAGAACTGAGGACTCAGCAGAGCGTGGAGAACACAGATTGGCGGAGTAGTATGGTTTTCTCCACCTGTGTCAACAGTCCAGCTGTTGGAGGAAGGAGAGCAGAGAGTGGCACCAATTAACCAGAAATGAGCTTCAAAAAGGAGCCATTCTGGAAGGCGTGATGATGACTTGGTTGAGCGTACTCTGATTACCGAAGTCTTCACTGAGATAGTCAGGTAGTTTCTACCCAGACCAGACACGTAACCCACGTGATTTGTGTTTCAAGTTAATCACTGTAGGGCTTCCCTGGTGGCGCAGTGGTTGAGAGTCCGCCTGCCGATGCAGGGGACACGGGTTCGTGCCCCGGTCCGGGAAGATCCCACACGCCGCGGAGCGGCTGGGCCCATGAGCCATGGCCGCTGAGCCTGCGTGTCCGGAGCCTGTGCTCCACAACGGGAGAGGCCAAAACAGTGAGAGGCCCGCGTACCGCAAAAAAAAAAAAAACTGTATAAACTAATGCACTTAGAGAAAGAGTTGAGGGAGCTAGGCCTGGAGGAAGGGAGACTAGCCTGGAAGGCGGTCTGTGTGAAAGAGAAATGGTTCTGGTCTGAGGCAATATTAGCTGAGCTATAAATTTGGGCCTATGAAGTCAATAGAAAGGCAGATTTTTGTTTGTTTGTTTCAGTTTTTTTTTGTTTATCTGATTGTCTGCACTAATGCATGACTGAATCCTTAAAAGAGAAACAAATGCAGATGTATTTTTAATTTTTATTTTTAAGAGACAGTATGATTTGGCAGGTAAGAACAGATGCTCTGGTACACAAGCTCCCTGGGTTTAAATCCCAGCTCTACCATGTAAGAGTCGTGTGATCTTCGACAAGTTATCTCAACTTCATCTGTAAAGTGGAAATAATGAGTTTACTTAATTACATGGTTGTTGTAAAACTTAAAGATGTTAATACGTTGAAAGAGCTTGGAAAAGTTGTACATATGAAGAACTCAATAAATATTGGTATTATTCTTGTATATATTTAATTCAAGAGTCATCATCTCAAAGAGTCATTTTGTTCTTGATATTAAAATTAAAATGGCTAAAGGGCCTATCTATGGTGCCCTCCCCCGGATCTGTGTGCTTTCCTGCATATTATAGCAGCTCTTGCTTACGAAGCCGCCATTTACTTCTCACGTCCTGTGGCTGTTCTTTGTTCTACGAAGAGACGGTTTCTTGTCCTAGATTTCCCGGAAGTATCTCCATCACAAGGCCAGTTAGAATAATTTCATCCAAGGCTTAGAGGGTAACAGCGGCAGTATACCACAGTGGCTGCAATTTACCACAGACCCTCAGACACCCCTGTTTTGGAAAGTCCATGGGACATTCCCATTTCCAGGAAGGTATGCTTGCACTACTTTGTCTCACTGGACAAGCTCCTAAGCCTCTTCCTCTCCAGTTCAGTTTCAATTTCTCATCTCTCTTCCTTTTTGAGTCCAGTCTCCTCAGATCCTCCTTCCTGGGCAACCAGAGGACCTCCATCTTTTTTCCTTTATTATTCACAGCAGTTAGTGTTCTCTTTGTTTCACACCCCTATCTTCCAGAAACAAGGCCTATCTGAGTGTTTTGTCAGATAAAAAATGAAGTCATGTTTTTAAAATAATATATTAGCAGAATATGACTCCATTCATCAAAGTGATCCTGGTTAATCATTTCCAAATGATGATTGACAGCCAAATGCAATTAATATTAACTGAAATGGTTAAAAATTAGAATTATTTAAATGTTTTTCACCAGTGAGGACACCACCATTAGCCTTTGTTCACGCCACTGCAAAACTGAGTTAAAATTTGTAGCTGTAAGTAAGGGCAAATGTAACCACATTGATAGAATATAAAAATATAAGAATTATTAGCCTTGATTTCAAGGCTTTACACAAATATTGCCTTACTTTGCAATTTAATCTAACTGTGACACTTTCTCCATATATATAATGGGAATAAATACCATATTATTCCTACTGCTTTCTCTTTGGGATATTGTAATGTCCAAATAATTTTAGTAAAAGGTCTTTATTTTGACATTATATAAGAAAAAGAAGAAATGCATATCCACTTAAGAACAATATTTTTAAAAACCCATATACTAACACTAATAAAATATGTTAATATTGCATATCCTATACTAACTAAAGAACCATTTTTTTTCTTAAACAAGGTGGGAAAAACAATTAAAGGACTAATAAACCAAAAAAAAAAAAATTGTCTCACTAGGAAAATGCTGCTGTTGACTTTTCAAATAAATGTTTCCTCATTAAATGTACTTATGTAAACAAGTAGTTGTTCTAATATAAATGTCTAATTCCTTTGTATATCAGCGAGTCACAAACTCTAGTGAAAAGTCTACTTTTATTCAATTTGTGGAGCATTTTTGCATCTTTGTTCATGAGATTGATTTGCAATTTTCTTTAATTGCAATTTTCTTCACAGTTGTTGGGGTCAAGGTTACACTGGCATCAGAAAATGAGCTGGGAACACTTATACATTTTTCTTCTCTGGAAGAATTTGTATAAAAGTATTGTTATTTCTTCTTTAATGTTTGGAAGAGTTCACAGAAACACTGGACCTGGAGTGTGTGTGTATGTGTGTGCATGAGTGTGTGTGTATCTGTGAAGGTTTATTGATGAGAACTCAAACTGTTTTTATTTTAATTTTTCTTCTATGTAAAAAACGAAAAATTAGTTATAAACTCAATATGGCCCATCATTCCTATACAGATGCAAGAACAAAACCAAATCATATGCTAAAAATCAACAAAGCTGTAAAACAAAGCTGTAAAACCTGCAGTATTCAAAATTAACAATATTATTTCAGTGTGATGGGTAATTGTTTTCCTTGGCTAAGTTGCAATTTGAAACCTAAATGCGTGTTGTTTGGGGCTTCCAAGTTTGCCCTCCCTAAGCTTTCTTGTGCCAAGCGATGACTCAAGTCTCCCACCCCTTTCTTCATTCAAATATAAGAAATTTCTCTCATAAGGTACACAATGACATCATCTGGTCTTCATTTAGCAGAAATTAAAACCCGGATTAAAACCCTCAGCTCCTCTTTTTTTACACTGGCCTGGAATCGTGAGACTAATTCATTATATTACGTGGTAGCAGGAGGTTGTTTCATATTGTCAAATCAAGCTCATTTATTAACTAATATTAAAAAATTGAAATAGCACACTATGGAAAATTTTTTAATTGAAAACAATCATCAAAAGAGAACCTGCATCTTCATAACTGGCAAAATAATTCAATTTCAGTGTAACTGAGAATAAGGGACAGGCATTTCTGTTTTGATATTAGGACACCTAAGTTCTGGCTGCTGATCTAGTATCAGGCAAACATGCTTCCAATGCATTGAAACTTAAGTGCGGTCACTTAAAATGACTCCTTGTGGCTACTGTAAACACAAATGGAGTAGGAACTAAAACTGCACGATGGTATTTGAGGATAAAGTGGTTGTCTAGATGATTACTAATATGTTTGTAGTAATTTTTAAGATTATCATCAAACAGAAAATATAGACTTAAAGAATTTCTGTAGGGAACATGTGGATCATTGAAAATGCATTTAAAGTAGAAACAGTAGATCACAGTAACAAATGCTAATATGTATAACTCAGTTCTATTGTTCTATAATAGCCAACAACAGGAGTTTGTTTCTGTAACCAGAAATTGTGGGAGAAAGCATATATACTATACAGTGACTATATTTTTGACAATAAATGATTAAATGAAAAAAAGAAGAAAGTGTACTTAAAGAACGCCGTGAGTCTAAGACCCCCAGATGAGAAACACTATTCCATATAAAGGAATCAAGTTTTACAAATTCTGGTACTGTCTGGTGACCTATTCATTCATCATCCAGTTCTGTCGTCCTTTCCTCTGTGTGCTCTGCTGTCTTGTCTCAGAGCCAATGTTTACTTTTAACAGGGCCCTTGCCATTGGGCACAGAGATTTTAGGCTTTGCATCTGCACATGCAAAGTCTACTGCAAGTGTTGAGCAAAGACAAAGTGAGAGAGTGGCATGGACATATAGACACTACCAAACATAAAATAGATAGCTAGTGGGAAGCAGCCACATAGCACAGGGAGATCAGCTTGGTGCTTTGTGACCACCTAGAGGGGTGGGATAGGGAGGGTGGGAGGGAGGGAGACGCAGGGGGAAGAGGTATAGGAACATATGTATATGTATAACTGATTCACTTTTTATAAAGCAGAAACTAACACCATTGTAAAACAATTATACTCCAATAAAGATGTTAAAAAAAAAAAAGATGCCTTGGCTGTCCTGTAACAAGTGCTGTAAAGGAATAGCTACCAGCTATAGGGCAAGATCACATTCGTCCATGTGGTTTTTGTTGTTTATGTTATTTGTTTACCCTGTAACCTTCTCCTCTTGGGGATAGAGGATTTTATTGTCCCCCAAAGAAATAAGCACAGGAGAGCAGAGAATAAATGCATTAAATCCTTGCTTTTTAAGTGTTAAAAAGCCTATCCTATTGAAACTACTGAGTGTTTCACCAGCCCTTCTGCTCCCAGCAGGGGAGGGGTTTTAGACAGAGAGTAAATTTAGAGGATAAGCAGAGAGCAAGCTGATGATGATACTCCCTGAACAGGTGTGCTGTGCCCTGCTTCCCTACTGTGTGGTTAACATGGTGGGTGGCTGGCAAATAGAATAATTCTCCCAACAGTGGGAAACCCTGAGCAAAGGGGCCATGTGCTCTTTTTTCTCTCCAGAACCCTGAGAAGTGCTCACTCAGCAGCAGCATCCCATGAAAATCTGAGATGGCTGACAGACTTGTGGTTGTCAAGAGGGAAGGAGGTGGGGAGGGATGGAGTGGGAGTTTGGGATTAGCAGATGCAAACTATTATATATAGGATGGATACACAACAAGGTCCTGCTGGGTAGCACAGGGAACTATATTCAATGTCCTATGATAGACCATAATGGAAAAGAATATAAAAAATAATGTATGTATGCATAACTGAATCAGTTTGCTCTACAGTAGAAAGTAACACAACGTTGTAAATCAACTCTACTTCAATAAAATAAATTAAAAATAAAAAAAGATAGCTGTATGTGGAGTAGGGCTGGAGGGTCTGAGGTAGCTCCAGAAGCCTTCCCACAATGCATTTTAAAATAGGAAGGAGTCAGAAGGAGTTGCAAGGAAAGCAGGATTTTTCCACACCCCAAGAAAAGCACAAAAACTAGATACGAGCAAACTGACAGACATGAAGTTGTTATATTAGTTGTAAGCGGATGTCTTCAAAGGACCTCGAAGGACAATATGTCTAAAAATCAGGGAGAATGTGACTTCTTAGAAGATGCTGGCATAAAGGGGTGACGCCATAACCAGGTGGGACAATGGCAATGGTAATGAATGTCAATGTGGACAAGTGACTAACATCTAGATGCCTCCCCTGATGCCATGATGGTACCCGAGCCTCAACATAGATGCCACCTCAGGAGAAGGAGGGCGGGGAAAATCCCCAATGACTGACACTAGGACTAAATTTATCTGGAGTTGACGAATCATATTTTTTTCTTTTTTTTACTATTTTTCAGTCTCTAAATATAGCAAAAATTCAAAAGAATCATAAATTGAATTGGTAAGTTTTCTTCTGTAAAAATATTTATAGAAGAAATATATCCTGAATGCAGGCAAAAAGACACTATCTGGGTTTCAAAATTTTTCACACTTCAATATAAAAATATTGAATCAAGAATAGCTTCAGGATCAAATGACTCCTGTGATCTCAGAGACTTAAACCAAATCATTACAGCCACCAGCCGTGTGGATGAAAGGCTCTTGGTGCTGCAGCCAGGAGTCAGTGCTATGCCTCAGAGGTGGGAGAGCCAACATCAGGACACTGGTCCACAAGAGATCTCCCAGCTCCACAGAATATCAAATGGTGAAAATCTCCCAGACATCTCCATCTCAACACAAGCCCCCAGCTTCACTCAATGACCAGCAAGCTACAGTACTGGACATCCTATGCCAAACAACTAGCAAGACAGGAACACAACCCCACCCATTAGCAGAGAGGCTGCCTAAAATCATAATAAGTCCACAGACACCCCAAAACACACCACCAGACATGGACCTGCCCACCAGAAAGGCAAGATCCAGCCTCATCCACCAGAACACAGGCACTAGTCCCCTCCACCAGGAAGCCTACACAACCCACTGAACCAACTTTAGCCACTGGGGACAGACACCAAAAACAACGAGAACTACGAACCAGCAGCCTGCAAAAAGGAGACCCCAAACACAGTAAGATAAGCAAAATAAGAAGACAGAAAAACACACTGCAGATGAAGGAGCAAGATAAAAACCCACCAGACCTAACAAATGAAGAGGAAACAGGCAGTCTACCTGAAAAAGAATTCAGAATAATGATAGTAAAGATGATCCAAAATCTTGGAAATAGAAGGGACAAAATGCAAGAAACATTTAACAAGGACCTAGAAGAACTAAAGAGGAAACAAGCACCGATGAACAACACAATAAATGAAATTACAAATACTCTAGATGGGATCAATAGGAGAATAACAGGCAGAAGAACAGTGAAGTGACCTGGAAGATAAAAGAGTGGAAATAACAGCTGCAGAGCAGAATAAAGAAAAAAGAATGAAAAGAACTGAGGACAGTCTCAGAGACCTCTGGGACAGCATTAAACACACTAACATTCTAATTATAGGGGTTCCAGAAGAAGAAGAGAAAAAGAAAGGGACTGAGAAAATATTTGAAGAGATTATAGTTGAAAACTTCCCTAATATGGGAAAGGAGAGAGTTAATCAAGTCCAGGAAGCACAGAGAGTCCCATACAGGATAAACCCAAGGAGAAATATGCCAAGACACATATTAATCAAACTGTCAAAAATTAAATACAAAGAAAACATATTAAAAGCAGCAAGGGAAAAACAACAAATAACACACAAGGGAATCCCCATAAGGTTAACAGCTGATCTTTCAGCAGAAACTCTGCAAGCCAGAAGGGACTGGCAGGACATATTTAAAGTGACGAAGGAGAAAAACCTGCAACCAAGATTACTCTACCCAGCAAGGATCTCATTCAGATTTGATGGAGAAATTAAAACCTTTACAGACAAGCAAAAGCTGAGAGAGTTCAGCACCACCAAAGCAGCTTTACAACAAATGCTAAAGGAACTTCTCTAGGCAAGAAACACAAGAGAAGGAAAAGACCTACAATAACGAACCCAAAACAATTAAGAAAACGGGAATAGGACCATACATATCAATAATTACCTTAAATATAAATGTGCAAAATACTCCCACCAAAAGACACAGATTGGCTGAATGGATACAAAAACAAGACCCATATATATGCTGTCTACAAGAGACCCACTTCAGACCTAGAGACACATACAGACTGAAAGTAAGGGGATGGAAAAAGATATTCCATGCAAATGGCAACCAAAAGGAAGCTGGAGTAGCAATTCTCATATCAGACAAAATAGACTTTAAACTAAAGACTATTAGAAGAGACAAAGAAGGACACTACATAATAATCAAGGGATCGATCCAAGAAGAAGATATAACAATTGTAAATATTTATGCACCCAACATAGGAGCACCTCAATACATAAGGCAAATACTAACAGCCATAAAAGGGGAAATTGACAGTAACACATTCATAGTAGGGGACTTTAACACCCAAATTTCACCAATGGACAGATCATCCAAAATGAAAATAAATAAGGAAACACAAGCTTTAAATGATACATTAAACAAGATGGACTTAATTGATATTTATAGGACATTCCATCCAAAAACAACAGAATACACATTTTTCTCAAGGGCTCATGGAACATTCTCCAGGATAGATCATATCTTGGGTCACAAATCAAGCCTTGGTAAACTTAAGAAAATTGAAATTGTATCAAGTATCTTTTCTGACCACAACGCTATGAGACTAGGTATCAATTACAGGAAAAGATCTGTAAAAAATACAAACACATGGAGGCTAAACAATACACTACTTAATAACGAAGTGATCACTGAAGAAATCAAAGAGGAAATTTAAAAATACCTAGAAACACATGACAATGGAGACACGACGACCCAAAACCTGTAGGATGCAGCAAAAGCAGTTCTAAGAGGGAAGTTTATAGCAATACAATCCTACCTTAAGAAACAGGAAACATCTTGAATAAACAACCTAACCTTGCACCTAAAGCAATTAGAGAAAGAAGATGAAAAAAAATCCAAATTTAGCAGAAGGAAAGAAATCATAAAAATCAGATCAGAAATAAATGAAAAAGAAATAAAGGAAACAATAGCAAAGATCAATAAAACTAAAAGCTGGTTCTTTGAGAAGATAAACAAAATTGATAAACCATGATCCAAACTCATCAAGAAAAAAAGAGAGAAGACTCAAATCAATAGAATTAGAAATGAAAAAGGAGAAGTAACAACTGACAGTGCAGAAATACAAAAGATCATAAGAGATTACTACAAGCAACTCTATGCCAATAAAATGGACAACCTGGAAGAAATGGACAAATTCTTAGAAATGCACAACCTGCCAAGACTGAATCAGGAAGAAATAGAAAATATTAACAGATGAATCACAAGCACTGAAATTGAAACTGTGATTAAAAATCTTCCAACAAACAAAAGCCCAGGACCAGATAGCTTCACAGGCGAATTCTATCAAACATTTAGAGAGGAGCTAACACCTTTCCTTCTCAAACTCTTCCAAAATATAGCAGAGGGAGGAACACTCCCAAACTGATTCTATGAGGCCACCATCACCTTGATACCAAAACCAGACAAGGATGTCACAAAGAAAGAAAACTACAGGCCAATATCACTGATGAACATAGATGCAAAAATCCTCAACAAAATACTAGCAAACAGAATCCAACAGCACATTAAAAGGATCATACACCATGATCAAGTGGGGTTTATTCCAGGAATGCAAGGATTCTTCAATATATGCAAATCAATCAACGTGATACACCATATTAACAAATTGAAGGAGAAAAACCATATGATCATATCAATAGATGCAGAGAAAGCTTTCGACAAAATTCAACACCCATTTATGATAAAAACCTTGCAGAAAGTAGGCATAGAGGGAACTTTCCTCAACATAATAAAGGCCATATATGACAAACCCACAGCCAACATCATCCTCAATGGTGAAAAACTGAAAGCATTTCCCCTAAGATCAGGAACAAGACAAGGTTGCCCACTCTCACCACTCTTATTCAGCATAGTTTTGGAAGTTTTAGCCACAGCAGAGAAGAAAAGGAAATAAAAGGAATCCAAATTGGAAAAGAAGAAGTAAAGCTGTCACTGTTTGCAGATGACATGATACTATACATAGAGAATCCTAAAGATGCTACCAGAAAACTACTAGAGCTAATCAATGAATGTGGTAAAGTAGCAGGATACAAAATTAATGCACAGTAATCTCTGGCATTCCTGTACACTAATGATGAAAAATCTGAAAGTGAAATCAAGAAAACACTCCCATTTACCATTGCAACAAAAAGAATAAAATATCTAGGAATAAACCTACCTAGGGAGACAAACGACCTGTATGCAGAAAATTATAAGACACTGATGAAAGAAATTAAAGATGATACAAATAGATGGAGAGATATACCATGCCATGTTCTTGGATTGGAAGAATCAACATTGTGAAAATGACACTACTACCCAAAGCAATCTACAGATTCAATGCAATCCCTATCAAACTACCATTGGCATTTTTCACAGAACTAGAACAAAATATTTCACAATTTGTATGGAAAAACAAAGGACCCTGAATAGCCAAAGCAATCTTGAGTATGAAAAACGGAGCTGGAGGAATCAGGCTCCCTGACTTCAAACTGTACTACAAAGCTATAGTAATCAAGACAGTATGGTACTGGCACAAAAACACAAAGATAGATCAATGGAACAGGATAGAAAGCCCAGAGATAAACCCACGCACATATGGTCACCTTATCTTTGATAAAGGAGGAAGGAATGTACAGTGGAAAAAGGACAGCCTCTTCAATAAATGGTGCTGGGAAAACTGGACAGGTACATGTAAAAGTATGAGATTAGATCCCTCCCTAACACCATACACAAAAATAAGCTCAAAATGGATTAAAGACCTAAATGTAAGGCCAGAAACTATCCAACTCTTAGAGGAAAACATAGGCAGAACACTCTATGACATAAAACACAGCAAGATCCTTTTTGACCCACCTCCTAGAGAAATGGAAATAAAACCAAAAATAAACAAATGGGACCTAATGAAACTTCAAAGCTTTTGCACAGCAAAGGAAACCATATACAAGACCAAAAGACAACCCTCAGAATGGGAGAAAATATTTGCAAATGAAGCAACTGACAAAGGGTTAATCTCAAAAATTTATAAGCAGCTCATGCAGCTCAATAACCGAAAAACAAACAACCCAATCCAAAAATGGGCAGAAGACCTAAATAGATATTTCTCAAAAGAAGATATACAGACTGCCAACAAACACATGTAAGTATGCCCAACATCATTAATCATTAGAGAAATGCAAATCAAAACTACAATGAGGTATCATCTCACACCAGTCAGAATGGCCATCATCAAAAAATCTAGAAACAATAAATGCTGGAGAGGGTGTGGAGAAAAGGGAAGCCTCTTGCACTGCTGGTGGGAATGTGAATTGGTACAGCCACTATGGAGAACAGTATGGAGGTTCCTTAAAAAACTACAAATAGAACTACCATATGACCCAGCAATCCCACTACTGGGCATATACCCTGAGAAAACCATAATTCATAAAGAGTCATGTACCACAATGTTCATTGCAGCTCTGTTTACAATAGCCCAGAGATGGAAACAACCTAAGTGTCCATCATCGGATGAATGAATAAAGAAGATGTGGCACATATATACAATGGAATATTACTCAGCCATAAAAAGAAACGAAATTGAGCTATTTGTAATGAGGTGGATGGACCTAGAATCTGTCATACAGAGTGAAGTAAGTCAGAAAGACAAAGACAAATACCGTATCCTAACACATATATATGGAATTTAAGAAAAAAAATGTCATGAAGAACCTGGTGTAAGATAGGAATAAAGACACAGACCTACTAGAGAATGGGCTTGAGTATATGGGGAAGGGGAAGGGGAAGCTGTGAGAAAGTGAGAGAGAGGCATGGACATATAGACAGCTAGTGGGAAGCAGCTGCATAGCACAGGGAGATCAGCTCTTTGCTTTGTGACCACATAGAGGGGTGGGATAGGGAGGGTGTGAGGGAGGGAGACGCAAGAGGGAAGAGATATGAGAACATATGTATATGTATAACTGATTCACTTTGTTATAAAGCAGAAAGTAACACACCATTGTATAGCAATTATACTCCAATAAAGATGTTAAAAAAAAAAAAAAAGAATAGCTTCAATTCAGCAACATTTGCTTGGAGCTTACCAGGTACCTCAATGCCTGTAGAGAGAGATTTTCACAGGTAGACAAAGTTTACAGAAGCAAGTCATTTAAAAGTATTAATCATTTCAAACCTATAAACCGTAAAATGCAAATTTGATGAAAATTTTAGGCATAAAATTTTGTAAGCACCTTATTCAAAAAGATAAATTCTTCAAATGATAGCAAGACATGATACTAAAGATACTAATGCTAAGAGAGGGATTAAAGTTCATGAATAAATAGAAAATGAATACTTTTTACATATTTTTGCAAGGAAGAGATTTAATTTAAAAGTTTACTTGTGGATAACATAAATATAGACATGAGCAAAATTATAAGTGTAGAGTTTATTGAATTTTCATAAACTGAAACCAGCAGCCAGCTGGTAAAAACAGGACACACCCAGGACTGTTCCCCTCCACGGAACCCCAGAAGCCCTCCTGCAGTTCCCACCTACCCCTCTCAAAGTAGCCACTCTCCTGGCTTCTATCACCATAGATTAGTTTTTCCTGTTCTTGAATTCTATTTATGCTTTCTTTTGTGTCTGTCTTCTTATGCTCAGCGTTACATTTATGAGATTCATCCGTGATTTTGTGTGTAGTTGGATTTTGTGTATTCCCATTGCTTTGTTCCTCTATTGTATAAATACACTACGATTTCTTTTTATTCTACTGTTGATGGGCACTGTGGTGTTTTCAGTGGGAAGTTTTTATGAGGAGTGCTGTAAATGAGTGATTCTTGTATATCTTTTTTTTTTTAACATCTTTATTGGAGTATAATTGCTTTACAATGGTATGTTAGTTTCAGCTTCACAACAAAATGAATCAGTTATATATATACATATATTCCCATATCTCTTCCCGCTTGTGTCTCCCTCCCTCCCACCCTCCCTATCCCACCCCTCCAGGCGGTCACAAAGCACCGAGCTGATCTCCCTGTGCTATGCGGCTGCTTCCCACTAGCTATCTACCTTACGTTTGGTAGTGTATATATGTCCATGCCTCTTTATCGCTTTGTCACCGTTTACCCTTCTTTTGATATACACTTTTCTGTTGGGTTTATTCCTATGAGTGGAGTTACTGGATCATATAGTATACATATATTCAGCTTTAGAAGATGCTGCCCAACACCTTGCCAAAGCAGTAGTATGAATTTACGTGCCCATGTGCTGTATCGGTAAAGTCTCATGTGCTGAGTGTATCCTTATTAACATTGGCTTTTCTTCTCCCATTTCTTCCTTTTCTCAGTCTTCTCTGTCTTCTCCCCCTCCTCCTCCTCCTTCTATTCCCTCTTCCTTCTTGTTTCTCTTCCTTTCCCCCTTCCCCTTCTCTTCTCTTTCTCTTCCTCCTTCTCCTCTTTCTCCTCTCCCTCTCCTCCTCTCCCTCCTCCTATCACTCCCCATCCTCTTCTTCCTTCTTCTTTAGACCTTCTTTCTGGTGGATGTCTACCGGTAACATAGCATGGATTTAATTTGGATTTTCTTGATGTCTAATGAACTTGAGCATCTTTTCACTGTATTGGCCATTTGGAGATGCCCTTTTGTGAAATACCATTTAGAAAAACTGGGTTACCAACCTTTTTCTTATAGTTGTGAAGTTATTTATAGAGTCTGGATGTGAGCTCTTTGTCAGATACATGTGTTTCAAATATATTCTCCCACTTGAAAGTTATTAAACAATTAAAACTCTGACATATATTGTAAGTTTTAATAAATACTCTATGAGAACACAAATTTCCTTTTTTAGTTCTAATTTGCTAAAAGTTTATCATAAGAGTGTTGCATTTTATTTTATTTTATTTTATTTTATTTTTGCGGTACGTGGGGCTCTCACTGTGTGGCTTCTCCCTTTGCGGAGCACAGGCTCCGGACGTGCAGGCTCAGAGACCATGGCTCACGGGCCCAGCCGCTCCGCGGCATGTGGAATTTTTCTGGACCGGGGCATGAACCCGTGTCCCCTGCATTGGCAGGTGGACTCTCAACCACTGCACCACCAGGGAAGCCCCATGAGTGTTGCATTTTATTAGGTGCCTTCTTGCATCTTTCATATTGACCATATGCTTTTTTCTCCTTTATTCTATTAATGTATGTGAGATACATTGATTGCATTGAAATGATAAACCAATTTCAAGCTCTTGAAACAAACTCAACTTAGTCTACATACATTTTCCTTTTCTTTACACTTCAGAATCTTATTTTCTAATATTTTGTTTAAGGTTTTTGCATCTACTGAGAAAGACTGGTCCATAATTTTCTTTTCTTTTTATGTCCATGCCCAGGATTAATGTCCTCATACAACAAAACCAGTAAAAAGGGCTTCCCTGGTGGCGCAGTGGTTGAGAATCTGCCTGCCAATGCAGGGGACACGGGTTCGAGCCCTGGTCTGGGAAGATTCCACGTGCCGCGGAGCAACTGGGGCCGTGAGCCACAGCTACTGAGCCTGCGCGTCTGGAGCCTGTGCTCCGCAATAAGAAAGGCCGCGATAGTGAGAGCCCCACGCACCTCAATGAAGACAGTGGCCCCCGCTCGCCGCAACTAGAGAAAACCCTCGCACAGAAACGAAGACCCAATACAGGCGAAAATAAATAAATAAAACAAAACAAAACAAAACCCAGTGAAAATTCTCTCTTTTTCTCTTCTCTGGAAAAAAATTATGTAAGGTTGATTATTGTTGCTTCCTAAAAAGTCTGGACGAATTCATGGGTGAATCCAGCTGGATCTGGAATTCTCCTTCTAAGATGTTTTTAAATTACAGATTCAACATCTTCAATAAATATAAGAATTTTTTTCAATGTTATTTTGGGGAAACTATTTTTCAAGGAATCAGTCTAGTTCATCTTGATTTTCAAATGTATTGACATAAAGTTATATATAACTTCTCATTGTGATTTTTTTTTTTTTTTTTGTGGTATGCGGGCCTCTCACTGTTGTGGCCTCTCCCGTTGCGGAGCACAGGCTCTGGACGCGCAAGCCCAGCGGCCATGGCTCACGGGCCCAGCCGCTCCGCGGCATGTGGGATCCTCCCGGACCGGGGCACGAACCCGTGTCCTCTGCATCGGCAGGCGGACTCTCAACCACTGCGCCACCAGGGAAGCCCTCATTGTGAGTTTAATGTCAGTAGGATCCATAATAGTAGTCTCTTTTTCATCCCTGATACTGTAATTTGTAATTTTTTCTCCTTTTTCTTGATCAGTCTTCTGAGGAGTTTATTCTTTTCATTAGTCTTCAAAGAGCCACCTTTAGATTTATTGACTATTTCTATAGTATACCAGTTTTCTATTTCAGTAATTTTGGTTATTTATTATTTCTTTTTATCTACTTCCTTTAGGTATAATTTTCTGTAATTTTAAACTTCTCTTTACGGGTACTTATGCCTTTTTAAATATGTGCATTTAACACAATAAATTTTCTTATAAGCACAGCATTAATATCATCCCACATGTTTTGATCTGTAATATCTTTCCTAACCTTTAGTTAAAAATATTTTCCAATTTCTACTGTGATACCTTCTTGATCCTTATTTAATTTCTAAGCATTGGGAGATTTTAACTTATCGTTTGTGATTAATTTTGAGCTTAATTTCACTGTGTTAAGAACATACTTTGTATGATTTTGATATTTGAAAAGTCTTTGAGGCCTGAGTAATTGGGGTAACTATTCCATAAACAATTATAAAGGAAGTGTATTCTGCAATTATTGGTTCAGAGCTCTGCATATGTATTTTAGGAAAAGTTTGTTAATTCTGTTGTTCAAATTGTCTAGGTCCTTTCTGATTGTTAATCTGATTATATCAGTTACTAAGAGATAGCAGCTAAAATCTTCCATTATGTTTGTGGATTTATCTATTTCTCCTTTCCATTCTGTAAGTTTTTTTCCACTACCACATGAACAAACCCAGGCTATGCTATTGGAGGATGAGAGACCATATGAATATTCCACCGCCACCCCAGCCATTCCGGCTAAGATCTCAGACATGTGAGTGAACCCAGGCATAAATAGTTGATCCTGGTCCAGACTAGAACGATCGCCCGGCTGTTCTTAGCCCAAACTGATAAAGACAGACTCATAAGCTAGGTAAAGCTTTTGTTGCTTTAAGCCTCTAAGGTTTTGGTTGATACGTTATGTAGCAATAGGTAAATTAATTAGCAAAGTTTTGTAATTTGGGGGCCATGTAAGCATTTCCTTCCTGGATTTGATTTTCTAATTGGTCTCCTGGGGCATGTTGGGATGCAGTTAAGCATCTGAAAGAAATGAGAGGTAGTATAGATGGAACGTGAGGAGACTTCAAGCAAGAACTATTTCAGATAGAGAATGAGAGGGTGATTTTCTTGTCAAAGAATGATCAGTAGAGTTGGGGGGATTCAGAACTATCTTATTCTCCCAAATGTCACCATTCTAATTTTCATGGTTCCACTCTTTCTCAGTCAATGCTCTGCTTTCACATAAAATTGTAAGACTTAATTTCCCAAACCACATGATGACACTCTGCATCAGATCTTTCATATATTTTTCTTGAGATAAGAGATTATATTAGGGTAATCTGAGAAATTCCCTGGTTCTCTGATCATGCCTTGATCTAACAACTTACAACACTGGGCCTTGGATTTCCTTTCTTTAAGCTCCAAAGTGAAATAGAAGCATCTAGCCCTCAGTACTGCCTTGTATTTCTTGTGCCTCTCACACTGTGCTATGGAATAGTCCCCATCTGTCAAAAGTGCCAACAGGCACTTGCTCCATATGGCTTTAAAGATGGTTTAAGCAGCTATTTTGCCATTGCATGTTGTGAATAATAGGTATTCTATTCTTTAACGGCAACTGGGTCGTCACTACCTTCCAATCTACCAAGTCAGATAACCAGTCCCAGTCAATCGAGGTACCCCAGTGAGAGGTCAGCATAGTTAACTGAATCCCTTCAAGCCAGTTTAAGCAGAGATTTAGGGTAGAGAATTAGATGCTTTTAAAACTGGAGGCTGGAGTAACAGACTCTAGGCTCAGCTTCTAAGAATGACTCCTAAAATGGTCCTGAAGAACTGGCCCACGAAGGGAGCTTGTGCCTCGACCACAACCAGGAATCTGGGAAGATAGGAAACCGCCACCACAGCTACTGGTTCTAGAATGTTTCCTACCCCTGACCTCTGCCATGATGTGGGCAAGTAAATGTATCCCCTTGCTCCCAGTACTCATAAGCTAGGAGTGGGCCTAAAAGACCAGCCTCTTCTATATCTGACACAGAAATACCCCCAAGGCACCATTTTCCAGAAGAACAAATAGAGCACAACTTCTCCCTTTCTAGATACCCTAGAATATTTTTTTTTAAATGGAAATGCATTTCTTTTATTTATTTATTTATTTTATTTTACTTTTGGCTGTGTTGGGTCTTCGTTTCTGTGCGAGGGCTTTCTCTAGTGGTGGCGAGCGGGGGCCACTCTTCATCGCGGTGCGCGGGCCTCTCACTATCGCGGCCTCTCTTGTTGCGGCGCACAGGCTCCAGACGCGCAGGCTCAGTAGTTGTGGCTCACGGGCCTAGTTGCTCCGCGGCATGTGGGATCTTCCCAGACCAGGGCTCGAACCCGTGTCCCCTGCATCGGCAGGCAGATTCTCAACCACTGCGCCACCAGGGAAGCCCATACCCTAGAGTTTGATCTTCCAAATCTCATACAGGTATATCTGCTGGCCTAAGCTGTATGACTAACTGAACACTTAAGGAATCACGGAAATGTGGTCTTTCACTTTTCATCTCCTATTTTCTGACTGCACAAAGTATATCGGTAGCTCAATGGCATCAGCAACATTAGTAAGGGAATAGAGGTGAGCAAGCCCAATGCAGAACCTGACCCAAGGGCTAGAAGAGTTAATACCAGTGTCAGTGATATGGGTGATGCTCATCGCACCAACAATGCCATTGGTCTGGCATTGCTCGTCAATGGGAAAAGGCAGACTCCAGGGTAGGGGAGCCTGAAGCTTCTTCAGGCCAGAGTAGAAACAAACCTTTATGTGGTTTTCTTTTTGCTATGAGTGTCATGCTCTTACAAAAGGCTTTCCCAAAATACTAGTGCTAGAAGGGGGCTAGTTTTTGATGAGTAACTTTTCATACTGTTTCTCTCTCATCATTAACTTTCTTCATCGTTTAACTCCCCTCTTGAAAAAAAATCCACTTTCTATCTCTCCTTACCTGGTCTTTCTGTTTCTGTTTCTTGGTTCCCTGCTCTCCCTCCCCTCTTTCCTGCCCTTCCGCTCCCTCCTTCTCTCCTTTTCCTGACTTAAAAGTAGGGTTTTTACATTATTAGAAACATTTTATATTATTGTTTTTCTAAAGTAAAGCCCTTTTCTAGAGTAAAGCCCTTTTCACTTCACTATAATGAATTAATATTTGTAAAGCATTTAAAATAGTTTCAGGCACATAGTAAGCATTGCTTGTGCCATTTGTTCACTTTTATATATTTACTGGTTTAAAAAAAAGACATAATTTAGGAATACTCTGGAGCCCACCTTGCATCATAGGGATTTTTCTTTTAAATCTTTAGGAATTAAACCACTTTGGATAGGATCCTATTTTTTTTACAGTTATAAATAATAACTGTAGATATAATGGAAACATAACATTATATTAGTTTAAGGTATACAACATAATGATTTGATACATGTATATTTTGCAAAATGATTACTGTAATAAAGTTAGTTATCCATCACCTCACACAGTTACAATTTTTTTCTTGTGATGAGAACTTTTAAGATTCACTCTCTTAGCAACTTTCAAATATACAACACTGTATTGTTAACTGTAATCACCATGCTGTACATTACATCCCCAGGACTTATGTATCTTATAAATGGAAGTTTGTACCCTTGGACCACCTTTCCCCAGTTTGCCCCCTGCCCCGGCATTCACTGGTCTCTTCTCCATATCTTTGACTTCAGCTTTTTTAGATTCCACATATAAGTGAGATTATACAGTATTTGTTTTTCTCTGTCTAACTTATTTCACTTAGCATAATGCCCTCAAGCTACAACCATGTTGCTCTAATTATTTTATACTAAGTCCTGCCCTTGAGTGAAAAACATAAGAGGGTGATTTCAGAAAAGGACCCTGATGAAAGCAAGAAAGTAGAAGTACACTGATAGAGAATAAACACTTGCAAGTCTGAGAGGATGTAGCAGAACCTGCATTCAGGGCCCATGTCCTGGGAAGCTCATGTCAGGGAAGGCCTTGCCTGTAAATATGTCCTTTAGATTTGCAGGAGGCAGAGACAGGGGTTGTGAGTGGGAAACCCTGAGTCTGGCTCACCTGGGGCCCTTACAGCTATTAGCTGCTTTGTTTTCCTGCACTTCAAGCACAGTTGAGTTTAATAAGGCTGTTGGATGGTCTTTTCGTCTATACATCCTTCCTTATGTTTTCCTCAGCTGTGACCAAGCCAAGTGGACACTGGTTGCCAAGCTTTCAGCCTGTGAGATAGCGATTTTATCTTTTAAGTCCCTTCAAGGAGCATTTTACAGTCCCTGTCTCAGCTTTTTAAGGTGAGGAAATGATCATTTTAAACAAGGGCTGCAATAGACCTCACATTTGGCACCTTCTTTGTTAGATTTAGCCATTTCAGGAGTAAACAAGATGGCAGAGGAGGAGGTTCTTGACAAGAATGGTCATTAGCGGAGCCTGATTCAAGAACTAACAGATCCTACATCTGAAACTAAAACAACATTGTAAAAACTATACTCCAATAAAAAAAAAAAAAACAACTAACAGAACCTGATGTTTGCAAACCGTTCCTTACATGGAATTACATACATTCATCAGAACGTAAGTTCTTCAGTAATGCTGAGGAAAACCCATCAATGATTTGTGGCCAAGCAAAGATCCAGCTGTTTTCTCCAACATGACAGGGCTCTATCCAGTGTAGTCAATGTGACTGACAGATGGCTACCTTATAGGCAAGATGACCATTTACCTTCATTTTCCAGGAAAGTGCTGGTTTATGCTTGTAGTCCTTGCATCCATCCAGTTAGTAGCCCCATTCACTCTCATGCATATACAGATTTGGATGATAATTCTTTAATAAACAAACAAGTGGTCAGGGACAAGTTGCGCCGGGATATGCAACATCTGCTCTTGCCCTACAGGGTTCCTTCATAAATTGTGATTTCTGCTAATTGAATTGGGAGCTTAATGGAATCTTCAGTGACAGATTGGGGGAGGGGTGCTCCCCACTAACCTGTACCTTCCAGAGCACTGTACCCTCCCTCCAGCCTGCCCTTAAAACTATACAAGACAGGACCACTGACATCATGTTGCTCATTTCCCACCTCCCCACTCCTCTCCTTCATCCTTCGCTGCGGCTGCTTCCCCCTGCTTTCTCCTTCTCCCTCTCTTCTTCCCCTCCTCCCTCCTCCCCCTCCCCCTCCTCCTTCTTCTACTACTACTACTACAACTATCATTACACATTATTTTTAAATTACATTTTCTATTTTAGGAATCTTTGCTCAACAGTTGGAAAACATATTACAGCTGCACTATAAGAAATTATTTGTCTTAATTAGATGCTTTCCTGGTTACTTGTTCTATTTCTCCTATTCTTGTATTTCTTGTATCCCTTGTCATTCCCCTTCTTGGATTACATTTTTGTTTTGAGTAATATTTTTCAGAGGGGTCTGTGGGTGGCAAAATTTCTAAATTGCTTGCGTGTTCAAAATTATCTTCATTTTGCCTTCATACTTGAATGGTAATTCAGCTGGGAAAAGTTTCCAAATCCTTTTCCCTCAGAATATTTTGGGTATTTCTCCATGGTTTTCTAACTTCTTCACTTGCCAATCAGAAGTCTGGTGCCAGATTCATTCTAACTCCTTTGCAACATTCCTTTCCTTCCACCCTCTCTCTCTTTAAAGGTTTGTAGAATTTTCTTTTTATCCTTGGAGTTCATGAAAATCACCAAAATGTGTTGTTTGTTAATATTTGCATAAAGCCCACAGTGAGCCCTTTTGATTTGAACACACTTGTTTTTCTTTAGCATAGGGAAATTTCTTCTACTATTTCTTTGATTTTATTTTTCCCTCCATGCTCTCTGTTCTCATTTTCTTG
This sequence comes from Leucopleurus acutus, assembly GCF_964270905.1. Classification (NCBI taxonomy): domain Eukaryota; kingdom Metazoa; phylum Chordata; class Mammalia; order Artiodactyla; family Delphinidae; genus Leucopleurus; species Leucopleurus acutus. Next base: position 38,550,116 of record NC_139152.1, read on the forward strand.
TGTAAAATATCTGGATGTATATTTATCTGGGTACAGCTCCAAGTTTATTAACTTTTCATTTTTCTTTCTTTTTGAGCTGTGTTCTTGGAAAAGTCCTTAGCCTAAGCTTCCAGGATGCTAAGTGTGTCTCTAGTCCTCCCTGTTCCTATATTCAGTCCTTCTAATGAGTTTTCATTTTAGCTACCAGATTTTTAACTTCCAAGAATTATTTAGTGTTCTCATGCTTAAGTTTCATACTAAACACTTCTCATTTAGTGGATATAACTTTCTTGAATTCTCAGAAAACATTTCTGTAAAGATTTTTTTAGGATTTATTTACTATCTTGCATTAATTTTGCTTCCCTTGATGATAATTCTTCTGCCTCTTCCATTTATTGGCTTTGTTTCTGTTTTATCAAATGCTGGGATCTGGCTCTATAGTGAGTTGTCCGATGTGATAAGTGGGCTTCTTTTGAAGTCCAGAGAGGCTTATCTTTTGAGTGTGAGGCTGTATGTCCACAGAGAAGCCAGAAGTGACCTCGGACATTACACTACCTCTCTCTCCAGCCCCTGGGCTCATGTTGGGCATTCTCTACGAGTAAACCTATTGTCTAGAGAGGTGTTCTTAGGACTTTAACTGGGGCAAATGCTATAGGCAATGGCCTGGAAAGCAGATTCCCAAACTCTGTTAGGTTTTGCCAACATCAAAGTCCAGTCCATCTGCTTTATATCATACAGAAATTCCTTAATATTCTGGTCTGCTAAAGTCAGCTTTCTGGTTTACTAGTGTTTCTAAAGATTTGGTTTTTATCCCTTCTATGATATTTAAGAGCGAACAATAAGTAGTTCATCCATTTTGAACTTTAAGGCACCCAATTCTCCAACTATTCTCATCTCAAGGAAGGTTTGCCCAATCTGAACAGTATGGATTTTATGGTTGATAAAGTTGCTCGTACAACACCTCTTACTATGTACTTTTATTTACTGCTTTCTAATTATGTCTCTAATTCTATGGTTTTTTAAAGTTCTAACTCATTAATGTTGAAGGAAATCCTATTATATGTTACAATAATATTACGACGACATTATGCTAAGTTAAGTAAGCCAGTAACAAAAAGACAAATACTGCACGATTCCACTTATATGAGGTACCTAAAGTAGACAAACTCTTAAAAACAGAGACTAGAAAGGTTGTTGCCAGGGGCTGGGTGTGTCCAGGATGGGGGGATTGTTCAATGGGTACTGAGTTTTAATTTTGCAAGATGAAAAATGGTTAAGGTGTGTTTTTAACCGCAACAAAAAAATATTAGAGCTTTAAATCTCAGTTTGAGAGAAGATTTATATGTAAATACTCCAGGAAGAGGGAAACAACTGGCTTAAATTTAGCCATAGCTGTAACTGACCAGTATCAGACCCTATTCTAACAGCAGGTTTGCAGAACAGGAAGGGTGGCTGAGAGTTTGACTCTGTGGGGCTTCTGAAGGGGAAGGGTGGGCACAGCATGATACCAAAGGGTTAAACAAATGCTGACTGTTACACAGGAAAGTCAATGGTATTCTGATGCTGACATTTAGGAATAGAGCAATACAGATTTGATTGGTAGTTCAGTTTCCTACAAAATTCCTTCAAGGAGTCAAAGGATGTTTGGAAAACGAATCCTATGGAATCCTCTATGTAGTTCATGAGATTATGAGCTTCTTTTGAAGATTATCTTGTGTATGTGAGTGTGCTCTGAAAAGCTAAAAATATACAAGGTGGGTATTCATGGTGACAAAATCAGCAACAAGAAATTGTTTTGACCTGCTTTTCCATTTTAAATCCTTAGTCATCTAACTTGCTAAAAGCTAAATTTAAAAAGCCTCTGTGTTACAGGATAACTCTTCACCCTGCTGTTCTAAGTGCATGCTTCCAATTTCATGGCAGTGACACCACACTGAGCATTAAGGAGAAGTTACAAAATACCAAAATTCCAAATCAACTAATATATGAAAATTAAGAAATACTAATGTTATCTTTTGATGAAAGATCATGAAAACAAAAATGGAACACTCAAATTTCTAAGCTGTAACCTTATTTGGAGCAGGAGAATTTTTGTTACATAAAGTTAATGGTTTTAAACACCTCAGGACAAACTAATCCAAAAGCAACTTTTTATTTCAGAAGGGTCTTGCTTAAGTGGTTTTCTATCTTCTTATCTCCTCATTATTGTGAATATTTGCTTTATAAATATATTCTCCCATGCAATCAAGATGAAGGTATCTGCAGATCTGGTATCTGGTGAGAGCCCTCTTCCTAGTTTGCAGATGGCTCTGCTTCTTCATGGCAGAGAGAGAGAGATAGAGAGAGAGAGGGAGAACACTCTGGTCTCTTCTTCTTATAAAAACACCAGTCCCATCATGGGGGCCCAACCCTCAGGACCTCATCTAAACCTACTTACCTCCCAACAGTTTTACCTCCAAATACCATCAAATTGGGAGTTAGAGCTTCAACATATGACACTGGCAGGGGTACAAACATTCAGTCCACTGCAGTGTGTGTGTGTTACTGATGAGTGATACATGGGACTGGGATGTGAAGAGTTGCATAAACCAGGAAGCTATGTCCTGGCCCTCTACTTTAATGCGAGATTCTGCCCAAACTGTTGGGCAATCTGTCTTTCAAGGAGATTTTGAAAGTATCACAGGAATACAGCAATTTTGCAACTTTCACTTGGTAAGTTTTCCTCTAAATTTTCCTCTAGCTGAAGGCGCCTTTGTAGACTCAGCGGGTGCCCAGGGAGGATCTGCTTCAGGTCATTTGTGTTTCTGATGGTAGGGCTTTGAGGCAGGGGGCTTTCCCAGGATCCCCTGGCAAGGGGTGGTAACTACCACTCAAGGCTCCAAAGCCTCACTTCTCAATTTTTCTACTTTCCCATCAGCAGAATTGGAGTTGGAAGTAAAATAATTTAATTTAGTTAACTCTTATTCTAAACAAGTAGTGAAAATAATTACATAAAGTTCTACTAAATAGTACTTCATTTCATAACATTATCAAATAGAAAATTATCTACGTGATGAGCAACCTTCATAGATAAATAATTATTTTATGAAATAGTCCATCTTCTTCTTTTCCTTTTCCTACACAGCAAGATGAAGACTACTGTCATTTCAGCAGCAGCAATACTCATCCAGCAACCCATCAGCAGCTGGCTAAGATTTGTACGTTTAGGAAGAGATAAATGCAAAATGGCAACTGTTTTTGGTTCTCTTTAAGTTCCTGAGTTAGCATAGGCTATAAGAAATGCTGATTACCCATCTAGGAACAGAAGTTTGGGCTGCAGACCAGGTTTAGACAATGTTTTACTCACCAAGTAAAACTTGTTGATTCCAAAATTTTAAGTTAAAAACTTGTCAATGACAGAAAAAATAAGCCCATCACTTTATGGAGAACAGTCAAGTTTTCCTTTGAGATAACAATACCAGGAACCTGACCATAAAATAATCAATATCATGTAGCTTATTCACAAACAACCCTGATAAAATGTTCCATGACCCTGTGCCAGGGAGGCTGAGCTATGAACAGGGGAGAACTGGGGTTCTGGTTTTCTCCCTGCACCCACAGGGCTGGTGGAAGTACTCCAGCTTAGTGACAGTTACACTTAATGTCAAACTAAGAGTAAAGATTCTTGTCTAAGAGGCTTATTGCTGGAACTACACACTGCATGAGCCAGGCTTGGGACTTACGGAGACCAGGAAGGCCAAGTGCAGTGTGGAGACCATTTCACTATTATTCCTTCATTCCTGGAACTTCAATTTCCCTTTAATAAAATGAATATAATATTTTCTTCCTAGGAGTCTACTAAATTGACCAGTTAGACCAAAATTAGGCTGATTCGGAAAAAATTCAGATTGCAGTGAGTTCATGTTTTATTTGGTCACCTTCTGTAACCCTCCTTTGGTTGGCCTGGCCCGCTCCATCCCACCTCCAAAGCACAGACACACACACACACACACATACAATACCATTCTAGAATTAGAGTAGCCCATGGTGATAGTAACCATACTGTTTTGTACTACCATGCACAGGAACTTTAGAAAAAATAGACCCCATATACTTTTGACCAAAGAATGTTAATAAGGTGGGGTGTTTTTTTTTTTTTTTTACAGAAGTATATTTTGTTAAACTTAAGACGTTTTTAAATTTTAAGATGCACCATTATTTTATGAACCACTAGAAAAGGAAAATTGCTGTCAATTAAACTAAAACACTGCTTTCTTTTCTCTTTTTATTTTGTCAGTCTTGCTAGAAGTTTATCAATTTTGAATTTTCCAAAGAATCAGCTTTTGTTTTGTTGATTTTCTCTATTCTTATTTTCAGTTTCATTGATATATGCTCTTACCTTTGTTGCTTTTCTTCCTTCTGCTTTCTTTTAATTTATTTTGTTCTTTATTTCCTAGTTTCTTAACATAGGAACTTAAATTATTGATTTGAGACCTTTCCTCATTTCTAATGTAAGCATTTTAGTGCTATAAATTTTCCTCTCAACACTGCATTAGATACATCCCACATATTTTGATATGTTTTTTTAAAATTTTTAGTCAGTTCTATGTATTTAAAATTTCCTTTGATACTTTTTCTATGACCCATGGATTATATAGAAGTGTGTTGTTTAATTTCCATGACTTTGTGTTATTGATTTTTGGTTGATTCCATAATGGTCAGAAAACACACTTTGTATGATTTTAATTCTCTTAAATTTGTTGAGGTTTGTTTTATGGTCCATGATAAGGTCTATCTTGGTCAATGTTCCATGGGTGCTTGAAAAAATTCTGTGTATTCTGCTGCTGGAGATGTAGTGTTCCATGTGTATCATTTAGAACATTTTGGTTGATTGTGTTCTTCAGGTCTCTATATTTGCAGATTTTCTGTCTGGTAGTTCTATCAGTTTCTGAGAGATTAATGTGGAGATCTGAAACTAAATTGTGGATTCATCTTTCTAGTTCAGCTCTGTCAGTTTTTGCTTCACGTATTTTGAGGCTCTGCTGTTTGGTGTGTGCACACTTCTGCTGGTTTGATCCTTTTATCTTTATTTACATGATAGGGACAAAGGCTCATCTTTTTGTCCCTAATACTTTTCTTTCCTCTGAAGTCTACTTTATCAGATATTAATATAACCACTCCTGCTTTTCTATTATTATTAATTTTTGGTCTGTATATATTTTCTCACCCTTTTACTTTCAACCTATGTCATTGAATGTGAAGCAAGTTTCTTGTTATCAGCATAGAGTTGGGTCATAATTTTTATTCATTCTTCTAATCTTTTTTTTTTTTGATTGATATACTTAACCATTTACATTTAAAGTAATTACTGGTATATAATTGCTTAAGTCTGTCACTTTATTATTTCTTTTCTTTTTGTTTCTTCTCATTCTCATTATTCTGTTTCTCTTTCCTTGGCTTCCAGTGGGTTAACCATTTTTGAGGAATTCATCTTGGTTTATTGATAGTGTTTTTGAACATATTTCTCTGGATAGTTTTGTAGTGGTTGCTCGGTATTGCAGTATACATATGTTACTTATCACAGTCAACTGGTATCAACATTTAATCACCTTGAGCAAATTGTGAAGACCTGACTTCTATTTAGGTCTCTGTTACCTTCACCATTTAAAAAATTATTTCCTTGAGTATGAGATGGTATTATGATTTTTGTTTCAGTCACAAAATGTATTTATAAAACTCATGACGAGAAGAATAGTCTATTGTATATATCCATATTTCTGGTCTTTCCTTTGTTTCTTCTTTACTGTTGCTCTAACAGATGTTAGAGCAACTTTCTTTTTGAAGGATGTTCTTTAGTCAATCATTAAGAGTAGGTCTGCAACAATTCTTTCAGTTTTCCTTTTTCTGGGAGTGTGGTTATTTCCCTTCGTTCCTGAAGGATAGTTTTGCTGGATATAGAATTTGCAGTTGACAGTTCTTTTCCTCTCAGCACTTGAAAAATGCTGTGCTGTTTCTTTCTGATCTCCACATGTTTTGATAAGAAATCCTCAAACATTTGAATTAGTGTTCCTCTGTAGATAACATTTTATTTCTCTTGAGATGCTTTCAAGACCTGTTCCTTATCTTTAGTTTTTAGAAGTTTGACTATTATTTGGTGTGGACATTTTTTGATTTATCCTTTGGGTATCACTGAGATTTTTAAAATATGTAGCTCTGTATCTTTCACCAAATTTGGGAAATATTTAGTCATTATTTCTTCAAATAGTCTTTTAGCACCAATTTCTTTCTCATTTCCTTCTAGGATTCTGATAATACAAATGTTGATTTTTTTGTTTGTTTTTGCCACATATGTTCACAGCTCCGTTCTCTTATTTCCTTCTCTCTTTCTCTCTCCCTCCCTCCCTCTTTCCTTCCTTCCTTCCTTCCTCCCTCCCCTCATCCCTCCCTCCTTCTCTCTCTCCTCCTTCCTTCCTTCCTTCTTCCTTCATTCCTTCCTCCCTCCCCCTCCTCCTTCCCTCCCTCTCTCTCTCTCTCCCTTTCTTTCTTTCTTTCTTCCTTCCTTCCTTCCTTTCTTTCTTTCCCCAGTCTCTTTCTTTCCTTTCTGTTGTTCAGATTAGGTGAATTCTACTGATATTTACTCAAGTTCACTGATTCTATCCTCCATCATCTCCATTCTACTACTGAGAACAACCAATGTATTTTTCTTTAAATTTCTGTTATTGTATTTTTCAGTTTATAATTTCCATTTGGTTCTTTTTTGAACTTCAGTCTCTTTGTTGAGATGTTCTATTTTTTTCACTCATTTCACGGAAATTGATAACTGTTCATTGAAGCATTTTTATGATTGCTGCTTTAAAAGCTTTGTCAGATAATTCCAATATCTGATTCATCTCAGTGTTAGCATCAGTTGATTATCTTTTTCAGTCAAATTTTAATTTTCTTCATTCTTGGTATGACAGATGATTTTCAATTGTGTATTAGACATTCTATTTAAATTTTTTACTGTAGCAGGCAGTCACTCTGTTTAGATTTGACACAAAGGTCCTGGCCTACTTTGTGGCTGTAGTACTAAGTACAGTTTAATGTTAAGAATCTTTGTTGTTTTATTTGCTCTGCTTGGTTTATGTGACTCTGCTGGGGCTTCTACTGATCCCTGCTATTTCTGTGGTAAGAAAATAAAATATATTCTTTTAAGTCACTAAGTGTGTGGTAATTTTTTTTTTTTTTTTTTTTGCGGTACGCAGGCCTCTCACTGTTGTGGCCTCTCCCATTGTGGAGCACAGGCTCTGGATGCACAGGCTCAGCAGCCATAGCCCACGGGCCCAGCCTCTCCGTGGCATATGGGATCTTCCCGGACCAGGGCATGAACCCGTGTCTCCTGCATCAGCAGGCGGACTCTCAACCACTGCGCCACCAGGGAAGCCCATGGTAATTTTTTATAGCAGCAAAGGAAATCTACTACACAGTATGTGGAAAGCGTGTGCATATATGTGTGTGTGGGGGGTGAGTGGTCAAAGAGAGGAATCATGTTCTTGTGCATAATGCTTGCTCTTGTACTCCATCTCTTTACCTGATAACTCCAATGTGTACTTTAGGTTTTAGCTTATGGAGTATCTGTTGCCAGCAATCTCTGACAACTTCTCTTTCCCAAGGCTGATGTGGGCATTCCCCTTAGTAGTTCCAGGGAATCCTGGGTATATACTAAAGAATTTTCCATTTTATATTGTAACTATCTGTATACATGTGCTCCCTCCTCTAGACTATAAGCTCCTTAAAGATGAGGACTACTCTGTATTCTTGTACCTAGTGTGGAATCTGGCACATGTTCCTCACTGAGTAGATGTTTACCTGTTAAATTATTCAGCCTGAATGGCAAGGCAGAGTGTTCTTCAGAAGCACTTGACTTTTCTACTCATTTCCAGGACCAAGCTGCAGAAATCATTGCTGCATGGTATGCTTTGGAATTCTCCCATTGGAGAGAGTTCTCCCATCCCTTATTCATGACTACTGCCAAACATTTGAACTAGAGTTGTGACTATGTTCAAGAAAGAATCTTCTGGCATTTCCAAAAATTCCAAGCTAAATGATTTTGGGAATTGCATTACACAGAAATTATTCCAGCAAAAATGAAGAAACTAAAGCTCAATAAAATTAAATGACTTGACCAAAACGTGTATATGGGACTCAAATCCTGGTCTACTGACTATGCTACACCATTTTCTTCATGTCATCCCTATCTTGTCCCAGACCTACCTCTGGCCATGGTCTGCCCCATCCTTTTAGGTTCTGCTTCAGTCATCAATGACTATTCCCTAATTGTGAATTGCAATTTCATTTAATTCTGCCTTTAGACTCAGTTGAAAATATAGAAATTGGCAGTATGCATTCATTCTTTTTCCAGAAAATATAAATAGAAAATTTTTTCTTCTGAAAAGTTTTTCCTAACAATAAAAGGAATATATAGTCTTTGTAGAAAATTTAGAAAATAACAGAAACATATGAAGGTGAAAACTAACATTGCTAATTATTTTACTACTTACAGATACCTACTTTTAACATTTTAGGTCTCTTTCATTTTTTTCTATGCCTATTTTTTCTATTCCATGTAGTTTTAATATGTAAACTTGGGATAAGAAAGCATTTATTCTTGTTTTTTTTTTCACTTAATATTATACCATAGTTTTTCATTTCATTGGTGATTATTCAAAAACATTTTTAATGACTGTGTCATATTCTAGCCTATGAAGGTCCTAGAATTTATTAAATCATTCCACAATTTTGGATATTTGGAGTATTTCAAAATTGTAACCCATTATATGTTGAAAGAATACATGAGTACATATTAGTTAATTCACTTCTCTGATTATTTCCTGAGAATAGATTCTTATAAAAGAAATTGGTGGATCAAAAGACAAGAACATTGAATTTTGTAGTTTCATATTGCTGCCATAACAAATTATCACAAATTTAGCAGATTAAAATGACACATTTATTATCTCACAGATTTGTAGGGTCACAAGACTGGCTGGCTCAACAGAGTACTCTGCTTAGGGTCTCTCAAGCCTCAAATCAAGGTGTTGGTGCCCTAGACTCCTATTTGGAGGCTCAGAGAAGAATCATCTTATTGGCTCATTTAAGTTGCTGGAAGAATTCATTTCTTTTTCACAGTTTCCATGTGGTCTCCTCCATCTTCAAGCCATCAATGACAAGTTGAGTCCCTCTTACACTTTGAATATTTTTGACTTTAGCTGAAGAAAGTTCTTTGATTTTAAGGGTTTATGTTACTAGATTATTCAGGATAATCTCCCTGTTTTAAGATCTGTATTTCATTTATATCTACCAAGTCCCATTTCCCTACATATTTTCAGGTGCCAGGGATTAGAGTGTGAATACCTTTGGGGGACCATTCTGACTACTACAAACATTTGTGAGGATCTTTATAAGTATGGTCAGAATGCTTTCCAGGTAAGATTAGCAAAGCAAAGATTTCTGTCACCAGAATGAGAGTGATACACTCCCCACACTCACCAGGACAGAATATTACTTTTCTTTATCTTAGTACTCTGACGGGCAAAACAATTTTATTTAATTATGTTTTTACTTGCCTGTCTTTGATTCATAGCGAGGTCATACTATTTGCAAATACTCATTCACCATCCATTTCTTGTCAGTGATTTCATGACCGTTGCCCGTTCTTCTATTAGATTCTTGGTATTTCCCTTATTAATTTGTATTATCTTCATACATTAAGGATATATTGGTCTGTATTTTGTAGTAGCTATTATTTTTAATTGTTTATTCTTTAATGTACAGAATTATTTTTTACTGTTGTGTAGTTATGTGTATTCATCATTGCCTTTGTGATTGCTTCCATTGTGTTCTACTTTCACATGCAGCTATCAAATAGTTTTTCCTAAAATGTCTCCTGGTTATGTTTTGGATTTCATATTGAATTTTTTCATTTTGGTGTGCGGTGTAAAGGTTTTTTTTAAACTTTTAAAAAAATCAGTTTCTTCAACAGTAATAATTAGTACAAATTTTTTTATTGGGAAAAGACAGTTGTGAAGATGCATGCTACAGAAGCAAAGGTTATGCAAACTGCTTCTGCACATGAAGGAAAATGCAGAGAAAATGGCAGAACTTCCAAGCTGGTAAATAAGAACTAAATGAAATAATTTCTCATTTCCTCTATATGTGCCTGTAACAAGGGATGAGAGAACTAATGAAGTTTATTACAAGTAGCCAGAAAGGATTTTTGATGTTCTGGTCTTATCTAGGTAGTTCTGGGCCTCCTAATGAAGATTTAAAGTAACTTAGAAAAAGTTATTTTTAATCAAAGAGCTGTATAAAAGAAGAATTAAATTAGCATACATTAAATAAAGCTAACTACAAGGCAAAAATACACCAACATAAAAAAAAAGAGAGAGAAAGAAAAGAAGACTCTTACCCTCCAAATTTGAAAATCTAAAAATTAATTATGACAATACCATTCCAATTAATCTTATCCCAGTAAGAGAGGAATTGCAGAACACCTTTAGGAAAATGAGTAAACATGCCATAGACTGGGAAAATATATTTGCAATTTGACAGGGGACATGTATTCAGAATACATAAAGAACTCTGACAAATACACAATAAAAAGACAAACAACTTAATTTTAAAAATAAGCAAGAGATTTGAACAGACCCTTTACAAAAGGATAGATGAATGGCTATTAAATACATGAAAAGTGTCCAACACTAGTCATCAGGGAAATGGAAATGAAAATCACAATGAGATAACATTTCACACCTACTTGAAAGGTTCTGAAGTACAAAAGACAATGTCAAATGTCAGCAGGGATGTGGAGCAACTGGAACTTGTATGTATTACTGGTGAAAATGAAAATGGTGGAACCACCCTGGAGACCTACTTGGAAGTTTCTTAGAAAGTTAAGCATAAACTTAGCACATGACCTGTCAATCCCACTACTAGTCCATTTCTACCCAATCCTCATCACTCCCATGTTGCTTTCCTTTGTCCCAAATCTTCCATGTCTTTATTTTACTACTTTCATCTTTCTTCTAGTCCCTCTTTTTCCATCCCAAATGAATTCTCCCTAATTCACCATAAAGAGTCATTTCTTCCACACTCGTTCTAGGATGATATAAAATAAGAACGATTTAGAATTAGCTGTGTATTTTGCCAAAATAAGATGGCAACTATATTTTTGAAAGCTATAAATGTTAGTTATATGTCAAGAGTAACAATAAAAATGGAACATATACCAAAATAAAAGAGACAATATTTAGATTAAAAATGTTTTTTCATGTATAAATAATTCACAGCCTTCAACAATAGAAAGAAAATTACATCATAGTCATTTGAAAAGTTCATTTATTATATACCAATATACACTTTCTGTAATAAAAAAGCCTCCCAATACATTGAACCATCTTATAAATGAAATAAGAAAATAAAGTTTTCATCTGTTTTTAAATGGGGCTAAATTAACCAGTACAAGATGCCATATGTATGTCTGCCCTGCAGTCTATGAGATCTATGATCCTGAAAAAGGCCGTGAGAAAAAAATGGTGCTTTATTATTTGGCACTGTAGTATTGCTCTTGAATATTTATATAATTAAACATGTTGATATTTTCAAGTCAGTCATTTCAAATGTAAAGCATTCAAAATATATACAGATTTTACAGTTTTTCAATTTTTTGGATCAATCTTTGTTATTTACATTTAAATACATTCAGACCAAACATTTTTTTAACACTCAGAAGTTACCTTTTTTCACTTTCTATTTTGATACACTCTTTAGATGAATGAAAATAGAAATATATCTTAAAAATGCTATTTGGCAAATTTTTTCCAATAATAGTATGTCAGAAGTTATGATAGTTTCTAGTAATGCTCAATTTCCTTAACAAAGTGCACCATTTTACAGTATTATGACTCTAGAAAATAATACAGAAAACAAATATATATTTACTTAAGGCACATTCCAGCAAAAACTATTGAAATATGATTTAATTTTATCATACTTATATATACCTATATTTCATACTTGGCTGTACTAAAATATACAATAAATGTGCTTGATAATGATTGAGGGAAAAAAAAGGAGCAAACTCCAGAAATTCTAGGCAATGAATACTTAATTTTAAAGCCATTTCATGAAACTGTGTTGTAGAAGTGAGCAAGAATAATCATTTGCATCTCTTTGTAGTGTTAGCATTTTTATTTTTATAGAAAATGGCTCAATATTGTATTAAATAGCAAATGAATGTCAGCAAATACCTGTGCAAGCTAAACTGAATGAAATCCTATTTTAGACCTGCTAAATTAAAAGAACAACCTTAGGGCTTCCCTGGTGGTGCAGTGGTTGAGAGTCCGCCTGCCGATGCAGGGGACACGGGTTCGTGCCCCGGTCCGGGAAGATCCCACATGCCGCGGAGCGGCTAGGCCTGTGAGCCATGGCCGTTGAGCCTGCGCGTCCGGAGCCTGTGCTCCGCAACGGGAGCGGCCACAACAGTGAGAGGCCCGTGTACCGCATAAAAAAAAAAAAAAAAGAAAAAAAAAGAACAACCTTAGTATTGATAATTATTTGCAAATAGGGAACTTACTTTCTTCTAGATGATTACGATAATATTGTAAACATTGAAGAAGAGCATTACTGAACTATATAACTCAGATTTCAAATTTAATATATCCCCAATAAACAGATACGTACACATGGATTTTTGAGCCCATCAAATTAATTCCCTACTCTCATCCCCAATAATATAAATGTTTGACTGTGAAGAGAGAAAACTACACATGTAAAAAATAAAAATCAAATGTACCATACATTAAAATTCTGATGACTACAGAATAAGATTATATACATAAACATATAGCAATCACAGTTTCCTGCACTGAATGTTTATCAAATAAAAATGTATCAAACAATACTGGGTAGTGTAGCTCCACATGAATCGTGGTCTTCTAAAAATTCTGAATGAGAATGGAAGACGAGAGGGAGGGCATTGTTCAGTGACAAAACTATGACAAGAGGATTGGGAATACCATTGATAAATGCTTCCAGAACACGCAGTTTAGCTATAAGCATTGTTTTGCTGTTGTTCTATAATTTAAATAAAGCCCCTCTCTATGTTTCGTAAGATGTTTTAACATTTACAAAAGATCTACTGAATGAAGAAGTCACTAATTCAATGTCACAAACAGGATGGGCAAAATATTCCTTTAGTGTTGACCATAAGATGTTCTAGCCTGGTGTCTCATGTACCGTACAGAGACAGTTCATAAAACATGCCTTTTGCCTCTGTTATTAAATACACCCAGAGTATTTGGTGCAAGATTGAGGGAAGGCGTTAAATAGTAATAGCTTTGCCACCAGGGCATTTTTGTTTGATGTTCTGAGAATACAGGAATTTGGTACTTTTGTGGGGGGAGAAGGTGGGAGGAGAGAGAAGAGGGTATTATCATGCAGCTACCCTTATTCTGCTTGTGCAGAAGCAAAAATACATCATCTCACACTGCTCTAGTAAAACCTGGGTAGAAGTGTGCACCACAGATTTTAAACACATAAACAGCCACTTGTGATGAAAATGATGATTTCCTCTTCTGCAGGTGCCTGGTGATATTGCTGGTAAACATCTTTGGAATCTTCCTGTTATTTCCTGTGAATAACATTCCAATCGAGATAACTCAAAAGTCTTTGGGTTTGCAACTACCTCCAACAGGAAAATACAGTATTTTTCCTTGGGTTAGTGATGCTTGGAATTTGGGGGATTGTAAATCCAGTCAATTATAATGAGTGCCATGCTTCCAATCATAAAGATGATTCCAACCACAAGGAAAATTAAAGCCTGTAAGTCAGAGAGAACTTGTCAGGGAACACAGAAACTATACTTCCTTAGTACAGTTTGCTTTTATAAGTTGCTTACTTAAGGCAGCCATCTGATTTGCATATTGAATTGTATTATCCTTATAGCCTAGATGTCCATGCCTAGCAGTTCAATCAATTTAGAACCCTAGCTGGGGAAAGAGGGTGAATACAGTAGCAGTGAGATTTAACCCAAATGTTCAAAATAGAAAAATGGTTAATTGATTTGGTACATCAGAATGATGGAATACTCTGTAATCATTACAAATCAAGCAATAGAAAAAGATTTAATGACCTAGGGAGCGCTCACAATCTTTTAGGTGAAAAGGGTCAGGTTATAAAAGAGTAGTAAGTATGATATGATTAAATTTTTTAAAGCAAACAAAAACAAAAGCCTACTATAATGCATGTTTCATATTCCTTGAAAAAAACTTCAAAGTGTATGTGTGTGTATGTAATTACATATATACACACATATATACATGTACATATAATTACATACAAATATTTCATAATTTTAACACTAGAAGGAGCCTTATATATTACCACACAGATCAATCTCCTAATTCTACATACGAGGAAAGAGCAGCTAAAGTTTTTATTTCACTAGAAAGGATCTAGTAGATAATTTTACTCGCTTTTATATCTGGTCAAACTGAAAATAAAAAGACAAGTAATTTGCCAAGGTCACACTGCTATAAAAGTCCAAGCAGAATGGACTACATTGAGTGGAAATTATGGGGCAAGATGATGGGGGGAGCTTTTGATACCAAAGTCCCTGAACCATCTAGAGAGGAGAATGATTCCCAGGCAAAATTCAGGGTCAGTCAGTCAGACTCAAGCCTTAATATAAGACTTTATCAAGCAGTCATTGATAATATTTAATATTGGAAAAACAATTATTTCTAGTATATATTTTTGCAGTACTATCATGAGAAAGAAATATATACTCCCCAGGTTAATAAGACTGTAAATTATACTGTAAGAGATTAACTGGAAAACGAATGGTTCTGTTTCTTAGTCCACACCAGGGAACAACAAGATACCGAGGAGGGGAAAACAGAAGCAACATTTTTTTTTTTTTTTTGGCCTTACAAACCTAACGAATATGACCAAAATGTTTAAATTTTTTCATCACACTTCTAGGGAGCCTAATTCCTTTCTGCATAATTTCCGGTGGATAATGCAGCAATAGCTTGGTGGTGGAAACTGGAATATATGGAAACCTGTGGGCAAACTCCATTAGCATTTGACAGGTAGGAAGGACTCAGCACAAGACATTTAATATTTGAAGAGAAGAAGTCCTGGAATCATCTGAGTGACAGAAATCCATGCCCCCTTTCTCTCCACCAGAGAGTTCCAGCCCATCTTTGATTTTTGGTTCTTGTGCATCAATTCATTTTTTGGAACTGTGTGCATGCATTTCCTGGTTTACTCTATGTAG
Source organism: Leucopleurus acutus (assembly GCF_964270905.1). Taxonomy (NCBI): domain Eukaryota; kingdom Metazoa; phylum Chordata; class Mammalia; order Artiodactyla; family Delphinidae; genus Leucopleurus; species Leucopleurus acutus. The sequence goes on from NC_139152.1 coordinate 38,565,393, forward strand.
TCAAAGAGCAAGTTATAATGGGAGAGATTGCAAACCTTACTTACCCCGACCTTTTGGGGTGACCTAAGAGGTTCTTTCTTGACAAGTTTAAGATAAAAAACTGCTGGAAGAATGAAAATCAGCATAGTGGCAGAAGAAGCCCCTGAGGAGAGACACCGGACAGGTCAAAGTCTTACTCAGCAGGGCAGAGACCCAAGGGCATACACTTGAAAGAAACCAAATCTAAAGTGACCCTAATCAAAGCATGAAAAGCTCTATAAGCTCATGGATGCTTATTCAAAGAAGGTATGTTTATAAATAAAATTTAAATGCACCTAACATCATAGCTGGCTAGTAAGTATACATCACATATAATAAACAACAAAAAGGCTGAATGTTACAAATTTATAGGAAATTAGTAATATAAACACATACTAAGAAGGCTGAACTCATCACACACCCTTCTGATCCACTTCCAACTTTTCAAGTTGCCTACACCTGAGTTTTTAAAGTTTTATATTGTATTTAAAATGTGAGTAAACCCTCAAATCAGCAGAATGGAAAATCAAATATATTACAAGGCCACCCAGTTAAGGGAAATAATATGCTTTACAAAGTCAACTTCCTCTTCCTCCAAAGACATCCTTTAAGGCTCAGCTGATACTCACAGACCTCAGAGGGCATCCTGTAGGTAAAATCTATCTTCCTTCCTCTTTTTGATGCAGAGTTAAGACCTAGGTCCAAATCCTGGGTTCACTCCAAGGTATATGACTTGACTTCTATGGGGCTCAGTTGCCTTGTCTGTCAGAAAAGGCAGCTAGACTAGATGATCTATAAAGTAGGTTTTAGCACTAACATTTTCTGATCCCATGAATAACGTCCAGTGTTTCCTGGGAGGGAGGGACGGTGACCAGCTGGACTACTAGGAATTCTGTGAGCCTGAGATGGACTGGGATGCTTGACCTCCTTTCACTGGCTCCCTCCATTTATGGACAGCTTGAGTTGATTAGATAAAAACCTTTCTGAAACTTACCTATGAATCCAAAGATGTATTTTATAGTTGGCACCAGGATGACCAAAACATTATTAAGTGCAATAAGTATGGCTGCAATCAGGAAATGTCTTATCCAGCTGAAGGGTCTTTTGGGAAATAACAGTGTGATCACTGATGTACGAATCTACAGCAAGAAAGTGCAAAGGCAAGGTCACTGCTTTGTTTTTGTTTTTAATTGAAGTATAGTTAATTTATAATGTTGTGTTAGTTTCAAGAGCATAGCAAAGTGATTCAGTTATACATATATATATATATATATTTTTTTTTTTTTTTTCTCTTTCAGATTCTTTTCCATTATAGGTTATTACAAGATACTGAGTATGGTTCCATGTGCTATATAATAGGTCCTTGTTGGTTACTTATTTTATATACAGTAATGTGTATATTTTAATCCCAAACTCCTAATTTATTTCTATCCCCTGTCACTGCTTTGTTTTTAACTTTATCTACTATTTCAAATATTCTCACCCCTCTAAAGCATTTTCTTTGTTTTTCCTTTTTCTCCCAGAAAAGATCTTGATGCTGATCTTTTTTCAAATTTTAAAAATTTCAGTAAAGTAAAAATAACATAAAATGTACCATCTTAGTCACTTTTAAATGTACAGTCCAGTGGTATTAAGTACATTCATATTGTTGTGTAAGTTTGACGCTGATTTTTGATGTTTGGGAAAGTGTCATTTTCCTTGGTGATCTATCTTGTGCTCCCTTTCTCTGCTTTCAGAATTGTTTTCTTGAAAATAATCTCAGTCAGAAAGAGATAAAAGAACAGATAAGATATATAACTCAGAGACACAATAAAACCCTTGTTGATTTCTAATCATGTCTCATCAGCCTGGATTAAGTATGAAGGGCAAGCACTGAATTTATTTGCATGTGATTGTGAACAGAATTTTTACACACCTGGTGTTTCTTAATTTTACATTTGATTTACCATTTTTGCCACCTGATATTTTAAAAAATATGATATATTTTGCGTTCACTCCTTTCACCTCCCCACAAGTATAGATTATAAATGCACAAAAGGAAAAGAACAAGACCTAATAATCTTAACATTCCTCATTTCTACCTTAGTGTCTTGCAGTGCAGGAGACACTCAATAAATGTTGACTTAAATTGAACAGAGCAAAACTTTTTCCTCCCTTTGAGATCCTTGACAGATTTCAGCCCTATTTCAGCAGCTGAAATAAGTAGGGGAAGGGTCAAGAGAGGCTCCAGTTGTAGCACCTGCTCAAGTTACCCTGATGTAACGGGATAAAAAGATCCTTGTGGGTAGAGGGAGGGAGTGCCATTTATGTTTGAACAGCTTAACAAAGTTGGAAATATTCTTATCTTTGGAATCTTTTAGAGGACACTTTTGGACTTAGTGGAATTCATTTATTGGCTTTTCAATAAGTGAGCACTTGAGTTAAGCTAGAACTTCCCATTTTTAGAAATGCTAGGATTGATTTTCACTTTAAAATTTTGCTTCTGAAGTCTCTTAATGGTGTGGAGATGGGAATTCACTTAAAAGAGAGAAAATGTAAAATATATTTTGAAACACACATATGAATGACAAAAACTTCGAGCTGAATTGCTTGCAGTGTCTAATGTGACATTCTCTTCATACCAGTACACCAAAAATTAAAGCCATCTGCTTAGGTTTAAAAGGCAATTTCACTTCCAGAATGGCAAGGCCAGAGAGTCTCTGGAAATGGTTTGTTTGTAACGGATTTTAAAATTTGGATGAGTGAAAATTATGAATGTCACTCTGAAAAGTAGACTGAGGAAAACAAATGGTTTGATTTTGTTTTCCCCAGCAGCTTGGAAATTCTCCATTATGTCCTACAATTAGTTCTTATTCAATATTGTCCAAACTTAATAAGCTTAAAATAAGCTTTCTATGGTTCATACATAGTGCTTAAGGATCTATTTGTCTGAAAGTGATAAACTTATAGCATAAACAAGTAGAATACAGGTTATTTTCAGGCAGGGGTCACATGTATGTGCTTTTTTAGCCCTTTGTTGAAATAATGCCTTTAATTCTATAAGCTGAGTTAGAGGCAAACCTATCTGTACAGGGCCTCTGAATGTAAATAAATACAGTTTCCTAAGGTCTCATGTCTCCCAGAAAGATTAAGATTTGGCCTAATGATGTAATAGTATAGAAAGTTTAGGGGAATAATGGTTGAAGTAAATGGTGGAATCTTGCTCTTCAGAATGAATAAGGAGTAACAAAATCCCAAACAGAACTGAAGGCATTTAGAGTTGCCAATGCATTCCTAAAATGGGCAACAGGGCAAATAGGGAGATGGAATGCTGCTGATGGTGGTAGTTGGTGGAAAAGAATAGAATGAAACTTGCTAGTCATTCCATGTGTAAACGCTGCCTTGAGGAGTGAGCCTGGGATCGCGAGGTCCCCAGCAGCTCTGTTTACCTGTGTGTCAAGACAGAGGTGACTCTGACTTATTACCCAGAAAGCCTTGCCTTCTGCTCCACTTATCTCAGTGCCCTTTTCTCTCTGACACAAACTGATAAGAACCTGGAAATGTGGGTCAGATGCTGCGCATGGGGAAGTCCCCAGCCACAGCCCCGTGAATAATTCTAGAAAAGTTCCATGCAGTTCTAGAGAAAACCTCTGTTATTTCCAGAGACAGCGTTCTGAACAGGAGCCTGTTAGGACGTGCTGTGTTCTAAAGTGGGGACTCAGCGTGAGGTCAGAAACGTGGAGGTTGAGTAGAAATCGGGAGCCTTAGTTTGCACTCTAAAAAAAAAATCCATTCTGTTGCTGAGAAGTGAACCATACTTCAGTAGGATTGCATAGGACAAGGGTGTAGCAAATACCTCTGCGTTACTGTTCTATTCCAGTTCATAGCAACATCTGCCATATTTCTAGGCCTATATCTATATTCACTTCAAAACAGGAAGTCTGAAGGCAACATAAGTGAAAAGATTGGTTTTACTAAAATAAAATGAAGAGGAAGTAGCCAAAGAATCTGAGACACGATCTCCTTTTTTTTTTAAGGTGCGGTAGGTAGAATTTGAGTCTGTGTGTTCTTGATAAACACATTAGGGTTATTGGGGTTTCTGTTTTTCATGGTAATGTGTGCATTTTCTGCATAAAGGGAAGCAGAAGCTGAAAATGGCATTATTCGTCCTTGGGAAGGAGGTGCAGTCCCGTAATAGACATCCCACTCCATATCACCTCCTCCCACTACTAAGAAAGACAAAACAGTGTTGAGTGGCTTGTGAAAAAGCTAGAGTCTTAATTCTCTTTATTTATTTATTGTTCAATAACCACTTCAAGCACTTACTTTGTGCACTTTCTAAGAAGGAAAAAGCTAACCTGTCTGGAGAAAAGAAAGATAATAAATGGAGGGATAAACAGAAAAAGCAACCACCACCATCAGCAACACTTGTCATCTCTTCTTGGGCTCTTAAGAAAAAGAACCAACATATTTGTTGAAAATAGGAGAATACAAAATAATACCTAAAACTGATAGATTTTAATCCAGATTAAACCTAATACATATTAGGTTTTATTTGTTTGTTTTATTATTTGTATGGGGGGATACCAAAGCAAAGTCAATAAACTTATTAGTCAAGAGTTTTCTTAATTCAAAGAAACTTCTCAGGAAAACCATGCTGTTTGACTCAGCATTGGACACATGGAAGATCTTGGTTCTAAACTGTAAGAAACAAACAAATACATCACAACCAACTTCTATCACTTTGGGAGAGAAGTGTCTGAAGGCAGTCTTGTGGCACTTGACTGGGACAGGGAGGCTGGACCTACTTTTATGTCATCCATCAAAGCCATGGAGGCTTGGTTCAAATAGCTAAGATCCTCACCCAAACTGAAGTTCATGGCAAGTGTTGGCGAGGGGACGAATCTATGCTTTTGCTAGAAAGGGCAGTTTATACACCTCAAGAAAGGGCAAGATTCATTTGGAGACGATTTTCCTTACCAAACCTTGTTGAGCTCATCTTGTGCCAGTCACTGCGCACACCGCTTACCTCCAGGGGAAAACGTGGACAATCAAACAGACCATCTCAACGTGACGTTGTAGGGGGTGAGGCAGAATTACACGCAAAATGTTTCATAAATGCTAATGTTGAGTTTAAATGCATAATGAAGGATAGCAGTTAGTTAGTTTTCTGAAATTTGGTTCTAATGGTCAATTTTGGTTTCAATGGGCATCGGATGGGAAATGTTCCCAAACTACTATGGGAGATACACCTAATGGGAAATGTGTTGCCATCCCTGGTGGTCAGATTTATGCCACTGTTATACAAAGGAAGAATTTCTGTGGACAACCTGGATTGTTAATGTCAAAGTGAAATGGTCATCACTAAATGAAAGGTTGACTTCCATTTCGTGTTATCATGACCGCAGCCATCAGTGTCATGCTGTGAGCAATGCATTAGCTCAACTATTAACAACTAGCTGAGTAACGACAGCCAAGTCCATTAATCTCTTGAGACCACGGCTTGAAAGCACTGCATTTAGGGTTTATGAATAAAGCAATACAGAAGCATTTTCTTTTACAAAATGTTTTGATTCAACAATGATATGAGTGCCCACTGTATGCCAAAATTTAATCAGTAATATCTTTACACACAAAAAGAAGGGTTCCAGATATTCTTTTCTTGGCAATGCTGTTTGCTTGGAAATTTTACCCTATGGTACCCTTTCTGTCTACAGCTGTCTTCTGCCTTGTCCCCACAATGGAGCTGATTTTAGGCTAAAGATGAGTGCATAACATTTGAAATACTTTCAGATATATGAGAGGCAAGACATTATTTAAAAGTAAACTCTTGGCCACCATAGTAATAAGGATCTGATTTCATGCACTCATGAAAAAGGAATGTGCTAAAAAATAATTCAGCACACAAGCTGCATTTAAAGTGACCGCAGTGTCATTATATGAGCAGTCCTCATCTGCTTGGCCCTGTATGGAACATTCTGTGCAGGACAGTGCTGGCTACTGATTTTTCCCCCTAAAATGAATGGTAAATTCAGTGCTTATGAAAGTAGAAGAGTTGGCAGGAAAGTGCAGACTTGTGTTTACCCACAGGTGGTGATTTTAACTCATGCAGCCCAAGTCTCCATGACCAGCCCTGCTCTGTGATCCTAGAACAACTGACGCCAACGGCAAATGCCGTGTAGGGACCATCTTATTACGAGTCTGGCAAGAGGGTGTGTGTCAGTCTTGGGGGCAGTAGAAGAAGAGACATGTGATGGATAACATGACTATTTTTCAAGAAATTTAGTTCTAGTGTGTAACTTACTTAACATGAATCTCCTTCTCATTAGCCTTCAAGAAATCAGATTAAATAAGGTGACTTTTGGATGTTTAGGTAGCACAATAAAATCGGGGGAGAAAATGAAATACCTTCAGAACTGTGGTGAAAATGTAATATGATTCGAACGTGAATGTGGTTTCAGCTTTCAAATTTCAGAAGTTATATGAATTCCTACTCATTTCTACTAATCCACAAGAGAGAAGCTCCAGATCTGCTTTTTTGAATTTGAGCTTAAAAATTAATTTCAGTTTCATTAGGTGCCATTTGTTTATTTTTGTTTTTATTTCCATTTCTCTAGGAGGTGGGTCAAAAAGGATCTTGCTGTGATTTTGCACAGCAACAAGATGAAAAGACAGCCCTCAGAATGGGAGAAAATCTTTGCAAATGAAGCAACTGACAAAGGATTAATCTCCAAAACATACAAGCAACTCATGCAGCTCAATATCAAAAAAACAAACAACCCAATCCAAAAATGGGCAGAAGAACTAAATAGACATTTCTCCAAAAAAGATATACAGATTGCCAACAAACACATGAAAGGATGCTCAACATCATTAATCATTAGAGAAATGCAAATCAAAAGCATAATGAGATATCATCTCACACCAGTCAGAATGGCCATCATCAAAAAATCTAGAAACAATGAATGCTGGAGAGGATGTGGAGAAAAGGGAACACCCTTGCACTGCTGGTGGGAATGTGAATTGGTACAGCCACTATGGAGAATAGTATGGAGGTTCCTTAAAAAACTAAAAATAGAACTACCATACGACCCAGCAATCCCACTACCGGGCATATACCCTGAGAAAAACATAATTCAAAAAGAGTCATGTACCAAAATGTTCATTGCAGCTCTATTTACAATAGCCAGGACATGGAAGCAACCTAAGTGTCCATCAACAGATGAATGGATAAAGAAGATGTGGCACATATATACAATGGAATATTACTCAGACATAAAAAGGAACGAAACAGAGTTATTTGTAGTGAGGTGGATGGACCTAGAGACTGTCATACAGAGTGAAGTAAGTCAGAAAGAGAAAAACAAATACTGTATGCTAACACATGTATATGGAATCTAAAAAAAAAAAAAAGTGGTCATGAAGAACCTAGGGGCAAGATGGGAATAAAGATGCAGACCTACTAGAGAATGGACTTGAGGATACGGGGAGAGGGAAAGGTAAGCTGGGACAAAATGAGAGAGTGGCATGGACATATAGACACTAACAAACGTAAAATAGCTAGCTAGTGGGAAGCAGCTGCATAGCACAGGGAGATCAGCTCGGTGCTTTGTGACCACATAGAGGGGTGGGTTAGGGAGGGTGGGAGGGAGGGAGATGCAAGAGGGAAGAGATATGGGGACATATGTATATGTATAACTGATTCACTTTGTTATAAAGTAGAAACTGACACACCATTGTAAAGCAATTATACTCTAATAAAGATGTTAAAAAATTAATTTCAACCTCAATAAAACTGTAAAACAAACATAGAAATAAATTTTGTGATTTCCCCCTACATTTAAAAAGTACTTAACATTTAAAAATACTTGCTCTAGCAAGTATTTCCTGGCAGTCCAGTGGTTAGGACTCTGTTATTTCACTGCCAAGGGCATGGATTGGATCCCTGGTTCGGGAACTATAAAGCCCTCAAGCCACGCAGTGCAGCCAAAAATAATTTTCAAAAAAATTTTAAATAAAAAGAACACTTGCTTTGTCTACATATTACATAGTCAATTTTAAGTGGGTTCAAACTGCTATATAAAAAAGTAATGTTCCTGGGCATTTCATTATAATTAAATCAACATCAAGTCAGAACGTATGTACTAATCTGTGGTGTCAAGCAGGATTCTTTCACCAAAGCCATATACTTACAGGGAACAGCACTATGGGCACAGTTAGTGTTACAGCCACCAGGACGGCCAGGCGTACCATGAGGAGAGGGGTGTCAAATGTGTACACTTTGCTGTAAGCATGCAGCAATTCATCTTCAACTTCTCCTGCAAAGAGGAAGAGGAGAATGAGTTCACTAGGTGTAGTCAAATCGGCACTGCTTACCAAAGACAACGTTTTATAGAAGGAACACAGTATAGTAGAAAGAACCCAGGTCTGGGAATCCAAACACCTCTGTTTTTATCCTGTTTCTTAGGTTATGAGCTATATGACCTTTGTTCAAATGAACAAAGGGGACCTGAAGTTTGTAAAGTTGCAGGAGGTAATATAAAACTGCTAAGGCTCTTCTTTAGGTCATTTGCATTGTGATAAATCTTTCTCTGCTATACAGAAGCACCACAAAACAGAGGACAGGCTGAGGTCTTCTGGTTGAAAGGGATGAAACAGCCAAGCCTCATCAGCCTGTCCGTCACGTCTTGCCACCTCCCTCCACCCTCACCTGCCCAGTGAGCCCCGAAGCAGCTTCTCCAAACCCAGTATGGAAACCCTAAGACAAATGATCTTTAACATTTTTTCAAACGCAACCATTATGACTCCATCATGACACTGACAGACATACTTCTGGGCTTTTTCAAGTTTTTGTTTGTCTCACTGAATTGAGACTCATTGATTAAGTAACAAAGATAAATTAGTATGATTGTTATAGGGTCTCCCAATGAATACCGCTATAAGATTAAGATGCTGCCCTCCTGGAAAACACACTTCTTTCAGAATTCCAGGCATAAATGACAAGGAAATGCTTACAGAATCAGATGTACACTGATTTTCCCACTACTCCCCTCAAAATCAGACAAAGGGGGTTAAAAATACTTTCAAAGGCATTGACCCAATTTTCATTAGTTTACAACCAGCGAAGAGTTAATGCCCAATCTAAATCAGTGCTTGGTTAAAAGCCAAATATTAGTCAAAAAAAAAAAAAAAAAAAACAAGCAAATGGTGCCCCTTCCAGTCTCTTCCTACCCAATTTGTCTTGCAATCAATTTAATTTACCAAGTCAGCAGGGAAAAAAAATGCAAAATGTTAGAGAGGCTTATTTTAAAAATATATTTATGTTGATAACATTGATTTGTGTTAATGTTTGATTCCCTGAAATTTGTCTGTAGGGCCATGCTTCGTTGAAGAGAAGAACAATCCTGCTCCTTTTGTGTCCTGTTAAGATGCCACAGAGGATATGTTTTTGGCATAATCAAACGTGGCCATAGTCACTTTGTTTTTTGATAGTACGTCCCCAGATCGAAAGGAATTCTGTCATGCCCTTTTTTTCTTAGGAAACCATTCACTATAACAGAATGGAATGAGATAATCCAGAAAATTTGTATAATGCTCTAAGCCCCCAGATTTGGCTTGACTGGTAAACAAGAAGCAGGTTCCAACTCAAGGACTTGGTACTTTTTCTGCCATTTGCTTGGTAGTTAGTTATTCCACTAAAAGAGCTTTACAACATGCGATCTGATTCACTCTCACAGTATGTATGTAGCTTTAGATGGCTTAGAAAATCAAGCCAAAGAAATATCCTCTATCCCCTAAGGAAAATAATTGAATTAGAGGGACGGTTTTTACAAAATATGTGTGAATTCACAAATTATTATAACCTGTTAGGCAGCCTGGTTCAGTTTCCATTTTCTTAGGTCAAATGAGACTAAAATAGCATGTTAACTGAGCATGTGCATCTACAGACCATGCTGTTTATTGAGAGTAATTAAAAGAATTATACCTACCCAGATTAATGATCAGTTCAACTAGGATTTGCACAAAGAAAATGACTTTGACAGAGTGACCTACCGTAGAAGGTTAGGTAACCAAAGAGGGCAGCAAGCAGGTACATGACGAGCATCCCCGTGATGGAAACATTTGACACTGTTTGCATCTTCCTCCGGGACCGACTGAAAAGAAAAAGAACACCGAACTTTGGTTTTCTGAACAGATGAAAATACCGCTACTAACAATTAAAATTTTAAAAATAATAAAAGAATGTGTGCCTGTGTTACTCATTATAAAACCACATTTCTAGTGCAGAAACACAGCTTATTTAAATTTGCCTTAGGGAATTATGGAGGATTTGTTTCCATTTTTCTTAAATGCTACTTCTTTAGTCTTAGAAAGGACTATTTTCCTATATGAGGATCAGTTTATTTTATGTTGATAAGTATGCTTGTCTATTGACTATTTAAGAATGTAATTAGCACAAAGGTCAAACTGGCTCCTAATGTAGAAAGACTTCCTATTTCATAGTGAGATAGATTTGAGGACCAGAATCCACTAGAAACTGCAAAGCACTACTCCCAGGAGTCCAGACAGCCTGAAGCCTGATAGCATTACCTGGACAGCTTCTGGAAACCATTCTAGAGGCACCTGGCTGCTGACACTGGGGTAACTGCTATCACTTCTCTGTCTTTCGGCTCAGATCAAGTGTAGAGTAACTGCTACATGGGATTTTCCAAGTCAATCAAAGACATCAAAATAATTGAAAGTGCTCTATAAATTTTTTAAGAGGTAAATCTGAATATATGGGGCAAGTTATTGTTATTTAGTGAGAACAAAGACTGAGGTTATTGATGTCTGGATAAAGAAGATGAGAATTATAGGACTACCTCCCCTCAGGGTAAAGGAAGAAGCTGCTGTAGTGGGCTCAGACCCACTCATCCCCAAGGGCATGTTAACAACCTCAAAGGGAAAAGAGTATTAAGGAATCATAGAATATGAGCTGGAAGAAAGAAGATTGTCTAACCAGTGTCTCCATTATACAGATTAGACTATGAAGGCCAGATACTGGCACATCCCAGTGGTGGAATGTCTTCTAGGCAAGGGTTAAAGACTGACCATAGGTGACATCAGTGGCTTAGCCAGGCCACCCTAATCATAATTTTTGGTCTTCACGGGTGTGGGTCATTTCCAGTTCAGGTGACCTCACTTCTTCCCACCAATATTCAAATTCAAATTCCTCATGCTTGCCAAAATCCTTACAGACATTGGCTTATCCTCCCTCTGTCCTGCACCCCAACCCTGGATCCTTAGGATGAAGGAACAGGAGAAAAGGAAGCAGTGAGGGGGCTGATTCACACCTTTGTGGTGAAAGCACATTACTGATGAGTGGTTACAGCATAAACCTCCTGTGAAGGCAAAGCTGTAAACTATGCTTCTGTATAAAGCACCTTTGAAAATACGAGCACATTTTCAAAGCAAATTAGAACGCTAAAATGATGGCTGCCTTACTCTTTGAGTTCACTGTAGATGGGAAGGACCTCAGGGTGGCATACAAAAGCAAATGCTAGGATGGGAATTGCATAGGCCGTCTGAAAAACAAAGACAACACCGCACGTTTAGCATTTCAACACAGAGAGCTACCCCAGGCCATCTCAGCTTGTGAGATAAAAACTCAGAGGCCACGTTGCTAGGCTCTTAGAAGCCTAGACCTCTCACTTACCCGGGAGTTGAATACAAAGTATTTGGGCTGACACTTGTCATCACTGTGTGCTTCATACTCTACTCCACTGCCATGAATAGAGCCCTTGGCCTGTTTCTCATCTAGCTCTGCAGGATTCTGGTGGGTGTAATCCATCATGAAGTTCACACCACTACTCTCAGAGTTGTTGGGTAACATCATCACGTGCATTGAAACTGTATTGTTGAATGTCAGATTCCCAACATTGTGATCCAGAACAGGCAGAGGGCAGGGTATTTGGAATTTCTTGTAAATCACCTAGACCCGGTCATTAACACAATAACAACAAGTCAGCCTTTTGAGGAAAACAATGAAACAAAAATCCCTGTGGGTGGTTTATGGGGTAGAGGTGAGGGAACTCTGCTGAGGATTCCTTTTAGACTAATGGAAAACGGAGACTCCCTCTATCCTGTTTGACGTAAGGAGCTGGAACTATGGTTGGCAACTCTCTCCCTTAGAGTCAACAAGACAGTATTTTGCGTGAATCTATCCCAAACTTCATGCATACTCTTCCATGAGAAAGATGATCATTTTCTTGCTACATTGCATCTCTTTCATGTCTTCAAACTAATGAAAATATGGATCATCAGGAAATTCCCCCCTCCTCCTTTGCCTCTTTGGGGAAATGCTATATAAATTTTGGCAATCATGATATTAGCATAAATCCCCCCTTTTGGAGGGGAGAGGGAGTGGGGTGGGAAGAGGATTTCTTTATTTAATTCCGCTGTGGTCACCTTCTCTTCATGGGTAGAATGAGTAAGAGAAAATGGCTGATTCATGTAAATATGGCTAATTCTACAGCCTACTCATTTATCTTCTGGGACTCTTCACTTCTTTTTCCTCCGCCTGTCTAAATACTGGGTTGTTGTCACATTTCTGCTTGAAGTGTTCCTTTCATCCAAATATACATTCAGTATGCCTAGAACATACTATTAGCAATGGTCTTGACATTCTAACTCAACTATTTTTAAACTCATGACTGTTCTTTTCTCATTCCAAATTAGAATACAAGGAAATTGCTTGTGATGCAAGAACTATTTCATGCTAATGATGTGCTTGAACAAAAATGAGGACACCAATTGAGGCACTGAAAGCATCACACCCCTACCAAGTTACAAGGATCATGTCAAAAATCACTTACCACACTGACAAAAAACACCATGCAGGTAAGAGAAAATCCACTGGTATAACCAAGGTAACCTAGGGGTTAGCAGAGAAATTCCGGAAGGTGAATATGGCATCCACAATCAGCTTACCTCTTGGAATACAAAATGAAAATAAAAATGGAAAATGACTTTACCTAAATTTTTAAGAAGAGAAAGTGGAAGAATGATTCCAACTGATACAAATATGACGAGGTAGTTGCCATTGACATACCATTCTCTAGAAAAGAGAGACCAGAATATTAAGATCAGAAAAGACCAAGTAGAATGAGTCTCTTGATGTTACAGAGAGAGCAGAAGACATACCCAGTATTTTCTTCAAGTCCCATGAACGCTCTGATTACTTCAGGTAGTTCGTATTTAATAATGAAGAGGTAGCTTGACATGGCTAAAATGGAAGACGTGAGAGCTTAGTGGTGTGCACGGCACCAAAGTCACAGGCAAGTTGTGAGAAGTCCAGGCATTGGTACACCCCTCCTTCTCAGTAATTCCCAAAGCGAAAGAAAAGCCACCCACTATGTATTCTGTACTGTTTCCAAGTTCTTCTCATGAATAGACATTCGGCCCTTTGGCTCTTGCCTATGGACCTTTGCTAACAGTATCAATGCTGATTCTGTGTTAAATCCAGCTCTGAGGTTTTCAGTGAAGCTACAGTTTCAAAGTTTTTTTCCTGGAGTCATACTGGATTGATAAAAAAAAAAAGTACAAGAGAGGATAGCTTCTCTAACCTTTGTCAATGAAGTTTTTTCTATATCCTTTGTCCAAATAAGAAATCATACAAAGTGGCAAAATTTCTTGAATGTCTAGATAAGTGATGTATGTGTGATCATGTACTCTTCTGAATACCTGATCTATAAAATCTATAAATCCTCTCCTTGGAAAAATAGTTATGCATAACATACAATTTTGCCTACAATTGTAGGGATGTATGCAACATCCCTTTCCCAGGTCCATCCACTCAGTGAAGAATAATACTAATTTGCTATTTCACACGTGATCAAAAGACTCAATTGAAAATAAAACTGACAAGTTTCGCATTGCAAGGTTTAAGTGTGTGCTACGTCCTTCTGGTGAATTTTTGCTAACAGACATTTGAAGCAGATATCTAAGTTGCAGATCGAACTATTAATAGTTTAAAAATATTTCCTTAATCTCAAACGAAAGTAATAACGGTGATAACAATTCCCCACATTGTTTAGTTCTGCATGTAATCAGCTGAAAATCCACATGAAAGAGCAAGGTGCATCTTATCATCTTCATTCCACAGCTGAGGATATAAAAATTTTGAGAGCTTAACTGACGTGTCCAAGATCGCACAGCTTGAAAATGACAGACCACGTCCAAAATATAAGATCCCTGATTTCAGGCCAGTGTGTCTTCTCTATTGTGAAATGAAATGATTTTTACAATACCTGATGTGTCTTCTGTAAACATGATTTGGTTAATCTTTACAAAGACCTTGGCTAAAGCTAAATCTTACAGAGGGTAAACAGAGGAGATATTTCTGATTAACTGGTTCAGCGAGGTACCATTCAATTTTAGAGCTATTAGTTGCTGACTCTCAGTGATGTCACCACTGTTAATGTGTTTGGTCTTTGAAAATTCAGAATGATCCAGACCTGTCTGGGTAATGTCAACATTATTCTGCTAATGGTCAGTGTTAATTTTTCAGGGGATTGAGAAAATTAAACGTTCTAAATGTGGAGTTGCTAAATACAGAAATACAAGTGATTTCTTTTAGGCCACAATAACCACTAATCACATAGAGTAACCAAAGTGAGAGATTTTCAGGAAAGGTGTATGAAATTTCATCTCACTCCCTTAAAGCCACACTGTGGGGTGAGGGGCTTGACTGAGAGACCATGTTATAGTTTATTCCATTGTTTAGAAGCATAATAGTAGCTATACTTGGAACAATAGACCATGCTGGTGCCACTCAGCCTGTTGAGCTCAGGGCTAAGCATGTGTATGTCCAGTTAGTTCAGTGGTCCAGACAAGTATATTAGATCACCTATGAAGAGATCCTATGAAAGGTTTGATATTTTATATCTTGATAAGGCTGAGAATTTGAACCAAATGTAAAGCAGTTTATTTGGTGGGGAATGGGGGACTTATATGCTTGGGACCCAATGCCAGTCAAATGAATGAAACAATTCCAGTGTTACTGCCAAGTTCTACCCAGGACTGTAGTCTTACTATACAAAAAATATGAAAGGCATAAATATAAATCATTAAGATATGACTGATTTTATTTATCTGCCTACCAACTATCCGTTATCAGGAGCAGGTATAGTTGGATAAAGGTTACTAAAGAAATTGCTGCATTCTAGAAATGCTGGATAATTCCAGTGATTTTATTAATCAAGAAGAAGGACCTCCTTGCAAGATCTCTGTGTAAGTTTATTTATTGCAGCATTGTTTACAATAGTAAAAAACCTGGAAACGATCCAAAACTGTTCATCAAGGGATTCAGTAATCCAATTATGGTGTATTTATACAATGGAAAGCTCAAAAGCCATTAAAAAGAGTAATATGCAAAAACATTCAAGGCATATTGTTAAATAAAAAAAGCAAGCGGTAAATCAGTATTAGAAGATGATCCTGTTTTAACAGTAACAATATATTTGTTAAATTTGTCATAGAGGAAAACCTGGCATGGGTTTTTCTAAGGATGATTTACATAAACATTTCTTTGTAATTTATATATTTATGTAATGTTTTTATCTTTCACAATTAGCATATATTTGTCTTATAATTATAAAAATGCCATTTAAAAACAACCAGGAAGGCTCCAGTGACATGGTTATTGAATCCAAGAACTGGAGAGGAAGGGTGCATGTACTGAACCTGTATTATTATGACACTGTGAAGATGAGCTATTACTCTCAATTGCATAGGTGGAAAAATTGGACTCAGAGGTGTAAAGTGATTTTCCCAAGGTCATAGATAGTGACAGAAACAAGCTCAAATTCAGGTGCTACCAGGCGCCAAAAGTCTATTCTCTACTCATGGGTTTTAAAATGTCTTTTAAAAAACAGTGACGTACCAGATATATACAAACAAGGCTAAGGGAGCCCAGAAGAGCTAGTACCTAATAGCCTAGAGAATGATGGATCATGGAGCAAACAGAGAGGGAGAGCCAGAGAATGTGTATGTGTTAGGTCTGTAAAATTGTAAAAGTAGGGGAACTAAATATAGTTTGTTATAGTATGACACAGGACACATAGGGAACAGATGATAGATAGGTAGAGAGAGAGAGAGAGGGAGAGAGAGAGAGAGAGAGAGATTGGGGTTTGTAGGAAAGGTATCAGAAAGGTAGGCAAAGGAAAGATGATGAAAACCCTTATATGTCAGACTAAAGAGTTTAAATTTTATCTTGAAAATCATGAGGGCATGCTGAAGAAGTTTATGCATGTGAGAAGCAAGAGTAGATCTGAATTTGAGAAAGTTCATTTGGAAGATGAATTACAGATGGAAGAGGGGAAACTAAATACAGGAATAACAGGTAGATGTCTACTGCAAAAGTCTGAGCAGAAATAGTAATCACCTGAAGTGTGATAGTGAGACTAGAAGGAGAGGAGAGATTCAAAGGCTAAATAAGAGAAAGAATGGATAAAAACTGGTATTTGATTGGATTGTCAGGGTTAGGGAGAGAGGGGAAAGTTTAGGCTGACACCCAGATTGCTGGCTTAAGAAACTGGACGCTGCTGGTATTGTTCACTGAGATGAAAGAACAGAAGTATAGAATAACAGGTTTGGGGACTGGGTAGGAGGTGAGGAAATAAGTTCTACTATGTGGTGATATAGCCCAGGTCATGCAAGGAGACTTAGCCAGTAGGACATCTGAAATATGGGTCAAGATGCCTTTTGAGGGTCAAAGACACAATAGGACCGGTGAAGCTGGTGGGTATGCATATCATCTGGAACACTATTAAAAAAATGTACTTCTCGGCTCTCCTCTGGAAGGGATCATTCAGTAGGAATTAAAAGAATCTGTAGAACAAGAAATCTGTGCTTTATAATGCTTCCGATGCCTAGCCAGACTTTTGCCTTAGCACAATTTCTAGGGATACTCTACAGTGGGCTGGCTCTGTGCAGGCTGTGCCTCAAGGACCCCCAAATTTGGCTATGTGCCTCAGATACTAAATTTTCCCTTTTATGAAATAAACTCAATCATACATGTGACACATCAACTGTTTGGGCAATGACAGATGTAAGCACTAATGCTTTAACTTTTAAAAGTACTAATTAAAGTCATTTGAAATCAAGAAAGGTTTTATTTTATATTTTAATTCTAGAATTTATTTGGTAGGGTTTTATATAGTATTTCATTTCTTAGATATTGCTATTTTCAATTAAAGAGGGATTAAGGAACAATTAAAGAGCAAATCTATTTAGCAAACTCTACTTTCGAAATTTAAAAATGATAAAACAGCTATTTTTCTGTATTTAAAGGGCCTGTTCATTGCCATTGAGTTTTCTTATTTCTTGAACATCTTTTTAGAAAGTTTAAATGGTTTGTTGAAAGCCAGATCCTCTTACCTCCAATGTTCTGCATTGTAATGGAAATAAAAGCTCCGATTTTCCCAGGCCATCCAAATGCCTTTTCACCTAGTTTTTCATAAATTAAAGATCCTATAATCAAAAATGAAAAGAAACTTGTTTAAAAAAAAACTGTCTTAGTGACTAAAATATTTCGATGTAATTCTCCACTGGAGCCTCAAACATGTAAATAAACACCATATAGAAATTACAAACCCCAAATACGCAATCTCAAAAGCCATTACAAAATATGGTAAATGTTCTCCAAACAAGAAGCGATGCCTTCATTCATCTTGGCTCCAGGCAGCAAGTCAGAACTGTTATTTCTATCATCCACCAAAAGTCTTTTTCTCTATTTGGCTTGAACCTGAGCAGGTTGACTTTCACTTGTCTCACTTGCCCAGATAACTAAAAACATGGAGAGACCATGTGATTGGGGTTAGAAGAAAATGGAATGTAAAATTGACCAACACCATCCTATAGGTATAGAGCTAAAGGCTGAAATACGCTTTAATGAGAATCAAAATAGCATGTCTTAGGTCTAGGGAGTGGCATACCTCCTTCCTTGGCAGTCTTTAATAAAAGATGAACTGAATAGAGAGATAGGATTGCCACGGCAAGCAGCATGATTCTGTGAAGGGAATAGAGAGGAGACAATAATGTTTCTATAAAAAATAAGATGTAATAATATTAGATGTTACAATACATTATTACACTGGTCTTTTCAATCATTAACTTTCCAAGAGTATGTGGATTTGGGGGAAGCTGCAAAATTCTTTTCAGAACTCCACCAATGCCCTTAAATGTCCCAGAACTGGAATTGGCTTTATTTTATCGGCCAAAACATACTATTGGAAGTTCCTAACGCACCTTTTTCAGTCTTAGATTCTACCCAATAGTAGAATCTGTTTTATAACTTAGATGCTAAATGCATAGCAAAATTAGCAAATACTTACTCAGCATATGGGTATATGTACACCATATCTGCGTGATATTCCCATGAACATTTATAATTGAAGGGCTATTCAATGACCTGACTAAACATTAATCTAAAATCTAGAAATACAGAAGTCAAAGCAAATTCTGAGCTCCGTTACTACTGAGTCTGCATATTAGATGACAGTGATCAGATGTGTGAACCAGAGGGTCTGGCAATCGCCTGTGCAATAGAGAAAACAGAGAAAGGTAAGTCTAGGGTGCAGGAAAACCTTTGCTGTATTCAGAAAAAATCATTTCTGGTTCAGGACCCTCCACATGTCCACAGGCATATATGATTTCTTTATGTATACAGTGATCAATGCTTCTCCAAAAATCAAGAATTGGACAGCAAAAATAAAGAGTGTAGATAGAAGCATCTATATAATAAATTAATGTACAATACTAAACTTTACCTGAAATTAAAAAAAAAAATCTTATCCTTTGTTTAATATGATGAGAGCATACCAAACAGTCTCCCCTCAATTGATCTAATTCTTTGGTAATTCCTTGGGAAGTCAATGTTACAAATGTAGACTTAGACCGAGTTACAAATGTTATAGCTTTTCTAGCTCTATTGTACTGTTTGTTTGTTTTTTTTTCACAAAACATGTTCACCAGAACTGCCTAATCAATGTCTTATTCATACATTTTTCCATATACGTTATGAATTGACCTGTTTTTAAAGAATTATGTAATTCAGATTATATAATTTTGTTCCCCGGAAAAATAATAAGCGTACCCTGTATTCTAAATACATTTTCTGCTTTGGCAGAAAATACTAAAAGTAACACCAATGAAATCCTGTGTCACTTGTTGGGAATTGAGGCAGATTGCTGAATCCAGTTTGGGCTACTTGGATACACAAAACACACCTCATGAGCTATGTAATTGTTCTGGCCAAATTAATCTGCTAAATGTTTACAGGCCTGAAATGAGGCTTTCAGTTTTACAAGTGGAATATTCTCCTGCCATGAAAATGAACTCTAGGATTGGGGGGAGTGTTTCTTTCTTTTTTTTTTTTTTCCTGCAGTACGCGGGTCTCTCACTGCTGTGGCCTCTCCCGTTGCGGAGCACAGGCTCCGGACGCGCAGGCTCAGCGGCCATGGCTCACGGGCCCAGCCGCTCCGCGGCATATGGGATCTTCCCCGACCAGGGCATGAACCTGTGTCCCCTGCACCGGCAGGCGGACTCTCAACCACTGCGCCACCAGGGAAGCCCCCTAATTAATTTTAATGGTATGTGTAATTAGTAAGGAGAAGGCAGTCTTTTGTCTTAGAGATACTGTACATTATAAAAGTGTACAACTATGCATATGAATGTACCTCTAGCCATTAGGAGTCAGAAAAATTTTAAAACTTACTTTATTTCAAACATGGCTTAGAAAAGTAAAGCTGATATCAAAAGCCATTCAGCTAAAAAATACGACACCTAACAGTTCAATCAAAGCACTGACACGATATGAATATTTATAGTTCAGCCCGATCCTTGGCTCTCAAATAGCTGTGTGATTACCTAACCATAAGTGATATTCAGAACACAAATAGCATATATTTATAATATAAATGTTGCATTCTTAGACAGTTATTTAAGACTCCAGCACTGCATTAGGGGTTGTGATCTGCATTCATACTGATGCCTGACTAACATTAGACTTTGTTCTTGTGAAGCATTTCACTGCCACCAACTGTGTCTTTGAAAATACCAGGCACAGATGTCTGTGGCTGTCTGTCACAGACAATGTGGTGTCCAGCCTCCAGGTTGGCTATGTGATGCTGCTACCACTAGGCAGCATTTGACCAAGTTTGGATAAAGTGCGTTGGTTTAGGTATAAACTTTGGCCACTCTGCAAAAATCTCCGCGCCAAGCACTGTTTCTAGGTCTTGGGGATACAGACGTGCAGTGAGTAAAAACAGACATGGGCTCAACCCTTTGGAGATGATAGTCTAGCAAGGGAGAGAGACATTAACCAAATGAATCAGAAGACCGCACTAAAATATTAACACTGTGATGAGTGTCTAATAAGGTGGTTTGTCCAAGTCATGGAGATTGGGGGAAGGCATAACTCAGGCGAGGCTGAGCTGAGTTATGAGGAGTTAACTAGCTGAAGAGGAAAGGAAAGAAGGTTCCAAGATCACGTGCAAAGGACCTGTGGTGAGAGGGAATGGCACCTTCATGGGATGGAGAGAAGGTCACTGTGCCCAGTATATCTTGTATATAGGGGCACAGGAGATGGGACCAGGGCATGCAGGACCCTGTAGGTCTGGTTTGGGAAGGGATGTTTTTCCTAAGAGTGTGTATAAAGTCAGATTTGCTGCCGGGAAAGATCTTTTTAACTATTAAACACCAAATTATTTTATAACGAATTACTTTGTGAAGTGGTTTCTATGGACTGGTAGAGCTGTTCCAGCAGTTTGGGGGATCGGGCACATAAACTTTCTGCCATTTGGTTAGGGATGGCTGGTTGAACAAGTATGATGATTAGACTGCTCTGATTACTTTTTGTTGCTGTTTTATTTAAAAGGAAGAGAATATGTTAATATTTTCTCAGATTATTCCTATTCACAAAGATCAAACTTCAGATTAATTGAAAGGGCACCAGGTATGCGTGGGCTTTGAACCAAGTGGAGATATGTCCATTCACTTACATAAAAAGGATGATCCCTGTGTTGGCCATGGCATAGGACAGACCCAGGATTCCACTGCCCATGATGGCGTTACTCAGATTGAATGAAGACATTCCAAAGGAGGTGGTTCCAGGATGCTTGAAGACAAAGGGATGCTGTGATAAGCAAATATTTGCCAAAGGACGAACCTTTTTTTGGATTATTCTTATCCTATATTATCTTTACTGGAGGAGACTACCGTCCAATAGGGAAGATTAAGATAAAATCACAGTGAATAAAAGTCATGACTCAACTTCAATAAAAGTGTATAATTTTCAGTGGAATGTAGTACTTGATTTAAGCAGGGGTCTCAGTAAAAATAAAAAATACAAGTTGAGTAACATAAAGAAGGGAAAGCATGTAGGATTGCAGATTACATTTGGGTTAGAATGCTTTCTCCAAAAAACAAATAAATTTCATAAATGATTTATGCAGCCATATGGCGAACAGGAAAAACAAGCCCTTATTCCAGTAAGGGCCTGAATAAACAGAGAATGTGCTGATCAAGGCTTGGAAAATTTCAGTCACTTTGTTTTCGCACAGAGACCCAGGTAGATCAGACATCCTCAAGTCCTGTTTACTGCCAGAGAGCAGAAAGTCACTTACATGTTCATCGTCATAATCTGCCAACTTCTTTTTCCCCAAAAATCCATTTGTCAGAAATTTCTGACTTTCAGCATCTTCATTAGTAAATTGACTGAACACACACACACAAAGGAAGAGAAGACAGTAAAAACATCTGGTAAATGCTCTGAGTTATACTTATGTTTCAGGTGATCTGTCACTGAATTAGGAGAGGAAAAACAAGACACTTAAGACTTGTTTTTCTCTTCTCCTCCACATACTACTGTTCCTTCCAGACCAATGACTGAGCCCCATTTATGAATATACTTTGGGAGGGAGGGAGAAAGTTATGAAGGAAGAAAATATTTTTTTAGTTGGGATCTTTTATAAGCCACATTTCTTCTTCACACATTGACTATGCAAAAAAAAAAAAAAAAAGAGAGAGAGAGAGAGAATAATTAGAGCTAATTTTGTTGCCATTTCGAGCCCTCCCAAAGAAAGGGAACAGAGTAGTGACTGAGTTTTCTCAACTGCTAATATACCATGATCAGAGGATCTTATTAATTCAGTAAATATTTATTAAGTGCCTTGGCAATGTGATCCCATCTCACTTGATGCTCAAGTGTCTCTGTGAGAGAAACTTCCATGTCTCTGCTCTAAATATGCAGCGACTACGGCTCAGAAGAGTGAGGTAGCGTGTCCAGACGCACCAGATCCCAGGTCTAGGGTCTCCCACAGCGCCATGCAGCCCTGGGCAGGGCACTGTAGCTGGTATTTTCCTCTTTTTTGGCTCCATCTCTTTATACACATATCCCTTGCTGGGAAGGAGTTGGATGGTAGCTCTGTGCTGTGTTTGGTTGTGTGTGAGTGTGTGTAGTTTAATTACTCTGAAAATGTACTTGAATTGTTACACAATGAATGAAACTAAGAAAAACATTAAAGAAATCCAATGAATTAGTAGAAGAGTTGGGAGGACTTTCAGATGTCACTATCCATGGAACATTATGACTGCGGTCTGCTTGGTACAGGCTGGAAGCTGCACATCCCCTGACAGTACTGGTCGGCTCCTGAAGCTCTGTGCCAGAGGTTTTGAGGATATGGATCTAGTACCAGTCACGTTTCCGAAAGGCTTGACTAATGAGTTCAGCTGCCACCATTGCATTCTTTTTTTTTTTGCAGTACGCGGGCCTCTCACTGTTGTGGCCTCTCCCATCGCGGAGCACAGGCTCCGGACGCGCAGGCTCAGCGGCCATGGCTCACGGGCCCAGCCGCTCCGCGGACCGGGGCACGAACCGGTGTCCCCTGCATTGGCAGGCAGACTCTCAACCACTGCGCCACCAGGGAAGCCCCACCAAGGAAGCCCCACCACTGCATTTTGACACTGCAAAATATCACACAGGCTTTCTTTTTATTACAGGAAATGCTCAAATATGTATACTTAGTTCTTAAAAGTGCTTTATAATTAGATAGATCGCAATTTTAGGACACTTCTTTCATGAGAAAGTAAAATAAAATGATTGGAGAGTATTTTATTAAAATAACCCTTAGAAATATAAAAGGGGAAAATAATTATTATAGATCTGTACAATTGGTCTCTTATAATAGAAGCTAATTCTGAATATACCTTATGAGAAAGAAGGATAACAAGGTTACTTTTTGAGAATAGAGAACAATATAAAGTGTAGATAGAACGAGCAGACAGAATCATGAAGTTTTGTGTGCTTTTCTAAAACTCAGGAAGTGGATTTTCTTGAACCTCATGGTGTACAAGTTAGGAACATATCCTGTCATTTTCCTCCTATTTCTGGAAGGAAGTATAATGCCCTCAGATGCTGCCTTCTTCCATCTCTGCACTTCTGCACTCCCCCTCCCTTTTGTGCTTTATTTTAATGTCCGTAGTTAATATACTTGCTATGTGGAGACTGGTACACAATGTTCATAGTTGGAAACGGAGACCATAAAATGAACTGGAGCCCCAAATGGACCTAACGATTATAAAAACAAAAGTGTCATCTAGATTTAAACTCTGGAACATCCAATGTTCTATTTTAACCTTAATCAATAAGTTAGAATCCTTTAGTCCATGAGTAATGTTTAAATGTTTAAATGTGAAAGTAAATAGACTTTCTCCTTTGAAGCATTTGCATGATCTTATTTTGGCATGAGATGAGTTGTAGTCATAAAACATGCCAAGATTGTATAAAATATACGAGAAATGTCCCCAGTGTCTTCAATTTAATACCAAACCCAGCATATATTGAAAACATAAGTATAATGATTCCAAATAAATGTATTATGTTGAACTTCCCTCTAAATTTACATTTAAGAGATCTATCCAAACATAAACAAAACCCATCTTTTTAAAGTGATCATACAATTGCAAAATGATGACCCACTTGAGTCAGGAGTTACAAGCTAGGTCACTGTAAGTGTTCCAGAACACATTATCTGAAGCTAACAAAAGCATTCTTGCTCTTTCCATGACGGCTTTCAGAGAACCAAATGTCCTGTAGGACTGTTCTTAGGACCATGTCCCCTTCAGCTCTGCCACCTCCATAGAGCTCATATCTGTGTGCATCCTTCTCAGAAACAAAAGAGCCCTCAGATTTGATCAATTTCCTGAGGGTGATGAAGTGGAGGAGGAAAAAGAAAAGTTTACAGAGTATCATCTATCTCAAAGGCACTCACTTAATCCTCAGCAAAGTAGGCGTTGGTTTACCATTCTGCATTTTCCACTGAAGCTCAAAGAAGATAAATATCTTCTCCAAGATCAGGTAACTCCTCTGCAGATTCCAAAGCCCAGGTTCTACTACATTGTGCTTCCTCAAGGGTCACCTAACTAGAAAGCATCATATTTGCATCTCCAGAGTCTCTCTTGTCCGACAACACTGACGTTTACTACTGCGCTGGCTTCTTGGAGGAAGAGCAGTGCTTCCTCCCGACACCCTTCCTGGATGTTTTGAATGCAATAAGATGTCTTGGTTTGAGGATAATATTCTCTACTTCAGACTGAGATTTGGTCAAATATTCACTTCTGAATGTCTTAAGTCATGCATAATTTGTGTTATATAATATTTTGTGAGAAATTAATAAACTTATCAAATAACAGTAGTGCAGCTACTATGTACCAGGTAGTACCATTAACATGTTGTAGTGGCATCGTGAACATCTGGACAGGGAGAGGTTACGCAAAGCAGGGGGTGGTCACTTCTAACTGGGGGAAGGCTTCACAGGAGAACTAACATTGAGCTGAGTCTTGAAGGATGAGTGCAGTCAATAGAGAAAAAGGGGAAGGTGAGTGGGTAATACTAAAAAAAAAGGGCATTCCAGGCACACAGAGCAGAGTTAATGAAGGAGCAGGAGCTCTGAGTGGCTCGACAAGGCTAGGAAAGAGGGTACAAACAGGGAGCAGGGCAAGAGATGGACAGGAGAGCTAGATGAGGGCCAGATCATGCAAGGCCTTATATGCCAAGCAATGTAGGTATAGTCTAATCTTTCTCCTATAGCTAATGGGGAACCACTGAAAGGGTTTACCCAGGGATGGAACATAAGTCAATTTGCAATTGTAAAAGATTACTTTTGCAAGGGATGTTCAGGGCTAGTTGGAAGAGAGCAAAATATAAGACGGGAAGACAAATCAGGGCTGTTCTAGTAGACAGGTGACAGATGATGAGGGCCTATAATAAGATGGCAATAGAATAGGTACAGACAAGTGGGTAGATTTGAAATATTAATGAGGTAGACCCAACCAGATATAGTCGAACATTGGATGTGCAGTTTCGGAGAAAGGATGAGTCAAAGTTGACACCAAACATCCTTTGATTGAGCTCCTGAATGATAGTGATGACTTTCACCAAGATGGGTTTGCTTGAGGAGGGACAGAGTTTGAAGGGAATGGCAGTAGTTCAATATTAGACATTACAAGTTTGACTTTATCAATGAGGCAATTCAGACACATGAGTCATCCAGTAGAGATGTGTAGTAAACACATCTGTGAGTTGAAATAGAAGTGGAACTGGCGGAAGATATGGCATATGTTCAGTGGGTGAAGCCTGATGGCTGTGAATAAGCTTGCTCACAGGACACTTTTAGCCAGAGAAGAATCCCTGCAGAACTCTGGAGATGTAGCAACACTTACAGGGCAGTCAGAGGAAGAGGAGTCTGAGAGAATAGTCCAAAAGGTAACAGAAGTGATAGGCTAATATCATTTAAATTATTCTATATTATTAATAGGGACAACAACACTGTAACTGCAATTCTAAATTAATCACACAAAGATTGACATACAATAATAATATAATAATGTGTACTTCAGGATCAGGGAGTTGATGTGTTAACATCAAAGTCATTGTTATCTCTCAAATAGGTAATAAATCCAACTTTTCCCAACAAAAAACTTGTTTTCCATGTCCATAAATGTCTCTTATTTTTCCATGGAACCTGGTTATTTTAACCCCATACCTGCTCATTGCTGCCTTTTCTAAATTTCCCATCCCGGTGTAGCTATCTTGAATACTTTCTCCACTGATGCTCTCATCATCAGGTTCGATGTTGACATTGCTCAGTTCCATGGGATCCATTTGAGCTGTCAGCGCTTTCTTGTCCACACACAGGCTCCTTCAGTGTAAACAAGATACTGTACCTTCAGCTTGAGGCTCTTCTACTTGGAGTTATGTTCAGAACACTCTGTTCTGCACACAGAACACAAAATAAATCATTATAATTTACTTTAAATTAGATAAATAAACACTAGTCACCTATTTGTGTATGTTCTCTGTAAAAACATGGAAAGGAAGTAAACTCCTAAAAACTTCACATAAACATGTCCCCAAAGGTTCCATTACCCAATACAAAAAAAGAAAAAAAGAAAATGGAAGAGAAAAAGGAAAATTCTTAATAAACTGCCAAATCAGCAGGTATTTATAGAATGCCTATGTGTGGCAGGTGCTTTGCTAGTCACCGTAGGAAGAAAAAAAAATCTTAAGACATGGCAGCAGTCTTTAAGAAGCTTTAGCTATTTGTAAGCAGATTGCATGACTTAAAAGGGCGACAATAGTAAACTGTTGATAAAGGAAGATCTGCCAAGGCAGAATCTACCAGTGTCTCTACCAGCAGTAACACAGAAAATTACTGCTTTAATTTGTTAATTGGGCATGAAAGAATCAACACCACCAAAATGCTTGATTAACATGCAACACAGGGTAGGATCAGCCTCAGGGAACCACTTTCCAGGCACTTGGATCATGAAGCCAAAGTTAAGAATAGTAACCAAAGCAAGTACAGGTTTATCTTTGAATCAGCCTCAGTCACCATTTATATAGAGTTGAAATGCACTTTAACAAGAAAAGGGTCCAGCTTTTAGGCTCTGCTCTGCCTTTAATTTATTGGATTTCAGCACAAGTTATTTAACTTTTTGACCTCATTTTCCTCAACTGTAAAGTGAAAAGGGATGGACTGGCACTGTGTTAAAAGATGCTACGAACCCATTAATGGTAATGTTCTGAAATTTTTACTATTGAAATTCTTGTTGAATCGTTATATTGGGAGAAACACTATTACTCTTGGAATGTGTGGTTCTGAAACATGCACTACCCATTTGGTAAGGAAATCCTGAGTAGAGAAACTAACATAAAAATTGCTCCAGAATTCATGGAATCCACAAATCCCCTGACAAATATGAAACAGCCACATGAGAAGGCCTCCACAATCCAGTGCTGCAGCAGCACATCTGTGAAAGACAACTCACACTCAACATGAGTTCACACCCCAAATCACAAAAGTTACAAATCACACATGGAAACTCATTAGGAGTGTCAGCAGGCACAAGAAATAATAAGGTTCATACCCGAGTGACTACAAACTGCAAAGTAACTTAAAATGGACTTTAGAATTAATATAATAAAAAGTAATAAAAGATTCAAAATAAGAAATAACATCCACAGATTAAGAACATGGTAAAAAAAAAAATCAGGTTAGTTTGAGAAACAGCCAAAAAAGAATTCTAAAAATAAAATGTATAGTCATATAAAAAACTCAGCTGAAGGGAGAGTAATGAAACTGGAAGATAGATCAGTGGAAATCACTCAGATTATATCCCAAAGAAAGAAAGAAAAATATAAAGAAGTTAAGAGACATGGGGAAGAAAATGAGAAAAAGAAGGTTAAACACACCCTAATAGTTATTCTAATATGAGAAAATTATGAGACTAGGGAGAGACCAAAAGGACATAATGGCAAAGAATTGTTGGGAACTAAAGAAAGATAGTAGGTCTCAGGATTTAAAAAAAGACACAGTACTTCAAGCAAGAGGAAGAAAAATGAATATATTCATTAATATGAGGTAGTGTAAGTGTATAACATCAAAGATGAAGAGAGAAATGTTAAAAGCACTAGAGAGAATAGAAGTAAGACACACATACAGTTAAAAAAAGAGAGGGCTTCCCTGGTGGTGCAGTGGTTGAGAGTCCGCCTGCCGATGCAGGGGACACGGGTTCGTGCCCCGGTCTGGGAAGATCCCACATGCCGCAGAGCGGCTGGGTCCGTGAGCCATGGCCGCTGAGCCTGCGCGTCCGGAGCCTGTGCTCCGCAACGGGAGAGGCCACAACAGTGAAAGGCCCGCGTACCCGGAAAAAAAAAAAAAAAAAAAAAGAGAAACTTGTACTAACTGAGTACAAAGGCTTCTCTCAGCACCACACAGTATCAGTTTCACTTCCCAGTAGCAATCACTAACGACAGTTACTATTTTTAGTTCTTCATTTAAAGTTAGTCATTCTAAATTTAAATTATTCACTAAAACCTCTCTGACTTGGTTTATCAACTCTAGACTGACACTTAGGAAGGATAAGGAAATTAGCATACTTCTTTCTATACTCCTAATTCCTCCCCCCACCCTCCTAATTGTTTCAGTTCATTAAATACTTCTACAATGTTAAGATGCATAATAATTTCATCCTATTCTGTAAAACAAATCATAATTTATCTAAAGGATGTTTCTGAACACTGAAAATGAATAATCAGTATTTACAACGTTATGATTGTGTAAATAGTATGCCCAAAGAACCTACAGTATATTTGACTACATAATAAAGGAAATATAATCCTATATTACTAAAACTTTGAATGCAAATTATCCATGCTCTTTTACTTTCTGAACGGCTTCCTCCTCCATCCTCTGGGTCTTGTTCAGCTGCCAATGTTTCTTGAATGCCATGCCATCTCCGTTCTTCAATTCATTTTGCATTGTGCTGAAATACTGCCTTGAATAACTTTTTTTCACACAATAGGTCCATGTTTGTAAGCAGAATTTATGAGTTGTGTCATGTTGGAAAACGTCTTTACTTTGCCCTCAAACTTTTTTGATTGTTTGAATTCTAGATTCAAAATCACTTTCCTTCATTATGTTGAAGATATTTGCCTCTTGACTTCTAGCTTCCACTGACGAGTCAGATTCTCATTTCTTTGACTTTTTTTCTTTTGGAGGGTTTTAGGATCCTTATCACAATCTGAAATTTCTCCAGTATGTAACTAGATGTGAGTAGTTTTAAAAATTCATCTTACACCGCACGTGGAGAGACCATTCATTGAAAAGGCTTGTGTCTTTCTTCTGACCATGAAAATGTTCTACTATTTTAAATCTCTTTCCTCTCTCTAAAACTTGTATTAGTCATGTATTGGACCACTTGATCTCTATTGCCAAGATTTTCTCTTTATTTCCCATCTCTTTATTACTCAATGTTCAGGGATAGTTCCTCAATGTCCAAAATAACAAATTTGATCTTCAGTTGTGTGACATTGTGATATAATAATAAATATACATTTGATCTTCATCCTCATTCCTCACACAGAGCTCCAAAAGTAATGCAATAAATTAATATTTGGGTTTTGTCCCCAGTTCCTGAAATAGCTCTGGAATGATAAAGGAGTTTTTGTTGTTGTTGTTATTCATAACAAGACCCTTTCAACCACACCTGAGTTTACCTTAATGAAGTGACTTTTGTAAAGCCCCTAAGGATGAGGGGGCTGGTTGCCAGGGGAACCAACCAAGCGATTAGACAGTTGGAGCTTTCAGCCCCACTTCCAACTTCCTGGGAGAGGAGAGTGGGTGCGGACTCACTAATGGCCAGTGAGTTAATCAGTCATGCCTAGTTAATGAAGCCTCTATAAAAAAATCCTAACTAAAGGGGTTTGGAGAGCTTCTGGATTGGTTATCATATGGAGGTGCTAGGAGGGTGGAACACCAGGCAAGGGCATGAAAGCTCTGAGGTCCCTCCCTTCATACTTTGTCCTATGCATCTCTGCCATCTGGCAGTTCCTGAATTATATCCTTTTATAATAAACCAGTAATCTAGTAAGTAAACTGTTTTCCTGAGTTCTGTGAGCAATTCTAAAAAATTATTAAATCTGATTTATAGCCGGCTGGCCAGAAGTACGGGAGGTCTGGACTTGCCATTGCATCTGAAGTGGAGGCAATCTTGTGGGACTGAGCCCTTAACCTGTGGGATCTGATGTTGATTCCAGGAAATAGTGTCAGAACTGACTGAACTGTAGGACTCCCAGCTGGTGTGGGAGAATTTGTCAGTGTGAGAAAAACCCATACTTTTGGTATCAGAAGAAAGTATTAAGAGTAGAGTAGAAAAACATTGTTTACTTTTAATCTGCACCCATTTTATTTTTCAACCTGTCCACTAATTATTTTTCACACTCATGTTTTTAATTTCTGAGAATCTGTTCAGTCTCTTCCTCTCTTTTCATAACATCTTTTTTTGTTTGTTTTACAGATGCAGTATTTACTCAACCCTTTCTAAGGCTATTGATTAGAAGTTTCCAAAAGCTCTTTTTGTCCCCTAAATTATGTCTTTTTTTCTGGAGTTATTCTATTTGTTAATCTTGGCCCTTCTCTTCCATATGCCTGGTTTTCCTTAAACTCTTAGCGATCCTAGGTTGTCTGTTCATATTTGTGAATGAAGAATATATTGGTTAGCTTAGAAAGCTAGTCCTTGGGGTTTCTGTGATATCTTGCAGGCTCATTACACTGATGGGTTGCTCCCTTGTGGGTCCCGGGTAAGTGGGGTCTATGCACCCGGTCTGTGTGCAGAGCACCCGCAGGACCCTACTCACAGACACAGCTGGCACTGTAGGCGAGGTGCCTCTGGAAGAAAAACACAGTGATGTATTTTCCCCTTTTGACGGAGCTTCCATTCCTGCTTGTTGTCCCTTTTTGCCTGCTGTGGAGGCCCTGGTATTTATTATAGAGTCTGTTCTCAGGCTCTCTTTCAGACTAGATTACAGCCTTATCCTTTGGGCAAAAGAGGCAGCCCAAACAGACCAAGAATCCACACCAAGGCTCCTTGGTGAAAACCCGGTCAATGGTTGTTGGTGATTCACGCCTCCTCTTTATATATATTGACTTAACTTGGAACCGCTACTGGGTCCTTCTGGAGAAAGCCCATTTACCCGGTTTACCCCGGTTCCTTTTCTCTTTCACAGGGTTTCCAGCCCTATCTGCTTCCTGGCTTCTAGGAATTCTTAAAACTTCCATTTGTTATTGACACTGCTATTATTTTACAGAACTTTTGTTCATTTAAAAAGTACCATTTTGTTTGAAGTTTCATTCTTTGAATCCCTCAGTGGTAGGTCATAAGCCCCCTATTTTAATCTACTCTCAAAGCTTCATAAACCAAGGATTCCTCAAGTCACAGCTTTGGCCCAGGCCTCTACTGTGATCTCCAGTTCCAAGTGTCCAGATATACACTTGCATATCTCAAAGGTAGTTTAAATTCAATGTGTCTAAAAATCTAACTTGTGATAGTTCCCCTTCTTCCAATATTTCCTCTCCAAAGAATGTTGTCACCATTTATCCAGCTCCTCAAATCAGAAATATCAGTCTTTTATTATAATTTTGTTTATCCCTTACATCCAGTCTTTTCCAAAGTCTAGTTGATTTTACAAACAAATTATTTCTCAAATTAGACTACTTCTTTCCCTTTCTTACACCGTCAGTCTTGTCCAAGCGACCATCATTTCTTACATTGTCAATTGCAACAATTGTAATTGATGCCTTGAGTCCTTTCTTGCCTACTTTCTCCCTCCTCATTCATTTTCCACACAACATCCAGAGTAATCTTTTAAAAACAAAACTTAGGTCATGTCATTTAATTGCATAAAACCTTCTATTGTCTTCACTTTACTCTTAGGATAAAGTCTAAGGTTCTCAGCATGCCCACAAGCTTCCACATGGTCCCTCCACTTCTGGCTTCATTCCTTCCACACTCTCCCCACCTCGCTGTACTAGCTACTCTGGCCTCCTTTCCATTTCAGGGACTTCCCAAGTTCTCTACCACCTCAGGCCATTTGCACATTCAGGTCGCTGTGCCTGGAATGATCTCCCCCTCCTGCATGCCATGATTTGCTTAGTCAATCCCTCTGGGGGATTACAGGAGTATACATGTCAGCAGTCCTGGAGACTTCAGCTAAAGTCTATTTCACACTGTACTTATTCATAGGAACATCATTAATTTCATTCACATTAAGCAATGCTAATCCCAGGGTTAAAAACAAAAGAGAAAATGTCAAACACTCTTATGGTACTTACTACATGTCAGACATTATTACAAGGGCTTCACATCTATCAACTCATTGAATTCTCACAGCATCCTACTGAGGTAGGTGCTATTTTTGTTCTTATTCCCATTTTACAGATGAGGTAATGAAAGTCCAGAGGGGTTGAGCATACTCTATGCTACACCACCTCTGTGCTGTTGTCTCTACTACAGAGAACTAAAGCCCAGACAGGAACAGAAAATCTGGCTTTGGTGATAAATAGAACTGGTTGTAAGTCCTGACCAAATTAACTAACTTCTGACTTTCTGTCATCCCATATGCAAAATGAGAATAAAGCAGTGTGAGGGTTTAAATGATATTATGCATGGCAAAGTGTGGTTTGTAGTAAGCCCTCAATAAATTTAAATCCCTCTTCCCTCTCCCAATCATCAGAATTTAATTACTGCCTACATCTGCATGCAAATGTGTATAGTATTTCATATGAATATCCACACACGCATATAATTTACCATAGGCAGTTAGAGGACCTTACAGTTCTCAAACTCTCACAAACATTTTAAGCAAGGTAGGTACTCCTTCACAAATAAAAAAATTGAGACCTGATCTTATACTATTTTCACCATATATAAAACACTTACATTTTTCGTTGTATGATTATTTGATAAATAACTGTCTCCTCCAATAGGTAAAAAATTTCATGAAGGTGGGAACAGGGCCAGGTTTGTAGACTACATATACATATTCCCATCATCTAGCACAGTGCCTGCTGATACATTCTCCTAAGACCAAGGCAACTTTGTATGATCTCCTTTATAGATACAAGTACACATTCTTGTTATAGCTTTCTAGGTTAATATTTCAAAGTGAAATAGAAATGTTCCCTTCTGGTTCCCAAGAGAAAGAACAGCTTTGTTAGACAAAGAATGTTCAAAATTCTTCTAAAAGAGAAATCATATTTGGTTTGACAGAACTTTTGGTAGTCTAGCCTTTCTAGCTAATGATGTTAAGTTTCTCTGCAAAGGAGATTTTGCAGAAACAGACTGGATATTCCGGTGCAGTGGTCTTCTGTATTGCCATCTTACTTCACTCATTCATGAAGGTGCAAAATCAAAACTTGAAACAAAGGTATTTGGCACACTATCACCATTTGGAAGACTTTGTTTCATCATATTTATTAAGCCAGCCAGATGTCCTAAATAGCTGATTCCTTGTATCCAATTTCTAGTTATTAAACATTATGCATAACATTTCTTTGTAACATGATTTATAAGCATTTATTTTACCCGATAAGTGAAAGTGAAAAAGGAGCTAGCATTTCCCACTATCGCTATTTGTTTTGTCTTTCATGCCAGCCCAGTTCTGATGAACATACTCTGAAATCTAGGTTTAGGCGGCAGAGTTTACACTTTGGTTGAGTGCGCGGGAAGTAGCTCGTCCTGCAGCTTCTAAAAGCCAAATTATCTTGCATCCGAGGAACTGATTTAAATTCACATCCAAAATATATCTTAGATAAATGAACATAGGTTTGACAATGAAATAAACCTAATTACCTTTATGTGAAATTCTCTTAAACAATTTCCCCAACAATGCCATTCTAGTCACACATTGATATTCAGATGGCGTATGAGCCTACGGCATGATTTCTCACAGAAATTAACTTCCATAAAAGCTTTCACTGTCATTCAGTCTGATGTACGTCTTAGAAAAGAAACTGTCCATAATAGCAGAACCATATTCACTTGACTACTTCCTATTGCTGGTGATAATAGTTTAGCATTTTTCATTCCCTTCCTCTACTTAGACATAGCTTAGAAACAATATCAAGGGAGAACTAGAAAAGTTAAAAGAAATAACCTTATGCTGAGGTCTTGTCCCTTTGCTAAGAATATTACATGCTTGTTAATATAAGAATTAAAGCAGCCCTTGATGAGGTATAAAGGACTATTCATAAAATCTGAATACATTATTTTGCTTACAAATTTTCTAGCTCTGCTCTGAGAAAAAGACATAGATTCTCTAGTCATCTTAAATGTTAAGAAATATCTGAAATTCCTGCATAAATTTTAGTTCCTATTTTCCCAAACAATAGTTTGTTTCCAGAAATGAACAGCAATATGTAGCATATATGAAATTAACATAGTGAACTGTTTGTTCTATCCATGTTAATACATGATATTTAATAATCTGTCATAAATTATGCACACACTAAGTTCCAAAATGTCTACATTCTATATAATAGATACTGGACCACCCCCAGAGTTACTTTTTTTCTTCTGAAAATAAATTTTTTTACTTTCTTTAAAGTAACTCATGTATTAAAAATAATAGCTTCAACAACCCATAAAGCACACTGTATAACATGGTTAAAGAAAACTCAACGGTTTAGCTCTCAAAACTACATTTCTCGGTACTTAAAAGTTACTGATATACTCCCTAGGAGTATAAATATAAAGACTTTCCAGAAAATCACAAAACATTATCTAAATATAAATCGCAACAAAGAGAAGATCTTGGTCTGTAAAATAAATGGCGATCTTTTACAGGAAACATACCTAAATTTCTTTAGTTCATCAAAAATAAAAATTCTTTCATCCAACAAGTTGCCCATGAATATGATATATATCATTTCAAATATTTTTCACTGAGTTATAAAACACTCAGTTTTGCTATCACCTGTGCATTTAATTAAAATAATCACCATACATTCTGTAAGAAGCTCAAAATACAAGGGTACTTAAACTCATTAAGAATTCTCCCCATCTGATTAATAAATTTGAGGAATAGAGCTCAAATTTTTAATGATTCCAGTCCTTCCAAATCCAAAGCTTTGCTTATATTCTACTCAATCTCTCAGTTTCTTCTAGTAAGTTTGCTGCAAAAATACTCCTTCACTAAAGTGGTTACATAAGAAGACAAGGTAAGACACAACTTCTGTTTTGCATTTGACAGTGATGCAGCCCAAACATTTAGCCTTTCACATCTGCTGCAGTGATGTGATGTTCCTTCTTTGATTAGACTACATTTTTGTGGGCGTTTTTGTTTTCAAGATAAAGAAAACCTTTAATGTTATAACACTGAGAATGCACTTCTCAAACATTAGACTTCCTCCTAAGACAAATTAGGTTGGTTCCTCAGGAAATGTAAATAACTAAATCCTTGTTACCTGCTGGTTTTGCAATGTTTCCCTTTTCTATTATCCACCTAAACTTATCTGCAAAAGAAAACTGCAATCAGGATCTGGGTAAATAATTTCAATGTCTGACATTATATTGAATTGAGCTTTTTTTAAAGAGAAAAAAAAAGTTACCCAAGTAGTATTTTCAAACATTTTAATTTGTAATAAATAATCAATACCATAAAAAGAAGAAAGGAAGCATTATTTTAACACTGCAAATGTTCATGTAAAAACAGCTTTACCTTAATTATTTATCCAGTCCTGTGCAATCTTTCCGGAATTGTTTGGAATGGCAGACCCCTGTTGCAGAGGTGACTTATGTGAACCTTTGGGGATCTAGACAATGATTTAAAGACCAGTGGGAGTGAACTAGACAAGCCAATCACCACCACCACCTCTCACCCCAACACCTCCCTCTGTCCAACTTGCGTCAGCTCTTAAAAAAAAGAGAAGCTAAATCAGTTTACTGTTGTACATTTGGATTAAACATCAGTTACACCAATTTCTATTTGCTTTTAGAATTTTGGCTTTTATGCAACAAACTACTCACTTACTGAAAGTATTTTCTTGATTCGTGTCATTCTGTATGAAGATTCTATAGGTTGGTTGACTGATAAATCTCAAAATGTTAATTTTTCAACAGGTTTATGAACTTAAGTTAAAGTAAAATAATACCAGAATAACGGAGTCAGACTGCTTAATGAATATTGTAATCAGAATGCATAGAAGATATTAATTGAATAGCAAAAGAGTTGTTTTCTTTTGAATTGTCGAGTTTATTCAGAGGAAATGTTATAGAATAACAGACACTCCCAACAGCACCAAGTTACTCAAGGTGCCGTGAGGTTGGAAATCATAAGCCCTGTCCGCCTCTGCTACCATTTCAAAGGCAGTGTGCTGAGTAAGCAAAACATTATTTGGAGTTTTTAAAGAATTTCTAAACAGACATTTTCTCCCTTTCAAAAAAATCTACTTGGCTTTCCATGTATTAGAGGAAGCGTTCAAAGATGTTGGCAAATAATTCATTCTGTTATGAAAATGTATAAAGCAGACTTATTTCTGAAAGTGAGGTGAGAAAAACAAATTTAAAAATCAATCCAGAATTAAGGGTTCTTTGCCTTTTTAATATTTATAACGTGGATAAACTATCCGATAACCAATCAGAAGGAATGCTAGATTGCAACAGTTGTGTCAATTCCCTATTTCTAAAAAAAAACCCGACTAAACATTGTTCTTTGAGTAGAAAATTCTTAAGTTGATGCAAGACATTAAACATTAAACAAAACGTCCAGTTATCCATTTCTCTTTTCCATTTTAAATGTGCCCATTTGGTCTATTAACTTTATCATGGTATGTTTACATTCATTTGTCTTTTAGTTAGCTGCTTCTTTATTTTTCAGAGTTACCTTGTAGTTTTGTGCCTTATCAGATAAAAATTATTATGGTCTAGGGGAAAAATGATAATAAATACACTAATTTTAATTTCAGATAAGTTTAAAGACTATTCCTTTTCAAATTACTTCCATCATTTAATTATAATCTTTCCAACTTAAGATTTCCTTCTGTTTGCAAAGTTACCAGATGAGTATAAAATTAAGAAAGGAAAAACCTGCACTAATTGTTAGAAAATGAAACACTTGTATTCTAGTAAAAGTCCATTTAATAGTGGAAATCCATTTCATACTATATCTTCATATAAAATAGAGTGGAGATAAATGTATAAACACCTACAGCTTTACTTCTCTTAAAATTTTAAGCTTTGGCTTCCATATAATTCTGATCTTCAAGTTCACTAAATAATTATAACAAATTAGCGTGTTGGATTAAAATTAAAAGTACACATAAGAGACTTCTATGAAGGGTCTTTTCATATTTCTTTAGAACCTCCTCTAATTGCAAAATTCTTATCACAGAACTTTCCTAACATTGACTCAAAAATCAAATACACACATACAAAAACTAATTGACAAAAGTTGGCTGAATTAAAATGACTTAGGAACGTTTTTGTTATTTAACTATTTTTCCCCTAGATATTTGGCATGTTTAGACATGCAAAAATTAATGAAGAAATGTATGGTCTGGTCTTGACAAAACTCACAGTAACTTTCCTTTCATAAGGAAAATACAGACTTAAACATTATAGTTTCATGTCCTGAACATTTCTTAAAATCATATCATAATGTGATTTCACATATATATTTGGTAATAGATTCTTCTCTTTTGATTTTTTAAAAATGCAAATACTACATATTCTGTTAGGTTCTGATTTGGTTCAAGCATCACTGTACAAAGAGGTAATGAACCAGAATATGCACAGAATTTTAAAAAATGAATAAAATGAAATGAATAAAATGAAAAATATATGGGTAGTGAATAATGAAGTAAGTCCTTCACATAAGGAATTCATATAAATGCCACCAAGAACAGGTATATGAAACTTGGTCAGGGTAGGGGGGTAGTCTGCAGGTGGTAAAATATGTCCAGTTAAAGGGATACCGGGCTTCCCAAATTATAACATGATTAATACTAGCAGAATTGCACCATATACGTCATAGGATTCCAGAAGATGAAAAGTCCCCAGGGGCTGAGGCCATCCAAGATGATTTCAGGGAGCCTAAGGCCCTAGAAGAGGGCCTTAAAGTCCAGGTGAGATTGCAACGGGTAGAGAGGAAAGGGAGAGGCATCCTGGACGCAAATTGTAGACATGATAAAAGCATATTCTGGCAACGGTGAGTAGCCTGGCTGCAGCAGAGACTTTTCAGAGCAAAACGGAATAGAACGGAAGAGTCCAGGCTGTAAAAGGCGCTAAATCTTGGGACTCAGATTTTTGTGATCAGGATCTCTTGAAAGCTTCTGAAGAAAATCATAGAATCAGCAGGGAAGGGAATAAGATGGGATGATAGGGTGGAGCTAGAGATAGGGACAAGAAGGATGCTGAGGATGTTGGCTGATGGCTGAGCTTTGGTGCTATTGGTCTGTCTGAGAACAATGGCAGAAGAGAAGGCAGATGGAAAGGATTTAAAGTGGGGTCAGTGGTAGTTTGACTCTTTCTTATACTACTGCTTCCATTTATCACTCTCACTAGCTCACAACACACGCTGTGAATTTTATGTGATCATTCTATGAGAAATAAGAAACTTGCAATAAAATCTTCATATTCCTTTACATAGAGAAAGAGAATATATGGTGGTAACTCATCCATTTCAGGACCCCTCCCATTAATCTGTGGCTATTCTTTTCAAATAGTACAGAGAACGTCCTAGAATGTATATCCCAATATGTTATCTATTAAAAGTACAAAATTGCTGACTCAAAATAAACTGATTCAGATCACATCCATGCATTGAATCAGGTTTTTTTCTTGCCCATACTTAAAAGCGTTGCTCATCTTGTTTCAAATTTCTACCTTCATCGATTTCTTCGAAGGGAAAGTTCCAGCTGGATAAAGTTAAAATTGGTCAACAATTTAAAAAAAATCCCTTAGCCAGATCATCATGGCATTTTTTTTTTTAACATCTTTATTGGGGTATAATTGCTTTACAATGGTGTGTTAGTTTCTGCTTTATAACAAAGTGAATCAGTCATACATAAACATATGTTCCCATATGTCTTCCCTGTTGCGTCTCCCTCCCTCCCACCCTCCCTATCCCACCCCTCCAGGCTGTCACAAAGCACCAAGCCAATATCCCTGTGCCACATCATGGCATTTTTTAATGACACTGGGAAAGGTAACCTCTTGTTCTCATCATGACTGTACCCAAATTTCTAATTTTAGTCATGGGACAAAATAATACTTGGCAATACAATGTGCTTATAGTCAAATTGGAAGAAGATGGGTAGCAACAGTAACAACTAAGAAACACAATGATCTAATTTTTAATAATTTTGTATCGCCTTTCTATCTGTATTCACTTACTTTTGTTTGCCCTTACTTCAATTTCCCTTTAGGTCACCTACCTTTTTCCTTGCTTCTGTTTCTTGTTAAGTTTTCTGTGTCTTTATGATGTCTTAATTTCCAAGAAGAGAATTTTATCATGTCCAGGCTTTAGATTTATAAACTCAAAATCTGGTATAGTAGATCAGTTTCCAAGATTATAGGTCTGTTCTCATCCAACAGCCAATATTAGTGCTTCCAAATACGGACAAAATGTGCATTAATCCAACTTTTCTATTTTTTTTTTTATAGTATTATAGGTAAACGTCTGTCTGACCAAATCACTCCTAGAAATGGAAAACACTAGCACAGCTGCAGTTAGAAACAAGATTTTGGTTACTTCTTTTTAACATAAGATTTACTCTCTGGCTTTTGGGTTTCAGGCTTAGGGTGATGTGATCTTTTTTGATGTCACTCTTTGGCCCTCCAAATTCTTCACCTTATCTCTCTTAGTATGAATACATGCAAAAAAGAAAAAGAAGAAAAACCATACAGAAATGTTGCAGGAATCTTCCTAAATCATTGAAATAGCAGACTTCATGTTATCCTAGAGGTGACCTGAGCACGTAGGTCCTTCCTGCAGAGTGAGGGAAGCATAGACGTGCTATAGTCTCTCTCTTCATGGTTATGAAATTATTAATCTCAATTTACAGAAAAAGAAATAAGGACTACAAGAAAAATATGAGACTCCCAAAAGCCATATACCAAATTAATTGTAAACATAGAAATAGAGATGAATCATTTTCTAATTCCCCTTCAGCGGAGTCTCTCAGATATCTATGGAAGCTTAGGCCACTTCTATTTTTTGAGGCTCCAAATATACTTTTTAAATTTTTTAAAAATCCTGAACGGGGTTTCTAAATTGTCATACATTTTTCAATGATCCTATTCCACAAAATAACACCTCAACACAAATATAATACAAGTGACTTAATGAATAGCCTTATTTGATGATAACTTCAAAAAGTCGAAATTTGGGACCCTCTCAAATATGAGGCCTTAAGAGGCTGCCCAGCCCTGGCCCCTGGGAGAGGCCCTGCTTTTCTGTTCAAAAAAAACCCTCCCTGACCAAGAGAAGGGCAACAACCCACGTGTGCTGAGGAAATTGCTCGGTTGACAGCATCCCCCTCTCTTGAGCCCAGCCTAAACCCCCTTTACAGTTATACAATGGAGCATTTTGGAAATGTTTGAATAGTCACTGTGTTGCAAAATTAGCAAACAAGTTTGGTGCAGGTTGACAAACTTACTGACTTGGCCACAGACCTAAATAGAAAATTCCTTTTAGCCTTAGCTGACGAAAAAAAAAAAACTAGTGAGAAGACAGCTCGTGCTGTTCATGATATTTTGTTCTCTCCATTTTGCCTTTCAAGCAACTCAAATCTTTCTGGTCCATTTCATTTCTTGATCCCACATGGAAATGATGCAGAGAAAAGGGTATCACAAGTTCATTCCAGCCTTCTGCTTAAGCAAATACACCAAGGTGAAGAAGGATAACAAGGTCTGTGTGGCTTATGGGTGATCATAACTTAAATAATGTACTGAAATTCTAAATGTTAAATGGGAGCTCTTAAAAGCTTGCCTTAAAGAATGATTCTTATCCTTTAAAGTGCCTGCTTGAGAAAATAGCCCTGCTAGGAGATGTATGATTATAACGATTAAATTACAACAACACTTCCTAAATAACTAAATCACGTTGTTAATTTAAGTTCTTCATACAGAATACAGTATTAATATGGTGCTAAACTGAGTCGACTGCTTTTCTAACTAATAGCAATTGATGGTTTAAAAATTACATCCTGGGCTTCCCTGGTGGCGCAGTGGTTGAGAGTCCGCCTGCCGATGCAGGGGACACGGGTTCGTTCGCCGATCCGGGAGGATCCCGCATGCCGCGGAGCGGCTGGGCCCGTGAGCCATGGCCGCTGAGCCTGCGAGTCCGGAGCCAGTGCTCCGCAGCAGGAGAGGCCACAACAGTGAGAGGCCCGCGTACCGCAAAAACAAAACAAAACAAAAAAACAACAAAAAAAATTACATCCTATTTGGGCAGCAGCACATTCATTTCCATTGCTCTCTTTCGTAGTCCCTCCCATCCCTTTCCTTTCAAAGCAAACTCTCTTCCAGAACAATTTCTGTGTATTTGGATTTTGTAATTTCATCAGTGATTGGACTTTGTAAATCTGGTGTCATCTTGCTTGAATTCAGACAACCAACAGTTTCTAGAGCTGGGACCCAATAGGCTGCCTGGTTGTACTGGGAGGAGAGAGAGGGCAAAGGGGACAGAAGAGCGCCCAGCAGAATTTTTAAAGGGAAGGGGCTCTCCGGAAAGGTGATGACATGAAACCATCCTGTAAAAGAATCAGTGCCCCTAATAACAAA
The DNA here is from genome assembly GCF_964270905.1 of Leucopleurus acutus. Classification (NCBI taxonomy): domain Eukaryota; kingdom Metazoa; phylum Chordata; class Mammalia; order Artiodactyla; family Delphinidae; genus Leucopleurus; species Leucopleurus acutus. The sequence continues at coordinate 38,607,054 of NC_139152.1, forward strand.
ATGTATGCTTAGGTGGGCTCACCAGTATATTGAAATAAGGAATGCAAGTCCACCATAAAGTGTTCTTCAAAGGAATTTTTGAGCAGAATAAGACATATAATAGTGATGTTGACCTTTCTTAATGGACTTTTCAGGGAATGCAGAGGATTTCCTGAGTCAGATCTCCTCAGTGAGAGGGCAGGTTTCTGCCCAGGGAGCTCTGTCTCGCTGAGCTGTAAGCAGCCCCAGGGCCCAGCCATGTTGCAGTCAGAGCTCTTCGCAGTATGCTTGTTGACAGATGTATTGTCCTTTGCTACAGGTGTTAGCAGTGTCCAGCATGACAAGATGCACTGAACTTTTTGTTCTTTATGTGTTGCATGAGTTAGGAATTATACTTCCTGGAGGGCTGGGTTTACAGTTGGTAGCACAAATCTTTCTTTAAACATAGGAAAGCTGACTCGGAAAAAGTAAATGTCTTGACCTCATTCTTCAGGACAGCAGTAGAGGGGCAGATGGTATATTTACGAGGTTTGGGGATGGACTCAAGTATGTCTAGACAGCCGATTTAGATTAGTTGTAAGCAATCTGTTTTGTTTGTTTACCTTATTAATATTAGGTTATGCCTGGTTCATAGTAGGTACTGTATACATTTTAAATGAAAGTCTTTATTAAATGTACCGATTCAATCTGTGCATCCAAAACAATTCTTTAGAATTTATTTAAGGGTTGCAACAAGAAATATTCTAATAATTATTCTAATTGAGGATCCTGCCATATATTAAAATGCAGTAGTTCCTTCTTATGCTCAGAGCCAATTGTGAGATAGTAAAGTGAAAGCCCATGCTATATGTAAGGAGCCATTAGTCCTTTTATAGAGTGCTGCGTTCCCGGAATATTAAGCAGTAATTACCAATGATGTGTTCAAAGAATATTCAAAGAATAATAAGGATATCGGAAAATTATAATAAGTTTTCAAAAGCAAGATACAAAATCTAACAGTAATATGCTCCCTGTGTTGTTTTTAAAATTATACATATAAGATATAAAACCATATATTTTTTATATATTAATGTATAATATACTATTTCCCTTTTCAGGCCAAGGGAAAAATGCCTGAAAGAACACATATCAAAATACAAAGAGTGGTTATTTCCAGATTGTGAAAATGTTGATAATGGTTTTTTTCTCATCTATATTTTCCAAATAACCTTTTATTTTTTAAATTTATTTATTTAATTAATTTATTTTTGGCTGTGTTGGGTCTTCGTTGCTTCATGCAGACTTTCTCTAGTTGTGGCGAGTGGGGGCTGCTCTTCATTGCTGTGCGCGGGCTACTCATTGCAGTGGCTTCTCTCATTGCAGAGCACGGGCTCTAGGCGTGCAGGCTTCAGGAGTTGCAGCTCGCAGGCTCAGTAGTTGTGGCTCACAGGCTCTAGAGCACAGGCTCAGTAGTTGTGGCGCATGGGCTTAGTTGCTTCGCTGCATGTGGGATCTTCCCGGACCAGGGCTCGAACCCATGTCCCCTGCATTGGCAGGCAGATCCTCAACCACTGTGCCACCAGGGAAGCCCCAAATAACCTTTAAAAAGTATGGATTACTTTCACTATGAGAAAACCAATAAACATTATTAAAAACAAAAGCAACAAAATCAAAGAGTTCCTCTCTTAGGTTTTGTAACAATTGTTAATCAATGCCAGACATGAGCCACTAGCTAAACCTCTGTTCTTAGTGAGAATGTTTTGGGTGCTTGACTAGGAACAATCAACTCTCTTTAAAAAAATCTTCCATTCTGAATGGGCACTTGTGAGTTATTTAGGGTCTAGATGAAATTATACATGTCCAGTTTGTTCTGGAGGGATGGATTGTTTTTTTCCCCATCAGCAAGAGGTACTCTAAGAGATCTCAAAATATTGTTGAGAAAAATGGGATTTTAAATATATTTGGAGCCTCAATGTTTTCTCATAATGCTGTGAGATAGTCAATTTCTATTACAGCTTAGTAAGCAGTCATCTTCATTTGTGCATTCAGTAAATATTATTGAACACCTATGTGTCAGGCTTCATGGTAGGGGCTCAGGCAAGACAGACAAAAACATATAAGACCCAGTCTCTGCTCTCAAGAAGCCCTGGTATCTCCAGGGAATCCATTGCTTAAGTAGTCATGATGCTATAATGTGGCAGGTGAAATGCCCGTGAGAACTGAGGGGTCGGAGATGTGTGGCACCCAATTCAGCTGAAAAGGACAGAGAAGACTTACTGGAGAAGGTGACAGCTAGGCTCAGACTGAAAGAATAAACAGGAGCTGGCCAGGAGTAATGGCATGGGGAGTGGACTGCAGGCAGAGGGACAGCATGAGAAGAGGTAAGAAACTGCTCCTGGCTGCCTGTTGTTCCTGGAATGCTGAGAAACACGACTGGAGAGGTCACTGGTGGGATCACAGCGGGTCAGGGGGCCATGTCTTTTCTTTGGTCTGTTCAGTTCAAATGAGTTCATAAAAAAAGACCAGTCCAGCAATGCCACATAGAGCTCACAGTTTCAGCTATGTGAAGAAAATGTGCTTTGTTAGGAAGAGTGATAATTAAGGTTACTGCAAACAGTAATAACCACCAGGGTAGCACGAGGCAATTCTTGAGTGCGTTGCATCCTTGGTGTGTTTAAGTGGGCTGGGGCCTCTGCTCTGTGTTTGGACTACCAGGTTTGTTGTATTATAATTTGGCTAGGAACAGAAAAATTCAGGTTCATGAGGTATTTTGCTTCAAATGATATAAAATATATAAGGAGTTAAGGAATTAATTACAAGACTTACAGAAGTTCAATTTTTAACTATAGAAATCTTGACTCTTTAGTTATTCTTAGATTTTTTTTTTTTTTTTTTTTGGCCACACTGCGTGGCATGTGGGGTCTTAGTTCCCCAACCAGGGATTGAACCTGTGCCCCCTGCAGTGGAAGTGCAGAGTCCTAAACACTGGACAGCCAGGGAAGTCCCACATTCCTAGATATTTGAAGATTATTTTTTAAATTAGAATCTAAGTTTCAACCTATTTAAATTTTTCTTAATTATTTAAAAAATACATCTAAGTAAAGATTGATAACTAAGTAAATTATATAAGAGTAATTTATTCAGTAATATTAATGTCCTGATTTGCAAGCATCTATAGTCTCTAATTCTTTTTTTCATAGTATCTAGTGTAGTATTATAAATAACAATTGGAAGACTGATACTTGCTTTTTAATGATGGGTGATTTGCTTTTTACATGGGCATAAGACAATCATATTGATGAAAATAATTTTGCTTGTGGCCTTTTTTCAAGTTTAAAAGGACATTTCCTTTGAAGCCTAAGGCTTTTAACAGAGGTCTGACAGGAGCTCACCTTTTTTGTGTTGAAACTGTATCTATTCATCTCTCTGACCTCTGACACCCAAAGAATCTGAATGGCTGAAGAAAGTCTTCCTCTTTCGTTATGCTGTCATTTAGCCTTGCACTTGATTCCGTAGATTTGGGTTCACTCCATCACTTAGCTGTGGAACTATCAACTCGGTAAGCTATCTGGGCCTTTGTTTTCTCGCTTCTAAAAAGTATATAATTCCTGGGTGACAAGACCATTGGAAGAAGCAAATGGAATTCATTCATTCATTTATTGAGGATTTCACATGTGCTGAAAATACACTTATAAACATGACTATAGTTTAAACTGGCAAAACTGTTATTTATTTCTTCCCGTTGAGTTCCTTTTGCCATTGTTTGGACCACAAAACTTAGAACTGTAAATAGATGGTAGCCACACTTACATAGCTATCAAAGAAATAGCAAAGTGGGTGTCCACTAGAGGCACATTGGACATAAAATTCTGATATGTTGACATAAAATTCCAATTCTAAATATTTAGAGTTAATTAATTCTCTTTATCAAAATTTTTACCAAGTTAAAAGGTGAATAATGAAATGAACTGCCTTTAGTCTTTTTTTTTCTTTCCCTTTCCCGTTTTCTATCAGTCAATCAATCAATCATTCAATTAGGGAGTAAACACTGAACACCTATTATACACCCAGAATGATGCCATCAGGTTTTCCCCTTTAGGCTTTCCTTCTACTTCTGAACATCTGGCTCTGTTTTTTCTGACTGACCACAAGTTTTAGAGAAACTGGAGAGCTTTACAGTTGAGTTGAGATACACAAGAGTTCTGTGGTTATCTACATGTATATTACATTATATATTCTATGTTACATATAGAGAGAGATGCGTATCTATGTTTATAATTGTATCTATTAGGATCCACAGTACATTTTTTCCCCTATTTAAAAAACTCAGCTTTTATCCTTTGTTCATATGCTATCCTCCTGCAAGTGCATTGTTATTTTCTCATGGTAATTCCAAATTCTTTTATTAAGCATGGAGTTACCCTATGAAATGGAGAGCACACTGACTCTGGAGTTCAAATTCAAGGATTCAGCTGTGATCTCCATTCTGCTATCTACTAGTTGAGAGACTTTACAAAGTAGAATTAATCCCTCCCTCCTCTGTGCTATCTCTGCTTCCTACAAGCTTTGCTATTAGGCCTACATGCTGTACTAGCATATTTGTCTATGTGTCTGCCCTTCTAGATTTTGAAGTCCTCTGGAGCAGACATTGTGCCTTATTCAGTGGAGCTGAATCTACTATAGCTTCTAGACCTTGACTACCTAGACTTAAATCTGATTCCTGCCACTCAGTGACCATCTGACTTTGGGCAAGTTGTTTGCTATCTCCATGCCTCAGTTTCCTCCTCTGTAAAAAGGAGATAATAATAGTGCCTACCTCACCCTGCTGTTATGAGGATTAACTAAGTCCCTATTTCTAGAACATTTAGAAGAGTATCTGACACATCTTAAACATGTAAGTATTTGTTAGATGTGTATACTTAAGGAATTGTCACTAACTTCAAAATCTAGTTTGGTACCTACTGAATAAGTCTGTTGAAAAGTAGATAAAGGCATGTAAATATTCTAGAACTCAGTTTTCTCATTAAAACTGGGTCTAATAAGAACCATTATGACTGTGAGGATAAAATGAGATAATGGATATTTAAGCATCCTAAACATAAAAAGTATTTTTATGGCTGTTTGATTATAAGGGTAACGCAACATTAGCAAAATTTCTCATAGAATTAAACTGGTTTCAACACCTTTTGCCTTGGAAGTGTATTGTCACTGTTTATTTGACTATTATTTCATCTGTTAAACTATTGATTAGCGCTGTTGAAAAGCTAGAAAATGGCAGGTTTTGACCCTGACCCATGGAATCTCAGAAAACAACCTCGTAATAAGACATGGTTTGCAAGCCGTGTTTGTTTAACATTAACCAACCAACCTGTGAAGCTGAACGGTACCATGGTACATATTTACCCCTGAACCTGCTCTCAGAGCCAGTGTTTAAACATGCAAACGTGCTGGTAGATTTTGGAAGGTTTGATTTGGCTTTGCTCTGGATTTTTTTTCTGTGAGATTGGCAAAACACGAAGACCCCCACATGTACCAAGACGCATGTTCCAGATGCCACAGTAAATGGTCCACCTTTTGCTTACATTCTGGGATTTGAGATGGCTGGCATTTTCATACTAATTCTCAAATTGTCCAGCCACATAGTTTTGGTCTAATCAGAATCAGTTGATTCAACGGTAAGACCTTTTCAGTCATTATGAATCAGTGTCTGGATAAGCTGACAACGTGACTGGACGACTGGCTCTCTTTGAGGCACCTTCTTGATCAAACAGGACCCACAGCTTCCATCTTTGCACCTCTTAAATACAGGGAAGTCTTACAAGCATGTGCGTATGCTACTTCTTATTCATTTGAGGTTAACCTAGATAAGACTGGTTAGATTTTGAGTTGAAGTCTAGAAGACTGTTGTGTCAAATTTTTTAGTACATTCAGGTCAATGTTCTTAGAAATTTAGAAATGAGGAAACATATACGCAGGTGTTTTCAAACAGAAAGCTTTATAGAAATGAAAAACAACATTATGTAAAAATCTTTAGTGTTCTTATCAAATATTCTTACGCTCTTTGGGAAACAGGCCACTTTTTTCCTAGGTGCTGTGGGTAGAAACGGGAATAAACATAATACTGGTAGAAGCTGGTGATGTCCACTTTGAGACTTTACTTTCTTTCCATCTCCTCCTCTTTCAAACAGTTAGTCTTCCAGTTGCTGACTTACGGAGCTGTTCCCACATGAGTGTAAGTATACTGACATCAGTCTCTGTCTTTATCCTAAACAGAATAACGTTTAAGTATATTTATTACATCAATATGGATGTCTTGAGGCTTAATACTTATCCAGACTACTAAGACTCATGGTCTCAACAGCCCTGTTTAATTTTTATAATGTAAATTTAGCTGTTGTTTTAAAATCGGTCCCACTATTTGGTGGTAGGATAACAATAAATAATCTGTTGCATTATTCATTGTCCAATGTGCAGTCATGTAGACTGGTTTTCCTGGGGCAATCATTAAGTAAGCAAGATTTTTGTCTGTCCCATGTCCAATTATGAAAAGCATCAACAGGAACAAGAACTATGATATGAAATAGAAAAAATGAGGCTGCAGTGAGTTGTTGAAAAATCCCCTAAGGATTTTACTCAGTGTTTTCTGGTCATGTTTTAGTCACAAGAAATATTATTTAAATATTTCTTTAATATCCAGTAGAGTTAGTTTTTTATTGCACTAATATAAGGATTTAGAAATATGTGGCAAAGAGATGAAACACATTTTTAGATGTCTTCTCACTCCAGCTAGAGTGAAAACTGCGAGATTCTGTTTATGCTTTTTTTCCTAGGATTTCAGCAAATAAAAGTATTCAGTTTCTATTTGCATTATCACCAAGTTTAGATCTACCCATGAGGAATGTTTAGGTGTATGTACAGGTTCATTTTCAATGTGTAGAAACAGATGCGGTCACATGGCCTCCTAGCGCATGAGTTTCCACTAAAAATGTTTAAGAAACAATTTTCTTTCAAAGTTTTGCATTATCTCATCTAATCATACTTAGTTATTCTATGCTGTGACCACTGAAATTATTTGAGAGTAATTGACGCAGGATGTACATGAGACAGTATGCCTATACTGAGTAGATTTGGTGAGGGAGGGGAGGAAATAACTTTTCAAAGATTCTAAAGGGTTAGAAAGCACCTATCTTGCTCTCTATATATAGCTCTATGAATCAAATGGAGATGACCTTTGTTTTATATCTTGAGTAGACTGATAAATTAAGACTTTTTATTTTTTATTCTATTACTTTTTCCTTCCTTCCCTCCTTCCTTCTTTCCTTCCTTTCTTACTTTTGCACAGAACACAGTAACTTACTAAAGAAGGCATGTGTGTTCTTTATTTACTTTTCTGCAAGTGGGATCATACATGTACAGAGCTTAGAACAGGGCTTGGGATATAGTAATAGAGATACAGATATAGAAATATTAATAGTTGTTGTTGGTTGTATATTTTTAAATCGGTGAACCACATAAAATAGCCTAGGAACTTAATATTTTTATGAGAACCTTCTTAAACAGTAGATTATTTTTGATTCAGAAGAACAGTTATCATATATTAACTAAACTCCAGTTTACACATTTCATTCCGTATTCTTGGCTGAAAACCAGGTGTCAAATGTAGTCCCTAAGCCTACTGGCAAACATTCCAGGAATGGTCCCCAAACTTTCATTATTTGCAATATTCACAGATCCCCAGGAGAAATAGCTTCTTTTCATGGGCTTCTTAAAATAGTCAGCCTCTTAAACATTAGCATTCATTGCCTCGTGTTAACTTGCTTTGGAGTTAACATTTCACATGTAGGAAATCCTGAAGACATATATATTTATAACAGAAATGCTGACATGATCTTGGTGTTTCCAGCTACCTTGGCCTGCTGTTTACTCTGGTCCGGTATTTATTAAAATATACAAACTTGCTATAGCAACCATTGCAACACAAAGCCTATATGTGTTTCTAAGATAAGGAGAACTATTTTTAAAGAAACATACAAAACTATGTTAGTTGTCCAGGTCCAGATTAGATATTCTGCAAAATGGAAATGTGTATAGTAATAACATTTTCATATGGGACCATAAGAATATTTCCAAAGATTATACTTAGATTGTTTCTAAGTATTATTGCTACTATTATTATTATTTACAAAAGAAATCTGAAAGGTGTGGGGTATTTGGATGTATGACAGTGACTCTGGCAAAGAAGACACAAGCACAGCAATGTAAGAATTTGGGTTGATGACTACCATTTTATAAAAAACATGATTTGTAAATATAACGCCTTATTTTTATTTTGCACGATACTTTACATACATGTTTGAGGGATTGGGGGATCTGGGTATAGAATAACCTCTCACCAGTTGAAAGGATCAAATTCCTGAAAAGTCTATGATGGGAGAATTCCAGGTTGAGTAATTAAATAGCTTAAGAGAAGATATGGTTTCCGGGGTTGGGGCCAATCCTGAGTGAATCTGTAAAATACTTTTACACTCATAAAAGTAAAAATATCACCATTGATATTATTACATATTTTAAATTGACGATGATAAATACAATTAAATTTCGACTTCTCACCTTTTGCTCACTAAAATGTTTCTAGAATCTTAAATTTTGCTGTTGCATAGCAGATTATAATTAAAAATTAACTATTATTAAATAAATTAATTAAATGTAGTACCAATGAAGTAATAGAAATTTATTATTAATGGGAGCTAAATGTCCTTTGAAAAGTGTTTTCTAGTATATATAGCTAATGTAAGCATAAGGTGTTAATTCTCTTATCTTGTCAATCGTTAAACAGAATAAAGAGAAACCAAACCAGAGTTAAAAGCTAATAGGTTTTTGTAAAGTTTTGCTTTTGACTTTCACCTTGGAAAATAAAACCTGGGTGTTCATCTGGCATAATAGCAGAGAAAGCTCATAAGTATGACTGTCAAAATCCATCCCAGCGTATTTTCTTATGGGATAGTCAAATGGTTTGGGCCATTCCTCTCCAGGGCGTCTTTTGTCAGCTATTGGTAGACCACAGGGGTGTGTCAATGGCTCCTGCATCCTAGAGTCTTAAAAAAGGCAGCTTAGACACACCACAAAACCTATGAAGCACCTCTGCAGGAGTCATATTTTCAATCACTCCAACCCATTTCCCCATTCTATTTATATATTATTTAATGCTGATTATTTTAACCTTAAAGCTGACTGTTTTTAGGCAAAATGAGACTTGCAAAATGAGAAAAGCAAGTATATTGCTCCTTAGACATGATTTTTTGATTGTCCTGGGCAAAAATATTACAATAAAGGTTCCCAAAGTGAAATGTTTCATTATGTAACTTCGCTTATGTAGTATATTTCATTTTTATTTCGTATTAGGGATAATTTCAAATTTATACAAATGTAGATGGAATAATATAGTCAAACCTCACATGTGCATTGTCAAGCTTCAACAGTTATCAACCGCGGCCAATCTCATTACCTCCAAACCACCACTCCCCTCCTCCATTATCTTAAAGCAAATCACAAATATGTAATTTCCTAGTAAATATATCTTTGCATATCAGTAATAGAAAAGTACTTTTTAAAAAAGTAGTCATGTGGCACAGTTTAAAACTCTAAACAACCCCTACTGTTTACTGGTGATGTCTTGCAATCTTAGAGAAAGTTGAGTAAGCACCGGGGTTAGTAGACCGGTCCACATTTTGAAACCAAACTGAAAGGGCACTCTAGGTTGACCAGATTCTATCATGAAGAAATGTTAGGTAAATTATGGATACTAAGAGGAAGGATATTTGTGCAAAACGGGGCAAAATGTAGGCTGGAGGATCCTCAAGGAAACAGGCAAAGAAATGACAACAAGGTGCAATTTTTCTTTAAAACAGAAGGAATTTCATGAGGGTTAGATTGAAGAGGGCAGAAAATTATAGAGTTTGACATTTTTAAGGTTGTATAAATCAACAAAATTGAGACTATTGGAAATTCTATAGGACAGAAGATTGGGTTTCATCATCAAATAAATTGCAAGAGGAAAGAAAAAAAGAGATGAAGGGTGGTTGAGCCTATGTATTCAAACAGATTTAGGGGACTACTCTGGTGGCACAGTGGTTAAGAATCCACGTGCCAATGCAGGGGATACGGGTTCGAGTCCTGGTCCGGGAAGATCCCACATGCCGCAGAGCGACTAAGCCTGTGTGCCGCAACTACCGAGCCCTCATGCCACAACTACTGAAGCCCGTGTGCCTAGAGCCTGTGCTCCACAACAAGAGAAGCCACTGCAATGAGAAGCCTGCGCACCACAATGAAGACTAGTCCCCGCTCGCAACAACTAGAGAAAGCCCGCGTGCAGCAACAAAGACCCAACACAGCCAAAATTAAGTAAATTTATGAAAAAAATAAATGAAGGCAATATAAGAAAAAAAACAGATTTAGGAGACACATCGACCAATGAGTGTGTGAACCTGTTTCAATTCTGATTCAGACAAACTAAGGGTAAAACGAAAAAGAGGAGAGAATCAGATATTTGAACACTGCCTGGATATTTGATAATATTAAGGAAATGTTGGTTTACTTAAGGTGTGATGGTATTTTAGTTATTTTTAAAGACATCTTTTTGAGATACATCCTGAATCATGTATGGATCAAACTGTATGATGACTGGGATTGCTTAGAAATAATCTAGTAATGATTATGTTAGGGGTAGTAGGAAGGAAAGGCTTGGGTACAGATGAAATGCAACAGACAAGTATTGATAATTGTCAAAGTTGAATGAAGATGGAGTTACATTATACCATTCTCTACTTTGAAATATGTTAGAAATTTTCCATTTTAAAAATGGTTAAATTTCCTAGTTCAGAACTACTACATGTATTTTCCTTGATATTTCTCCCCAAAGTTTGAAAGCAGAGGAAGATACTATAAATTTCTTCAACCAACCAGAAATTTCTATTAACTGGCACTTTTGAGTTTTGCCGTTACAGATGAAGTTCACAGTGGTGAGCCTAAGGTACTCTGAAACGTAGAAAGATTAAATTATATTTGATAAAATCGTGATTTGATAATGGATCTTGCTGTGTTCTAATTCTTTGAAAATTGCCAATCCATGGAAGGTATAATTTCCTCTTAACCAGAACACTCCATTCCCCAATCATTTAACAGAGTTTTTCTATATCCTTAGTTAGACAAATGAGACTTTTAAGCAAATTTCCCTCCCCTGTGCCTGTGAAATTTATATATATATATATCCATGTGCATATATGCACCTCACCTAATTTTGAGGACACCTTCGGAGGGGGTTGTTATTCTGAAACACTTGCACACAAATCACTTAACAAAGAGTAATTTTTTAAGGCGTGGCCCCAGGAACAGGAAAAAGTCAGAATCTGTATGGGCCTGCCCCCCTTATCCCAAACCCAATCTACCTTGCTATTTATTTAAAGTATGGCTGTTCTGTCTGTAATTGCATGCTATGGTCTAAACACATCCTTTTTAGATCTGTAATTCAAAACAAAAAAGCGTTTGTTTAGACATCATTGTAACCAATAAAAGTGCTAATGGTTATGCCCTTGATTAGACTGAAGGCATGCTTCAGTAAAACACCAACCTATTTGTAGGGAAGTATTAGAAAATCTAGTAATTTGGTATTATGTAGCTCAAACAACCAGTTAATTCATCAAAATTTTCCCTTTTCTAAGGCTACAGGTTGTATTTGTAAATAGCTTCAAGGATAGATGATTCATCAAGAGACTATTTTAATTACTCTTTGAATCTAGCATTTGTTCCCTTCTTTATAGAAATTCATCCATCACTTGATTATCTCTAACCAAAAATAAAATCTGTGCCAAGCCACACATATTTCTATTAGATCTAAGAAGGGAAGAATCATTGTTTCCATCTGTTTGTGTCCAGTCTCAGTGGGTGGGCAATTGGAGACTCTCTCTTCCTGGTTGACAGGCATAGAGGGACTCTGTTCCTTCTTATGATAACAATTAGGGTTGAAAGATACTGAGAGGCCTAAACAATCAAGTTTTGTGGTCATCATCCTCCACTCACACCATTATCCTGTTAATTCTGTAAAGTCTGAAATCTCTTTTTTTTTTAAGTTCTCATTAGATCAGATTCATTACAGCCCTGCATTGTGCCAGGCACTTCACATGCATCAAATCAGTAACAGCCCAAACTTTGGGGTATGTATTATTATCTCCCCATCTTCCAAATGAGGCAACTTATGCTCAAAAAGATTGAGTGATTTATCCAAAGACCAAGGCTGGTGAAGGATTGGCTGAGCAGGACTCACAACCCCAAGTCTAGAGCCCAGTTCCATGGCCATCGAGTACCTACTCTGTGTCGGACACTATTCCTAATAGGATCCCCATCTTTAAGTCATGGAACTGAACTGGAGGGTTCAGCATGAGAGTTGGGGCGAATAGAGCAGGTGTCATGGAGGAAAAATGGTGAGGCTTCTGAGAGAGGAGGGGGGTTCCAGGCAGGAGAAATGGGATCAGAAGTTTGGGCCTAGAAATATCAAAACAACTAGAGTCTACTTTAGCTCAAATGGAATGTTTGTGTACAGTCTGGCTGAGGTTGACCTTGACCGCCAGGTTAAGGAGTTTGAACTTTCTGGAATTCTGGTATAAAATGTAATGTAAAGCATGGGATTTGCTTTCATTCTTCAAAGTATTGATACTGCTATAGTGTTACAAAATTGTTCGAAAGTGATTGTACAGCTAATGCTTGATTTCTGTCTACATTGATACAATACATGAGGTATTTCTATTTTATTTATCTTTCAGAAAAGCTCTATTTCTTCTCTTTATAGAAAAAGTTCAGAAAACAAACACACCTTCCCATCACACCTTAAAAAACAACTCCTGCCATGTTGAGACCCATAGTCTATGTATGTGCTTATATTTTACGTCACTGTTCCCCTACGCCAATGACTGTCACCATTAGTCATATAAGTCAATAGCATAGGAGAGGTAAACAAAACTCAATGGGCCTTCTGTTCAGTCTCCCCATTTACAGCGAAGTGTTGGCTCCTTCAAGATTACAGGCTGAGTTATCTGCCCCACCACATGCTGTGGGACCATGTGGTCCAAGCACAGGAGATAGGACCCAGAAGAACAGCCTGTGAATCAATACAGGGCATCTAACATTTACACAAAATAAAATAAATCATAAAGACAGCACGATTATATTCCAATTTGAAAGATTCAGAAAAGTAGATTTGCCTGTCAAAGGAGGTGTAAGTTATTTTACCTATGACGATCCTCTCTGTGTTTTAGGCTTTGGAACCAGCATCCCGTATCTACTCTCCATCCTTGGGCAGTGTTTCAGATAAGGAATATTTTTCTGGTAACAGAAATCGTTAACATGGAGACTTAAGGCAATGCCTTCAGTTAAACTTGGGTCTAGTCAGTGTTCCAGACTGATAGTTTGTGTTATTTTGTGAATTGTTATGTCTCAGAAATTCCAAAATGTGAAATTCTAAAAACTTAAAGGAGTATGTGCACTTTCAGATAGTAGTGGATATTTTGTTTTCTCCTCTGCTCCGGGGTACGGTGGTGTTGCAGGGTAGAGAGCTCTCTAATAGGAGCTGGCTGACAGAGGGGCCAAGCCTATCTCTTCTCCATACTATTCAGAAGTGATTCATTTCCCTTAGCCAGTTACAGCTACCAGCGTCCAGTTTCCCCATGCTTGTGGACATTCAGGTGAAGGATAACATCCTCTTTTAAAATCTGGCTTAAGTGATCTCTAGGAGATGCTCCTCCCATCGGCAGGTGGGATGAAAGGCCAGAGTAGGGTAACACTGATTGGCTCTGGACCCTTGATAGTTGCCCTGGGGCTAAAGATGCTGTTTTGACTCTTGGTGACCCCTATCAAACTAAAGGGCCATTGGCTGGCATTTCCAGCCATGCATCTGTCCCTGAGTTATCAGCTATGTGGCAGGGAGTTTCCTACTGCAGAGGTTTTGTTTTTGTTAGTTTCAAGAAATCTGAGTTGTCTAAACTAAAAGTAAAAATCACAGAATGCATTATTATATGGGTGTGGAAATTTTAACAGGTACTAGATTTTATACCTTATTGCCTGAAAACATACTTTCTCTGCCCTATTCCTTTCCTCCTTTCCACCCCTCCAGTGCCTCCATTTTAAATGGAGATGTAATTCATATATCTTTTTGCCCTATCATACAAATGTCATTTTTAAGAGAAAAACAGTCAAATTTTGTCCTCATACTTTTCACTTTACCAAGTGCCTTCAGCACGTCTTTAATCCAACTGAAGTTCTAAATAAGTATACCAATTGAGAGGAAAAAATATACCAGTAAATATAGTCAAGCAACTGGAATACTACTTGGCAGTTAAAAAGGACCCAACTATGGATACAACAACTTGAATGGATCTCAAGAGTATTACACTGAATGAATGAAAAAAATCAATCCCCAAAAGATCACATACACTATGATTCCATTTATGTAATATTCTCAAAATGATAAAAATATAAAGAAGGAAAATATCTAGTTTCCATTGGTAGAGAGAAAGAGGTGTGACTATAAAGGTTCTGTATCTCTGTGGCATGGAAGCTCTGTATCTTGGTTGTGGTGGTAGTTGCATGAGTCTCTGCATGTGATAAAATGACACAGAAATTATATACACATATTGCACCAATGTCAATTTCCTGGTCTTGCTACTGTAAGAAAATTATGTCTCATGTAACCATTGGAGGAAACTGCGTGAAAGCTATATAGGGCCTCTCTGTGTTACTTTCGCAACTTCCTATGAACCTATAATTACTTTAAAATAAAAAGTTTAAATATATACAAGTCAACCAAAAGTGTGGACTCCTCCGTACAGCACGAATAAATACAGTATAGCAGAACAATGCCCCCAAAGTGTCAGATCTTTTTTTAAAGATGTGCTGTCACTAAAGAATTGCTTCAAAGGCAAGAAGGAATAAAACCGTGATGAAATGTTTTCTCGGGGCCATCACAGAGGCCTCCGTTTCTGCAGTGCTCTCAACCATCTGACTGCTTTCCAGGCCTCCACAAAGCAAGGCGAAACAAGAACCCCTTTAGTTCGATCTCACGAACAATCAAGGGCAGTTTGGTCTTTTAGTTTACAGGAACATTCTGCATCCAGGTACCACATTCCTCTCTCCCATTTGGAAAAATTCCGGAAAATAAGACCATAGCGTGTAGCCCCATGTAGCACGCAGGAAACGTTTCTCAAAACAGAAAGCCATCTTAACCTCTCTCTTTAACGAATGCCTCCTTCTCCCCGCCTTTTTCAGTTCTTTGCTACTTCTCCCTCCGAGTTCGTCTCACTCACTAGCCTGGTCTTTCTAGCGAAGCCGTCGGTAGCATCGGCAGGCAAACCTGTGAGCGGTGCAGCGTCCCCAGGTGGCGGCCTCCCGCGGTCCTCCCTGCGCGCCGCGACCCAGCTCATGCTCCCCACGCCCCCGCAGGACGCGCGCGTCACCCGCGAGGCACCAGCCAGCCCCGGAGATGCTGCTGGGCAGCCCGCACGGGGTGCCAACACTGCAAACAGCCTGATCAGCTGGCGGCCAAAGTTGCCTCCTGGTGAATTGCATCTTTTTTCCTTTTCTTCTTTAACATTTTTATAGTACCGTGAGTGTGTGAGTGTACCCAGTGTTATAAAATTATGCCAAAACAAAGAGCAAAGTCCTTGTCCTGAGGAGTATGTGGTGTAAAAGTTGCGAATGACGCAAGGCAAAATGACAGGACAAACACTGGGTGGGGAGGAAAATGTAAGGTAGAATCAATAAGACTTCCAATGGACCAAGAATGGAAAGGGTGAGGCAGGGCTCCAACTCCTTTAGAGCACAAAACAGAAAGATTTGCAATAGTAGCAACAGTAACAGTAACATTTTGGGGGGGTTACTAGGTGCCATGCAGTATCATCAAATTAATTCTATAAAGTAAGTACTTGTGATTATATCTAACTGGAGAACCGGGGTTTCTTTTAACTGTTTAATTTAACAAACACCTCTAATGCTTACAAAGTGCCAAATATGTTTCTGAATGCTTTATACGTATTAACTCATTTAATTCTCATAAAATCCTTCTGAAATAAGAATGGTTTCCCTCCATTTACAGATGAAGAGAATGAAGCAGTCAGGTTAAGCGACTTGCTCAAGGTGGTTCAGATAGCAAGTGAGCGAGCCAGAATTTGAACCCAGGAAAAAGTCGGAAGGACGGCGCCAAGATCTGAATCCAGGAAGCCCAACTCCACGATGGCACTGGGATTCATATCCGCACTCCCTGACTCCCAAGCCTGCATGCTTAATTATGTGCAACAACGCACACTGAATAAATAATTTAATTTTAAAATATTTATATTGACTATGAACAATGCAGATTTACTTTGTAAAGACCTTTAACATGGCGATGAAATAGTGTTTAGTTGAACCATAAATATTGTTTAGAAAAAAAGGTGGGGGGGAGGACAGTTTTCCTCCTTCCTTCATTCAACAAACACGCATGAGTGTCTGTTTACCCCAGGCACTTATGTGAGGTACCAGGGCAACAGCCGCGACCGAAAGAGACAGATATGAGAGAAAACAAGGGAACCGGAAATGATGTTCATTTTAATGATGGATACATGCTAGATTTATCAGGAGCAATAGGTGCGAATAGCCAACAGGAAACAAGGGAACATTTCAATCTTATTATACAGGGAATGATATTATCTGGGCTGGACTGTCCTGCATGAGTATTATTTAGCCCGTTTCTCATTTCCTCCCTTCTGTTTCCTTCATTTTAGTTACAGCAGTTAGAGGAAAACACATGATCAAAGAACACTTAGTATAGACATTTGTTAACATTTCTAATAGTGCTTTGGGTGGCAGGGGGAGTAACATTAAAAATAAGAGCTTTCACACGTTGAACGTTTATTATATACTAGGCATTAGTCTAAGAATTTTACATGTGTTAACACATTTAATCCTCGTAACAATCTCATGAGGCCGATACTATTATGATACTGATTTTATAGATGAAGAGATGGAAGCTCAGAAAGATTAAGGAACTTGCCCAAGGACATAACGCTAAAAAATGGAGGTTTTAAGCTGTTAACTGAAGTCAGGTTTTGGATTATTTATAGGTTTCATTTACTCTTTGAATTCCCTTACTAATGACAACACGAGTGAGACTACTTTACAAATGTGGAAATGGTGACGTGGCATGCAGACCTCTGAGCCTGCAACGAAAACTTGGCATAAAAGATCCCTAAAGAAAGAAGAGACATTGGGAGTTAAGTTTGTCAAAGTCTGTTATCAAAAGCCAGACTCTTAACTAGCGTAAACGTCTACTTTGCAGATAAGAGGGTGACGACATTCATTACTGTCTTCTCACCTCATTTTTTAAAAATACATTTTTACTTCCTGATTCTTCTCTAGCACACTAAAATAAAAAATAAAACCATTAAAAACTAAAATAAGGAGAGAAATCCCCCCCCACCCAAGCTACCTCCTAAGAAAAACATAGAAAAGCATTTGTTTGGAAGTCATTTTCATGATTGCGTAGATTACACCTATGCTAAAATAAAACATCCCCTTGAATATAAGAAAAATAATTTGGTTTTCCCATACAGAGGACAGCAAAGTCTGGTCTTTGCATTTGCGCTTAGGTTTTAAAACACTAATTAAAACATTATAAATGTTTTATAAAACATTATAAAAATTAAACTATTAAACTAAATTAAACTAAATTAAACTATAGTTCTCTATTATAGGGCCATAATAAAATGATAAAATAATAAAATGTATTGCTAACTCCTGCATTCAGTTATTTTGTTCCCTGTTAGCACAGTTCACTTCTGACATTCAAGGGGAGTGGGCAGAGCTATGGGACATTTGCAGAGAAACCATGCAAGGACCTCCGGACCACACCTTCCCCCCACCCCCCTTGCCTGCCCCCAGCAATCTCCACTGAGCTCTTAAATTCCCCAATGTCTCCTTCTTTCTTTCTCTGTTTAGGCCAGTCTTTCTGTTGAGAATCCTCCCCTATTTCCTTCACTTCTTTGCCTGGCTGACTTTCATTTCTGCTTCAAAACCCAGCTCAGGCATCATCCGGTCTAGAAATGTTCTCTGACCCCTTTCCTAAGCCAGGTTCTGTGGCAGAGTGCTCAAACCTGACTTTTTCCCCTGGCCCTTCACATGCTGTTAACACAACTGTTCGTTTATTTATTCTTTCCCCCACTAGACTAATTCCTTTATTCAACAAACATTTCTTGAGCACCCAGTATTTGCCCTGGACTGTGCTAGGTGTTAGGGAGACAAGGATAAAAGAAACTCCCTAATATACTTTCTGGGGGATAATGATACTCAATGGTTGTTTGTGGAATGAATGAATAGAATTAAGTCATTACCAACAGAGTGGAAGGAAGACCAGAAGATTAGCAGGCACGTAAAAGTGATTTGGTTTTTGCATTCCCCCACCTCTCACAGGCTGCTCTGCTGTGTGCCACCTCTCTGAGCTTCTTGTTGCTTTACGCTTTTGCTCTCCAAGTAGTCTTTATCTTACTGCTGTCTTTATTGGAAGCAGGAACTTTGGCACAGGGGGGACCATAGTTCTGAGGCCAGCCCCGTCACTTACTAGCTCTGTGACCGCTGGCTCTTCCCTTACTTTCTCTGAGCTTCAATTTCCTCCTCTGTAAAATGGAGATACCAAACACCTAGACCATGGAGTATCCTGTGAAGATTAAATGTGATTTACACATGGAAGGGGCTTGGTTCAAAGTCTGGCTTGGAAGACTCTTCCTTTCCTGTCTTTTGTCTCTCCCCTTCTTCCATTCCTCACCTTCCTGCAAGATGTCGTCAGGGTAGCAGTAGCATGTGAGATGGTTTCATGTGATACATGGAAGCACATTTTTCAGAATTGTCATATTATTTATATACATACTAAAATATGTAAATAGTCATTAAACTCCATGGAACCTTTGATTTTTATAAAAATGATTGCTTTGGATTTGTAAAAATTTTTTTAAAAAGAGGGGTTTAAGTTATTTAAAACAGAGGAAAAGAATCGGAAAAAGAATGGATGTATTGAATATGTATATATACATATATATATATATATATATATATATCTGAATTACTTTGCTGAATACCTGAAACTAACACAATGTTGGAAATCAACTATACTCCAATATAAAATAAAAATTAAATTAAATTAAAAAATAATAAAAAAGAAAACAAAAAATAGAAAATATTATTAAGTCAGTACAAAGCATAAGGGGGAAAAAAGGAATATATGCCTAAAAAACACTGCAGAAATGGACAAAGACGATGACATAAAAGAAGAAAGACATTTAGTTCAAAAGTTCACAAGGTAACCAGAGTTATATTATGCATTTCTCAAACGTCACTTGTAAAACAATCCAATCCTGGGGCTGGCAAAGATTAATTCTTAAGGTACACGGTCATGCTTTTGGCTTTCTTAGGATAGGATTAGTCTCTAATAGACTAAGAAGTCAGTTTTAGGTCCCTAGATGTCACCTGTCCAGTTCTGACCATGATAAAGTGAAAGTGAAAGAAAATTGTTCTTTACACTTAAGAATAATATCCAAATAGAACTTCCAAAGATGTTCTATGCTCCCCACACTGTGTATCTCCATTTCTTGATCTGTAAAATGGGTAGAATAATAGAATCTATCTCATAAGACTGTTATGAGGGTCAAATGTTAACATAAAAGAAGCACTTAGTAACATATAAGGAATATAGTAATTGATATCTATGTGTGAGGCATTAGTATGATGAATCTAGTAGAGACTAGCTTCCATGGAGCACCTAGTACTGCATACACTGGCAGAAGAGCTTGCCTCCTATCCCTGCCGCAGGCTTGAAAGATTTTTATCCCTTTATCCCAGTCTTCCTGCTTTTTGAAGTTTTATGATAAAATCAGACCAATAGAAGCTTTCTGTCTCTGAACACATATGGTAATCTGTAATTTGGGGAGATCAGATATTCTCTTCAGTGTCTCTGTTCTTACAACCTTTTACCCAGAACACAGATTTTCTGTAGATTCATTTGTTAGAATCTCAGAGACTATACCACACACACACACACACACACACACAGAGAGAGAGAGAGAGAGAGAGAGAGAGAGATTTCTTGTGTTCCATATGAGGGAGTCCACCAATCTCACCCAATCCTTAGAGACTTGTTTGCAGTGGGGACAAAAAAAATACCCATGGGCTAATTTAAACCTCCTCCCCCCAAAAGTTAAGGTCTATAAAAAGTTATAACCAAAGTTAAAACAAACCCAAGCTACCAGGCCTTGGAAATTGTGATCTGGATGAAGGATGCTCTCTTTACAACATAAGACAATTTAGTCATAATGATTATGTCTGCACTGCCGGGAAGCAGATAAAGATGAATATAGGAAGCTAGGAAATTGAGAAACAGACCATTCCTGGTGAAAGGCTGGCCACTTCCTCCTTTCCTTAAGGGTGACAAGGTGCACCACTACTCAGCCCATAACAAAGCAAGCAGCCAGCAGCTTGGGGGATGGGGCACCTGACCAGGAGGCCGCTGAGGTAAGTGCCTGGCCAGGTCTGCTTACACCTCCAGGGCAGAGGCTACCCCTTCTCTTCTCTTCTCTTTTCTCTTCTCTTCTCTTCTCTTCTCTTCTCTTCTCTTCTCTTCTCTTCTCTTCTTCTCTTCTCTTCTCTTCTCGGGGTCTCAGATCCCTCTTAGACAGGTAGAGATACACCTTTTGCACCGAGATACACATCAAGAGCCAACCCGTCCTCCTCCGGTGAAACCAGACCCAGGTATTTAAAGGCTCTGCGGAGGACTGCAGGTGGGGATCTCCAGGTCATCGCCAAGTATCTCAAGGCCCCCAAATCTTGCCCCCTCACTCCCCCGTACATGCCCTGCACACCAGAGACCCAGTCTCCCTGGCTCTGGTTCCCCGACTTAGTTCACCTCGTTCCTCTAACCAAGTCAACCGCCCGGTGCGCACCTCCTGGGCTGGTCCCGGGGCACATGAAAGGGGACACTCTCCACCTCTCCCTGCTGGATCACTCAGGGGAGCTGGGGGCGCGCGAGTTCCGCACTCCGCGCCTCCACCCCCAGCCCGCGCCCACCAGGACGCACGCCCACCTGTGCGAAGAGCCCCTACCTGCACCGCGCCCACCTCTCTCCTCTCCCGGACTCGGAGGTGCTCTCAGCTCACCCTCCCAGGGGGCTCCCTGCGTCCCCGCTCCCGTCTCCGTCCTCCCTTCCTTTCATTCATTCTCTCCTCTTTTCTCCATTTTCGACCCTTATCGTTCTCTCCTTCTCCTCTCCTCCCCGACGTCCTCTCTGCGTTCCTTCCGCTCCACTCGTCTTTCCTGCCCGCACTTTCTGCGGCGCCCCTTCCGTCTTTCCAGCGCCCCCCAGGCTTCTCAGTCCGACGGCGCGCGATGCCTCCCTCGGAACCTCGGGCTCAGTCTTGGAACCCGTTCACTGCCCGCAGCCAAGGCCCCCAGACCCAGCACTGCTCTCGCCTTCCTCCTCCCCTGAAGGAGCCTCCCGGGCCGGAACCCCCGACCCAGGGAACCGTGCTGGCCTCCTGGGCGGCCCAGCTGTCAGCGACGATGGGTCTATTTTAGGTTCTGCACCCAATGTCCCCGCCCTGAGGACGCGGGCACGGGTCCCGCGACTCGGGTAACACCTTGCCAGCGCGATCCCGAGCTGACGCAGAGCCAGCTCCTGCAGCGGAGTCTCGGGGCCCCTGGCCAGGCAGGCCGGGCCACGGTGGTGGATGGCGGTCTCAGTACAAGCATCTCGAGATTCAAGCGCCCAGGGAATCCCGGGCCCGGGGGCGTGAGCGCCCCAGCGCAAGGCACCCCTTGCCCGCCCCCCAGGACCAGGCAGCCTTGGCAGTCACCTGTCCTGGAAAAGGGATTCACAGGATCTCTCCCAGCCTCTATCCTTTCCCTCTGCTTGCCCCGGCTTACTTAATTTCTAGTCAATCCGGTCATTAACCTGCAGTAATGCACCCAAAGGGGATCCTTTGTTAAATGATAAGGATTTGGGGCCATCAACAAGATATGAGGAGCCACAGCGCCGGACCAAAGCCCCAGACGGGTGAGAGACCGAGCTGCACACGTGTGCGTGTCCCCTTGCGCACAGGCGCGCGCGCGCGCGCACACACACACACACACACACACACACACACACACACGCATTCCGGCTGGGATCCAGCCACAAGTTTGCACACTGACAAGTCTTTTAAGTCTAACAGAAAATATAAACAGCTTCACTCACCCTACTTTTTCTTCCCTCTCCCGATTGGGATCCAGGGGAAAAGGGTGGATTGAGAGACCCTTCTTTCTTTTCTTTTCGCCTTTCTAAAGAGTGGAAATTTCCATCATGTGATAGGGGGCAGCATCCCCAGTGTCGCGTTTCCTATGGACCCTCCCTTCCAGCCCAGCCACCAATCATCAGGCGGCAACCTGAGATGTCAACAAAAGCATCCTCCCAGGTGGGGCTGAGTTGTCCAGCTGTCCCTCAAGAGTGAAGCCTGGGACCTGCCAGCCCCTGCTCCAGTTTTCTTGGGTTCATGATAACAGAGAAGATCTTGGTGTGAGTTGAGCTTTTCTGTGGGCTTTTTTTTTTTTTTAATGATTAAGTTTCTTCATTAGTCAAGGTTGCATTTATTGGATCTGTCCTATACACAGAAATACCTGTCAGTGCTCATTTTGAAGTGTGTAAAAGAGTCTTTTTTCAATAGGTGGCTCTAAACTTCCTCCAGGTTTGGGGATGTCAAACCTGAACTTGACATAAAGGAAAAAATATTTGGGGAAGGGGTACAATCGAAAAACCTGTCATTCACAGTAAAAATCACTTAATGCAAGTGCAGAGCAGAGGATAGCTTGCTAGCACTTAACCATGGCTAGGGGTCTTTTGTGGTCATTTTTTTCCTGGGATTCCACTGTAAGCATAATTCTCAGTACATATGAAGAAAGAATTAGGATATAATAAATAGCACTATAATTTCAGTTCTGCTCATTAAGGCACCACTCACCATTTTAAGGAAAATTGTTTATATTTTAAAAATTTACAAGCAGCTCAATATCAAAAAAACAAACAACCCAATGCAAAAATGGGCAAAAAACCTAAATAGGCATTTCTCCAAAGAAGATATACGGATTGCCAACAGACACATGAAAGAATGCTCAACATCACTAATCATTAGATAAATGCAAATCAAAACTACAATGAAGTATCACCTCACACCGGTCAGAATGGCCATCATCAAAAAATCTACAAACAATAAATGCTGGAGAGGGTGTGGAGAAAAGGGAACCCTCTTGCATTTTTGGTGGGAATGTAAATTGATATAGCCACTATGGAGAACAGTATGAAGGGTCCTCAAAAACTAAAAATAGAACTACCATATGACCCAGCAATCCCACTACTGGGCATATACCCTGAGAAAACCATAATTCAAAAAGAGACATGTACCAAAATGTTCATTGCAGCTCTATTTACAATAGCCAGGACATGGAAGCAATGTTAAGTGTTGTCCGTCAATAGATGAATGGATAAAGAAGATGTGGCACATATATACAGTGGAATATTACTCAGCCATAAAAAGAAACGAAATTGAGTTATTTGTAGTGAGGTGGATGCACCTAGAGAGGTGGGATAGGGAAGGTGGGAGGGAGATGCAAGAGGGAGGAGACATGGGGATATATGTATATGTATAACTGATTTATATATATAACTTTGTTATAAAGCAGAAACTAACACACCATTGTAAAGCAATTATACTCCAATAAAGATGTTAAAAAAATCCCCACCATTTTCTGACATTAACCAAAATTTTTGTTTCCAAAAAGCCCATGTAACATATATGTTCACCATCCCGTTTATTTACTACTCATTTGTCATTCCTTAAGGGAAAAAACATTCTCCTATGGAGACTCGATCCCCACAGTTTAACAAACTCATCAGGCGGCACAAATTACTTTCTAAATTCTCACGTATGCAATTTAACTTTATTCAGAATGGTAAGGCTCATTGTTCAGACCATGAATATCTAGAACCATCTCATTTTACAGTTCCCATCAACTAATACATCAGCGGCACATTAGCACTTAAGAAACAGGACAAGAACAGCAAGAACAAAAATCCTTCTGGATAACGCAGTTGTATATTAGTCAGGAATATTAAAAACTCCATTAACACACAGGCACACATGTCAAATTGTACTAAAATCATCCAACAATGCAAATCCAATAGAAGAATGATAAGATGAATGCCTTCACTGGAGTTATCATTTTGAAACCTAAAAACAAATGCACTATTTAAACGGAGTATAGAAGAAATATTTTTTTATGAAAGCTGATTATCCCCTGCCTAACCAAATATGGTAAACCTCTTTAGTTTGTCATAAGAGGTTTCCATTTTATGAAATTAGGATACATCAGAATAATTCAGAGGTCCCTTCAAACTTGTTGAAACTAGATTATCTTTATCACACTTTTTCATTGATTCTTATTTAATAAATATAAGCAGCTTTTATAAAACTACTAAATTGTCAAAATTGGTAAGATTGGGAGGGGATTAATGGGAGATCACGATAGATATATATTTCTCTCTACTTACACTGAGATTTAGTAAAAGCAAAATCCAAGATTCTAAAACAAAAAGCCATTCCAGAGAAAATATAAATGAAGATGGGATCAATGCGATCCTAAAATAGATACTAGTTCACTGTGCAGCTACTTAACTTTTTAATGAATTGCTTATTTATTTAGTCAGTTCTTGGTGTCCATATCTTAGCTAGTACAGAGAAGCAGTGGTTCATTGCCTAATTTACTAGAGAACTATAGGTTGTTCATCTACATATGTGCTACTTATTTTAACCATGTGTGGATTGAAATAAAATGAGTTGCATTCATCTATAAAGCAACAAAGTGCTGAGCAAAATTCATATTTGTCATCTTTTGTAGCTATTGTATATCCTTAGAGTTTTAGGAGAGCTCCAAGCAATGTCCAGGTGGTATGAGATAACTGGCAAGCCATTGTCTTCCGTGATACAATCAAAAACTTGAGCCTTTAATGACTATGCTGGATCTACCCAACAATCCTCAAGGGTTTCTTTAAAACTTGTGTTTGAAAGAATGTGAAGCAACCCTAACCAGCAACATGAATATCCCTGCAAAACCGCACTGTGAAACACATTTTGATTTACCATCCAAACATTTGCTGGCTCTGGAGCAGACAACTTGAGTCCTGATTTCAGAGCTACCACCTACCAACTGTGTGGCCTTCACCAATGGGCTTAAGTTCTAAGTGACTCAGTTTCTCAATGAGAAAAATGTAGAACATTCCTTAATACATTGTTTTCCTTACTTATTCTCAGACAGTACTACAAACTTAAATAGTGCTGGAGGAAAATAAAATGTTTGCAACTGAGAAAAAAGGGTGACAGAAGAGTTCGAATTTCTACCATTTTGACAAAGCTGAATTGATTGAAGCTTTCCACTCTAAAATTATATTCACACACTGGTCCTAGGAATGATTATTGGTTTGTTAATGGATGCTTCTGCTTTAAGTCTCTATTAAAAATATTCCCAAAACA
Organism: Leucopleurus acutus; assembly: GCF_964270905.1. Taxonomy (NCBI): domain Eukaryota; kingdom Metazoa; phylum Chordata; class Mammalia; order Artiodactyla; family Delphinidae; genus Leucopleurus; species Leucopleurus acutus. Next base: position 38,632,634 of record NC_139152.1, read on the forward strand.
TATTCCTTTGAACTAAAGCTAATACTTGAAAACAGAGTTCCACGCTGCTATAAGTTTGGAAAACATGGTGCTAAAAATTATTGTGGGATTCCTCTGGGGTTTGAATCAGTCTCTTAAAGGTGGATGGAGCAGGTAGTATCTCTCTATCACCATGAACCCTTTTTGGAGAAACATTTCTAAGGTTTAATCATCCAGAGAACAGTCATTACTAAATTTTAGCATAAATAAATATCTTAGGAAGGAAATAAAACACAATTATTATCCTGCCATCATACGTAGGAAGTTCCTTGATTTATGGTGAAGTTTGTTGCAGTGACTTTAAGACACTTTTGTTTAAATTCTTTCTTTGATAGTAGATTTTTAACATGGATTCTTTTTTCAATGAATAATTATTGAAATTAGTAAAATGACTTGAGGTTACAAAACACCTTAACATATATTATGCCACCTGGTACTAAAATAAACCCACCATGTAGCTATTATTTTCTCCATTTCATGGGAGAGGAAAATGAGATTCAGAGATGTCAAGTGACTTCTCCAAAGACACAGAGCCGATAAATGACAGACTGGAGCATGAACCAGGTTTTCTGGCTTCAAATTCAATGTTAGACCTTCCACAGCTCACCTCCCTTTTTTCTAAGCATTTTCTTTACTGAAACTGATTACTGTTTTTCTTCCTACAAGGTCACCAGCTGTGAATGGCATGCTTAGCCGTAAAATAATGATTTTTTAAATAATTATAATACTATAAAAGTAATTATCTTTTTATTATAATTACAAGAGTCTCTACAAACTTCTAATGTCAGTATCACAGTTTTCTTTTCTATGAATTTGAATTTGATTTATGTGAGAAATCAAGACATACCATGAATTATGCTTATGGTTGAGTTTCTTTAGTATTATATTCTCTAAATGGACTACGACCTCTTACTGGCACTAGGAAAAAGACACTTGATCACTCACTGTCTCAGTTTCACACATGATGAAACAACTAGATACTGGATCTCAAAACAAAAAAGAATATCAAACTAGATCTAGGATCTTAGAAGATCCAACTCTAGAGTCCAAGATCGGGATGTCAGGTTCTAGACTCTGAAGTCCCATCCAGGAGGTGAAAAGGGAAGTAGAACCCACGTCCCATCGGGAAATAGCTCAGAGAGGAGAGTGGGCATCCTGTGGTCAATATTCAATACCAGCCCCAGGGAGGTCAGCTTTTGTCTCTCTGTTCTGGAAACAGCACTGCTTACAGAGAGCTGGCCAGTCAGATCCACCTTCCTTTTCCAGCTTGATGCTCTCGGCATCTCACTGACAGTCAATTACATCCCTCCGTACAACCCATATTCTAAATCACTCACTGCCTCCCAGCTCCCGATGCTGAAGTTTTCCGTGCCTTAGAGCTTTTTTTTTTTTTTTTTCTTTTTTTTTTGCGGTACACGGGCCTCTCACTGCTGTGGCCTCTCCTGTTGTGGAGCGCAGGCTCCGGACGCGCAGGCTCAGCGGCTATGGCTCACGGGCCCAGCCAGTCCGCGGCATGTGGGATGTTCGCGGACCGGGGCACGAACCCGTGTGCCCTGTATCGGCAGGCAGACTCTCAACCACTGCGCCACCAGGGAAGCCCGCCTTAGAGCTTTTGAACACACTGTCCCCTCTTCCTGGAAGCCCTTGTTACCAGCTCTGCCTGTCAATTTCACTTTTTACTAGTCTTTCAAGCCCCAGCTCACATGTCACCTCAAGTGTATGAAACTCTGTCCAACTTATCCAGCTATTTTTTCTTTTTTCTTGGTAGACTGGGAACATGGAGTGGTGGGGAAGTTTGAAGAGGGGTGGAAAAAAAGAACTAGCATGTTTTGGACATGGAATTTAGTATTTACAACCATCCTGTGAGGTCGGTGTTTTTACCTTCGCTTTTCAGATGAGAAAACAGAGAGTGAATGAGTTGAGTGGCTTGCCAAAGGCAGAATCAGAATTAGGACTCAGCTGTACCTGATCCCAAAGCTCTCCATTCTGTCCCATCATTAGACTTGTCCTCATTGGGGCTCCAGAAGCACATCATAACACACTAGTCTGGCCCCCACTAGACTTCAGACTCCAGAGCAGCCCGTCTCTGTGTCATTCTCATCAGTGTTCCTGGTATTTACCATAGCATAACTCCATAGTTATTTATTGAATGAATGAATGAACAAATGCAGAGTACCCCTATGATTTATGTATTGTAACAAACACTATCTGTGCCTGAGCTAGTTGTTAAATAAAGTTATTTGTGAGTTATCCCTAATGATGTTTTCCATCTTCTCTCTCTGTTTTCTCTGAAATTAAGAGGTACCATAATTAGGAGGCCAATTATAATTTTGGTGCCCAGAGAGACAATCACTGATTGAGTCTGCCAGGCTACCAGCTACGCTGACATGGTTTGCACAACTGGTGTTTGAACAGAGACTGACGTTGATGTGACATTGGCAGGTAATGCAATAGCCTGGCAGCTTTCAGAAAATATCAAATTACTCTAAAAGCAAATTTGCCCCTTTTTGACATTCCTCTGAGAGTTAGAAACTCATTCATGTCAAACTTAACTTCATATTCCCTTTATTTGGAAAAATAAAATGAAACACCTTATCACCAAAAACTAGACATGTTTAATGAGAATGACCACATTTAAAATAAACATTTTATATATATATATATATATATATATATATATATATATATATATATGTTTTCCAAATAAATAAGAGATAGAACATGTAAAGTTAAACACTTGGTTTCTGATTTCTGGAACCAGACTCCCTGGGTTTGAATTCCAACTCTGATATTTACTAGCTGAAAACTAGTTATTAGTTATATAATAATTAGGTAAATTGTTAACCTGTCTATGCTGCAGTTTCCTTATCTGTAATCTGGGGACAACAGTTGTACCTATTCTAGAGTTGTTTTAAAATTTAAGTAAATTTCTTAAGGCAGTTAAACCATCATTTTTCAAACGGAAAATACTGATTATAGTTGTATCATCTGTTACTGAAAAATTCTTATAATTACCCTAAAACTTTATTCTATTCTTCTGGGCCTGTTTTCTCATTCTTAGTACAAGAGGGCAGATTATTTGATCCTTGTGACCTGGGCGATCTTAACATTCTACAATTGCACAGCTTCCGGAGATTTACTTTCATTCCCGTGTTTCCACAACAAAACCCCAGTTTCCTAAAATTCGCCTTCTGAAGAGATGGAGAACAGGAAATTATTAACTTATTACTTAATTTTCACAAGACTAAATATAAAATTAAACAAAACTTGCACTTTAACTTTGAAATCATGTAGACATTTAACTTCTAGTCTTCAAATATAAGAGCTAGATGGTATGAAAGAGGTCGGAATTGTGTGCTTATGTCTCCATTGCCCTGTTCCAATGCTGCAGTAGGTTTCATTCTTTCTCATTGTATAATAGTTTGTTTGCATGTTTCCTCTTGAGACTGTAAGTTCTGTAGATGTGATATCAAAACATATTTGCTGAATAAATAAATAGATGGATGGGTCAATCAATTGATGCTTCTCTGTTTTTCAGGAGTTCAAAAACTGAGTAATAATTTTCTTAAAGATAAGGATGGAATGTTATCAAAAAAAACATTTCAGTTTAAAATACCACTGTGAAGATGATTTTGGAACTCATTGGTTTTACATTTTTATTTATTTATTTATTTTTAACATCTTTATTGGAGTATAATTGCTCTACATTGTTGGATTAGTTGCTGCTATATAACAAAGTGAATCAGCTATACACATACATATATATCCATATCTCCTCCCTCTTGCATCTCCCTCCCACCCTCTGTATCCCACCCCTCTAGGTGGTCACAAAGCACCAAGCTGATCTCCCTGTGCTATGCGGCTGCTTCCCACTAGCTATCTATTTGACATTTGGTAGTGTATATATGTCCATGCCACTCTCTCACTTCATCCCAGCTTACCCTTCCCCCTCCCCGTATCCTCAAGTCCATTCTCTACATCTACATCTTTATTCCTGTCCTGCCCCTAGATTCTTCAGAACCATTTTTTTTCTAGATTCCATATATATGTGTTAGCATACAGTATTTGTTTTTCTCATTCTCATTTACTTCACTCTGTATCACAGACTCTAGGTCCATCCACCTCACTACAAATAACTCAATTTCGTTTCTTTTTATGACTGAGTAATATTCCATTGTATATATGTGCCACATCTTCTTTATCCATTCATCTGTCGAAGGACACTCAGGTTTCTTCCATGTCCTGGCTATTGTAAATAGTGGTGCAATGAACATTGTGGTACATGACTCTTTTTGAATTATGTTTTTCTCAGGGTATATGCCCAGTAGTGGGATTGCTGGGTCATATGGTAGTTCTATTTGTAGTTTTTAAAGGAACCTCCATACTGTTCTCCATAGTGGCTGTATCAATTTACATTCCCACCAACAGTGCAAGAGCGTTCCCTTTTCTCCACACCCTCTCCAACATTTATTGTTTGTAAAGTTTTTGATGATGGCCATTCTGACTGGTATGAGGTGTTACCTCATTGTAGTTTTGATTTGCATTTCTCTAATGATTAGTGATGTTGAGCATCCTTACATGTGTTTGTTGGAAATCTGTATATCTTCTTTGGAGAAATTTCTATTTATGTCTTCTGCCCATTTTTGGATTGGGTTGTTTGTTTTTTTTGTTATTGAGCTGCATGAGCTGCTTGTACATTTTGAGATTAATCCTTTGTCAGTTACTTCATTTGCAAATATTTTCTCGCATTCTGAGGATTGTCTTTTCATCTTGTTTATGGTTTCCTTTGCAGTGCAAAAGCTTTGAAGTTTCATTAGATCCCATTTGTTTATTTTTATTTCCATTTCTCTAGGAGGTGGGTCAAAAAGGATCTTGCTGTGATTTATGTCATAGAGTGTTCTGCCTATGTTTTCCTCTAAGACTTTGATAGTTTCTGGCCTTACATTTAGGTCTTTAACCCATTTTGAGTTTACTTTTGTAGATGGTGTTAGGGAGTGTACTGATTTCATTCTTTTAAATGTAGCTGTCCAGTTTTCCCAGCACTGCTTATTGAAGACACTTTCTTTTCACCATTGTATATTCTTGCCTCCTTTATCAAAGACAAGGTGACCATATGTGTGTGGGTTTATCTCTAGGCTGTCTATTCTCTTCCATTGATCTATATTTCTGTTTTTGTGCCAGTACCATACTGTCTTGATTACTGTAGCTTTGTAGTATAGTCTGAAGTCAGGTAGCCTGATTTCTCTAGCTCCGTTTTTCTTTCTCAATATTGCTTTGGGTATTCGGGGTCTTTTGTGTTTCCATACAAATTGTGAAATTTTTTGTCCTCGTTGTGTGAAAAATGCTATTGGTAGTCTGATAGGGATTGCATTGAATCCGTAGATTGCTTTGGGCAGTATAGTCATTTTCACAATGTTGATTCTTCCAATTCAAGAATAGGGGTATATCTCTCCATCTGTTTGTATCATCTTTAATTTCTTCCATCAGTGTCTTATAGTTTTCTTCATACAGGTCTTTTGTCTCCTTAGGTAGGTTTATTCCCAGATATTTTATTCTTTTTGTTGCAATTGTCAATGGGAGTGTTTCCATAATTTCTCTTTCAGATTTTTCATCATTAGTGTATAGGAATGCAAGAGATTTCTGTGCATTAATTTTGTATCCTGCTACTTTACCAAATTCATTGATTTACTCTAGTAGTTTTCTGGTAGCATTTTTAGGATTCTCTGTGTATAGTATCATGCCATCTGCAAACAATGACAGTTTTACTTCTTCTTTTCTGATTTGGAGTCCTTTTATTTCTTTTTCGAGTCTGATTGTTGTGGCTAAAGCTTCCAAAACTATGTTGAATAATAGTGGTGAGAGTGAGCCACCTTGTCTTGTTTGTGGCCTTAGTGGAAATGGTTTCAGTTTTTCACCATGGAGAATGATGTTGGCTGTGGGTTTGTCATATATGATCTTTATGATGTTAAGGTAAGTTCCCTTTCTGGAGAGTTTTTTCATAAATGGGTGTTGCATTTTGTTGAAAGCTTTTTATACATATATTGAGATTACCATATGGTTTTTATTCTTCAGTTTGTTAATATGGTGTAATACATTGATTGATTTGCGTATATTGAAAAATCCTCACATTCCTGGGATAAACCCCACTTGATCATGGTGTATGATCCTTTTAATTTGCTGCTGGATTCTGTTTGCTAGTATTTGGTTGCAGATTTTTGCATCTATGTTCATCAGTGATATTGGCCTGTATTTTTCCTTTTTTGTAACATTTGTCTGCTTTTGGTATCAGGTTGATGGTGGTCTCATAGAATGAGTTTTGGAGTGTTCCTCCCTCTGCTATATTTTGGAAGAGTTTGAGAAGGATAGCTGTTTTGCTCTTCTCTAAATGCTGTGAAGCCCTCTGGTTATGGGCTTTTGTTTGTTGGAAGATTTTTATTCACAGTTTCAATTTTAGTGCTTGTGATTGTTCTGTTTATATTTTCTATTTCTTCCTGGTTCAGTCTCAGAAGTTGTGCTTTTCCAAGAATTTGTCCATTTCATCCAGGTTGTCGATTTTTTTGGCATATAGCTGCTTGTAGTAATCTCTCATGATCCTTTGTATTTCTGCAGTGTCGGTTGTTACTTCTTTTTCATTTCTAATTCTGTTGGTTGAGTCTTCTCCCTTTTTTTCTTGATGAGTCTGGTAATGGTTTATCAATTTTCTTTATCTTCTCAAAGAACCACCTTTTAGTTTTATTAATCTTTGCGATCGTTTCCTTTGTTTCTTTTTCATTTATTTCTGATATGATCTTTATGATTTCTTTCCTTCTGCTAAACTTGGGGTTTTTTTGTTTTTCTTTCTCTAATTGCTTTAGGCATAAGGTTAGGTTATTTATTGAGATGTTTCTTGTTTTTTGAGGTAGGATAGTATTGCTATAAACTTCCCTCTTAGAACTTCTTTGGCTGCATCCCTTAGGTTTTGGGTTATCGTGTTTTCATTGTCATTTGTTTCTGGGTATTTTTTGATTTCCTCTTTGATTACTTCAGTGATCACTTGGTCATGTAGTAGTGTATTGTTTAGCCTCCATGTGTTTGTATTTCATACAGGTTTTTTCCTGTAATTGATATCTAGTCTCATAGCGTGTGGTTAAAAAGATACTTGATATGATTTCAATTTTCTTAAATTTAACAATGCTTGATTTGTGACCCAAGATATGATCTATCCTGGAGAATGTTCCATGAGCACTTGAGAAGAAAGGGTATTCTATTGTTTTTGGATGGAATGTCCTATAAATATCAATTAAGTCCATCTTGTTTAATGTATCATTTAAAGCTTGTGTTTCCTTATTTATGTTCATTTTGGATGTTCTGTCCATTGGAGAAAATGAGTTGTTAAAGTCCCCTATTATTATTGTGTTACTGTTGATTTCCCCTTTTATGGCTGTTAGCATTTGCCTTATGTGCTGAGGTGCTCCTATGTTGGGTGCTTAAATATTTACAATTGTTATATATTCTTCTTGGATTGATCCCTTGATCATTATGTAGTGTACTTATTTGTCTCTTGTCTTTATTTTAAAGTCCATTTTTTTCTGATATGAGCATTGCTACTTCCGTTTTCTTTTGATACCATTTGCATGGAATATCTTTTTCCATCCCTTCACTTTCAGTCTGTATGTGTCCCTAGGTCTGAAGTGGGTCTCTTGTAGACAGCATATATATGGGTCTTGTCTTTGTGTCCATTCAGCCAGTCTATGTCTTTTGGTTGGTGCATTTAATCCATTTACATTTAAGGTAATTATCGATATGTTCATTCCTATTACCGTTTTCTTAATTGTTTTGGGTTTGGTTTTGTATGTCTTTTCCTCCTCTTGTGTTTCTTGCCTAAAGAAGTTCCTTTAGCATTTGTTGTGAAGCTTGTTTGGTGGTGGTGAATTCCCTTAGCTTTTGCTCCTCTGTAAAGGTTTTAATTTCTCCGTCAAATCTGAATGAGATCCTTGCTGGGTAGAGTAATCTTGGTTGTAGGTTTTTCCCTTTCATCACTTTAAATATGTCCTGCCACTCCCTTCTGGGTTGCAAAGTTTCTGCTGATAGATTAGCTGTTAAACTTATAAGGATTCCATTGTATGTTATTTGTTGCTTTTACCTTGCTGCTTTTAATATTTTTTCTTGTATTTAATTTTTGATAGTTTGATTAATATGTGTCTTGGCATGTTTCTCCTTGGATTTATCCTGTATGGACTCTCTGCACTTCCTGGACTTGATTGACTATTTCCTTTCCCATATTAGGCAAGTTTTCAACTTTAATCTCTTCAAATATTTTCTCAATCTCTTTCTTTTTCTCTTCTTCTTCTGGTACCCCTATAATTCAAATGTTGGTGCGTTTAATGTTGTCCAAAAGGTCTTTGAGATTGTCCTCAATTCTTTTCATTCTTTTTTCTTTATTCTGCTCTGCGGTAGTCATTTCCATTATTTTATTTTTCAGGTCAATTTTCCGTTCTTCTGCTTCAGTTATTCTGCTATTGATTCCTTCTAAAGAATTTTTGGTTTCATTTCTTGTATTGTTCATCATTGTTTGTTTGTTCTTTTGTTCTTCTAGGTCCTTGTTAAATGTTTCTTGTATTTTCTTCATTCTATTTCCATGATTTTGGATCATCTTTACTATCATTACTCTGAATTCTTTTTCAGGTAGACTGCCTATTTCCTCTTCGTTTGTTTGGTCTGGTGGGATTTTACCTTGCTCCTTCATCTGCTGTGTATTTCTGTGTCTTCTCATTTTGCTTAACTTACTGTGTTTGGGATCTCCTTTTTACAGGCTGCAGGTTTGTATTTCCCGTTGTTTTTGGTGTCTGCCCCCATTGGGTACGGTTGGTTCTGTGGGTTGTGTAGGCTTCTTGGTAGAGGGGACTGGTGTCTGTGTTCTGGTGGGTGAGGGTGGATCTTGCCTTTCTGGTGGGCAGGACCACATCCAGTGGTATGTTTTGGGGTGCCTGTGACCTTATTATGATTTTAGGCAGCCTCTCTGCTAATGGGTGGGGTTGTGTTCCTGTCTTGCTAATTGTTTGGCATCGGATATCCAGCACTGGAGCTTGCTGGCCATTGAGTGGAGCTGGGTCTTAGCGTTGAGATGGAGATCACTGGGAGAGCTCTTGCCTATTAATATTATGTGGGGCCAGGAGGTCTCAGGTGGACCAATGTTCTGAACTCAGCTCTCTCACCTCAGAGGCTCAGGTCTAATACCCGGCCAGAGCACCAAGACCCTGTTAGCCCATGGCTAGAGTAATATAAAATGGATTTATGCTTCCTGATGTTATCACTTCCTTTTATTAGGATTTTCTTGTCAACAACTCCCTTGATGTTATTGCTTCAGATATTTGTTCATTCTCACACGCTGGCCCATTCCTGCATGTAACCGCTGACATCACGGCTCACTGTTACCCAATGCAGCCTTCGTCATCTCTATTCTGCCCCCAGGGCTCGAACTCATTGGTTTTAAAATTATAACCTGGCTTTATTGGAGGTCTTATCTTACTTCTGGAAGGGGGGTCTTCCTAACCTATGTGGAACATTGGAGGTGTTGAGTCTTCCAGGTGTTTTCTGTGCCAATCCATGCAGCTGCCACGGACCAAGAGATATTCTGCCTCTATTCCACGTAGGCAGCCAATGCTTTTCCTGCCTTCTATTCCACCTAAGGGGACAGTGCTTTTCCAGCCCCTTCTCTGATGAGGCTCTCAGCAAAATGGAAGGTCCAGGCCCTTCTCTTTCATGTCATCTTACTTGGACAGCCTTCAATAGCCCACTAATGCAGGACTATGTAAACATGCCACATTCTGAAGAGTGAGGTCCATCTCCAAAGGATATTCCAAGGTAAATGGTTCAAGGTTGAAATTCTGACTAATTTGACTGAACAAAGGAAGGCTCTGACACGAAGCCTCACAAATGTTGCCTTCACTTGAGACATCTCTCCCCTCTGAACTTTGCCTGCCTACAGGTAGCCCCCTATTTAAAGTTGGTGACCCCATATCCTCCCTCAGAAAATCCAGTCCTATCTGCATTTGTTCATTCTCTTATTTAACAGACATTTATTGGGTACCTCCTAAGTTCTAGGTGCAAGGAACTGAATGGTGAGTCAAAACAGACACAGTTCCTGTCCTTGTGGAGTTTCTAATTTGGTAGGAGAAAATATTTTAATCAAAGTGTGACACTAATAAACATAAAATGACAAAGACTGCAGTGAAGGATGGATACACTGATCATAGGGACAGATTTCCCTGAGGAAATGAGTCATGAAGATGAAAGTGAGTGACTTTAGCATATTCCAGTGCTTGTGTGAAGCCCATGCCTGTGGTGGAGGGAGGGCAGATCTTGGGCTCATGAGATGGTGGGATGGGTGGATCCATCTCATGTGAAGTGATCACCTTTCGTAGCAAGAGGGACACCTTCCCTGCTCAGTTTTCTTCACTCAGTCTCTCCAGGGGTGGAAAATCTCCTCTCTGCAAAATGGGATAAACGCAAGAACCTGATTCTAGTTCTGTCTCCCCACCAGTGAGAGGCACGGGCTGGCCAGTCTTTGTTACTAGGTCCCCTGCAAATTCACACACTTCTCAGAGACATGATTTACCCAACTAGAGATAACCAGAGTTACTCCTCTTTTTGCTTGATCCTTTAGGAATCGTAGAGAATTCCATCCCGCCCCTAACATAGTGCTTTTGGCTCTTTTTATGTCCTGTTTTAAGCCAAGAACATCACATTAAACGTCATAGTAGTTATCAGAGGCTGCTCCCTTCGCTTTCTGGAAGAAATGATCCAGCTTGATGGAATCTTTTTCATACCAGATCCTCTGCTGACCCTCTAGTAGGGGAGGGAGGAATCTAGTTCAATCTACCATATAGAGTTCAAGGTAAAAAAAGGGTTCTGGCTCTTATATATAATAAGCCAGACTGTAAACTGGAGAGAGCATCTGAGTGAGACAGTATTGAATGAGTCTCAAACTTGGGGACACTGTGTACCATCATTTTGAGGAGGGTGTGGTAAGTGAAACAGAGAGAGTTTCCTTTAAACCTTAAACAAACAAACAAACAAACAAGTGGGGAAATCAATTTGAAACTGAGATTTACAGTCAGTGCCTGCATTTTTTCTTAAACTTATGTTGACACATTGCAGCATGTAGTATGTTAGGAAAGACCTGTTGCAATATTTAATGTGTAAAGGACAAAGTCACACCTCAAGCCCAGGTTCTGTAGCCAATTTTCATGTTAGCAGTTTCACTTATAACTTAAAGGGAAAATCCCACCAGAAAACTTGGCTGTCCTTCTTCAAAGGTATGAGCTAGTACACAAGTGTGTCAAGGCGATCATTACAGTTAGTTTCCAAACGTAAATTTCAAGTATCCTCGTCAAATTGAGTCTTCTGCTCATGAAACTAGTATTTTGTTACCTTTTCTCACACTTCAAAATCAGCTCACCACACAGCGTCCCCATTCTTTAGGTTGACCTTAGACAGAGGAGTAAATGGGATGGAATGCGACTGGCACATTGTCTTACTTTCCCCTGTTGAGTGTCTTTGGGTCCCTGCCTGTCCACTGTCCTATTTCTTATTTTTTGCAGAACAAGGAGCATTCTATCCATTTAGGAAGGCAAACTCCCTATTTTGTTCCCTGAGATAGTATCCCAATCTCTGGACACCCCATCAAAACTTAATGCCCTTTCTCTCATTTTATCAGAAGCTTGTTCTTCTTTAGGGAAAGCAGACCTTTAGGCATCAAATAAACCCAAATCCTCAGAATCACCCACTCTGTGAACAAGCCCTGAAAAGAGCTCTTTTATGGCAGCTTAAGAGGCGACCTGATGTGGAGGAGATATCACCCTTTTAGAACTGACCTCAGCACAAAAGATGACTGTTTGACATCTGTCTGATGTGTCTTCAGCTTTCTCTTGCCCCATGGGATGCGGGGTGGGGGGGGTCCCCTTGTCCTCACATTCTCATCCTTCTCCATGTCAAAACCTTCTCAGAGGAAAAGGCCTGTAACTCACTGGCATTAAGGTGTGAGTATTTAAGGTACTATCTTCTGTTTATTAACATGCTGGATAATGTCTAAGATACAGAGACTAATTAGACATTCTCTGTTCTTAAGAATTTGCAGTCTAATGGAGGGGAGCATACAGGTAAAAATAATTATTCTAAATGAGAATGATTGTTGGGGTGGGTGGAGGACAGTGTTGAGAAGCAAGTATGAAGGAATGTAGAACTAACCAGCCTCATGGTTACATCTGAGACATCGCTGGAAAATATCTCAATACCCTCCCCAAAGCAACGTGGTAGTGCTTAACGTTAATTATTCCTATTCTCCTGAATAGGGACCTACTTTCCCAGGGACCTACTTTCCCAGGAATGTTTGCTTGAAGGGACCTACTTTCCCAGGAATGTTTGCTATTAACAGAATAACAGAACAACCTTTAGGCCAAAGGAATGAATCACTAATTGTGGGATTTCAGGCACCAGGAAGAAATATGCTATATGCTTATAGTTTCTAATCACTGACACGTCCACACACAGATTTATACCAGATTCACCTGGAGCATGGGGTATATAGAAACTCCCAAACTCCATTCTGGAGAAGTTGATTTGGTAACATTGAACTGTGGTCATCCTAATGTGTGACCAGGTTTAAAAATCACAGTGCTACCTCTTGAAAACCTGAAATTATATCAGCTCAGAGAATGTCTATCTGGAAGGCCAGGTCTCACCCTTTCTCAGGAACCTAACTTAATGTCAGGGAATGACTTAGGCCCCGAACAGATTGGGTTCTTTCTATTTCAGTGTCCATACCTGTTACATGGATCCTGCTGGCTTTGGAATCCATGTCCATGAAATTTAGCTGGATGGGATCAACCAGCCTGGGACCTGGGATCAGATCAAAACTTTGCAAAGCAGGGTCCCTGGAAGGCCTGAATGAGAATTCCCCAGAGTACTTGTGAAAAATTCCCTAATCCCAGCCCAGGCCTGCTGAACCAAAATCTCTAGAATGAGGGGAAATCCACATTTTTAATGAATTCCTCAAGTGGTTCTCACTCCTGCTAAGATTGAGAACATCTAGACCAGACTTACCCGCTGAGGAGACAGATCTGAGGGATGTGTTGGGAAGGTGACAGGTCTGGCAGTCCAAATACATTACTTAAAGGGTCTGGCAACAACTCACTATATTATCTTTGATGCAGCTTCTTCCATGAAGGAGCGAGAGGACCAAGAAAAGGGGGATGCTGAGGAGGAAATTCTAGGGGGTGGTGTGGGGAGGATGGAGAGAGGCCCTGACGTAGGAGATTCAGGAAGCACTTTGATCATGAGCAGAAGGAACCTGGTTATGACACTGAGACCTGAGGACAGGTGGCACTTTTGCACATGAATTTGCTCAGCAAGAATGACTCATCTCTGCTCTACAGAGCATCAGCTGTGAGAATTCACTTGCAAGACAGCTCACTGACATGGCTGGCAAGTTGGTGTTGACTGTCAACTGGTTGCTCAACTGGAGCTGTGGTCTGAGAGCTTCAGTTCTTTTCCACATGGGCCTCTCACGTGGAACTGCTTGAGTGTCCTCATTGCCATGGTGACTGGTTTCCAAGAGTGAATGGTCCAAGGGTTAGGAATTGGAAATGCTAATCTCTTTAAGTCAGGGCCTAAGAAAAGGAATAGTGGCACCTCCAGCATGTTCTATTGGTCAAGCAGTCACAAAACCTGACCCTCATTCTCTTAACGAAAAAGGTGTCAGAACTTTGAGACCATGTTTAATCTATCACAATGAGAATGAATTGAGTCAATAGGAATAAGAAATATGATCAATTACAATATTGTGTTAGTTTCAGGTGTACAATATAGTGATTTAGGTTTTTTTTAACTTTTTATTTTATGTTAGAGTATAGTTGATTAACAGTGTTGTGATAGTTTCAGGTGTACAGCAAAGTGATTCAGTTATACATATACATGTATCTATTCTTTCTCAAATTCTTTTCCCATTTAGGTTGTCACATAATATTGAGCAGAGTTCTCTGTGCTGTACAGTAGGTAGTTGTTGGTGATCCATTTTAAATATAACAGTTTGTACATGTCAATCTCAAACTCCCTATCTCTTCCTCCTATTCTTCCCCAGCTGGTAACCATAAGTTTGTTCTCTAAGTCTGTGAGTCTGTTTCTGTTTTGTAAATAAGTTCATTTGTATCATTTCTTTTAGTCTGAAAGTATACATGCACACCAATGTTCATTGCAGCACTGTTTATGATAACCAAGACATGGAAGCAACCTAAATGTTCATCAATAGAGGAATGGATAAAGAAGATGTGGCACATATATACAAAGGAATATTACTCAGCCATTAAAAAGAATGAAATAATGCTATTTGCAGCAACATGGATAGACCTAGAAATTGTCATACTGAGTGAAGTAAGTCAGACAGAGAAAGAGAAATATTGTATGATATCGCTTATATACGGAATCTAAAAAGAAGTGATTTAGTTTTTTTGCAGATTGTATTCCATTAGAGGTTATTACAAGATATTGGGTATAACTCCCTGTGCTATACAGTAAATCCTTATTGCTTATTTTATGTATAGTAGTTTGTATATGTTAATCCCATGCTCCTAACTTATCCCTCCCCTAATTTCTCTCCTTTTGGTAACCATAAGTTTGTTTTCTATGTCTGTGAGTCTGTTTCTGTTTTGTATGTAGATTCATTTGTATTATTTTTTTAGATTTCACATATAAGTGACATCATATAGTATTCATTTTTTTTTATTTCACTAAGCATAATATTGCCTAGGTCCATCCATGTTACTGCAAATGGCAATATTTCATTCTTTAATTTATGGCTAATATTCCATTGCATGTATATACCACATCTTCTTTATCCATTCATCTGTTGATAAGCACTCAGCTTTCATGTTTTGGCTCTTGTAAATAGTGCTGCTATGAACATTGGGGTGTATGTATCTTTTCAAATTAGTGTTTTTGTTATTTCTGGATATATATCCAGGAATGGAATTACTGAATCATATGGAAGTACTATTTTTAGTTTTTAAAGGAATCTTTATACTGTTTTCCATAGAGGCTGAACCAATTTACATCCCCACCAACAGTGTATAAATGTCCCCTTTCCTCCACATCCTCTCTAACATTTATTTGTAGGCTTTTTGATGATAGCCATTCTGACAGATGTGAGGTGATATCTCTTTGTTCTTTTGATTTGCATTTCCCTAATAATTAGTTATGAACATATTTTCATGTGTCTATTAGCCATCTGTATGTCTTCTCTGGAAAAACATCTATTCAAGTCTTCTACCCATTTTTTTAATTGGATTGTTTGTTTTTTTGATATTGAGTTGTATGAGCTGTTTGTATATTTTGGTCACATCATTTGCAAATATTTTCCCCCATTCTGTAGGTTGTCTTCCTGTTTTGTTGATGGTTTCCTTTGCTGTGAAAAAGGTTT
The DNA here is from genome assembly GCF_964270905.1 of Leucopleurus acutus. Taxonomy (NCBI): domain Eukaryota; kingdom Metazoa; phylum Chordata; class Mammalia; order Artiodactyla; family Delphinidae; genus Leucopleurus; species Leucopleurus acutus. The sequence continues at coordinate 38,648,106 of NC_139152.1, forward strand.
TTAGTTTAATTAGGTCTCATTTGTTTATTTTTGCTTTTATTTCTCTTGCCTTGGGAGACTGACCTAAGAAAGTATTGTTACTATTTATGTCAAAGAATGTTTCAACACAACATCATAAGTCAACTATGCTTCAATAAAATTTTTAAAAAAAGAATGTTTCACGTGTGTTCTCTTCTAGGAGTTTTATGATGTCATGTCTTCATTTAGGTCTTTAAACCATCTTGAGTTTATTTTTGTATAGATGTGAGGAACTGTTCTAATTTCATTCTTTTACATGTAGCTGTCCAGTTTTCCCAGCATCACTTCTTGAAGAGAGTGCCTTTTCTCCATTGTATATTCTTGATTCCTTTGTTGTAGATTAATTGATCATAGGTGCCTGGGTCTATTTATTTCTGGGCTATATGTTTTCTGCCACTGATCTTTGTCTGTTTTTATGTCAATTACATGCTGAAAAAAACAACAATTTAAAGTCTCTGGAAAGTGTCCTAAAAGCATACAAAGAGTAAAGAAAATCTTACTTACTCAAGAAAATCTACTAAATTTGAGTAAGAATAGCAAGAGTCTGTGGCTCTTGATCCATGATCCTCTCCTCCACTCCCCAGCTCAGTGTAATGGAAGCTCCACTCTGGGGGATGTGGCTAAGAAAATGGAGCTCCCCTCAGATCTCAGTTAAGGGATATAATTTCTCACCAGTAGGGCAGGTTGCCAGCATTTCTCATCACTCATAGCTCCTGGTTGCAGAGGCTAAATTCCTGGTGAGTACAATCAAGAGATCAGGGATTCCTTCCTTCATCTAGCTTGAATTTATAAGAGAGATAGTTACACCAAGAATACTGGGAACTGAGAGCAGAAGTTCCACACTGAAAGAGCCAAGCTGACATGAGAGGTTATCACCTTCACCCAGCACCCTGATCATAAAGAAAGGGTGCCAATCAGAGAGAAGTAGACAGCTATCCTCATCTGCAGCTCTAGAGCAGGAACTCAGAGATTTTGCCTAGAGAGAGAGGCAGTCAATAAAAACAACTCAAAGCTCTTCCTAGAGAAACTGATTTTATTTGAAACAGACTTTGCGGAAGTTCGAGCCTAAGCACTCTTAAAAATAATGGAGGTTTTTGTGGTAAGCAATTAAGTAGAGGCTAATAGCTTTATGAAGTAACGAGCTAACCTGTAGGTCAGCTAGTCTAATGAGAGAACCAGGAAAAGAGACAACTGAGAAGATCTCTTCTGGAGTCAGAAAACCTCAGAGACTGGCTTCAAAGACTACTGTTGCAAAGGAGTCTGAATTTAATTAGATCATACTGTGGGACAATGTATACTCCAGGGCATCATCAAAACAATAGAGTAACCAGACAGCACTTAGTGGAGCCTAACATCTGGATATGATACCAGCAGAGGCAGACAACTTAATAGTGAAATCAGGGAAAGACAGTCAAAGAGAACCCTGTTAAAAGCACTATACTCCCAGGGTGAATATGTACTTGCCCAAGACTGAACCCTTTGAGAAATAACATCAGAGACTTTACATTGCATGGGAAATAGACCTCATTTAAAATATTCCAGTGAAGTCACTAAATAAATGCACAAGCAAACAATAGGAAAAATAAACCCTAGGGAAAGGGGAGAACAGTATCCAAAATTACTACAAATTTTACCTAAAATGTTCAGCTTTTAACATACAAAAAAAATATGAGACATAAAAGATGAAGGAAAGTATGACCCATACACAGGAAAAGAAGCAGGCAACAGAAGCTACTTGTGACTTCTGTTCAGATGCTGGATTTAACAGACAAAAACTCCACTGCAACTATTATAAATATATTCACAAAACTAAAGAAAATCATGTTTAAAGAAAAAACACTGCAGCTATTATAAATGTATTCACAAAACTAAAGAAAATCATGTTTAAAGAAAAAAAGTTATGATGATAATGTCTCATAAAATAGAGAATATTAATAAAGAGATATAAATTATTCAAAAGAACCAAATAGAAATTCTGGCAACAAAAGGTAAAAGACCTGAAAGGAAGAATTCAATAGAAGTGTTCATCACTTTATTTCCGCTGGCAGAAGGAATTAGTGAACTTGAAGACAGATCAATAGAGATTATGAAATGTGAATAACAAAGAGAAAAAAAGAATGAAGAAAATGAACAGAGCTGCAGAGAAATGTGGGATACTACTAAAGTGCACCAACTTATATGTAGTGGAAGAATCAGAGAGAGAGGAGAGGAGAGAGAGAAAGGAGCAGAGAAAGAAAAGAAAAGAAAAAACTCAAAGAAATAATGGCTGGGGACTTCCCTGGTGGAGCAGTGGTTAAGAATCTGCCTGCCAATGCAGGGAACATGGGTTCAAGCCCTGGTCTGGGAAGATCCCACATGCTGCGGAGCAACTAAGCCCATGCGCCACAACAACTGAGCCTGCACTCTAGAGCCCTCAAGCCACAACTACTGGGCCTGAATGCTGCAACTACTGAAGCCTGCGTGCCTAGAGCCTGTGCTCTGCAATAAAAGAAGCCACCGCAATGAGAAGCCTGTGCACCACAATGAAGAGTAGCCCTCTCTTGCCACAACTAGAGAAAGCCCGAGCGCAGCAATGAAGACCCAACAGACCCAAAAATAAATAATAAATAAATAAATAATTTAAAAAACCAGAATTAATGGCTGAACACTTACCAATTTGATTTAAAAAATTAATCTGCACATCTAAGAAGTTCAAGAAACTCCAATAAGATAAACACAAAGAGATCTACACCCAGACATATCAGTAAAATTCCTGAAAGCAAAAGACAAAGAGAAACTTTTGAAAGAGCAAGAAAAAAACTACTCATTATATGAGAAAACTAATAAGATTAACAGCCAACTTCATTGTTCAGAAACAATGGGGCCCAGAAGGCAGTGGGATGACATACTCAAAGTGCTCAAAAAATAAAAATGTCAAATAAGAATTTTATATTCAGCAAAACCATTTTTCAAAACTTAAGGTGAAATATTTTTCAAGAGAAATAAAACCTTTTTCATTTCAGAAAACAGTCTAGCTGTTCCTCAAAAAGCTAAACAAAATATTACCATATGACCTAGCAATTCCACTCCTATGAAAATATACATCCACCCAAAACTTGTACACTGATGTTCATAGCAGCATTATTCGTAGTAGCCCAAAAGTGGAAACCACCCAAATGTTCATTGATTGACAAATGGATAAACTGTGGTCTGTCCATACAATGGAATATTATTTGTCAAAAAAAAGGAAGTATTGATATATGCTATGACATGGATGAACATTGAAAACATTATACTAAGTAAAAGAAGCTAGTTACAAAAACACATATACTGCATTTCTCTTTACATGAAATGTCAAAACATAGACAAATTGGTGGAGAGAAAATAGATTGGTGGTTGCCCAGGGCTATGGACGGGGATGGAGGCTTAGGATTGAGAGGAAATGATGAATGACTGTTAATGGGTATGGAATTTCTTTTAGGGGGTAATGAAAATGTTCTAAATTTGATTGGATGTAAATAAAAACCTCAATGAGATATAACCTCACACCTGTTAGAATGGCCATCAAGAAAAAGAAGAGATAACAAATCCTGGAGCAGATGTGGACAAAAGGGAAATCTTGTGCACTGTCAGTGGGATTGTAAACTGGTACAGCTACTATGGAAAACAGTGTGGAGGATGCTCAAAAAATTAAATATAGAGCTAACATATAATTCAACAATTCCATTTCTGGGAATATATTCAAAAACACGAATTCAAAAAGACATGTGCATCCCCATGTTTATAGCAGCATTATTTACAGTAGTCAAGATATGGAAGCAACTTAACTGTCCATTGATGGATGAATGCACATGGTAGGATTCCATTCTTTTTTATGAATGAGTAATATTTCATTGTGTATATACACCACATTTTTATCCATTCATCCATCCATGAACACTTAGGTTGTTTCCATATCTAGGCTATTGTAAATAATTCTACAATGAACATAGGGGTGCATATATCTTTTCAACTTAGTGTTTTCATGTTCTTCAGATAGATACTGAGAAGTGGAAGAGCTAGGTCATATAGTAGTTCTATTCATAATTTTTTTGAAGAATCTCCATACTGTTTTCCATAGTGGTTGCACCAATTTCCATTCCCACCAACAGTGTACGAATTTCCCCTTTTTACCACATCTTCTTCAACATTGTTATTTCTTGTCTTTTTGATTATAGCCATTCTAACAGGTGTGAGATGATATCTCTTTGTGGTTTTGATTTACATTTCCATAATAATTACTGATGAACATCTTTTCATGTGCCTGTTGGCTATGCATATATCTTCTTTGAAAAAGTGTCTATTCATGTCCTCTGCCCATTATTTAATCAGATTGTTTATTTTTTGTTGTTGAGGTGTATGAGTTCTTTATATATTTTTGATATTAAATCCTTATTTGATATATGATTTGCAAATGTCTTCTCCCATTCAGTAGGTTGCCTTTCCATTTTCATGATAGTTGCCATTGCTATGCAGAAGCTTTTTAGTTTGATGTAGTCCCATTTGTTTATTTTTGCTTTTGTTTCCCTTGCCTTTGGCGTCAGAGCCATAAAAACATCGCTAAGACTAATGTTTATGAAGTCACTGCCTGTCTTCTTCTAGGGATTTTATGGTTTTGGGTCTTACATTCAAGTCTTTAATCCATTTTGAGTTAATTTTTATGAGAATTGATTTTTGCAAGATAGTGGTTTAGTTTCATTCTTTTACATGTGACTTCCAGTTTTCCCAACACCATTTATTGAAGAGACTGTTCTTTATCCATTGTATGTTCTCTGCTCCTGTGTCATAGAGTGTGGATTTATTTCTGAGCTATTCTGTTCTGTTAATCTATGTGCCTATTTTTGTGCCACTACCATGCTGCTTTGATTACTATAGCTTTGTATATAGTTTGAAATCATGGAGTGTGATACCTCAGCTTTGTTCTCCTTTCTCAAGATTGTTTTAGCAGGTCCATTACTGAGCCATATATCCCTTAATATAGGGGCAGAGTAATTTCTTAGAGAAAGCACCTTTCTAAAATCATCTCTTACCCTCTCTTGGGGGTAGTGGATAAGAAGGGATGTTGGCAGTTATAGTAGTAAATGGTATTGAGGAGGGAGTCAGAGGTTTCATTATTCTGTTATACTAACAAAGCCACTTCTGATTACAGATCACTTGTGGATCACTACTCTTATTTCAGACACACTTTGCTTCCAAATTTTAAATAATATTCTGGCTTATATAGTCTCACAGGAGTAACATCCATTCATTAAGCCAGACTAGTGACTTTGATGTGCAGCAAAAGCAAATAATGTTGGCCAATTTCCTGTTTCCCATTATTCAGAAATATAAATAGAGCCAAGATTTTATTTGTTATGGTTTCTATAATATTGGAAATTCCTACAGAAATACCAGCAGAATCTTTCATGGTACATCGTATTAGGTTGGGACTAAAACCTTTCAATTTGGGACCAAGAGGCTCCTTGGCAATACCTATGATCCTTTATTTTTCCCTTAACTGCTTCTGGTGTTTAATTTTCTGGCCTGAGTTTTTATTGCCTTAGATTTTATTTCCTGGAACTTTTTGCTGTTACTTTTTGTTGTTTAATTATGAAATATGTCATTCATTCAAAAGTACAGAGACATATAACAAACACTCATGTATACACCTCTAGACTTAAACAAGTGCCGATATCTTACATACTTTGGAATTTTTTTAATAAGTAAAAATTTACAGATTCATTTGGGGCCACAGAGGTGCAGGGTTTTTTCCAAACTTCTTATTGATGTTAATATTTTAAAATATGTTTAAGAGAAATTTATTTTAAGACGCTCATACATTTCTTCAGAGAATGTTTTTCCTTTAAATGACTGGAAAGTGAATCCTTTACATGAAAGCATTCTGGCTGCTTCAGTCCTAGGCCTCTTCTCTTCTCACTCTATAGTTCTTCCCCCCTTGATCTCATTCATGCCTGTGGCTTGATTACTACTCCGCTGATGACTCCTAAGTTTATATCTTCAACCCAGATCTCTCCTTGGAGTTCCAGACCCATACATCCAGCAACCATCTTATTATGCCACGAACCCTTCAATGTTAACATAACCCACCAAAACCAAGATTTCCTCCAAACCTGGACTTCTTCCTTTCCCTTTCTCAGCAAATGGCACCATCATTCATGCAATTAGGCATCTCAGATGCCTAGGATGTAACACTGACACCTTATTCTCCACTTCTTACTTAATCTGTCAGCAAGTCCTACTGATTCTACAACTCTTCAAATATGTATCAAATTGCCTCACTTCTCTCGTCCTTCATGACCACCACACTAGTCTAAGCTATCATCATCTATGCTGACATGATAGCAGTAGCTTCCTAACTATTGTCCATGCATCCTCCCTGGACTCTTCCAGCAAGGTTCTCTACACTGTAGCCAGAGTGAACTTCTAGAACACAAATTTGATGATAAGATCCCATCAGGTTAGACTATGATTCTTAAGATTAAAAAGAATGGCCTGGTCAGCATAGTCTGACCCAGGCTACCCCTCTTGGCCTCTTTCTGTTACTCTCACTCTACACCTCAGCCTTCTAGGTTTTGAAAGCATTGTACCTCCTCCTCTCCCCAGAGCCTTTGCATATGCTGTTCCCTCATCCTGAAGTGCTCTTCTTCACCCATTTATGAGCTTAACTTCTATTCATCTCTCAGGTCTCAACTCACATCTCACTTCTTTAGGAAAGCTTTTCTGATCCCCCACCCCCACCCCAATCTGGGTCAAGTTTCTTTGTTATTAGCTTATATTTAACTGTACCCTTTTCCTTCCTGGGACTTTTCTCAGTTATAATATATTCTCTTATTCACTTAATTGATTAATCTCTGTCTCCCCATCTCCCTGTCCTCTACTAATATATTGTAAGCTCTGCGAGAACATGAATAAATAAGTGACTCTCAAGCTACCTGATTATAGGTAGCCTTGTCTGGATCATGTGGAAACAAGTGAGATGGTGCTGATAACAAAGTTATGGAATTCTGGATTTTCATTGGTATGAATCTCTCCCTCCTATGTTTCAAAAACAACATCAGGCCATAGGTTAATGATACCACTGGTATAGTAAGACAAAGGAGGGAAAACTCCTGGCATAAGATATGCAATGAAAGATAGAATATTTTTTAGATATTTTAGTGACATGGAAAGAGCTGTGAATTCAAATGCCTGGTCTGCCTCAAGAGCTTTAGCCAAGGACAATTCCCAGCCTGTTTCATCATCTATAAAACTACAACATACTATCTTCTAAGTTAATTTTAATAACTAGAAATTATATATCCATAGTGCCTGCACCATAGTAAGAGTCAGTAAATACTTACTGACTAAAGAAATAACTTAATGAATAAATAAATAAAAGTAAGTACGCAGTGAAGTTTCTGGCAAATAGCAAGTCCTCGATGAGTCACAACCACAAAAATATGATAAATGACAGTCAAGAATACTTTCCTGTAAGAGAAAGGAAGACTGAGCTGATGTAGGAAGAGAAGACTGCAAGTAAATGGGGAACGGAGCCGGACAATTACCCAGAGCAGGTTTTGTTTCAAGGCGTGGTGCCCAACCGCTCCGACTCTGTTAGCTGCCCCAGAATGGGAAGACACATATAGCCAGGTGCCTACCACACAATGTTACCTGATGTCCATAGACAACTAGAGATAGAGGTGAGTGGAGAAATAGGGTCTCACATAGAAAATTTTAAAAATGAGCCAGAGATAGAAGAGCAGAATCAGCGGAGGGGAGTGTCAGAGATGCCAAATGAAGAGACAGCAGTCAACAGAGTCAGACCTCAAGGAGTCAATTCAACTAGGCTTGAAAGCATGTCATTTATATCTAATGATAGCAATCGATGATTTGACAAGACAGTTTTCAGCAAAGTGCTGGGGAAGAAGGCAAACTCCATTGAGTAAGGCAGTTGGGGGGGGTGATGAACATAGACAGTGACCTTATATTTCTTTCAAGAAATTTGTCTAGAATTAGCAGAAGAGAGATTGGGCAGAGTAGTCTGAGGGGGAGACAGGGTTGAGAGAAAGGTCTTTTGGTTTGGTTTTGTTTCATTTTTAGGTGAAAGAAGCTTAGCATATTTATAATCTGAGAAAGAAAATTAGAGGAAAGGGAGATGTCAATGTCCAGGAGAGAGAGGATAATCAATAGAGTTGAAGTTCTGAAGAGGTATCAGGGTGCCAGCTCAGCCCTCAATAACCTACTTGTTTACTGCTTAGCAAACTTCCCCCAAATTAATTTAAAAACGCATTCTCGGTATCCCTTCTCCATTCATCTATGTGGCCCTGGACCTCTCACTTCATCTTGCTTTGCATTTACATTCTTGACTTCCTGCTGCATCCACCTGACCTTTTACTTTGCCTCTTAGTTTCTGTCACCTGGATTCAGCCTTAAGATTTGATGACTGATTTAGCTTCTCTGGCACCTGGCCACTGCTCTCCTTGGCCACACTATTGCCATCACCCTCAGCTGTTGCAACTCTTGGCCACTATGAGTAAGTGCCCTGCCAAGCCCACCTCCCTGACTTGTCCATGTGGAGGAGAAGTGCCTCCTAGAGGAGATCACAAGAGGATAGAATCTGGGGCAGAGGGGGAAGGTTAGCTCCTAAGGCTGGAGAGGAGGTGAGGAAGAGAGCTAGTGGAATTTATTGGAGAGGGTAACTTTAACATTTCCTCTAATATGATTCTGTACTATTCTGTTTTTTTTTTAACCGTGGTAATATATGTTAAAAACAAAACTTTTGTTTTTAAAACAAGAAGTTATAAATGAGAGGAAGGAACTGTGTTCATTCATTTAGGCAACAGCATTCTATTGAGCCCCCACCAGACCATGTGCTGGGTGCTGGGGACACTGGTGAACAGGCTCCATCCCTGATCTAACAGAGTTTTCTATCTAGCAGGACAGATGCCCATAATCAGACACCTATTTATATCAGAACAAAAGTTGGGACTCTGGGAGAGTTCAACTCTGAAAGCTTCTGTTTTTGCTGAAAGGTAAGAAGCAAGGTCATTTGCTCACAAAGGAGATGGAATTGAGCAGAGGGCTTGAAAGAAATGATAAAAATTAGGAAGAGGAGTTGTAGGGAAAGGGGGAGCAGACAGACCAGGAATATGTAAACAAATGCAGAGCTATGCATACTTTTTACTTGAATGTCTCCAAATTCAAGTCCCAGAACTTGATTTTCAACTGCCCATGTGTGCCACATATTTGCTTCAAAAAAAGCAAATCCCTTTTCTTTCAGAATCTGTTAGTCATTGCTCTCTTTTTAACAACACTGTCAACAATAATCTCTTTTTGAAGAATGTCTTCAATTCACAGTAATTGTACTGGTAATAAATAGCTCATCCATGTCTTCAGGACTGTTAAGTGACAAGATAGATTGTAAGATTAAAAGCAACACAACTGTGTCCTTATTCAGTTCTTAACTAGAGTTTAACACAATACCCGGAAGAGTCACCTGTAATTCCAAACCTCTTGAGTCTTGGTTGGTGGGCCAGCTCTCTTCCCCTGGGCTTTAGCAAGCTTGGAATACCACTTTCCTAGGACATAGGCATCATAGTCCTGGTTAAGCTTCATAGTGTATCACTAATAATTCCAGTTGTATCTAGCATACTGCAATAATAACATCTTAAATTCTTATAAATTATAAATGCACTAGAACTTTTTAAAATCTTAAATGCACATTCCTTAATATTATTCACTATTTTATGATAATATATTTGCTGAATATTGGAAAAGAGAATTAAAAATAAAACAGACATCTCTAACATTTTTCTCTTGTATGAAGGGCGCTTTATTTAATTTATCCACAGGTTTTTATCTTCTATATAGTGAATTTCTAAATGTATTTAAATTTTGCTGCTGAGTGGTATACTAAAATCAGGGTGTTTGCAGATATTAAAGAATAACAACAATAAAGAATACTTCTCAAAAAAGAGAAGTATTTTACTGATATTTTATGGGTAATAGATTCATTTGTTCTGCGTGTATCTTGCCTATATCCTTCCATTCATCTCATTTGTTTTTACAGGATATCTATCTGGGGCAGCTTGATCTGCTGTGAGCTGTGGAGAGGGAGACAAAGAGAAAAAAGATGTGTTGTTGAATTTTTAATAACATCTGTATAAGTTGCCAATAATAAGCAAATAATAAATATTTATTGATTTGAATTAAACTGAGCCAGGATCAAGGACGTGCAGCTGATGGTTGAAATATTTGTTGCTGTGGGATCAAGTTGAATCAATAGTACTGGAGGAAAAAGGGAAAAGGAAGGAGGCAAAATACAAAACAAAGTGAGAAAACAGAAGCAAAGTGAAGAGAAAATGATTACAGTGATGATTATTGCTACATATATACATTATATATACTGTTACACACACACACACAGGCTTATATAGATAGCAGTCTCCATCTTGGGGTGTGTGTGTGTGTATGTGTGTGTGTAGCAATAATATTACAGGGTCAAACTTTAATCACTAAGAAATGGAGTTAAACTTAATCATATCTAGTGCTTTCATTTTAAACCAACAGCTCAGTTTCCACATCTCCTCGTACCACGCAGTGATCCATTGTGTTGGAAGGCATATCAGTAGCCCAAAGCACCCTACAGTTAGTGGAAAACTCTTTTCTCCTTTAAGTCCTCACTATCCATGGGCTGATCCCCATTTCAACTTTGTGCTGACTTCCTGTAACTTTCTATTGCATGTAGGCACCATCTCATTTGTCTGTGCTTCAAATGCCAGGTAAAGTCAAAATAGAGGGTAAAAGAAACAAACAAGGACGGGAAACAGCAAGAAGTTACTGTTGGCATTCTCAGCTGCCCCGCGGAGCCTCTTCCCATGTTTGGGAAATTTCTCACCTCCTGGGTCTTGGTGGGTGGCTCATACACTGCTGTTATCACAGCAGAATATGTCAGGGACTTGCTTTCCCCACCTTCTTTGAAGCAAGGGCCAAAAGCAACTCAGGTATCGCCACACCCTGGCACCACTGTCTCTGCCAGTAGCAAAAGGAGTGCCAGTAGTGTGGGCTGAGGCCCTGCTTGCTCTGTCACCCTACAGGCTGCAGTGCTCAGGGAGGTGCCAGTGATGGCGTCCCTAGACCAGGCCTCTGGAGTGGTAGCATTGTCTGGATCTGTCACCCTGTATCAGATTCTTCACCCAAGGCCTCTGGGAGCCAGCTGAGACCTTTGTGTGAAGAAGAAAAAGGTGCCCCTCCTGGCAGGTGCAAGGCTCTGCAGGCATATGGTGGCTTTGCCTCTCCATTCCGTAGGTCCCTGAGGTATCCATGCTACTTTTCATTTCTTTTCTATCTAAATCAGTTTGCCTTGTTGCTTACAAATAAAAACTCTTGCTAATATAGTAAGATTACCACACTGTCCAGTTATATCCATAACCTCTTCATAGTGTTATGCCCCTTTTAACATAGGTCATATTCCTAAATAGACATTTCTCCAAAGAAGATATACAGATGGCCAATAGGCACATGACAAGATGCTCAACATAACTAATTATTTGAGAAATGCAAATCAAAACCACAATGAGGTATCACCTCACTGTTGACAGAATGTCTATCATCAAAAGTCTACAAATAATAAACGCTGAAGAGGGTGTGGAGAAAAAGGAACCCTCCTACTTTGTTGGTGGGAATGTAAATTAGTGCAGCCACTATGGAAAACAGTATGGAGGTTCCTTAAAAAACTAAAAATAGAGTTACCATATGATCCAGCAATCCCACTCCTGGACATATATCCAGAAAAGACAAAAGCTCTAGTTTCAAAAAGATAACATGTATCCCTGTGTTCACAGCAGCACTATTTACAATAGCCAACACATGGAATCAACCTAAGTGTCCATCAACAGATAAATGGATAAAGAAGGTGTGGTATGTATATATAATGGAATATTACTCAACCACAAAAAGAATGAAATAATGCCATTTGCAGCAACGTAGATGGACCTAGAGATTATCATACTAAGTGAAGTAAGTCAGACAGAGAAAGACAAATATATGATATCACTTATATGTGGAATCTAAGAAATAGTACAAATGAACTTATTTACAAAACAGAAACAGACTCACAGACACAGAAAACAAACTTATGGTTACCAAAGGGGAAGGCGGGTAAGGGATAAACTGGGAGTATGGGATTAACAGATGTACACTACCATACGTAAAAATAGATAAGCAATAAGTTTTTACTGTATAGCACAGGGAACTATATTCAATATCTTGTGATAACTTATAATGGAAAAGAATTTTTAAAAGTACGGTCATATTATCTGGCATTTTCACAAGACTATCATACCCTCCTTAAATAACACAACTAGCAAATATTTAGCCTTGATCTACTAACTCGGAGTAAATAATTAGCTTACGTATACTTTTAAGTGTTCATACTCAGGCTTGAATGTTTCAACTTCTAGTATTTAAATGTGATACACTAAAAGCTGAGCTTATCCTGCCTTGGGAAAGGAGGAAAGGACAATCATTATCAGCTTGTACATGAAGAACCTCTTAAAGTACGCAAAACACGAACCCATTCCTGGGAGGAGTAAAGTGGGCCACCTGGAGACCCCACTCCCTCCTCACTGGGAGTCTACAGGCTCACACTTACTGCACATTTTCTCCAACTATACAAACCAATCCTGAAAGCCACACCAGGTCCCCACTATAGTCACTGGACTTACTTCAAGGACACAGCCAAATTCCACTAAATCCAGGTGCTCACTTCCTCCATTGCACCTTCTAATTGAGTTTATGTGGGTCACATAAAATGCATGCAGGCATCGCTGGTCATCTACCATCTGTGGAGTCCTCATTCCCAGGTTGCCTTCTGTGTCCTATCTGTTCACAGAACCCCAGATCCTCTCCTCACTCTCACACCCATACCTCTGACCTCTATACTTCTAGCACTGCAATCACCAATCTTCCCTAGATCTGCAACTTCTTTCCTGGACATGTGTTCCACCTCCTTGACTTCACTGAAATAACCCCCAGATGGCACTATCTCCCCTGCAGCCTTCTCACATGGGGGTTATTTCCTTTTGTGCTCTCCAGAGTCAGGTGGGTTGCTCTCCATAATTTCCAGGCCTGCATCGAGATTAATGTTTCCCTTCCTTCTTGTAAAACTCTTGCCATTGAGGCTCATGCTCTCCTGGTACAACACCTTTTTCCTTCTAATCACCTGCATCTCACAACTTCCTAAGCACTCTTGTTTATTGACTGAGACAGCTCCTGTTGACAGTTTTCTCCTCCCCAGTCCAGAGGGTTATTGGGCATCCATGCCCACAAAGATGTCCTACCCAACATCCCAGTCTCTTGTTCCTTGACCTCCGGTGACCTCCTCTTCTTCAACCCAGACACCCACTTGCTTTTTCCCTGTGCCTTGTCATCACCAGAAACACTCCTTCCCTGAAATCACTGATTCTAAGATTCTTCTTCTATCACAACCTGATATCTTTCTGGTTCTTTGCTCAAGAACGGTCTGAAATATTTTAACCTCATTCAGACTTCTAACTCATTGACCATGCCCATTTCTCTATAGCCCCCCTTCTACCTTCATTAACTCTTTATCTAGCCTTGATGTCCTGGTACATCACTACAACCTCTCTCCCCTGGTAATCTTCATTCCCTTGGTCAGAATTCAAATCCTGTTGCTTCATCTTTAAAATGAGAATAATATTAGTATTAAAACTTATAGGGTTGTTAGGAGAATTAAATCTTAGTGTATGTGAAAGACTTGGAAGTTCACCTGAAACTTAAATAGCACTAAATAAGTAGTATTCTGTCATGCCTTCCTGGAAAAACCCAACTCTGGATAAATCTGATAACTGGCATTCTCAGAATATGTGTTCAAAGACTGAACATTACCAGAAATTTTTAAAATGTAATTGTGAAAAATAACAGCTGTAGATACTCTTGATCATCAAACTCAAATTGCCCCTCAATACTGCTAGAAGTAAATTCATTCTTCCTTCTACAAGTGTTTCATATGCTTTTCCCTCATCTTCAACATTGCATCTGACTTCCCTAAACTTACATGACTATCTTATGACTACCTCATAAATTATAAAGAATCACTCATGAGCCCCCCCTTTTGCTCCAGCAAGTCTAAAACTATTCTTGTATCTGTTCCTTTCTTCTTTTCATCCTTTCTGCTAAGAGATAAGTGTTCCCACAGTTATCAAAAGCAAGTGTCTCCTTGAGTGTTCTGATCTTTTCCTGCCTTCCCAAAGACCTCCATCTTTGAATTATCCCATCCCTGTCCTTTACCTTCCCTTTTATGTAGGTCCTTCTTATCTTGAGAGGAAACTCTAGATTTACAAATTTTATACATATGTTTCAATACCCACTCCCAGTTTGTGGATTGTCATTTCAGTTTCTTTGTGGTGTCTTTTGATGAACATGTGTTCTTAAATGTAATTAAACTCCTCAACTTTTCATGCTTTATGCTTTTATATCATATTTACAACATTCTCCCATATGCTGAAGTCATTACGTATTTTATTTTCTATTTTTAATGTTTAATAATTTTGGCTTTCTCATTTAGTTTTTAATCTATCTGTGATTGCTTTTATTTACAGTGTGAGAAATGCATCCAACTTTATTTTCTTCTGAAAATATAGCTAAGTAATGCACAGAATGGTTTAGTGAAAAAAAATTGTTTCCTTATTGATCTGCAGTTCTACCCCTGTCTTATTTCAACAGCCCACATATTAATGGGTTTATTTGGGGAGTCTCTAATTTTTTTCTATTTGTCTATTTCCCTATGCCTGCATCAATACCTTATAGTATTAATTACTTTAGCTTGATAATGCCTTAGAAAGGATGTCTACTTGGGTGTGACCACTCACCTGTTTCTTTCTTCAAACATGTCTTAATTATTCTTGGCCCTTTCCATATATAAAATTTTCAATTAGCTTAACAATTTTCAAAAGAAACATTTTAGGTATATATTATGTTTTATTAAATTTATTTAGCGAGACAAACTTTTTTAAATATTGCATTTTCTAATCAATGAACATGGTCTATCTTTCCACTTATTTAGGTCCTTAAACATCATTCAGAAAAGTTTTATACATTTATCCAGAAAAGTTTTGCCTATCTCCTGTTATATTCATTATTAGGTACCTCTTTAATGTTATTTTAAATCATATCTCTTTAATTTTATTTTTAAACTGCTGCTGGTATGTGAAATGCAAATCAACATTTATTTGATTTTATTTCCAGCAACTTTGCTAAACTCTCTTGTTATTTCTACTAATTTTCTGAAATGTCTTTTGTAGTCTTTATGTACAAGATCATATCATTTGCAAGTGATTTCAGTTTTGTTTCTTTCTTCATAATCCTTGTAATTTTACTTTCCTCTCCTTGTCTTCTTTTCATATAGGTATGCTAAATTCAAAGGGAACTGTGCTGTGTTGTACGTACTACACAAATTCCACCTTTATTTGTATCCATTTGCTATTGTTCTTTGGTGTAGAGGTAAATATATAATGAAGAATGTTCAATAAACCTATTAATGTCAGGTTAATAATGATTTCTAAGATGTTGTAATGCTATATCATCTTGATGCCAGTAAGTACACTTCACAGAGCTATCAAATTGTGCCTCATTAAAAATGCCATTTGAAGATCGGCAAATTGCTAAAATTTTGACTAATATGATATCTGATTATCTTGAACTAGCAAGCAGAGCTTTGATGTTAATAACATCACTTTTTACAACACATTTGAGAGCAGACACTGGCATTTATATTGTTGATGTTAAAAAAAAGAAAAGAAACAGGCTGCATCTTTCAACTACTAAGTCAAGCTTTGGCAATTTAGTTTCTGCAAAACAGCATCTTCTGTAATAGTATATTAATGTTCTAAATTTGAGTTATATATTTCCTAGTGTTTAATTTGTAAATGTATTGCATTTAAAGCCATAAGAACTATAATTATACATTGTTTATGCCTAGTTTTATTACATGTTTAAATAACTTTATAATTAAAATAGGTTTAATAAATCCTGGTAGCCCATGTGCACTTTTTTCCTTTGAAATAATCTCTCATTCTATTACTTACATTTGAGAAATTCTGTTCTAATGAGTAGGAGACTCTCCTTGGTCTCACTTTGGGGATCCTGGCTTTGCTGGTCTTCCTAAATGTATAAGTTACCTACTTATATTGGGTGATTGTACCTCACTGCATCTGTTTAACCACAAGGGCTCCTGAGTGTTCTTTCTAAGAGGCAAATTGATTATAAACTTTGTCTACTTAAAAGTATTCAATAATCTTCTTTTATTTTTAAGGTAATATTAAAAACTTCTTAACATAATTCAGAAAGCTCTGTATAATTTTTTTCCTACAGACCTCGCTAAATGCATCTTTGCAAACTGCTTCTCCCACAGTTGACTCTATTTCAATGGAAACACGATCTTTGCAAATGCTCAGACCAAAAACCTTGGAGGGACACTTGGCTCCTCTCAGTTGTACACCAGATCAGCAAATCACCCAGGCTCTACCTTAAAAACATACACAGACTCACCACTTCTCATCACTTTCATACTGTTGCCTGGACCATGCCACCAACATCTCTTACTAGAATTTTGCAGTAATTTCTTGATTAGTGTTTATGCCCTTACTCCTGTATTAGTTTTCTGTTGCTGCTGTAACAAATTATCAAATAAAATGTTCAAATAATTTGCTGTAACAAATTATCAAAACTCAGCATCTTAAGGGACTTCCCTGGTGGCACAGTGGTTAAGAATCTGCCTGCCAATGCAGGGGACATGGGTTCAAGCCTTGGTCCAGTAAGATCCCACATGCCGGAGCAACTAAGCCCATGTGCCACAATTACTGAGCCTGTGCAATAGAGCCCACGAGCCACAACTACTGAGCCCTGCATGCTGCAACTACTGAAGTCCGCACGCCTAGAGCCTGTGCTCTGCAACAAGAGAAGCCACTGCAGTGAGAAGCCTGTGCACCACAACAAAGAGTAGCCCCCACTCGCTGCAACTAGCAAAAGCCCGCACGCAGCTGCAAAGACCCAACACAGCCAAAAGTAAATAAATAAATTTATGAAAAACAAACAAACAAACAAAAACTCAGCATCTTAAAACAACATTAATTATCATTTCACAGCTCCATAGCAATCCAATCGGCTTGGCTGGCTTTCTGATGTGGAACCTACAAAGTCGAAAGTATCGGCAGGGCTGCTCTCCTTTCTGGAGGTTCTGAGGATTATTCCATCTCAAGCTCATTCAAGTGGTTGGCAGAATGTCGCTCCATGTGGATATAGGCAATGCAATGTTTCTGTGCTGACAATCACATGCAGACTGAAGGTCTTTGTAGTGTGGAGAATTATGCTCCAATGATGGAGCTGGCTCTCACTGAGCATGGGGGGAACATGCATCCACAGTGCACTGCCATAGAGTGTTTTATATATAATGTGCTATGGGTGTGTCTTGTGTGTGTGTATTTTTAAGGAAACTGTTTCAAAATAAATGGTGTTGTAACAAATCAATGCTGCATACATAGGCTGGTGTTGTAACAAATCAATGCTGCATACATAGGCTGGTGTTGTAACAAATCAATGCTGCATACATAGGCTGGCTTTAAAGGAGGTGTGTGTGCACTTGCAGGACGGTTTATTATTAGGCTCTTCCCCTGCTAGACTGTAAGACGTGAGGGCAGAGGCCCTGCTTATGTTGTTTATCACTCAGTCCTCAGGGCCAAAACAGTGCCTGGCACAGAGGAAGCAGTCAGTAAGTACATGTTGAAGAAATAAATGAACAACGGTATTATATTGGTCACCAAAACGAGACTACAAAAATGTTTTAAGTCTTAGTTAAGTGTTATATTCATAAGCAAAATAAAACCGTTGAGCATAGCTTTAATCTGCACCTGAGTGAGTTTAGGAGAAAGTAAGTCTATGAGAAGTAAATTTCTGTTCCTCATGTAGTAGCCCTGGGGTGGATCAACCAGAAATGAGCAGGTCCTGCCCTAATGGACAGATATGGGGTGAGACCTGAGCCCCAGGCAGGCCAGGGCTGCTGTTTTATCTAGCTCACTGGTTTAGGTGGTGCTTTGAGACCGACTGTTCCCTATGTCTTCTCCCTCTGGACAAGATTACAAGGATGGAGATGCAGCAGCAATCAAGCCTTGGTCCAAGAAGAAACCCTAATTCTTCATTTGTCCCAACCACAGCTGCCCCAAAGGAGACCATGTAGACCCTCAGAATACACTACCTTAGAACTAAAATAGCAGGTTATATGGGGGATGGGCTAGTCAGTCTTCGTGAATTTTTGTTATTGTATATGATTCCCTTCGTCCTTGTGTGAGGGCCTGTACTGAAGACTCAAATCGATCTGACAATGTGGGTGGCTTACAATGGGTTGTCTTTAACTCCACTCAACTACTAGAGAAGAGATCCAGATGAAACTGTGCAAAATAAAGAGAATGAACTAGTGTCATTTGTGAATACTTTTCTCTACTTCCAATATTATAGAAGCTGGAGGAACGATTATACTAATGTGTGGAGTCTATTCCATACACCAGAAACTATTCAGTAAGCTAATGATGAGCAGGATTCATAATGAAAGTACCTCTTTAAACAGGAATATTAGCTCCATATCTAAAAGTTAAAAACATATTTGTTCAATTCATACCTTCAAACAGACATTTAAAATAAGCATCATTCAATTTCTGCTAATCGTCCAAAAACGGAAGTTGTATTGGATAACCCCCTCTGAACGTTCCCAGGGTTTTGTGGATTTCCCTAGTATAGTGAGCAGTTACACGTCAGGGTCAAAGCCAAGGAGACAAAGACACTTTGTGGTGAGAGCTAATGATTTGCCACATGACTTTAGATGCTGTTTTCTGATCTATCTGGGCTCAGTCCCTAATCTCTAAGAGAGGGTGAGCATTTCTTCTTAAGGGTTTTGAGAAGCAATCAACGAGCTAATTATAAAACACTTTGCCAAAGTACCATGCCACACGAGTGCTCGAAAATAAAGGCTGCTTTGTAATTGCAGAATGTCTTGAAAGCTGATCAGAGTTGATGAGGGTGATGTTCATTTCGAAGCTAAAATTTTGGTTAGATTTGTTTTCTTTTCTTGTGGGGTGGTCCTGTTGGGAGGGCTGCAGTCCCAGGGTTTAGTGACTTAGGTCTAGTGTCCTGTGTGGTGGGCATTTTGACAGGCAATGGGAAGACAGCAATGAATAAATAGTTCTTGTCTTCAAGGAGATTAGAGAATGGGGGAGGCAGGAAAATGGGTACTTACAAAAGCAGTTTGTGTTGTGTTTGTGCTGTGAAATAGAAGCTATTTCACCGTAAAGCAGCTAAAATCTGGGGGGAAAAATTGTTGAGGGGAAAAGAGGAGAAGGTCCCAGGAGGAGTGAAGAGAGAGAAAGCCAATCTTAGAGGAACTAAAAGTAGTTCCTGTTTGGCTAAATTGCAGAGAAGAGTAGCCTCATGGCAGGATAGTGGAGGGCTTTCATCCACATTAGGGATTTCAAACTTTATCCTAAGGGAAATAGACAATCAAAAGATTTTAAACAGGGAAGGAACATAACCAAATTTGTGTCTTAAAAAGTCACTGTGTCATGTATATTTTGCCACTATGTATGTGTGTATATATATATATATATTTATTATTATTATTATTATTATTTTTAATGGCCACTATGAACACAACTTTCCAAAATCCATGGGACACAGCAAAAGCAGTTCTAAGAAGGAAGTTTATACTGATAGAGGTCTGCCTCAAGAAACAAGAAAAACCTCAAATAAAAAAAAAAAGGTCACTACGGACAAATTTTTTCAAAAAGGAAAAAATTGGACCTCATCAAATTAAAAACATTTGCTCTATGAGAGTGTATGTGAAGGGGATGAAAATACAAGCTACAGACTGGGAGAAAATGTTTGCAAACCAAATATCCAACAAAGGTTTAATATCTAGAATATATAAAGAATTCTCAAAACTTAATAGTAAGACAGCAACAGCAACAAAATAATGCAATTAGAAAATGGAAAAAAAACATTAGCTGTCATTTCACTGAGGAGGATATACAGCACATGAAAATAAGCACATGAAAAGATGTTCAATATCATTAGCCTTTAGAGAAATATAAATTAAAATCCCAATGAGATATTACTACACACCTATCAAAATGGCTAAAAGGAAAAACTATGCCAATACCAAATGCTGGTGATGATGCAGAGAACTAGATCACTCATACTTTGCTGTAGGAATATAAATGGTAGGAACAGCCACTCTGAAAAATAGTTTGGGAGTTTCTTATAAAACTAAACATGCAACTACATACCACCTGGCAATTGCGTTCCTGGGTATTTATCCCCAGAGAAATGAAAACATACGCTCACACAAAAACCAGTATATGAATGATTCAATAGCCACTTTTTTCTAATAGCCAAAAACTGAAGTCAGTCTAGATGACCTTCACCAGGAATGATTAAACAAACTGTGGTACATAAGTACCATAGAAATTACTCAGCAATAAAAAGGAACAAACTGTAGATACACACAATTTGGATGAATCTCCAGGGAATTATGCTGAGTGGAAAAAGCCAATCCCAAAAAGTTATGCACAGTATGTTTCCACTGGTATAACATTTTCACAATAACAGTTTTAGAAAAGGAAAACAGATTAGAGATGGCCAGAGGTTAGGGATGAGGGAGGTGGATATAGTCATCAAAGGACAAACTGAAGGATCTTTGTGGTGTTGGAACGTGCCTGTGGTGGGGGATGCATGAAAGCAAACAGGTGAAAAAACTGTATAGAGCTTAACACACACACACAAATGACTACTAGTAAAACTGGAGACATCTGAACAAAATAGGTGTATTTTATCAGTGTTAAAATCCTGGTTATGGGGGGCACTTTCAAGATGGCAGAGGAGTAAGACATGGAGATCACCTTCCTCCCCACAAATACATCAAAAATACATCTACATGTGGAGCAACTCCTACAGAACACCTACTGAACGCTGGCAGAAGACCTCAGACCTCCCCAAAGGCAAGAAACTCCCCATGTACCTGGGTAGGGCAAAAAAAAAGGAAGAACAGAGACGAAAGAATAGGGACAGGACTTGCACATCTGGGAGGGAGCTGTGAAGGAGGGAAAGTTTCCACACACTAGGAAGACCCTTCACTGGTGGAGACTGCGGGTGTCAGGGGGGAAGCTTTGGAGCCATGGAGGAGAGTGCAGCAACAGGGGTGCAGAGGGCAAAGCGGAGAGATTCCCGCACAGAGGATCAGTGATGACCAGCACTCACCAGCCCAAGAGGCTTGTCTGCTCACCCACTGGGGTGGGTGGGGGCTGGGAGCTGAGGCTCGGGCTTTGGAGGTCAGAACCCAGGGAGAGGACTGCGGTTGGCTGTGTGAACACAGCCTGAAGGGGGCTAGTGTGCCACAGCTAGCTGGTAGGGAGTCCGAGAAAAAGTCTGGACCTGCCCAAGAGGCAAGAGACCATTGTTTCGGGGTGCGCGAGGAGAGGGGATTCAGATCACCACCTAACTGAGCTCCAGAGACGGGTGAGAGCCACGGCTATCAGCGCAGACACCAGAGACAGGCATGAAATGCTGAGAATGCCACAGCAGCCACCAGGAAGCCTGTGTGTGCAAGCACAGGTCACTATCCACAACTCCCCTCCCAGGATCCTGTGCAGCCCGCCACTGCCAGGGTCCCATGATCCAGGGACAATTTCCTGGGGAGAACAAATGGTGCACCCCAGGCTGTCGCAACGTGATGCCAGCCTCTGCAGCCACAGACAGGACCCGCATTCCATACCCCTCCCCCCACCCCCTGAGTGAGCCAGAGACCCCTAATCAGCTGCTCCTTTAACCCCATCCTGTCTGGTGAAGAACAGACACCCTCAGGCGACCTAAACGCAGAGGCGGGGCCAAATCCAAAGGTGAAACTCAGGAGCTGTGCGAACAAAGAAGAGAAGGAAATCTCTCCCAGCAGCCTCAGGAGCAGCAGATTAAACCCCCACAATCAACTTGATGTACCCTGCATCTGTGGAATACCTGAATAGACAACGAATCATCCCAGAACTGAGGTGGTGGACTTTGGGAGCAACTGTAGACTTGGGGTTTGCTTTCTGCATCTAATTTGTTTCTGGTTTTGTGTTTATCTTAGTTTAGTATTTAGAGCTTATTCTCATTGGTAGATTTGTTTATTGATTTTGTTGTGCTCTTCCTTTTTTATTTTATATATATATATACATTTTTTTTCTTTTTCTCTTTTTGTGAGTGTGTATGTGTATGCTTCTTTGTGTGATTTTGTCTGTATAGCATTGCTTTTGCCATTTGTCCTAGGGTTCTGACTGTCCGTTTTCTGGGTATTTTTTAGTATAGTTTTTAGCACTGTTATCAATGGTGGATTAGTTTTTTGTTTGGTTGCTTTCTTCTTTATTTCTCTTTCTTTTTTTATTACTTTTTAATTTTTTTCTATTGTAATAACTTTCTTTTCTTTCTTCCTTTATATGTTTCTTTCTTTCTTTCTTTCTTTTTCTCTCTTTTCTTCTGAGCTGTGTGGTTGACAGTGTCTTGGCCAGTTGTCAGGCCTGAGCCTCTGAGGTGAGAGAGCCAAGTTCAGGGCATTGATCCACCAGAGACCTCCTGACCCCATGTAATACCAAATGGCAAAATTTCTCCCAGATATCTCCATCTCAACAATAAGACCCAGCTCCACTCAATGGCCAGCAAGCTCTAGTGCTGGACACCCTATGCCAAACAACTGGCAAGACAGGAACACAAACCCACCCATTAGCAGAGAGGCTGCCTAAAATCATAATGAGTTCACAGACACCCAGAAAACAACACCGGACATGGTACTGCCCACCAAAAAAACAAGCTCCAGCTTTATCCACCCAGAACGTAGGAACCAGTCCCCTCCACCAGGAAGCCTACACAAACCACTGAACCAAACTTACGCGCTGGAAGCACACAGCAAAAACAATGGAAGCTATGAATCTACAGCATGAGAAATGGAGACCCCAAACACACTAAGTTAAGCAAAATGAGAAGACAGAGAAACACACAGCACTTGAAGGAGCAAGGCAAAAACCCACCAGACCAAAAAAATGAAGAGGAAATAGGCAGTCTACCTGAAAAAGAATTCAGAGTAATGATGGTAAAGATGATCCAAAATCTTGGAAACAGAATAGAAAATACAAGAAACCTTTAACAAAGACCTAGAAGAATTAAAGAGCAAACAAACAATGATGAACAACACAATAAATAAAATTAAAAATTCTCTAGAAGGAATCAATAGCAGAATAACTGAGGCAGAAGAACGGATAAGTGACCTGGAAGATAAAATAGTGGAAATAACTACTGCAGAGAAGAATAAAGAAAAAAGAATGAAAAGAATAGAAGACAGTCTCAGAGACCTCTGGGACAACATTAAATGTGCCAACATTTGAATTATAGGGGTCCAGGAGAAGAAGAGAAAAAGAAAGGCTCTGAGAAAATATTTGAAGAGATTATAGTTGAAAACTTCCCTAATGTGGGAAATGAAATAGTTAATATAGTCCAGGAAGCACAGAGAGTCCCATACAGGATAAATCCAAGGAGAAACACACCAAGACACATATTAATCAAACTATCAAAAATTAAATACAAAGAAAAAATATTAAAAGCAGCAAGTGAAAAACAACAAATAGCATACAAGGGAATCCCCATAAGGTTAACAGCTGATCTTTCAGTAGAAATTCTGCAAGCCAGAAGGGAGTGGCAGGACATATTTAAAGTGATGAAAGGGAAAAACCTACATCCAAGATTACTCTACCCAGCAAGAATCGCATTCAGAATCAACAAGTTAAAACCTTTACAGACAAGCAAAAGCTAAGAGAATTCAGCACCACCAAACCAGCACTACAACAAATGCTAAAAGAACTTCTCTAGGCAGGAAAGAAAACAGAAGTAGAAGACCTACGAAAACAAACCCAAAACAATTAAGAAAATGATCCTGGGTCATACATATCGATAACTACTATAAATGTAAATGGTTTAAATGCTCCAACCAAAAGACATAGACTGGCTGAATGGATTCAAAAACAAGACCCATACATATGCTGTCTACAAGAGACCCACTTCAGACCTACAGACACATACAGACTGAAAGTGAGATGAAAAAAGATATTCCATTCAAATGGAAATCAAAAGAAAGCTGGAGTAGCTTTCTCATATCAGACCCAATAGCCTTTAAAATAAAGACTATTACAAGAGACAAACAAAGACACTACATAAAGACCAAGGGATCAATCCAAGAAGAAGATATAACAATTGTAAATATTTATGCAGCCAACATAGGAGAACCTCAATACATAAGGCAAATGCTAACAGCCATAAAAGAGGAAATTAGCAGTAACACAAAATAGTACAGGACATTAACACCTCACCTCACCAATGGACAGATCAAGCAAAATGAAAATAAATAAGGAAACACAAGCTTTAAATGATACATTTAAAAAGATGGACTTAATTGAAATTTTTAGAACATTCCATCCAAAAACAGCAGATTACACTTTCTTCTCAAGTGCTCAAGGAATATTCTCCAGGGTAGATCATATCTTGGGTCACAAATCAAATCTTGGTAAATTTAAGAAAAATGAAATAGTAACAAGTATCATTTCCTACCACAGTGCTATGAAACTAGATATCAATTACAGGAAAATCTGTATGAAACACAAACACATGGAGGCTAAACAATACACTACTAAATAACCAAGAGATCACTGAAGAAATCAAAGAGGAAATCAAAAAATACTTAGAAACAAATGACAATGAAAACATGACAGGGGTTTCTTCGCTGGTGGTGCAGTGTTTGAGAGTCCACCTGCCGATGCAGGGAACACAGGTTCGTGCCCCAGTCCGGGATGATCCCACATGCTGCGGAGTGGCTGGGCTCGTGAGCCATGGCCACTGACCCTGCATGTCCGGAGCATGTGCTCTGCAACGGGAGTGGCCACGACAGTGAAAGGCCCATGTACCACAAAAAAAAAAAAAAAAAAAAAAAAAAAACCATGACAACCCAAAACCTATCCGATGCAGCAAAAGCAGTTCTAAGAGGGAAGTTTAAAGCAATACAATTCTACCTCAAAAAACAGGAAACATCTTGAATAAACAACCTAACCTTACACCTAAAGCAATTAGAGAAAGCAGAGCAAAAAACCCCCAAAGTTAGCAGAAGGAAAGAAATCATGAAGGTCAGATAAGAAATAAATGAAAAAGAAATGAAGGAAACAATAGCAAAGATCAATAAAACTAAAAGGTGGTTCTTTGAGAAGATAAACAAAATTGATAAACCATTAGCCAGACTCATAAAGAAAAAAAGGGAGAAGACTCAAATCAACAGAATTAGAAATGAAAAAGGAGAAATAACAAATGACACTGCAGAAATACAAAGGATCATGAGAGATTACTGCAGGCAACTATATGCTAATAAAATGGACAACCTGGAAGAAACGGACAAATTCTTAGAAAAGCACAACATTTCGAGGCTGAACCAGGAAGAAATAGAAAATATAAACAGACCATCACAGGCACTGCAATTGAAATTGTGACTAAAAATCTTCCAACAAACAAAAACCCAGAACCAGATGGCTTCACAGGCAAATTCTATCATACATTTAGAGAAGAGATAACACCTATCCTTCTCAAACTCTTCCAAAATATAGCAGAGGGAGGAACACTCCCAAACTCATTCTACGAGGCCACCATCACCCTGATACCAAAACCAGAAAAAGATGTTACAAAAAAGGAAAACTACAGGCCAATATCACTGATGAACATAGATGCAAAAATCCTCAATCAAATACTAGCAAACAGAATCCAGCAGCACATTAAAAGGATCATACACCATGATCAAGTGGGGTTTATCCCAGGAATGCAAGGATTCTTCTATATACGGAAATCAATCAATGTGCTACACCATATTATCAAATTGAAGGATAAAACCATATGGTAATCTCAATAGATGTAGAAAAAGCTTTCAACAATATCAACGCCCATTTATGATAAAAACTCTCCAGAAAGTAGGCATAGAGTGAACTTACCTCAATGTAATAAAGGCCATATATGACAAACCCACAGGCAACATAGTTCTCCATGGTGAAAAACTGAAAGCATTTTCACTAAGATCAGGAACAAGACAAGGTTGCCCACACTCACCACTATTATTCAACATAGTTTTGGAATTTTTAGCCACAGCAATCAGAAAAGAAAAATTAATAAAAGGAATCCAGATCAAAAAGAAGAAGTAAAACTGTCACTGTTTGCAGATGACATGATAGTATACATAGAGAATCCTAAAGATGCTACTAGAAAACTACTAGAGCTAATCAATGAATTTAGTAAAGTAATAGGATACAAAATTAATGCACAGAAATCTCTTGCATTCCTATACACTAATGATGAAAAATCTGAAAGAGAAATTAAGGAAACACTCCCATTGACCATTGCAACAAAAGGAATAAAATACCTTGGAATAAACCTACCTATGGAGACAAAAGACCTGTATGAAGAAAACTATAAGACACTGATGAAAGAAATTAAAGCAAATACAGATGGAGAGATATACCATGATCTTGGAGTGGAAGAATCAACACTGTGAAAATGACTATACTACCCAAAGCAATCTACAGATTCAATGCAATCTGTATCAAACTACCAGTGGCATTTTTCACAGAACTAGAACAAAAAACTTCACAATTTGTATGGAAACACAAAAGACCCCAAAAAGCCAAAGCAATCTTGAGAAAGAAAAACAGAGCTGGAGGAATCAGGCTCCCTGACTTCAGACTATACTACAAAGCTACAGTAATCAAGACAGTATGGTAATGTAACAAACACAGAAATATAGATAAATGGAATAGGATAGAAAGCCTGGAGAGAAGCCCTTGCACATATGGTCACCTTATCTTTGATAAAGGAGGCAAGAATATCCAATGGAGAAAACACAGCTTCTTCAATAAGTGGTGCTGGGAGAACGAGACAGCTACATTTAAAAGAATGAAATTAGAACATTCCCTGACACCATACAGAAAAATAAACTCAAAATGGATTAAAGACCTAAATGTAAAGCCAGACACTATGAAACTCTTAGAGAAAAATATAGGCAGAAAACTCCATGACATAAATCACAGCAGATCCTTTTTAACCCACCTCCTCCTAGAGAAATGGAAAAAAAAACAATAATAAACAAATGGTACCTAATGAAACTTAAAAGCTTTTGCACAGCAAAGGAAACCATAAACCTTTGTCCCTCAGAATGGGAGAAAATATTTGCAAATGAAGCAACTGACAAAGGATTAATCTCCAATATATACAAGCAGCTCATGCAGCTCAAAATCAAAAACACAAACAACCCAATCCAAAATGGGCAGAAGATCTAAATAGACATTTCTCCAAAGAAGATATACAGACTGCCAACAAACACATGAAAGAATGCTCAACATCACTAATCATTAGAGAAATGCAAATCAAAACTACAATGAGGTATCACCTCACACCTATCAGAATGGCCATCACCAAAAAATCTACAAACAACAAATCCTGGAGAGGGTGTGGAGAAAAGGGAACCCTCTTGCACTGTTGGTGGAAATGTAAATTGATACAGTCACTATGGAGAACAATATGGATGTTCCTCAAAAAACTAAAAATAGAACTACCATACAACCGAGCAATCCCACTACTGGACAAATACCCTGAGAAAACCATAATTTAAAAAAGAGTCATGTACCACAATGTTCATTGCAGCACTATTTACAATAGCCAGGACATGGAAGCAACCTAAGTGTCCATCAACAGATGAATGGATAAAGAAGATGTGGCACATATATGCAGTGGAATATTACTCAGCCATAAAAGAAACAAAATTGAGTTATTTGTAGTGAGGTGGATGGACCTAGAGACTGTCATACAGAGTGAAGTAAGTCAGGAAGAGAAAAACAAATACTGTATGCTAATACATATATATGGAATCTTAAAAAAAAAATGGTTCTGAAGAATCTAGGGGCAGGACAGGAATAAAGATGCAGACATCGAGAATGGACTAGAGGACACGGGGAGGGTGAGGGGTAAGATGGGACGAGGTGAGAGAGTGGCATGGACATATATACACTACCAAATGTAAAATAGATAGCTAGTGGGAAGCAGCCACATAGCACAGGGATATCAGCTCGGTGCTTTGTGTCCACCTAGAGTGGTGGGATAGAGAGGGTGGGAGGGAGATGCGAGAGGGAGGAGATATGGGGATGTATGTATATGTATAGCTGATTCACTTTGTTATACAGCAGAAACTAACACACCTTTGTAAGGCAATTATACTCCAATAAATGTGTTAAAGAAATATTACTTGTTATGACATTTTTGCAAAGTGTCATCTTTCTGCTGGGAAAAGAGTACAAAGAATCTCCCTCTATTATTTCTTACCTCTGCAGGTAAATCTACAATTATCACAATAAAAATGTCAATTAAAAAGAAAAATACCACTCTTTCTCATAGAGAATGTGGGGCAGGCAGGGATGTGTGTATAAAACACAGGTTGCTGGACTCTTCCTGTAGAATATTGGATTCAGCTGGTCTGGGCGGGGCCTGAGAATCTGCATTCCTAACAAGTTCCCAAGGGATGCTGATACTTCTGGTTGGGGAACCTCACTTTGAGAGCCACTAAATTAGACGGTCACTGTGGATTTCCTCCATTTAATGCAAAAACCAGAGTTTGGCTTTTCCAAATTGTTTCTTTTCACAAAGCCTTGAGTCTCTGTGCTGGGCTTCTGCAAGGCTAGATCTTTGAGGACTTGCCTGAGTCTTGTGTTCTAGGGTGGCTTGGGCATATCCAGTTAGAACAGGAGTGCTCAAAGTGCAGTAGCATCAGTGTCACATAGAAACTTTCTAGAAATGCAGAGTTGGGGGCTTCACCCTAGATTTGGTGAACAGGAAGCCCCGTAATCTGTTGATTCTGAGACAGGCCAAAGTTTGAGGACCACTGGATTAGAGAGGATATTGGGAAGCCATTTAGGATCTTTTTAGTTAATATTAGCAACTGCGAAGGGCTTTCTAGGTGCAACTATTTCAAGACAATATGTGGCAAAGGAAAAGTCGAGCTGTGGTCTTCTTAGGACAGTGGTCACTGACTTCCAGTCTCTTATGAGTAGATGCAGAAGGCAGCACTAACTTACCTCCTTCACAGCCAGTTCTGGTCTAATTAACAAATTAAGGGATCATAGAGCACACAGCAAGACTAAAGCCCAAGGTTAACACTAAGTGGGAATTTGTGGTACTAGGCAGTGCCCATTATATGCTCATAAACACATCAACATTTTGCTCTTAAATGGGAATGAACACCACCAGACAGCGTCGTGAACTGCCAGGCTTCCAGAGGCCTCTCATTTACTGCAAGTCGCAGAATCAATTGCCCCTTGATCAATTACGTTTCATGTTGGTTCATGCTGCCATCCCAGAACTTAATCTTTCAGCTGCCTGTTGAAGCCCTAATCTGGTTTTTCCATTATGCTGCTGTGAGGTTTCTGGAAGTAGTGAGTGGTGTCTGGTTTCTAAGTCCCCTTCTATTCCTAGCTGGGGTTTTAGATGTGGCTGGATGTCAACATTCAGAAACACGGTAAGTCACTGGGGACCACAGCTCAGGGTACGTGTGTGAGCTAGTGGGTTTAATACCAACCCTGTGTGCATGAGTCATCACTGCTTTCTTTGTGGAATGGGGCAAAGACTGCCAGGTGATCCTCAATGCCTAATGGCTCAAGAGCTGTCTAATTGGAGGTGAAGTTGGATAATTCTACCCATTTATTGTTCTGCTTGCAAACTAACCAGTAAAAATATCTAAAACTTATATAACATTTTTTTCAACATATCATGGAGGGAAATGGACAACACTCAAAAATGCTCCTTTGGTGAAAACTTCCCCCAGGGTCTTCTGAAATGTCTTACCAACTTCTGACTTCATAAAGAGATGATATGGTGTAGAGGAAAGAACCTGAGTGTTGAAATCAAACAGATTTGTTTGAATAGCAGTACTGTCCCTTAATAGCTGTTTGACTGGTCAAGGGACTTAAATTCTCTAAGCCTCAGATTGCCATCTGTAACATGGGCTAACATGCCTGCCTTATGCAGTTGATTTGAGAAAAACAAAATGACACATGTACAGTGCCTGGCATGCATCTGACATAAAAACCTCTTGGTTCCTTTCTCCTAGTATTGAAGATAATTTCTTGGTCTTGGTGGGAGTGTTTTCGCCATAAATGTAATAGTATATGGAAAAATTCAAGCAATCATTGAATCAAATTGCTTGAATCAAAAATTCAAGCAATTCAAGGTCCACTTTGCTTTCTGTTGTTTCCTTCTTGCGCTGCGTCAGTCAGCATAAAGCCAGTTCTTCTGAGGCTCAGTCAGTTCTAGTCCATTTGCCAAGGATCCTATCACTCCGTTTATGGTCTGAAAAGTGATATTCATATCTGGAAAGCGTCCAAGTCATAACGATACTTCAGCTCATGTTTGTCAGGGCTACAAAAAACAGACTATAAAGTATTTAAAGGAACAGAATTATTTTCCTATACCCTCAAAAGCACTGGATAAAAAACAACTGGGGCTTCCCTGGTGGCGCAGTGGTTGAGAGTCCACCTGCCGATGCAGGGGACGCGGGTTCGTGCCCCGGTCCGGGAAGATACCACATGCCGCGGAGCGGCTGGGCCCGTGAGCCATGGCCGCTGAGCCTGCGCGTCCAGAGCCTGTGCTCCGCAACGGGAGAGGCCACAGCAGTGAGAGGCCCGCGTACTGCAAAAACAAACACAAAAAAAACCACAAAAAAAACCTGAATGTTTAGAACAGTATGATCCAAAATGAGCTATATATATGACTATAACAAAATGATAAAGTAAGATACAAGTTGCTAATATTCAACTCCACAAATAATAACAAACTCATGTTAGACAGCAAAATACTTTGTAAAAATTATATGCAAATGGTTTTTGGCTGGGTGTGCATTCTCCAGCTAGGCACAGTACCACCCTTGCTGTTTCATGCCCACTGGTCCACCTGCTTCATCTATTATAGGGCTTGCCAAGTCCCTGAAGTCATTTAAGTTTGTAGACACCAGTGCCAAAAATTTAGATCAAATTACTGGGTTCTTACTCAAGCAGCTGGGCTCCAGTAGCAAGAGCCCTATCAGCACATCTGACCTGGCCTTTGGGTAAAGTTTTTCCTCTTTAGCGCAGAGATGGTAGCAGTCTCCTATAGTTATTAATCTTTGAGTAAGTTCTTCTTACCATCTTTTGCATCTCCAGAATTTCCAACAATCTTGTAAAGAATCTCTGTATTAAATTTGACCTGTATTAATATTTGAAATACCTAGTGTGGTTGCTGTTACCCTATTTGAACTCTGACTGATATAGAGCCAGACTGAACACAGCTACACAGGAAAACAAACTCAGCATATGTACTGATCAGTAATCATAATCATAAAGAGGAAATCAAGGGTTACTAGGCATTTAAGGAAAATCAACACCATGGAAGAGAAACACAAAGATAAACAAAAGAAATACTAACTCTAGGGAAAAGGACATAACTTGGTGAATAAACAAGAACTTACACTTTGTTTGAGATTAAAATATACACACTGCTATATATAAAATAGATAACCAACAAAGACCTACTGTATAGCACAGGGAACTATACTTAATATCTTGTAATAACCTATAATGGAAAAGAATCTGAAAAACAAATATATATATATATATATATATATATAAAACTGAATCACTTTGCTGTACACCAAAACTAACACAACATTGTAAATCAACTATATTTAAATTAAAAAAAAATTTAAAGAACTTACACTTTAAAAAAATGTTTAAAAGATTTTGCAGCCAAAAATGGGAACAGGCTGCTATGAAAATAGAGCAATCAGAAAATGGGAGAGACTTTATTGCAATTAAAAATACCATTGCCTAAATGAAAAAAAAATTAACAAGTGGTCTGGATAATGAATTAGACACCTAGGAAAGTTGATGATATTGAAAGTAAATTCAAGGAACTCTTTAGAATATATGAGCAAAGAGTCAATGAGGAAATAATAGTAGCACTTAATATGTGCCAAACTGTTCTAAGTGCTTTAGTTATGATAACATAGTTAATTTTCATAACAACTCTCTGAGCTGAGAACTATTATTATACACAGAGAGAGGTTAAGAAACATACCCAGCCACACAGCTAATGAGGTGGTAGAGCTGAAATTCAAATCCAGGGAATTTGACTCCAAAGACCTTGCTCTTAACTAGTGTTCTGCATCATCTATTTTAAAAGCAAAAGATAAGTTGAGAGATGTGGAAGATATATTTAGGAAGTCCAATAGCCACCTAATTTGAGGACGAATAAAAGGAAGGAAATAATTGAGAAACGAGTAGAAATGTACTGAGTTGAAGAAAGATTCGAACAACCCTATTAAGTGGCAGCAATAATAACTTAAAAAAAAACATATCTAGACACATATTTAAGAAATTTTAGAACTCTGAGATAAAGAGAAAACTTAAAAACCTCCAAAGAAAAAATAACTAGCTACAGGGTACTGTGAATCGGATTAGTATCAGATGTTTCATATATAGCAATAGAATAATGGTTTATAAATTCTAAAGTTTGGATTTAGACTTCTGTACCCAGACAAATATTAATCAAATGGTCATGGAAAATTAAGACATTTTTGGACATGCAAGAATTCAGAAAGTCTAGTGTCCATTGCTATTTAAACAGACAAACCAACAAAATATAAAATGTGTCTTAGTTTGGACTGCTATAACAGAATTCCATTGACTGGGTGGTTTATAAATAACAGACATTCATTTCTCACAGTTCTGGGGGCCAAGTCCGAGACCAAGGTGTTAGCAGATTCAGTGACTGGTGAGCCCACTTCCTGGTTCTTACATAGTCACTTCTTTCTTCATCCTTATGTGACAGAAAGGGTGAGAGACCTCTCTGGAGCCCCTTTTATAAGTGCACTAACCCCATTCATGAGGGCTCCACCTTCATGACCTAATCACCTCCCAAAGGCCCCATCTCCAAATACCATCATATTGGGGATTAGGTTTCAACATATGAATTTGGGAGGCATACAAACATTCAAAATGATTCTAAAAAACAGGAGAATGTGAGATCCAAGGACCATCAACAATTGAGTATGATGCAGAAATAAAAGACTCTAGAAGAAAATTAAAAGAGAACCCATCAGGCTGGGGCTTGTGAAAGGTTCTCTTTAGAAAAATATAAATGACAATAATATTTTTACCTCTCTGTAACGCCAGTATTTGGTTTTACCAGCAAAATATTTACATAATCATAGTGTAAGCAACGTAAGTAAATGACTTTTCAAATTGTTATTATTTGAGATTTTAAAAAAATTATGTTCATTAATTTTTAAATACCTAATTAATGATAATGAAGACAGTATGTTCCAGTAGTTATAAAGGGATTTAAGCCCAAAAAACAAGAACAAAAACAAAATAGGTTGTATTATAATTATCAAATAGACCCTGATTGAGATCAAACAACCCTTTTTTCCGCTTTAGAGGGAAAAACACTTTGCTTCTATATTTTTTCAGAATAATGGAAACATTCTTTTCTTGATTGTGTCTCAACTATTCTTAAAAAGACAAGAAACAACACTTTACAGCAAACCTAAAGAAATTGCTAGGCAGCAGTCCAAGACACAGGCAATGGTTTGAGACCAACTGAACAATTTAGATGTGCTGTATCTAAAAGTTACCTGCAACTTTCTCAGCAAGCTAAACAGTTTGAGAAGCCAAATCACTAACACCTCCTATTTTGCATTTTGCATTTCCAGAGTTTATTAATAGATTACATTTAGGTGTAGTAAAAATGTTGAGTAAAACCATATAAAATTATAAACATATAATATAATAATATTCTCTGCCTATTTTTCTCCTGCTTCTTCAACTTCAAATAACTTATTATCTTACTCAGCTATCATGGTGTTTTGGTGACTCTATACAAGAAGAATATTAGACTCAGAACAAATGTCTCTAGGTGGTATGAAGCTAAATATCTCTTTAGAATTTTCACAATAAAACGAAACCAAAGCTCACTTTAAAGGAATATTCATCTCCTATGTGTCTCAGTAGGCCTAAAAAGATAAGTTTGAAACAGCATGGTAATATACTAACATCCTGTTATAAATTTAATTACCTTTTAACCATCAAAATGGATTGAATTTATTAATTCAATTTAAGTCATGTTGGTGAAAAATAACACTGTCTTCTAGAACTGGTGGGAGGAAGAATGTGGGAAGGTTGATTTAAAAGTTTAATTTACTTTGAAGTAAGAGTTCTTTGAACTAGGAGTAAATTCTTTTACCTCATCAGTCTGTGCTGACTTGCATATAAGCAAAATACAGTTTAGCTTTGGAGCTATAGTTGAGAAATTAATATACGTCATCTACTTCCCCAAGGCAGGATGTAAAAGTCCGTCAAATTCAGTGCTGTAAGTGCTGAAAAAAATTACTATGTAACAGGAGGCTACTCATGGTAGTTGGAAACTTTTTATCAGTGTCATATTGTTGCTCGTTAATCTGTCCATCCATTTACAAAACATTTACAGAGAGCTCCCTATGCATTAAAAACTGTGCTAAACTCTTAGAACTCAATGGTGAAACAAAGAGACATGATGCTGCCATCAACGGAGGTTACACTTGTCAGAGGGATGATATCTAATATGGACTGTCATTTAGAAAGATGACTCTCTCTTACTTTCTTTAACTGTAAATTTACATTTGTTAAATTAGATTCCCCTACTGAAACAAGCAGTATTCTGATTTGAAATGAAGCTCTTTTGAAAGCTGTTCACAGTAAAAACTGAAGAGAAATTTCCTGCTTAACGTGGCATACTTATCAATGGTTATCTTCTTTTCCTCCTGAACACCATTCAAATGATGAATGAGCAAAGCAAGAAAGAGAGATGAATCATCAGCAGACAGAAGATTTCAATAGACTTTCAGAGGATAAAGTGAAAAAGAGGCATGTAAGTGACTTAGAGTGGACGAAGATAACACTGCAGTGCCTGCTGAAAGGGGCACTGATGAGAAATAAGCCAACTTGCTGCACTGAAACTAATAAAGTCTCAGAACTCGGATGCACCAAGGTGTGAATATAGCAAAAGTTTAAAATCAGGGGAATAAGTTGGAAGTCTGCATTGGAAGTGGTTGAATACCCACAGATAATCTGTTCCAACCCACAATGGACAAGTGACAACCTTCTGCTAACCACCTACCCATCACCTCTCTCTAAGTGATCACAGGCTATCTCTTTGGAAGAATTAAGCAAGAGATGTTCTGGACATGAAAGCAGCATGTGCAACAGGTAAGGTGCAGGATTAAGGAGAGAGTGATATATCTTTGCATATTAGCTATCTAGGAAGCTCAGGGAAAAGGTTAACTCACTGCCCAATAACCCTAGAGTAAAGCCTACCAGTTGATTAATCCCTCTCGGGCACACATCACTTCCAATTAGTCTTTTAGTATTTCACTTTTCGATATGGATGAACAAGTCTTTTCAGCAAATGGGACTGAGTCAATTGGATATCCACATGCGAAGAATGAAGTTGGACTGCTTTTTCATACCAAAAAAACTCAAAATGAATCATAGACCCAAATGTAAGAACTAAAACTATAAAACTTATAGAAGAAAATATAGGATTAAATCTTTATGACCATGGATTAGACAAAGGCTGCTTATATATGACCCCCAAAACACAAGCCACAAAGAAACAAAAATAGATAAATTGGACTTCATTAAAATTTAAAACTTTTGTGCTTCAGAGGATACCATAAAGAAAGTGAAAAGACAACACCCAGAATGGGAGAAAAAAACTTGCAAATCATGTATCTGATAAGAGACTTACATCCAGAATACATTAAAATAAAAAACAACTCAATAATAAAAGGATAAATAATGTAATTAAAATAATCATTGTAATCACTGTAATCAATCATTTGTCATGGACAAAGGATCTGGAGATACTTCTCTAAAGAAAATATACACATATTCAGGAAGCACATGAAAAGATGCTCAATATCATTAGCCTTTAGAGAAATGCAAATCAAAACAATAAGCTACCACATCATATCCACTAAGATGACTGTAATCAAAAGGACAGATAATAACAACAGCTGGCAGATATGTAGAGAAATGCAAACCTTCATACATTGCTGGTAAGAATGTAAAATGGCACAGCACTTTGGAAATCTTTTCTGGCAGTTCCTTAAAAATTTACACATGGAATTATCATAGAATCCAGCAATTCTACACCTAGATATAAACCCTAGAGAAATGAAGACATATGCCCACATAAAAACTTGTACAGGAATGTTTATACCAGCATTATTCATAATTGGCAAAAGTGGAAACAACTCAAATGTCCCTAAACTGATGAATGGATAAACACATTATGGTATATCCTTACAATGGAATATTATTCAGCAATAAAAAGGAATGATGTTTTAATACATGCTGCAACATTGGATGAATCTTGAGAATGTCATAAGTAAAAGAAGACAGTCACAAAAGACCACATATTTTGAGTTCACTTATATGAAATGCCCCAGATAGACAAATATATAGAAATGGAACGTAAATTAGTGACTTCCTAGAGCTGGCTCAGGAGCAGGGAGGGGAGATATTTGTTGAGAGGAAATGGGGAATGACTACTAATGGATCTAGGGTTTCTGTCTGGGGTGATGAAAATATTCTAAACTTTATTGTGGTAATGGCTGCACAACTCTGTGAATATACTACAAAACATTGAGTGTACACTTTAAATGGGTGAATTCTATGGTATGTGAAGTATATATCAACAAAGCTGTTAGAAAAATATGCATGGTCAGCCACAGACAACCAAACATCTGTGTTAAGCTTCCGACATTAAACACAGTAATGGAAACAAACCACACACACACACACACACACACACACACACACACACACAAAAGCCAAAAAACAAAACAAAACTTGGAAGGAAAAGACACAATATAAGAAATAGAAGAAAAGGTCAAATTAAACATATTTTATTAGTATCCTCAGAGAGATAACAGAAAATATTGCATCTTGATATTTTCATAGCAGACCAAGCTGCTGCTGTGAAGAAATAAAGAGCACCCCCAAATAAAAATATAATTACAACTAAATCAAAGGAACGATCCCAGAAAAATGAAACAAAAAGGCAAAGAGTTTTAATCCAGTAGAGATAAGATAAAATTGGAAGCTCAACCAGGAATTTCAACAATAAGGTTTCTAGAAAGAAAGAGCAGAGAATATGGAGTAGAGGAAGGTAAAATAGAAATAGAAAGAAAATTTTCTATGGCTAAAGTACATGAGCCTCCAGAATGACAACTCCACAGAACACTCTGAATAACAATTTTTTTCAAAATTTATTTCAAAGCATCTTCAAATTAAAGAAGACCAAAAATATAGATATAAAATTCTTAAACACCCTGAACATACATACATGTGAACATATGTAAAAATATGAACATATATGTGTATATATGTATCTATGTGGAGATATATGTATAAAATCAATGATATGGCATCTCACCTTTCATTTGTAACACTGAAAGCTATAAGACAATGAATCATATCTTCAAAATCTGAGGAAAAAAAAGATGTTAGGCCAAAAGTTCTATACTTGGCCCAACTACCACTGAAGTATGAGAGCAAAAGATATTTTTAGATATGCTAGGGCTCAGAAAAATAACCACCCCTGCACCCTTTCTTAGGAATGTACTGGAGAATATGCTTTAGAAAGTGAGGAAATAATCCAAGAAAGAAGTTATATGACCCAGGAAACTAGGGGTCCAACACAGGAAAACAGAAAAAGGAAGAACCAGGATGAAATCTCAACTCAGGACTAGAAAGTAATTCATAAAAACTGGAACAGAGCAAAAGAAGACTCAGGAATGAAGATTTGTGTATGAGTTTCAGGGAGCAGATGTAAAATTGATAAATATCTGATGTAGGTATTTGGGTAATTTAGTAAGTATTTTACAGATTTCATGGGGCAGTTGAACAGATACACAATAAACTACAAAAAAGGGGGAGGAAAACTAAAGAGCTATTATACAAAAAAGAAAACACATCAGACTATAACGTTTGATCAGCAGTGTTTACGTAGCTACAATAGTGCAATCGTGAACTAATCATTTAATTTTAGAAATTGTGATATTGCTGGGAGAAGCTTGGGAGAAGGGGCAAGGGGAAGTGGCTAACAGGGCAAGACTTGTAAGAGAGTTAAATAATCTCAACAATAAATATTGGCTAAAGTTGAAATAAATCAAGATAAGAGATGTTACAATTTTAAAACGTGATGGTAAAACCCAGAAGACTGTTAAAGAAATTGAAAGTTTTTAAGAGGGAGCAGTGATAGGGACAGGTGGGTTAACCAACTGCTGATTTTTTTTTTTGCGGTACGCGGGCGTCTCACTGTTGTGGCCTCTCCCGTTGCGGAGCACAGGCTCCGGACGTGCAGGCTCAGCGGCCATGGCTCACAGGCCCAGCCACTCCGCAGCATGTGGGATCTTCCCGGACTAGGGCACGAACCCGTGTCCCCTGCATCGGCAGGCGGACTCTCAACCACTGCGCCCCCAGGGAAGCCCCAACTGCTGATTTTTAATCAAAAAGTTTTAATACTACTTGTTGTTTTTAAACCATGTGCGTGTATTAATTTGGATAAACTATTTTTAAATCCATTTTTAATTATAGCACTGAAAAAACTTATAGCACTGTGAGGTATAGACACAGGCTGCCAGAAATCTTACAGAGTATAGAAAAGACATATTCTTTTCTTTGAAGACCACTGTCACACAGAAAATCAAACTGAGATAGTCTGTTTTAATTCTGAATTATCTTGGAAAAACTCCTTAACTGCAAGATATATAGACCTTTTATAGACTTCCTTGCCATCCAGAGACAGTTGTTCCACCTTGCAAGAAAGATATTCCATGAGAAACAAGAACTCTCCCAACACCGACTTTCCAAATATGTTTTATGACCAGAAGAAGGTTCCACAGGCACAGCCAAGTGTACCTTGGAATGAAGCCCAGGAAAAAAGAAAAGAGGACAATGTTTCCATGCTAATCTCAAAGCCTGGAGCTGCCAGGTGGAAAGGTAATTGAGATAGAGTGAGAGTATCCTGGGGCAGCTCTGGAGAATCAACTGGGGGGTGTTGCCAGGGGTTGTGCATTAAAGAT
This sequence comes from Leucopleurus acutus, assembly GCF_964270905.1. NCBI lineage: Eukaryota > Metazoa > Chordata > Mammalia > Artiodactyla > Delphinidae > Leucopleurus > Leucopleurus acutus. The sequence goes on from NC_139152.1 coordinate 38,687,437, forward strand.
ACGAAAGGCATCAGGACAGAGGCTGGCCCGTCCCCTCTGAACCTTGCAAGGCCAACATCTAAGGGACAATAGAACCCTTCCCCTTCAACCAAATCTTTGAAACTACCTTAGATCAACAATCATGTCCCATCCTTTCTAAATCCAGGCATATGGACAGAGTAGTCAACTCTACTACAACGAGAGGGGTTCTGTGGTACAAGCCCTATCCCACTAAACAGATCACAAGGTAAAGAATCTGGCCTTCGTGGGAGCTAACACATTTATCTGGCTCTGCCTGCTGGTCAGTTCTCATGGCTCTAGAATTTGAAGACACCAAGTCCACTCTGCCTTGGCTGGATTGCTGGCCGTGGGTATTTCCGTAGCTCCCAAACTGGGAGGGGAGTGGTTTCTGATCCCTTTCCTTAATCTCCTGGGTGCCACACTCTTGGAAGATCCCTATCTACCTGCCCTTGTTAGGGTTCTATCTTGTCATTCTCAGGGTTTCCTACATTCTTAGTCTTATGCACTTATTAACCTCTTTTATTAAACGAAGGGTGAGCTTCTCAGGCCAGGTTCCCACTTTCTATTTTCTGGGGCTCCTGGGTTTCCTGTTTCAGATGGCCTCTGGTCACCACATTATTAACTGACGTCAAAATTCTTATGTCCATAGAACCTCGTAGCATGGCTCTCATCTAAAGCAGAAAGGGCAGAATTATAACATACGTGTAATCGTCCAGCAAAGCAGAGCATAAAGTTGTTAAGAATCCAACTTGGAGGATATAGTTAAGGAATGGAGTCTTTAAAATATACCTCTTTAAGACTGTGAATGCTCTTAGAGGGGCAGATGTCATTCCCATCCATTCACTTCAACAGATATTTTCCAAGTACATTCCTTGTATGCAGATTTCATGTGTTGTAAATCAAATAAGGTCCCATAACATGAAGGAATTTATAAATTGTAGAAGAGACTGGACAAGGGTAAGGGATTAAAATAGTAGAAAAAGGGTTACATTGTATAAGAGAAGTGCTAAATGTGGTGGTTTGAGGAAAAATAAATTATATGTAGCTGGAGGGGATTTGTACAGTTTATTACATAATTTTACGCAGCATTTGGGAAGCATCTGCTCTGTGCTTTACTAGATGCTGTATTAGAGGAAACCAAAAGTGTAAAGACAAAGTTAGGCTATAAGACTGTCAAAGTGCTGGAAGATGGGAGAAGAGGGGATAATTCATTCTCCTGGGCATGGGAACAACGGTGGAAATGTCGGAAAAACATAACTGAGGACATTGGTTTTTGAACTAGACCTTGAAAATAAGTGGGATAGTGATGGGCAGAAATGCTAAAATAGATATTGCAGGCATAAGTTATAGCAGGAGCAAAAGCTCAGCTATTTACCAGAAGCTGTGTAACTTGAGGCAAATTATTTAGCTTGTCTCTTGGTTTCCACATCTGTAAAATGGGGTTAATAATACCAAACATGTTGGCTTTTGTGAGAATTAAATGAGCTAGAACATGTGAAATGTTTAGAATAATACCAGCCACGTAGTAAGTGCTCAGTAAGTGATGACTAATATTATTTTTATTGTGTGGTAAACATGTCAATGATGATGAATTTAGTGACTGGCATATACTTTTAGGGAGAAAAGCAGAGAAATTCCAGAACAAGTTTTAGTAGAATAATACATTTCTTAAAAATGTCTCTCAAAAATTGAGATTTTTTTGTGTACATAGTAATCCATTTCCCAAGTAGTAGCTCACATTAGTTCTAATAAGCCTATTTTCAAAACTACAGGCAAGTTTAGAGGAACTTGTGTATAGTAAAGTTTGGAGAAGCTTCCATTGATTAAGGTAATCTTAAGCTCTGAAGGATACTTTGGCCTTTGTAAATGGCACGGTATAGATGTCTAGTCTGTTATTACTTGCTTTGTATAGTTTTACATGTGACACAAATACTAAGTTTTTAGCATCTGAAGCTGTTTGTTAAACACTTTATTATTTGATTTTTTTTCAACATGTTGGGGAAAATGTGGTGACAAAAATATTGTACTTAATACAAACTGGGAAGATGGACAGATTTTCCTTCCGGTTCACTTTATACTTGCTCGTTGTGACAAGACCTTACTGGCCTGGTGGATTTCTGATTCCTGAACCTCATAATTCTGAACCAGATTCCTGTCCTGTGTAATGTAAGAGGCTTTGCCTGGAAAGTGTGTTCTGATGCTCTTTCTGAGTGTCTCTCACTTTCTTTTTTTCTCTCTGTCTCTGTCTCTCTGTGTGTATCTTCCTAACTTCTTGGTACCTTCCAGATGTTCTCAGTTTGGTATTTTCACTGATCTCTCTGCTTCTTTAACTCTACTTTTACTTGTTCCTCCTTTCCGCCCCCCCCCCCCCAGCCATCTTCTCTCTCAAAGCAGAAGACATTTTTTTAGATATTCTAGCTGCATGTGTTGTGGTTATGATGATAATGTTGATGATAGTAACATTACTGCAATATACCTTTTATTTTAGACTTTTGGACTAATGATAAGTAACACCTGCTATACCATATTGTGAATGTTGCAAAGTCTCTCAGAAATAAAATATTTCCTATAGAAATGACACATCTATACTAACCATTAGTGTGTTCCTTGACTGTCACTTATAAAACATACGTGTAATGCTTCACGAGTAAATATCTTGAAGATCTCCTTGAATTTGCAATACAGCTTTCATAGGATAATTATCCATTTGTCAGTCCCTGAGCTAACACAGATTAAAACTTTTTAAAGCTTTACTAATAAAATCAATTGTAACATAAAATAAATTTTAAAATAAACCAAGGCTTATAAATGTCATGGAAAGTGCAGATTATTAGAATCTCTGACCTGTAAACATGGTGAGTAACATTTTAACCATTGATTTGGTTTAAATTAAGATACATGAGCACAATGTTTAAACATGAGAAAGATATAAATTAGAGGAGCATTCGCATGTAGATGGAGGTTGAAGCAGCTAAAATAAATCCAGGAAGATGAGAGTAGGAATGAGGATGATCAGGTCATCAGGCAAAGCAGTACCAGGACTCTGATAAACAGGACCACATGACACAGCTATTTCCTAGAGTTTTGATAGGTGTTATCCCTGAAGGTTAAAGTATATTGTGGACAGTGATGATACTGACAACTTAACCAAGGATTTCCCATAAAGCATACAATTTCTGATACATTTATATTAATAAAATTTTACCTATACAAAGGTAACCTAAGAATGGCTGAGTGTCTCTTGTGATTTGACAACTCTTCCCATGTAACTCATCAAACAAACCTAGTTATTTCCAGCACCTTTCTTTTTATACTGTGAAAGAACCAATGTTTGTAACTTTTTAGGGGCCATCTGGGAAATCTCAAATAGTTTTAGGTATGAAAAATAGCTTGAGAATTTTATTTTTTCTATATTTAGGATTCCATTTTTGGAAGGCAAAAATGAAAAAACTTGTCAGAGGAAAATTGGACACAGTTAAGATAGTCATGGGTGCCTTAGAAACAACATGTGGTTGCCTGTTTAATCATAGTGACAATAAAATATTAAAAAAAATAAACATAGATGGTAACATGATTGAAAAGAACCTTAGCTCTTTCAAAAGTGAGAGTGAAGAAACTTTGTTCTTAGCCTCCCCTCCGGCCCCTCCCCCAACAATCAAGGATTCAAGTAGGAGGAGGCTGTTCAAAGGTTGTGTAGGAAGAGAGAAAAACAGCAGTTTGGGATGAAGTAAGGAAGAAGATAGATGACCACAAGGGTTTGTCATCTGGGCAGTGACCCAGCATGACAGGGATGTGAAGTTGGGTAGGATTAACTGGACACAAAATTCCAAATGAAACTCTTGTGTCCAGTTCTTCCAGTATCACCGAGGGTGGACTGTGGAATCAGTGTCAGATATTTGAGGAACTGGATAGCTGGGGCCAAATCAGAGCATTCCTGAACTGGTCAATAAATAGACCAGTTTAGAGAGGTTGTGTTACTACAACTTAATATGTTGATATGAGAAAATTTAATTCACAGTATCCTGTCCATTTTTTCCTTAGGCCTATTTAAATATCTTTTTAAACATTTTGTCCTGCTGTACACCATTTGCTTTTAAGAATACGATGTTTATTCACTTCTTCAGAAAACACACAGACACACACAGGATTCAGTGCTTGACTTGTGAAAGACAAGAGGGGTTGCAATCCCATTTCTCTTCCCACTGAAATATTTTTCGGAAGTTAGGCACAGAGTGGATGAATTAATTCACCTCCAAATTTCTCTAAATGGAAAAAATATACAAACCATCATATTTCCTCCTCGCCCTTCCTCCACCTCGTCACTTTCATCCTTCCAAAGATTCTATCATCTTGGTAATACGGACCCTGGATGTTGGAGGATGGGAGAAGGAGAGAGTTGGGGAACATACGGGGCCACCGGATCATCCCAAATGTAACATGTTTGTCTATAATGGAAGAAAAAACTTTTATGACCATGGCAAAGAGTTTTTGTTAGCTTGGGAGGGGAACAGAATAGGATTTTCTGGAAGAGTTCTCAGGATCTCTTTTCATTCTATTTCATGAACATGATTCTGAACTTTAAATCTATCTCAGGGCACTAAGCAGGTGGTGCTCAGTGGATCAGTGTTTAGGGGGAGTACCTACTGTAAACTCCTCTTGGAGCTTGTAATCCAGCAGGGAGTCAGGACTTAGAACAAGAAAGAGTGAACAATACAAATTTGAAGTTCTGTGACAGACTGTATACTCTGATTGTTTCAAGCCGAAGAATAACAGTGAAAGCTGGGATTTGGGGAAAAGCACATGGAGAAAAGAGTTTTGAGTTGATCCTCGAAGGATGGCCAAGATTTGATTATGTAGAAAAAGAGTATTTTCTAATGGAGTCAACAGAAGCGTAGAAATGGTTAATTTATGAGCTTCGTTGAAGAAGAGTGCTATGTGGTCAAATTATAGAAAGGAACGGTGGAAGCTCTCAGAGGCCAGTTTAGAACATTTCACCTGTTGTGATGAGGCTCAGGGAGCCACGTGAGTTCAGCAGAACAAAGGGACTGCCACCTACTTCTCTGTGTCTTCTACCACACCTGCCCTTAGTAAGTGTTTAGTGAATGTTCTTTGAGTCAAAATGTGACATGATGATGGAAGCTTTCAAAGACTTAAATTTCACAAATAGGACCTTAAAGTAACTACTTAAACTACATTTTCTGCTAATTTTTGAGAAAGAAGGGAAAGGATATTACTCATTTCAAGAATAAAAGCTACAAACATTGTGAATGTACTTCATTGAATCAATACATTATACAGGTAATATTTATTGCACATTTACTGTGGGTCAGGTATTACTCAAGGCTCCTGAGATTCTACCATGAATAAGAGAGGCAAGATGCCTGTAAGCTCATTTTACCCAATGATAAATGCTTTGAAGACAACAAACACAGGTGACGGAAGAGTGACTGGCCGGGATAAGCTGATCATTAAGGAAGGGCTCTCTGAGGATGTGACATATGAGAAGAGTCCTGAATGGAAAGGGGGAGAAAGGAAAGGGAAGATCAGAACATTTGGCTAGAGGCAAAGGCCTAGGGAGGGAACACTTAGTATGCTATAACTCATAACTTAAAGACAAATTTTGTCTTTGGATGTAAATTCATTTTAAGGTATGCTAATAAAAATCTGGCAGGGAAAATGTTTTTGCTTTTTTATTTCTCTATTCCCTTAGACTAGTTTCAAAAATAAAACTGAACCCTCCCAAGACCCTGTAGTAAAGGGAGAAACTTAGCAAAGAGAACAGAAAGTAAATTAGCATTGAACAAATGTTTGAAAAGTATCTGGAAACACCATTTCCAATAGCCAAAACATGGATGTAACCTAAATGTCCATGGACAGATGAATGGATAAAGAAGATGTGGTACATATACATTGGAATACTACTCAGCTATAAAAAAGAATGAAATAATGCCATTTGCAGCAACATGGATAGACCTAGAGATTATCTACTAAGTAAAGTATATCAGAGAAAGACAAATATCACATGATATCACATATGTGGAATCTAAAAACAATGATATAAATGAACTTATTTACAAGACAGAAACCGACTCACAGCACAGAAAATAAACTTATGGTTACTAGAGGGGAAAGGGGAAGGGGAGATAAATTAGGAGTTTGGGATTAACAGACACACACTACTATATATAAAATAGATAAACAGCAAAGACCTGTTATATTCAATATCTTGTAATAACTTACAATGGGAAAGAATATGAAAAAGAATAGATAGGTATATGTATAACTGAATCACTTTGCCATACACCTGAAACTAACACAAGATTTTACATCAACTACACTTCCATTTTAAAACCTCAACCTTGGGAGAAAAAGTGTCTGGAAGATTGAGAGAGGATGGGAGCTCAAAGACACATAAAACAGAGGGAGGAATGGTGTTGGGGGCGGTGGGCAGTAGCCAAGGGGAGCCAAGAGAATGGCTCTGCCTGCTGGAACCACAGAGGCCTGTCTTGTGCATGTACTGTGACTGCACCGTCAACAATCCACATCCCCTTCCCCTCCTCTTCCTCCGTGGAAAAGAACCCGGAGATAAAATTTAGAAGGAGGTTGGGGTAAATGATAGGGCCTTGAAACTGACTCTGGAAAGCTTTAAGGAGATCAGCGGGCATGGGTAGAAAGCATTTTGAAACATTTGGTTGTGAACAGGAGAGACTATGGCTAGAGCTAGAGAAAAATATGGAGTCTCAGGAAGAGGTTTTTATGGTGGTGGCGATGGTGGTGGTGATGCTTTTCAAACAGCATGGACTTGAAGATGTTGAAACTTCGGTGAAAAGAGCAGTGGAAGAGAGCTTCCTAACCAGTGTTCCTACTTCCAGGTTTCCTTCTCTTTCCTCCGTCTTGGTTAATCTTAGCTAATTTTTCTAAAACACTACAGCTCCCCTGTACATAGCCCCCTTTGCCGTTGTTACACTCTACTCATGCCCTTTCTGGTATTGAAAATACTTTCTTCACATTTCAGCCCCTGAAAATTCCAGTGAACTTTTGGCTGCATTTCAAATAAAGTCTTCTCTTACATTTTCCTGGAGGACAAGCACTTGAACTTATTTCTTGTTTGGTTTTATTTCACACTCTGGCCACCTGTGCTGATTCTTCCTCCCCAGAAGGTTATCACTTTTTCTAACACCACTTGTTGAACAGTCATCCATGTCTTCACTTCCCACTCACCTCATGCTGGCTGCTGTACCCAACACACCCCTGAAAATGCATTTGGAAGATCTCCCACATGCTCTTTATGGCCAATCCAGAGAACACTTCAGAGGCCTTACCCTGCGTCAGATTTCAGCAGGACTTGACTCTCTAGACTGTAACTTTCCCTCGAGCGTTCTCTTCTCTTGACTTCAAGAGAAGTCTCTTCTCTTCACTTCATTCTCTTCTCTTCACTTCATTTTCTTGGCTTTCTTCTGACCTCTCTGATTCTTTTCAGTCAATTTTTCAGGATCTTTTCCCCCTTGTCTTTCCTTCAATATCATACTCACGGGCTCCAGCTTAGCTTTTTTTCTTTTCTCACTCTGCCTGCTCTGCCTGGGTGTGCTCTTCCACATGAATATCATCAACTGCATCTTTCTTTCCAGCCCAGATCTCTCTCCTGAGTACCAGACCAACGAGCATCATTGTCTCCAGACACCGTCTCTTGGACATCACAATCACACTTTAAATTTAGTATGTCCAAGATGAACCTCCTCCCCTCTGCTCCACTCCTTCTCTTCCAACCCTTATCTTCACAAACCACTTTATCCTCCATGCTTCCCTATCTCAGTGAATTAAACTATCAGCCATCTAGTTTCTTAAATCAGAGTTTGACCTCAGCATCATCCCTGATTACCAAAAGATGAGTCAATTTGTATTCCTTGGAGAGTAGTGGTGCCCATAACAGTGACTGACACCTTCAGGAAAAGTTTAGCTCTTGTTTGTTTATTTATTTGGAAAGGACAAGGGAAGAGTGATTTAGTTGGATTAGAGAGGTTGAATTTGAAGTCACTGAGATGCCTATGTAAAAAGTGTTGATTGGGCATTTGGAAATGTAGGTACTGGAGTGATGAAGAGATTTCAGAGCTAGAGTTACATATTTGCAAATTATCTACAATACACAGAGACGATCATTGAAACCATGTGAGAGGATGAGATCATCGTGGAAAAGTGTACATAGAAACAAGGATATGTGGAAACAAGTTGTGGGAACAGGTCATAACTCTTTGAAAGCTGATAGGACTTCACACATCATCTGACACAAGTTTTCTTTTCACCTGAAAATTATACTAAGAGAGGAAGAGAGAAATTAAATTCTAAAGAAAAATCTACTTATAAGGTCTTTGATGCTAAGTTACTTGAAAGTTCCAAAGCTCAGACCAAGAAAAGATTCCGAAGGAGTTGACTCTACTCAAGAGCAGCACCTCAGAATTAAGACGACATTCTTGCTGGAACCAGAAAGAACTTGTGTCTTTTATGAATTCCACGAACTAACTAATAAGCAAGCCCAAACTCTCACCCCATCCCCAGATTTCCAGTTAAACCAATATATTCCTTTACAGTGTAAGCCAGTTTGATTTGTCACTTACTGAAGTAAGTGCGGGAGTCAGCTCACCGGAGCTGATTGGGCATCTCTTCCCAACACGGTATTCGGTGATGTCATCTTGCTAGCTTGGAATTGGCCATCATGGGACTATTTAAAATTTGGAAATTAGCAAGTCCTCTGAATTAGGGAATCCCACCTCCCAATCCCGGAAACCTGGCTGTTAAACATTTTCTTATACATCACTGGTTACAGCGAAAAGTATTCTTACTGATACACATGTTGAATCAAAAACAGAGGATGGTCTGGACTGCCAAGAGGACCCAACACAGGTGTGGACAGCCTGGGAGTCAGGAGGATGGGGGTGATTGATGGCGGCCAACTGAGGCGATGTCTTCGTCCAAGTCAAAGAACTGTGAGAGCCCTCTTGGGATAATGTTAGGGGGTGTTGATCATATCACAAGAGTCCACAATTGTGCATCTGCCATAAGAGAGCACTAATCCCAGATTATGACTGTACTATACAGTTAGAATAGACTCTCATAATTTCTCCCCTTTTCCATTTGTTCCAGCTGTGAAGGGGCTCAAAATAGCAGCTAGTAAGGGGTAAGGAGTAGGGGACTAGAAGAAGCAAGGAAGAGATCAACCTCAAACTCTTAACCCTGCAGATTTTCCAGCCACAGACAAGCCTTGCTGGGAGAAGCAGAGGCTTTAAAGGGGATAAATGATGGACATTCCAAGGTTAGACTGGAAGATGCTTTTCCAAGCTACAGAATGAAATTACTCTTGTGACTGCTGAAGACTAGAAAAGCTGTGGAATATGCTTGGTATTTCCTCCAGGGGCAGGAAAGAACCTGCAAGAGGGAGCGTTTGAAGGGTCCTTGGGGAAAAATAGTAAAGAGAATCTCTGTTTGTGCCCTACTGGCTAATTCAATAAACATGTTAGATTTGCATAGATGATTGCAGCACTTAAAAACTTTATTAACTATAAGGACACATAGTAAGTGTGCTTAATTGATGTCTTTTGAATGAATGAATAAAACTTTAACTTGGAGTAAGAGAAAAGGATTTAGAAGGAAATTCTTCCATCTGAGCAAAGTCAGAAATTGTTTGAGTCTATGTCACGTCAGAAAGAAAGGTGTTCTTGTAATTCTCTGTATTAAACAAAGTATGTATTTCATGGATTCATGGAAAGGTGGTGGTTTGTAGATATTTAATTTTTCTTTCTTTTTAGCCCCATAAAGCTAAATACAAACACAGAAATCCCATCTCTCTTCCCAACCTCTGCCCTATGCAAAGGTGAAGGGAAAGATTCCTTTATGTCTTTTGATGGTTCTGTTTACTCCACAGGCAATGAGGCTATGATAGCAATTTGGACTCCTAACTTTTTCATAGGGAGAACTAGAACTCATGGCTCTTAGGGCCTAGAAGCCCTGGATCTGCAGTGTCCAAAACAGTAACCACTAGACACAGGTGATTACTTAATTTTAAATTAATTAAAATTAAAAAGAATTTAAAAGTCAGGTTTTCTATCATTCTAGACCCATTTTAAATGCTCATTGTTACAGACAGCTGGCGGCACAGATTTAGAACATTTTTTTTATCATCACAGAATTCTTTTGGACAGCATTACACTAGATCTTTTTTTTTTAAGATTTTTTAAAATTTTATTTATTTATTTTTGGCTGCATTGGGTCTTCATCGCTGTGCATGGGCTTTCTCTAGTTGTGGCGAGTGGGGGCTACTCTTCATTGCAGTACACAGGCTTCTCCTTGTGGTGGCTTCTCTTGTTGTGGAGCACAGGCTCTAGGCATTAGGGCTTCACTAGTTGTGGCACACAGGCTCCAGTCGTTGCGGCATGTGGGCTCTACAGCACAGGCTCAGTAGTTGTGGTGCATGGGCTTAGTTGCTCTGCGACATGTAGGATCTTCCCAGACCAGGGATCGAACCCACGTCGCCTGCCATGGCAGGCGGATTCTTATCCACTGGGCCACCAGGGAAGTCCTACCCTAGATCTTTATTAGAGGAAGACAGAAAATATTTTTTGAGATAATTTTTTTTTCTTGCAGTATGCGGGCCTCTCACTGCTGTGGCCTCTCCCGTTGCGGAGCACAGGCTCCGGACACGCAGGCTCAGCGGCCACGGCTCACAGGCCCAGCCGCTCTGCGGCATGTGGGATCCTCCTGGACCGGGGCACGAACCCACGTCCCCTGCATCAGCAGGTGGACTCTCAACCACTGCGTCACCAGGGAAGCCCTGAGATAAATTTTTACCTAATGTGGTTCAGGTCCATTAAAAAAATAACTTTCATATTTAAACAAGTCAAGAAAGTAAATAAAATAGTTTTCAGATTAAGAATTGGAGTACATCTAAAGAGAGACTTTGATGGAAGTAGTCTTGTGTATACATATTATTAAAATGCTTTCAATGTGACTATTTAGATAATTTTGTTATTCTGCATTATAATTTGACAATATATCTTCTGGGATCATTCCCAGAGAGTTCAACTCAGTTTTTGTAAAGCATTACATAGCTATTTGATAATGGCAAAGATAAATTGTCTGCAATTAGGAAGGAATCTTTACATTCACCATGACTTAAATCTTGGACAAATCTAGACAAATTAGATTGATCCTTACCAGGGATATGGAGACTGCCTAGTTCCCCTCTCTGAATGTCAAGGATAATTTATAGCAGTTTCACTTCTAGCTCAGAGCTGGTGACTGGGGAAAAAATTTTATGTCAGAGGAAGGCCCATTGGATTTAACATATGGTAACTTCAACAAAAGATCATTATGATGATGTATAATTACAACAATTTTCCATAGCATAGGAATTGCCAGTGGAGAGGGACAGGGATAGATGAGAGAAAGAATGGTAAGATTGTCATTTTCCTGGGAATGAAGATAGACCCCTTGAGAGCAACCATCTTTGTTTTGCTCTATATGTGATTCGGAGCCCAAAATACTGCCTGACACATAGCAGATGCTCAATATTGGCTGAATGAAACTGTTTACCACAGATAAAGTAACTGGCGTATGTGCACATGCATATTGTTTTTTTTTTTTTAATCAAGTGGGCAAAGGTATGTTTTGATCAACCTCTAATGGAAATGGAATGGGGAAAAAAAATACTGGTTCTGTGGAAACACCCCCTTTCTCCATTAGTGGCACGTTCATTCAGCTCTTACCTTTATATTCCAGTAAGTTATTTTGCTCTCACAGTTGAACAAAAAAAGACAAAAACAACATAAAAATCCTTGCATACCATTTTAATATCTGATATTGTAAAGGACAATCATAATGTTTTTGTATGTAACTGTTATATGTAGGGCAATCTATATTCAAACAGGGATAAATTATGCTAAAAGAAATGAGTCCTAGATAGTTTTCCCTTCAAATCAAGTGTTTTGTTTTTTAAATAAACTTCTTGTTTGAAAATAAAAAGAAAAGAAAAAGTGAGCTAGCAACCTCCTTTAATCTATCTTAGCAAGCACTCATTGAATGTCTAATAATATACAATCATCAATATAATGTGGGAGATAACGTTTTAGTAAGATAAAGTTTTTGCTCCCAGGAAACTTGCAATCTAGTGGGGGAAAACAGGTAAGTACATTAAAGACAAGGGGATGTATGGTAAGTACAATTTGAAAGGAACACAGTCCTATGGGAACACAGAGTTGAGAAAGGTTTTTTCAGTGTGGAAGGACTAGATGATAGAAGGCAGGACCCAAATGCACTACAGTACATTTTAAGAATGTATTCAGTACCAATTTAAGAAACAGCCTTAAACTGGACAGAACATGAAGACAGCTCATTATTCCTTCATCCTGCATCTTTCCTTCAGTCTTATCATCAACCTTCCCAACTTTTTTTTTTTTTTTTTTTGAGGTAGGCAGGCCTCTCACTGTTGTGGCCTCTCCCGTTGTGGAGCACAGGCTCCGGACGCGCAGGCTCAGCAGCCATGGCTCACGGGCCCAGCAGCTCCGCGGCATGTGGGATCTTCCCGGACCGGGCCATGAACCCGTGTCCTCTGCATCGGCAGGCGGACTCTCAACCACTGTGCCACCAGGGAAGCCCCCTTCCCAACATTTTGACATCACCATTTGACTTGTTGGTTTGATTTGCCCCTTGTAGAGGTAAAAGATTGTTTCCTGGTTACTTTCTGGTCCCACCTGTTAGAAAGATATTCAGCTTCAAAAATAAGGGCCCTATATATTCTTGGCCAAAATGAGTAGTTCTCAACCTTGGGCACATGCTGGAATCATATGGGGAAAGTTACAAAATATAGATGCCTGTTACTTGCCTCCTGTAATGATGTACTGAAAAGGACATAGCATCACTCTGGGTTGTTCCTGCAAAAAATGCAGAGCTTGAATTTATTCATAAGGAAACAGCAAAAAACTCAAATTGGGTAACATTCTACAAAATAACTAGTCTGTTGTTTAAATTTTTTCACGTCATGAAAACTATGAAGAACAATTCCATATTAAAGGGGACTAAAGAGACATGATAACTAAATGCAATGATGATCTTGAATAGGATCCTAGACTAGAAACTAGATCAGAAACATGACATCCATGGGACATTTGGAGAAATCTGAATAAAGTTTTTAGATTAGATAATATGACAATCATCATATTTCTTGATTTTCTTGATTTCTGTATTTCTTGATTTTGATAACTGTATTATAATTATTTAAGAGAATGTTCTTGTTTTCAGGAAATACACACTAAAATATTTTGAAGTAGAGCACCGTCACACCTTTGACACCATTCTCAAATGTTTCAGAAAAGAAATATGTGTATATATGGAGAAATATATATATTCAGAGAGAGATAGAAAGAGGGGGGGGGCCAGGGGTAGAGGAAGAGAATGATAAAGGTACTGTGGAGAATCTGGAATAATGATATACAGAAATTCTTTATACTTTTTGCAACTTTTTGATAAGTTTTATCTTATTTCAAAATTTAAAAATATTTTTAAATTAAAAGAAAATCACTGATGCCTGAATCCCACTCCCAGAGATTCTGAGTAACTTCTTCTTGGGTATGGTCTGGGCATCAGGACATTAAGCTCTCTCCAGCTGATCCTGATGTGTAGCCAGGGTTGATAGCCGCTGGCCTATTCAGAGCCTGGTGTCTACATACAGGTCTTTTGTCTCCCTAGGTAGGTTTATTCCTAGGTATTTTATTCTTTTTGTTGCAATGGTAAATGGGAATGTTTCCTTAATTTCTCTTTCAGATTTTTCATCAGTAGTGTATAGGAATGCAGGAGATTTCTGTGCATTAATTTTGTATCCCGCATCTTTACCAAATTCATTGATTAGCTCTAGTAGTTTTCTAATGGCATCTTTAGGATTCTCTATGTGTAGTATCATGTCATCTGCAAATAATGACAGTTTTACTTCTTGTTTTCCAATCTGGATTCCTTTTATTTCTTTTCCTTCTCTGATTGCCATGGCTAGGACTTCCAAAACTATGTTGAATAATAGTGGCGAGAGTGGACATCCTTGTCTTGTTCCTGATCTTAGAAGAAATGCTTTGAGTTTTTCACCATTGAGAATGATGTTTGCTGTTGGTTTGTCATATACGGCCTTCATTATGTTGAAGTATGTTCACTTTATGCCCACTTTCTGGAGAGTTTTAATCATGAATGGGTGTTGAATTTTGTCAAAAGCTTTTTCTGCATCTATTGAGATGATCATATGGTTTTTATTCTTCAATTTGTTTATATGGTTTATCACATTGATTGATTTGCATATATTGAAGAATCATTGCATGTTGGGATAAATCCCAGTTGATCATGGTGTATGATCCATTTAATGTGTTGTTGGATTCTGTTTGCTAGTATTTGGTTGAGGATTTTTTCATCTATATTCATGAGTGATATTGGTCTGTAATTTTCTTTTTTTGTAGTATCTTTGTCTGGTTTTGGTGTCAGGGTGATGGTGGCCTCATAGAATGAGGTTGAGAGTGTTCCTTCCTCTTCAATTTTTTGGAAGAGTTTGAGAAGGATGGGTGTTAGTTCTTCTCTAAATGTTTGATAGAATTCACCTGTGAAGCCATCTGGTCTGGGACTTTTGTTTGTTGGAAGACTTTTAATCACAGTTTCAATTTCAGTGCTTGTGATTAGTCTGTTCATATTTTCTATTTCTTCCTGGTTCAGTCTTGGAAGGTTATACCTTCTTAAGAATTTGTCCATTTCTTCCAGGTTGTCCATTTTATTGGCATAGAGTTGCTTGTAGTAGTCTCTTAGGATGCTTTGTATTTCTCTGGTGTCTGTTGTAACTTCTCCTTTTTCATTTCTAATTTTATTGACTTGAGTCCTCTCCCTCTTTTTCTTGATTAGTCTGTCTAATGGTTTATCAATTTTGTTTGTCTTTTCAAAGAACCATCTTTTAGTTTTATTGATCTTTACTACTGTTTTCTTTGTTTCTATTGCATTTATTTCTGCTCTGATCTTTATGATTTCTTTCCTTCTGCTAACTTTGGGTTTTGTTTGTTCTTCTTTCTCTAGTTCCATTAGGTGTAAGGTTAGATTGTTTATTTGAGATTTTTCTTGTTTCTTGAGGTAGGGTTGTATAGCTGTAAACTTCCCTCTTGGAACTGCTTTTGCTGCACCCCAAAGGTTTTGGATCATCATGATTTCATTTTCATTTGTCTCGAGGTATTTTTTGATTTCCTCTTTGATTTCTTCAGTGATCTCTTGGTTATTTAGTAATGTATTGTTTAGTCTCCATGTGTTTGTGTTTTTTACATTTTTTTTCCCTGTGATTCATTTCTAATCTCATAGCATGTTCAGAAAAGATGCTGGATATGATTTCAATTTTCTTAAATTTATTGAGGCTTGATTTGTGACACAAGATGTGATCTATCCTGGAGAATGTTCCGTGTGCACTTGAGAAGAAAGTGTAATCTGCTGTTTCTGGATGGAATGTCCTATAAATATAACTTAAGTCCATCTTGTTTAAAATATCATTTAATGCTTGTGTTTCATTATTTATTTTCATTTTGGATGATCTGTCCATTGGTGTAAGTGAGGTGTTAAAGTCCCCCACTATTATTTTGTTACTGTCAATTTCCTCTTTTATAGCTGTTAACAGTTGCCTTATGTATTGAGGTGCTCCTATCTTGTGTGCATATATATTTATAATTGTTAAATCTTCTTCTTGGAGTGATCCCCTGATCATTATGTAATGTTCTTCCTTGTCTCTTGCAACATTCTTTATTTTAAAGTCTATTTTATCTGATATGAGTATTGCTACTCCAGCTTTCTTTTGATTTCAATTTGCATGAAATATTTTTTCCCATCTCCTCACTTTCAGGCTGAATGTGTCCCTAGGTGTGAAGTGGGTCTCTTGTAGACAGCATATATATGGGTGTTGTTTTTGTATCCATTCAGCAAGCCTGTGTCTTTTGGTTGGAGAATTTAATCCATTCACGTTTAAGGTAATTATCAATATGTATGACCCTATGACCATTTTCTTAATTGTTTTGGGTTTGTTTTTGTAGGTCCTTTTCTTCTTTTGTGTTTCTCACTTAGAGAAGTTCCTTTAGTATTTGTTGTAGAGCTGGTTTTGTTGTGCTGAATTCTCTTAGCTTTTGCTTGTCTGTAAAGCTTTTGATTTCTCCATCAAATCTGAATTAGGTACTTGCTGGGTAGAGTAATCTTGGTTGTAGGTTCTTCCCTATCATCACTTTAAGTGTATCATGCCACTCCCTTCTGGCTTGTAAAGTTTCTGCTGAGAAATCAGCTGTTAACTTCATGGGAGTTCCCTTGTATGCTATTTGTCATTTTTCCCTTGCTGCTTTTAATAATTTTTCTTTGTCTTTAATTTTTGCCAATTTGATTACTATGTGTCTAGGCATGTTTCTCCTTGGGTTTATCCTGTATGGGACTCTGTGTGCTTCCTGGACCTGGGTTGCTGTTTCCTTTCCCATGTTAGGGAAGTTTTTCACTATAATCTTGTCAAATATTTTCTCTGGTCCTTTCTCTCTCTCTTCTCCTTCTGGGACCCCTATAATGTGAATGTTGCTGCATTTAATGTTGTCCCAGACATCTCTTAGGCTGTCTTCATTTCTTTTCATTCTTTTTTCTTTATTCTGGTCCATAGCAGTGAATTCCACCATTCTGTCTTCCAGGTCACTTATCCGTTCTTCTGCCTCAGTTATTCTGCTATTGATTCCTTGTAGTGCAGTTTTCATTTCAGTTTGTGTTGTTCATCTCTGTTTGTTTGTCCTTTAATTCTTCTAGGTCTTTGTTAAACATTTCTTGCATCTTCTCGATCTTTGCCTCCATTCTTTTTCTGAGGTCCTGGATCATCTTCACTGTCATTATTCTGAATTATTTTTCTGGAAGGTTGCCTATCTCCACTTCATTTAGTTGTTTTTCTGGGGTTTTATGTTGTTCCTTCATCTGGTACATAGTCCTCTGCCTTTTTATTTTATCTATCTTTCTGTGAATGTGATTTTCTTTCCACAGGATGCAGAATTGTAGTTCTTCTTGCTTCTGCTGTCTTCCCTCAGGTAGATGAGGCTATCTAAGAGGCTTGTGCAAGCTTACTGATCAGAGGGACTGGTGATGGATAGAGCTGGGTGTTCCTCTGGTGGGCAGAACTCAGTAAAATTTTAATCCACTTGTCCGCTGATGGGTGGGGCTGAGTTCCCTTCCTGTTAGGTTTTTGGCCTAAGGCAACCCAGCACTGGAGGCTACAGGCTCTTTGGTGGAGCTAATGATGGACCCTGGTAGGGCTCACACCAAGGAGTACTTTCTAGAACTTCTGCTACCAGTGTCCTTGTCCACACAGTGAGCTACAGCCACACTCTGCCTTGGCAGGATACCCTCTAGCACTATCAGGTAAGTCTGATTCAATCTCCTATGGCATCACTGTTCCTTCCCCTTGGTACTGATGCGCACACTACTTTGTGTGTGCCCCCCAAGATTGGAGTCTTTGTTTCTCCCAGTCCTGTCAAAGTCCTGCAATCAAATCCTGCCAGCCTTCAATGTCTGATTCTCTGGAAATTCTTCCTCCTGTTGCTGGACTCCGAGGTTGGGAAGCCTGACATGGGGCTCAGAACCTTCACTCCAGTGGGTGGACTTCTGTGGTATAATTGCTCTCCAATTTGTGAGTCACCCATGCAGTGGTTATGGGATTTGATTTTATTGTGTTTGCGCCCCTCCTACCATCTCAATGTGGCTTCTCCTTTGTCTTTGGATGTGGGGTATCTTTTTTGGTGAGTTCCAGTGTCTTCTTGTCGATGATTGTTCAGTACTTAGTTGTGATTCTGGTGCTCTCACCAGAGGGAGTCAGTGCATGTCCTTCTGCTCAGCCATATTAAACCAATTTCCTGGATTTTTTTTAAGGTAAGCGTCTAATGATGTATTTTCTTTAAAAGTACTATTTTAGATATTTCCTGTTGTGGACAAATAACCTGAATTCTGCTTCTGTTAAAGAAGATGTGGAAACAAAATGAGCAAGTTTAGTCCTGACATCTACTGTCAGAACTTGAGTATGAACTGCTTTACCACAATCCACCTGCTGTAATGAGCAGGGCATTGAGTAACAATAGGGGCAGGTGTAGGAGTGATTGGAGTAGAGCATCACCCAGATCTCCATTATCCTGCAAAGGGGAGGAAGGGCATCCCTCAGCGCTTCTTGAGATAAACATGTTGAAGATTTTGGAGGCAGAAAATAAACAAATGTCAAGAGGTATTTGTCATTCTCACCCAGGAGTCTTCCTCAGGCTCTGGTGTCTTTAACAAACCTCCGACTTTGTTTCTCTTGAAAATGCTTATGTCCCTGGTGCTCTAAAGAAAATTTAGATACTGGGTTTCAGAACTATTATTAGGGGAGGGAGAGAGGAATGGAAAATAGAAGCTTCCCTGACCTTGGTCTTTCTCCTGCCCTGGGGCTTTGCTCTGTGCTAAAGTGGCTATCTACCTTTTGTTTGTTATCTTTATCTTCCTCTGGAAATATTTTCTGCCCCAACCTGGGAAATGGCTATGGAATGATGTCACCAGGCTATTTTAAAAGGTGTGCATCCTGTGAGGGCTTACACTCCATCACCTCACAGTTGCTTGTGTGTCTCATGAAGAGCTATCCCCCAGACTGGGGAGAAGAGACCCAGAATGGATAGTCTTCAAGGCGAAGAAGAGCACACCCATCCTTGCTGTGGGCAAAGGACAGCAGCAGTGTTGTGATTGTTTTTACACAAGAACTTCTGTAAAAATAGAGAACGGCCCTGTCAGTATCTGAAGTCTGGTCACCGTTGTTGCCAACCCAGGGGAATGTTGCACAGGCCTGTGAGGATGGACTACAGCAGTGGTCCCTAACCTTTTTGGCACCAGGGACCGGTCTCATGGAAGACAATTTTTCTATGGACCGGGGGCAGGGGGGTTGGGGATGGTTCAGGCGGTAATGCCAGTGATGGGGAGCGCTCACCCGCCGCTCACCACCTGCTTTGCGGTCCAGTTCCTAACAGGCCGAGGACTGCTACCAGTCTGCAGCCGAGGGATTGGGGACCCCTGGACTAGAGGACTCAGGAGCCATTAGTGAAAATCATTAACCCCACTCCCCACCCCCGTCCCCAACACAGCTGATGTTTCTACAGGGTTTTCTGGTCTTGCTCTCTCATCCTTGTTCCTTGCTCTGGTGCTTCCCTTGTCTGAGAGATACACCCTCCCTCAGAACTACAGGTTTGTTCCTAAGTACTCAGAGGACTAACTATGCCCCCACGTGGAGAACACAGAGAAATCCTCTAGCTTTTTGCACTCTTATTCATTTGTTTTCAAGGCAAATCAAATAGGCTAATTTAACTGTCACACTTCTTTTGTTTTTCTATTTTTACTCTAGGTTATTTGAGTATTTAAAATGGGATTCATTTTTAAACAACAAGGACCTACTCTCTAGTGCCAGAAACTATGTTCAATATCTTGTAATAACCTACAATGAAGAAGAATCTGAAACAGAATAGATACATACATATAACTGAATCACTTTGCTGTACACCTGAAAGTAACACACTATTGTAATTCAACCCTACCTCAATGAAAAAAGTGGGATTCATTTTAGGAAAGATTGTTGGTAGTAGCCAACATTCTTCATGGAAGATATTTAGGGTAAAATCATGAAAATACTTCTCCTTTTATTCATACAGATATAATCAAAACACTCTGAACAGCTGCTCTTATTTGGTTGGCACTTTTGGGAACCCACAATATGCAATAATACTTTAAAAAAGTCAGTTTCATAGGAGAACACTGTGTGTGCATTGAAACAAAAAATCTTTACAAAGCATGTCAGAGGAGGTGGGACTGGCTAGCTCATTAGCTGTTGTCACTCACATGATGCTGTTCTGTGTGGTGATCAGTGCAGTACAGCAGTTAGAAGCATAAACCCTGGCCTCATAGGGCTTGCATTCAAAGCCCTGCTCTACCTATCATGCACTGTATGAGTCTATGGGTGATTTCTTCACACTCTGTGACTCAGTCTCCTCAGCTATAGAATGAGGTAATAAGTAAAGATACTTAATGCTTTTCCTGGCACTTTGCAAGTTCTCAATTTATATAAGCTATCACTATTGTTAAATGTAACATGTTACTGGTCATATCCTATTTTATTATAAAAGAAACATCCCAAATCATTGGCTTGTCTTTCCCATTGAAGTATTGTAAATTAAGAAGTGCTGGGTTTAGAAAATGTTTGATTGACAAGGAATCTCCTTATTTAGAGGATATTAGTGTTCCCCTAATTTTCTCTAGGAAGGATATTTTTAATATAACTTTGTTTCATCAACAAAAAGACAATTTTTTCAAAGTCTGCTCCTCTGCTGCACTTGTGAGCCCCTGATGAGTCTGTCCAGTCTTTTTATTTTTTTATTGAAATACAGTTAATCTACCATGCTGTGTTAGTTTCATGTATAGCAAAGTGATTCAGTTTTATATATACTGTATATATATGTGTATATATATTCTTTTTTCAGATTCTTTTCCATTATAGGCTGTTACA
This sequence comes from Leucopleurus acutus, assembly GCF_964270905.1. NCBI lineage: Eukaryota > Metazoa > Chordata > Mammalia > Artiodactyla > Delphinidae > Leucopleurus > Leucopleurus acutus. The sequence continues at coordinate 38,708,012 of NC_139152.1, forward strand.
AGATATTGAATATAGTTCCCTGTGCTACACACTAGGACATTGTCATTTATCTATTTGATATATAGTAGTTTGTATCCGTTAATCCCAAACTTCTAATTTATCCCTCCCCCCTCCACTTTGGTAACCATACATTTGTTTTCTATGTCTGTGGGTCTGTTTCTGTTTTGCAAATAAGTTCATATGTATCCTTTTTTTAGATTCTACATATAAGTGATATCGAAATGATATTTGTCTTTCTCTGTCTGACTTATTTCACTTAGTATGATAATCTCTAGTCCATCCATGTTGCTGCAAATGGCATTATTTTGTTCCTTTATATGGCTGAGTAATATTCCATTGTGTGTATGTACCACATCTTTATCCATTCATCTGTCGATGGACACTTAGGTTGCCTCCACATCTTGGCTATTGTAAACAGTGCTGCAATGAACACTGGGATGCATGTATCAAAAAAAAAAAAGATAATTTTTTAAACTTTTGTTGTCTCAGTTCTGTTTTATTTTGTTTCTTTGTTTTTGCTTTCCTCTAGTATTTTAGTTTCTTTTGCACTCCTCTGTTCCCATTTAAGCTCATTTCCCAGGCTTCCATCTCCTGTTTTCGTTTCTCAGTCTGGGGCCCTGACCCCCAGGATTGTAAGCAGGGTCCCCTCTAGGCCTCACTGTAAAGAGAGGTCACAAGAGGGAAATGTACAGAAAGAGAACATGCAATGGTTTGGCCATCAGCAGTGGTCCCTTTCCTAGTGAGGGACAGGGGAAAGGGAGAGGAATGATGTCAACTGATATTAAATTGAAAACATGTGAACACCCAGCACTGTCTCCTTTGCCCAGCCCCACTGCCTCTGTGAGTTGTGTTCACTAACCTGGTGTTCACCCAGGACCCAGGATGAACACCTACATTTTCTGAGCATTTAAAATTTATTCATTTGGCATTTTCCTCTTCTTTAAAGTATGGTAAGAATATATTAACGAAATTTAGAAAAACATGTGTGCACCTTTCTCCCCCTTCCCCCATTTGTTAGCCATGCTTTGTCACCTCTGATATTTGTCACCACTGGAATAGTATACAACTCTTTTTGCCTTCTCTGCCCTGGCTGCTGCCCTGTCTTACCTTTTCTGAGCCCTCCACTTGATCTACTACACCGTGTTTCCTCCTTTCTTCCTTACCTTCCTTTTTTTTTTTTTTTTTTTTTTTTTTTTTTTGCAGTATGCGGGCCTCTCACTGTTGTGTCCTCTCCCGTTGTGGAGCACAGGCTCCGGACACGCAGGCTCAGCGGCCATGGCTCACGGGCCCAGCCGCTCCGCGGCATGTGGGATCTTCCCAGACCGGGGCACGAACCCCTGTCCCCTGCATCGGCAGGCAGACTCTCAACCACTGTGCCACCAGGGAAGCCCCTGAACCAGCATTTTTTAAAATTAAGTTTTATTGGAGTATGGTTGTTTTACAATGTTGTGTTAGCCTCCACTGCACAACAAAATGAATCAGCTATACACATACAGATATCCCCTACCTTTTGGACTTTCCTCCCATTTAGGTTGCCACAGTGCATTAGGTAGAGTTCCCTGTGCTATACAGTATGTTCCCATCAGTTGTCTATTTTATACATAGTATCAATAACATATATGTGTCAATCCCAGTCTCCCAATTCCTCCCACCACACCCCTTTCCCCCTTGGTATCCATACATTTTGAACCAGCACTTTTACATCTAGTAATTTATCATAAGGAAATCATTAATCCTAAGAAAACAAATACTTAGCTGAAGAAGTCTATGGCAGTGCTATTTATAGGAGTGAGTTTTTTAAGACAGCCTAACCGTAGAATCTAGAATACCTCTATCCAAAGGAATTCTATGCCACCATTAAAAATGATATTGACATAGGAATGTGTATTGACATAGGAAAATATCTTGATAAATTGTTAAGTGCAAGAATTACGTTAAAGGTATCTGTATAGAGTATGTACAATATGCTCCCGTCTTTGGAAAATACATACATATATGCATAGAAAAAGTCTGAAAAGTTTTCAGACAAAATGCCAATAATGGTTAATTCTTGGGTGGTGGAGTTATGAGAATTTTAATTTTCTTCTATTTCTTAACTTCAATTTATTTTCCAATGAATGAGTAGTAATTATATATTTTTTTAAAACTTCCCCCCAAAATCACCACTGCTCTTGTGAGAAGCACCAATGGATATGATTTCAGTCCTTATGCTCTGAGAAGTGTGCAAGGTATTGTCAGAAACTATGGGATGTGAAAGAAGTGTACATGAAGGTCGTTCAGAGGGTTTTGATTTATAAAGCACCCACATAACCTTATTATCAAACAGATTTAATCTTATTAAAGAAATCTATCTAGGTGGATCCATATTTTGCAAAATATTTTCCTATTGACAGAGAATATTTTCCTACTGACTCATCAGTGTTTAATATCTCTGTGTAAGTTGCATTAAGCACTACAACATTCTGCTACACAGTTCTTCAACCCATAACAGCACTTGAACCTACAATAATGCTGTTCTCAAGGAAGATGACACCAGGGCATGGAGGTTAAAGAGGCTCTGTTGGCTCTGAGCATAAGGAGGAATTAGGAGGCAAACTCGAGGCGATGAAGGAAGTGTGAATGCAACAGAATGGGGAAGGGTCATTAGAGTCTCCAACCCCAGACAGTCTCCTGTCCTGCCCCATTCTTGGCATGTGAGGACCAGCGGTTCAAAGATCTGGATTCAAGTCAAGCCACGTGAATGTTAAACATGTAAATAAAAATCTGAAATCTGTCTAAAAGTTATTACATTTTAAGACAATCATGTATATACAGAGCATTACATTAAACAACAAGCACACTCTTTTTACCTAAAAACAAAACAAAACAGAACCAAAAAACCCACACCAACTTCCTAGTAATTTACTTTCTCACCATAGTACTTCAATTTCTGATGGATTTTGGCACACATATTGTATGTTCACCTATAAAAGAATTTCACTTAAAGGCACCAATAGAGCTGACAGATGGACGCTTAGGAGAATAACTGAAAGTCATTGACAAAATTGGAATGAACCCAAGATACAGAATGGAAAAACCCAAGCTTCTATAGATGTTTTCCAGACTTCTTTGAGTTCAGGATCGTTTTATTTAATTCCTAAAGTGGCAATTCCTAGCACCCTAGGATCCCTGAACTCTGCAGAGGAAATGATTCAGAAGCAAAGGGGAATAAGTCATCTAACCATCAGAATTAAGCCTCATGTCAGTAGGTGGCATGGACACATGCACTTAGTCAACAAACATTTATTGAGCACCTCCATAATAAATCATGGGACCCAAAGATGATTTCCTAGACAAAGATGTGACTCAAGATCATTCATTCAGTATGTGTCCTCTTTAGCTCATAAGCACTCTATGTACCTAGTCCAGTTTGAATGAACCTCAAGGGCAGCAGTGAGAAAAGAAGTGACAATGGTGCAGCATACAGTGTAGGGATGTGTCTGTGTCAAAGAGGAAGAGATGCCAGCAGGATTTAGCTTTCCTTTCTTCCTGGGCGTCTTTGCCTTGAGAGCCCAGGAAACACTGCAATCGTCTCCTTTTTCCTTGTCAGCTCTGTTTTCCCAGCCTCTATCCTCTCAATTAAACTATGGTACCTGGAAGAATTTCTCTGATTCATCGTACTCAGGATGACCATGGGAGCTACAGGTGGGTATAGGAAGAGAGGAGGCTGCTGGTGCTATTTGGCCTCCTAGGAACTGCCTCAGTGCTCATGGACTTGAGATGTAAAGCTGCATCAGTGTGTAAGAGGCCAGGTATTTTCCGTGTGTGTTGAGAAGCAGAGAGAAGTCTAGGATAACTAAATGAGGAAATCTGGTTATTCTACTTTCCGCTTTGCAAAGAGTTAACTCTCTAAATGCCAAAATACTTTTTGTGTCTTCTCTTACTAAAATTATTGATGAAATATATCATTTTATTTCTTGCCTTAGCAAATAGAACCTTTCGAATAAATATTCAGTGTGTTATGGTTCAAGAACAATGTTTAACTCTAAGCAACTGAAGATGTCTAAGAATATTAAAATCACTTTAGAAGTTGTTATGATTGTTTACCTGTCATTTTCCCATAAAATTAGAGTGCTGACTGTGAAAAACAATAATCTGATTATTTGAAGGTTCCAATTATTTGGATTACTATTATTCTAACCTGCCTTCCCTGTTCATGAACTTGAGGTAAACTTGAAACTTAAGTGTTTTGGGAAACTAGGAGAATGACTAATTCCTAGATAAAGAGAGGCTCAAAATGTTTTTGCTTTTTGGGGGGTCAGATTTCTTTGCATTATATCAGATCATTGAAAAATATTCCAAACAAGCTATGAATGGAAAAAAACTGGAAAAACACAGAGGAAGTCTAATTGTTGAAATGGTATTTTCACATTAATTTCATAAAAGTAATCATTAGGTCAAAGTGGTTTTATGTGGATTAAACTGCACTAAACAGCAATGGAAGATTCTTATACTGTGAATGGCATTCTTCACTGCTTTCCTTGCCTCTTTATTATTGTGTATTTCCTGTCTTTTTAGGAGCAATCCATTCCCAGAAGGTCCGGATGGACAGTCATTCTGGTCTGGCTGAATCCACATGCACACCTGTGCTCTCACCCATCTTCTCTTCACAATGTTCATCAACCAGGCAGAGTGAGCTGTACTCAGCATACTCCTCAAATGCTGTTTGGATGGTGTTGTAAAAATGACACGCACTGTTGTTTGTTTCACCTGTTCTCAGCACTGAGCATTGTGGAAATTATTTCTGGAGACAACATCTGTTCTTATTAAAGAGAAGTCAGGTGTTCTCTGGAGCCAGCTAGGTGTTTCATTAAATGTGATCTATGCTGCAAGGTACAAAGCTTATCATTTATTCACCTTGAGATGTTATCGTGAATGTGCATTTGTGTGAGTCTAATGGCTATAATACAGTGCACTAAAACAGCATCCTTCCACTTAAAGAGCTATTCCACTATGGGTCTGAGAAAGTTCCATTTCTCAGGAACTATTCAGCTCAATGGCCGTCTCTCTTTTTTAAATGTGGTAGCATATCTTAAACATATGTATATAAGTGTGTGTTTACATATATAATAGGGGCATGGGCTTAAACAAGATAGGTGTTATGAATACCTGGAAGTCCTGCCACAATGAGCTTTCTTCCAAGAAATGAGAAGCAAAGTTGCTTCTGGCAGTTACATTTTAAATCAAAACACTACCAAGATGGGCAGTCAGTCCCCTTAAAGAAGAAGAGTGACTCCCAGGGTGTGGCATGTGGGCCACAGAAGACCTCCAACTACAGGGTGTGTAATTAACCAAGGGCCTATCTTCCTGCCCACAGGCTGCTCCAGCCAATCACTGAGCCAGGCAGGAACACGAAGGCAGATCCATTCTTGGGAGTCAGGGGAGTTCCTCCTTCAGCCCACTTTGCCTCTAATCACTTCATCCTACTGCTCCCCCACACCCTCCCCCAGTGGCTTGGATGAACTTCCTTAGCCTGTGTGGCAGTCTTCCATTCTCCCTTCTCTCCCTTTCTCCTTCATTCGGGGTCAGACTTGTCTTGTGGTCCAATGGCCTTCCCAGCCTTCCCTGGCTCCTTCCCCCATTAAAATCCATGCAAGTTTAATCCCATCTTGACATCTCTACCTGGACTAACATAAAACGAACTGGAACTTGATTAATTAGCATATTAATACAATTAAGGGAAAATGTTACTCTCAGAAAGAGGTTGGTCAGTTTAGAGAGCTCTGCAAAGGGTACCAACATCTTAGCTCGTGCTCATCTGACCAGAGAAGATGACAACATTCCAGCCCAAAGATTATCTTCACTGTGATGTGTCTGGTGACATTAGGTATTTCATTCCTCTGACTAACTTGCCTGACTCTGAGTTCATCCACCCCAATCCAATGTTCAGTTGACTGTATAACTTCTTAGTAGGTCTCTCTTTAAGGAGGAATCCCATACATGAACTAGAGTCCACAAGGGAATTCTTGGGGATTTTGAGAACTGCATACTAGAGACTCAGAACTGTGACTACTGAGTGGACCATCTATCACCAACAGCAGGGTCTCTGGATACTTGAGTCAAGGGGCGAAGGGCAGCCTGGTCTCTGTAGAGGTGACGGGGCAGGCACTGGGGAGGAAAACTTGATGGTGTCTGGCACGTATACAGCAAGTAGTAAATGTTGGCAGTCATTCTTGTTATTAGGTTATGGATATAATTGTCATCTAGAGGGAGAAATTTTAAGGTTTCTACAAACATTAGTGTCTTAGCTTCCCAGGACTGCCATAAAAAAGTACCACAAATTGAGTGGTTTAAAATAACAGAAAATGATTGATTCACAGTGCTAGAGGCTAGAAGTCTAAAATCACGGTGTTGGTAGGGTTAGTTTTTTTTCTGAGGGCTCTGAGGGAGAGTCTATTCCATGTCTCTCTCCTATTTTCTGGTGATAGTCCTTGGCATTCGTTGGCTTGTAGATGCATCATTTCAATCTCTGCTTCCATCTTCACATTGCATTTTCCCTGTGAATCTCTGTGTTTTCACGTGGCCACTGTCTTCTTATAAGGACAACAGTCATGTTGGATCAGGGGTCTACGCTACCCCAGAGTGAACTCTTCTTGACTTGTTACAGCTGTAACTGCCCTATTTCCAAATAAGGTCACATTCTGAGGTACTGGGGGTTAGAACTTCAGCAAATCTTTTTGGGGGACACAGTTCAACCCATAACAATCCGATTTTATAGAATCACCAGATTCTATAAAATTCCTGACAGTATTGTTCCATAATAGATGATGAATATAAATTGGGATGCACTTAGGGTCATTACAACTTTTACAGTTGATATTTGTTCAAATTGGCTTAAAGGAGGGGTGGGGTAGAGAAGAGAGGAAGAGAGGAATGGGACCCAGAGAAGGAGGGGGCCCACAGACTGAGTGCATGGCTAATTTCTACAGGACGAAGGACTTCCTTGCTGCCCTTGAACTCCTGACAGATTTACAATGAGGATTGTGCCCTGAGTCATTTTCACCCCACACCCCTGCCCAATCGGACACGCACACTTTGTCCAACAATCCAGTCTCCACATATTTTCTTCTAATCCCTTTGCCTCTTACACTTTGTCTCTCCAGTCCGTCTGAGAGGCTGATACAAATAAAATATATCTACTGCGCTGTAATATTTAAATAATGAAAAAGCACTTCTAGTCTCCACATTCAAATTTCCTGGCAATGTTAGATTGCTTGCTCTATTTTAGCATATTAACTATGGGCAACATACATTAACTCTGTTTTACCTCTCTATTTTGTGACGTTAACATTTAACTTTCAGATAATCATTTAGATGTGCACCCCTGGAAAATATGGCTCATAATTACCTCAGTATTTACATTCCTCAGGGTTGAAGCACAGAAGTTTGAGTGGATACTGTTTAAGAATTAATATGGGTAGATGAAAATGACAGAGAATTCTAAAATGGCCCAGTGGTTTAGGGAGAATAGCAATCTCCAGCAATCCCTTGTGTTTGATTTTGAAAAAAAAAAAAAAAAAAAAGCAAGGCAGCTGTTGGATGCTTTTAGGCTACTCTGCATTTATGGAATTTTCCACTGGGTTGTATGTATTCAGGTCACATACACAATGAGATTTCCTGCAGTGACAGGACAGATAAAAATGCTTTGCAACTCGGTGATAATTGTGCTCCATTTAGGCAAACCGTCAACTGGTGCATTTTTATATTTTCTCAGAAGCCTGGGAGATGCTTTTGTGTTCATGTCTTAAATATGAATTCATTAGCCCCCAAAGAATAATGGGATGTGTTTTGAAATGCATTTTAATGAGAAATAAGCATGAACAGGCTTTCAGAATTCATGTTTCAATATCACTTTAAAGCTATTAATTAATTAGAGGTTATTTCCTCAAATTTAGGAGTAAATAAAACTTTTCCTTCTATTTTCTAGGAGTGTTTTGCCCAAAGCCTGATAACATATTTTGAATATCCATTGTTTCTACCTATTATTATTAGTATTGTTATTGGGCTAGAGCAGAAGGTTTAGGATCTCTTAACTATAGAAGGAGAGGCTAGGGAGAAAGGAATATTAAGGTAATCCTTTTTTCTAATTTTTTTTCCTTTTTTTAGTTCAAGGTATGACCTAGAGTCAAGATGAAAGATTGTGTACTGTCTATGAAATATCTGTGGTTCTCACCACTCCTAGTTACTAAGCACTGATGTTATCTAACCCTTTGTGGCATATCTGTTGGACTTTTAAATCTTTCTAGAAGATAATCTCCTTGGTGTGCAATACTATGCTGGTAGAATTGTTGGATTTTGACTCACTGTATATCTGCAAAGCTGCCTTGAGGGCTCCTCAGAGATGTGGAAACTAGTGCAAATATGCTTGGATATTTGCAAGAAGTAAGCAAGAAGTCGGCCATCACAAGGAAAGGATGGGCATAACACTGAAGCTATGAACACTTAAAATGTTTCTTGTGATAAACAAGACAGAAAATGTCTAACACAATTGAAAATGTCTAACACTAATTTCCAAAGAAATGAGTGATAAGCTAGATGCCTTTCCAGATGCCTTAGCAAAGAAAATCATTATTAAAATATTGTATAAATTCCCAAAGCTGAAACAAGCCTAAGAGGAATATAAGTTACCTTAGGAAAGAGAACGACTCTCTTCTGTCTACTCTTAGTAACTCATGCCATCTCTTCACATCTACATCATTCTCTGGCTCTCTGTATACCCACACTAAAATGGTAGCCACTAAGCTCATGTGAATATTTAGACATAAATGTAAATTAATTAAAATGAAATGAAATTTAAATGGTTCTGAAGAACCTAGGGGCAGGACAGGAATAAAGACACAGACATGGAGAATGGACTTGAGGACACGGGGAGGGGGAAGGGTAAGCTGGGACGAAGTGAGAGAGTGGCATGGACTTATATATACTACCAAATGTCAAATAGATAGCTAGTGGGAAGCAGTCGCATAGCACAGGGAGATCAGCTTGGTGCTTTGCAACTACCTAGAGGGGTGGGATAGGGAGGGTGGGAGGGAGGGAGACGGAGGAGATATGGGGATATATGTATATGTAGCTGATTCACTTTGTTATAAAGCAGAAACTAATACACCATTGTAAAGCAATTATACTCCAATAAAGATGTTTAAAAAAATGAAAGAAATGTAACCATGATACATTTGTATAGTGAGGTGCAGTTGGTATCTTGAGATACTTGGAGTCCAAATAATGGGCACTTCATAGGGATAATTTAATTTAAACTTCATTTAATCTTTTAACAGCCTTATTATTTAACTGTTTATCACATTTGCCATGTTGTGGTATGTTAACTTGTTTGTTCATATCCTTTGCTATATAGTATTCCATTAAATGAATATGCCCCAATTTATTTGAAAAAAAAATTAAATGAAATTTAAAATCTAGTTCCTCAGTTTTGTTTGTTTTAACTTTCCCTCTGTAATATTTAGTTTGATGAAAAGAGTAGAGGATTAGGAGTCAAGAGACCTGGGATGTAGCCCAGGGTGTGTAACTGACTGTAAATGACTTTGGACAAGTAAACTATATTCTGAGTCAGTTTCCTTGACAGTCAAAAGATAAGTTTCCGGGGCTTCCCTGGTGGCGCAGTGGTTGAGAATCTGCCTGCTAATGCAGGGGACACGGGTTCGAGCCCTGGTCTGGGAAGATCCCACATGCCACGGAGCAACTGAGCCCGTGCGCCACAACTACTAAGCCTGCGCGTCTGGAGTCTGTGCTCCGCAACAATAGAGGCCACGATAGTGAGAGGCCCGCACACCGCGATGAAGAGTGGCCCCCGCTCGCCACAACTAGAGAAAGCCCTCGCAAAGAAACAAAGACCCAACACGGCCCAAAATAAATAAATTAATTAATTAATTTTTTTTAAAAAAAGATAAGTTTCCATATTCAGGGCTGATATTTACTTGATATGCTTCAGGGTGGCCACACTGTTTTTTAAATTATTGAAATAGTCTCACACCAGTTGGTAAACAGCACCCCTTCTCCAGCCACCCCCAGATCCACACCTGGGATCCTCCCATCTGCTGGTGAGGTAAAATTGGAAGGGTTAATGCCTGAAACAGTATAGGCCTCCCAGGACCCTGCTTCAGCCTATAGCTGGCATTCATTCTGATCATCAGTTTTCATGCCATAATGCTTATTAAATATTTTGGATATATACGCATCCTGCATGCACCCAAATATTGTGTACAACAGTCCCATTTATTGTGTGTATAGGTTGTCTGTTTGGCTCAGTTTAAGTCTGAAGTGTAGACTCAAAGTTGGTAAATTATTTAAGGTATATATTATGTCAGGCTTTCAGCAAATAAGTCCAAAATCTTCGTCCGTCTGAGGAGTGGGAAGGGAGGAAAATGAGGACAGGTTTGTAGCATTCACATTCTGGAATGCTCTCCATATATTGATAGCTATAAGTTCTGTGAGCAAATTCATGTTGTTGAATCACTCTATGTCAGTAGCCAGCTTTGCCTCTTAAAAGTATTTAGATAATGGGTTGCTGCCCTAAAAAACTAGAAAAAAAGGGCTTAAATTATCATCTTTGACATTTAATACATTTCAAGATTATTGAACCAGATTCTCTTCCTATGACTCACTTTATACTTCCTAAACCAACATTAATTTACCTTTTAAGATACCTGACAACTTCGGGGAAAGAAGTATAGAGCATATAATAATTTATTCATAAGGTTCCAGTCATTGCTGTTTTTGAAAGACAAATCTGTTAGCTTCTCATTCAAAGGTCAGCATCTTCACCCTCCTTTTAATGTTAAAAATGCAATTTCTACAGGACTAAGAAGGAACAATTTTTAGAATGTATATATTTTTTAATTGAAGTATAGTTGATTTACAATATTATATTAGTTTCAGGTGTACAATATAGTGGTTCCATATTTTATAGATTATACTCCATTTAAAGTTATTATAAAATAATGTCTGTATTTCCCAGTGCTGTACAATACATCCTTGTTGCTTATTTATTTTATACATAGGAATTTGTGTCTCTTAATCTCATACCCCTATGCTACTATTGGGTGGGCCAAAAAGTGCCTTCGGTTTTTTAAGTAAAAATGAAAGATACATGTTTCATTTTCGCCAAGAACTTTATTGAACAATATACTCACAATTTTGTTCCACTACCTTCTGCCATTTTTCAGGCAACTTCATAATTTCATCTTCCCAAAACTTTTTATCTTTTTGAGCAAAGAACTGTTCCAGGTGCTTTTTACAGTCTTCCGTGGAATTGAAGTTTTTTCCATTAAGGGAATTTGGTAAAGACCAAAATAAATGGAAATCCGAAGGTGCGATGTCTGGTGAATACGGAGGATGAGTCAGAACTTCCCAGCCAAGCTGTAACAGTTTTTGCCTGGTCATCAAAGAAACATGTGGTCTTGTGTTATCCTGATGGAAGATTATGCGTTTTCTGTTGACTAACTCTGGACACTTTTCATTGAGTGTCACTTTCAGTTGGTCTATTTGGGAGCAGTACTTGTTGGAATTAATCATTTGGTTTTCCAGAAGGAGCTCATAATAGAGGACTCCCTTCCAATCCCACCATATACACAACATCACCTTCTTTGGATGAAGAACGGCCTTTGGTGTGGTTGGTGGTGGTTCATTTCACTTGCCCCATGATCTCTTCTGTTCCACATTGTCATGCAGTATCCACTCTTCATCGCCAATCACAATTTGTTTTAAAAAGAGAACGTACTCATTGCGTTTCAGTAGAGAATCGCATGCGGAAATATGGTCAAGAAGGTTTTTTTGGCTTAACTGATGTGGAACCCAAACATCAAAGCGATTCACATAACCAAGCTGGTGCAAATGATTTTCAACTCTTGATTTGGATATTTTGAGTATGTCGGCTATCTCCTCCCTGGTATAACGTTGATTGTTCTCAGTTATTGTTTTGATTTGATCACTATCAACTTCAACTGGTCTACCCGACCGTGGAGCATCATCCAGCACGAAACTTTGCAAACCACTTTGACATGTTTGATCGGTCACAACACCTTCTCCATACACTGCACAAATCTTTTTGTGAGTTTCAGTTGCATTTTTACCTTTCTTGAAACAATAAAGCATAATATGCCAAAAATGTTGCTTTTTTCCTTCCATCTTCAATATTAGAATGGCTACACAAAAATTCACCAATTTTTATGTCTTTTTTTAAAAATGCATGCTGCTATGACAGCTGTCACAGACTGTCTAACAAAATTGTTTCAAATGAAGTTAAGGACAACTAAGTGCTACTAAAGCCATCTTATGGGGAAAACTGAACAAAACTTTTGGCCCACCCTATATATATATATATATACCACTTCTTTAACCATTCACCTATTCGTAGTCACTTAGTTTGCTTCCATATCCTGGTTATTGTAAATAGTACTGCAATAAACATACGGGTGCATATATCTTTTTGAACTAGTGTCTTTGTTTTCTTTGGGGAAAATACCCAGAAGTAGAATTGCTGGATTGTATAATAGTTCAATTTTTTATTTTTTGAGGAACCTCCATATTGTTTTCCATGACAGCTGTATCAATTTACATTACTACCAAGAGTGTACTAGGGTTCTCTTTACTCCAGATCCACACCAACATTTGTTATTTGTAGATTTTTTGTTGATAGCCATTTTGACAGATGTAATGTGATACATATGATGGAATACTACTCAGCCATAAAAAAGAAAGAAATTTTGCCATTTGCAACAACATTGATGGACTCGGAAAGTATTATGCTAAGTGAAATAAGTCAAACAGAGAAAGACAAATACTGTATGATATCATTTATAGGTGGAATCTAACAAAAAATAACAAACTAGTGAATACACTAAAAAGAAAGAGACTCACAGATATAGAAAACAAACTAGTGGTTACCAGTGGGAAGAGGGAAAGAGGGGAGGGGCAAGATAGGGGTAGGGTATTAAGAGGTACAAACCATTATGTATAAAATAAATAAGCTATGAGGATATATTGTACAACACAGGTAATATAGCCAATATTTTATAATAACTATAAAAGGGGTCTAACCTTTAAAAATTGTGACTCACTATGCAGTACACCTGTAACATATAATATAGTACATAAACTATACTTCAATTAAAAAAATAGTGCTCTGCCTATGTTCTCTTCTAGAAATTTTATCATTTCACTTCTTACATTTAGGTCTTTAATCTATTTTGAGTTTATTTTTGTATATGGTGCGAGGAAATGTTCTAATCTCTTTGTTTTATATGTTGCTGTCCTGTTTTCCCAGCACCACTTATTGAAGAGATAATCTTTTCTCCACTGTATATTCTTGCCTCCTGTTATAGATTAATTGACCATAAATGTGAGGGTTTTTTTTCTGGGATCTCTATTCTGTTCCATTGATCTATGTGTCTATTTTTGTGCCAGTACCATGCTATTTTGATTACTGTAGCTTAATACCTCAAGCTTTGTTCTTTTTCTTAAGATTGTTTTGGCAATTTGGGTTATTTTGTCTTTCCAAATAAATTTTAGGGATTATTTGTTCTAGTTCTGTGAAAAATGCCATGGATACTTTGATAGGGATTGCATTAAATCTGTAGAACACTTTGGGTAGTATGGACATTTTAACAATATTAATTCTTCCAGTCCAAGAACATGAGATATCTTTCCTTTATTTTTTTGTATTGTTTTAAAATTCCCTCATCAATGTTTTATAGTTTTCAGAGTATAGGTCTTTTACCTCCTTGGTTAAGTTTCTTCCTAGGTATTTTATTCTTTTTGATGTGATTGTAAATGGGATCATTTCCTTAATTTCTCTTTCTGAGAGTTCATTATTAGTGTATAATAAAGCAACCGATTTCTGTATATTAATTTTGTATCGTGAAACTTTACTGAATTCATTCATAATTTCTAATAGGTTTTTGATGGAGACTTTAGGGTTTTCTATATATAGCATCATGTCATCTGCAAATAGTGACAGTTTTATTTCTTCCCTTACAATTTGGATGCTTTTTATTTCTTTTTCTTGTCTGTGGCTCAGACTTCCAATACTATGTTAAATAAAAATGGTGAGAGCGGGCATCCTCGTCTTGTTCCTAATTTTAGAGGAAAAGCTTTCAGCTTTTCACCATTGAGTATGATGTTAGATGTGGGTTTGTCATAAATGGCCTTTATTATGTTGAGATGTTTTCCCTCTATACCAACTTTTATGAGAGCTTTTATCATGAATGGATGTTGTAGATTATACTTCCATCTAAATTCTCAAGTTCCCAAGTGATTTTCAGAACTTCTGCTATTAGTCTTACAAATACTGCTTTTGCTATAGAATTGGGAGTTCTTTCCATCTTTCTGCATTAACACTCTCAGCTTATCCACTAATTTTTCTCATGGTAGCAAGTTGGTTGCAGAAGCTTTTGACATCACATCTCTACAAACAAATGTGAAGGGAAAGAAAACGTTTCCCAGAAGTCATCCTAGCAGGCTTATCCTACATATCATTGTCTAGTCAATTATTAGAAGAGAAGAAGAAACCCCCATGATTGGCTAAAACGAATCAAGATGTACCCAGTGGGTCTAAAGCTAGGGCCAACCTGCTCACAGTATTCATAGAGGATTGTGTTCTGTTAGCAAGGAAGATGTGAATGGCTGCTGGGTAGGCATTTATTGGTATCTGCTACACAGAATGGCCCCGTAGGACAGACATTATTATTTCCCCCACTTTATAGTTGAGTAAAATATAATTTGACATGGTAAGCAAGGTGCCCAAGGATGAGAAGTGGTCAGTGGTGGAGCTGTGATTTGAACCAAAATTGCCTGGCGCTAATGCAGGTGTACCTGACCACTGTGCTCTACTATCTCTTGGTCATACAGTACGTTCACTGACCTCTGGAAGGCATTGCTTAGATTCCTACTTTGAAATTCAAAACAAACAAAACATGCCTATATGTGTAACTGAATCACTTTGCTGTACAACAGAAATTAACACAACGTTGTAAATCAACTATACTTCAATAAAATAAATTTAAAAGACAAAACAAAAGCCATTGTAAAGCAATTATACTCCAATAAAGATGTTAAAAAAAAAAAAGAAAACCCAGCATAAATTGCAATATGAAAATATTCAGTGCTGCTCTATTTCCTGCAAAATAGGATTTCCTGGGGTAGGACTGTTTGCTTTGAATGATCTGAAATTACGGATTTAGATAATCTGGAGATCAGACTTTAGTATTTGCAAACACATGTAAATGTTGCTCTTTCAAAACACTGGATGGGTCTTAGTTATGTGCACTGGTTTCATCAGAATCATATTTCCTCACAGAATGATAACCACTCAAACTGAAATTAGCTTCAAGAAAATGGAAGAGTGTTGATTAACAAAAGAGTGATAAGGTGCTGAGGGTCAAAAAAATTAAAATTCCCTGCTTTGATTTAATTTATACTGACTATGACACATTTTCTGAGGTAAATTTCACCTACATAATCAAGTCTTCCAGCTTGGTATGAGGTGATTTGATAAGGATTTTAGAAGAATTTTTGTCTTTAAGAAACTTCATAAGTACACAAAGCAGTTTGTAGTGAGACTGGGAACAAAGAGAATCCTGATCATTTAAAGGGTTTGTTTAAATTATATCTGATTACTGTGGCCTGCGAACAGATCTCCAATCTAGCTTCAGTTACTCTCCCCAAGCCCACTCCACTGAGGAAAAAAGGGAAGAAGGAAAGAAGGATGGTGGTACAAAAAATTCTGTTTAATTATGGCTGTTAATAACAGCAGGTGACTTAATATCCGGAGGAAGTTTTCACTGTAGATCATAGAGAGGAATGTGGGGAAACAATTTTCAAGACTTCCACATCCTTGGAGAATTTTCCTCAGTGGTAGGCATGCCAACAGTGGCCATCCATCTTGGATCAAGAATATACACCATCGGGCTTCCCTGGTGACGCAGTGGTTGAGAGTCCGCCTGCCGATGGAGGGGACGCAGGTTCGTGCCCCGGTCCGGGAAGATCCCACATGCCACGGAGAGGCTAGGCCCGTGAGCCATGGCCGCTGAGCCTGCGTGTCCGGAGCCTGTGCTCCGCAATGCGAGAGGCCACAACAGTGAGAGGCCCGCATACCGCAAAAAAAAAAAAAAAAAAAAAAAAAAAGGATATACGCCATCCATCACAACACTGGTCTGTGGTCATTCCCAATCTCTTCAGGGTCTGGTGCTATTTGAGTTGTGCCTTTTGACTGTGTGGGTATCACAGATGCATTTCACTGCTGCTATGTTCCAGAATTTGACTCTAAATCTTTTGGTCATATATCTTGCAGACAGTCCAGAAGAATAGACCTCAAAAATTTGGAAATAAGGAAAGTAAGATCGTTCTTTGAAAATTAAAGTAAAGAATAAGTCCACCGTAATTTGGAGTAGAGAGAGATTTAGAAAGTCCCATGAAAATCATGGGCAAATCTGAGTTGTGCATGCCCAAGAAGCGGATTTATCCAGTCTACCTGGCCAATGTATTCATATTATGGAGATGGACATGGCAGCCGTCAGAGTTGATGCTGGCTGTATATCTGGTTCATACAATTTTTAATTCCCCTTGTTCTGTTTCCTTTTCTCCAAAGTAAACTTCTCCGTGTATTTTGTACTGGTCAGATTGACTTGAATGTGAAGTCTCCTTGATAGTTATATTTCTCTTTAAAATTTAATAGACTGGCATTCTGTTTCTACCTCACGATCTTTTTAGTTTTGTATATCTCTAAATCCAAGGAACTTTGACCTACTGATGAGTTTCAGAAGTCTGAGGTCATTCCCTGGCAAGTGGTGGATTCATTCCCTGAGACAGTCTCACCGTGAGGACCTTGTGAGGGCAGCTAGCCAGCCCTCTCCTGGCAATACCCCTGTCGCCTCTGTGCACCTGCCTCACTGCCTTCCAAGCAGCCTTAGGAGAGATGCCATCACTACCGTGTTCTTTTCCTCAGGGAGTCCTTCAGACACTTCATTTGTCAGTCTTTCCCCCTCCAGTAAGGCCTTGTAGTGCCCGATTCCCCAGATGGATAACGGCCCTACCCTATGATAGAAGAGGGGATATATTGATAATTGTATCTAAATCAGAGAGAGAGGAAAAAGCAACCAGTCAACCCAATGGACAATCCACCACTCTGTGGATGTATAGGAATAAATGATTGTAACTTGTTCCTGGAAGTTTTGTGTGCATGGATAATAAGTAGACTGTCCTTCCTTTATGGAATGCTTTATTTCAAAGAACTCATCTACCTCAAGATTTCTCACTTAACCCTCAGGCTTTCTCGGCTAACCCAGTTCCATAGCTGTCACACCAAATTCGTCTTTAGAGCTAAGAAATTCAACTAGGCAGTGCCCTTTTTCTCAAGAAAAAAATTGTGACAAGGACCTTTGTGAATTTTCTTTATTTCCTCAGATTTGTCATCCAAACTTAGTTTTTTGTATGTGACCAGAAAATGTTTCAAAATATTAAATGCTCAAATTAGTGTCAAAATTTCAAATGTGAAGTCAACCTAAGTTCCATACCTCTTGGTAATTTGTGTTAATGTTGCCTTAATAATACACGAGACTAAAAAAAGAAATATGTTTATTTAAGTAAAAGTACATTTTTAAAACAAAGAGACCTAAGTGTGTATATCACCTTGTGGATCACACTCTCTGATTTCAAAATTTCAACGTCTATCCTGATCTATCAATCATTAACTGTTGTCCTTTCTGCTGCTGAAGAGACTGTATTATATAACAGATTGCCCCTGACTACTGAAATGATTAATTGGGGGGTGGTAGGAGGGGAATATTTAAAAAATATAAAATCTACTGAATTCAAGTAAAGTTACTTTGTAACACCTCAAGGCCTAGTATCTCAGAAACCAACTAAATCTATGCAAACTCACTTCATAATTGGAGAAATGAAGTAGACGATTACTAAACCAATGGAACTCAAGCAGCCCTTCAGATGCTTGGCCATGTGTCCAATATTGTGGGATATACAGAAAAGCTTTGAGCATTTCACAGAACAGGGACCCATAAAAGAGATGGTGTGACTGGGGACACTGCCAGCCCTAAGTGCAGTGGTAGTCTGCCTACCAGGACTGGAATTTATTTGTTTCTACCACCCTCAGCTCCCCTCCACCTCAACCCTTCATCAGCTCTCAGCAAAGTGATTGGCGTGAGTAACTAGAGACATAGAAATGAAAGGGATGCAGAGACTGCAAACTATGGTCCCTCCATTTCCTCCTACAAAACAGATGCCAGAAATAAGTCTTAAGGAATCAGAATCTTTTCCTATTTTTTCCTCAAAAGAGTGACTTTTGAGGAAAAAATAGGAAATCAATGATTTTTAAGTTCTTGGAAGTCGCAGTTCAGTGGCCTGTCCATAGCTCAGCCTGGCACGACCCTTTTCCCCTTTCTTCTACTTGTGTCCCTGGAGTGACCCGGTTCACGACCATGACTGGACGGGCTGATCAGTTCCAATGACTAGCTTGTAAAAATAACCACCCTGGGCTTGTTGGCAACGTCTGCATATCGAGGAAGATGAGCCGTGGTCTGAGTCAGACACTCATGAAATTCAAGCAGGTGGGCAGGTTGATTAGTCAGGAAAGGGAATTGATGGTGACCAAAATGTCCCCGGATAGCACATAGCCCCGGTGAGGAAATGCAGACAGAAAGTGAGCGGAAAAATGTGCCAGTGGATTTTTAAAGAAAAGAGTTTCAACTGATATTATATTTTAAAATATTATGTTTACCTATGTTTATTGAAACAGAAATAGAAGGATTAATTCAGTGACATTTAAACAGGGTAACTAGACTACCATAATTGTCCGCAAAAATCCTATTACCGGGATTTAATTTTTTAATAAAAATCCACAGGCCTTTGGGAGAGTCTACAGTTGGACCAGTATATGGATTCTATTCTAAAGCCAGAAAAAAAGATTTTCTTTTCTGTCAGTGTTTCTGTCCAGCCAGTAAATTTAATCACAATTCACATGTGATGATTGTTAATAATCTTTCATCTACTTAATATCCATTTGGCTTAGAGATCAGAATATCGTATTTTTAAGAAATTAAAAGGGGTCAATTTTGTTCAACACTACTGTCTTTTTTTTTTAATTTTATTTATTTATTTATTTATTTATTTTTGACTGTGTTGGGTCTTCGTTTCTGTGCGTGGGCTTTCTCTAGTTGTGGTGAGTGGGGGCCACTCTTCATCGCAGTGCACAGGCCTCTCACTGTCGCGGCCTCTCTTGTTGTGGAGCGCAAGCTCCAGACGCGCAGGCTCAGTAGTTGTGGCTCATGGGTCTAGTTGCTCCGCGACATGTGGGATCTTCCCAGACCTGGGCTTGAACCCGTGTCCCCTGCATTGGCAGGCAGATTCTCAACCACTGCACCACCAGGGAAGCCCCCTACTGGTTACTTTTTACACAACTGAGTATGTGTAATCATGCATCCCTGCAGCTGGTGTCTGGATTCCCACTGTATATTTCCCTGATTAGGACCCAGCCAAAAAAGTGCAGGAGGCAGAAGAACAAAGATTAACCCAATACTTGGAAAAGTGGAATATATAAAAGTGGAATATTCGTTACAGATAGTGACTAAAAAATTTGCATGTTTATGCCAAAGGCTCTTCAGACTCACTGATTAGCTTCAATAGTTAATTGGTCAATGGGTAATGTTAACACTTTTTAGTGTTTTTCGTACTTGTAGTATGTATCAGAAACTTGTCATTATAAGTAATTTTAAAGTTCAAGAGGAGATCCCATCTCTGCTGGGCAGGAAGAAGCAGGAGCGGGGGGGGGGGATTTTCCTCAACTCCTTCACTGTCAGAGAGAGACTTCACCTCCCAAAGCCACCCTTCTCACAACCAGTGCTTGACAGAGTAATTCAAGGTTCACAGAGCGATGTCACATACCTCAACACCAACCTGTGAGGTTTTGCAGGAGGAAACTGAGGTACCGAGATCCAAAGTGCCTCTCCCAGGAGAACACAGCGAGGGATAGAGACTGGGTTTAAATCCAAGTCTTCCCCAGACCCCAAGCCCTTTCCATGGTATCATTTGACAAGTCCCAAGCAGGTAGTACTCCTCTCTCAACAGACAGAATTAAGACAACGTACAATATTGGAATATATATGACATCTTTCTCCAAAGGCTTAAAGACCTCTTAATTGATGAGACTTCTTAGGATCAAATTTTTTTCTTAAAACTGCCAGTTATTATTCACATAAAATTAATAAAGAAACTTTCAGATTTATAGGTTTAAATGGGAAAATAAAATTCATCCTAGAATAACTTAAGAAATTTTCAAAATAATGTTTACATATTTTTTAAAACATTCTCAAAGCTGCTTTTGGAACCAGAGGGCCTGAGAATATTAATGAAATAAAGTTTGAAACAGACCAGAGATTCTGGGAGGGAGGAGGTGGCTAGATCCTTTGAAATCACACTTAGCTTAAATGACTGGAGAAATATGATAGTAATTATATCACAGTGACACTCAGTCTCCTCACACCTAAGGACATCAGCCAGGACCAGACCTTTGAAACTCTGTGTATCATAGGCTCTTGTTGGAATAGTCTTCTAAATGATTGAAAATATTTTTGTCTTCTTCAGAGAAGAAAGCAAATTAATGTCAGGTTTTCATCTAGAGGGGCACACACACACACACACACACACACACACACACACACACTCCTACTCATAGATCTTATGTGGATGAATTTGGTAGACAGACCACGCTTTCAGGTCATTCCCTTTAAAAGTCAATTCAGTGGATATATTTAAAGCCTCTTCTCTCCAAAGATCACTCCGATAGTGTTTGAAATGGTTAGTTAAAAATATGCCTAGCATGTAGTAGATGCTTATTACATATTTCTTGGTTATGTGATTGATATAAGATGGATTGAAGAGGGAGAGAAAGGACACAGGGAGCCCAGGTATTGATTATCGCAAGAGGTGATGAGGACTTATTTAGGGGCAGTGGAAAGAAGAGGGTGGATACCAAGGCCATTGTTCAGGTAGAGTTGACTTCCTTGTTGAATATTTGGTATCTTCCCACAATCTAGAGAAACTACTGAAGGCTCTCCACTAATTTCTTTTATCTACTTTCCTAACCTTACGCATTCTCTATGAAAAGTTTTGTTCTCTTCAAATCATCTCGAAAGTAAACAAAGCTAAAACATGTAAACAATTAAAATCAGTTATATTCCAATAACATCAGAGGCAGTTGCTTTATTCTTTGTGATATATTTTACAGATAAAACATTCATTTAATGTAGTCTGGTCTGGATAGGTTAAAATCACAGTTGAAAGAGACATTTGTCTTCAGGAAATAAGAAGATAAGAGGAAAAAAATATATCAGACTATCACCTAGATGAATTCTAAAAGTGTGTGTATTTGCCTTTTGTTGAGTCTGGTTCTTGGATGAGCCAAACCAGACCTCTCAGAAAGAAAAGCTTCTCCTGTAAACTGTGTGTCACCTTCCTTGAACTTGGTT
Organism: Leucopleurus acutus; assembly: GCF_964270905.1. Taxonomy (NCBI): domain Eukaryota; kingdom Metazoa; phylum Chordata; class Mammalia; order Artiodactyla; family Delphinidae; genus Leucopleurus; species Leucopleurus acutus. The sequence goes on from NC_139152.1 coordinate 38,729,542, forward strand.
CCCCCTGTAGACTCACTCTTATGTACAGATTCATCAAATCTGCTAGGATTTGTCCTCAAAAATTGCATTGGCTTCATCTGTTGATGCCTGTGGACCACTTTTGGTTGGGAAGGTAGAGGATAAAAAGGAAAGAAGTTGTCCACAATCCTAATTCAGACTAAGGAGTTCAGAGAGAGTTTAAGAAATTAGAACAAGTGTTAGTTCAATTCAGTGACTGTGTATAAAATGACTGGTATGTGTTTATTGGTAGGCTTTAGAAAAATTCTTGTATCAAATTGTCATGGATTTTTAAAATTTCTGCTTTGTGCATTTGACTTGTTTTCAGCATTCCTTCTCTTGATGCATCCTAAGTTGATAAGCTACGTTGCCTCCATACTCATGAGCAGTTAGCACAAAAAACTTTCATCCTTGTTCCGTGTTCTCTCTTATGTGTGTCTTATTAGCAACTGGTTAGAGGTAGGATTTGGTATCAGGTGGAAGTATCTGGTGGAGAATTAATCACGTATATTTGGAGTAAAGGGTTATGTAGTGTGATGAAAGAAACCAAAGCATAGTTAAGGCTACATATGGATATTTTAAAATTATGGCTCATATACAGCAGCTAAAAATGTATGACACTGTTCCATCCACTCATGTGACCTGATATTTATGTAATTCATTTCAAAGGTGAAAATGACTTTGTCAGTACCCTGCTTCTTTTTTGAGGATTTTAACTTTTTCTTTTCCCATATGCCCATCTAAATGAGCCATGGCTATGGGGGTTGGCGGAGAGCAGTGGATGGAGAGGTAGACTCTCCACCTAGGAAATAAAACATTTGAAATATTCTTCTATGTATTACCTGGGGTAGGTCATGTGGGATCAAAGATTGCAAACAATTCCTCTTAAGGGCACTAAGGATAGCTAGAGTGACTCTCTGGTGCTTTTGAGGTCCATGTACATTCCTAGTTCTGGAAATAGAAATGGTTTTAACAAGTTCTGCCAGGTGCATTATCCTGGCAGGTTTTCCTCTTATTATTCTCCTCGATGCCAAGGAACAACTTTCCCATTGCCACGTGCAGGTCAGGGCTGTGCAGTCAACAAATCAATGAAATAGGCAGCAATTGGCTTTTAGGAAGTGACTCCTGGTCCACAGCACAGGATCCTGTGGGGATTATGTTCAGCCAGACCTGCCAGGGACACATTGAGAAGGATCTGTACTGGGACATTTTATTGTTCTTAACTCCCAGGCCTTTCTCTGTAAACCCTGCAAGGGTTGTTTTTAATAAGCAAGTATGAATTAGGGGTATTTGGTGTGAATTCATCATCTCTGCATTCCTCAAGGTTGAAATGATTAAGGCTCCTACGTAGCAACTTTGTTCTGGATTGGAACGTGATCAAAGCACCCAGCCCTAGTGCCTGATTCCCCATCTGCATCCGTGGTGGTTGCCGCTCATCTGCCATGAAGTTCCCGCTAAAAGCAGCCACAGAGCTTTCTCAATCCAACATTCCAGGAATTCTATTGGCATTAGTATGGGAAATGCAACCTATTTGCCTAGATCAGGGAGCTCCAGTTCAGAGCTGCCCCAGAGGACTTATTCTAAGAAAGCTGTATTTAGGACAGGATTCCTTAGTTGACCCCTGGTTGCCTTGGCGAGGAAACCAAACCTCGAAATGATCCAACAACTCATCCAGGCTTTCTGGAAGTGTCAGGATAAGCAAGACAAACTGTCTTGGTCTCATCCTAGGTTGTATTCATCATAAACCTGGATTTACTTCCAGAGAAGAAAAATGCCAACCTTACCTTTATTCAGGTTTTGCTGTCTCATTTTAGACTGTTCTAGAATAGAGTCCATAATTTTTGTTTCAGTGAGAAAGACGGATTCTTTGTGACTAGTAATACTCTGTACTAATTAGGTGAAAATTGCCTTTGAAGATTCCCCCTCTTCTCTGGAAGTAATAGGATTCACGGGGGCAGGAGTGCTAGATGAAGAAATTGTGTATGTAAAGTTTTTCTGTTGAAGTAACAACATTCATTCAGCCAATACTTACTAAATGCCAGGCACTGCTGTAGTTGAAGGTAAACAAAGTAGAACAACACAAGGATCCTGATTTTCAGAGGATGGAGGGTGAACCTAACCAATGGCCACACCAGTATGTAACTCTCATGCAATATGGACCATATGTGCAATAAGGAGAGTACGAACCTTATGCTATGAGAGCACAAAGAAGGAAATGTCTGACACACTGGTGCTCAGGGAGTTCTCAGGGACATGGAAAGAACATCAAATAACTCAACCTGCGCCTAACAAGACTGGTGGCTTTTAAAGTTTGCCACTTGGCTCTATAAAAGTTCTCAGCTGAAGAGCTCAGAGGAGAGTTGCAAGGAGGAACTTCCCCACTGTCACCTTGTGATCTGAGTTTAAGGCTGATTTGAATTTTCTTGACAGCCTCTGGATCAGGTTTGATTTTTGGCTTTGGCTTTTAGCGTATAGTGTATTCGCCTTCAAGTATGTACTCAAGTCGTGTCATGCCTGGTCCGAATATGAGGGCACCGCTGGTTTTGTAAATGACGGAAGCATTGCTCAGAACCTGTGGGGAATAAATCAGAGAGCTAAGCTGGCCTTTACTCTTGACATGGCTTGGTTTGTCCTGATTGTAAGCTATTGAAGCTACTCAGGATAAGCCTGAGCAGTCAGATCTGGAAAGCCTCGGGAGCCATTGAGATCATCTTTGCTGAGCTCCCACTGGTGCAGCCAGGGGGTGGTTCCTGATTTAGTAGTTTCTAATTTGGGTGAGGACACATGGCCTGGGTCAAGCATCCAGTGTGGCAATGCAGTGGGTGACGTGTGTGAAGGGAGTGCTGGCAGATGCTCCAGCACAAGCCCAGTGACCAAGGGATTCCACGAAGCAGCTCAGGCTGCCCCATGGCCAAGGGCAGCTGGCAGGGTATAATTTTGAGGCTTTCCCCAATGGCAGAATTTAAACCACTTATTTTTCTCTCTTAGAACAATGCACAAAGTTGAGGGGGGATTTTTGGTTATTGCCACAGCCTTGAGGACTTCCTGTCGTCTGGCTCTTTTGATCTTGGGGTTTTTCCTGGCTCAGAATCATGTAGCTCTGCAGATGGATTTGATGATATTTTTTTTCTTCAGAGTTAAAGGAGACTAGTATTTGTGTTTTATGGTTTGTCAAGGCCCACCTAACGCAGAAGCCACTCAGCAGCCCTGTATTGTAGTATATGCTGAAGAAGATTTGTCCTTGGAGTCCGAAGACCTGGATTCAAGCCCCTGACTCTGCCATGCATTAACTGTGTGCCTTAGGGCAAGTTATTTAACTTCTCGAAACTCAGTTTCCTCATTAGTGGACATAGTCCCTAGCTATAGAAAATAGGAAGATGAATTTTATTGGTTATTGTCTCAAACTAAAAGTGGTTTCAACCCCAAAGTGTTTTCGCTATCTAGCTAATGATGAATGAATCACGGGCAGCTGCTCTAAACCTCAATTATCGTTTGGTAAGAGAGGTTCTCCAAACCATAATTGTTCTTCCAACAGGAATACAGTGGTTTATTTCCTTTGGATTTCTAAGGGAACATTTTGCAACTAATTTTTCCTGGAGGACTTGGTAGAAAAGTACGCTATGTGACATGTTATATCTCATTGAAGCATTGCTGAAAGATTTCTTTGGCCAATGTGCCAGGCATTAAGCTAGGTGCTAAGGACACTGGCCCTGTCCTCAAGGACTTCACAGTCTTGACAGGGAGAGAGCCAAGTAAACAGAAAAGTGCAATAGAGTATAATAAGCCTGGGATAGATTCATCCAGACAGTGCCAACAGAGGAAGCCAGATAATGTGTTCCTCCTGTTATATGTACACAACACCACCTCAGAGGTAATTTTGTAAACAATGGAAGCTGAATATTATCAAACCCCTATCAATATATAGGAAATATGAGGGACAGAGAAATGAGTTGGTGATAGCCCAAGAATGCAATTAACAAAATCCAGGTGGTGGGAAACTCTACAGGGCAAAACACTGTTTCTTCAATAGCACAACAACATAAACTGCAAGGAAGAAAAAAAAGTTGGCTGGGAACTTATAGATTAAAGACATTTAAGAGACTTATTAACAATTAAAATGTGTGGGTTCTTATTTGGACCCAGATTCAAATAAAGTGTTAAAAATAAAAAATACATATTAGAGGAAAATTGGAGAAATGCAAGCACTGATGAGACAATAGATACAAATTATTACTGATGCAAGATTCTAATGATGATAATGTAACTATGCTCATAAAAGAGATTCTTGAAATACATACTGAAATATTTACAGATAAAATCATACGAATCTGGAATCTACATTGAAACAATCCTGGGAAAGTGGCAGAAGTGGTTGAGAGTATAGAAAAAGCAGAATGGACTACAATTTGTTAATTGTTGAAGCTGATGGTTGGGTATATGAAGGCTTATTATATTATTTGCCCTATTTTTGCATATTTTCAAAAACTTTCCAGACTAAAAATCTAAAAAGAGAGCAAAGCTAACTGCATCAAATACTGCTGAAATATCTAGTAACTTTCTGAAAGCAGAATTGGCTTTGGTTATCAGGCAACATCTGTGTATCAGCCCTGTTAGTTATTCACAGAGACTATAATATAAAGTGAATGGTGTCCCTAAAAGTTCAAGGGGCAGCTTCTATAACAGGTCCTTGACCAGGGCAATTTTAGGAGAATATTTGGGGAGGGAGCCACATTGCTTTGTATTTAGGATGAGTGTTGGCAAAGAAGTGAAGACAATTAATGAAGACTTCTTTTTCAAGGAACAGAAAGAGGATTTGAGTCAGAAGGGAATTTGGGTTAAAACAGATTTTCCTCCCAAAATAGAAATGGCTGAAACTGTTGTAAACAAAGACAAGAAAGAGCCAATACTACTTACATTTTCCTTTCCTAAAAACACAAATACGCAAACTGAGTTTCTTACAAGTGGGTCACTAGATTGAACAAATAATAATTTAAAATGCTTCTTTCACCCTTCATTTACCATTTCTTTTTAAAAACTAGTGTTTGTATATTTTATAATTATAAAAGTAATATGGGCTTATTGCAGAAACTGGAAAAATGCAAAGATGTTTTAAAAAAGAACTCACTGGCAACTCAATCATTCAATGACAATTAATAATAAAATTTTGGTATATTTAGATAGGCTTTTCTATATGCATAGATATGTAAAAAATTAAGATAATATGGCATATACAAAACAGTGCCTCTTTTTTAATAAATATTATATCATGTACATTTTCCCATAACATTAATAGTTTTCACCTCAACAAAATATTAGCAAACCAAATTCAACAATACATTAAAAGGATCATACATCATAATCAAGTGGTATTTATCCCAGGATGCAAGGTCGGTTTAATATTCACAAATCAATCAATGTGGCACACCTTGTAAACAAAATGAAGGATAAAATTTATATGATCATCTCAATAGATGTAAGAAAAGCTTTTGACAAAATTCAACATCCATCCATGATAAAAATGCTCAACAAAGCGTTCATGAAGGGAACATACCTCAATGTAATAAAGGCCGTATATGACAAACCCACAGCTCACATCATACTCAACAGATGAAAACATTTTCTCTAAGATCAGGAATAAGACAAGGATGCACACTCAAGGCACTTTTATTCAACATAGTGTCAGATAGCTACAAAAATCAGGCAAGAAAAAGAAGTAAAATGCTTACAAATTGGAAAAGAAGATGTAAAACTGTCACTGTATGCAGATGATGTGATACTACATATAGAAAATCCTAAAGACACCATCAAAAAACTATTAGAACTAATAAATGAATTCAGTAAAGTTGTAAGATACAAAATTAATATACAGAAATCAGTTGTGTTTCTCTACACCAACAACATACTAGCAGAAAGAGAAATTAAAAAACAATCCCATTTACAATTGCATCCAAAATAATAAAATACCTAGCATAAATTCAACCAAGGAGGTAAAAACCTGTACTCAGAAAACTATAAGAGACTGATAAAAGAAACTGAAGATGACCCAAACAAATTAAAATATATACAATGCTTGTGGATTGGAAGAATTAATATTGTTAAAATGACCATACTACCCAAGACAATCTATAGATTCAATGCAATCCTGATCAAAATACCAATGGCATTTTTTACAGAACTAGAAAGAATAATCTTAAATTTGTATGGAAACACAAAAGACCCCGAGTTGCCAGAACCATCTAGAAAAAGAAGAAGAAACCTGGAAGTATCATGTTGCCTGATTTAAAACTATACTACAAGACTACAGTAATCAAAACATTGTGGTACTGACACATAGATCAATAGAACAGAATAGAAAGCCCAGAAATAAACCCATAATTTATGGTCAATTAATCTATCACAAAGGAAGCAAGAATATACAGTGAGGAAAAGACAGCCTCTTAGATACATGATGTTGGGAAAACTAGAGAGCTACATGCAAAAGAATCAAACTGGGCTACTTTCTCACACCATATATAAAAATAAACTCAAAATGGATTAAAGACTTAACTTTAAGACCCAAAACCATAAAACTCCTAGAAGAAAGCATATACAGTACACTCTCTGACATTGGTCTTAGCAATATTTTTTTCTGGATATGTCTCCTCAGGCCAGGGCAACAATATCAAAAATAAATGGGAATCCATCCAACGAAAAAGCTTTTGCACAATGAAGGAAACTGTCAACAAAATTAAAAGGCAGCCTGCTGAATGGGAGAAGATACTTGCAAATGATATATTGGATAAGGGGTTAATATCTATAATATACAAAGAACTCAGACAACTCAACAGAAAAAAAAAACAAAACCAGATTGAAAAATGGGCAGCAACACTGAATAGGTTTTTTTTTCCAAAGAAAACATGCAGATAGCCAACAGACATAAGAAAACATACCTAACATCACTAATTATCAGGGAAATTCAAATCAAAACCACAATGCGGTATCATCTCACACCTGACACAATGGCTATCATCAAAAAGACAAGAAATAACAAGTGTTGGCAAGGATGTGGAGTAAAGGGAACCTCTGTGCACTGTTCATAGGAATGTAAATTGGTGCAACCACTATGGAAAACAGTATGGAGGTTCCTCAAAAAATTAAAAATAGAACTACTACATGATCCAGCAACTTCACTTCTGGCTTTTTTTTTAAGAAAAAACCCCACTAATTTGAAAAGATATATGCACCCCTATGTTCACTGCAGCATTATTTACAAGAGCCAAGATATGGAAACAACCTAAGTGTCCATCACTAGATGAACAGGTGAAGAAGATGTGGTGTATATATACAATTGAATATTATTTAGCCATAAAAAAGAATGAACTTTCACCATTTGTGACAACATGGATGAACATAGAGGACGTTATGCTAAGTGAAATAAGTCAGACAGAAGAAGACAAATACTGTACGATCTCACTTAGATATTGACTCTAAAAAATAAAACTAAACAGGAACAGACTTATAGATACAGAGAGCAAACTGGTGGGAAATTGGGCAAAATAGGTGAAGGGGATTAAGAAACACAAGCTTCCAGTTATAAAATAAATGTCATAGGGATATAATAAACAGCATAAGGAATATAGTCAATAATACTATAATAATTTTGTCTGGTGACAAATGGTTACTAAACTTGTCATGGTGAACACTTCCTAATGTATTTGATTGTCTGATCACTGTTTTATACTTGAAACTAACATAGTATTATACAGCAACTATATTTCAATTAAAAAATAAAATTGAAAAAAACAGACAAAAACTTTAAAAAAATCATTTTAATAACTGCATAGTATGTTTTAATGAATATGTCACAATTTATTTGCTACAATTACATTTAAGATAACACAGTTAATATAAGTAACACTGTGATAAACACCACCATACATATATTTTTGCCTACATTTCTCATCATTTCCTTATAAGAAAATCCTATAAATTAAATACTTAATGTGCTTATTGAATTGTACTTAATTTTGTGATTTGATTTACAATATCTATCAATATAACATTGTGTAAGTATTCGATAAGACAGTGTATGTTCTTATTTTCCTGACGTGTATAGGAATAAAAGTTGTGGTTACACAAGCGCTAGAAGAATATGAATTATCTTCTTGGCCATTTCTTTTTCACCAAAAAAAAGGGGGGAGAGAAACAACTGTTCTTATAGAATCCTTCCTCAGATTTTACATTATTTTCCCTGAATCCTCTCTGCATCCTCTACAGTCTTGCCCTAATGACCAGACTGTCTCTAAAACAGGCCCCTGGACTCTGACCACAAAGTGAAGGTTCTCGAACATTCTCTACATAGTTTGTGGAAAGGGAGACACCAGGGACCCCTGATCCAGTGGCTTATGGAAAGATTAACTTTTCACTTTTTTAAGGGAGAGAAGAAAAGGAAGTTGAGTTTTCTTAGGAAATACCTGACCTTCTTTGTAAAGTGTACTGCTGTTCTTACATGTATCATGGACAAGAATTTTTCAAAGTTATACCCTGTGTAAGGCTGATTCACTTTACTGAGCTTGAAAAATACTGATTTATTTAATACTTTCCTCTTAGCAGAGTTTACAGTTGTTTGTAATTGAGGAAATTGGATTGGAATGAAGCTTTACAGAAACCAGGGAGAATTCATTATTTTTTCGTTGGCTTCATATCAGATCATGTGAGGCATAATTCTAAGATGGCCTGCAAGATTCCAGACTTGTAGAATAATGTCCTGTATATAATCTCTTCACATTTCATGTGTTTAGGGCTTATGAATATGATGATATTTCATTTCTATGATTAGGTTACATGATGTGCAGAAGTGAAAGGACTGCACAGATATAATTAAGATCCTTAATCAGTTGACTTTGAATTAATCAAAAGTGTAAAAACCAAACAACTCAATTAAAAAATGAACAAAGGACTTGGAATACACATTTTCTTAAAAAACTTAAAATGTTCAATAAACACATGAAAAGATGCTCAACATCACTAATCATTAGGGATACGCAAGTCAAAACCACAAAGGGATACCACTCCACATCCAATAGCAGGGCTGTTATCAAAAAACCAGAAAGCAGCAAGTGTTGGTGTGTCTGTGCACTGTTGGTAGAGATGGAAAATGCTACAGCCACTGTGGAAACAGTATGGTAGTGCCTCAAAAAAGTAAATACTTAATCTGTCCAGCAATTCTACTTTTGGTAAAATTACAAAAGAATTGAAAAGGTACTCAAACAAATATTTGTACACCCATGTTCGTAGTAGCATTATTCATAAGAGCCTAAAGATGGTCAAACTAAATGTCCATTGATGGATAGACAAAATGAGGTATATACACTCAATGGAATATTCTCAATTTTAAAAAACAAATGAAATTCTAATACATGTTACAACATGGATGAAACTTGAAGACAAATGGCAGGCAAATACTTTATGATTCCACTTATATCATACACTTATGAGGTAATTAATGTAGTCAAAGTCACTGAGAAAGTAAGTACAACAGTTGTTACCAGAGTCTGGGAGGTGGAGGAGGTGGGGAGTTGTAGTTTAATGGGTAGAAAGTTTCAGTATAGGATGCTGAAAAAATTCTGGAGGTGGATAGTGGTGATAGGTGCACAACAATGAATATACTTAATGTCACTGAACTGAACACTTAAAAATGGTTAAAAGCGTTGGGGTGTGGCAGGGACATCATCCTGAGTGGGCCTGACCTAATCAGGTGAGCTCTTTATAACACAGTTCAAGCCTTCCCTGAGAGAGCTTTATAGCAGCAGTGATGCTCTCCTGTTGAATCTGAAGGAGTAAACTGCCATGCTGTGAGGAGGACCATGTGGCAGGAAACAGTGCCTCTAAAAATTTAGGGTCTCAGTCCTACAACCATACAGTACTGAATTATGCTAGTAACTAATGAACTTGGAAAAAGATTCCAAGTCTTAGGTGAAATCCTAACTTCAGCCAACACACTGATTTCACACAACATAAAAGCATAACATAACTATGCTACTCTCACTTTTCTACCTGTCAGTAAGGTACAGTCCTGTGATAAGGACTTACCTGTATGTCTGTGTGGTTCCTTTCCCTACCTCAAATCTTAGATGCATGTTTTGATTGATGATGATTTCCTTAATCTAAGAGATCCTGTGATATACCACTACCCCACTGCTCACTCCCTCATGCACTGGAATCATCTTGAAATGATTTGTAACATTCCCTCTGTGCCCAGCTCAGGGTGTTCTGAGGCAGGGGTCCGCAACCCCCAGACCTCAGACCGGTACCGGTCTGTGCCCTGTTAGGAACCAGGCCGCACAGCAGGAGGAGAGCAGCAGGCGAGCGAGTGAAGCTTCATCTGCCGCTCCCCATCGCTCCCCATGGCTCGCATTACTGCCTGAACCATCCCCCACTCCCCCACCCCGGTCCATGGAAAAATTGTCTTCCACAAAACCAGTTCCTGGTGCCAAAAAAGGTTGGGGACCACTGTTCTAAGGTCTTTGGGACCTGCAGTCCTTAAGTCACATGACAACTTTTCCTATTATGTTAACAGGATGAGCACAGAGATGAAGTGGTGGTTAGTCTGTTGCAGCAGGTAAGGTGCTCTATTCCACCACTGCTCCACACACTGACCTGATGCCCATTTAGACAACCTTTCCCCCTGCCGCCATTAATAGACATACTTACCTTTCAGACTCAACACGGTCTCAGCATACACCACTCACAGACCCGGTGCTTTCTCCCTTGCAGGCCAGTGGCTCCTTCTTTAGTTTCTCAAACACAAAATGTCTAAATGTTCACCTTTCTTAGGGCTTGAGTACAAAGGATTACAATGGTGGTTGTGGAGAGGGGTAAGCAGCTGGTATAATCTTTCACATCTCAAAGGTCTTTACCAACCCTAGAATGACCAAGGTCTCTCTCTGTGTGTCTCTGTCTCTGTGTCTCTCTCTCTCACACACACACACACACATTCTCTGGAAGACCATTTCATCCCAGATTTACAGACCAATGGTTACCCCTGAATGAACCCACTCTCCAGGAGGTGTTTGGGGAAGCAAAGAGAAAGGAGGTAGATTACTCATTTTGTCACATGCGTCACTGGATTGGGACAAGTATTTTAATGCCCATGAAAGGAACGTGTTCATATTTCTGTGTTTATACAACCATTCAGACTACTTACATGGGTATCCAAGAACACTATTAGTCAATAACCAATTTAAAAGTTTTATTAAAAAAGGCAATAACAAAATTAATTTGAGTCAAATAGATGGCCTCATATAAATGGTATCTTCAATACCTTCAGTAGCTGGGCATATGATGTATGAGGCTATTGTAGTTTTCTTTCCAAAGAGCACAAAAACAGTTTCATCTATAAAACCATATCTAAGACTGCTAAATAATAGCTGATAAAATTATATCCCCACTGGGGATACTCAAGGGCTTATTTCTTACTTTAGACAAATATATTCTTGTTTCACAGATTTTTCTTTTAAAAGCCTTTGCTTGAAACTAAAATCTGGCCAACACACTGGAGCAGGGACAATTCTTGATACTATTAGGGTTTCTTTGGAAACTTACCCACATATAACCAGTGAAATTTCACTTGAGTGTAGAATACATTTACAGAGAAAAAGAGAACGCACGTGAGATTGCAATCAGAAGCACCATATTTCCTGTTTTTTTAAAAAAATGGGCTTTTAGAAATGCTTTGTTTTTCAAAAAGGGCAAATAAGGACATGAGCACATATAAACACTAAAGTGTTAGCAAAGAAGACTTCTTTTGTGACCTCTTATTTATTTATTTCTCTCTGGTAGCACAAACTTCAACCTATATACACAGTATCTGAGGCCTGGAGCAAGAACCAGGACAGAGAAAAAAAAAAAATTAAGGACTTTGTATAGAGATGGGCTGGCCTGCCTCACCGCTGAGGCAAGGGAAAGACTGTGAGGCCATCAAGGATTGAGAAGTACCTCCAAGAGACCCTGCCAGTGTGTGGACTCGGCACCCCAACTTCTCACCCTACTCCCACCCTCCCGCCCCCGTACCCTTCCCCCACCCTCACCTCCAGCCCCACCACTCATAGCTCTCCCAGCTGCCCAGGATCCCAGGCTCTCTTCCTGGCCCAGTCTGGAAGCAGAGCCTGGAATATGCCTGGCTGTTATCTCTTTTGCCCTCCAGGCCTCAGCCTTCTCCTCCAGGGAGTCCTCCCTGATGCCCTGCCTAGACAGAGCATTCTGTTCTGTATGACCTCAAGGCCTACATCCTGTCTGTTAAATAGAGAGGACGGACAGCTCCCCTCCTTACCTGCAATTTTGTGATTTGCAACTCAGAGCACACAATACACTCAAAAGTATGTTTGTTGATGAAGGAACTAGAGGGAAGGAACCAGGCAGGCAGGGTGGGGCCTGAAAGCCCTAGGTCTCGTGTTCTGCTCTGTAAAATAGGCTTATACGTGCAAGTGCCTGAGATTACGAGTGTATGGCAAGGGTCTGGCCTGGGTGGCTCCCCGAGTCCCTCAGGGTTTATGTGAGGCATTGCCTGCCTCAGGAAGCCTTCCTCCACCTGCCATCTGCCTGACTAGGAGAGAAGGGGGAGGCGCTGTGCCTAAACCTGGTTGGGCAACAGTTATCAGTGTGTTTCTCTTAAGTCAGAGAATAACTGTAGAAACATAAAATGCTTTTTGTTTTTCTTTAAACATTCTTGATTTTTGCTTCCAATGTATAGAAAAATAAGCTTTCATCATGAAAACCTCTCATAATGGAACAAGTCCAGAAAGTTCCATTATAATATGGTAAGAGTCAGGGAAGCAGGGTGGCCTCATGGGCTTTGCTTCTTTTGTTTCCCCCCCCCCAACCATTTATTTATTTATCTTTATTATGATCATTCTTTGATGTGGACCATTTTTAAAGTCTTTACTGCATTTGTTAACAATACTGCTTCTGCTTTATGTTTTGATTTTTTGGCTGCGAGGCGTGCAAGATCTTAGCTCCCCGACGAGGAATCGAACCCTCACCCCCTGCATTGGAAGGTGAAGTCTTAACCACTGGACCGCCAGGGAAGATGCTCCATCCTTTTAAAATTAAAAGCAATTTTCAAGAAAGTAAAGAAAAACTCTCCCAATAAAAAGGTCTTGCTGGAGTTGGGATCTGTAAAAGGTTGAAGGTAACTATTTCCTGTGTTCAAGGGGGAGACCTGGCATATATCCTGGGGCAGAGGTTCCTTTGGGTCTGCGGTAAACCACTTCTATGAGCCAGTTTGGTTATAGATCTATAAGACTCTTCATGGTTTGAGGGGAAATTTCCATGGAAAGTCCCAAACCAATAAGGGGATATTAATGCAGATGGTTCAGCACAAGTTGAGCACTTTTCTTACTGACCAACCTTGGCATGGATCTTTGACAGGTCTAAGCCTTTGCAGCATCAGAGCCACCGTGGAGCTGCATGTAGATTGGGCCCTACTCAGGACACCTGTCCAAGAGCAGAGAAATCAGCCAATGCACTGCTCACCAGTCCATGAGGTGCTAGTCTCCTGGTAGAAAGGGCACTTTTTTCTTATTTTCACAGGAGTGCCATAGAGGCTAGGGTTCCTGAGAGGCATCATACATACCCCAGGCCATGCCAAGAAGGACCTAGGGATCTGATCTCACCTTCACCTTTTACTAGAGGAAAGACCATGAAGAAGAAGTAAATGGGGTTGGTTTAGAGGTACTGGACTGCTTGATTTTGTTCTACTGATGTTCTGTTAAGCCCTCAGGAGATGTACAGTCAGCTGCTGAGAGTGTCTTGTCTAAACAATGGATGAGGGAGATGGATGGGCAGACCACATGCTACAGTGGAGGGTGGGTGTGCTCCTAAACAAGTGGGAACTCCTCCTGACAATCATCCCAAGAGCAGGAAAGGAAAAGGTCTAGGACTGGGAAGGGGTCTTGCAGTCCATGAGAAATTGAGCCTAAATTTCAGGTAGGAGAATGTAGGCAAAGGTCCTTGAAGATGGCAGCAGTCTAAGGATTAAGGAGAAAGAAAACCAATAGAGGATGATATATAGAAGGGCCCAGATAATGGACTTAAGAGTAGCGATAGTTGGATATTTTTGGACCATTTAGTAACCTCCAAGCCTTCAATGAAGTTTTCTTAAAAACTCAACCTTATATAGGGATGCTTCAGAGAAATAAAGATGTCCAGACCCATGCATGGGGTGCAGTTGTAAGGGAGAAGCCACGGCAGACTGGACAAGCCATTGTATGAGAGGGGAGCATAAGTATGGAGAGCAGTGGCTGGCTAAAGGGACAAACGCAGGGGAACATCTTCGTGGGTCATATAAGCATTCCTTGAGGACTCTCAGATATACTTGGTGAGGGCAACCATATAACCTGGACTTCATGCAGTTGTGCAGGTCGGGAGCTTAGATTAAGTTAACTGGTATTAAAGGAAAGGTTGGCCCTGGAAGGCTAGAGGTCCTGGGGACATGTGAGATACCCAGGGAAGAATGAATGGCTAGAAGGGAAAGGAACATGGTATTCCCACTGCACGGTACCACAACACAGTGTTCTCTTAGCTCTTAAAAGGAAAAGCTGACAATTCCATTCTTATAAAGGGAAAAGCATTTTGCTAGATGTATTTTCATTTCCTCTCTGTTGTGACGAAAACACTGATAAATTGTAAACACTTGTTCAAGAAGAATTCAGATTCAGATTAGTTAAGAATTAAACATATATTTTAAACTAAATATATTATTTCAATACATATGCAAAGACAGAAAAACAAATCATATTTTGTATACTTTTCTCCGTCACTCCTTTATATTGACTAGTTACCTACCTGTTTTCCTGTCTTTCAGTCATCTAACCTCAGGCACCTGCAAAAAGCCAATACTGCCTATTGTTAAAGAAATAAATAAATAAAATAAAATACCCATTTCAGAATGTTGTGTATTATTTTAAATAAAACTGCATATTACTTCCAGATGGTCAAGTCTAACCCAACCAGAAAAAAGCTTATTAAAGTAATAGCATAAAGTTCAAGGGAGACAAAGGGGACAAAAGCAAGAATAATATTTATCAGAATTACCGATTCATAATTTCCCTGGAATTCTAGTTATCTGAACTAATCTGAGGAAAAGTTTACTTTAGTCAATTTGAAATTTAGTATTAATCTAACTATGTTGAAGTGTTGAAAGTGTTTCAATAAAAGAAACATCTGGGATGAAGTCATGGATTTAATATTCCCACTGCAGTTGAACAGCAAGCCAAGAATTTCACTCTAAAACTCCACTGCCAAGCACTATGGAGACCACTCTTTTCTATTTGTCTTCAACATCCACAGTTTAACATAAATCGTACTTATTAGCAAACTAATATCTTTATCATATCTGAGTCTTAAGCAAGGAGACAATGAAGCCACAAAAAGTGATATGCAAATTCATCCAATAATGAATATTTATTGAATGCCGTTTATAGGAGGGCATAGAACTAGGTGTTGGAGTTGAAGACATGCATAGGACGCATGTCACTTCTGCCTCACAAACTGACTGTGTAACCTGGTGTTAAACAGATAAATGTAACAAGTTACACCAAAGTGTGTGGGTGGTCTAGATGTGGGTAGCATGGAGGAAGAAGCATCAGTGAGATGTGGACTACCTCGATGTCCTAATCTAGTTGTAACTAGAGTCCCTGAATGAGAAAGAGAGACATAGAAATATTTGAAGAAATAATGGCATATTTTTTTCCTAATTTGATGAAACTATGAACACACAGATTCAAGACATTCAGCAAATCACAAGCACAAGAAACATGAAGAAAACTACACAAAATTGCATCATAATCAAAATTTTCAATAGAGCAAAGATGAAGGGAAAACCTTGAAACCATGGCAGGGAGGAAGGGGAGGCATTACATACAGAAATAAGGAAGACAGCAAACTGCTGGTCAGAAACAGTGCCAACAGGTAGACAGTGGAGCAACATTTTTAACATACTGATGGGGAAAACCCTGTCAACTGAGTATAATTCTATATCTAGGGAAAATATCTTTCAAAAATGAAGGCAAAATACATTTTCAGACATACAAAAGCTGAAATAATTTATCACCAAAACACCTGCACTGTAAGAAATGTTAAAAGTCCTTCAGGCAAAGGAAAATTTATATCAAATGGAAGACTGGAACTACACAAAAGAATGAAAAGTCCTGGAAATAATAAATATGTGGATAATAATTTTTCTCTTATAATTGAATTTCTTTGAAAAATAAATGACTAAAGAAAAATGATAATACATTGTGAGTGTTACAAAATATGTAGAAATAAAACATGAAAAAATAGCATCAAAAAAAAAAAGAAGCACAAAGAAAGCGAGGGGAAAAATGGAGGTACACACTGTATTGTTCTTATACTTCACTCAAAATGGTAGACTGTGATAAGTTAAAGTTTTGTACTAAAAATCCTAACACAACCAGTGAAAACACTATAAGGAGTTATAGCTAATGAGTTAAGAGAAGATATAAAATGGAATCATTAATAAAAAATTAATCCAAAAGAAGAGAGAAAACTAAGTGAAATGGAAATAAAGAACAGATGGGACAAAGAGTAAAAGCAAGACAATAGATTTAGACACAAACAACCACGTTAAATTTAAATGGCATATACATCCCAAATAAAAGGCAGAGTTTGTCATATTGGATAACAAAAGCAAAACCCAATAATGTGCTGCCAAAAGAAACACACTTTAAATATAGAGACACAAATAGGTTAGCAGTAAAAAATGGAAAAAGTTATACCAGGCTAACACAGGCCAAAAAATAAAGCTGGAGTGGCATGTTAATACCAGATAAAGTAGATTTTTGAACAAAGGTTATTATCTGGGGTAAAGAAGATCATTTCATAATGATAAAGGAGTTAATTCATTAAGAGGGAGTAACAATCATAAACATATATGTATTAACAACAGCTTCAAAATACATGACACACAAAAAAATTACAGAATATCATAGAGAGGTAGAGAAATCCACAATTAGAGTCAAAGATTTAAACAACATTTTCAACCAATCAGACTTAGTTGACATTTGTATAACACAGCACCCATGATCAGCAGAGTTAGACATTGTTTTCAAGTGCATCTACTAAGATGAAGACTACTTAGAAGAACATCTTAGAAGAACATCTACTAAGATATACTATGTTCTGGACCATAAAACAAACCTCAGTAGATTTTAAATCATTCAAATTACATTAATTATGTTCTCTGTTTGTAAAAGAATTAAATTAGAAATAAGTAGCAGAAACATATCCGGGAAACCCTCAAATATTCAAAAGCTAAGTAACACACTTTTAAATAACTCACTGGTCAAATAAAAAGTCAAAAGAGGAATTAGAAAGGTTTTTTTTAGCTGTATGAAAATGAAAGCACTGAACACAAAATTTGTGGGAGGGAGCTAAATATATTTTGAAGATTGAGCCAATAGAACATATTAATTAAATGAATGTGGGGTATGAGAGGAAAAAGCCAAGCCTGACCCCAAGGACTCTGGCCTTATCCTGTGGCTGGATGGTGGTATGAACTGCTGAGAAGGGAACAAAGGGCTGGAAGAGTTTCTAGGCACTGCAAACACCCTCTCTCCCTGGGGCAGGAAGCTCATGAATCCAACCTCACATTTGGAAAAGGTACAAGGAAATAAAAGGGAGAAATAAAAAGGCATTGGGTTGATATTTGTAAAATGTTATCCCCAATTACCCTGTACATCGTCTAATCTGAACCATGTTTTAAAAATGCACAGAAAAAAACAAGAAGGATATACCAGAAAGTTAACAGTGGTTATCACTGATTAAAGATTTACTAAAGGATTCCATTTCCTTTCGTATAGGCTTCTGTATTTTACAAACCTTCCACAGTGAGTGTTTACTACTCAGATACTCAGAACTAAAATGACCTTTAGAACTGTCGTAAGTCCAGAACCATTGTGGTATACATGAACTTGAGTAGATCTCTATTTGAAGAGACGTCATCCTCCCTTGAAAATACGTCAGTGGAAGATGCTTTATATATCAAGCATAATTTTCATCCTAGTTCATCCAAGATATGTACACGTTTACAAATAATTGTTTTTTGGGCTTCCCTGGTGGCACAGTAGTTGGAAGTCCGCCTGCCGGTGCAGGGGACGCGGGTTCGTGCCCCGGTCCGGGAAGATCCCACATACCGCGGAGCGGCTGGGCCCATGATCTATGGCCGCTGGGCCTGCGGGTCCGGAGCCTGTGCTCCGCAACGGGAGGGAGAGGCCACAACAGTGAGAGGCCCGTGTACCGCAAAACAAACAAACAAACAAACAAAAACCAAATAATTGTTTTCTACCACAATATTTTCTTCAACTTTTTAAAAATTAAACTCAATCCAGTTTAGATTTGACTCTTTTTAGGTGAGAAAGAAGTATTCTTGAATAGAGATTCTGAAAGCCCCTGATTAACACAATCCCTAAAGAAACGTCAAGCTAAGTTCAAAGTTGGTCTCTTGTTCCTTGTGTCCCTATGCTTGCAGAATCAATTTAATGCCAGGGTTTGGAGAATCTATCCTGGAATGAAAATACATTTATCAGTGAGGCTGTACATGTGACACTTGAATAAACAAGGACCAGATAGAAGGAAGTTGCCACTGCTGTTGGTGAACTGGATGTCCCAGGGAGCATGCCACGTACCCTGGTTCGATAAGCTACTGACTGAAAACCAATCAGTCTGTGTGCCTGCTGTGTCAGAGGTCAAAGTGAGATGGATCACACCTAATAACACTCACTTTTCTTGTTTCCCTTCACCACTTCAAAAGACTGTCACGGTAAATTTTGGGTTTTGTCCTAAGGGAGTATTTCATCCCAGCCAAGAAAGCAGCCAGCCACTTTAAAGTAATAAGACTTAGTAAAAATTAAAATTGTCTCTCAAATCTCCATAAGGGTCTTTGGAGTCATACTGTCCACAGCTGGATTATAAAAATAGCCTTAGTCACTGAGGTAGCCCTGGAGCCTCCTGGTGTCCAGAGCATTTGCACGTCTACTTTCTCCTTTGTAAGCCTTACCTCTGGAATAGAGATTCTTCTGGAATACCTGAGAGGTTGTGAGGGGTGTGCCTGTTGTTTTGGAGCAGTAAAGGGAGCCTAGCTGGTCTCTGAGCTGCTTCCTTTTCCAATGAGCCCCACTCCGAGGTCTACCCTCTCACTTCTGGTTCTTTCCTAGATTTAACACCCAACTGGTTTTCTGTTCATTAAGGTGAGATGGAAATTTTATATAACATAAGTAGGGAATTCAGGCCCAAACCTCCTTGAATGTCAAGGCCAGTCCCCGAACCTTATCTCATCACTTTTATTTTTGGTCAGGGTTCATTCAGCCAAACCACTGTGGTGTCACCTTTCATTTGTTTACCTGGCTCCTGCCTCAAGGCTCATAGTCATTCCACAATTCTGGAATACTTCCCTTCCTCTACCCATCTCTTCTGGAGGAAAAAAAAAAAAACACACAACTAATGAAGAAATAAAGTTAAATAAAATTAGGAAGATTGTGTTTAAACATAAGGAATAATCACTACTTTTAAAATGTCAGCTGAAGTGAATTTCCAGATATATTGTTCTGTGTCATTTCTGGATTTAATTAAGAGAAGAAGTGATAGCTCATGGTATGCCTGATCTAAGGCATTCCCTCACCTATGTGAAGAGGTCCGGGTGAGATGCTTTCCTAAGGTCTCTTCCCGAGCTGGAGTTCCATGATTAACACAGAGGAAGTAACTTCATCTCACAATTTGATTACATTGTCACAATAATCTAAATGATAAATACATGGGAGAGATAATAAAAGCATCTGCTAATATTTTGTAAAGAAGATAAGTAAGATTATCCTCTAGGAGGGAAAAAGGTTTAATCTACACATAATGAATGAGATTGATCGTCAAGGTGGTAAACCTGGAGACTGTAAATGTTTGCTTGGAGAGTTTTGAGAACAACCAAAACTCCATTCAAGGGCATAGTGTAATCTCAGGGAGGCAAATGTAAAGAACCAAAGGGGCTGGCCAGTGTAAAGCATAAAAAAGGGAGACCCAAGAGTCATAGGTGATAATATATGTCGAGCTACATCCTATGAAGAATTTGGCTCAATGCAGATATAATTACTTAACAGTGTGCACTTTGGTGGGTAGGGGAAGTTCAAGGTCTCATCTCCTAGTAAAATATCCCTCCCAGGTTATTCATAGTCTTTTCCGTTAACTATAGTATTCACAAGGTGACTTCCTACTTGCTAACTAATGTTCCCAGCTACCTCAATATTCATGCGGGTACCCTGGATGGAAACACAAACAGTCTGGTCATTACAACTAAATTAGTAAAGACCCTTCACTTTTTTTTTTTTTTTTTTTACTTTCTCAGATAAAGGTATTTAGTCATTTGAATAGTTGCTCTGCAAAATCTTTAAATTTAAAAATCCCTTACTTTTAATAAAAATAAAATCCCTTACTGGCATTATGTGGAAAATAATACATATTTTCAATAAGTTGTGACACAGATCAAAATAGGGAATATATGTAAGACCCCTAGCACAGGCCTGACCCACAAGAAATATCTGGTATCTCCCTCCTCTTACTCCTGTTCATATTATAACAAATAAGTGATGCAGAATTATACCAACCAATTGATATGGAGTACCTACTCAGCTCTCTATCCCTAATGGGCTTCATCCTGGGGCAAGTTATTGATCCTCTTGGGCCATCAGATTCCTAAGATAAAGTGAGGGGTTTGGAGTAGATGATGTCCAATTTCCCTTCTATCTCCAACGGTCAAAGAGACTGAGTATTTGCCTGAGATTCAATTATTCTGCTCAATTGATCTTTCTTAATAATAAACAAAATCAAATAACTTGAACAAACTTTCAGATTAACATGGCAACAAGTTAGCAATACCTAACAAACATCCTCTCAATTTCTTTTTAAAATACCCACGAGAATATACTAAAAGATAAAAATCTGGCACCAGCATTGTAAAGCAAAGAGAAGATGTGTCAAAGTTCAGAGGGACTTTCCAACTTTCCACCAACTACATCATTTATTGGGAGGGATTGAGAAACATATTCCTGGATGGTACAAACTCTACCCTTTGAACCAGAACAGCAAGAACTACCGCAAAGTAAGAGGAAGACTTTGACTCTCCCCCAGTGCCTGCCCTTAACTCCAGGACAAGGGGATCCACTGTCCAGAAAATGGAGAGCTGTCATCTGAGCCAGCCAAAGTCATAACCTCTCTTTCTTCTCCATCAGCCATTCTATTTCTATATCCATTTAGAGACTACATTTCCCAGTGTGCCCCTCAGCCTGAAGTAGAGGAGGTTGGGTAACAGTGTAATAAATATCAAGTACAAGTGGGGATGGGAACTGTACTGAAAACTGGCTGTGGTAAGTGCTGGGGGGCAGGGGGAAGGGTTCTATTTTTCACGTGCTACACTTGCGTAGGAATCACATTTCAATCACTTTCAGACATCCCAGCTCCTTCCGGCAGATGTACGATGTGCCATACAGGACCTTTGACCTTCTTTGGGTAGATCTGGGAAGGAGAAACTGTCAGGCCCAGAGCGAGCAGTAAGGGAGACTAAGGGAGCGAGCTCCCTTAGCGAGAGCTCGTAAGCGAGACTAAGGGAGCGAGCAGTAAGGGAGACTAAGGCCTACTCACCCACGCCGTCTATTGGTAACCCAGTGCAAAGGCCTGTGAAATTATTTAGTAACATCAGAGAAGAGGATATTTATACTAATGAGTCAAGGAAGAGCTAATTTATTTATTTATTTATTTAATTTTTTTTTGCGGTACGCGGGCCTCTCTCACTGTTGTGGCCTCTCCTGTTGCGGAGCACAGGCTCCGGACGCGCAGGCTCAGCGGCCATGGCTCGCGGGCCCAGCCGCTCCGCGGCATGTGGGATCTTCCCAGACCAGGGCACGAACCCGCGTCCCCTGCATCAGCAGGCAGACTCTCAACCACTGCGCCACCAGGGAAGCCCAGAGCTAATTTTTTAAATGATTGCTACAAAACACAAATACAACGATTCTTTATTTTAAAACAATTACTTCAATGTTTTCACTAGCTAACTATTCTCAGGCTCTTTTAATGTTTGGAAACCATTTCCTGGTGACCCTTATTCACATGGGCTGTTTTGAGCATAGCGTTTCACAAGAATTATCCAAGAGACTGGATTAACTAGCGTAACTATATCACCTTGAACGGTTCTGTCAACTGGAATATAGCCGATGTAATTCGTCATTTCTATGATTGAATGTATTCTTAATTTGAAAGTAAAAACCAAATGGAAATCCCTGTCATGACCAATAATTCATTAGACACAGTGTAGACTGTTACCAGAAGGATTTTTTTCTGCTTTCTCTTCAATAGCTCACGTTGAAAGAATGGCTGTAATATTCTAGACAGTTATATTATTACAATCAAACTGGGTCTGGAAAGACTTAGAGTCTAGATAGTTTGAATAGATGAAAGGCAATTCAGAATTTGCCCACTTTCCACTTTACCAGCAGGATAACAGATAGCTATATTTTAGATCCTTTAATTCTCCCCCTAAATTTAGAAAATAGAATATTTTAGAAATATGTTAATAATTAATAGATTTCTCCCCATTTTCTGTACTTTGAAAACTTTCCTTATAGAAGTCTAGAGGTGGCTGCAGCCACAGCAGTGGTCAGAGCTAACATTTGTTAAATGCATGCTGCTCTTGTGACCACATGCCACGCACTGTGCTCAGCATTTCACATACATTATCTCATATAATCTTGATGATCATTCTAGGAAATAGGTATATGATTACCCGCATTCTACAAGTAAGGGATGCAAATATCAAACACACTGGAGAATGCTCTCTGAGGAAGAAAACCTGTAAGAGTGGAAAGGTAGTGGTTCACAGAATGTTGTGGTAAATTAAATCTTATGTGTGACCAAGAGAGTTTCTGTCTTAATTAATTCATTAATTAATTAATTAAAATCAACAAATATTTATAGTGTGCCTAGTATGGCAATTTTCTAGGCAATTAGGGAAATAGCAGTGAATAAAACATAATACAATCACAGTGAATATGGGTTACGGGTAGACACAGGCCATGAGTAAACCGATGAACAAGTTATAGGCCCTATGAATAAAAATGAAACATGATAAGGGATTAGGCAGTGATGGGAAATAGTCAAGGATGTGGAGGGTATGGAAATGGTGACTACAGATGCTTTCTCCGAGAAGACAGGTTTTAAGTTGAGAACTCAATGAAGTGAGGGAGTGATACGTGTGAAAATCTGGGGGAAATGTTCCAGACAGAACAAACAGCATTTGCAAAAGCCCTGGGGTGAAAACAGACTTGGTAACGACAAGCAACAGACAGAGGGCTGGTGAGCTGGCATCTAAATCAGTGGGAGGAAGATTAAAGTTTGTAGACGTAGCCACGGGCTTTACGTCTGGTAAGGACTTTGGATTTGATTGGGTGTGAGATATGAAATCTGCTAGGTGTTCATCCAAATCTCTGTCCTCCTCTTCCTTCTGGGCACGTAGTCAGACCAAATTTCACAGTATACTTTGTACTTAGCAGTAGTCATACGAATGAGAACTAACCAATGGAATGTGTGAATGGAAGTGATGTGAGCCATTACCAGGGCTGGCGGGTAAAAAGCATCCATCCATGCATCTCTGTGCCATTTCTCCTTTCTTGCTCTCTGGGATGGAAATGCTGACGGCAACTTTCAAATCCACATGTTGAAGATGACAGAGCCTCTATCACCTGAAACCCTAATGACCACATGGAGAAAGTCACGCCGGCTGATATCCACTTACCCAAAACTCTTATGTGAGAAAAAATTAACTTCCGTTTTGTTGAGCCCTAATATATTTGGGTCTGTGTATTACTATAACCTAGTCTACCATACTATCCCTGAATGTCCATTCTCACTTTTTGCTATGGTAATAGAACCCTTAATTTCCAACTTAGTGTAAGACTTCATGGAATTAAAATGATATTTCTAAGCCTTCCTTGCAGTTAAGTGTGGTAACACAACTCATTTCTGGCCAATAGAATGTGAGTGGAAGCGATATGCACATTTTCAAGGTTGTATCCTTAAGGGAAGGGGCATGCCCTCCTCTTTTCCACCTCCTACTGGCCTGAAAGCAGATGAGGTCGCCTTCGTGAATCAGGATGAAGATTACACGTTATACACAGTGAAGCGATAAGATATATGTAGACTGGGTTCCTGACCTGTGGAGGCATCATTAACAGCCCTTTTATCCTGTTGAAGCTGTAGTTATCTGGGGTCTCAATTTCAGTAGTTACCTATATGTTAAATAATCCAGCTGTTGGAAGATTTTTAAGGAAAGGTATAATTAAACATATTTTGGTTTATATTTTAAAACTCTGATTGCTAGGTGGAGAATCATCTGTGGGGGCCAGAGTAGAAGTAGAGAGACGAGTTAAAAGGCTATTGCAGTAATCAAGGGAACAGATGATGGAGCAGGCTGAGGGGGAGAGAAGTGGCATGATTCAGGATGTTTCTGGAAGACTGAGCAAATGTTATCAGATAGAGATGAAAGTAAGGTGGTTGCCAGAAAGAGAGGAGGAGAGAATGACTCCGTAGTTTCTGACTTGAGCAATTGGGTGAATGGCGGTGCTGCTAACTGAGATGGGGGACATTGAGGAAGGAGCAAGTTTGGGGTAGCAAATCAAAAGTTCTTTTTTGGCTATTTGTCCACGTGGAGATGCCTAGTGAGCTTAGGAGTGTTCAATCTGGAGTTTAGAGAAGGTGTTAGGGCTAGAATATATTCGAGGAAATCAAATTAATACTACTAACACAATGTACTAGTGTAATCTCAAGAGGTCTTTTTATAGCCAAGAATGCAGGTAAAACAGAGACAATACCATGTTGGACTGGCCCAACATGACGTTCGATATTTTTCTAATTGGCAATAAAATAGGACTTAATACATAGGATATTTGTTTATTTTTAATTGACATGTACAACAAGAATTGGTATCCAGCTCTGAGACCTTCAAAAGATGACATAATATTTTTTTTATTGAAGTATAGTTGATTTACAATGTTGTGTTTGTTTCTGGTGTACAGCAATATGATTCAGTTATATATATATATATAACTGAATATATATATATTATAAATATATTCTTTTTCATATTCTTTTCCATTATGGTTTATTACAGGATATTCAGTAAACTTCCTTGTGTTATATATACAGTGGGACCTTGTTGTTTAGTTTGCATCTGCTAATCCCAAACTCCCAATCCAATCCTCCCCTGCTACCCTCCCCCTTGGTGACCACAAGTCTGTTTTCTATGTCTGTGAGTCTGTTTCTCTCTCATAGATAAGTTCATTTGCGTCATATTTTAGAATCCACATATAAGTGATATCATATGGTATTTGTCTTTCTCTTTCTGACTTACTTCACTTAGTATGATAATCTCTAGGTCTATCCATGTAGCTGAAAGTGGCATTATTTCATTCTTTTTTATGGCTGAGTAATATTCCATTGTGTGGTGTGTGTGTGTGTGTGTGTGTGTATACATACATACATATATATATGTGTGTGTGTGTGTGTATATATATATATATATATATGTCACATTTCCTTTATCCATTCATCTATCAATGGACTTGTGGACGTTTAGGTTGCTTTCATGTCTTGGCTATTGTGAACAGTGCTGCTATGAACACTGGGGAGCAGGTACCTTTTCTAATTAGAGTTTTGTTCAGATATATGCCCAGGAGTGGGATTGCTGGATCATATGACAACTCTATTTTTAGTTTTTTGAGGAACCTCCATACTGTTCTCCGTAGTGGCTGCTCCAACTTACATTCCCGCCAACCATGTAGGAGGGTTCCCTTTTCTCCACATTCTCTCCACCATTTCTTATTTGTAGA
This sequence comes from Leucopleurus acutus, assembly GCF_964270905.1. Taxonomy (NCBI): domain Eukaryota; kingdom Metazoa; phylum Chordata; class Mammalia; order Artiodactyla; family Delphinidae; genus Leucopleurus; species Leucopleurus acutus. The sequence goes on from NC_139152.1 coordinate 38,755,458, forward strand.
CTTTTTAATGATGGCTATTCTGACCAGTGTGAGGTGATACCTCACCGTAGTTTTTGTTTTTTTTTTTTTTTTTTTTTTTTGCGGTACGTGGGCCTCTCACTGTTGTGGCCTCTCCCGTTGTGGAGCACAGGCTCCGGACGCGCAGGCTCAGCGGCCATGGCTCACGGGCCCAGCCGCTCCGCGGCATGTGGGATCTTCCCGAACCAGGGCATGAACCCGTGTCCCCTGCATCGGCAGGCGGACTCTCAACCACCGCGCCACCAGGGAAGCCCTCTCACCGTAGTTTTGATTCGTATTTCTCTAATAATTAGTGATGTTGAGCATCTTTTTCTGTGCCTATTGATGATCTGTAAAAAGATGACATGATGTCTTAAAACATTTAGAGAGGGAAAAGAATTATTTGGCCTGATGCCCAAGAAGAACATAGTTAATGGTCTTCTACTTGTTTTTAATCATGTTAACTATAGAAGTGTTCCTGTCTGTCTTGCATTGTCTCCCAAAGAGTGGGAAAGCCTTTATCACTGGGAGCCACACTTGCTAAAGAATAGAAGAAAGTGGCATTTTTACCTCCAGAGGCACAAAATAAAAGAGCTACTTTTCACTGTTTCCCCTCCCTTTATCTCCCACGTTCTTAGTGGATACATATTCTCTGGCTAATTGTTGTCTATTTTGTTTGTTTGTTTTGTATTAACCTCACCACTAGCCACCTAGGAAGGCATATAACGGACTCATAAAGCCCACATGCTCAATGGGTTTAACTACACAGACTTGAATGACCTTTCCCCAGTTAATGTAAATACAATTTACAAGAGTATGCTCAATGCATTTGAAATTGTTAGTGATGTATAGATGGAGCTTCCAACGGTGAGAGACCAAAATCATAATAGCCTGCTAAATTGTGAGCATCCCTAAATAGCAAAAAGATGTACTATATTATTTCCAATTATTTTCTCTCTCATTCCCACATTCAATCTGGCCTTAATTACTTTTGCTACTTTCTGTCACCTAAGTCATGTCCTTGTATTTGTTTCCTAGGGATGCTGTAACAAATGACCTCAAACTTGGGTGGCTTAAACAACAGAAATTTATACTCTCACAGTTCTACAGGCCAAAAGTCAGAAATCAAGGGGTTGGCATGGTGGCACTCCCTCTGAAGGAGAATCCTTCCTTGCCTCTTCCTGCTTCCGGTGGCTCCTGGCACTACTTGACTTGTGGCTGCATTATTCTAATCTCTGCCTCTGTCTTTACATGGCCTTCTCTTCTTCTCTGTGTCTCTTATAAGGATGCTTGTCATTGAATTTAGGGTCCACCTAGATAATCCAGGATGATCTCATCTAGAGACGCTTAATTGCATTTGCAAAGATTCCTTCCAAGTATGATTACATGCAGTTTCCAGACAATAGGGCATGGACTTATTGTCCGATCGGGACCTAAGCCCGATCCTTAGAGACTCTGATTCCACAGACCTGGTTGGTTTGTACGTTTGTGTTTTATGGTGGAAGATAAGAACTACATCAGTGTTAAAAAAACAAAAACAAAAACTCTCCAGGTGATTCTGATAGTTGTTCTGATAGTTGTTATCCCCATCCTTTCAAGATCTTGATTTTTGAAAATGTCATTTTGATCTGTTATTTCATCAATGCAGTGAAAGACAATATAATATCAAGAACGGTAAGATGGTACAGGGGAATTTCTGGACTGGGGAATCTTCTAAGCCTGAATTTGAAATCAGTCTTGTACTATCACATGAATTCTCCACGCTTCAATTTTCTCATCTGTGGAATGGAGATCTTTACATTATCGTGTTATTGTGAAGGTTAATAAGGTAACATGTATAAAGCCCCAGCACATGCCCAGTGATCAATTAAATCAAGACTATTATTGACAAAAGGTGGATTGAGCTGCCCACTTTATTCCATATAGTTATAATACATTTACCTGAAAGTAACTCATTAATCGTGTATCATGACTTGCATAATTTTAATATAACAAAAGAATAGTTTTGATCAGTTTTAGGATTATGGGAAAGTTTGACAAAATACTGAGAAAATGTGGTAGAAAATATCACTTCCTTACCTGCCACAATGATGATTTTGCAACTTCCATGTAGTTTCTAAAATCCTAGGTAAGTGAAAAATCTCCAATGTGCAATTGATTGAGTGGCTATATATAACCCACCGTCATGGACTGAATTGTGCCCCCCAAATTCATATGTTGAAGCCTTAACCCCCAATGTGACTTATCTGGAGATAAGATCTTCAGCAGGTAATTAATGTTAAATGGAGTCATATTGGTGGGACCCTGATATAATAAGGCTGTTGCCTTATAAGAGGAAAAATGCCCTCTTTCCCTCTCTCTCTCTCTTTCTGCCATGTGAGGACACATCAAGAAGGCAGCCATCTATAAGCTAGGAAGAAAGCTCTCACCAGAAACTGAATTGGCTCGCACCTTGATCATGGACTTCCCAGCCTCCAGAACTGTAAGAAATCAATTTCTCTTGTTGAAGCCACCCAGTCTGTGGCATTTTATTGTGGTAGCCAGAGCAGACAGACACAACCCCCCACCTAGCCTACACACTTTTTAGTACCATTCTGAAAGGGTATATCTTCAGAGTTTTGCTGCCCATTCCCCAGACCTGCTACTTCTCCTTATTTTTGACAAGGGGCAGTGATAGGGCCACAGGGCAGGCAACAAGACATGTTTCCTAGAAATGAGTTTGTAAACTCATCAAGCATAAACTGAAGTCATCCTTATAGACTGTTTAAAGGGAATATCAGATCCATAGTTTCACTTATATCAGAATTTATCTTTTTCCTTGAGTAAATTTTCTTTTCCTTTTTCCATGAGTAAATTCCTTGATCATGGGATGGCTCGTCAATTCATGGTGGCAAAGACCTACCATACCTTAGCCCCTCCTCTTTATGTGAACTTTCTGTCAGGTCCAGCTGGTACACCGAGATGTCTTACTGACCGGCTTTGTTCTTCCCCCCTCTGCACATTTCTGCATCTCATTTCCTCTGTCTCACATGCTCTCCTAACACAGCCGCCCAGATCCAATCTAAACAACACTTTCTACTTCACCTCCTACCTTTTCTGAAAAGGCTTTGCTGCCCACTCCAGACCAAGGCTCGATTCATGGGGATTTTATTCTTGTCCCAGCACATTGCACAGGGTAACTCTTTAAATACGCTTGTTGATCTAAACGTATTTGTCTGTGTAAAGATAAAATGGGAAGAGGAAAGACAGATTTAAATGACCTTATAAGGTCCCTTCTGACTTGAGACGCCCTGATTCTATGAACTTTAAAGTGTATCAAAACACATCGTACAGAGGCCTCTCAGTGTTGAACAATATGCCCTTTAAAGTGGTGTTTGCATTTCCCACATTTCTTTCATTGTCCAGATGAAGGCCTGACAAGCCCACTAAATGATTTGGAATTCTTTCAGGTCTTGTGATCCCATTGTTTGCCATTATCTAATCAGCATTTTATAGTCGTTGGACCCAAAGGAGACAGTCTGAAAACTTGTTGGAAGGGATGGAAATTTCCAGTTGTAGAGAAGAATGCTAATAATTTAGAGACGTCTCACTCCTGTTGATGTCCCAACAAAAGGTTAACGTGAATGTTGCCTGTGGAAAATTTCCAAATATAGTTATCTTTCTTGAAGGTAGTTGAAGACCGTTGTATAGAGACGCAAATTAATGTTTTATTTAGATGATCTTTACCTAAAAATGAAGCCCCAAAGAATTTGCTCTCTTGACTTAAATTGGAATATTATAATCTTTTTGAATCTCATTTCCATATATTATTTCCATGCATGAGAGGTCAACGCCTTTGTGGGACAGTGACATGGAGAGATGTCTGTGTTGGCAGTACTGAGAGGCACGAAGGTTGAGTGATTTCAGGGATATCAGAATCCCTGTTGCTTCCAGATATAACCTCTTCTGGTTTTCACTCAGCCTGAAGTTTCTACTTTTGGAATCCTATTTTTGGAAAAAATCAGTTTTATACACCTGTTATAAAAAGTATACACAAACACACATACAGAAGTGAAATGCAAAACTTTTAAAAGATATGGAGGTCCGAAAGGTCTACAAAGTCATCCTGAAAAGGAAGAAGAAAGTAACATTTTAAAATCCTGTTTGAAAATTTTATCTGGTGTGGCCCCGTGTGAAAACCAAAATCTTCTATGCCAAAATCTTAAGAGCCAAAAGCATGTATCTAGGTTTCAATATGCTCAGGGCTGTATCAAGAGCTGTTATCCTATGAGCCATTCAGGCTTCACAGAATCTCTCCACTCTTGTCTTCACTCCCCTGCTCAGTGCCTTTGTTCAGCCCAGCCTCTCTTGTCAGAATTTTAAAAACAACTCTCCGATCTCACAGCCTTTACTTTCTCTCCACTTCCATCCAGAGCTAAACCAGAGGACCTGCTCTGCTTAGCAACCCTCAAAGCTCTGTGTTGCTGCAGGAGAAAGTCTAGGCCCCTTCAGGGCTCTTGTGTGGGGTCCTTGCAGACTCACCTCTGCTCTTTCCCCAGCACACTGTCCTCCATTCACACCTTCATCTTCCTAGTCTCTAAACAACTTCCAAATGCTCAAGCACTCTGCAAACATCTGTGCCTTTTCACACATTCCCTGGATGTCCTTCCCCCCCTTTCTATGTCCGGCCAAAGCATCCTAATTTTTCCTGGCCTCGCTCAGCTGCCACACAGACCCTATAGGCAGAATCAGGCTGTCACCTAGATGCATGTGATTTCAGAGTCCCAAGCTCTTCCTCCCATCACGTTACACTAACTGGATTGTGAGATGCAAATTGTGACTCTGAGGCAAGAGGCACACAGAAGCCCTGGACCACATGGCTCAGGTTTCTCCCACCCTACCTCATCCAACTAGGCCCCCAAACTCTGGTTACAAGGTACCCCTGCTCTCACCACCACCTCTGGCATCCTGCTTTGAAGTTTCTCCATAGGGCCCAAGGCTGGGAGGTCAGACTCAAAGTTAGAATTCCCACATTTCTCGGAATCCCACACAGGAATTTTAAGGAGTTGCTCCCTTCTCCTCCCACACCAGCTCTGTCTGGTACCATGAGGACCCTCAGGAACAGGCACGTGGATGCCCTCTCCTGCATGTCCAAACTCAATCTATACCCACGCCCAATCACCATTGCTTGGAAAATGGGGCTAAGAATTCCAGGGTCATGAGTGCCTAGAATATGGTAGAAAGGAGGGCATGGGCCACCAGTGGCCATATCCCTGTGGTCCCAAGACCACTTGCATTATGGGAGGGGTACAGCCGCATCCACCTGGGCCTTCTGATGAAAGCAAGGATGGGGGTGGGGGGTAGAGGGAGAGAGGCTTCTCTTGTCCTGATCTAAGAAGATGAGGCAGTGGTGTGTCTTCAAAAGAAAAGTTAAAGACAAGTCTCACTTGGTGAACCATGTGTTTCTCGAGAATAGTGGATCTCAACCAGGGCTGATTTTGCTTCCCATGGGATACTTGGCAATGTCCAATGTCTGGTGGCTGTCACAATGTGAAGGGGGTGGGAGTTGCTACTGTAATTTAGTTAGTAGAGACCAAGGATACTGCTAAACATCCTACGATGCAGAGGACAACACCATCTCAACAAAAAACCTTCTCTAGGGAATTCCCTGGTAGTCCAGTGGTTAAGACTTTGAGCTTCCAATGCCAGGGGCCCAGGTACAATCCCTGGTCAGGGAGCTAAGATCTCACAAGCCGCACAATGTGGCCAAAAATTTTTTTAAGTATATATAAATATATATATGTATTTTAAAAACCTTCTCTATAAGTTAATTTGTAAGTTGTCTATATATCATACTGTTGCCAAATAAATCTTAAAGAAGAGTTTGGTTCATGTCACTTGACTACCCGCCCCTGCATTGCTTATAGACCAAAGTCCAAATTTCCTTGCTTTGGATTCAATATCATTCTTTATCTGGAGCCTACTCTGTCTATCAATTTCATCTTTCTCTATTATCTCCATATGTAGCCCAAAGCCTGTGTCTGCACTAGAGCCAGACTTAAATGTTGTAGAATGCCATATGGCCACTTCCCATATTTTCCCTATCAATCTTTGGCTTACTCAACCCTGTATCCAGTAGTGAATTAAATCCCCAGCTGGACCTTCTAATGTAAAATGTTCACAAATCAGAGACTGTCTACACTTAAGCATAATTACCCAATAGCATACATCAAGGTTGTACCAGTAACACAGTGATGACTAGCTCTTGAAGTTGGGAAAATTAAAATGTATAAATCACTAAAGCTGTTACCATTATGATGTCCTTAGCATATAATAGGTGCTCAATAAACAGTCTCTGTCCCCCACCCCCCTAATGAAAAAAGCATTCCTGTTAGGAAAATAACTTTTCAAATAAATTAAGGTAAGGCTATTTGCTGTTTAAAAAAACATCTTAATGTCTTAGCACAATTGAAGCTTATTTCTCACATAAAATCCAAAACAAACGTTCCTGATGAGGTGGCAGGAGTGGAAGGACAGGCACAGAATTAGAGGAAGGCTCCACTCCCTATGACCATTCAGAGCCCTAGGCTGATGGAATCTCCACCGCCTTCCATGTGGCTTCCAACATCATCCTGTTTGTTAATATCCACTTGGCGGAAGGGGAAGGAGAACGTGCAGAGAAGGTACTACCACTTCTTACTCTCTTGGCCAAGAAGTGACCCACATCACTTCTACTCATATTCCACTAGCAAGAACCAGTGACGTGGTCCAACCTGTATGCAAGGAAGGGTGGGGCTGGGAAATGTGGGCCTGGGCAGGTCAGGGCTTTTCAGCACCAGCCCTACACTATGGAAAGGGATTTCCCATCTTTGCCACAGCAAAGTACAAGGGGAGAGAGGAGATGAAGCGATATCCAGCACAGCAAGCAGGCTTGCCTGGAAGGGCTAGGAATTGGGGACCCCCAAGGCACATGAACATAGTTAGGCAGCTGCAACTAGAGATGAACATACAAAGTGAAGTAAGTCAGAAAAAGAAAGACAAATACCATATGATATCACTTACATGTGGGATACAAAATACGACAAAAATGAACCTATCTATGAGACAGAATCACGAATATAGAGAACAGGCTGATGGTTGCCAAGGGGGAGGGGTTGGGGGAGGGATGGGATGGGAGGTCGGGGTCAGCAGATGTAAGCTTTTCTATATAGAATGGACAGACAACAAGGTCCTCCTGTATAGCACAGAGAAGTATGTTCAATATCATAGGATAATCCATAATGGAAAGGAATATAAAAAAGAATGTATATTATATATATATATGTATATCTATATCTATAACTGAATCTCTTTGCTGTACAACAGTAATTAACACAACATTGTAAATCAACTGTACTTCAATTAAAAAAAGGAAGAATAGTTAGGCAAGTGCAGAGAGCCAGACAGAGAGCCAGACCTTTGATCCTATCATTATGAATTTTATTTTGATTTAAGAGACAACTGTAAATCAGATCTTGATGAACAGTTACTTGATGAACAATGCTGTTTATATCAAATAGTGTAGCTTCAGAAAAATGTTCGTTTCATTATAAAATGAACCTGGTTTTCATTCAGGCACGCCTTCATAATTTAAAAATCGAATCATTACATCATTAAGGACTCTTTTCACGGAATTCTCACATCCCTTCCAACTCTCCCTTTCAATGAATGTGCTTTCCCATGGTTTCAGTTATGCCTACAAACCTGTAGGATCTGCCGCTGTGTTTCTTTATTTGCTGTTCTGTTTTCATTGCTGCCTCTGCTGTGTTTAGTTCTCCTTCTTTCTCTTGGCCCAGACTATTAATTTCTAAAACCCGTCAGCACCCTGTGACTATTAGCAACCACTTCAGAGAACCTCAAAGGAATTATGCCTGAGTGACTTTTAGCCCATATATTTGGTTCCATTAAAATCCTAGACTTATATGATGTTGTGTCAAACATGAAATAACCTTAACTGTACAACATTTAAATCTTGATATTTCAATACCTTTATTGAGATGTTAAAATAGAATTTTCCTTTAAATATGTCAATATACAAGACTTGGTGCTTTCCTACCTGATAGTTTATATCTCCCACATCAACTTTCATCCAGAGAAACACATCCGATTTTATAATAGAAGTCAGTGGAAAAAGGAAATATGTTGTATAGAAATTCATATTTACAGTCAACTTTTTGATGTTTTCATTCAGCCAGGTATATAATGTACACCCATATAATCTACTGTCTTAACTCTACAGATTTCAAAAATGTTATTTTGTCCTCCCGTTGCTAGAGTATCACCGCTACTAGTGCGCCATCTAGTGGCTCGTATTGTGATATTTTCTATTCTTTGTTGAGGTAGAAGACACTTTAAATGACATTTAAGAGGGTCTAATGAGATTCTTTCCTTGCTACAATGGAGGGACAAGATTGTTATATAAAATATCCAAGGCAAAATGCTGAGTCATCCACAAACGTATAGGAGATCATTGTAAATTCTTATTTCGCCAATATAATTAAGAAATGGAGCTTTTGGGACAAGTGAACATGTTTGTTAAATTATTGTATCATAATATACAAACCATATGTGCATTGACAATATACCAAGAACCAGAATGCAATAAAATAAACTTGACCCTAAACCTAAGGTAGCTTTAATTTCACTTTTGTTATTCATATGAACTTTAGGATCCTATAGATGTATACTTTGAATACATGAGAATAATTTGAATACATTTTAAAATGCACATTTGGGCTTTCTGGTTGCTTGGACTTAAAGTGATTTTCTATCTATAAAGGACCAAACCTATAGGAATCAATGTGAGTGGTGTCAAGTCCACCATTTTAATTGATCCTTTGTAGAATTATAACCACATGGTATTATATATTGCCTTATTCTTTATGTGTAGTAAATAAAGAGTGAGAGATAATGATAATGGCTTCTATCTTGTAGTTTTAGAAATGCCTTCAAATGCCTTGTTTCCCAACCATCCCAAAGTGATAGAAGAGATTCTTTTCATTACTACGTACTTTCCCAGAGGTAAGTTATGAAAGAATGAGTGATTTTGCTGTTGAAGATGAAAGGACAAGAAAGCAAAATCATATAGATAATATTGGAAACATTATAAAACATATAAAAAGTACATTTTTATGTACTTTTACATAAAAGTACTTTTTGTACTTTTTTTTTTTTTTTTTTTTTTTTTTGCGGTACGCGGGCCTCTCACTGTTGTGGCCTCCCCCGCTGCGGAGCACAGGCTCCGGACGCTCAGGCTCAGCAGCCATGGCCCACGGGCCCAGCAGCTCCGCGGCATGTGGGATCCTCCCAGACCGGGGCACGAACCCGTGTCCCCGGCATCGGCAGGTGGACTCTCAACCACTGCACCACCAGGGAAGCCCCTTTTTGGACTTTTTAAAGTACAAAACATTATAAAAAGTAGTTATTGCATGTTGGCCCTTGGAAACAGCAATTATTACAATAAAAGGCATATAATATTTATTATTATTAAAGGGACAGTTATCATAAATACAATCATTTCAGAAAAACTTTTTTGGAGTCAGACATGGGAAAACAGCAAGTCTCACTTATTAAGTTCTTAATATATACTAAGCACTTTACTTACTTTGCTTCCTTTAATCCTCACAACAAAAAGTGCCATTTTACAAAAGTAGAAACTGAGGCTGAGTTGTTAAGGAACTTCTTCAAAGTCATGTTGCCAGCAAAAGGCCTCCTCTGGGTAGAACCTGTGTGTGTCTGATTCTAGGTCTTGTGCTCATAAATGTGACCATGCATTTGACAGCCATGTTACGATAAAGCCTGCACTGCCCATGCTTCTCAGCAACGCCCAGACAAGTGCAGACACCATGCATTCTCCTAGTTGCCATAATCAGGTCAATGGGACAGTGAAGCATAATCAGTAGTTCACTGTCTTGGGGTAACATGATGCCACACCCACCATCATTGCAGAGCAAGGCTACCAATCATTGGAGTGACATGATTCTTAGACGCCAAGGTAGGTAAATACCATGTCAGGCTTTTTCAAGGTTACAATCGTCACAGCAGAAGAGTGTACTTCTTTTTTTTTTCTGGCTTCCTCCAAATAGCCAGCATTAGGCTTTTTCTTTAGAAAGATTTGTAACATCTGTTTTGTCATTATCTTCTTTCAACTCTCTGTTAGAACAACGTGCCGAGTCATTGATTCTACCTTAGTCAAGGCCCCTCTTAAGCAAAGAAAGATTAAAGGTCACAGTCCACAGCTGTAAACAGACCACTGTGGAGCACAGAGACCGAAGTCTGAAGGCTGAGCTTTAAGAATGAACTATAGGGCTTCCTTGGTGGTGCAGTGGTTGAGAGTCCGCCTGCCGATACAGGGGACACGGGTTCGTGCCCCGGTCCGGGAAGATCCCACATGCCACCGAGCGGCTGCGCCCGTGGGCCGTGGCCGCTGAGCCTGCGCGTCCGGAGCCTGTTGCTCCGCTAACGGGAGAGGCCACAACAGTGAGAGGCCCGCGTACCGCAAAAAAAAAAAAGAATGAACTATAATTCTGTGATCATATAAAACTTGCAAAACTGAGTCATATTTACTGTGTGGGTTTTTGAGCTGCATGCTAACTTGGAGCAAGGGTAAGCAATCGGTGTGAAAGATTTTATACACATTTAAACCAAGAAATGGAAAATCTTGTCCGAGTTTGTTAGAAACCTGAAGATGTCTGGCTTCATAACCAGAAGGGAATTGGGATGGTTACTATTTGTGGCCCTCCCTATATCCACTCTCTCCCTACTTTTCCCAACCTATGGAACCCCAGTTTTCTCAGGTGGCTGCTAAGATCTCTTCTCCTCAGAGACTGTAGGCTCTCACCCCAGTGCCAGGGCTGAAACATGGCCAGTCTAAATCTGTTTTAAAACGAATGGGATTCTAAAATTCTAACTCTAATGGGATTACCCATTCTCCTCTACCTGGGAGTGTCCATATGACAAGTTTTAGCCCATGATGTGCTTTTGAGTGGGGCCCCAGGGAAAATTTTTGTCTTCCTGAGTAACATGAGTAAACTTGACGGGCATAGCCTTTTACCCTTTGCTGCCCTTCTGCCAGGGACACAGGCATGGTGCCTGGAGGCACAGCAGACATGTGTGACCATGGGATAAGTATGAGAACAAAAATCGATGTTCTAAGGATAGTACATCTGAAGTATAGGAAGATCCCTGGTCTCTGACAGCATCACTGAACAGCTATCTCATCCCAGGGCTGCTTTGGATCTCTTGCTATAGGAGACAAAGTTTATTTATTTAAGCCACTGTTCGTTGGGTTTTCTGTTCCCCGCAGCCTCGTATGCTAGATTGAGCCATATAAAATTGCCGTTTTCGTAGGTCAAAAATTGTTGAAGATCAGAAGTTTCGTATGGTTCAACCCACATTTTGAACTGATGCAGAATCAGAAACATTTCACATCTTCAATAGTCAAACTTCTCCTTTCCCTCTCCTCTGCCACCTGAAAGTAGATCTTTTTTTGAATATTTCTGACATTTAATCTGTGGTGTGTTAGTAAACCAGCTCATTTCGGGGGGTGGGGTCCCTGATTTGTAGCATTTGCTGATTTCTGTGGTGTATGCTCCCACCATGGCCATTTCAAGCAACCGACTTGAGGTCACTGAACAAGGAGTTGGGAAGAGATACACACAATGAGCTCTTGTGAGCTGGAAGCACAGCCCCAGCCCCTTCACAATGGCCACAACTCTTGGTTATAGTGTCTGATGGGCTGCACTAAAGTTGCCAGAAAGTTATTGATTATTCCTACTACTAGTTCTCTTCATAGGGTTAGGACAAAAATGTGAGGAAAAGGATACAATTAGGACTTGGGGAAACTGGCCAATGGAAATGTATGTCTTTACCATTTGATTCATTTAGATCTTATGAGAAAAAATACATAAAATATGTAAGATGGTACCCACCAGGGAAACAAAAGAAGAACAAAACTTCATTAAACATTTTTTTTTACCAACCTGCACTTCTATTGCCCAAGTCTATTTGTTGTCTCTAAAAGAGTGGATAAGAAAGAAAACAAAGATATCCCTCATCTGCTTATTCACTCTTTTAAAAAGCAGTATTTTTGTTGCAGTGAAAGAAGATGAAGGGTTTGACTTCCATTTGGGGGCAGTGACCTTTATAAAACCACAACAAAACTCATTTCCTCTAGTTGTTAAATGCCAAAGAACTGTCTAGTTTTCAAACACTGACACTTTCATTTGCTTTAGGTACCTGATCCAAGAAATGATTAAAATTCTTCCTGGTTTAATTAAACCTGAGCACAGCAAGGCCACCAGTATCAAGTGTGAAGTCTCCGCATTCCTTGTCATAAGTGTCTTTACCCTAGACGCAGAGATTCTCTCCAGAACTGCGCACAAAATTATTTGTTACTACCTTGGATTTCCCTTTAGGCTTAAGAAGCCCACCTTTGAGGAGTGGGAGTGTGGAAGCGTTATTCCTTTGCAGGTGCTTGAAGCTGACAAATGACACAACAAAAGATCCTCCTCTTGGAGCTGATTCACACCAGCCCTTCAGATGTTGCAGGTTGAACATTCTCCCTGGGCAGAAACGAAAATGCCTTCGAGTCCTGAAAATACTTTTTAAATAGGTTAACTTTTGTTAAAGCTAAGCATATTTCTTCTGTAAATAAATTTTTTTTTGAGAAACATCTGATACTGACTAAGACATACTTATAAAAGAAGGGAAATAATAAATTAGAGGAAAGTGAAGTTAGCATGGGCTTGAAGCAGGAAAGTCTTAACAGAGGAGGGATTTGACCAGGACTTTGAAGGATGGGGAGAGATGTAAGATGGGTGAAGCACAGGGGAGCGAGGAGAAGAGAAAGGGAGTAATGGAGAGCTCACGTTTCCTCCCTGGTGGTTTTCTAGATCTTATGAGCATCACCTGTTTTAAGAAAGATATACCTAAACAGCTGCTAAAACCCATCCATCTTTCCTGTTATTTTGAGCCATGATTTAGGATTCTAATCTCTGGAACCAACTTGTGGTCCTGATGTCCTTGAGAAAAGAACCATTTGGGTATGAATACCTAGTCCAGCAAGGCCATGGATATCCAGACCTGTCAGATTTCTTTCTCCAAAGTGCCTTTCATGTGTTAAGCTTCTCCTTTACTTCTGCTTAAACGTTGCTTAAAAAACAGGAACAATCTTTGGTTTTCTGTCTTTTAATTTGACATGTTGTTCGAAGTGTAATAATGTATTTTCTGTTTCAAAAAAAGCAAAATTCCTAGCTATTCCATGATGGTAACATCAAGCTTCTGAATCTTAGACAGAGACTGAAGTTCTGAAGCCACTTCCACAAAGACTCTTCTTTTGTTATGCCTCCTTAGGGTTCAAATGGGGATACGTCCCTCCCTAATACTTCTGGCTCCACAGGGTCTCCAGCCCTGGTAAGGCAATGAAAAAAGCAGAGAGGTAAGTGCTCTCCATGTACTGTTTCATTAAATCCCAATAATTCTGTGTGTTACAATACTAACCCCATTTCACAGGTGAGGAAACTGAGGCACTAAGAAGTTAAGTAACTTGCCAAAGCCATGCCACAGTGGCAGAGTCTGCAGAACTCAAACCCAGACAGTGTGCCTCCAATGGTTACCTTCTCAACGGCCACAGTCTACTTTGTTGGCAGAATTACAAGAGGTTCTCCTGCTTAATTATGTCTCAAGTACATTCATTCTTTCCCTGATGTATACCTACTTACTTAACATCAGTTTAGATCATCATCAGTTCTTGCCCAGATTTACTGTAATGACCTCCGAACTAGTCTCCCTGTCTCTGGTCTGCTTCCCACTCTCCAGTGCATCCTCAACCCAGTCTACAGGGACAGAGCGTTTTTCCCAGATTGTCCATCCAATCAAGCCCTTCCCTGGGGCTTTCAGAAGAGAGCTGAGACTTCAACTCTTAGTAACTCTGACTCTGTGTGTTGTGAGCCCTGCCGTCCTCTACCCGACTCTTCAGCACATCCCAACAGAACGTCCTACTAAGCCACCTCCATTTCCCCAAGCACGTCATGCTTTTGCTTTCTGCCTGATTGTGCTGACTCCTTGTTTGCCACGTAGTTAATTTTTACTAGTTCTTACAAACTCTAGTCTAGGGATTTGTCTCAGCCCTCTCCTACCCATCAGAGTGTCCTGGGCATAGCCCACATCATAGCCCACATCCTCAAGAAGCTCCTATTCCATTCAGGAAGCAGACAATTAAACCAATTAATGAACAATTCCTGTTTCCAAATCACAGTTCCTAATATTCTATAATGTATAGTCATAATATCCACAGATATTCAAACAGCCTTCTGGTATTCACAAAGAAAGCATTATTTGGATTGCTATGTTTCAAACGGGAACGATAACTTGACTAATGAAGGAGTCCTAGCCATGACATGTGTTTCTAGATACATCTGTGCGACTCTCCTCATTCGGCAAGCCTACTGGGAGGAGAACTGCAAGGTGTTTTTACAGCAGAGCTAATCTTTTAGTTTTATTTCCTTTGGCAGCTGTGGCTTTTGACTTAACTCTTGTTGTTCTTTCTTTAATTTCCTAAAAAGGCTGAAGATAGAAAAATAACAAAAAAGGAAATCTCAAAAGACATTTTATTTTTGAAATAAACTAAGTACTGCCTGTTGCTCTACTTTATAAGTTATTGGCTTTGACCCTGGACATGAAGTAGGAAGAAGGGGTTGGATAACTGTAGGAGAGGCCAGTGCATTTAGTGGGTTGGCAGTGCTGGAATAAGATTAATCTCTGATTAAGGGAGACCAACCTGGGCTTCCCTCGTGGCGCAGTGGTTGGGAGTCCGCCTGCCGATGTAGGAGACACGGGTTCGTGCCCCGGTCCGGGAAGATTCCACATGCCGCAGAGCGGCTGGGCCCGTGAGCCATGGCCGCTGAGCCTGCGCGTCTGGAGCCTGTGCTCCGCAACGGGAGAGGCCACAGCAGTGAGAGGTCCGCGTACCGCAAAGAAAAAAAAAAAAAAAAAAAGAGAGACCAACCTGGAAACAGTGTGTGAGGTCAGTCTATACTTTTAGGCTAGATGCTGTCAGACTGTGAACCTCCCTCATCAAATACCCCTTCCCCCCTCTCCCCCAGTAGCCGTTTCATCTTTTGTGCAGTTGATCAGTGCATTAATGATTTGCTTATAGGGATGAAAGACCAGGAGAAAGGTGTCACGCCCTATCAGTATCATAGCCCAGTTTGGAGGGCACCTAGATATAGATTGTCCAAAACATTTTTACTTAAGATATGTTAAACGAGTGTTGAGTAAAAGACATTATAATTGACAAAGGTGTGGGAATTCTTTGGATGCCAAGCATAGCATAAAAGCAGAGGGTAACAAACTAGTAAGAACCATAGGCCTTTCCTCTACTATAGAATGCCAGAAATACAAATATTTATGAAGTCACGTAGAAGCTGCAGCTTTTAGAAAATGGTTAAGTCTTATAAACTTTTACAAGACTTGCAACATTGTGAACACATTTGGGCTGAATATTAACTATTCTTATTTGGAGACTAGTCCCCTTTCTTTTGTATCCCCTCTGTATTTAAAGGGCTAGAAGTCTAAAAACTACATTTTTCAGAATTGCTTGGAGCTAAAGTTTTAAATGTCATTTGGATCAGGGTAATGATATAGACTCATAGAGATGTAGAAAGCGTAATGGTGGGAAAGCCCACCTCTGTGGTGTATAAGACGGCAAGCAAGTTCCCTAAAGCATAGGTGTTTGTGGCAGCCGGATGCTGTTCTCATGTTTAGTTCTCAGCTTCCCGGACGTAAGCAGTCGTGGTGGCAGCTTGACAGCGGCAGCAGTAGCAGCAACGGTGGTTCATCTTGGTACCAACAGATCAGTGGTAGCCCCATGACCTTCCAAAAAATTTGTAAGTGCCTAATTGTCTCTGTTCCATTCCCTCCTAACTGAAAAATCTAAACTGGTTTCTATTTCACGTGCTGAGCTCTGGAATAATATCTAAACAGCAACTTGGAAAAGCTGATTTATTAAAGAAAATGCATATAATTCAACATCTATGACTAACTCTGTCATATCCCCACTATGCTAAGTCAGAAGATGGATCTCAAAACAGAGGCAAGGGTTACTGTAAGTCTGTTTTTGAGTATGGTATTTCCATATATGTCTTGTGTAAATATGTGAAGCAGAAACAGGAATCAATGAGGAATCAATAGTTATAAGAGGGACCCGTAGAAGGAGTGACCTCCGAAGAAGGAGTGACCTCTGAATTAATAAAAAGCCAGTAATGAAATGGCTTTTTTAAAACAATCGTTGGTGGTTCTTGCCCTCCCCTCCCCCATCATCTCCTCTGCTGGATTCTTCTTTCCCAGACCTCTGAATGTGGGAGTACCCCAGGCTCTCCACCTTGGACTTCTCTCTGCACCTGTACTCACTCCTCAAGTGATCTCATCTGGTCATATGGCTTTAAATGCCATCATTAAGATGATGACTCAAAGTCCTCAAGTCAGACCCTTTCCAATGCACCACATGGTTCATTTCTTCATGGATGGGTTGAGGAGAGGATTGTGGTAAGAGGTGGATAATTGACTAATTCTCAGGTGTTTGGGTTTTTTGGAATCCATATGACTGATGAATAGAATGTTCCAGAAACCATCCACAAAGGGCCTCTCTCAGGCTGAGAGGTGCCAACTACTCATACTGAGGCCCCTGGTAACGTTCAAAAACAGAAAAAGGACAAAGCAATGTTACAAAATTGAAGTATATTTTAAATCTTTACATTGAATAAATTAATGCCTTTAAAGCACAGGCAAATACAATGCCTCTGCTGACAGCCTCATTTGCCATGGACCCAATGGCCTCTAGCTCCCTCCTACTGCTGGTCCTGCAACCATGTGAGCTGCTGACACAAATCAAGACTCTGGGGATGTGGGAGAACTTAAACTGGAGGCTGTCCTTCTTTTGGCAAAGGGAAGTGAAGCTGAGTTCACCCCAGTTGGACTTCTTACTCTCATCTACTCATTCCCAATGTTATCTTCAAATATTCCTGTCTTTGACAAGGACTATCTCTTTGACCAAATTTAGTCAGGTCTTCTGAGCGCTCTGCTTGACTGGGCCTTGTCCTTGACCTGCTAAGCCAGCTGAACCACAAGACTTCCCCTATTATAGGATGTCAGAAATACAAATATTTATGAAGTGAATCCTCCCATCCTTGATATTTAATCATGTCCCTCTTCTTTCACCTCTGATACGTAACCAAGTCTCTCTTAATAATCCATCCACTGAACCCCTCACCTTGACCCTTGTCTACAATTCCACAGAAACCCCTGCTGTTTCTGCAGTTGAGCTCAGTTGTGTATTGAAGTCTCTCTCCTCTACTGCAGTAGCTCAAATAAACTCTGCCTTGCTATTTTTAATGAGTGTCTGGTGCAATTTCTCTTTGACACCTTGTGTCCTTCCTCTCTCAAAACACAACTTACTTGAGACTGGAAAAAGCATGTTAACTTCAGAGATGGGGCTGATAGACTAACCCGAAGTCATCATATTAGCTGCCAGTTGGGAGTCCTGCTAGTTCTACCACCAGGTACTTACGGGTAGGACACTGCGCTCTGAATCAGAAACAGGACGAAGGTTAACCCTGAAGCAAAACTAGAGACAATATTTTGTCTTCCACTTACGGCATCTTTTATGACGTTCTTTAGTGCACACAGAATACTGCTTTTGGGAAGCCATTGTGCTCTGCATGGGAGCCCTGTAACCCTGGACTCTGGCATCCTACCTACCTGCCAACTTTCTATGCTTAAAAATGTCTATCTTTTATCAATATCAAAGCTTGGTAAAACTATGTCTATTCTCTCAGAGAACTGTTTCCATTTAAATATCCTAATAGGAAACAATCTTAAAACATAGTCATTCTAGAGAGCAAAATGCTTATAGTCATTAGATATGATATTCCTCTAAGTATTTGCATTTTTAGCAGGGAATATCGCTTTGACACCATGAAGGCATCTTAATTGTGGAAGAGTGCTAAGAACTGAAACTATCCTCCCTGATACTCAGTCTGAACACCGAGAACCAAAACCACACCTACTGTCTACATTAGCATCACTTTGCTGTTCCTCTGTCTTTACCAGCATTGCTTTATTTGTCCAGGAGTCTTCTGCCCAGGGAAATGGCTTGATTGTTCATTATAGGATCTTCCCAGAAGACCCATCACCTCTGGATAACATCAACAGAGAGTTTGCACCTAAGATTCTTTGAACACCTTGCCTTGATGTTTCCAGCTATCTTGGGTGGTTGTATTGAGATCCTTAGCGCCATCTTAAAAGACTCACCTTACATCACCCTTTTAATTCTCAATAAATTCTGTCCTCGTCTTCCCCCACTCCAAGACAACAGCAGAGCTTCGTGAGGTGGTGGTCACCCTTTCTGAGGTAGGCAATAAACTCAGACTCTTGTCTTATCAAAGTTTCTGTTGGTGATGTTTGGGGAGCTAGTATTTAATAGCTCAGGAATCTTGCACTGAGAGAAGTCTGTAGCTGTTTCTTTAAATCGTTGATATGACTTAAATGTGAGGCTGTTCCTAGGCTGAATTCTTTCAAATTGGATATAATAGTCAGACAGAGAAAGAGAAATATCATATGATATCACTTATATGTGGAATCTGAAAAAATGATCCAGGGCTTCCCTGGTGGCACAGTGGTTGAGAATCTGCCTGCTAATGCAGGGGACACAGGTTCGAGCCCTGGTCTGGGAGGATCCCACATGCCGCGGAGCAACTAGGCCCGTGAGCCACAACTACTGAGGCTGCGCTTCTGGAGCCTGTGCTCCGCAACAAGAGAGGCCGCGACAGTGAGAGGTCCGCGCACCGCGATGAAGAGTGGCCCCCGCTCGCCGCCAACTAGAGAAAGCCCTCGCACGGAAACGAAGACCCAACACAGCAAAAATTAATTAATTAATTAATAAACTCCTACCCCCAACATCTAAAAAAAAAGATCCCAATGAACTTATTTACAAAATAGAAACAGACTCACAGACATAGAAAACAAACTTATGGTTACCAAATGGGAAAGGTGGGAGGGATAAATTAGAAGTTTGGGACTAACATATACACACTACTATATATAAAATAGATAATCAACAAGAACCTACTGTATAGCACAGTATTATTCAATATTCAAATGGGAAAAGAATCTGAAAAAGAATACATATATATATATATATATATAACTAAATCACTTTGCTGTACACCTGAAACTTACACAACATCGTAAATCAACTATACTCCAATATATAAAAAAAAAATTTTAATGTATATAACAGAAAGGTACAAAGGTTGGTGCCAGAAAATTCTCTTAGCTGTCAGGATAGATTAAAACTCCATAACCAACCCAGAAGATGCCAAAATTCCATCGTTCCTCAAAAATCCAAAAACTCACATGAGTCTTTACTGTGTGCACATTTGAAAGAGCCAATAAAAAAAGGAAGATACGTCTTACCAAATGCTGTTACACTAGTGTTGTATGTTAGTTTCTAAATATGAAAATATTCTATCTTTATGTTGTAAGATACCCTTCAGCAAGGAGCTATTTTCACACGTAAACTACCGTGGGAATGCAAAAACAGTAACAAATTTCATTTTGGAGAAAGAGAAAGGATATATATGAGTTACTACAAGTTTTCCAATATCTGTCTTTAAAGCTTCTGAGAGCTGATGTGTAGCAAATTTGAAGAGATTTTTTTTTTCTCTTATTCAGCTTAAAGGTAATTTTTACTATTTCATATTCAAGAAACCACTAGAGGGCCCTAAAGGCCACCTTAAATCCAGAAGTTGTTCCTTTCAAGGAGAGGGATCAGTGCACACACGGTTATGTATAAGCTGGCAAGAAGCAGAAGAAAAACTCTAGTCATTTGCTCAAAAACTAGAAAAAGAGAATTCATACAAAGGTATAATATCTAACCTGTATCTACTTAAATGCTTAATAGAATGAAGTTTTATTCCTCTAATATAGCAGCATTTTTCTTTCTGGGAACATATAAGTACAGGCCATAATAACGACTTGTCTTCAACATGAGTGATTTTTGCAGGTACTAATACAAGTAGTTTGCTTTCCAATGTTGACCCAATTATTAGAATTTCTTAGTAGGAATTTTATAGTAAACAAATTCAACTTATAAGAAATAGTGAATTACAGTGAGGCTGCAACTCAGTTGCGTTGAGCGTAAGAAACAATACTACACAGAACCTCTTACAAACGTGCACCTGCACAGGGTACACGGAGTGTCACTGGCTCTCATGGCCCATGGTACTTCCACCCCTCATTGGTATCCCCGCCGGCAGGGGCAGGGGCTGTGGCTCTCTTGGTCACAGATACCTGCCCATCACCTAGTTCAGCGGGTCATTAAAGTGTCTCTGGCATGACAGGGCCAGGGATAAAATAAGTACTCAACACGTATTCACGAAAGTTTTATACTTTACTCAGAAGGAAGCAGTCACATTTAGTGCTATAAATTAGTTGGCTTATTCAAAAAAGAAATACAAATTAAGTAAATGTCCAGAGTTCCACAGCCGCATTGATGCTAAAGTAGAGAAAAGGAATTAGCACAGGTGCAGAGTAAAAAGCACCGACTCATCAGCAGCAGGAGGTAGGAGCCAGGGGTGTCTGTGAGACCCAGGTGAGCCTCCTGGGAATTAGGTGGAAACTTGGAGAAGATACTAGATTTTCCACAGGGTATGAAATGGGGACTCACTCCAGTCTGATTAAAATCTTCAAGACTCAAAAGACCCCAGTGGGCCCAAAGTTGTTACATAAGCATTTTAAAATAGGAACTATATAGAGAAGTGGGCAGCTGAAATGCAAACGACAGAAAGGCTCTGGGCAAATTGGCCCAGGAGACTCGTAATGCTGGAGAAAATGAAGTCAGCCTCAGGCAAAGAGGAAAGGCAGAAGAGGAAAGACAGAGCCCGGAGAAGTAAACTTTTGCAAAGGCAGCTGGCTGAGTGTTGCCTGAATGAAGCCGATAAGGTCAAGAGTGAGCATTTCTTAATCAGTCATGGCTCTGGGTTCTTTAAAATACAAACATCTGGATTTTTCTGGCAAAATAAAGGTCCATTTTATGAGTAAGCAGCCACGTGAATAAGGGGAGAAAAATTATTTTGCCCTTTTCCCTGTTTTGTTATTCCTATCACTCCTCCTATTAAGGTTAATTCTATGTCTGAGAAGGGCATATGTTTTCATCATCTGATAAAATGTCTGCATTTTTATACGCATTAGCATTGCTTTATTTGCTTTTGTCATAAAAGATCCAGAAACAAGTGAAACCACAAGAGTTCAGTTGATGGCTCATGAGTTTCATTTCTCCAGATGCCCCTGGTTTCTTCACAGAGCATCACCCTTCTCCTGGCTGGACCATAGCACCAGCTCCTGATCTGCAAGCTCACTCGTCACAATACATCCAATGTAATGGATTCACTCATCAAACATCTACTGAGTCTCTACTACAGTATATGCTGCAGAGAGAGAAATAATTAAGCCCAGATTGTTACCCTCAAGGAACTCAGGTCTAATAGAAGAGAAAGAAAACTAAGTGATGATAAGATACTGTGGTAAGTGTTGCAGTTGAGGTGCACATGGTCTAAAGGTTTGGGCTGCAGGCTGTATTTATTTATTAGTATGTATGTATGTATGTATGCATGCATGTATGTATGTGTTAGGAGTCCATTCAGAGGCAGGAAAACCCAACCATCACTCACCTCAGTTTATTTGTCTCAGACAAGGGCAGAGGTGGGCAGTCCAGGGCTGGTGCAGGAGATCCATGATGTCATCAGGGATGCAGGTGTTTCCATCTTTCCCTCCACCATCCTTAGCTTAGAGGCATTTGCCTTCATGCTCATTGCCTTATGATTGCAAAATACCTGCTACACCTTGAGACATCACATCTGTCTATGTTCTAGGCAGGGAGAAGGAGGAAGAAGAAAGGGCAACATGAACATCCTAGCTGTAAGTGAAAAATACTGCCTGCCATATCAGTAAACAAAGGATGTTGCCGCCACCAAGCCATCACATTACAGCCGCCCCAATGGTGAGCCCTGCAACGATGCGCCCTGAGGAGACTCAGGATGAGGAAGCACGGGAGACTGGCCCCAGATAGCTGAGGTGCATATCAAAGGAATGATTCCAGGGAGCCCAGATTTTGCATCTTCCCATACATAGAAAAGCACTAAATTCCTTAACTTGAGATGTCTGGTTTTCTTTAATTAACAGTAATCCTTTGATGCTCCGATACTTGGTCTTTGTTGCAAAAACTCCTATGTACCCTGGCTCCCCCTTGTCTCTTCGGAGCAGTCTCTCAGAGCTATCTGAGATGCTGTGTCCCAGGCTTAAGTCCTCAGTTTTGTCCACCAGATAAGAAACTCTCAACTTTTAGGTGGTGCATTTTTTTCAGTCCACATAGCCCATTCGGTCTCTTCTTTATCAAGAAAGCAAAAACCTTTCCAGAAGCCCCAACACATAAATATTCTCTTA
Source organism: Leucopleurus acutus (assembly GCF_964270905.1). NCBI lineage: Eukaryota > Metazoa > Chordata > Mammalia > Artiodactyla > Delphinidae > Leucopleurus > Leucopleurus acutus. The sequence continues at coordinate 38,777,973 of NC_139152.1, forward strand.
TAACTCATCCACCAGAGCCGTGTCACAGGCTGAGAGCTGGCTGATGAGAAGGGGGTGGGGGATGGGAATTAGGGTGGCCAACCCACAGTGTAGGACATGTTAATGCATTCCACAGCTCTCACTGTTCTCTCTTACCCACCTGAGCAACCACTGTCCTCTCTAGTTAATCTGAACACTGGCAGGGAAAGACTAGGGGATAATTCTGGGATGTGCTTATGGTTACTGCTCTTTCAAAACAGTTCCCTGAGACTTCCCTGGTGGCGCATTGGTTAAGAATCCACCTGCCAATGCAGGGGACACAGGTTCGAGCCCTGGTCCGGGAAGATCCCACGTGCCACGGAGCAACTAAGCCCGTGCGCCACAACTACTGAGCCTGCACTCTAGAGCCCTCGAGTCACAACTACTGAGCCCACGTGCCACAACTACTGAAGCCCACGCTCTTGAAGCCCGTGCTCCGCAACAAGAGAAGCCACTGCAATGAGAAGCCCGCACCGCAACAAAGAGTAGCCCCGCTCGCCGCAACTAGAGAAAGCCCGTGCACAGAAACGAAGACCCAACGCAGCCAAAAACAAAATAAATAAATTAAAAAAACAGTTCCCTGGAGTAAGATGATGGATGAGGAAGTTCATCTTTCTGAGAGTTTCCCCGTTTAAGTATTGAACTATAAATTTAAAGAGAAGTCACTGTGTCTCCCTAAATAGGTTTCCCCTTCCCCTCTTTGGAGCCCAGTATCAGTTTTAGATGGCAGGGCACCCAGTAGCCCCAGTTCCATTTTCAGCTGACGTGACTGAAACTTCACCCTTTCACTGATGTCCCCATGACCTCTTAACAAGAGAACTGAATATTTCCTCCCAAGGGGATCCCCTTCCGCATCTTCCTGGGGAAGCCCACACTACAATTATCACCTGACTTACTGCCAAATAAAGGCATGGCATTCCTTAGGTAGTCACTGTATGCCAGCCACTGTGTTAAGCTCCTTTACTTCAACAACCACCTTATGAGAGGTACTGAGGCACACAAAAATTGTCACTTGTCCTAGGTCACATAGCTCGTAAGCAGTGGAGTGGGGATTCAAACCCAGGCAGTCTGCCTCTCAGTGGACACTGGGCAGGGGCTTTTGGTACTAAATCACCTCTGTTCATCTAGGGGGAAATTATATTCTCAGGAGCTCTTCAAGCTACAGACATGAGACCTCCTGGAACCTGTTCTAAGTCAACTTAGAAAGGTGCATAGCTAACACTAGTAATTCAGGAATATAAGCCAGGCTAAGATTTTAATTGTTCATTCATTCATTCATTCAGTAAATACTTATTGAATCCCTGATATATGCTAGGTACTACTCCAGGGCCTGGAGATTCAACTGTGAGCAAGACAGTATGGACACTTGCCTAAGAGTTTATAGCCTCTAGGGAAGACAAGTGGATAAATGACATTTGATGAGTGATATGATAGGAAAAATTCAAGGGGCTATAAAATAGCACAGGGGCCTGGTTCCTATTTTGGGGGTGGAGGTGGGAAGTGATACTTAAGGCCTCTGAAGGGTTGAAGTTGCCAGACAAAGAAGCTGCTGATGGGAAAGACTGTTCCAAAGGGAGAGAGAGAGAGAAAATATGTGTCCCTGTGTGTTGGGGTTGGGGTGTGGGGGGGAGATGTACCTCTACTGTCAGGAAAACCTGCCTTATTGGATAATTGGAATGAATTACAAAACCCCTGGGGCAAAAGTTCAAGGAGAAAAATGGAGGAGTGGGCATAAGAGTCATGAAGAGCTCTGTAACCTAAGCCATATTAAGGTCAAATACTCTGTTTACGGGCTTAGTCTTTCACAATTAGAATTGTAATTGTAGTTACACAATGTCACCAGTAAAGAAACCATAATATAGCGCATGTCATTTTTGTTCCAAATGAGCTTGTTAACTTCATGGCACATTGATCATTTTAAAATGAGATTTTTTTTCACATTAACTTAAAAATGTTTGGAAATGAAATGCTTAACATTCTAAAACATTTCTTATGCTTTATAATGGAGGATAACAGGTGAGTATCTATGTGTCATCTGACAGCACACTTTGGTCTTGGTTCTCCTTGTTTTGTGATTCCTGACGAAAAACATATGTCTCAGCTCTTTTATTCTCTTTCAAGAGTGACTTCCACAGAACAGATGAGAGTTCTTCCCAGAATGTGGGATTCTAGTCATGATCTTCAGGGTGATACAAAGGTAGCTGCAGTCCCTCCACCTTCTCTCCTTGTCCCCTCTCTGGCTCCTAGGCAGCTGTGCCACTGGGTGAACTGGGTTGGATGCCAGTGAACAAGTGACTCATTTATCCACTAAATACTGGATAAAGAATGTAAGGGGTCTCAACACATAGCAAGGACCGGGAGATGGGTAAGGAGGCAGGGTGGCTTCGGTAAGAAACCAAGAGAGGTATTGTTTGGATATATTCTGTCTAGAAAATGGGGTGAATGTAGTGCCCAGTCCTGGGGAAATATGACCCCTGTGCAGCCAGGAGAAAGGACCCCACCCCAGGTAACCAAGGGATCAGGGCTCTCTATTCACAGGCAGAGGATGTCACAATTCTGAGGGATTCCTTCATTCATTCACTCAACAAATATGCCATGGTAACAGTGCAGTGAATAAAACAGACAAAAACCCCTGCATTCACGAAACATATTCTAGTGCTGCTGAGACAATCCAGTAATATGCAAAAAGTAATATTTCATGACTGAATTGGACTATTCCAAAAATAAAATTTTGAATTTTGGTCTTCCATTGAAAAACAAATCAATGTAATTCACTGCATTTATAGAATGAAAGAGAAAAAACACACATCATCTCAATAGTTGCAGAAAAAGCATTTGGTAAAATCCAATATCCATTCATAGTTTTAAAAAGCAAACACTCCTACCAAACTTGAACTACAAGGGAACTTTCTTAATTTAATAAAAGATATTTACAAAGCGAATTCTGATGAGTGTAAAAATTAATGGTAAATGTTGAAAGTTTTCTTTTTGAGATCTATAACAAGACAAGGAATCACTTTTATTTAACATACACCATTGAAAGTCCTAGCCAGTAGAGTATGAAACAAAAAATAAATAAATTGCATAGTTATCAGAAATGAAGAAATAAAACATCACTCTTCACAGCTGATATAATTACGTGAGTGGAAAAATTGAAAAAAAATTACAGCCAAATTAAAATAATTAATAAATGAGTTTAGAGAAGCGAAATTTGTAGCCCTGAACCAAGATGGCGGAGTAGAAGGACATGCTCTCACTCCCTCTTATGAGAACACCAGAATCACAACTAGCTGCTGGACAATCATCAACAGGAAGACACTGGAACTCAAAAACGATACCCCACATCCAAAGACAAAGGAGAAGCCACAGTGAGATGGTAGGAGGGGCGCAATCACAGTAAAATCAAATCCCATAACTGCCGGGTGGGTGACTCACAGACTGGAGAACACTTAGACCACAGAAGTGCACCCACTGGAGTGAAGATTCTGAGCCCCCCTTCAGGCTTCCCAACCTGGGCATCCGGCAACGGGAGGAGGAATTCCTAGAGAATCAGACTTTGAAGGCTAGTGGAATTTGATTGCAGGACTTCGACAGGACCGGGGGAAACAGAGACTCCACTCTTGGAGGGCACACACAAAGTACTGTGTGCATAGGGACCCAGGGGAAGGAGCAGTGACCCCAGGGGAGACTGAACCAGACCTACCTGCTAGTGTTGGAGGGTCTCCTACAGAGGCGGGGGTGACTGTGGCTCACTGTGGGGACAAGGACACTGGCAGCAGAAGTTCTGGGAAGTACTCCCTGGCGTGAGCCCTCCCAGAGTCTGCCATTAACCCCACCAAAGAGCCCAGGTAGGCTCCAGTGTTGGGTTGCCTCAGGCCAAACAACCAACAGGGAGGGAACCCAGCCCCACCCATCAGCAGACAAGCAGATTAAAGTTTTACTGAGCTCTGCCCACCAGAGCAACAGTCAGCTCTCTCCACCACCAGTCCCTCCCATCAGGAAACTTGCACAAGCCTCTTAGATAGGCTCATCCACCAGAGGGCAGACAGCAGAAGCAAGAAGAACTACAATCCTGCAGCCTGTGGAACAAAAACCACATTCACAGAAAGATAGACAAGATGAAAGGGCAGAGGGCTATGTACCAGATGAAGGAAAAAGATAAAACCCCAGAAAAACAACTAAGTGAAGTGGAGATAGGCAACCTTCCAGAAAAAAATTCAGAATAATGATAGTGAAGATGATCCAGGACCTTGGAAAAAGAATGGAGGCAAAGATAGAGAAGATGCAAGAAATGTTTAACAAAGATCTAGAAGAATTAAAGAACAAACAAACAGAGATGAACAATACAATAACTGAAATGAAAAATACCCTGGAAGGAATCAGTAGCAGAATAAGTGAGGCAAAAGAACGGATAAGTGACCTGAAGACAGAATGGTGGAATTCACTGCTGCAGAACAGAATAAAGAAAAAAGAATGAAAAGAAATGAAGACAGCCTAAGAGACCTCTGGGACAGCATTAAACACACCAACATTCTAATTATAGGGGTTCCAGAAGAAGAAGAGAAAAAGAAAGGGACTGAGAAAATATTTGAAGAGATTATAGTCAGAAACTTCCCTAACATAGGAAAGGAAATAGCCTCCAAAATCCAGGAAGTGCAGAGAGTCCCAGGCAGGATAAACCCAAGGAGAAACATACTGAGACACACAGTAATCAAACTGGCAAAAATAAAAGACAAAGAAAAATTATTGAAAGCAGCAAGGGAAAAACAACAAATAACATACAAGGGAACTCCCATAAGGTTAACAGCTGATTTCTCAGCAGCAAATCAATCAACCTCCATATTACACCATATTACACCTCCATCAACACCATATTAACAAATTGAAGGAGGAAAACCATATGATCATCTCAATAGATGCAGAAAAAGCTTTTGACAAAATTCAACACCCATTTATGATAACTCTTCAAAAAAAGTGGGCATAGAGGGAACTTACCTCAACATAATAAAGGCCATATACGACAAACCAACAGCAAACATCATTCCCAATGGTGAAAAACTGAAAGCATTTCCTCTAAGATCAGGAACAAGACAAGAATGTCCACTCTCACCAGTATTGTTCAACATAGTTTTGGAAGTCCTAGCCATGGCAATCGGAGAAGAAAAGAAATAAAAGGAATACAAATTGGAAAATAAGAAGTAAAACTGTCACTGTTTGCAGATGACATGATATTATACATAGAGAATCCTAAAGAAGCCACCAGAAAACTACCAGAGCTAATCAATGGATTTGGTAAAGTAGCAGGATACAAAATTAATGCACAGAAATCTCCTGCATTCCTATACACTAACGATGAAAACTCTGAAAGAGAAATTAAGGAAACACTCCCATTTACCATTGCAACAAAAAGAATAAAATACCTAGGAAGAAACCTACCTAGGGAGACAAAAGACCTGTATGCAGACAATGATAAGACACTGATAAAAGAAATTAAAGCTGGTACAAACAGATGGAGAAATATACCATGTTCTTGTATTGGAAGAATCAATATCGTGAAAATGACTATACTACCCAAAGCCATCTACAGATTCAATGCAATCCCTATCAAATTACCAATGGCATTTTTTACAGAACTAGAAAAAATATCTTAAAATTTGTATGGAGACACAAAAGACCCCAAATAGCCAAAGCAGTCTTGAGGGCAAAAAATGGAGCTGGAGGAATCAGACTCCCTGACTTCATACTATACTACAAAGCTACAGTAATCAAGATAATATGGTAGTGGCACAAAAACAGAAACATAGATCAATGGAACAAGATAGAAAGCCCAGAGATAAACCCACGCACCTATGGTCAACTAATCTATGACAAAGGAGGCAAGGATATACAATGAAGAAAAGACAGCATCTTCAATAAGTGGTGCTGGTAAAACTGGACAGATACATGTAAAAGAATGAAATTAGAACACTCCCTAACACCATACACAAAAATAAACTCAAAATGGATTAGAGAGCTAAATATAAGACCAGACAATGTAAATCTCTTAGAGGAAAACATAGGAACAACACTCTTTGACATAAATCACAGCAAGATCTTTTTTGACTCACCTCCTAGAGTTATGGACATAAAAACAAAAATAAACAAATGGGACCTAAAGAAACTTCAAAGCTTTTGCACAGCAAAGGAAACCATAAACAAGACAAGAAGATAACCCTCAGAATGGGAGAAAATATTTGCAAATGAATCAACAACGGATTAATCTCCAAAATATACGAACAGCTCATGCAGCTCAATATCAAAAAAACTAACAACCCAATCCAAAAATGGGCAGAAGACCTAAATAGACATTTCTCTAAAGAAGACATACAGATGGCCAAGAGGCATATGAAAAGATGTTCAATATCACTAATTATTAGAGAAATGCAAATCAAAACTACAATGAGGTATCACCTTACACGAGGTAGAATGGGCATCATCAGAAAATCTACAAACAACAAATGCTGGAGAGGGTGTGGAGAAAAGGGAACCCTCTTGCACTGTTGGTGGGAATGTAAATTGATACAACCACTATGGAGAACAGTATGGAGTTTCCTCAAAAACTAAAAATAGAATTACCATTTGATCCAGCAATCCCACTACTGGGCATATACCCAGAGAAAACCATAATTTTAAAGACAAATGCATCCCAACGTTCATTGCAGCACTATTTACAATAGCCAGGTCATGGAAGCAACCTAAATGCCCATCGACAGAAGGATGGATAAAGAAGATGTGGTACATATGTACAATGGAATATTACTCCGTCATAAAAAGGAATGAAATTGGATCATTTGTTGAGACGTGGATGGATCTAGAGACTGTCATACAGAGTGAAGTAAGTCAGAAAGAGAAAAAGAAATATCATCTATTAACGCATATATGTGGAACCTAGAAAAATGGTACAGATGAACCGGTTTGCAGGGCAGAAACTGAGACACAGGTGTAGAGAACAAATGTATGGACACCAAGGGGGGAAAGCCACGGGGGGGTGTGGGTGGTAGTGGTGGGATGAATTGGGCGATTGAGATTGACATGTATACACAGATGTGTATAAAATTGATGACTAATATGAACCTGTTGTCTAAAAAAATAAAATCCAAAAATTTAAATAAATAATAAATTTTAAAAAAATTAAAAATGAGTTTAGCAAAGTTACTAGAAACAATATTTTAAATTGTATATACTAGTTATTTAAAAATCAAATGAAAGATACCATTTATAATAACTGCAAAAATATCAAATATCATAGAATAAATCTAACAAAGTATATGCAAAACCTGAGTGCAAAAAAACCCTATAAAACACTATTAAGAAAAATAAAATAATATCTAAATAATTGATAGGAAATACATTCATGAATTAGAGTAATCAAAATTGTAAAAAATAATATCAGATGGATCTATATATTTAAAGCAAACCTCCTTTGATTGTTATTTTTATTATTACTATTATTATTAAACTTGACAAGCTGAAATTTAGTTAGCTATCCAAGGACCAAGAATCGTCAAGAAAATTTTTTAAGAAGAAAAACAAAGCCAGATTCCTGATTATCAAGACCATGAAGCTACAGTGGTTAAGACACTGGCACAGATTTAGAGAATGGTACAAGGAGAGACAAACAGACCAATGCAGTAGAAAGAGAGCCAAAGCAGACAGCTACACAGGGATATCTGATTTATGAGAAAGGTGGTATTCTTGACCAATGGGAGAAAGGGAGACCTCTTCAATGAATAATATTGGAACAATTAAATATCCCATAGAAAAAGAAAAGAAATTTGACCTCTACCTTACACCATAAACATATATTAATTCCAGATTGTTTTAGTCATAAATGTGAAAAAGAATGAAGGAACTTTAAGAAGATATGATAGGAGTATACCTTCATGATTTCAGAGTAGAGAAAGACTCTAAAAAGAGGACAACATAAAAAATACAAACTATAAAGAAACCATAAAAGCCCAAATCACATATTTAATTACATTGAAATTAATAACTTCTGTTCATCTAAAGTACATTTAAGAGTGAAAAGGGAAGCCCAGAGAGAAGAAAATATTTACAACATGAACAACAGTTAGAAACTTATGCCAGATATATAAAAGACGTCTACAAATTAAGAAGAAAAAAGATACAATCCAACAGAAAAATGGATAAGAACAAATCACAAAAGAGGCTATTCAAATGGCCAACAAATTCTTCTATCATATTACAATTCCTCAAAGACAAACCGAAAACAAAAGATAAACAAGACACAGAAAAGTGGAGGCCTTTGCTGATTGGCAAGCAGGGAGTGTGGAGGTGTGCCAAGACCTTAGGCTAAGAGAACCTGGGTGATAGTCAATAAAGCTCCGCTATTCTTATCTGTGATTCTTGGGACCAGCCCCTGACATTGAAAAGTTTATCAGTGTTCTGTGGGCCTTTGGATTTTCATTAAATCTTTCCCTGATCCCACACACCAATTCTGTCCTCAATCACAGAGCCCAGTTCCTCTCTGTTGGCTGCTAAGTGTGATCACCCTGAAGAAGGCTTAAGGCTGTTTCTTTTCCCATGCAAAGTGCCTTTTGGAGCTAAACAGAGATCTGCAGTTGATTTGTTAGTGGGCGGAAAGGAAGTGTGGAAAATGTAAATTGCAAATTGAATTTTTCTTGAAAAGACAGCTTTTGGCTCGAATTTTCAGGTAATCGGTTATGATGCTGTCAAATAAAATCACTCACAATAGGGTCCACCTAATAATAGCAAATGCAGATTACCTCATACACTCTTAACGCCTTGAAAACTCTTGCTTGTGGCTTCAGGCAGAAGACCTCCAGAGAGAAAAACTTGCAAAAAGATTTGACCTGAAATCAATGATGAAATCCTTTGCAGCATTTTAAGAGTAACTGTGTAAAGAGAAAGCAATTATTGTTGTTCATTTAATCACTCCTCTGAAAGTGAGCTGAATTCTTCATTGGGGGTGAAAGAATCCACTTGAAAATATTACTTTGCAATAGCTTTTACTACAAATGGCCCCAGAAACACTGTCTGGGTATAACAAAATACCAAACACTTGTGAATATTTTAACTCCAAACATAACTTTATACATTGGGCCTATTGGTGAAGTGGAAGCATTTGTACATATTATAATGATAAATAAGAACGCAACCAGTCTTCGGAAGATTCAAAATAATGTAGTGGAAGCTTCTATACATTTATATTTTTCAAAATATCTTCTATAAAGTAGGTTAGATTTTTTTATTTTATAAAAACTAATTTTGAGTATGCTTCAACTCTACTCCATTCTAGAAAATCAATTTTTAGGAATTACCAATTATTCAGCTTCATACATTACAATCTCTATAACTTGAGACACTGATTTATTCATTCTATTTGACAATAAAAAATAAAGTAACCTAAAATAAAATAAAGTAACCTAGTATTACCTTGGTGAAATGTTCTATTAATCTTTCAAGTTTGGAAATGAATGCCACAGGAAAATGTCAAACAACAGAAAATTTATTAGGGTAATGGAAGAAAATTTAAAGTACTCTCCTAAGTGTCTGGAACTAGGCTATGCCCTGCAACTGCCTTTGAGTTGAAACTTAAATGAGGTATTGAGTTACAAGTGTGTTTGAGTTAACATAACTGGAGAAAAAGTAGAAAATTCTTTGCCCTAATTCCAGAGAATATTGTGTATAGCTGTAAGTGAAAGCAGACATGATAGAACTTTTTCACATTAGTTGACACCCACAAAGTTGATAGCAATGTATATATGATTCATGATCATCCATTAGTCAAACCCTGCACTGCAGAGAGACCTGTAGGATATTCGTTGGTAGGGCTGGCTTCATGGGCATGTGACATGTGCAGTCACACATGTCCCCAGGCTTAGAAGGGCCTTGCACTTTGTTGGATGTTCGGCTGTCATCGTCTTGAAATTATTAATAATTTATAATAATTTATAATATTTATTAATAATTTTTGAACACTGTAGTTTCATCTTGTAGTGGGCCCCCAAAATTATGTAACTGACCGTCTTTCTTGATGTGAAAACTGAACTGTGACTTGGACCACACTCGATGTCCCCCCATTCCTTAAATATTAAGGAAAATAGTTTTGGCTGTGGTCAAATGTATACAGAGACAAATATTTCTCTCTTCAACCATTTTCCTTTCTTTTCTCCCTCTTCATCCTTAGATGTTCTCTCCTTGACATTGACTATTGTCCACATATATGTGGGTCTATTATTCCTGGGCTTTCTAGTCTGTTCCATTGATCAATCCCTGTGCCAGACACTATGTTTTAACTACTACAGCTTTATGATAAATCTTGATATATGATTGTGGAAGACCCCATCTTCTTCAGAAGTGTCTTGGCTATTCTTGGTCCTTTGCTATTCCATATAAATTTTAAAAGCAGCTTACTGTATTGTTGGGATTTTAGGAGAATTAAAATCATTTGATTGATTTGATAATTTTAGGACAGGTTAAAATAAAATCAGTCAAGAAGAACATAGGCAGAATCCAGGATATACCAAATATGGAGCTTCTGTTGTCCTCTCCCCCTGGAGTCACGGATGCATTACTTTCCCAGTTTCAGTGTGTGACAAAGTACTGTCAACCAGGGAAGCTCACCTGGGCCTGATGTCCAGGGTTTTTACTGGGGCTCCACTACATAAGTAGGAGTGATCACCCACATGGCTGATTTCAGTCTCCAGTTCCTATTTTTCCAATGTAGTCACCCTTTGCCCTAAATTATCCTGTTAGACTCTCCAGTTATCCAAAGTTCCCAGGCAAATAAAGACATTCCTATCAGGCATGATGTACTAAATGCTTAGAGATTATCTCCTAGAAGCTAAGGACAAAGGCCAGACCTCTTTGGGGGCAAGTTTACAATCTTTACTACACATGAGATAAATAATATAATTTTACCTTCTGACATTAAATCAGCTTCGTATTCCTGGAATGCATTCAACCTGACCATAAATTATTTACTTTTTTATAGATTATGGAATTAGGTTTTATAAGCTTCTGTTTAGGATTTTTACACCTATGTTCAGGAATGAAATTAGACTGTAAATTTTCTATTTAATATCGTTGTAGGGGAAGCAGAACTTTACCTCTACCCTCTTCGGGTCTCTGGCTGGGCCTGAGAATTAAATTAACGTAGGACAGGGCTTCCCTGGTGGCGCAGTGGTTGAGAATCTGCCTGCCAATGCAGGGACACAGGTTCGAGCCCTGGTCCGGGAAGATCCCACATGCCACGGAGCAGCTAGGCCCGTGAGCCACAATTACTGAGCCTGCGCGTCTGGAGCCTGTGCTCTGCAACAAGAGAGGCCGCGATAGTGAGAGGCCCGCGCACCGCGATGAAGAGTGGCCCCCACTTGCCGCAACTAGAGAAAGCCCTCGCACAGAAACGAAGACCCAACACAGCCATAAATAAATAAATAAATAAAATTTAAATTAACGTAGGACAGATCAACAGGAGAAAAGCACATAGGTTTGTCTATGTACATGGAAGCCCCCATAGGAAAATGAAGACCCAAAGAAGCGACTACACCTAAGTGTTTGAACAAAGAGGAGCCATTGTGGAAAAGTAACTAAAATATATGGAGAGACTAAAGGAAGATAAGAGTGGATCTTAACAAGGTCTGTTTGTTCAGATTTCTCTCTACCTTGACTCCTCATCTCTGTTGATAAGAATGTTTCTTCTTCTTGGTACAGAGAGGGAACATTTCACATGGGAATTTTTATCTCAAGCTTCAAGGTCAGAGTGTCCTTATCATATCGGTTGTTTTTCAAATGATTTTGGCTCAAAATAATCCTTAAGCCAAAATGTCATATTTGGGGGCAGCACACGCTGGCACCCTTCACTGTTCTTGTCTAGTTTGGGCATCAAGATTATGCTTGGCACCAAGATGAATTGGGGGCTAGTCTCTCTTTTTGTGGAACCTAAAAGAGTTTTTGTAAAATTGGAATTTCATTTAATAAATATTTGGTAGAATTTGTCTTTTAATATTTGTTAGGATGTGTTAGGTTTTTCTTACAACTTAAATGAGTGTTGGATTTCATCTTTCTTAATGCTTTTCTATTAAGATTATTATATAATTTTTCTCTTTAGAATGTCGGTATTGTAAATTATATTAATGGGCTTCTAATGTGGAACATTTTATAACTTTTGGTTTTGTATGTTGCTGGATTTGATTTGCAAATATTTTTATAATGTTCATAAATATAATAGGCCTACAATTTTTATCTTGAATTCTCTTATGTTATCAAGATTATACTAAATGTATAAAATAAATTTCCCTATTTTTCTATAACAGTCTGTATAAAATAGAAAAGATCTGTTCCTTAAAGGATTGGTACTATTGGTTTATAAAACTTCCTGTAAGTGATCCCTTTTTGGGAGGAATAAGTCTGATTACCGATCTATCATTAATGGATACTGGTATTTTGGCATTTTAAAAATACCTTTCTTGAATCATGTGTTGGTGATTTACATTTTTCTTAAAAATACCTATTTCATCTATGTTTTCAAAATTATGGTCATAACTTGCTTATTTTATTCTCCTATGATTTAAAATCTCTAATGGAGCTTACACTTCTTCATGTCTAATATTGTTTGCTTATATCTTCTGCCTTGATGAAAATGGCCAGAATTTTTCTTTTCAAATAAACACTTCTGTGTTGATCATCTCTATAGGTTTTTTAAATGTTATTAATTTGTAAGCTTATCATTATTATTTATTTTACTGCCTTTGGAATTATTGGGGGTTTTCTTCTAGTTAATTGAGTTTTAACTTTAGGCCATTAATTTTCTATTTTCTTATGCTATTATAGATATTTTAAGTCTATTAATACCCAAATACTGCTTTAGCTACATTCCACAAATTCTGACATGTGTTTATCAGTAACAAATGCAAATCCCCTGACTCAGTAGCCTACCTGTGTGTTTGAGTGTCAGCAAGGAGGGCAGTTGGACAAGACATCGGGCTGTGGGATCAGGGAGGAAATGGGTCACATAGTGTGGGGACTTGGGAGCCACTGTAAGGACTTTGGCTGTTGTTATTCAGAGTGAGATGAAAAGGATTTTGAGCAGTGAAAAGATGTGATCTGACTCACTTTAATAGGATCGTTCTGGATGTATTAATTACATATGTGAATTTTACAATAAAAATGAATACAGATAGGGAAAACCTTGGCTCTGCCAGTTTTCAAGCAGACTCACAACAGTATTTCCAAAATCATCTGTTCCATACGTGCCTAAGCATTAATTGATAGGATAGCTTTTCATCCAAATAGAATACTTCTTAATATGAAAGAGGACACATTTTATGTTTTTAAATTTATTTTATTGACGTACAGTTGATTTACAATGTTGTGTTAATTTCTGCTGTACAGCAAAGTGATTCAGTTATACATATACATATATATACATTCATTTTCATATTCTTTTCCATTATGGTTTATCACAGGATACTGAATATGGTTCCCTGTGCTATACAGTAGGACCTTGTTGTGTATCCATCCTATATATAACAGTTTGCATCTGCCAGCCCCCAACTCCCAGTCCATCCCTCCCCCATGCCCCTTCTCCTTGGCAACCACAAATCTGTTCTCTATATCTGGAAAGAGGACACTATTAATAATTATGCCAGGAAAACAGGTGCACACAAGGACCGCTATTCATAGGTAAAGCTGGATACATGTCCTCCTATCTATTGAGCACTTACTGTGACTTATGTGTCAGTCCCTCTGCTAGGACACAGAGCCTCATCTGAGAATAAGAAAGGGCCCTTGTGGAAGACAAATCACCTCAATACAATGCGATCCGGGCTATGGAGAATAACAGAGGGAACAAGCCAGGCAGTCCTTTTGTCTTCACAGGCTACTTATGAAGAATGATGGTTTTTAATTAAGGCAGCAGCCTATTTTCAGACTTAGTAATATCCTCCACCCGATCCTTTTTCCTTTTCTCAAAGCATCTTGTTCGATTCAGACATCACATATTGATAAACATTTATGCTTTATCTGTTTTAGATTGTCGTTACATCACTGTATTAGGTTCCTGGCATGGTCATAACAAATTAGTACAAACTCAGGGGTTGAAAATAACAGAAATTTATTCTCTTATCATTCTGGAGGCTGGAGTCCGAAATCAAGGTGTCAGTAGGGGTGGTTCCTCGGAGCCTATGAGGGAAAGATCACTCCACGCTTCTCTGCTAGCTTCTGGTGACTGCAGACAGTCCCTGGTGTTCCTTTGCTTGTACATATCTCCAGTCTCTGCCTCTATCTTCACAGCTCCTTCTTCTCTATGGGTCTCCTGTGTCCTTTCCTCTACTTAAAAGGACTCCAGTCATAGGATTCAAGGCCCAGCCTAAATCCAGGATGATTACATCTTGAGATCTTTAACTAATTACATCTACAAATTTCCCAAAAGGTCACATTCTGAGGTTCTGGATGAATTTTTAGGAGACACTATTCAATCCACTGCACTTGCCTAAAATACAAAAAAAAAAAAAAAGAAAGAGAGAGAGAGAGAGAGATGTAATTCTAAAGTATAAGGGAAAAAACTTTTCTAAATGAGACTTTTGAATTTCTTGGTACGTTATCCTGGAGAAAATGAAATGTATTTGAGGTGGAATTGCTTTAAAAAGCACTCAGTTGGAAAAAGTAGATGGGTCAGAGGCTAAAGGTCACAGGAAAGAAAATGTTAACCACTATAGGTGGTGGCTTCTGGGGGGACAATTACGTATTGGATCACCCACCAAGCCTGCTTTATAGTTTAACGTGAAAACGTAAATAAGAATGACAGTGTCTCTGAAGCATTTAAAAATGCTTACCCAACATTTATTATTATTATTGTGTTAACAATTGTGTTAGATGCATCATAGAAAATGGATTGGTACCAATAAGTATTTCACTAAGTCAGCCGCCAATCCTTCCAGTGGCAAATGATTTAGAGTAATTTATTGGCATGACTTAACCCTAATCAGTGCTTGAGAAGCAAGTAGCTATATTTTAATCTTTAATAATATACTTAAAGATATAACTATACAAACCTCCTAGGTTATTGCCCTTTGTTCAGCATGCTTCTCTGGAAAACATTTTCTTGGATTTTATGAGAAGTGCTTCTAGAAGAGGAAGTAGATTAACAGCAGGCATGGAACAATGGGTACAAATTACAAAGTGACAGCAGAGGGCAACATTTTTAAAACCTCGAATTACTACAAGCACTTCCAATCAAGGAAGCACTGAGGCAGAAAGCAGATGGGCACCCACTGGGGATGTTATAGTGTGGAGACTCTCGGGATCCCTTCCATCTCTAAGATTCCATGATGTGCTTGAGCCCTGGAGAAGGGAACACTGCTGAGGAGGCCAGGGGGCCAAGTGAAGGAGAGTGAGGCAACTGACTTAGAAACCTGGAGGGAAATGCTCCAAGAGCTTCTTGGAAATCCATACCCCGGGCCAAGAGGTGGGCCAGGCAACCATAAGGCAGAGTAATGGAATAGAAATATACCAACTTTCCAGGCAGGTAGATCTGAATCTTGTAGGTGGGTGTGTCTCCATTCCTTCATATACAGTCATGAAAATTCATATGAGATTAAATATGCAAATTACCTGAATATTAGATGCATGACAAATGGTAGCTGGTATTAAAAACTAGGAAAGAGAAAAGAAATTGTTGCATAAATGGCAAAAATTCTAATCATCAATTAAAACTATTTACATAAGATGTATAAGCTTTTAATACTTATGAGCATATCTTTTATCATAAAGAGGAACTGTATTAACATAAATGATTACCGTAACATGGGAGTTATTTGCACATATCACTGTGGCAGCCCCACCCTACTGATGTATTATACATGAAAATATGTGTTGCTGATGTGGGTACTGAGAAATCAGGTTATCACTGGCCCTTCCTCCTCCATGTCACTTCCCAAATAAGACAATATCTCATGTGCACTGTGTGTTAAAGAGAATATTTTTTTTCTTTGTTTGGAAGAGTGAAATACTTAGAAAAATAATTTTTTAAAGTATCAGGATGCTCTCATTAGTACTGAGTTGTTTTTGCTGGAGTGGGTCAAAAATCAGCTTTCTTGCTGCAAGGGTTTACTGAAACAATATGAAATTGATGTTTGATTATCAAAGAATTCAGCTACCTCTGGCACTTTAAAAATGGCATAACGGGGCTTCCCTGGTGGCGCAGGGGTTGAGAGTCCGCCTGCCGATGCAGGGGACACGGATTCGTGCCCCGGTCTGGGAAGATCCCACATGCTGCGGAGCGGCTGGGCCCGTGAGCCATGGCCGCTGAGCCTGTGCGTCCGAAGTCTGTGCTCTGCAACGGGAGAGGCCACAACAGTGAGAGGCCCGCGTACCGCCAAAAAAAAAAAAAAAAAAAAAAAAGCATAACGTTCAGTGACTTGACTAGGGCTGGTTTTGATAGATTACTGTTGTGGGAGACAATTCTCCATGGATCTCAAGCCTGCTACATGTTCTCTCAACCACTCTGCACATCTTGCAAACAGAGGCACTGTCTGCCTTTTGTTACACACTATCTTTTCAAGGATGTTTGTGTAGAGAACAACCTTGAGAGACAGAGACTGTGTTTCCCACTGGAGCAAAGGACAGGCCTATCTGCTGCCCAGTGTAATGAATATAATGTCTCTTTTTGGAGCAAAGAATAGGCATGTTTACTGCCCATTACAGAAGATTCCGGTCAGAGTTCTCCTGGGTCACAACGTGCTGGATGCGCAGGTATCATCTGGTCTTTTCCTATTGCCCTTTGGAAGTTGGGGCTTAGGGAGCCGGTGCAAAACATGCTAACATCCTGGCGACAACAGTTGCTGTGAATAATGACACATTCTGAAGCCAAACTACAGGGCTTCCTAACTTGCCCTGCCCCTTACTAGCTGGGCAACGTTACATAAATTACCTAACCTCTCTGTGCTAATGTCCTCATGTATAAAATGGAGATAATTATCATACCTACCTCACATAAAGCAATAAGAACAGGGCTTGATACAAAGTAATTGCTGAACCATTGTTAATTATTTTCATGAGATCATACATATTCCAGGAAATAATTTATCCAAAATGTTCAGGGAAACAAAGACACAAATCAACCGTTCTACCACCGTAGACCATTGATCCACTGATCTACTTCTCAAAAGCTGATTAGCCTAAGGGGAGGAAGAAATAAACATTTTCTGCAGCCCCATCTGTTGGATGGGGGGGGATGGGTGCTACTCAAGTCCGACTCACTTTCTTAGCCACTTTGCAGAAATAAAGATGAGGTAAAGGGCTTCCCTGGTGGCGCAGTGGTTGAGAGTACGCCTGCTGATGCAGAGGACATGGGTTTGTACCCCAGTTGGGGAAGATCCCACATGCCGCGGAGCGGCTGGGCCCGTGAGCCATGGCTGCTGAGCCTGCGAGTCTGGAGCCTGTGCTCCGCAACGGGTAACGAGAACAAAGTCCTTTTCATAAGCTTACAAGAGCCTTTCCTTTTTCATCTAAAACTTACTGAGGTTTTTCAGAGAAGTAGTGGGGGGGCTGCCGCCCTCTGGTGGTGCTGTCGTGCATTACGCCTTAGGGTCACACAATCTGGGGTATTAAAACCATAGTAGCGATGCCTAGCATGGCAGTTTGCCAAGCTCTTTCAAGTGTTTCGCATTCGAGCCTCACAAAAGCGCTATGGGGCATGAGGTAGGCGGAGCGAGTGATCTGAAGTCAGAATTCAATTGTTTGGTAATTCACTAAAAATATACTAAGTACCCACGAAGTACCAGGCACTAAGCAGATCTCCCAGTGGCCTCAGCTTTCTGGCCCTTTAGCACTTACCAGTTAAACCTCATCAAAAGCAAGCCCATTCTTGTTTCTAACCTTTTTTCTTTTTTTTTGGTTAAGAGGGGAATGAGTGTTGGGTGGTATAAGCATAGGTGTGCCAGGAGAGTTCTGTAGCATTCTGGTTATGGTGCTTTCCGGATGGACTTTACATTTGCAGTCTGAGTGGTTAAAGATGCAGAACTCAGTGACTAATTCTAGCATGCCTAGAGCAGACCAGCAAAGAGTAAGTGCGACAATTTGTAAAGTGGTGTGTGTATACAAATTATATATTTTTAAAAGCCAGAGGAGTGTCTGACTTCCTAGAAGCTGGGATTTTTCAGCAACGAGGTATCAGGTGAGGTGACATTTCCTATCAACTCCTAAATTCAAAGAAATCAAAACTACAGTAAACAATATTTAGACTAATGGTAACTAGAAATGTTACACCTAAAACACATAGGGGACAATAATAGCGATAAGCAAATAAATAAATGGAGAATTGGCTCTAAAATGAAAGTCACATGTATCTTGAAAATACCCGTAATCACTCATGGAGTATATTGATCATATTGATTTTTTAAAACAAATAATGCATTTCAGGGCTTCCCTGGTGGCGCAGTGGTTGAGAGTCCGCCTGCCGATGCAGGGGACACGGGTTCGTGCCCCGGTCTGGGAAGATCCCACATGCCGCGGAGCGGCTGGGCCCGTGAGCCATGGCCGCTGAGCCTGCGCGTCTGGAGCCTGTGCTCTGCAACGGGAGAGGCCACAACAGTGAGAGGTCCGCGTACCGCAAAAAAAAAAAAAAAAAAAAAGGAATGAAAATGTTAAGAAAATAGGAGACTGGGAAACAATTCGGCTTTTTTGGGGAGTGTGTTTCCGTATACTATTGACATTTGCTTATTCTTTGCACAAGTAGAGGAGAGACAGAGAGTGGGACCCAGCAGAATATTTAAGTGCCAAGACTAATGGAGGCAAATATCACTCCTGCCCATATTCTAGGGACCAGAGCTGTTATTTGACTCCTTTCAAAAGCAGTCGGGGCTGGGAAAGGCAGTCTTCCTGGCCCCAGGCAGAAAATGCAATGATTTGGTTTCTCTGCAACAGACAAGGCCTGGAGTTTCTCTTCTCTCCCTCTCAAGGCTAAACATGGTCTGTCTGGTTATTGGGCCTTTACATCCGATGTTGTTTGCATCTCTCTTAGCTTATCTTTTCCAACCAGGTGGTAAGATCCAGAAGAGAAATCATGGCTTAAAATTCTTATACTAAATCACACCCAGCATGGGGCCCTGTGTGCTCAGAAATTCCTTGCTCCTACTTAGTGCATTTTAATTTACAAGGTATCTTCACAGATTTATGGCATTGTGGATTGCTGAAATGGAGGACCACTATTTCTGACTTTAGGGTATACAAATGTTTGGATAAGTTGCAGAAGGTTGAGCAAAGCAAATGTTTTCATTCCATGCAGTTCAGCCAGGCCCACGTAGATAGACCCTCTCTCTTTCACCACTAAAATAAACTCTGTTGGGTCATGCTGTATTTTTCTTTTATCACTGCTGGCATTTTATTTGAATGTGTGCATTGATACTCATAAGTCAGATGGAGGTTTCCTTTTTTTGTGTGCTATCTTTTCTATGTTTTGTATCAGGGTTATACTCGTTGGAAATGAATGATCCCATATAGCAGAGCCCTGCACAGGAGTCCCCATCTCTGAGTCTCTGATTGGAGGGCAGCTGTCAGGGGGGCCGCCAAACCCAAATTTTATACTGGGAAGCCACAGAAATGTGGGGACTTTTGTTATAGCAGCAAGCACTGCTTTTCCCAACTCATACATCCTTCTCATCTCAGGTCCTGCCGACATCCTAGGTGACTTCTATGGCCACATGGATGACCTCCAAGCCTTAGCCTCAGTTCTTCCTAATCTCACTAGCCTTCATGACCTCATTTCCTCTGCTGCCATTTAGCTACAATCCTGAGCTTGTTATCCCCTAGAGCTGCTATTCCTCAACAATTACAAATTCTAACAGACACTCCCTTCCACAACTTCCTTTCCTTGCACTATAGCCGCTGCCTTGCTCTTCGATACCCTCAAGAGCTCTTCTCCACTTTTCTGCCCTTCCTGCCTTCACCTTCCTTCCCTGACCACATGTATTAGTCTACTAGGGCAGCCATAACAAAAGCTGTAGGCCAGGTGGCTTAAACAACAGAAATTTATTTTCTCACAGTTCTGAGGGCTGGAAGTCCAAGATCAAGGTTTTGGCTGATTCGGTTTCTGGTGGTGAGAGCTCTCCTTCTGGCTTGTGGACGGCCGCCTTCTCATGTGTCCTCACATGGCCTTTCCTTGATGTGTGTGCATGGAGAGACAGCTCTCTGGTGTGTTGATTTTGTTTTGTTTTTTTAATTTATTTAGTTTTATTTTTGGCTGCATTGGGTCTTCATTGCTGCACGCAGGCTTTCTCTAGTTGTGGCGAGCGGGGTTACTCTTTGTTGCGGTGTGCAGGCTTCTCATTGTGGTGGCCTCTCTTGTTGCAGAGCATGGGCTCTAGGCGCGTAGGCTTAAGTAGTTGTGGCACACGGGCTCAGTAGTTGTGGCTCTCAGGCTCTAGAGTGCAGGCTCAGTAGTTGTGGCGCACGGGCTTAGCTGCTCCTCGGCATGTGGGATCTTCCCGGACCAGGGCTCGAACCCGTGTTCCCTGCATCGGCAAGCGGATTCTTAACCACTGAGCCACCAGGGAAGTCTGCTGGTGTCTCTTTCAATAAGGACACTAATCCTATCAGATAAGGGCCCCACACTTATGACTTCACCACACCTTAATTACTTTATCAGAGGCTCTGTCTCCAAATACAGCCACATGGGCATTACGGCTTCAACATATGAGTTTGGAGGGAGGGGGCACAAACATTCAGGTCATAACACCACCTTGTTATCAATAATCCATAAGCTCAGTTACTCCCAAGCTAACTACCACCCTGAATTCCCTTGACCTCTTGTCCTTCCATCCCACCAGTTTGGAGAAACTAAACATAGATCAATCCCAGGGCCCACTTTCTCTGCTCCTACACCTACCCTGCTAGGGAAAAAAAATCACACAGAAGTGTAGACATGTTGTTGTCTTCAACTTGAAAACCCTCTACATTTCCCTAGTTATATCTCTATCTTATTTTCCATGAAGGGGTCCAGAGTACGCCACTGGGACATAAAAATTATTTTGAGCTGAAGGCATTTGAGAATCAGCAGATGCAGGAAGAGATTTTTTTTCTGAACTCCCCTTATCTGCCTGAAAGCAGAGCCTCCCAAAAGAACTCAATTGTCATCAATCCCTTTCCCAGGAGTTTCACAGTCAGACAAGATTGACTCCTAGCACTGGAGAAGAGAAATTGGCACCAGGATAAGAGAACACCTAAGCAGGTATTGTCATAAAACTATCATATCTGCCATTTAGCCTCCTAAGGGCCCATTTATTTTCCCTAAAATTATTTGTTTTCCTTTCTCCTTCTCCCCTTCCCTTATCAAGATGGTACATAAGCCCCAAATTCTAACCACCTCCCTAAGTCACATTTTTTTCTGGGAACTTCTTTGTATGTATGTGAATAAAAATCTGTGTTTTCTCTGTCTCTTGTCAGCTTAATTCACAGGACTCCATGAATGAACCTAAGAGGGTAGAGGAAGTTTTTCCTCCCTGGTACCCACAATGACTATTTCAAATCTTCTCTACTTTCTTTAAGTTCCTCCCCAATCTGTCACTTCCCCTCACCCTCATCAAATGACCTCCTTTCCTATTTCACATAGAAATTGAGATCTTCAGGCAGATATTTCCTCAACTTCCTACCCAGTCCTCCAAATATCTTTTTTCCCCTTCCCTCTTCATTGAATTGAATTGATGTCCCTTCTGTCCCCCCCATGCATTCATTGCCTCCCTCCCTCCCTTCCTTGCTTCCTGCTGTCTTATGCCTTTGCTTTGCTGTCTTTATGCCCTATCTTAGCTAGATCTTCAGTCTCTCCTCTACTGGCTTTTCTACTCCAGCATTTAAATATGCCCATGCCTTCTGAATTTCTTGATTCCAGCCCTCTCTTGATTCCACAATCCCCCTGCATAGCTCAGGCTCTATCTTTTGTTCTCCTTCCCTCACATACAAACTTCTTGAAAGAGATGTCTGCACTTCTTTATTCCTTATGCATTCCTCAACCCACTGCCATATGCCTTCCTCCTCCACTTTACTTCTGCCAAGGTCACCTGTTTCTAAATCCAGTGAACATTCACAGGCTTCCTCTTCCTTGATTTCTCTAATGTATTTGGCCCTGCTAGAAATACCTCCTTTTCCTCATTTGGCATCACTGATACCATCCTTCTCTGCTTTGGCTATTGCTTCTTTGGGTCCTCCTTTTCTGGCTCCTATTCTTCCAACTACTCAGATATTTTCTCCTCTGTTCCATCCTCTTCTCTCCTCTTGCTAAATATTCTCTGATATGTTTCATCTACTCCCATGGCTCGAACTGCTAACTAAATGTGGACTCAACACCAAAATCGAAATCTCTATCTCAGCTCTTTCTTCTGAGCTTTAGGCATCTTCATTCATCTTTGTACTAGACATTTCTTCTGTAGCCCTACAGGCTACTCAAACTCAACCTGTCCAAAACAAAACTCATTTTCTTCTTCCTCAAATATATCTCCCATCTTGGAGATTGGCACCATCCTTGACTGTACCACCCAAGCTATAAATCAGAAAGTAAATCTGATGCTCCCTTCAACCTTCCTCCAGCTAATCAGGCAGCAGTCTTGTCAATCCTAGCATCTTAACATCTCCCAACTATGGCCCCTCCTCCATCTCCATCACCATATCTCAGTTCAGGCCTTTATCATCTCTTCCTCAGATCATTCTTATAGTCTCCTAACTAATCTGTTACTCCCTCCTCACTGCAGTCAGAAATCTCTTTCTAAATTATGCAGGGGAAGAAAAATTGTTTTCCCTCTACCCATCTGAGGTTCATATACTGCGAATTCGACTAACAAAAGCAGATTAATAAGAGAAAAACAAACAGAAGTGTATCAACATGGGCATCACGCATACACATGGGAGTTCTCAATGATGAGTAACTCAAAGGGGTGGCTAGAACTCGGGCTTATATAGCTTCTTAAGAAAAGAACAATACGTTTTTAGAGAAGTCACAAGACAAAGGTGAAGGCCTTCAGTTTTCTAAGGCAGCAAATTGTGGGAAGGTAAATATATGGGAGAACTAATAGAAGACAAGAGCTAGTTAATAAAGTTTGTTATATAGATTCCTCTGGTGCTGTCTCTGGGCTAATAAGAGTTAGAGTTGTCTCCAGTGATCTACTTCTGTCCTTCCTGGTAAAGAGGGGAGGGGGGAACACCTTTATAAATTTACGTTCTGCTTTAGGTAAATAGAAGCAAAGTAGAGAGCTTTTCTGATATCGGCTTCTTCTCAATTGGCTTCAGCACAAAATAATCCTTAAGCCAAAGTGGCATTTTTGGGGTGGCATATTCTGCAACCCTTCAGTTACACATCTGTTCATATCACTGCAGTTGCTGAAATTCACAGATTGACCTCATGGCTTTCAGAATAAGGTTGAAATGACTTGGGGTGGCACATATGACCCTTCATGATCTGACTTCTGCCTTACCTTTCTAGCTTCCCCTTTGCGGGGTTCCTACCTCTACCCATCCTCAACTATAGTTCTGGCAAAACCAAACTACTGGTACTGAATGTATCACATTCTCTCTAATCTCTCAGCGTTCACACATGCTACTCCCTCCAACTGGACTGGAATCCCCTCCCTCTGACTCTACTTCACCTTACAACTCATTCTCCAAGGATTGTTGTGGGGTATTATAGCCTGAGGAAGACTTTTCTGGACACTCAGTACTACTACCACCCTTCTTTGTTCTCCTGTAATGCTTTGTGCGTATCTTTATTATTACCCTTGTGTGAGCTGGAAATGACTTGTCTGTCTAATTTCAATCAATGAAATCCTAAAAATTGTGCCTCTTTAATCTCTCTAAAAACCTGTCCTACTTTTGCTACTGGGCCACTGTAAAGTCCTCTATTGGTTTCCCTGTTTCCATTCCTCCCTTCTCCACGCCCAACCCATCTCAGCATCATTACCAGAAGCATCTTTTTCAGATGCAGATTGAATTAATATGTCTTCTCTGCTTCAAAGGGGTCTTTCAAGGAGGGCTTAAATCAGAAATGGTTCAGAAAATGTTACTTTCACATATGAATGAATGAAGTCAAAGACAGCTTCATAGAAGTGGGATTTTGCTAAAACATTTTAGGATTAATAGACTATCAATCAGTGGAAAATACCAGGGAGAATATTTTAGGTGCTTTAAGGACCCTGAATAGGCTAGATTTGAATGCATTGTTGAGAGAGAAGAATTGTGGGAATGAATACTGGAAAAATTGCCTGGAGACAATTTAAGGAGAATTTTGAGTGCAATCCGAAAGGGTTGCACCATTAAATGTGTTTTATGCAAGACACAATTGGGTTCTGCATCTAATTTCCCTGCTTCAGACTGATACAGTTTAGGAAACTTAAATGGGAAGTGAAAGGAATTATTTTTCATTATCATTATTAGGTGACAGACCATATTATTGATCCCAAAAGACTGACGGAAATCTCAATGTCATGGCAATGCCACCCCACTCTCTGACAGAAAAGAAGCCAAGAGATGTGTTGGGAGGGGAAGAGCTGAGGGGGCAGATCGAAATCATTTTAAGAGCTGCAATTTTAATGTTCTGCTATGAAAATTACTGAGATATAGACTGACCTAGGAAACATTGTTTAAAAGAAAACTGTCAATTACTGTCATATGTAACCAAAGCCAGTGCCTGTTTCAATGCTTAATTTTTTAAATGTGTATCAATTATAAGATAATCATATTCTTATAAGAGAATCTCACCAATAAGAATAGGAAAAATTAGGGGGGAATATGCCATTATTTAAAAAGAAAATAATATGCTACAAAAATTTTGTCTTCAGAGAATATGATAGGCTATTTAAGAGGATGCTCCAGTGTAAAAGCTTGGTTATCAAATTCAGATGCTTCAGGGAAGGACTCTTCTTTTGTACCACAAAATAAATAGTTTCCATTAGGGCAAGGTTCCCCTCAATGGTCTGAATCATCTTTGACTGGCTAATAATTAAGCCAGTGATTTTTAATTTTTAAAACTACTTTGAGACAGGGAAAGTTTGAATTAATGTAGATTCTGTTATTATTCTTAAATGCTTTTAAGACAATGAATTGAGAATAGAACGCCTGGATTAGATTTCCAGACCTACAGTGATTGAAGAACTTCCACTGCATTATGTCAGTTAGTCAACAAATACATCTTGCTGCTAAAAACAAACAAACAAAAAACTGAGTACAATGTGCTGATGAGCTACATGTTTTGTAAACCGAGTTTAAGTCATATAATTATTTCTCAGGAACATATTAAATATTAGCTATCATGATTTTGAATGCGGGTTGTGACAATATTGTGGGATATTTTATGACACTTAAAGGAATATTTAAGGCTAGTGAAAGGGAGGTCTGTTGAATTGAATGTAAGTATCTTCCTCCTGCCCTCTATTAGAAGGACATTTACTGATAAGGCAGCAGCCTTAGGAACAACATGAAAGGTGATCTCTACTGGTTACATACCATTTAAGAAAGACTGGTGGTCAGCCATAAAAAAGAATTAAATACATAATGCCATTTGCAGCAACATAGATGGACCTAGAGATTATCATACTAAGTGGATTAAGTCAGACAGAGAAAGACAAATACCATATGATATCACTTATATGTGGAATCTAAAGTATGACATAAATGAACTTATCCACAAAACAGAAACAGACTCGCAGACAGAGAGCAGACTTGTGGTTGCCAAGGGGAGGCGGTTGGGGGAGGGATGGATTGAGAGAGTTTGGGATTAGCAGATGCAAACTAGTATATATAGAAAGGATAAACAATAAGTTCCTACTGTATAGCATAGGGAACTACATTAAATATCCTGTAATAAACTATAATGGAAAAGAATATGAAAAAGAATATATATATGTGTGTGTGTGTGTATGTGTGTGTAACTGAATCACTTTGCTGTATAGCAGAAACTAACACAACATTGTAAATCAACTATAGTTCAATAAAATAAATTTAAAAAAAAAGAAAGACTGGTGATTCAATGAGTTGAATTTAATGTTAGAAATTGAGCTGAATGATAAAACATAAAGTGTTTTCAGACTATAAAGGCATATATTAGCAGAGTCTAAACTATGAGATTCTAAGGAATGTATTAGTCTAGGAGAGTAGTACTAAAGCTTTTCTAGACTAAAATTAAAATAATTATTAAACAAGTAGTGATTTAATAAAAAAAAGAAAGAAAGAAAAAGACAAAAAAGAGAGTGAGAAAAAGGAAGAGAGGGAGGGAGGGCGCAAGGGAGGAAGGAAGGAAGGAAGGGAGGGACATGGGAAAAGAAGAGAAAATTTAAAGGAACTGACTTAATACTTGGGGCCAAATTCAGTGGCATTTTTTCCCCATGAGAATAAAACCAAACATAAGACAATAAACATGCATAATATGTATGGACACAAATTTTGTAAGCGCTGCCAAAATGATAATGCTGCTTCTATTTTCAGAAATATTTTTATTGGACACACTCAGTTGATTTTATCCAGCTGTCAGCGAATACTTTCTGGAAGTTGCCAGAAAGTGAATTGAATGTGAACATTTAAAACAATGAGTAAATAATCTTAATCCATCCATGAGTGTAAAGAAGGGCCTGTGGGGTTTCCCTGGTGGCGCAGTGGTTGAGAGTCCGCCTGCCAATGCAGGGGACACGGGTTCGTGCCCCGGTCTGGGAGGATCCCACATGCCGCGGAGCGGCTGGGCCCGTGAGCCATGGCCGCTGAGCCTGTGCGTCCGGAGCCTGTGCTCCACAATGGGAGAGGCCACAACAGTGAGAGGCCCGCATACCGCAGAAAAAAAAAAACAGAAGGGCCTGTGGGCCAAAAGGCTTCCATATCTGCTTTTTGGCACAGGTATCGAGGTGTTCCTAGACCTGGTTTGTGTAGGATGTGCTTTCAGAATTGTTTTTCCAATGGAAAAGCTAGGTTTATGATGAATATCTTCAGTCTTAAAAGGTCTTCCTGGTGGCCAATAGTAGCATCTTTTCCTGAGACGGCTGCCTGGAACCGGAGAACGTCTGCTGCCTGTGCTAGATGGATTCAGACAAGCTCAGGTAGGGATCTGGCCCTTGAGTTCACACTCAAAAGTTCCCCAATGCAATGATGAGCATTCTTGGTTCTTCTGTTACAAAGAAAAAACAATGGCGTGGCTAAGATGCCTGGTTACCCAGCAGCACGTGGCTTTTGTACCAACCCCGGGCGGAGGGAGGACCGTGAGCCAGGCAGGAGTTTGGCCAAGGGATGTACAATCACATCCCATCTCAGCTACCTGCTAGCTCTGTTAGGTAACCTCAGGCAAACTTGCCCATCTGAGAGTGGGTCTACTGATGCCTGCCTCCCAGAGATGGCGCACTTCTGTGCAATTATGTCAGCAAGAATCTGTGTGCCAAGCGCACAGACCAGTCACGGTGCCTAGAGCCGTCATTCTAGGAGACTCTGAGGTGCCGCAGCTCAGACTTTGATAATTGGTTGTTTTTTAAAATGAAGCTAAAAATGATAGAATCTTTACCTGACACCTAGGGATATCTGGATGCCTGCCTCCAACAAAAGTTATGCTAATACCAAATCCAGACTATTAATAATGAATCAGAAAGAGTGGGCTTTACCCCAGAAACCAATTAAAGTACAGCCAAGGGCTTTGAAACCAGACAAACTTGGGTTCGGATCTTAACTTCTTAATAGCCATGTGGCCTTGGGTAAGTAATTCATTTCTGTCTATTTTCTCCTACCTAAGATGGCTTCATGGTACTTACTTCAGTATGGCGTTGCCTAGATTAAATGAAACGATGTGTATGAGCGCTGGCTCTGCCGCTGACTGGCTGGAGGACCTTGGGCAAGTTTCTAAATCTCTGTGCTTCAGTTTGCATGCAGGTCAGAGGCTTTCAGTCATCCCTAATTCAGAGGTTGTTCAGAGGATTACGTGGAAAACAATTAAAACAGAGGCTGCCACATGGTGAGTACTCACTAAATGTTAGCCATTCATTTTTTCATCGTCACTTCTTTTTTTTTAATAAATTTATTTATTTTATTTATCTATTTTTGGCTGCGTTGGGTCTTCATTGCTGCACATGGGCTTTCTCTAGGCGAGCGGGGGCTACCCTGTGTTGCGGTGTGTGGGCTTCTCATTGCGGTGGCTTCTCTTATTGTGGAGCACGGGCTCTAGGCGTGCGGGCTTCAGTAGCTGTGGCACACGGTGTCAGTAGTTATGGCTTGCGGGCTCTAGAGCGCAGGCTCAGTAGTTGTGGCGCACTGGCTTAGCTGCTCTGCGGCATGTGGGATCTTCCCGGACCAGGGCTTGAATCCGTGTTCCCTGCATTGGCAGGCGGATTCTTAACCACTGCGCCATCAGGGAAGCCGTCATCATCACTTCTTATTCAGCGATGTTATTATAATAGCCAGAAATTAGGTTGATTAGATGACAATAGCACAGACTTGAAAAAAATGCTTTAACCATATAGAGTATAAAACGGCAAGAGGAGTGACCTCCTAAAAGCAGTATGCAGATTCTTGCTCTCTTGAGTTTAGCCTTACACAGACTCTCAGTGGAACGCAAAGAGGGGTCCAGGTGGAGGAGAGAAGCAGTAGCTGTTTTGGAAAATACTGAGAGAGGAGAGGACCACTCTACAGGAGCGAACCACCCATGAGCCACCAACGCTGGCCCCGCTGCCATCTTTTTTTTTTTTTTTTTTTTTCCGGTACGCGGGCCTCTCACTGTTGTGGCCTCTCCCGTTGCGGAGCACGGGCTCCGGACGCACAGGCTCAATGGCCATGGCTCACGGACTCAGCCGCTCTGCGGCATGTGGGATCTTCCCGGACCGGGGCACGAACCCGTGTCCCCTGCATTGGCAGGCGGACTCTCAACCACTGCGCCACCAGGGAAGTCCCACTGCCATCTTTGAGTATCACCATCATCTTGCATTTCACTGTTCACCAAGCACCTCCCATCACACACTTGACCCTCACCTGGAGTAGGTGGATATTCTGAGTGGCCAACCCTCATGTTACACACCCCACCCCTTTCAGGTTTTTCCTTTTGCCTGGTGTTCTCTGTGGTAATGTAACTTTTTCCTCATACCAGGAACTAATTCAGAAAATATGTTGCCATGGAAGTTGCTGGAAGTTTCCACGTATTGACAAGGAAAAGAGTTAATTGACCTGTCGCACCACACCACCTCCCCGGAGCTCATCTTTAACTGCACTCAGGAGTCACTGAGTAAACACAGCATCTCTGCTGTGTGCCTCTAAAGCAGGCAGGATGCCTCTTGACGGAACTAGATTCGAAAAAAAACCCAAAAAACACCTGCTCCGAAGATAGGGAACAGTGTGTTAAAGCTGTGTCAGGCTTACTGCCTGATACCTTTTAAGCCCAGTCTGATTCTTTTCAGGCCCTTGACACATGCTAATTGGCATCACTCACTCCGCAGATGCTGAGAGGAGACTGGCTCGCTTCCTTCTCCTGTACCCAGCAGGACATTTTTCCGTAAACACCAAACGGGATGCCTTAAATAATGAGAAAATATGTGAAATGGGACTTAGATGTATTTAGACCGTTTATTCATCACTGAATATGGCCAAGACCTTCTTGCGCTCTTTTGGGAGGTGAAGAAGAGTGTCACAAACTGTGGGACAAAGTAGAAAATGTGACACGTGGAAACCAACTGTTGTCAGCACTATTTGACCGCTGTGGCCTTTCCTCACCTCAGTGCGCAGCCTCACAGCTCCTTCCTGAGTGTGTTTCACTCATTGGATAAATATTTATTTGCAGATATTTATTTCTACTGTTCTTGGCGCTGGGAACACAGCACACACACACACACACACACACACACACACAGCACACGCACACACACACACACACACCTGCTAAAAATTCTTGCCCTCGTGGAACTCCACAATAACATTCAAAATACATGGGACGTCAGTTGGCGATGAATTTGATGCAGAAAGATAAAACAGGAAAAGGGGAGAGGGAAGGTGGGCTTGGGGTGGGATATCCAATTTTAAATAAATTGGTCAGAGGCCTCGCTGAGGCGACACTTGAGCAAAGACCCGAAGGAGGCAAAGCCAGTCAGGCAGGAATCGGGAAAAGAATATTCCAGGCACAAAGTGGTAGCGTGCTTGGTGAGCACAGAGGCCGACGGGTGGGCGCAGAATGAGGGGGGATGGGGCCGTGGCAATGAGGCCAGAGAACTGGCAGGGGGCGGGGAAGGGTTGAAGACCATTATGAGGACCCAACCGTGGCTTTATAGTCACCTGTGCAACTTTTAAAACCAAGTGATGGGGCTTCCCTGGTGGCGCAGTGGTTGAGAGTCCGCCTGCCGATGCAGGGGACACGGGTTCGTGCCCCGGTCCGGGAAGATACCACATACCGCGGAGCAGCTGAGCCTGTGAGCCATGGCCGCTGAGCCTGCGTGTCCGGAGCACAACAGGAGAGGCCACGACAGTGAGAGGCCCGCGTACAGCAAAAAAAAAAAAAACACCAAGTGATGGTTGGATGGAGCCGAGGCCTGGGAGTGTTTCTGAAGTCTCCACTGGTGCCTCCCGGGAGTAGTCAAGGGTTGAGACACACTGAGTCCAGAGGAAGGACATGAGCTAGCTTACGCTTCAGAAGGATCATGGTGGCTGTAGTTTTAAGAACAGGCTGTAGGAGGGCAAGGGTGGAAGCAGGGAGACCGGCAAGGCTACAGCAGTAATTCAGTGAGGGATGCTGGGGGCTTGGATGGGGATGGAAAGGAGCTGGTGAGAAGAGGTCAGATGCCTCCAGCTAATTTTGAAGGTAAAGCCACGGGGACTTCCCCACTGATGGAATGGATATAGGGTATGAGAGCAAAAAGGAGTCAGACTTGACACCAAGCTTGGGGGCTGAGCAGTTGGAAGGATGGGGTTGCCATTTGACTGAGATGAGAAAGACCATGGGAAAAACCACGTTTATTCAACAACCCAGAAGGTATTTCTAGGTCAAATATAAACACGTTGCATGGAAATGCCCATAGATAGTGACATACTCTGCGCCTGGTACTTTCCAGGGGTCAGGAATGCCTTTAAGAGGGACAGGGTGGGGTGGGGCTGGAGGGCGAGTTTCTATAGCCAAGTATGGTTAAGGTAGTTTGATAGCAAATAATAAACACGTGTTCCAAGCATTTTCCAAAAATAAACTGAGGAGATAAAGACATAGCCAGGAAAAATTTCCCATAAATGCCTCTGCCGCCATCTCCTCTAAATCTTTAGGACCCTGTGGGAAAAGGCTTTGTTGCCTTGCAAGAATCCTGGCAATGGCCCTAAATTCAAGAGATGTAAGGGATGCTTGGTGCCTCTCCCTTCTCCCCAAGTGTGCAGTACTGAAAACTGAACAGAATTAGAGAGTACTCTGCGTGACAAATAGCAGGGGAGTTAGTCAGCCACCTTATTGCGATAAGCAGGCAGTCCTTAAAGGGCGACGCCTGAGCTCAGGTCCTCAGGGAAATCTCAGACCCTTTACAGGGCTGCATATAATCTCATTTTCCAAAACCCTGTCAAATGCCTAAGATGCTTAACGTTGACCAATTAAATGAGAAAAAAAAAATGCAATAACATTCTTTTAGCAATCAATAACGATCAACATGTGATTTGATTTGTCATTCAAATCACTTCATTTCAGACTAATTACGTCCTATTTAAGGTCCTTATTCACATTATATATTATGATTAATGATATAATTTTTTTAATTGAATCCTTACGTGAATAAGATTTATTAACACAAATATTTCCTGACAAACTTGGCCCGGGATCAAGAACGACATTTCCTCTGGGTTTTAGGAAAGAGTCAAAGTTATTATAAATGGTTGCTTAGGGGAGATATGGCTATTTTCTCCACTTATTTGAAGTAGGTCAGATTGAGAGCTCAAGGCTTCCCTAAGGTTGTAATTAAGTATGAATATTAAAAAACTGAAAACAAATAAAAAATAAACAGCCTTCTTAGGCTTTCACATCACAGGCCTTTCATTAAGTTTGTACCTCAGGCAAGATCCTTTTCTTTGGAAAAAAGAATACAGTTAAAAAAAGAAACAGATTAAAGAAAACCAAAACAAACAAAAACCCCTGTGCCATAGCTCTTGAAGTCTAGACTCCTAGAAAGATTCACTCAAGCATGAACGCTTTGGAGACGTATTTAAGCGGACAGAGCTGAGGCAAAAATGCACACAAACACTCAATAAGCAGCCTGAACTGTTGTAATTCAATCCTGCAGGTCGGTCACATCTTTCTGTCTCTTCCCACCCAAATCATTTACTCTTATAAAACTGGCTTAGTCAAATCAATATCTAGGCTAGCAATGTAAATTTAGTTACAGTGAGGCTTGGATAAACATTAGCTCTGATGTATTTCTTGGTCCATAGAGTGATAACTAAATTAAGTAGCATTATTTCATCATTACTGTACGAAGCCCACATTGTTACACAAGAGAAGCTAATATTTCTAACTCTTTTTAGCTTGGCCAAATGTGCTATAAGCCTTTACATGAGCCAATTTACTATGCATCCTCCTTGAAGAGCTACGAAATAGGACCACAGAGCAGCTACATTTTCAGCGAGGATGGAATGCGGAATGAGAAGGGTTCACGCTGGGCCACATCCAGAGGACCAAGTGATCAAACTACCAAAGGGGGCCCACTGC
The DNA here is from genome assembly GCF_964270905.1 of Leucopleurus acutus. Classification (NCBI taxonomy): domain Eukaryota; kingdom Metazoa; phylum Chordata; class Mammalia; order Artiodactyla; family Delphinidae; genus Leucopleurus; species Leucopleurus acutus. The sequence goes on from NC_139152.1 coordinate 38,810,674, forward strand.
AAGGCAGTTCCGAGCGCACAAATGCTGTGTGTCCGACAGCCGCTCTGGTTGAATCCCCAGTGCCCCAGAGTACGTTCACAATCCTGCCTTCCATCCTGTCTGCATGTCCAGCTGTGGACAACAAACCAGACCTCTCCAAACACAGAGGCCTCCTTGGAGCCTCCGCTCAGGCATCCTTTCTTCAGGAAAACTTCCCTGACCTCCCTGTCTTTGGGCCCTTCTCTAGCAGCGCACTTGCCTCATTAAAGCTGTGTTTCTGCCTCTCTTCAAACACTGGGAGCAGCTGGATTGTTGTTGATCTCTGGGGCGAGCTCAGGGACAGGCACGTATTAGGTATTCAATACTGTGTGTTGAATGAATGAATGAATATCATTGAAAAGTTGACATGCGAACACCTACTATGGGCTAGGTGCTGGATAAAGGGATAGAAGACATCTCCTCAAGTAGCTAGGATCTGGTCAGGAAGATGAGGAATGTGAATAGAGACAGAACGATAAAAGCCAGCATCGCTTAAGGGCCAAAGCAGCCAGCTACCAAGGGGAGGGGGAATCACTGCGGGACAGGGTACAGAGTCTTGAAAGAAGAGCCAGACCACTGGAGGAAAGGTCTCCTGAAGCCAGATAAGCAGAGGGCAAAGGGGACATGATGAGCAAAGCCCTCTTATGGAGCTGGAAAGTATTACAGTTTAGTATATTACAGTACAGACATTAAGAGGCTGGGTTCTGGATGGATCCAGACAAAACCGGATCCAAATGGACGTAAAAATACCTTCCTCATAGGTATGGGACAAAATATGTAAAGCCCTTAACATGGAGCTTACATATAAAAATGTTATTATTTTTTTCTGTTTTTATAATTTTATTGGAGTATAGTTGATTGAAAATGTTGTGTTAGTTTCTGCTGTACAGTACAGTGAGTCGGTTATACATATACAAACATCTACTCCCTTTTAGATTCTTTTCCTGTGGAGGTCATTACAGAGTATTGAGAAGAGTTCCCTGCTGTCATTGTTATTATTCTCATTCCTCGGGACATGGCTAGGACATTCAGAAGTCTTCATTCTAACTGTGATGGACGTGAAGTTTGGGGATTGTGAGTGTAGATAAAGGACCAGTGTGAAATATTAAGGTCTCTTTCTCCTCTAGATTTGATCACAAATGATAATAAATGAGCAGTCAAATTTTAAATAGAGTCCCTGACATTCATTTTCGAGCACTATTAACTACGTTTGCACCACCTCCTTACAATATTGTCTTTCTGAGGTAAGGATCCCAGCTAAGGTAACATTCAGAGCATCTATGGGCTGGCTACTCAGTGTTCAAGCCTGTGTCACATTAGCCCAACAGGGTAAAGCAAGGTCTCTGCTAATTATCTGCCTCTTCTCATCTCTTATTTGCCAGTTTAGTCACTAGTAGACAAATCAACTCTTTCCCTTGAATTGTTTCACGTTTTTTGTTTGATCTCAGTTGTACTGTGATCTCCTTTAAGGGGACAGAATAGTTATTATACATCATTTACGGCCTCCACACTATGTAGAAATGCTTAATAATCTTCTCCTGGCTACCACTGGCCACTCATCACCAAGGGTTTGGCCTTTGATCTTATGATACTCAACTCCACGACGCCAAGATCCTAGTGCATAGATGTTAGTGTAACTGACACCATCTTGGGCCCTTACAATTTTTCCTGTCCTTCCGCTGACCCTACCCAGGACTGTACTGTGCAGTAAATCACTTCTCTGTCGTCAAGGGCTTTGTAGTTAAAAGATATTGTTTAAATAATCATTAGGACCAGGTGGCCTCTATGCTCTGTTAGGCCCCAAACAATGATGGAAACCTTCACTGACGTATTCCTGGCGCCCAGGAGACTAGTGACCCATTCATGAATTTTGACTTAGGAATGCCTGTCCTGTTTCCAAGCACCTACCCCCTTACCCTAGGTTAACTACAAAATTGCCTCAATGGCCCCTCAGTGGTACGGAGTATGGCTGCAAATGCTTCTGGATGGTTACCTGCCGGATCCCAATCCCACCCTGTAAGTTACCCTATAATTGACTGATCCATTGATTATACGCAGCCGCCTGCCTCATTTTTCAGTCTCAGTTCGTGGGCACTTTTCGTTCCCTCCGTCCTGTAGACACTTAATATATACACATACTCTGAGTATGATGTTTGATACTTTGCTGATATATTACCTGATAGAGAAGTTTAATCAGGTAAGCTGATGATGCTACCTTATGCAATATTTTTTTTTATTATTTTGAGAAATCTAATTTAAAAATTAGCTGAAAAAATCCCCCACTGGCTCTGAATTGCCTCCTCCATTCTTCTAGACATTTAAAGCAAATTATCAGATGCCCCCTCCAATAGGATTATTTTTTCCTGTAAATTGGGGTCATTTTTAATTTAAAAAAATTGAACTCAATCACTTATTCATTTAAAAATCTTGAATATGTCGCTTATGATGATAAAGCAGATATTCGCTTTGCATATTAAGCAGTTTCATGTGTGAAGGGCAGCCAGACTGAAAAGAGCCCGCAGACTAAGGAGGCTTCGTCTATTAAACCAAACCTTCTTAGGTAGATTTCTAATTTTGCTACTTGTGACTCATTGTGTTTTAAGGGAAAAAATAATAATTTCCATCTTTATTATGTTTGAATGACTTATGATCCCCCAACCCTTCATTCCTCTTCTCCCAGATGTGCTGTGAGCACTAATTACATTTATGAGTTTACTTATGGCCCGTGCTTTACATAGTTATTCTGTTGGTAGAACATCCCTAAGGGTTCTGTGCAGAGATATTTTTTAAATGATTCTCATGATAAAAACGACTTATTAGCTGAGTCACCTGGGAAAATTATTTATCCCTTTTAAGCCTCTTTTTCCTATCTGAAACAGTGGGGGGGGGTGTTAATATTTCCCATTTCAGGGCTTCTGTAATGAGGAATAATAAACCCCAATTCTCACACTTAATAAATTAAAGCCAGTATAAATTCCATATATATGTATATATGTATGTATATATGATATATACACACACATACATATCTCTATCTGTATACAGATATATAGATATCTCTATATATATAAATATATCTATATATCTATATCTATCTATATCTATATATCTATATCTATATATATATATCATCTCTTACAATTTATAAAAGGATCTGTGTTTCCATACTCTGTTTACTCTGATCCTCACTGTAAAAGGATTCCCCTTCTGGAATCTATTCACAAATAACAATGGTCCTGTAAGCAGTCCTCTCAATTAGTCAAGAGGTTATTATAAGAGTTTTTGGTTCTACATTTTATATGTTACTAACAAATAATACTTGCAAGGGCGAACTACCATCATCTTTCCACACTAATTTTCATATTATAAAAAATAAAAAATATGGATTGGGGGCTGGCTCTTGGGCAAAGAGGGATGAGAAAACCGTGAAAAGAATTTCACTGCTCTCTTTTAAAAATATTACTCTAATATATTGAAAAAACAAAGAAGTTTGTTCTCTGTAGCTGAAATCTGCACTCGTATCTTTGGAATAGGCCTTCACTTTACTATGATCTAATCAAATTTGAAAGCCCCAAAGCTCATTGTTAGGAATCAGATCTGCTGTTGCCGCTTTCAAGCCAAAGATAGTTTTAATAAACGAAAGAATCAGAGATCTAGTCATCTCAAAGTAGTTATTCTGTATTTCATAATTTAGAAAAATAGAAATCACAAATTATAGCCAACAATTTACTCTAGAGTTTATTTAGTATCAGAGGATCACTCTTTCGTTTTCCCAACATATTAGAATTTTTTTAAGTGAGCGCTAAAATTCTTTTTATTAATAAATCCATTAGCAAGTAATAATAATGTATTTTGACAGAGCCCCAAACGCAAAATTTGCTACAGCCCCATTTTTTTGGGCTGTGTTTCAACAAAATAAGCAGAAGCATAATTATTTGGAAATTTCAAAAAAATATATGATATTCAGGCCTTATCTCAGGTGGCCTGAACCAGAACCTCTGGTTGGGCAATGTATAGAGGGTACCTGCTAGAAACGCTTGTTTATCTAACTTTCCCCTGTGATCCCATGGAGAAGCCTGGGTTTAGACCTATTGTTAGACCACTTGGTAAACCAGATGACACTAAAAGGTGACAATCATCTAGCAGCAGTCACGGCAAAGAAAAGCCAGCAATATTGCAGGGTGTTTAGGCTATATCCTCTTTTAACAGTGCTTAGCAGGTTGATCCAAATAGACGTCTTTTTAGAATCTGGACTGTGCGTCTTCTTGTCCCTCTTATGTTTCCACCCCCATAAGTTTCACCTATGTCCCTTCTGATTAACATTTCAGAAAAATGTTTATTTAGAAAAATGAAAAAACATGTTTTCTGGGCAAATAATTCAAGCAATCAGCGCTAAAAATTAATCAAAAATTTTTTTTAATAGTTAAATCTCTCTAGGCCAAACGGTGAGGATTCATGAAGAAGTTAACTATAAATTAATGTTTTAGGCCATTAGTTCAGATTATAAGTCTTAAAAGTGTATTTTAAAAATGTAACTCATGATTAACTAGACAGTCTGTTATCGTGAACCTAATATCTTCTAATTATAGTGAAAAAATATTGTAAGCCCAGGAAAATTTCACATCAATGATCTTTGCTTCATTTTTCCAATGAGTATCCACCTCTCTCACAACTGTGTAATAAAAAATACTAAGTACCTTAAAAGAATAACCCAGTTACATAAATCCAGATTATTACTTAGAAGGAAAATTATATAAAAGTTTTGAGTGGAACAAAGTTATAAAGTACAAATTAGTTCTGTTCCTATATTTAAAATACATGTGATCAGGCTACTACCAAAAAAAAAAAAAAAAAACAGGTACATGTAAGAACTTAAAATTCCACATCATAACAGTCAGTTCTATGCTTTACATCACCGCGCCTTCCTATTCCTGTCCAAAACAAAGCTTTGCTTTGCAGCATTCAGGATTTTTGTTTGTTTTCTTTTTTATTATTTTTATTGAAATATAGTTGATTTACAATGTTGTGTTAGTTTCACACGTACAGCAAAGTGATTCCGTTATATATATATATATATATATATATATATATATGTTTTGGTTGTAAATATGTTAGTTTTTTTTTTTTTTGCAGTACGTAGGCCTCTCTGTTGTGGCCTCTCCCGTTGCGGAGCACAGGCTCCAGACGCGCAGGCTCAGTGGCCATGGCTCACGGGCCCAGCCACTCCGCGGCATGTGGGATCTTCCCGGACCGGGGCACGAACCCGTGTCCCCTGCATCGGCAGGCGGACTCTCAACCACTACGCCACCAGGGAAGCCCAGTATGTTAGTTTTTATCTCAGCTCAGCCCATCCTTTAACCAAGCATCTGGATTAGGACCAGCCAAGCTCAGGCTCTCCAAACTCCCCACTCTAGCACTGTCCATGTCCCCTTGCCAAAGGCAGCATGTGTTTCCTAGGAGCAAGGGTTTGAGGGCTGAAGGACCCTAGAGAAAAGGTTGAATTCAGAGATCCTCTGCAAACTCCCTGCCAGCCAGGCTCTTTCACACTCAGCATTGGGGTCATCACGGCCCCTGGAGGCAGCCCCTCCCCTTGCTGGAGAGTGTCAGTGGTTCGAAAGAGTTTTCCCTTGTGTCCAGACTCCCCTGTGATCTTGAACAAATCACAGCATCTCTGAGTCTGAGATTCTCCAAATATGAATGATGAAAGGAGTGATGATTTCAAAGTTTACACAGATCACAGAATTCTTCCTCATTACTTAAATGGCAGGAACTGGAATAAAATGTTTTCCTATAGGGACTTCCCTGGTGGTGCAGTGGTGAAGACCCCAGGCTCCCAATGCATGGGGCACGGGTTTGATCCCTGGTCAGGGAACTACTATGATCTCGCAAACCGCACAGTATGGCCAAAAAAAAAAAAAAAAATTAAATTTAAAAAAACCTGTTTTCCTGTAATATCTTTGGGGCTGAAGGATCTTATTTAACCGGTGAGGTCTGTGTTTAAAAGGCAGAGGCAGGGACTTCCCTGGCAATCCAGTGGTTAAGATTTCACCTTCCAACGCAAGGGGTGCGGGTTCGATTCTTGGTCAGGGAGCTAAGATCCCACATGCCTTGGGGCCAAACACCAAAATATAAAACAGAAGCAATATTGTAACAAATTCAATAAAGACTTTAAAAATGGTCCACCTCAAAAAATTAAAAAAAAATAACACCGGGCAATAAAGAATTGTCAATGCGACTGAGCAGTGGCTAACATCCTATTCCCTCGGCACACATCACCCACTCCTTAACCCCCAGCTGACCAGCATCTGCCACTGGGAGCCTGGCTTGGCACTTATCAAGCTGTCACCAAGTACCCAGTTCCCCCAAAACATTGCCAAAGTCAGTCTTCGCTCCTCCTCTGGTTCTCCAGTTCTCCAAATACTTGTTACTGTTGCCTAATTCCATCTTTTAAAAATTCTCTTCTCTTGGCCCCAGGGACAGCACATCCCTGAGTCACTCTCCTTTGCCATTTTCTGACCTCTCTTTTGTCTCGTTCTTTGGCTCCTTCTCCGTCCCCATAGTTAAAAATAACCACTTTTTGACCCTCTTATCTCCGCCAGGAAGAATCCCAAAACTGAGCTCTCCTCGCAACCCTGTCACCCACTCACTGTGTGGCCTCAGACAACCCGCAACCCTCTCTGGGTTTCCTTTATCCCTGAGAAAGGAAAGGAGCTGGACTTGATGATCCGAAATCATGGTCCCTCGGAGCTGGGCAGTGCTACACTAGTCTGTCCTAATCCCATTCCTGTCCTCCATCAGCATATGGTACATTTTCAGAAAGCCAGTCCAAGTCTGTAATGGAGCTAAGACCACCAGGAAGTCATCAATTCCAGGGTAGAAGAAACCTTAGACATCACCTAGTCTGAAATTTTCATTTCATAGCTGAGGAAACCTAGGTCAAGAGTGGGTACTCGGGGCTTCCCTGGTGGCACAGTGATTGAGAGTCCGCCCGCCGATGCAGGGGACGCGAGTTCGTACCCCGGTCCGGGAGGATCTCACACGCCGCGAAGCGGCTGGGCCCGTGAGCCATGGCCGCTGAGCCTGCGCGTCCGGAGCCTGTGCTCTGCAACGGGAGAGGCCACAGCAGTGAGAGGCCCGCGTACCGAAGGAAAAAAAAAAAAAAAAAAAAGAGTGGGTACGCTATTACGTCACAGCAGGGATAGGAATGAGGAAGAGGTCTCCGGGGCTCTCACATGTTCCAAAATCAGAGCTTAAATATCTTCCAAACCTGGTTGAAATGTATCATGGTATCAGAGTAAAATGTGATATAGAAGGTATAAACTGGGTAGGGCACTTTAGAGCCTTTTTCCCTCTTTAAAAAAAAATAAACTCTGTACTGTAACTCTAAGAAATTTGGAGAGGTATTTGCTATAGAGGGTGCTTAACACAAAAGTAGCAAAATCAGATCACATAAAACATCTTAGATGTATATTTTTAAATAGGCAAATAAAACAGAACATCAAGTCACAGAACACATATATTTACAATAATTCAAATGTCCAAAGCACAATACAGTGGTATCTCTTTAACAGTTCATATAATTTAAGACATACATTCACACAAGCATATGAACATATACTAGTCTCCTAGATCAAAGGCTGAAGAAGTTACTCAGACGTTCTGGCACTGACACCTACATATTTATGGCAACAGATAATGATGGCTTTAAACTTTCAGTAAGATCTTTTGCACAAAGATAGGAAATGTACAGAACGGGAAGAAGACAGTCAAACAAATGTACCTTTACTGTACTATGTATCTAACACCACACGGGATGCGGCACTGCTCAGTAAATTTGATCAGGATAGTCTATTTACTCTGGTCTGCAATGATGACATGAACCGAATTATTCCCAAATCTAACTTTACTTTGCGCTTTATAAATAATTGCTGCTTGGTTCTTCCTTCTACATCTTTTAAAAATGAACACAACACTTTTCTTTAACATAACTCAACTTTGGTGCCAATAAGTGAGTAAAACCCCTTTTTAAAGAATACTAATACTTGGAACTTATTTTTTCTTGTAAGAATCCTGAGTGAAAGGACAGTGTCAGTGATATCACCTCCAGGCCAGCTTTGAAATTATCAGTGGTGCTAAAAACTAAGCTACTATCTAGAACTTAAACTCTGAAAAACAACCCCATCTTTCTCTGGCACGAACCCAAGTGCTTTAGCACGAACCTAAGTGCTTCAGCACATTTCCTATTAACCAGAGAAAGAGACACTTTGGTTGTATTTCAGAAAAACAAGACAACCCCATTTCTGTCCTTCTGTTTATTTCTGCAGACCACACACAAAGCTGAATATGAAGAGATTCAATCACTACATCATAAAAATACAGGCACAAAATTAAGTGGACGCCACAAAGGGTGTGTCTGAAAACACTGAATTGACTGAATCTGAGTCAGATTTCACCCTCGTGGACTTTAAGATGCCCTCAGCTATGACCGTTTCACTGGGAAAGAGCCTGACTTTCCCATTCTGCCCTGTTGCAGTATCCTTCAGGGGTTCCAAAAACACCACTCTTTTCCCAGCCCCTGCCTTCCGTTCATCGGCGGGGGCATCGCTTTCAGGGCCAGAAGTGAGAATAGATGCATGGGCATTGCTTTGGTTTAGCATATTTTTTCGTCTCTTGGGTTTACATTTGCAGGGACACGGTGTCAGATAGAGGTACAGAAGTACCAAAACAATGCTGGCCACACAGGCTGCAAGAGTGGTAAAAGCCGTGTTAAATGCCTCGTGAGCATGGGATCTGTTTACGGTGAAATTGCTCACGTTTATTGTGATATCCACAGTTTCATTTAACAGACGTTGCCGATTCATTGCAACACAGGAATACACTCCGGCATCCTCAAAACGAGGACTTTCTATAACCAGACTTCCATTGGGAAATATGTGAAAGTTTTCTATCTCTTTATCGGGCTCCAGCACTCTGTTATCTGGACCGACCCACATGAAATCGGTATTCACGTTACCAGTCTTGCTATCACAGTGGACAATCAGCCTTTCCCCCACTTGCGCCTCATGAATAAAGCCAAGGGCACGGAAGGAACCATTGATGATACTGTCAGAGCAGTTCATAAAGCTATCCTGGAGCAGAAGCACCTGATGGAAGTGCCTAGCGTCAGACCACAAGCGACAGGTATAATCATTCTTAAAATCCATCACTGAGCTGAAGTGCCTACGATACCAAAAGGTCAGCAACGAGTAAAGGGAACAGTCACAGACAAACGGGTTTCCATGAAGGTAGATGCCTCTCAGCTGCCTTCCTGGCACTAAGTTTATATGATGCATCGGCAGGGAGGGGATCCGGTTATAAGAAACATCTAGAAACATCAGTTCTGCCAGCTTGAACCTTCCAACGTACAAATCCATGGGAAACTGCGTGAGAAAGTTTCCACTTAAGTAGAGTTTCTGCAGTTGGGAGAGCCCTCCAAACGCTGAAGGGTCGAGATAGGAAATGTGATTGTTGTAAAGCAGGAGCACTTCCAGAACCTTCAACTCCTGGAACACTGCACTTTTCACAGTCTTCAGCTTGTTGGACGATAAGTCGAGACACTTAAGATTTGGCGTGCTGGAAAAACTGTCCGTAGAAATGCTCGTGATGTTGTTATGCCGAATAATGAGGGTGTTCAGCTTTACAAACGACACCGGAATCCACTCAGAATCCAGGAGCCCGATTCTGTTATAACTCAGATCCAGTCTCTTGATCAGTCTGAAAAGGTTCCCAGGCACCTTGGACAGGTTTTTGTTGGTGCAGCTGACGATGTCAGTGGCACAGATGCAAGCGGTGGGGCACACCCCGGAGGCCCCACGGCTCGCAGTCACCGTGATCACCAACAAACACAGCAGTTCCCTGCAGCCCGGTCTGACAACTCCAGGCAGGGTGGGCAGTGCGTGTAAACGTAAAGACATTATGGTCGCCTCTAGGGCTCTTCCAGGCGCCTTTTCCACCAGCTCAGCCTCCCACCAGTGAACCTGGTAAACAATCAATATTTAAAGAGGGGTAAAAAAGCAAAGTTAACTAGCACTAGTTAGCCCTTAAGAGTAATATCTGGCTTTCTTTCCAATAACTTTTGAAATGAAGGGGTTTGGGTTTTTTTCACACTGGGGAGCCTACGTGTCCTTTTTACTGTTGGATGCAATTTTTCCTGGGTTGCTCCTGCTTACAGACATTTACAGTCTCATTCTATCAACACAACCGTCTCAATATCAGAAACTCAATTGTTTTTTAAGGTGCATCCTGCGTTGTTTTTTTTAACTCTCTCCAAGAGTCACAAAAATACACAAACGCATCTTATAAACAATTACACGGAAATACTTAGCAAGCCACCCGTCCAGAAAGCAACTCACGGAGCTGGGAAGCCTTACGGGCTCCGGGGATAGGCCGCCGACGGTGGTGTCTTCTGCAGGTCTGTGCGTCTGTCTGTCTGTCACTCCGGCATCTTACGAGTTCCTTTCCCTTTAGCTCCCGGCGGGCGGCAGCCTCTCGCTGGCTCGCAACTTTGGGGAGTTTCAGGCAGCCGCAGCGGCGGCAGCAACCCCGGGCGCAGGAAACGTCTCGGCCGGCTGCGGTTGCTTCTCCCCGGCTCTCTTCATTGCTCTGCTGAAGGTACCGCCTGGGCGCTCTGGCCGTCGCGTGCCCGCGCGCGGGGCGCCTTGCTCCCGGAGCCTGGTCCAAGGGGCGGAGGCGCGGGGAGCGGGTCGGACCCGGCCCCGCCTCTCCGCGCACCGGAGGCTGCAGGGCCCGGGTTCCCGGGCGGCGCCGGCCGGGTTTTATCCCCGCGCGCCCGGGGTCGGGTGCGGGGCTGGGAGACCGGTCCCGCCCCCGCACGTCCTCCCTCCAGCGGGAACCAGCTCCCGGGCTGCTGGCCGGGGGCGCGCGGCGCGGGGAGGGGGCGGCTGCGCAGCCAATCGGGGCAGCGGCCGGCGCCCCCTTCGCCCCCACCCGGCAGCCCGGCCGCCAACTCCACCACCCTCCCCCCACTCCCGGGTCCCGGGAGAGCGGCCGCGCGGGCGGGGCGGGGCGGGGGTCGACACCTGAGGCCGTGGCTGGCGTCCCCCGGCGTGAGGACGCGGTCGCGCACTCCTGCCAGTCGCGTCCGCGAGCCCAGCCGGGGTCAGCAGGGTGATAGGGTTGGGAGAGGTTAAGGGACACGCCCAGTCCCGGAGGGAGAGGTCGCACCCTTCAAGACCCACTTCGTCGCGGCAGCGCAGGTCGCCTCCCTCTCCCACCCAGTCCGCTGAGCTCCCCGACCTCTTTACGGCTTGCTTTGGGCGCAGGCCAAGGGGGCTCGCAAAGCGCTAAGTGCAGTAGGTTTTAAAGGTTTACAAAACAAACACAGAAGCTGCCTTCCGTCTCCGCCGTCATTTGGGGGCGGGGGGGGGCGCAGAGAAATGGGGCACGTTCCCTCCGGTGCAACAGGATCTCTTCTAGGGGAAAGGAACCGGGAAAGCGCAGCGGGGACACTCCGCAGCTCCCTGGGAAAGTTCTGTCCCTTTCCCAACTCAGGAGGAAGCATCAGCGATGGTCCCCTGTTCGCGAAGGAGAAGCTCAGGAAAGAAGGGTTGGAACCGACCTTCCGCCTGGAAGGCAAAGATAACAGTATTCAGCTTGAAAGAAAAAGGAAAAAAGAAAAAAAATCCCAGATCCAGACTTTTTTTTTTTCCTTCAAAATGTGTTCGCGCCGGACAAGGACTGATCCCAGACAGAAGGGGTGTCTTGCGCGGAGGTTCTTCATCCCTTCGCGAGAGGCAGGCTAGGAAAGTTGCAAGCAGGGTGGACAAGGCCAGGTGACAAGATCAGGCAAAATGAGGTGGGGGAAGGGGAGTGGAGCTGATGAGCTTTTCGATTAAAACTCCATTTTGGGTTGATTCCGAGATCAGTTTTAACGATGGGATTTGACTGAGCCAACTGACCCATTTAGCCGTTATATCCGGATTAACGAGAACTAAATTACTGCGCTGACGAGAGATATTAACCAAAGCAGAAGGGAGGGGGACATTGAAAAGAGGACCAAATTGAGAACAACAGTTGGGGGCAGGACACATAACTTGTAATATTACTTAAAAAATAGAAGCGATGACGTAGACAATCAACTGCCCCCCCCCCACACACACACTTGCGGTACCGTGAATTTAGTGAGAGTTGTTCTCTACATTGTCCATGAATGGATTCATGTGGTAGCACAGATCTGCTAGGCTAGTGCCAAATTTAAATAGAATTGTGTGCATCGTTAATTTAGTTAGGCTTTTTGTGGGATGAATCTGAAATAGCACCTGGTAAATTAAGATTTTTCAGGTGAGAGCAGCTTCATTCAGATTAGTTTCAGTTTTATGAAAAGTTGAAGTTTATCATAAGACTATACAGCCTGAAATGCTTCAGGAACGCATTCCTTACTGCGAGCTCCCAGGGGAGAGGAAGAGGTTGAGATTTTCTGAAGTTTACGCCACACGTCCTTGGGTTCTCAAAGAAACTTGGTCTCCAGGCCATTTTTACAGTTAGAATGATTAACACAGAGAAATAGATTAAAATTACTCAGAGGTATACCTTTTAAATGACTCATAAATGACCAGATGTTTGCAGTGTTTTACTAAGTAACTAACATCCTATTCAAAGGAAAACATGAAAGTGGGAGAAAGACCTGTATTTAAAAGGAAAAGAGTCTAAAAAGAAAAGTGATTTCAGGGGCTTCCCTGGTGGTGCAATGGTTAAAGAATCCGCCTGCCAATGCAGGGGTCACAGGTTTGAGCCCTGGTCTGGAGAGATCCCACATGCCCTGGAGCAACTAAGCCTGTGCGCCACAACTACTGAAGCCCGCGCGCCTAGAGCCTGTGCTCCGCGACAAGAGAAGTCACTGGAATGAGAAGCCCACGCACCGCAACAGAGAGTAGCCCGCGCTCGCCACAACTAGAAGAAAGCCCTCGCGCAGCATAGAAGACCCAACACAGCCAACAATAAAATTAATTAATTAATTATTTTTAAAAAGTGACTTTCAAAAATGGAAACAATGGTAATGTTATGTTATTAGGGCTGAAGGCACATCTTAGAAATATTATGCAAAGATTACACAGCCTAAATAAACTACATGCACTCAAATCCACAGGCAAGTTTATTTATCTATTTAGAGACCTGATTTTTGGGATTCTGCACATTTGCCAAGGGGAAAAGAGTTTTGAAAGGGATGGGTTTACTTGGCTTGGTGAAGAGAAAGCTAAGAGTTGACTGTAATAATGGTATAAGGTGAGACCTTACTTTGTAGAGGATAATTTTATATCTTTCTGGCATCCCTTCCCCTTCTTCTACCAGATCCACTCTTCCCACTCGAAGGTATATTCCACAAGGGTGAAATGTTATGTCTTGGACACTGCTCTTTTCTTAGCTTCTAGAACCCTGCTTGACACTTGCTTGTCATTGAAGGAATTTTTGATGAATCAACTGCTGAATGGAGAACCTATTCTAGGCTTACGTGACCTGAATCTGCTCATAGCCCTCCTGCTCTTTATACTTCAAAAAGCTTTTCTGAAAAACAGAAGAGAGGAAAAGACGAGCCCTGCGAACATTATTTGAGTCCTGGATCCCGCAGTGCCTGAAAGCCACTGCACAATTTTACTTCCTTTCTAATTACATTCTCCACCCCGCATCCTTTTTCTTTTTCTTCTCCCGCCCCCTCCTCCTCCTTTGCTTAAATTATTTTGAGTTGTGTTGATATCACTTGTGACTGAAAGAGTCCTAATATATATAATGATGGTAATAATAAATAAATATGTATTGGGCTGTTATGTTTCAGATCTGAGCTCTGTGTTTTACATGCATTATTTTGTTTACGGCTCACCAAAACCCTGTGACATTGTATAATCCTATAACGCAGATGGTAAACAACTGTGTTCCAAATTATCTGAAAATGGAATGGGACAAAATTAGCTTGAAGCTCCACTTGAAGGATTTAGATTAAACAGAAGAGAGACGTTTTTGACAGGGTAGTTCCAGCCTGCAATGGGTTGCCAAGACAGATGGTTGAGTTGCCTTCTCAGGAGTTTAAAATAGGACACATAGATATTTCTCTGGTCTTTTCCACATGGCATAATCTATTGGGTTTTTTGACCATTCAGTAATGACTCCAACGGATAGGAGAAAGTGAATTGACACTTGATGTGATTCTGAATCTAGTGTGCTCAGGCATGTGTGGTCCTTTGAGTGTCTGGCTGGGATTGGAAGTAACTCCTGACTGGGTCAGGGATTTGAGTAGATGAAATCCCAGGGCATTTTCTAGCCCTATGATTTCCAGAATTTCTCAGGTTGTAATCAAAGATGTAAGGAATTAGGTATATGAGACAAGAAATTGTTACAGCACTAGTTTGATGATTTGGAGTCATTTTTACTAATAATGAACACTTTAATAGCACTTTATATGCTGTGAGGGGCTTTCACATTCTGTGTCTCATTTGATTCTCGCATGCCTCCTGTAATCAGGTGTAGTTGGGACACCAATCTAAAGTTACCTCTTTTTTAAAAAATTTGTTTTATTCAAGTATAGTTGATTTACAGTGTTGTGTTAATTTCTTCTGTACAGCAAAGTGATTCAGTTATACATATATATATATTCTTTTTCATTCTTTTCCATTATGGTCTATCACAGGATATTGAATATAGTTCCCTGTGCTATACAGTAGGACCTTGTTGTGTATCCATTCTATACATAATATTCATAGTTTGCATCTGCTAACTCCAAACTCCCAGTCCATCCCTCCCCACCTCCCTCCCCTTTAGCAACCATAAATCTGTTCTCTATGTCTGTGAGTCTGTTTCTGTTTCATAGATAAGTTCATCTGTGTCACATTTTAGATTCCACGTATAAGTGATATATGGTGTTTGTCTTTCTCTTTGTCTTACTTCACTTAGTATGATAATATCTAGGTCCATCCATGTTGCTGCAAATAGCATTATTTCACTCTTTTTTATGGCCGAGTAATATTCCATTGTGTATATGTATATATATATATGCCATATCTTCTTAAGCCAATCATCTGTTGATAGGGACTTGGGTTGCTTCCATATCTTGGCTATTGTAAATAGTGCTCCTATGAACACTGGGGTGCATGTATCTTTTTTTTATATATAATTTTATTTATTTATCTTTGGTTGTGTTGGGTCTTTGTTGCTGCGTGCGGGCTTTCTCTACCTGCGGTGAGCGGGGGCTACCCTTCGTTGTGGTGTGCGGGCTTCTCATTGCAGTAGCTTCTCTTGTTGTGGAGCACGGACTCTAGGCGTGCAGTCTTCAGTAGTTGTGGCACACGGGCTCAGTAGTTGTGGCATGCAGGCTCTAGAACACAGGCTCAGTAGTTGTGGCACATGGGCTTAGTTGCTCTGCGGCATGTGGGATCTTCCGGGACCAGGGCTCGAACCCGTGTACTCTGCATTGGCAGGCGGATTCTTAACCACTGCGCCACCAGGGAAGCCTGCATGTATCTTTCTGAATTATATTATTCTCCAGATATATGCCCAAGAGTGGAATTGCTGGATCATATGGCAACTCTATTTTTAGTTTTTTAAGGAATCTTCATACTATTTTCCATAGTGGGTGCACCAATTTACATTCCCACCAACAGTGTAGAAGGGCTTCCTTTTCTCCACACCATCTTCAGCATTTATTATTTGTAGTCTTTTTGATGATGGCCCTTCTGAACAGTGTGAGGTGGTTCCTCCCTGCAGTTTTGATTTTCATGTCTCTAATAATTAGTGATGTTGAGCATCTTTTCGTGTAAGTTGCCTCTTTTTTTAACCTTGGGACACATCGGGTGTTCTTCAGGGACAGCTCACAGGAGTATCTGGCTCTGCGGGAGCCTGGTTGTTGCATGCAGAAGCTTTCTGCTGAGAGCCCACTCTGGGGGCAGCACTCTTGGTAGGGTTTTTGCAATGTGACTGCAGGCTAGGCCCGCAGGAAACATAACGTTGCTCACCAGCTCTGGAAGTGCACTCCACTCCTGCAACAGCCTTTTGACCTGTTCCAGTTGGTTTTTGTAAATTGCCCAAGATTTAAGGTAGAACCAGATCGTGAACCCAGTACTATGTCTCTGGCCATATGGAAACTTGAGCTCCAGCCCCTGTGCTCTCTTAACTCCAGGTGGCGTGTGTCACCTTGTGGCTGGATTCTTTGGAAGCTCCATAGGCTAGAAATTGGGCAGGGAGTGGAGATGGAACGTGCAAGAAGTACCCACATACCCTCCCCAGGGAGGGCCCACAGGGGGCCAACTCTTCAAGGAATCACCATTCACCCACCTGCTCTTTCTATCTCCTGTCTTCACGGACATGGACTGGATAGGATCCTTGTTGTTGTTCTTTTTAATTTAGCTGAAATAAAATTCACATAAACAAAATTCACTGTTCTGACCATTTGAAAGTATACTATTCAGTGGTTAATGTCGTGCAACCATCACAACGATCTAACTCCGGAATAATTTCATGACTTCCCGAAAGAAGCCCTGGACCCATTAAGCAGTCACTCCCAGTTCCCCTCCTCCCAGCCCCTGGCAACCATTAATTTACCTTCTGTTCCTTTGGATTTGCTTATTCTGAACATTTCATATAAATGGAATCATACAAGATGTGGCCTTTTGTGCCTAGCTTCTTTCACTGAGCATAATGTTTTCAAGGTTTGGATGGGTTTTTTTGGCTAAAGGTTGTAGAACCAGTTGGGATCATCCCTTTGAAAGTCTTGCATAGTTGGGTTAGTTGCACTTGAGCTTCGACGTGGGGCATCTGCCCCTGCCGTTGTCAGCCTTGAGGCCGGAAGTCCCATTTGTCCAGAGTCTTCAATTATGAAAGTATCAAGCCCCGATGTGATTATAGAAACCGAGCAGTCTTCTGAGCTAATGACATCTAAGTTCTAGTCTCAGGCAAAACTGCTTTCATCTCTCCATAAAACCCAAGAATCAATTAAGGATATGACAGTTAATGGTTTCTTAAATTCCTTTTAACGTCAAAAAATGAATCTGATTTTCTGATCACAACCTGTCTGCTGTTGCCAGGCCCCAGGAAGACAGATGATTAGAACACAGGTACTAACCAGTTAGAGCCGATCTGGGTTTAGTTCCTTCCTCTGGGTCAGTTATCGCTGCACCGGGCAGACACAAACTCCTCCTTTCTCCCCAGTGATGTCAGTCTCATGGCTGCTTCAGGAAAAGCAACTGAGGGCAAGTTGTCTATAGTTGAGACATCACTTTAATTTATTAAGTATTCGATCATGAAGGGGCAGCATCATTTCTCAGAGGAAAAACAAAAGTGTATCCTTAATGTGCAACAGGGATGTGGGTGAATAAATGACTGTGCATGCATCCGTCATTGTGCTATATTGTCATTAAAAATAATGTGGCAGAGAAATATCTGGTGACATAACAAAAAATTACCAAAACTGCTCTTCCAATTTTTGTAAAAGAAAATACATATGTATATTAATCATATGTATGCATCAAAGATAACCTGAAAGAATATATACCTATCATAACAGTGGTTCTAAAATTTTTCTTCTGTTGTCTGCATTTTCTATTTTTCTGCAATGCTTTTGTGATAAGAAAACTCAGAGACAACTTATCATTGTTTAAAGTTACCAGTGACTAAGTCATGTGCATCAATGTTTCTTCTTTACTGTGATTACTACTTAATATTCAGCAACTCTAGTTTTAGAGAACAAACCCTCTTCTGGCTTCTCAGGCAGGAAGTGACTCTGATTTCCCCTGGTTTGAGATAATAATTGCTGTCCCCTCTCAGCACAACTGTCATTTATTTGGCAAATATTTCCTGAGCATCTGCTATGTTCCAGGCACTATTCTTTAGCCTGAGAATTTTAGCAATACACAAGTGCTACTGTAGCTCACAAGTCTTACTGGAATGAGGCACATATAGTCACTCACATATTTCTTGTTGGCCAACTGTCCATATTCCCAGGTTTGCAACTCAACATCCTTGGTTGGGATCAACTCCCAGCAGTTGTGAATCCTTCCCTCTCACAAAACATTTTTAGACCCGCCTTTGTAAGGAACATGGTCCCCTACCCCATACCACCATTGGTTTTTCGATGAGAAGCCAAGAAAAAGTAGCAACTAAAAACCTTTTTTCCTAATCCTAAAGGTACTATGCATTCCTTGTAGGAGAAGTGGAAGATACAGAAAAACTGTAAAGAATCAGAGAATGCCATTTATAATCTCACGGGTCAATTTATTTTTGCTGAAAGAACAAATCCATTGTTGTGAGGAGCCTGAGAATGTTGCAGAAGGATGTTTTTCTCTTTGTCATAATTATGTAACAAGAGAAATAAGCAGACCTTTCTTTTCTTTCTTTTTTTTTTTTAATACTCTGAATTCTCAGCCTTAGGAATAAAATAAGCAGATGAAAATTTGCTTTATAAAATTCAGTCTTAAAGCCATGCATCTAGCATTATGTTTCCTTTTATGACTGGTCATAAATGGTAGGTGCTCTTATTTTCACTTTGCTTATTATTAGCCTGAAGGGATCGTCTATTTGAATTCGTAAATGCTGTTATATCTCTCAAAACTGGGGCTAATTTTCTCTCTCTGAAAAACATGGATAATTTTTAACAAACCCAGTTTAGAGAACTAGATGAAGCGTTCAGACTCCAGTTTTATGTCCTTTAAAAAATATGATTTCCTGTAACAGGAATTATCATACCTTTGTTAAGGTGATACTTGATTATTCATGGAACTATCTGATTGGAAGCAATCATTATTTGCTAGTCAACATTTACACAAAATAGAGTAACATAAAATTGAGAGAGAAAATAATAAACACTCTATTATATGACCAGCACTGTTGCAAATACTAATTCGATTATTTTCAGCAAATCCAAGGCCCTCTCTGGTGAATGCTCTGTGAGTAATTGGCTCTGGAACTCTGACCTTTCAGTCTGTGCTCGTGGAAAGAAACATTGTATTCAAATGGGGAAAGGCAGAAGGACCTCTGGAAAGATCCAAGGAAGTGGGCTTGATAATAAGACCCAACATTCATTCTCAGCATCTACCAGGCTTCTCATTTAATTCTCACAAGTGTCCTAAGAGATGGCCATTAACATCCCCATCTTCTAATGAGGGCAGTGGGGCTTAGTTGATTTATATAACTTGCCCAAGATTAGTGGTAGAACTGTATCTGTCACCCAAGTCTGCCTCTCTCTGCTCTCATGCTCAGCCATTAACTCTAATGCTTCCCATTAGGGAGTAGAAGGTTCAGCTATAATTTAAATTCCATTCAGCAAATATTGTTAGCTCTGGCCACACTCCCAGACCCATGATATGGTTGCTCTACTCTAGGAATTTGTAGTGTTATTAGAATAATTACAGGATATAAGACAGTATATAATTCAATTTCAAATTGGATATTACCAAGAGCTAAAATATTTGCAACAGAAAATATCTACTTTGGGCCCTGAAAATTCCAATACAAGCAGAATTTTAGGTCTTGCTTTTTCTAATTTTAGGTCAACCATTTCTTGGTTGACCAAGTAGCTGATTCAACAGAGCGAATTGGATGCAAATAAAAACTTAATTCAGGAGAAACTATTTGAATAGTCAGAGATGAAAATGAACTCTCAGAATTAAGCAACAATAATATGAATCCTTCTGGCTCATTTTATCCACGGCATTCACAATGGAGAATAACAAGCAAGGAAAGTAGCATCTCTCTCCTGACATGTGCAAAGGGTCTGAAACATCCTCTAATTGTATGCCAAATGGCAATGTGTAAAAAAAAATAGGGCAATGTGATAAAATTGAGCATTGAATAAAGAATCATATCTCTGGCTTCTGGTGCCAGAACTTACATTTGCTAACTGTGTGACCTTAGGGAAGTTGACCTGGTCTTTCAGACTCTGAAGTCTCCCAATTGTGAAATGGAAATGCAGTACCCATGTAAGGCTCTATTTGAGTTCACGAGGCCGATGGAGATGAGACATGTGAAAAGTGCTTTGGGAACTATAAAACTGTAAAAGAGTGTTACAGTGAGTCCTGTTCATGTGTTGTTCATCCTTATTGCCCTTGTGCCTTGGATGTGATCTGACACAGCACAGATGTTTAACAAATATTTGTTGAACCTAATGGAACCGAAGCTAGGTTTGTGTACAGAATAAACAGATCTGGAGAGGTGTCTCACCACAGTGATGTTTGTACTAATTATATGGCTCCCCTGAGCTGGGCTGTACCAGAGCACAACAGGTCTTCATCTGGTCCTCGTTTGGAGAACCTGTTGTTCGCTCAGCCCTGCCTTACTCTCCATGGTACTGTCAGCTGCTGCAGATGGGAATGAGCCGCCAGTCTGCATGCCTGGGCTGCCCAAAGCCCCAGGGGAATTGAAGCTGGCAGGTTGTGGGGGAACATCCTGGGTGAAGACCTTTAGTTAGCAGAGACGACTGGCAATGTCCATACACACTGGAGGGTACCCAAAGGGGTTTTGAACTACAGGGAAAAACAAAATAAAAAATAATAATAATCACTGTGTCTGGAGAGCAGTTTTGACATGCTGCTGCTTGCCTCTTGCATCGTGATAGAAATGCATGGTAGGAAACTAAGGAAGCGTTCCTTGGAAGCTGTTATGTAGAAGAGGTCAGGTGCAAATCTGAACAAGTTGCTGGAGGATGAGTCTGCTCACTGACATTTCCTACTTTACAGAAACAGCAGGATGCTGGAAAAACATGCTATTGTGGCAGCTGTCCACATTTCTCTCAAAGTGGAATTTTTTATTTACTCAATTATATTTATTAGAACTGTTGGACATCTGAACTCCTCTCTCCTAAATCTCCTTTGCTGGGAAGGCACTGGGCACCTTAGTTCTATTTTCATAAGCAGAATAACATTGACACAATGAGTATCAGATGTGTTTGTTTGCTTGTTTGTAGGGTGTGTCTAGGGGGGAAAGCTGGATGGTGGGCTCTCCAGATGGACAACCTTGAACGCATCAACATAGCCCAGGTTGGCAGGTCCAAGCTTGATATTTTTGATGTCCCAGAGTTAATTTGTTGGGTGGAGAAAGATTTATAATATAAACCAAAAGAATACCTACCTGTGAATTTAAAGCAAAACTCAAGTGGATCAGACCTTGTTATGGTCCTAATCATAGTTTCTGCCTATAAGAAGCTTTGGGAAGCCAAGTTTATAATCACAAACAAATTTACTGAGTGCGAAATAGAAGAGAAGAGTAGTTAGTTTGATGAGTTTAATGTTTAGTGGTATCAAGCATGACAAATCCATTGCCACAGGAGAGGTATGTCTGCCAACAAGTCCACATATTCAGGTTGGCTGGACACAGCACTGTCATCCCTGGGCAGAATATGCCAAGCAGTTAATCAGTGAAATCTTAAATTACACGAGAAATACAATGACATCATGTCTCTGCCCCAATCAGAAAATTACTCTTCCTATTAAAGATAATCTCTCCCTCTTTCTTCATCAGTACAGTAACAGAGTAGCAAAGGCAGAACAACAATAAATAAGGCAGAATGGTGATCAGAAGAGAGGCAGATGGACAAGTCACAGAACACATCAGAAAGAGTTCTCAGAAAGCTGCGGAGCTACATGGAGAAAAAAAGTCAGTTTCCAGAAATAATCCTGACAAGCAGGCATTTTGCAGAACCTCAATAAAATATAATGGTAAATATGCATATTGAAAGTAAACTGAATAATTACCTAAGCAGAAATTGAGTTCTGCCCAACCATTTTGAAAGAAAAAAAAAAGTTCCGGCAGAGACAGTCATGAGATAAGAATCATGTAGCACGTACAGAAGAGGATTAACAAACAAGGGCAAAGTCCCCCAAATCAAGGAACAGAACATTTACCAGCACCCACTAGGTCCCATGTTCCCTTCCAGTCTCTAAATGCCCAACGATAACCACTCTCATGACTGCTGGGTTAGTTCTGCCTGTTCTGATACATTGTATACATGAAATATATACTCTTCTTGTCTGGCTTCCGTTGCTCAACTCTGTGCTTGAGAGTTTCATCCATATTTTTGCATGTAGTAGTAGATTATTCTCACAGCTATGTGGTATCCCACTGTGTGACTATATCACTATTTAACCATTTTATTTTGGATGGATCTATGGGTAGTTTCCAATGTTTGCCTATTATGAGTACTGTTGCCATGAACATTCTAATACATGTCTTTGGATAAACATCTGCACAAAATTCTATCGGGTATAACCTGGAAATGTATTCACTGGATCACAGGTTGTGCACATAGCCAACTTTAGCAGTAACTGCGAGTTTTCCAAAGTGGTTGTACCAAAGTATTCTCCCACAAGCGGTTTATGAGAATTCCTATTCATCCACATCTTTATCAGCACTTGCTATTCTCCATCTTTTTCATCTTAACCATTTGGGTGGGTAGTCTTAATATTTCATTGTGCCTTGAATTTGCATTTCCCTGATGACTAATAAACTCGGGGGCAATTTTTCATATGTTTATTGGCCATTTACATATCCTCTTTTATAAGTCTTTTGCCCATTTTGCTGTTGAACTGTCCATCTTTTTCTTATTGGTTTGTAGGAGCTTTCTAAGAATTCTGGATCTGTGTTTTTTATCGTATATCTTACCTAAGTGTGTGTAAATATATATGTTTAACATTTTTTCCCACCCTGTAGTTTGCTGTTTTACTCACTTCGGGTGAACATAAGTTCTAAGTTTTAATATGGTCAAGTTTATCACAATTTTTTTCTTTTATTTTCCTTCTTTTTTATTTCTTATTTTAAAAAGCATTGCCTAGTCCAAGGTCCTGAAGATGCTTCCCTCTAAAAGCTTTATTGTTTTATCTTTCAATTTATTTCTCCAGTCTTTCTTGCTATGGTCTGAATATCTGTGTTCTGCCCAAAACTCGTATGTTGAAATCTTAACCCCCAAGGTAATGGTATTAAGAGGTGGGGCATTGGGAGATGCTTAGGCTCCAGAGAGATCCCTATCCTCTTTGCAATGTGAGGTCATAGCAGCAAGACACCGTCCATGAATGAGGAAGCAGGCCCTCACCAGACGCCAAAGTTTATGGTATTTTTGTTATAGTGGCCCGAACGGACTGACACATCTGGAATTGATTCTTGTGTGTAAAGTGATGTAGAAGCCAATAGACATTTTTTCCCCATATGGATATCCAATTGACCCAGTACAATTTTTTGAAAAGACCACCTTTTTCCTTTACTGCATTGCATGGTCATTTTGTCATAAATCATGTGATCATATATGTGTGGGTCTGTTCCATTGGACAGTTATCTGGTCATGTACGAGTATCACACAGTTTAGCTTTATATTAATAGTTCCTGATATAGTTCCTTCACATTTGTTCTTCTTCAAGAATACCTTGGCTATTTTGGGCCTTTTGCATTTCCATATGAATTTTAGAATTGATTTGTACATTTCTGGGAGAAATATCCCACGGTTTGGATTTTGGTTGAGAGTTCATAGAAGTACGTAATAATTTGGAGAGAACTTATATCTTTACAATACTGAGTCATCCAATCCATGACAAGTCCATTTATTTGGCTCTCCTTTATTTTTTCTCAATAATATTTTGTAATTTTTAGTTTAGAGGTCCTGTACATCTTTAATGAGATTTATTTCTAAGTGTTTGAGTTTGGGGATGCTATTATAAATGTTTTATTTTCTATTTGTTTATTGCCAGTATATACAACTGTGACTCATGTCATAATCAGCTCAGACTGCTATAATAAATACCATAAACTCGGTGGCTTATAGACAACATAAATTTATATCTCACAATTCTGGAAGCTGCAAAGTACAAAATCAAGGTGCCAGCAGATCTGGTGTCTGGTGAGGGCCATCTTCTTCATACATATACAGTGGCTTTTCCCTGTGCTCTCACATTGTGGAAGGGGTTAGGGATCCCTCTGGAGACTCTGTTGTAAGAGCGCTAATCCCATTCATGAGGGCAGAGCCCAAAGGCCCCATCTCCTAATACCCTCACTTTTGGGGTTAGGATTTCAAAATATGAATTTTGGACGGAACACAAACATTCAGTCTATAGCAACTAATTTTTGTATATTGACTTTATATCCAGTGTCCTTCTTAATTCTCTTATTAATTCTAAGAATTTGTCTGTAGATTTTTTAGAAATTTTCTATGTGCATGATCATACTATCTGGAAATGACAGTTTTATTTCTTCCTTTTCAATTTCCATGACTTATATTTCTTCCTCTTGCCTTTTGCCCTGGTTAGACTTCCAGTTACAATGTGGCCATTCTTGACCCAGTCCCAATATTAGGGAGAAGGTTTCAGTGAAAGTTTCATTTTCAGTGAAAGTGATGTTTGCTGTGGGTAATTTGTAAATATTCTTTATCACATTAAGGCAGTTCTATTCTTACTTGACTAAACGTTTTCATCACAAGTAAATGTTGACTTTATCAAATACTTTTTCTGCATTTGATATGATCGTGTGATTTTACTCCTTTTTATGGATGTGGTTAACTGAGTTTATGATATTTGAATGTTAAAACTGCTTGCCCACCTAGACTAAACTGTCCTCAGTTTACTATATCACTGGATTTGATTTCCTAGCGTTCTGTTAAGAATTTTTAAATAATGTTTATGAGAAAGATGGGTTTGCAATTTTCTCAGAATGCTTGTCAGAGTTTTAAATGCTGTTTTCATTTTTTAAAAGTCTGGAAGTTCTGCTTCTGTCTTCATGAAGAATTACATGTGTTATTTTTCCTTAAATTTTTGGAAAATTCCGTGATAAGCTCTCTGGGCCTAGACTTTTCTTTGGGGAATGGATTTTAAATAATGGGTTCAAATTTTTAAAACATACACAGAATGATTCATATTTTCTATTTCTTCTTCTATCAGCTTTGGTAAGGTGTGTTTTTCAACAAATTTGTCTATTCCATGCAAATTGTCAAGTTTATCTGCATAAAGTTGTTTTTGGAATACTTTTTTTTGTTTTTTTTTTTTGTTTTGGCGGTATGCGGGCCTCTCACTTCCGTGGCCTCTCCCGTTGCGGAGCACAGGCTCCGGACGCGCAGGCCCAGTGGCTATGGCTCACGGGCCCAGCCGCTCCGCGGCATGTGGGATCTTCCCGGACCGGGGCACGAACCCACGTCCCCTGCATCGGCAGGCAGACGCCCAACCACTGCGCCACCAGGGAAGCCCTGGAATACTTTTATTGTGCAATCAATAGTGATATCCTCCCTTTTATTGCTATTGTTGCTGATTTGTGGGTTTTCTACTTTTCTTTATCAGTTTTGGTTTTATTAATTTTGTTAATCTTTTCAAAGCCAGTTTTTGGATTTGTTGATTGTTTTCTGTTATATGTTGGATTATTTCCTTGATTTCAGTTTTTGTCTCTATCATTTATTTCCTTAGGTTTGATTGCTGCTCTTTTTCTAGTTTCTTGAGATTAATACTTAAATCATTGATTTTAAGACTTTTTTCTTTTCTACTATATGCTTTTAAGGCTAGATATTTCCTTCTAAGCATCATTTTAATTCTTCCCATAAGCTTTGAAATGTATTTTTAATTATTCAGTTTAAAATATTTTCTATTTTCTTCTTCATCCCATGGATTATTTAGAGTGTATTTTTTAATTTTTAGCAGTTGGTTTTTTTTCTATTTTCGTTATTGATCTCTAGTTCAATTCCATGGTGGTCACTGAAGATATTCTTAAATATGTCAACATTTTGAAATTGTTGAGACTTTATATTACAATACATTGATTTTAATAAATGTTGCATGTACATTTGAAATGAATATGAATTGGTCATTAATAGGTGCAATGTTATATGCATGGCAACTAGATCAGGCTTGCTAATTGTACTGTTAATATCTTCCATATCCTTACTGATTTTTTATTTTTGGCTTGTCCTACCGGCTATTGAGAAAGATATGTTAATGCCTCCCACTGTGATGTTCGTTTGAACATTTTCACTTTTTGTTCTGTCCATCTTGGTTTGATTTATTTTGAAGCAATGCTACTGAGTGCATAGAGAAGGTGTAATATCTTCCTATTGGATAGCCCCATTTACAATTATAAACTGTCTGTCTTTATCTTTAATAATGTTTCTTATCTTAAAGTTCACATTGCCTGATATTGGTAGAGTTACACAAGATTTTTTTGTTGTTGTTAGTTTTTGCTTGGTGTTATTTGTCTTTTATTTTACATTAAACATTATTATTATATTTAAAGCATATGGTTTTTTTTTCAATCTAGTGTGACAATCATAGTCTTTTACTTCAAATTTAATTCATTTACATTCAGTATAATCTCTGACATAACTAGCTTTCTAGATAAAATTTTATTTTTCATTATTTATTAGGCTCTTCCCTTTTATATTCCTTTTTTCTTTTTGTTTTATATTCCTTTTCCCCTTTTTTTGCCTCTTTTAGATTATTCAAAAATTTAAAATTATTTAATGTTTTTATTCTAATAACTTACAAATAATACATTAGTTTCTTGTTCTGAGAGTAGTTATTCTAGAGAATACAACACATATCCTTGATTGATTACAGAATTATACAAATTATTATTTTACCACTCCTCTGATATTATCAGACCCTTAAAACTTTTAAACTGTTCACCCTTCCTGACTTTTCTGTTCTTCCTGTTTTGCATTTTAGTTCTACATAGATTTTACTCTACGAAAAATATTACATTTATTGTTTTGTAGAGTCAATAGTAGTTTATAAATACCCATATACTTACCCTTTTCAGTGTTTTTTATTCCTTCTTGCATATTTTTTCAAAAATAAACTTGCAACGCAGCCACTATGTGAGTTAAGTATGCTGGTTTAAATATATTCGAGATAGAATTTTGATTAAATAATCACCAAAAATAGACTGTAAGTTTGGATAAGACTACTTTAGTATCGAGGTCAAGCAGTAATACTGATTTTTCAATAAAGCCCTGAATTTACACAGTCAAACACTTACTGAATGGTATTCTCCAGTTTTCAAAGAGCATGAACGTTCAGCTCTCAGTTGATACTGTTAATAACTTGATGGATAAGCCAAAAAGATAAAGAAGCGGGGATCATGGGAGGAAAGAGACTTGCCCACATTTACACACCTTACACTGAACCCAAGTCCTCTGATGCCTAGTTCAGGTCTTTAACTTTCTGTATCAACTAGAAATACCTAAAATAACTCATCTGTCTATAAAGATAAGTGTGGGTATGGAAAATACATCCCTCAAAATGCACAATTTAATTACAACTTCTTAAATGATCACCCTCTTCTTTCTTTTTTATAGCTCTGAATCTAGATTTTTAAAACTCAAAACAGACATAAATATCTGCCTGTAGCAAACATGGTAAGTTTCCTCCCAGCTGGAAGCTCACATTAAAGCCATGCAGGAGTGAGGAAGGGGAAGTGAGATGGATTATATTATGTTTATTTTAGTCTTTCTGCTTAGTTTTTCTTTCCAGGCACTGGACTGAAATCAGTTTTCAGAACCAGAAATAAGCATTGTTTATGTATCTATTTATTAATACTCTGCTTTTAGAAATTTTTAGGTACAATAGATTCCAAGAGTATTTTGGGAACTTCTCACTGGTGATACCTAGATTGTATTCAGTGGAAAGTCGACAAACACATACCCCAAAGAGCCGTTAATAAAATAAACTCTTGGAGTATATAAGGGTCTCCTACTCTTCTAGCAGAAGGCAGAACAGAACAGGTGATTACTAAGGTTAACTAACTGAATGAAAGAAGGGATGAAAAGAACCTCAGTAGCTAGCTCTGTCTCCTCTGTTTACCCAAAGATTCTCTTGGCCCCATTCACAGGGATGGCAGTGCCACCGTTGAAGCAGCAGTTTACTTTCTGTTAAATTTGTAGTAGAGGGAGAAAAGGGATGGAGACTCAGAAACCACATTTTCATCCATGCTCCAAACACAGTGCTACTCGGT
Organism: Leucopleurus acutus; assembly: GCF_964270905.1. Classification (NCBI taxonomy): domain Eukaryota; kingdom Metazoa; phylum Chordata; class Mammalia; order Artiodactyla; family Delphinidae; genus Leucopleurus; species Leucopleurus acutus. The sequence continues at coordinate 38,838,637 of NC_139152.1, forward strand.
TTTGTACCATAGCAGACAAGGTCCTGCCCCTCTGCAAGTGAGGCTTGCCCACTGCCACACTGTGAGGGGAAAACGTTTGGTCTGGAGTAGTGGTTGACATGCTTTGGGACACTTGTGTCTCCTCCTCAGTTCCTGTCCCTGAGGATTCCTGCTGTTCATAGCCTGTGCTGTAAAGGACAAGCCTAAGTAGCCCTGACCCCACCCCATGTCCACCTTGCCCCAGTCTGAATAGACCAGGAACAGACTCACGGACAAGCACGATCAGACTCTCTCAAGAATTTGAGCCAAATGACAGAATCGACAGTCGATGGTTGTGGACTCCCGCTCAGAGCTCACGTCCAGTCTGGGCTGAGGTTGGCACCAGTGCACGCCAGAGTCAAGTACAACCAAAGTTCCTTGAAAGCCAAATTATGAATAATCAGAGGAAGCCGAGTCTTTAGAGGGAAGACATTAGATATGCTTAAAAATCAAGGAGAAGAGTCAAAAGAGAAAGAGTTTAAAAAAAAGAGAGAGAGAGAGACAGAGAATAGAGACCCAGTGAAATTCTAGTTCCCAGCTTAGGTCGCTATGAAGTGCAGCTGGACTTTGTTTCCTGCCTCTAGATGTCTGTAAGGTTGCCGGTTTTATCTTTACAGTTAACTCCTCTTTTTAATTTGAGTTAATTCGAGTGAGATTGGACTCCTAGCAACCAGCAATCTCTTGACGGATCCCTTCTCCCCAGGCACCCTGCTTTGGTGTGGCCCCTCTCTCTCCGGTGAGGAAAGAACATGATCTGAAAAACTTTCCCACTATCAAATTGTCTGACTTTTCCAGTAATATTTTAGAAGAGCAGTGCAGTGAGAAGGCAACAGTAGGCACTAAGGAATAACAATTCCCAATATCATTTTGGGCATCGGTTGGAATATATTTTAGGAATCTTCCCAGAGCACCTTCTATTATCTCAGTAGCCAACCATTCTGTCTGCCTAAAAGGGCTACTTATCGTTACACAGAAAACTTTCCCTATCCTCCCACACACTGCGCCGCACGCCCACACACATAAAACTCTTCTATCAAATTGTGAGTGCCTGAAAAATAGGGATTACGTCCCCACCATATCTGCATACTTAGCACCTAAGTACACTGGCTGACAACTGTAGCGTTCATGTGGATGGATACATGTCATGTACATAAATTGAACGAATATTCTTTCTCCACCTTTCTCGAATGTTTTTAGAATATTGGAACTAATATTCAGATATTACCTGTTCAGAAACTTTGCTTTGCCCTTCTGCTACTCCATCTGGATTTCCACATGTCCTTAGACTTCTGTGAGCCCTACTAGAAAGATCTGAAGAGCATGAGGAAGACAGGGAAGCAGTATTAGCCTTTACTTAGCCCAGGAAAAGAAGACTTAGAGGTGGCCCAGTCATAGTCACAAGGTCGTGATTTTTTTTTTTTTTTTTTTTGCGGTATGAGGGCCTCTCACTTCAGCGGCCACGGCTCACGGGCCCAGCCGCTCCGTGGCGTGTGGGATCTTCCCGGACCAGGGTACGAACCCGTGTCCCCTGCATCGGCAGGCAGACTCTCAACCACTGCGCCACCAGGGAAGCCCTACAAGGTCGTGATTAAAGGAGCCAATTTAGGCATTTGAAAGGGATTTTCTGAGCCAGCACAACCTCCTGTTCCATCTGGGCACTCGTAACATCGACCTGTAAATCCACAAGCCCATATCCATTACCTGCCAGTCTTAAAGCTGACTTTCCTGAGGACATTCAGCACATTTTCATCAATGCAGGTGTCAGTGCATAAACCCAGGGGCTCCAAAGGAAGGGCTACACTGTGCAATGTTCCACTCCTTCCTTGGAAAAGGGGCCATTCTCACAGACTTGACCTAAGGCCAATGAAGGATTATTAATAGAAACACTTGAATCCAGTACTATTCATAAATACTCTTTTAGAAAAATTATTTGCATGCATAAAAGACTGCTTTTTCTAACAATCATTAACATTTTATTCCCCTTTTCTATGTCATTAAAGGCCAGAGTAACATTCAGAACACTCAAGAAAGTCATATATGGAAATAAAAGAAAACTATTTTGTGAGCATGTTTGGTTCTCTAGCATATTATGTGCTTGTCTTTTCTGGTACAGTAATATGATTTATTTTATAAACATGCCAATTTTTACAGAATGAGTCATTGTTAATGTAGAAACCAGCTGAATCATCCATCCGTCTGTGAATATACTTATTCTCCTTTTTCTTCTCTGTATGTTTATCATTATACTAAAAGGATATTTGGTATTCTCTTATTTAGAGTACTTCTCCCCTTTGGTTGTGTCATTTGGTTCACAAGTAATATGGTAAAGCTACCGTAAACTTTGTAATGGTTCAGATTTCTATTCATAATATCGAGTCAGAAACTTGAGTCATGTGAAATCCTCCAGTATCTCACATCGGATGCCTCCCATACAAGAGGTGAACAGAGAGTCCGGAAAGGGTCAGATAGAAAGGAAATCTTTTCTGACCCTGAGAAAGGCCAATCAGACTTTGGATTCTGGTCATAGATCCGTAGGAATTTACTCTTAAAGTTATTTGATCATCTTGTTTCAACAAATCTAAAACATCTAGTTTATCCCATCTTAAAATATAATCACCCAGGATATTGAGCTCATTTTAATGTATTAATCTGTTAGGCACAGCTCATGATTCATTCCAAATGTCTTCAAGGAAAAGAAATGTAGAGAAAGAGAAATGAAATATTACGTGGAGCCAGACTATGATTTTAGGGAGGGAAAACATTAACTCAGACGTCAAGGGAACTGAATGCTAGTCATTGACGTATCATCAATGAGTTGAATGACTCTGTCATGTATTTGGCTTTCTTCTGTCTCAGTCTCCCCTTCAGTAAAATGAGATTCTTCTCCTGACTGAAATCTCAGTCTAAGACTCATTGACCCTTTTCTTATTATTTACCTTTTGAGCCAAACTTGTGACGCTAAACCGTCCCAATTATGCATTTAACAGTTTACTCTTCAGTAGCCATCACATATTAAGTGCAATAATTACTATTAGCCACCTTAATAGTTCCCATTCTAACTCTATCAATGGAGAAAACTGTGAATTAAAAAGAAGAGTTGGGTTTATTTTGCACCATTTTTAAGAGAATGCAGAGACATAATTTGTCCTAGACAATAGCTCCTATCTAAGCCACTATGCTATTGACTTTCAGGTAATTCCCAAGAAACTAAATTCCTCTTGCCAAGTTATCTTTTTGATGTATATGTGTTATAGACGCATAGCCTACCTGCTCACTAAAACGTGTGGTCCATCAAAATTATATCTCAACATCATTAGCTTTTAAATACTAGAAATCATTTCAGTGCTTGGAAAAGTCTGATGAGCATGATTACATGTGGAGATTTTCAGATAGAATTATCTGAATGTATCAGGGAATGTGAGGAGAATAGAGAGATTTTGACAGGCTTTGGCATTTTATTTGGGTGCAGTTTTATATTATGTCTCTATTTGTGATGGTAATAATAGTTGGTGGAAAAAAAAAACAGATCATTTGACCAATTCCCCTCCTCTTCCCCCCAGTACTGCACTGGAAAATGTTCTGATAAAATGAATGGTGATGTCAGAAGGAGATTCCAGGTTCCTTTCAGGGCCAACACCCTGTAGTAGTAGGTTGAACCATAAAATCACCATTGTTGGGCAGAAATGATTGACGACTGGCAGTTTCATATGGCTCAAGCCAAGGAGACTTGAATTTGAATTCCAGCCCCGAGACTCACTTGCATGTCAGCTCAGGGCAGTTAATTAATTTCTGAGTCTTGGTTTGTGAAGTAGGAATAACACCTACTTTGTAGGGTTGATGCAAAGCTTAGCAGTGTATAGAAACACTGTGTCTGGAGATAGTAAACGTTCAAGAAACAGTTAATAGTACAATATTATAATCAAGTAAGTAACTTAGGGAGTTTTTTCACTTGCCCCTCAGCAATTTCTGCATATAAGGCAAAGGTGACGGTTACTATGGTAGAGAGAAATGGAAAATGTTTGTTAGGCACGATATTGAAAGCCCCAGTAGCTTTAAAAGGCTTTTCATTCCCGTCCTGTATGCTCTGGTATGTCCTAGTAAGGTCACAGATAAAGTCTGACATACACGCAGTGGAGTATCTAAATAGGAAATGTACTGCAGCAAATCGAGAACAGAGTTTAAAAAAAGAAAAAAATCAAAGCACTGAGCAAACATTCTTAACTTTTGGCAGAGGACCTGGACTGCCTGAATCTCCATGACTCTTTGAGTTATTAATAGCGACTCATTTTGCTATATTCGGGGCAGTTATATATTTATATATCATGCAGCGTGTGTGAGGCTTTCAAGGCTCGATGGTCTTTTGAAGAATGTGTTACTCTGGAACAGAGTGGGGCAAGGAGGATGCCATGTTGTCATCTGCGTCGCACCTACCAGGCTGTGCTCATTAAAGCCTGGGGACAAGCCGGGCGCTGCAGCACTGCGTGGAACGCGGCTCCATCTGCTAGGCCAGAAGCCGTGATGAACTCATGAGTTTCACAACAGTCGTAATTCGCAGCTATCTGTGACCATTTTAATAGCGAAGGTCTAGATTAGAAGGCTGTGTTTACATGCCGTACAGCAGAATGCTTCCATGAATCATTCCCACAGTAACTTTTGGTCAAACCAATCAACCAAGTAATGAAAAACCAATCCGTTGGTCCTGGGGCTGAGATGAACAGGTCTCCACTTGCCTGATGCTCCTCGAATCTGAGACTGAATGGACCCTGATAAAAGAAATGGTCACATATTGAGGTATGGGGAAGTCATTCTGGCTTATACATGATTTAATTGAAACTTTAAACCAAAACAGCCTGTTTGTGGCCTATCAAACACACATTGCACATCTGCTTTAATTACCAAAGAAAAGGGCACACTGACCAGGAGTAAAGAATGTCTGCTAAAACTTAAGATTAAACGCCCCTCTCCCCGGGACGCAGTGCTGGTACTCCTTTGATGATAAGACTCCTTTCCCAGGTGCCATACTGACTCACTGTGTACATTCTGGTTTTGTTTTGTTTTTTTTTTTTGAAACACTGTAGAAATGTAACCCTGACTTGTTTAATGTTCTTTTTTCTGACAAGATATAAACCTGTGCTGAAAACCCTCCTTCTCCAGAGCAGTTTCTCGGAGTAATCTGGGAAGTGGGCTTCCGGGCTAGTCCTAAGTTTGGCTCAAATAAAACTCTTTTCTGTTCTTATCATTGATTATGTATTGATTATTTTTGTTGACAGTTCCCACCCCCATGCACACAGCCTCCCCTCCCCTGTCCTCCTAGCAAGCCAGGGCGCTGCAACCTGTACCCACACACACACTCAAAACCCCACACAGGGCTTCCCTGGTGGTGCAGTGGTTGAGAGTCCGCCTGCCGTTGCAGGGGACACGGGTTCGTGCCCCGGTCCGGGAAGATCTCACATGCCACGGAGCGGCTAGGCCCGTGAGCCATGGCCGCTGAGCCTGTGCGTCCGGAGCCTGTGCTCCGCAACGGGAGAGGCCACAACAATGAGAGGCCCAGACACTGCAAAAAAAAAAAAAAACAAAAAAACCCCACACACTCAAAACCCTAAGACAGCAGTGAGTCAGGGGAGCTTTGGAAACCCCTGAAGAGCATCTGTAAACAAACTGTAATTTAGAAAGTGTCTATTTTTGGCATATGTTTATTTTTTCATTGTCACCGCTCCATTATGTGACTTCCATCAGTGACCCTGACAGCTCATTTGCATCAAGAGCAGTGAAACACTTTCATTTGTCCATTTCCACTGACTGGAGGTTTTAGTTAATTATCACTTCCTGACAGCCTGAAGGTCAGACTACTTCCTTTTGTTTCACACGGCAGTTAATCCCCTCATTAAGGGTGATGGAAAATGAATAATTAAACTTATACCATTTTCATATTTCAGGTAATGAGATGCCCTAAGATCCCAGATGTACCATATGAGAAGTCTGGAACGTGTTGAGGACTCTACTTCCAGCAAGCATGTGAGTTTCTCTCCTCTGGTTTCAAGGTAAAGCAGGTTCAGCTAAGGTTCTTCCCCTACACAAAAACAGCTTTGCCACTCACTAGCTGTATAACTTGGGGAAAAGGCAACTCACCTTTGGAAATGAAAGATTTTCTCATTGTAAAGTGGAGAGAATAATACCCAATTTAGAGAACTGTTGTGAGCATTAAATGCATGAATGAAAGGTACAAACAAGAGGGCCTGCCACATGGTAAGAGCTCAGTCAGTGTAAATGAATTATGTTATCACTTTCATTATCACCCTGGGCAAGTCATCTTCTGAATGTTTTGGTTACCAGGCCTCCACCAAACATCTACTTGCAGAGACCTTGCTCATACTTGGGTCAAAAGTTCACTTTGACCCACTGGGGCAAGGATTAAGGTTAAATTGTGTTAGGCTCTGGAGAAAAAACCGAGGTCTTAAGGAATTCAACTCTTACTCATCCCCTTCTAATTACTCTAAAAAGACTGGGAGGGCTTCCCTGGTGGCGCAGTGGTTGAGAGTCCGCCTGCCGATGCAGGGGACACGGGTTCGTGCCCCGGTCCGGGAAGATCCCACATGCCGCGGAGCGGCTGGGCCCGTGAGCCATGGCCGCTGAGCCTGCGCGTCCGGAGCCTGTGCTCTGCAACGGGAGAGCCCACAACAGAGAGAGGCCCGCGTACCGCAAAAAAAAAGAACTGGGAATCTTCCCAGAGACAGGACCACGGACTATCTAAGGGAGTAACGATAGCTGGGCTGCTGAGATCGACGTGAACCAGTGAGGAAGTGTCCCAGGGCTGAGTCAAGGCTTTAGACTTTATCCTGCAGTCAGTACACGGGAGGGCGGAAGCAAAGTGTGTCGTGCTGCGCATGTGCTATGGGTGGGGCTCGACTCGGTGGGAGGAGCCTAGGGCCTGAAGTAAGGGAGACCTGGGAATGAAAAAGGAAAGTAAGATGCCCTGGGATGCTTATATGATTATTTGTAAAGGGGGTGGAAACCATTGCTCAACACTGAATTTAAAAATTTAGTTTGTCAGTGCTTTACCCAAAATTGTCATTCAGTAAATCGTGTGCGGATTTTTGTAGGAAAAATATTTTGGTCCTTTAAAAAAGGTTCAAGTAAGAAGCAGCTTTAAAACTGCTTCTGGAAGAATAAAGGTCACAAGGGGAAAGTGAGTGGAGCATGGGTGATTGAAAGAGTGACAAAGTACTGGTGTCTTTTGAAAGAACTTGCCCTGGGTTGATGCTTTAATGTGACAAGTACAATCTCGTAGCCATTTCATGCCCTCGTCAATGTTGGAACACACGCCCTATATCTTCCCATAAAGAGTAGAAAAATATCCTAACAATGACGCAGTTAGCAAGTTTTATCACTTTTAATTGAAAAACTTATATGAAAGTTAGAAAATTAAATCTGGAAGAGAACTTAGGTATCCTTTTACAGAAGGGGAAACAGGACCAGAGGGTAACCTACCACAGAAAGCCACCCAGCTGCGTGTGCCAGCTCAAGGTAACTGCTTTGATGCCTGGTGTGAGCTCTTTCTGTAACTGCTTTGATGCCTGGTGTGAGCATGAATCCCCAAAGACCATTTTATTGCCGAGGTAGAAGAGTTGGTGCTTTCCATTTTCTCTTTCTAAAGTCAAGAACCGTTTCATTGCATAAATTCCTCACATTTCTCCTTACTGCACAATTTTTTCCTGTTTTTGGAGTTACGTCTAACTGCTAGGTACCCCTTGTGTTGAAAATACCTTAACTTATGGGGGAGAGTTGCATAGTGGGAAGGAAAGTGGGTTCGTATGGGAAACTGCTCTGGCCAGTCCACTCGACGGGTGTTTGAGGAAAGACAAAGCATCAGCAAACCGCTGGTTCTGTACTCACCTGTGCCCATGCTGACTGTCATCCCAGTTCCTTGAGGGGAGGCGTGAAACCTCCTGCTGGGGGGGGTCACAGCGATCACTCACTGCCCCTCCCCTCTGTGTGAATCTCATTACCATTCTCCATGAGGGGTAGGGGGGTAAGATGATTCTAGTACCAATTCCAACGTGGGGTGGGGTTTCCCACAGCACCAAGCAATTCTCAGCCACCATCTAGGGGTCCTACAACTCATCTCAGTTCTCACTTCGGACCCTATTTGCCTGGAGATAGCATCAGATCCCACAGGCTAAGGGCTCAATCCTACAAGATTTCCCCGCGCCACCGCCTCCTCTTCTTCAGACACCCGTCACAGGTCCAGGTTGTCAGCTGGGCTTCTGACACACCGGCTGTAGATTGGAGATTCCAACTACCCCCTCCTTGGGTTCGATTAATTTGCTAAAGTGGCTTACGGAACTCAGAGAAACATTTTACTTACTAGATTACCAGTTTATTATAAAAGGATATAACTCACGAACAGCCAGCCGGAAGAGATGCATAGGGCAAGGTGTGGGGAAAGAGCACAGACTTTCCGTGCCCTCCCCGAGGCTGCCACTCTCCCCTAATCTCCGCATGTTTACCCACCTGGCATCTCTTCCCCCCCACCCCCGACTACTATTTTTATATGAGTAGGCTTTTATGTTCTGGAGGCTTCCTCATGTAGCATGATCAATTATTAACTCCACTTCTAGCCCCTCTCCCCTCTCTAGAGAAGTGGGGACCAGGCTAAAAATTCCAAGCTTCTGCTCATGGCTTGGTCTTTCTGGTGACCAGCCCCCATCCAGGAGCCATCCAGGAGCCCACCCAGAGTCACCACATTAGAAATAAAGATACTCCTAGAGCTCATGTCACTCACTCAGGAATTTACAAGGGTTTGAGAATCCCTGTGTCAGGGATGGGATCAAACATACATTTCTTATTATAAATCGCAATATGACAGGGCCCCTCCCCTGACCTCACAGAAGTCTTGGTTTCCTACAGGGCACCCCTCAGCCTCAACATTTCTCATTGTCCATCTTTCTTAGAAGAAATTTAAAGAAAAAGTAAATTCCTCCTGTCAGAGCATGCTTTTTTTCTTCTTCCTCCAACCTTTTTCTTTGTGTCTCGGGCCCTGGCCCTCATCCAGGTGGAATGGCATTTCCCCACCGTGGCAAATGCACTTCAGGGCCCACAGCCTCCTCTGCGTGGCACCCTCTCCCCCAGATCTGCTTCTCTCTGTGTGTTAAGAACCACGCTGGGGAGCCAGTGTCATGGCCTGGCCTCAGGCACAGGAAGTCCAGGTCACCGGAAACTGCGAGCTTAATTAACAGAAGCTCAAAGAGTCGTGTTTTATTAAAGTGTGCACAGGGCAAGAGCATGTGCGATCGAGAGTCTTTGCAGGCCATAATTTTTAGCACAACCCAGTGAAGTACCCAAGCAGTGTGTTTTCATGAGTGTGTAGTTCCATTAAACACAGGCCGATGAGGAGATCTCTCTGGATGTCTGGCTTGATGATACTTCCATCTGAAAATTGGGTCAAATAGAAATATAGGGATAGGTGGTAGGTTTTTTAAACAAATTCTGTTTTTCACATAATATAAATGTCAACTTCTTCTGTAAACTTTAAAATTTTCAGAATTAGCTAGAACTTTGAAACTTTTTCTTTTAAGACTGTCTTAATTTTTTTTTTAATTTATTTATTTATTTTTGGGTGTGTTGGGTCTTCGTTTCTGTGCAAGGGCCTTCTCCAGCTGCGGCGAGCGGGGGCCACTCTTCATCGCAGTGCGTGGACCTCTCACTGTTGCGGCCTCTCCCGCTGCGGAGCACAGGCTCCAGACGCGCAGGCTCAGTAGTTGTGGCTCACGGGCCCAGCCGCTCCGCGGCACGCAGGATCCTCCCAGACCAGGGCTCGAACCCGTGTCCCCTGCATCGGCAGGCAGACTCCCAACCACTGCACCACCAGGGAAGCCCTGTCTTAAATTTTTGACGTTTAGCTCATTAGACCCTTATTCTTTGGTGTTACCATTTCTGTTCTGTGGATTTCCTGGCCATGAATGGTGAGGCTAGTTGGGTCTTCTTTTTTTATATAAATTTATTTATTTATTTATCTTTGGCCACGTTGGGTCTTTGGTGCTGTGTGCGGGCTTTCTCAAGTTGTATGGAGCGGGGGCTACTCTTGGTTGTGGAGCACAGGCTCCGGGCACGTGGGCTTCAGTAGTTGTGGCACACGGGCTTCAGTAGTTGTGGCTCGTGGGCCCTAGAGTGCAGGTTCAGCAGTTGTGTCGCACGGGCTTAGTTGCTCCACGGCTTGTGGGATCTTCCCAGACCAGGGATCAAACCCGTGTCCCTTGCATTGGCAGGTGGATTCTTAACCACTGCACCACCAGGGAAATTCTAGTTGGATCTTCTAATTCCAGGCACTCATCTCGTTTCCTCTTTCTTTCTGTCGCTGTTTCTTATGATTCTCTAACTTTGGAGTCACCTGGTGCTGCCTTACATTGTCTAGAAAAGGTTGAGTTGATTCTTCATTCAGTCATTCACAGAATGTGTTGGATGCCAACTGCATGCCAGGAATGTTCTAGGTGCTGAGGAAATCATGGTGAATAAAGATATCCCTGCCCTCATGGAGTTGACATTCCAGTCGAGCAGACAAGCAATTATCAAATGATCAAATGATCATACAATAAGCATATAATTAAAATAGTGACAAATGGGATAAAGGAAAAATATGGATAATATGTTAAAACCTAATTTCCAGTGGTTATAATTTTATCCTTTGGGATAAATCTATTTAAACTGCTTTGGAAATCTATTTAAATGGCTTTTTTTTTTAAACAAAATTGATGATGAAAATTAAACAAAATAAATGTAAATCGTACAAACACTTATTCATTATGTAGAACGGTAATGGCCATTTTTCATTTTCTGCCCAGTACTCCTTCCTCTTTCTTATGGTAACAAAGACCATTCCAGTTCTCAGAGATGGTCACATGATCCAAAAGAGGACTATTTGAATCCTTCTCCGGGATTTTTCTAAGTGCAGCCACTGGGAAGGGTTTCCCCTTGGTTGTGGAGGGGAGGGGATGTGAGCTTGGGATGCTGTTCTCCATGCCCATCCTCTTCTCCCTTCAAACTCTCCGCTAGCACCTCTGAACTCAGACAGAGTGAAGCCAGCCTGCGGAGAGAGGCAGAGATTAGAGACAAAGAGAATCCCAGAGAGGGGTTCCTGGCTTTGGACCAATCTTCTGTGGCTTTTTCCATGGTTAGGATACAGGAGACATAAAAACTCGTATATCCAGCTTAAGTGAATCTGAGTCCATTTTTGCCACTTGCTAATGACGAGTCCACATTAATACAGAAAGCAAGCACTTCATGTTGTAAAAGTTTCTTAGGGTGGTTGAGCTGCCGGGGCATATCTTCCAATGAATCCACTGAAGTTCTGATTTTCTTCCTTAATCTCCTTGAAGCAAATTTTCTGTACACAGAGTACCCAAATTCTTTGTTTGAAGTCAGTGGGAGGAAGGGGGTGACATCAGTTTTGATAATCAAGTCTTCATTGTTGATTCATATTCACGAGAGATTCCTGAAGTTCTGATTGGAGAACTCTGTGCCAAGTGTCATAATTCAAAGGAGTTATCATATTGCATCACATGAAGAGGCTGGGGATCTCGCTGGGATCAGAGTCTTACCCATCTCCACAGAACACTGTCCTGCTTTTCCCGGCCAGCTCTATGAGACAGGATAGCAAATGCTCTGCTCTAGGAGGAAGGAGGCTGTTCTCTCTTCTCCCAATAGGAAAAGGTGGGAACAGATAGGTAGCAGCCCTTGGGGCCCCAATTTCAGAAGATATATGGGGGAAAACTTGTTGAGGTTTTGACCATTGTCCCAGAAGAAGGAGAGGGTGCAATGGATGGAAGTTAAAGCACCAGGGAGGGCCATGGCATGGCCCTGACATCAGCTTGGGCAGAGAGACCAGTTTCCAGCAGGTGGCAGCAATGGCAGCAGAGGCTTCTTCCTTCAGTGGAGGTGGCTCAGGGATTAGTCATTGGAGTCACCAGCCTGGGGTTAGCATCCCACACATTAACTGGTTCCTCAGGGATGTGTTCAGCTACAGTGTCCCCTAAAAGAGGAAATTGGTGGAAGAGTATATTTTCACTCCTCAAAACTATTTTACATGCAGGTGACACTCCTGGATCAGCAAAAGAGGGCCAATTACAAGCTAGGTGTCCTCATGAAAGGCATTGAAACTCTCTAAACTTCAGTTTTCTCATGTATAAATAGAAATAAAAATAATCACTACCATTTAAACTCTCTAAACCTCAGCTTTCTCATACGTAAAGAGAAATAAAAATAATAACTACCTTGTAGGATTGTTGGAGGACAAAATGAGAATATGACAGGATGAAGTACTGTCCTGATACCAGCAAGCACTCAGGAAATGGTGGGAGGTGCACCGCCGGCAACTGAGCTATTGAGAAGGTTACCACCCAGGAGTATAGAACTCGTGGACTTGCACGGTGATGGGGAATCCGGGATGGAGGAGTGGGTGAGCATTGCTTTCTCCAGTCGAGAACACTGAGATTCACTGCTGGAGTGGGCTCTGGATGGGAGCAAGGGCCCATGAGAGGGAGAGTAGCCCAAACACTGCTGAGCTTCTCAGGAGCGGATCCATACACACTACACAAGGACATAAGACAAAGAATTAGGGTCCTTTGCGTACAGAAATGTTGCTTCAAGGAGATTAAGGAAGAAAATCAGAAGTTCAGTGGGTTCATTGGAACATATGCCCCGGCAGCCAGGCCACCCTAAGAAACTTTTACATGAAGTACCTACTTTCTGTAGTAATGTGGACTCATCAACAGCAAGTGGCAAGATGGACTCAAACTCGCTCAAGCTGAAAGTAGGAATTTAAAGTCTCCTGTATCGGAGCCATGGAAAAAGCCACAGAAGACTGGTCTAAAGCTAGAAACTCCCACTTTGGGACTCTCTTTGTCAAGAATCTGAGTGGAAGGCAAAATAACGGGGTTAATGAAGAACAACAGATCTTTCCCAAGGACTTCCTCTCCCAAGATCTTTGGCACTCTGTACATTCCTGTTCAGAGACTGTTTGGAAGCGACACATGTTCCAAACGTGCCTTGGATTCCCCTTTTCCCCATGTCTTCGCCAGACCTGGATGTTATCCATGTTTTACTTTTTCCTAATCTGATAAATCAAGCTGTAGTTTAATTTCCATTTTCCTGACCACTGGTGAGACGGAGGCTCTTTTCATATGTTTATCGGCCATTTGTATTTCCTCTTAGGTTTCCATTACTTGACTTTTACAACAGAATGGAATCATCTCTAGAATCGGTCCTGTTACTTCCTCTCTGTTTTCTTCTCTTCTTTAAACTTCGTGCCTCCGATTCATCTATTTAATTTTAGTAGTGTATAATATTTCAAGGCACACACAGACTTTTTCTTCCTTTGGCAGACTTCTGATAATAGGTGGAATTCTTTCATTTTTTGGATTCATTGCCGTTCAGACATGGAAATGAAAAAACTAAAATAAACTCTCCAGTTTGCCTTTAATGACAATTTAAATGATTCTAGGTTGAATAGAAATCACCTACTTGAGAGTACTTTATATTTTTTGCACTTTCTACAGAACAGAATTGGAGGCAGAGTACTGTAAAGAGAAGTTTCAAAAGGTTTAGAGTACTAGATTTGGGATTTTAAAATTCCTCTTTGCATCATTCTACCAATTTCTGTTACTTTCAGCATATCATTTCTGTTTCTCTCTCTAAATGGGGGCAAGGAAGGGGTTGAGCTATATCAGTGATTCTCAACTCTGGCTATACGTTAGTTACCTGAAAAACTTTGAACAGTACTGATGCCTACCCCCAGGCCAGTTAAATCGGAATCTCTGGGAATGGGATCTATGCATCAGTATTTCTATTAAGAGCCCCAGGTGATTTTGATGTACAGCCAAGAATGGGAATCACTAAGCTTGATGGTCTCGCATATCCCTTCTAGCAAACATTTCTCTGATCCTAAAACATATTGAGATTTGATCAGTGTATGGAACCCTTGAGTGACTTTTTTTTTTTTCACCTTGAGTGACTTTTAACCTAGTAAAACAGAGATTCTACATTATTCTTCCACATAATGCAATGGAGTTTAGAACTGGCTTAAATAGATGACTTGAAGGATATTTGCTAGTGGCTGAAATTGTTCATGAATCCTCTTGCTTTTCCCGGTCCTCTTAGGGTGTTCGTGTCTCTAAATGAATTATTACTCTGGACTTTGGTTGAGCTAAAAAGTAGGTAAACATGCAGTCATGTTCATAGCAATGTTATTCACGATGGCTAAAACATGGAAGCAACCCAAATGCCCATCAAGAGATGAATGGATAAGCAAAATGTGGTATATACATATAATAGAATCTTATTCAGCCTTATAATTGAAGGAAATTCTTTTTTCTTTTTTATATTTCCCATCTATCCTCCTTTCCTGTCCTATTTTTAAAAATTTATTTATTTTTGGCTGTGTTGGGTCCTCGTTTCTCTGCAAGGGCTTTCTCTAGTTGTGGCAAGCAGGGGCCACTCTTCATCGCAGTGCGCGGGCCCCTCACTGTCGCGGCCCCTCCCGTTGCGGGGCACAGGCTCCAGACGCGCAGGCTCAGCAGTTGTGGCTCACGGGCCCAGTCACTCCGTGGCATGTGCGATCCTCCCAGACCAGGGCTCGAACCCGTGTCCCCTGCATTGGCAGGCAGACTCTCAACCACTGCGCCACCAGGGAAGCCCCAAAGGAAGGAAATTCTGACATATGTTACAGTATGGATGAACCTTGACATACACCGTATGAAATGTCAGTCATGAAAAGAAAAGTACTGTATGATTCCACTGATATGAAGTACTTAGAATAATTAAAATCATAGAGGCAGAAAGTAACATCGTGGTTGCCAGGGGCTAGTGGTGTTGGGGGCGGGAGGACTTACTGTTTAATGGGTACCGAGTTTCAGTTTTGCAAGATGAAAAGAGTTCCGTGGGTGGATGGTACTGTTGGTTGCACAACACGATGGATGTGTTTAACGCCTCTCAACTGCACACTTAAAAATGTTATGTACATGTGTATTTTACCACAATAAAAAACATTTTTTAAGTAGATGAACAAAGAGAGAGAAAAGAATGAACAATCTGTCACGTAAATTACTGATTCAGAGGACAGCCAACAATCACTTCTGTCCCCACTTGGTTGAGTTTAGAGTGTGTAATGCGAGTTTTGCAGGCATAGCTGTCAGTGAAGAGGGAAGTCCAGTGGTTGCGTTGAGACTGACTTCAATGAACAATTTTTCATTCAGTCAATAGACATTCAACCAATCACTTAATTATGAATTGCAAGCACATTTCACCCAGGAAGTATTGGGTAACAGTTTGTAGTTGACAAGGACAACGTGTCCGGCATAGGATCTGACCCAACTTTACTAACAAAATATGGTATCTCTCTACACAAGGAGCTTTGAGTATGACTAGGGAGACAAGACCCTTAAGACACAAAGATACTCCATCACATTCTTATTGCCTGGTAGAGAATATAAACGTAAGAGAAGGAGCCTCATGTTGAAAGTCAAGTGAGAAAGGTTTCAGGAGGCCTCTGCGTCAGGATGTGGGAGCATAATCAATGCAAGGGTATGATTCTCCTTGAGAAGCTGCTTTGATCATGAAAACACGAGCTTCATTTTTAGATCAAACGAGCATTTTCTTTCATGTAATTATTGATCAGGTTGTTCTCTGCTGAGTCAATAACCAACACATAGCAGGGGTTGGTCCAATGTGAAGTTTGATTTCCCAGGCTACAGTTTCAGGGAAACATAGCATCAGAGCACCAAAGGTTTGAGCTCTTCAGCTCAAAAAAACATATGCAGCATGAAAGAATGTGCTGGAGTTCTTTGAAGTTTGACTTATATAACTTCAAATTTCAAAGAGAAATACATTTTTCTTCCCACTGAACTCAGTTGCTTTAGAAGTAGTCTGATTTTTTTGGTTTTTTTGATAATTAAATTTCGGTAAAACTGAAGAGTCCATTTAACATTTGGGTTATCTTAGTAATATAAATCCAGGGACACTGTGGACCTCATATTTTGAGCCACAAGGACACAAAGATGAAGATGGTATCACACTGTCCTGGAAGGGCTCATGCTCTAGGGAGAACCAATTCCCACAAGAAAGAGCGTTGTGGAGGACCGCCTCTCAGATGCTTCAACACGCGTCTGCTCTCTTTTTATGATAGGAGGAACATCATTAGGGTTTTCACTGACCCTCAGAAGAAATGTGTTTATTAGATTTTTATTTATGTGTCTATTTATATATTTTTTTTCAAATTTTTAAAATTTAAGTATAGTTGACTTACAATATTTCAGTTATGCAGCAAAGTGGTTCAGTTATACATATATATATTCTTTTTCATATTCTTTTTCATTATTGGTTATTACAAGACATTGAATATGGTTCCCTGTGCTATACAGTAGGTCCTCGTTGCTTATCCACTTTATACATAGTAGTGTGTATCTGTTAATCCCAAATTCCTAATTTTCCCTCCCTTCTACCCTTTCCCTTTTGGTAACTGTAAGTTTGTTTTCTATGTCAGTGAGTCTATTTCTGTTTTTATTAATATGCCTATTTATAAATTTTTTAATTGTGGTAAGACACACATAACATAAAATTGATCATTCTAGCCATTTTTTAAGTGTACAGTTCAGTGGTATTAAGGACATTCATATTGTTGTGTAGCCACCACCACCATCCATCCACATAACTCTTTTCATTGGGCAACACTGAAACTCTGCATCCATTCAGCAATAACTCCCCACTCCCCCTTCCTCAGCTTCCGGCAGCCACCATCCTACTTTCTGTCTCTATGAATCTGACTCCTCTGGGAACCTCATATTAGTGGAATCACTCAGTATTTGTCCTTTCATGACTGATTTATTTCACTCAGTGTGGTGTCCTCAAGGTCGAGTTTTTTTTTTTAGAGAGCTAATACTTTCAAGTCTCACGAACACTCAACTGTACTTGTTCTAGCTGAGGTGCCCCAGTGTATCTACAGATCTTATTAGAAAGCTGCTTCTCTCAGCGGTAAAGGGAACTGATAAGGTGTCATTCCACGCGTAGTTGAAGGAAACTGGCGTCACTCAGGACTTGTCTGAACCCATCCAAGGCTCTGTGAGCTCTCAAAAGCCCCAGCACTGCCCCCTAATAACTGTTTGCGGAGGTCGTGAAGCTCTTCCACAAGACGGGCGGGGAAGGCAGCCGCCTGACTCAGAGCTGCCACAGCCAGACCCCAGCCCACACGGCTCTGCGCTTGATTGCGGGTGTGTTATAACCATCTGGTATGTAGGTTTAGCATTAAGAATGAGAGAATCAGGCTCCTATGTCACATGTTGCTATTATTTTATTTAACACTTGTTATGTGGCCAACACTGCACCGAGCCCAGCATAAACCTGGGATTATTCGATAGTCTCTGTCTGTTATACAAGGGGCACTTCTGCTACAGGGGATCGATTCCTCCAATCCACTGAATAGTAACCTCATTTCCTAACGCCTTTCGAATACAGTCTTGATTGTTTAAATTCCAAACAGAATTTTTTTAAAGTGCTATTTCAGTAAGAGTCTTGAGGCACATTTCACTACAGTTCATTAGCTCTGTCTTGCAGGAAAATGTATCCCTCCACATTCCATGGTGTTAGTGCAGAAAATGCAGCAACTGTTTCTACCCACTATATCCCTTGTGGTTTCTATTTAACAAAACAGTTAATTTTGGCTGAAGGTTTATTTGTGATTTTGATCACAATCTATGTATCAGACTTTAGCAAATAGAAATTTGTGTTTTCTTCATAGGAAAGCCGCTTCCGGGGTACATTACTTTACCAGAATACCTTCCAATGTTGTAATCCTTTAGCCAAAACTTTGTACGGTCCCATTATTTGCAAATATTTAGAACAGACATAATGCTTGCTTTTCTCTTATGCCCTTTAAAAGATTCCCCATTCTCTGGGCTCCAGGGAGTACTGGAATATTCAAGTGCTTGCTGCCTTCAACTGGGAGACTACAGTTTCATTTCTACAGTAGAGAACCTCAATCTTCAGTGAGCTTCTTGGGCAAGAGATAGTCATTGATCTGCCCCTGGCACATCCTCCTGCCCTGCTGGGTACAAAACCAGGTGGAAATTCCTTTCTCTTTCTCTTAACTAATAATCCCCCACTCTTGGTACGTTTGTCTTTACAGTCTTTTACCGAAAACTGGCAAATAGAACTAGCTTTCTTTAAAACCACACACCGTCCCCTCCTAATTATATGGGATGTCTTATTCATTCCATAAGTGAATGTTTTTATGACCGGTTTAGGTCTCTGGAATGTACTAAGAGGAATCAGACAGAGTCCTTGTCCTGAAGGAGTGGGGAGAGGATGTCTATTCCATTATTATAATGCAAGTCAGTACATAATTCGTGGAAAAGAGAAGGCTGTGGGAAGTCATAAGACGGGAATATCTCTGAATTTAGGATCCACAGATGAGAAGTGAAAATAACCGACTTGAACACATACGATGTAGCAGGCACTGTGTTAGGCAGCTTCCATAAATTATCTAGTTCAATCCGCACACCCCTTGTATGATTAGGCATTTTTACCCCCAATTTAGAAGTGAGGACACCAAGCCTTGTCCAAGTATGATTGTTTGCTCAGCTTTTATCCTTTTCATCACACTAATCCATGCTGGTGACACTTCCTGCTTCATGTCCTGCCCTGACCCTGATCCCACCCCCAGAAAAGAAGAAGAAATATTGGAAGGCTTCAGACAGTCAACTTTTACCAGAGTTGAATGGCCTTCTCGTTGGCATCAGAAATTTGTGGGACATGTAGGCAGAGGAATGCACGTGCTCAAAGGATAGCCAAAAATGGAATTTCTTTTAAGAATGTGGTTTTGAGAGTCATATATTTTATTTTTTTAAGAAAAGAAGTATTACTTTATTTTTACAGTACTATTTGTTTCCTTTATTTAAAGTGTGTTTTAAAAAATAAGTCTATAGAGAAGGGCTTTATTTATTTATCTAAATTTTTAATGGAGTATAGTTGATTTACAATGTTGTATTAGTTTCAGGTGTACAGCAAAGTGAATCAGTTATACATGATCATATATCCGCTCTTTTTTTTTAGATTCTTTTCCCATATAGGCCAATACAGAGTACTGAGTAGAGTTCCCTGTGCTATACAACTGGTTCTTATTAGTTATCTATTTTATATATAGTAGTGTGTATATGTCAATCCCAATGCCCCAATTTATCCCTCCCCCGATCTTATCCCCGGATAACCATAAGTTTGTTTTCTACATCTGTGACTCCTGTTTTGTAAATAAGTTCATTTGTACCACTTTTTCAGATTCCACATATAAGCAATATCCTATGATATTTGCCTTTCTGTGTCTGACTTACTTCACTCATTATGACAATCTCTAGGTCCATCCATGTTGTGGCAAATGGCATAATTTTGTTCTTTTTATGACCTGGTAATATTCCGTTGTATATATGTACCACATCTTCTTTATCCATTCCTCTGTCAATGGACATTTAAGTTGCTTCTGTGTCCTGGCTGTTGTAAATAGTGCTGCATGAACATTGGGGTGCATGTATCTTTTTGAATTATGGTTTTCTCTGGATATATGCCCAGGAGTGGGACCAAAGGATCATATGGTAGCTCTATTTTTAGTTTTTTAAGAAACCGCCATTCTATTCTCCATAATGGTTGTTCTAATTTACATTCCCACCAACAGTGTAGGCAGGTTCCCTTTTCTCCACACCCTCTCCAGCATTTATTGTTTGTAGATTTTTTTGATGATGGCTATTCTGACTGGTGGGAAGTGATACTTCATTGTAGTTTTGATTTGCATTTCTCTAAAAATTAGTGGTGTTGAGCATCTTTTCATGTGATTTTTGGCCACATATATGTCTTCTTTGGAGAAATGTCTGTTTAGATCTTCTGCCCATTTTTTGATTGGGTTATTTGTTTTTTTGATACTGAACTGCATGAGCTGTTCGTATATTTTGGAGATTAATCCCTTGTCGGTTTCTTCGTTTGCAGATAGTTTCTCCCATTCTGAGGGTTGTCTTTTTGTTTTGTTTCCGGTTTCCTTTGCTGCGCAAAAGCTTTTAAGTTTAATTAAATCCCATTTGTTTATTTTTGTTTTTATTTTCATTACTCTAGGAGGTGAATCAAAAAAGATCTTGCTGCAATTTATGTCAAAGAGTGTTCTTCCTACATTTTCCTCTAAGAGTTTTACAGTGTCCAACCTTACATTTAGGTCTTTAATCCATTTGGAGTTTATTCTTGTGTATGGTGTTAGGGAGTGTTCTAACTTCATTCTTTTACATGTAGCTGTCCAGTTTTGCCAGCACCACTTATTGAAGAGACCATTGAGAAACACACTGAGAAATCCCTTTGTCTGTTTGCATAATTTTCTCTTCTCCTGTGATTCCAATTACAAGGGAAAAAACTAAGTTTGGGTCTTTGGTAACTTACTGTAGATTTGTTGGGTGTAGGAAGAGACACAAAGCCATAATAAAGAGAGAGGCACACTTCTGTAGAGAGAGCAGCTATCAAAATTCAGATTCAGAACACCTCCCTGAGCGTCCACCATGCACCATTACGGTTGAGGCTTGTCTTCTACCATTTTTCTTCATAGCAAATCCGGGCGGTGGATGCTAATCTCCTCCAGTAGACACATGACAGAACTGAGGCCCACATAAATAGGAAGTGAGGAACTTAGATTCACACTCGGGCCCTCTGTCTCCACATGCAGCCTCTGACTTAGAAGCAGAGATCTAGGCAGAAGCTTTTCAGCTAATTACAGTGTGGCCAAAAAAGCTGGAAATGCAGCTTTCTCCAGACTCTGGTTTGTCTAGAGACAGAGAATATTGCCCCGGGAACAGATCTGTGTCAGACTCATAAGATATATGCACACACCTCGATTCTAGCTCAAAATTACATTGCCCTAGGTTAGCAATGGCTGCCTCTCTGCAACTCCTGCTGTCACTTGACCTGTAGAACTTTCTCAAGAAAAAGCAATTGTCCTTATCTCGGAAGGCTTAAGGTTGCTGCCACCAAGCCCTCCAGCTAGAGCAGCAATGGAGGCCCCTGTTACCAGGGACTGCCTCCAAGTGACAGGCCTGAGGGTAAGCCTTTAAGAGCTCGATCATGCCAGCATCTGACTTTCCATTTCGAGCATCTTACTCCAAGACAAGCAAGTTTCTAAGAGAATCTTCTTTCATGTTTCCTAAAGTTCATTAAGCAAAGTTTAACAGCCTAGTCTGGAGATACAGGTGGGAAGAAGGTTTGGGAAGGTAGACTATGTGCAGGTGAAAACTGTAACTTTGGGGACTTTCCTGGTGGCGCAGTGGTTAAGAATCCTCCTGCCAATGCAGGGACCATGGGTTCGATCCCTGGTCTGGGAAGATCCCACATGCCACAGAACAACTAAGCCCGTGAGCCACAACTACTGAGCCCACATGCTGCAACTACTGAAGCCCACACGCCTAGAGCCTGTGCTCTGCAACAAGAGAAGCCACCATGGTGAGAAGCCCGCGCACCACAACGAAGAGTAGCCCCCACTCAACACAACTAGAAAAGCCAAGGCACAGCAACGAAGACCCAACACACTGAAAAATAAATAAATAAATAAAATTGATTCTTTAAGGAAAAAAGAAACTAACTTTAAATTACTCCAAAGTTGATATCTTCTTCAAAAATAATAAAGAAGAAATATTGCAAAATAAGTCAATTCAAGTCTCAATCCCTGTGATCTGAATATAATGTGATGTTACCAGTTTATCTAAGTATCTGAAGGGGTATATAGTAAAGCCTGGCACATAGGTTATCAATATGTGTTTGTATAAATGAACAAATGGATGGTGGTTTTAGGACCTTGTGCAAACCAACGGGGGCAAACTTCTCTGGATTAGGCCCAGTTTGGAAGCTGTATAACAATGATAGAGGAAATTTCAGGCACAAGAATCAGAGAGCAGTTAAAATGACCTTTTAGTGCTCCTTTATTCTCTGCCAAAACCAGTATTAAACCACCTTCTGGTGATATCTGCTCTGGATTCTGGCCTCTGCTGGTGTGGTTTCTTCCACCACCCTGGCCACCCCCCCCCCTTCAATGTCTGTGACTTTTTGTACCTTCCGTTTTGTAATTTTCAGGGAGCGAAGAGAAGGGTTTGTCTTAAAGCCATAGTTGTGCTCATGTGGAGCGACTAGAAACTGCTTCAAAAAAGGAAGGTATTGTCAACACTGATTACCTCCTCCTGGACAGAATGATGAGCTCTAAGTCAACCAGTCAGAATTCTCTTACCTCACTGGAGATGAGCTCAGTAAGCAAGCCCCTCTCTTGGACACTAAAAGAGTTTTCAAGGGGGTTTTAAAGGCACCACACATTCTATCACAAGCAGCAGTTAAATTTTAATGTCCTCTGGAAGTGTGCTAATGAAACTTTGATGCAATTACAAGGTCCCATTTGTTAATCCTGGTTGTTTCTCGTTAAAGGAAAGATAATCACTCATTGGGTATTAGGGGAGTCAGGTCTATAACGGGGAATTTAACTGAAGTCTTCCAGAACAATTGGCAAATGAATGGATTAACAGGTGAATGAATTAAGCATTTAAGGAAGGTATAAAGGATGGCTTTATTCATCTGGCCTGCATAGTCTTACACTCCTTTGACAACTTGGCTGGAAATTTTAAATCTTTAATATTTTAAAGAATTTTTAAATGGCTTTTAGCTCCCAGAGTTTTGATTATTAAGATTCTTCCGTGGTTTGCATTAATTCAAGTACATTGTTGTAGTTCCAGAAATAGCATCCTTTTTTAAGATTAAAATTCTTTTCCTTAGTCTTGATTAAACTTCTTTAAAAATATTCAATCTTGGAGCTCTTTTATTTCAACCGTGCATGTGCTCATGTGAAACATTTAAGTTCTCAGCCAAAGTGTATACATAGCATTTGTATTATTGAATCAGCTTTCCTGTATTTCTACTTAAATATTATAATGTACTTTTTAACTTTTTCCAAGGTGTAGCCATCTGATGCTTACAAACACACAAATAAGAAAAAAAGTTATTTGCCTTCTTTGTTTTCTCTCCTTTCTCTTCTTGGTCTCCTCACCTTCTTCTTCTTCCTGTTCTTATTTTTCTTCTTCTTCTTTTTCTGTCATATTTTTATTCCTCTCCTTCTTCCAGAAAGATTTCAATTAGGGAATGTTTCTTTGCTGTTAAAAATGTGGTATGGATCGAATCTCCTTATTCATCTTAGAGATCAAGTTTGGTATTCATCTAATGTGCAAGCATTTATTGTCTAAGTGATGTGACGATTATCTACAGCAGATTGGAGGACCCCTTTCAGATTGATACCTCGTACATCCTCATATAATCCTTTTATGTGCAACTACCATGAAAAACAATTGTATACACAGTGTGAATGCTGTGCTAGGTTCTGATCCTAAGAAATGGTATAGATTGGTTTTCAGCATGTAAAAGCATGTGTTAGTCAGCTTGGACTGCCATAGAAAAGTGCAATAGACTGAACGACTTAAACAACAGAAATGTATTTCTCCCAATCTGGAGGCAGAGAAGTACATATCTTGTTGCTGGCTGACTTGGTTTCTGGTGACGACTCTCTTCCTGGCTTGCTGATGGCTGCCCTCTTGCTGTGTCCTCATGTGGTGGAAAGAGAGAGCTTTGGCGTCTGTCCTTTTTCTTATAAGGACACCAGCCTTACTGGATTAGGGCTCCACCTCATTTAACATTTATCGTCTCCCACAGGCCCTATCATCAAATATAGTCACATTGGGGTTTAGGGCTTCAACATGTGAATTTGGGGGAGACACAATTCAGCCCATAACAGAGCACTTGAGCTTTTGTTAAACATCAGTAAAGCCATATTCCTGTAAAGTAACACACTATAAATCTATATTAATTAGATTAATAAAAATTTAAATATATAAGATATATAGAACACAAAAAATATTTCTGAATCAATCACTCCACGATTTATTAGTTTATTTCTTTAGCATTTTGTTTCAAAATATGACATTATTCTCTCAGTGTGTTTCTGTGTTAAAATAATCTTTACTAATAAGATTTTTTTCTTGGGTCTACATGGTGCCAAATATCCCAAAGGCAAATACAGAATTCTATCATCTAAATATTTACTGACACAACCTCTGTATGATGGGCCTTGACTACTAAAGAGGTGTTGATAAGTTATGTGCACACCAATAATTGTTTGTTCCCTATAGAGAAGTACACAGTCTGTCAAAACACCTGAATTATTTCTAGTCTGCAAATGAATTTAATGGAGGAGATGCTTTTTAGGTCACAGTTTGGGAGAGGTGACATCTTTATTATGAAAAGCTCCAAGGTTTATTTTTTAATCTGTAAAACAAAAATAGATTGGCCTAGCTGATGTCTAAGTTCTTTCAATTCCAAAATTGTATAATGTACTTTATTTTGAGAGTTTGATTTTCAAAAAGCACAGTCAGATAAGAAAATGTGACTTATTTTTGTCATATAAATTTCATCCTAAACATAATAGATAGCAGGTGACTTTATAACAGTTCACTACTGATAAGGATAAGTTTTAATAGGTAATTGGATTATTTGAGCCAAATTATTTGCCAATCTCAAGGCTAGGTAATCATTTATTAAAAATATTGGAGTTGTGAGATCCTGGACTGTATCAACCATGAATGTTTGTAAAGCCTCATTCTTTGAAAAACAACAGTACTGGCACTGGCATAAGGACAGACATATAGGTCAATGGAATAGAATTGAGAGTCGAGAAATAAACCAATGCATCTATCATCAACTTATTTTTGACAAGGGTGCCAAAACCATTCAAGAAGAAAGAATAATCTTTTCAGCCAATGGTACTGGAACACCTGGATAGCCACATGAAAAAGAATGAAGTTGGACCCTCACCTCTCACCATGTACAAAAAAATTAATTCAAAATTGATCAAAGACAAACTAAAAAGGTAAAACTATAAAACTCTTAGAAGAAAACATAGGGTTAAATTTTTACGACCTCATATCTGGCAATGGATTCTTAGATATAGCACCAAAAGCACAAGCCACAAAATAAAAAATAGCTAACTCGGACTTCATCAAAACCAAAAACTTGGGCTTCCCTGGTGGCGCAGTGGTTGAGAGTCCGCCTGCCGATGCAGAGGACGCGGGTTCGTGCCCTGGTCCGGGAAGATCCCACATGCCGCTGAGCCGCTGGGCCCGTGAGCCATGGCCGCTGAGCCTGCGCGTCCGGAGCCTGTGCTCCACAACGGGAGAGGCCACAACAGTGAGAGGCCCGCGTACCGCAAAAAAAAAAAACAAAAAAACAAAAAACTTTTGTGCATCAAAGGACACCATCAAATGGCCGGGGGTTGGGGGTAACTTAGGAGTTTGGAATTAACATATGCACGCTGCTATATATTCAATATAAAATATGTAAACAACAGGGGCCTACTGTATAGCACAGGGAACTATACTCAATATCTTATAATAACTTACAATGGAAGAGAATCTGAAAAAGTATATATATATATATAAAACTGAAGCCCATATAGTAATTTGAGTATTTTAGTTACTGCAAAATATTGGAAATTTTTTTAAGAAACCTTCCTTTGTAATTTTTACTTAATCTGCAAGTACAAAAATGCATGTTTAACATGTTCTAATACAATTTCTAATACACTAATTTAGTCCACTTAAATGTCCAAAGAGAATATTTTAGATAAGTTGGCTAGGCTGCCTCAGGAAGTTCCTTCTGATTGGGGGCGGTAGAGAAGTGGTTAAGAGCACTGTGGACTTAGGCATCTGTCTTGGCTCTGTCAAAACAAGCTGTGAAAAGATGCTCTCAACTTCCCTTTCTTGATCTGTAAAACGAGTATGATTACAGTTCAGTCTTCAATGATGTTATAATTAATTGGAATAATAAAATGAGTACACCTTGCATATAGTAATCACTTTAAATGTTTCTTATCATTATTATTTTTAATTAGGCATTCATCACTTGGCCTAATAAGCATTCTATTGGAGGACGACGTATAATCTAGTGATTCACACTGGCCCTCTTTTTTTTTTTTAAAGCACCATGGCCGATTTGCCCCTGACTTAAGTGTTTACACCACAGAAAATGTGCTTCATTTGTAATTGGAGCCAACATGATGTTTCCCTGAAGACGGGCAGAAAGCCAACCACGCGTACTTGGTTCCAGAACTTGGTATTTCACTTTGTCGGGCTGTGACTTACATCATAGTTGCTCAAACCATATTTTGTTAAGTATGAAATACAAATACTTTCCTTATGTCCTCAGTAATAGAAAGTCATTGAACATCTTGCAGCCCTTTAATCTTTTAGTTAAGGTATATAGTATAGAAAACTAGATTGATGGTGCCTCTCTCCTGGCAACCTCTGCTCTCAATATCTGCCCTTCTGTTTTAGAAAATGAACATTGTCCTCAAGGCATTAAGCAGCTTCTCTGTAGCCTATAGTTAAGTCCCTCAGATCTGGAAAATGAGAACCTGGAGATGCTTGCGATCCTTGGTGCTTGGATCAATGATTTACAAGTTTATCTTGTCCCATTGTAAGAGCTTGGCATACAGAGCAAGTCTTATCAAAAATCTGTTCTATGTTTACAAATTTATTAAGAGCTCTGAAATGTCCTGCCCATTTTTGAGAAGTTGCAAAAGAATTAGTCACCGACCTCCTGGAGATTATAACCCCCTAAATCAAAAACAAATACCATATGCCCATTTTATTTCCCTATTTTCTCATTAGTAGGGGACATTTGAGTTTCATGGGAAGCATACCATAGTGTGGGAAGCAGAATATAGAAAATCAGGTTATTAGATTAGAATGAAGAATTTAACATTGTTGACTGAGAAATCTTACTTTCTAGTGTAACTATACAGTTATGTCATAGCCTAGATTATTTGACCAAATAGTTTTCCACAAAACAAGGTGCTACCTTTGACAGCAGTCACACTAAAGAAATCCATATTCAGTTACAATTAGCGGTCAAAGAGATTTCCTACAACTTTTGTTAGGTAATAACACTTTCCTCTTTCTGAACACTAAAAGTTATTTTAGAAGGTATGATGACATTATCTGAGCTCTAGCATGGCTCCTTCTAAACAGTGTGTGAGCACAGCCTCAAACAGTATATCCATATATATCTGTCCATGCATAGTTGGATTTTATCCAAGCAGAGGTCATATAGAGATGCTTAATTTTTATGACATCAATTATCTTTGGAGAACAGAGATTGCAAAAGCATTGCCCTTTAAAGAGCTTATTTAATCTATGGTTAAGATGTATATACTTTCATTAGAATCAATAAAACAATGCAGCAAAATTCTATAATAAGTCCACCAGGATATCCAAAAAAATTAACATTTCTGTTTCCCCTTCCTTAATATATTTTATATTCAAGTTAAAACTAGGTGAATATAAGAAGAGGAGAACAAAAGATGAATATAGGTGATAAGATGCCATAGACCCAATGAATCACAGGTATTAAACAAACAAGATTTTTCTTCCCATTTTGTTTCTATTATATTTTAACTTACAAAATCAGGATTATCACAATCATTCTTATCTATAATTTTGAATTCACTTTTTTATTAACATATGCCTTGTAACATGACCCTTTAATCATGTTATTAAGTTTCTTCTGAAAATATTTTAGTGCTTGCATGATAATTATATTTTATGAACACATTATTATTTATTTAGCCATTTCCCTACTGTTAGACATTTTGTTGTTTCCATTTTGGGCTACTATAAATAAGAGTGCAATGAACATCTTTATACATACATTTTGAACAGTTACTGATATATAATTGACATACAATAAATAATATACAGTGTATAAATTGATGTTTTCACATGTATACACCCTATAAAGCTATCACTATAATCAAGATAATGAACATATTCATCACCCTCAAAAGTTCTCTCATGCTCCTTAACCTCCTTCTTAATCCACATCCCCAGGAAATCATTTATTTATTTTATGCCACTATAGTTTGTTTTTCTATAATTTTATATTAATGTAATCATATGGTATATACTCTTTTTGTCTGGTTTTTTTCACTCAACATTATAATTATTTTGAGATTGATGCATGTTGTTTTAGTATTGAGAGTTTATTCCTTTTTATTGCTGAACACTGTTCCACTGTATGGATATACCATAATGTGTTTATTCATCCACCTGTTGATGAACATTTGGGTTGTTTCCAATTTCGGGCTGTTACAAAAAATTCAAAGCTTCTATAAACATTCATGAACAAATCTTTGTGTAGACATATGCTTTTGTTTCTCTTGGGTAGATAACTGGGAGTGAAATGGCTGGGTATGTGGTAGGTGTATGTTTATCTTTTTAAGAAGTCCAGCAGCAGTGCATGAGAGTTCCAATTGTTCCACTTACTGATGCTTACTGATACTTGTTATATTCAGTCTTTTTAAGATATTTTAATAAGGTATGGTGTTACTATATTGTAATTTAAATTGGCATTAACTAATGGCTAATGATGCTGAGCAACTTTTTATGCCCTTATTTGCCATCTCTATATCATCTTTGGTGATGTGCCTTTACAAATTTGTTTCCCATTTTCTAACTGCATTGTTTGTTTTCATATTATTGAGTTTTGGGAGTTCTTTATATATTCTGGATACAGATCCTTTATCCGATAGATGATTTCCAAGTATTTTCTCCTTGTCTTTGGCTTGGTTTTTCAACCAAACCAAACCAAATAAAGTAGTGTCTTTTAAATAGCAGATATTCTTGATTCTGGTGAAGTCCAATTCATCAGGTTTTATTGTATGGATTGTCTTTTTGGTGTCATACTTGAGAAATACTTGCGTAGCTCAATGTCACAAAGGGTTTCACTTATGTTATCTTTCAGAAGTTTTAAAATGTTGCGTTTTACATTTAGGTCAATGATCTTTTTTTGGTTAAGTTTTGTACACTATAAAAGGTGTGGAATGTAGTTTGTTGTTGTTATTCTTTTTCTTGGTATATGGATTGCAAATGTTTCCACTACTATTTGTTGAAAAGACTATCCTTTCTCTAGTAAATTGCCTTTGTATCTTTGAAAAAAATTAATTGTTCATATATATGTGGGTCTGGACTTTCTGGACTCGCTCTTCTATTCCATTGATCTATTTGTCTATCCTGATGGGCAGTGACATGCAACTTTGATTACAGTAGCTTTATAATGTCTTAATATCAGATTGTGTTAACCCTCCATTTTTGTTCTTTTTTAAATTGTTTTGGCTGTTCTAGGTCCTTTGTATTTCCATATGAAATTTAGAATCAACTTGTCAATTGACAAAAAATCCTGCTTAGATTTTGATTGCGATTGTGTAGTATGTACAGATGGATTTGACAATAATTGGAATCTTACTAATATTGAGTCTTCTGAATCATAAACATAGTATATCTCTCCATCTATTTAGGTCTTTAATTTTTCTCAGCAGTGTTTTGTAGTTTCCAATGTACAGGTCTTACACATCTTTTATAAGATTTATCCCTAAGTAGTTCACATTCTTTGATACTATTATAAATGGAATTGCATTTTTATTTCAATTTCTTATTGCTTATGGCTAGTATATAGAAAACAAATTGACTTTAGCACTTTGGGCTTGTATCTCACAATTTCACTGAACTCACTTATAAGTTCTAGTAGCTTTTTTTATAGATTTCCTTTGATTTTCTACATACACAATCATGTCATCTGCAAATAAAAGCAGTTTTTTTCCTTTCCAGTCTTTTCCAAAAATGCCTTCTATTTCTTTTTATTTTCTTACTGCATTGATCAAACCTCTAGTACAATGATAAATGGAAGCAATGAGAGTAAACATCCTTGCCTTGTTTTCACTCTTATAGGGAAAACATTTCAGTCAATCTTTCATCATTAGCTATGATGTTAGCTGTAAGATTTTTTGTAAAAAACCTTTTTTTTCCCCTGAGGTTGAGAATTTTCCCTTCTATTTATAGTTTACTGTGAGTTTTTATAAGGAATGTGTGTTGGATTTTGCCAAATGGTTTCTCTGTGTCTGCTGAAATGATCACATGTTTTTCATTTTAGTCTATTAATACAGTGAATTATATTGATTGGTTTTCTAATGTTAAAACAACTGTGCATTCCTGAGATAAACCCCACTTGTCAAGATGTATTATGCTATTTATGTAATGTTGAATTCAATTTGCTAAACTTTTATTAAGAATCTTGGCACTGAGTTTCATGAAGGATATTTGTGTGTAGATTTCTTTCGTTATGGTGTCTTTGGTTTTGGTCTCAGTATAATACTGGCCTTCTAGAATGTGCTGGGAAGTAACACACCTCTGCAATTCCCTTGGAGAATTTTTTGTAGAATTAGTATTATTTCTTCCTTAAATGTTTGTTGAGATTCACCAGAGAAGTCATGTGAACCTGGAGTTTTCTTTGTGGGAAATTTTTAATTTCAAATTCAATTTTTTTAATAGATGTAGGATTACTTAGGTTATTTATTTCTTGTAGAATGAACAGGCTTTCATAGTTTGTGTCTTTCAAAGAATTCATCCATTCCATCTATGTTATCAAATTTATTTGCATAAAGTTTTTCATAATATTCCCTCATTATCCTTGTTACTATCCATTGAGTTGTCTCTCATCTCTGATGTTAGTATCTTGTTTATTCTCTCTTTTTTTCCCTGTTGATTGGACTGGCTAGAGTTTTTATCAATTTTAATGATTTTTCTCAAAGAACCAGTTTTGGGTTTCATTCCTTTTCTCAGTTATTTATATTTTCTATTTCATTGATTTTTCACTCTGATCTTTATTAGTTCATTTCTTCTGCTCCCTTTTGGTTTTCTTTGCTGTTTATTTTCTAATACTTAAGGTGGAAGCTGAAGTCAATGATTTCCGAACCTTCCTTTTGAATAAAGGCATTTTAGTTTTAGGAACTATCCTTTAAGAACTGTGTCAACTGAACCCCACTGCGTTCCACACATTTTGGTATGTTTGATTGCGTTGGCATTTAGTGCAAAATGCTTTCTAATTTCCCTTTGATTTGTTTTATTACCCAGGGGTTATTTAGAAATGTGTTTTTTTCCCAAATATTTGGGGACTTTCTAATTATCTTTCTGTTATTGACTTCTAATTAAATTCCACTGTGCTGAGAGAATATACTTTGCATGACTAAATCCTTTTAAATTTATTTAAACGTGTCTTATGGCTCGGAATATTGTCTATTTTGGTCAATTTTCTATGTATATTGGAAGAGAATGTGTATTCTGCTGTTGTTGGGTGAAGTGTTCTATAAATTACTATTAGATCAAATTGGTTGATAGAGTGGTCAAGCCTTCTATAGACTTACTAATTTTTTTGTCTATTTGGTCTATCAATTACTGACAGAGTGCATGTACATTCTTTTGCATCTTGATAATTTTTTATGTTTCATTAATACCTAATAAGAGAACAGTATTGTGAATGCCATATGGAAAATCTTGGTATCATTTATTTATTTAGTATTTATCATTTATTAATAAAGTACTTAGAAATGTTGTTCTACAGATTTAGATCTTGAAATGAGAAGTTTAAATAGTTGGCTGATTATGGCAGTTGACAGCCTCAAGTCAGATTGACCTATGAAATGATTCAGTGGTATGAACACTATGATCCAGATGATAAGATATAATTTAGTGATTTCAAAATTTTTTTCTCAGTTGTAAAAAACTTCCCTCACATAAAATTTTACCAGAAATTCAATACAGATAGAAAAGTGAAATAGCTTCTCTTTTATCTGGACTCCAGTTGTTCAGCCTCACTGTGGGCCTCACTCTCCTTCCCCCAGAGGCACCCCCACTGGTACCTCAGCAGAAGACTTCAGACACCAAGGAGAGTATTGAAAACAGTAGATGTACCCAAATACTCTGCTTACCAGGAAAAAAAAAAAAAGAAGTGATCCCATTCAAAAGTGAAATTGTAAATGGATTTCAACTCTCACATCAACAATAGGGATTGGTAACCTGCCTAGTGAACTGTCTGAAAAAATGTCTGAAATTGATTCCTGTCTCATTAGTAACTTAAGGGGTCATGTTCAATTATTGATGTCTGCCGGGGGCACACGTGTGGGAACTGGAAGAGCACATGCCACACATTTGATATTCTTAGACTTGAGATACTGACAGATCTACTGTTCAAACCTGGTTTCACATGACATCTCCTAGCTGAATAATATGTTTGGAAAATTAGGAAAACTATACAGTGACATTTGTCAGGCTTTTCCAAATTGAAATCGACAAAGAATGCTTAAGTAACCTTGCAGGATAAAGATTTGTGTAAGGCTACATGGGATGGCGAGGAAGCACAGGACAGCTTCTCAAAATTTCCTTCACAGAATGTCAGAAGTCCCAGTGGTCTGTCAAGGGAACTCTGAACCAGGGGCCCGCTGTCCCCTTATTTAGTGCTCTGCCAGCATGATGACTTAGCTGCTCTCTCCTTTTCTTTCACTGTTCCTGCCGTAACAAACTAACTTTAATTCTGTTTGCCTCAAGGCTTCTGCTCCCCGCCTTCTTTCTGCATATCTCCTTGCCACATTCCTCGCTGTACATTTCAAGTTCAAATTCCCCACAGAGAATGATAGGTCAACAAATGACTCTTCAGAATGGAGTGTCCCCTTGGGCAGAATTCTCATGCCAGGTTACTTACATGGCACTGGGCAGCCTATAGATAGCTGTCCTTTGATCTGGTGCCCATCCCTAGTCCAATCACTTGTGGTTAAAGTGGCTAAATCACAAGATACGAAGGATGGAGAAGGGGCCATGTGTCTGTCAGGAACTCTGAAGGATCCCAGCAGGAGGTGCGTTACCTGGTAGGCATGAGACGTGGCCTGTCCATCATAACCACATCCCACAGCATGGTGAACACCAACTGGACTTGCTTGCTGTCACAGAAAGAATAAATTTCCTCATGATGGGCTAAAGCAGTGGTTTTCCAATTGTGCTTGGCAGGAGTCTTGAGTTCTGCCCAAAGGAGAAACTCAGTAGGTAGGACCCTGAGCTCCCTATGCCCTTTTTCAACCACTGCAGTTTCATATTATTCATTTTTGCATATTGGATTTTCAAGTAAAATTTTACTTGAAATTAACATTCCTCTATTAACAAATAGTGAACTGAGAGCCACCGAGCTAGAGTAGTAGAAAAACTTTCATTTGGATAATTTTTTTTTAAGTAGTGAAGCTTTCGTTTTTAAAGAGTACGTGGTATTAAGATATACGATGGGACTTCCCTGGTGGCACAGTGGTTAAGAATCCACCTGCCAATGCAGGGGTCACGGGTTTGAGCCCTGCTCTGAGAAGATCCCACATGGCGCGGAGCAACTAAGCCCATGCGCCACAACTACTGAGCCTGCGCTCTAGAGCCCACGTGCCACACCTACTGAAGCCCGCGCACCTAGGGCCCATGCTCCACAACGAGAGAAGCCACCGTGATGAGAAGCCTGCGCACTGCAACGAAGAGTAACTAGAGAAAGCCCGTGTGCAGCAACAGACCCAAAAATAAATAAATAAGCATATTACTAAAAAAAGAAAACAAAAGGTATAAAATGTCACTTAATGCATTTTACCCAATTTTCTATAAAATGCTTCTGAGAAGGGTAAACAGGAAAATAGAATGAGTTTATTTAACATTACTTTCTTCATCACAATTGTTTTTATGTCAGATATTATCATGGGAAAGTGTTTAATTACGACTGAAATATTTATTTCATGAGTAGGATAAAAATTTTGATACCAACAAGCAGATTACAAATTCAAACGGTTAAAAATACCATCTTATTAAAGCTGTCTTCGTTGCTTTAGTTTACAGATACAGGACTGTAAAGTCCGTATTAATTGCTAGTTACATTGACAGTTAACTACTCATGATGAACAGGGACGCGTTCGAGCAGCAGTCCCCAACCGTTTTGAAGACAATTTTCCACGGATGGCGGGGGTGGTAGGGGGACATGGTTCAGGCGGTAATGCAGGCGATGGGGAGCTACGGGGAGCGGCAGGCGAAGCTTCCCTCCTCGCTCAGCGGCCACTGCTCACCTCCTGCTGTGCCGCCCGGTTCCTAACAGGCCGTGGACTGACAGCTGTCCGAGGCCCGGGGGTTGGGGACCCCTGCATTGGAGGATGGAGAGAATGATAAAAGTGCCCACTGAACTGAGAAGGCATCTTGAAACCAAAAAAAAAAAAAAAAAAAACGAGGCAGGCAGCTCTATATAATCAATGGATTGGTTTTTTTATAGGGTAACTTACAAGGTGGGAGCAGGATTTGACAGACAAAGATCTGGAAGCATTTGCAAATGCGTTCCACACAGCCAAGGGGCCATTAGGACAGTTTTGTAGTTAACCTAGGGTATGGGGGTAGGAACTTGGAAACAGGACATGCATTCCTAAGTCAAGGTTCATGAATGGGTCACTAGCCTCATGGGCACCAGTAATACATCAGCAAAGGTTTTCATCATTGTTTGGGGACCAACAGGGCATAGAGGCTACCTAGTCCTAATGATTATTGAACAATATCTATTCATTACAAAGCCCTTGACTTTGGAGAAGTGATTTACTGCACAGTACAGTCCTGGGTAGGGTCAGCGGAAGGACAGGAAAAACTGTAAGGGCCCACGATGGAGTCAGTTATGCTAACAGCCATACGGAATGCATCACAGCAATGATACATTACTTATATGTTAGATCAATGTGTACATTTTATTTGATTATAACAATCATATTTGTTACGTTCAGTCTTATCATAGGATGGTTATCTCCAAGAATATTTGTTTTAAACTGAAGGTATCTTGCTGGTATTTATAAATATGAATTACTTTTATAACTGAGGAGCCATATCCTTATTCTATGACTTGGGACATGCCAATACTTATTTAAAAGAAGACTGACTCATCCAATAAAGATTTTATGTCACCGTTACTTGTTGAAATGACAAAACTATCTGAAACTCTCTTCTAAGCATTCCACCCCTTAGGCTGAGCAAATGCACCCCCAGATTCTTCAGAATGCCCCCCAAATGCCCTCTTTAACCAATGCAAGACAACAGCCTTCCTTTACTTCCTCTCAGAATCTTAGTGCCTCTCTGGATTAAGCAGAAAACTATTCAACTACTCTCATTTCCTGGAAACTTGTTAGAGTGAATGTGGGTGCTCTGTTCTACGTATCCTCTGTCCTGGCTGGGATTACACCAGAAAATTCTCACTGCAGAAACCACTACGAGCAAAAGGGAAGGAAGGTTGGAGCGAGCAGCCTGGGCATGGGTCATATTTTTTCCTCCATGGCTCATTTTCAGTTTTCTCCAACTTCCTGATTGTGCTGAACCTGTTGTCATGTTTTGCTTCATCTTTACATGAATAATGAGGAGGCTGGGGTGAAAGTAAGTGTCCTGGGCAGTAATGGACTTTACATGGAAAGTCACTGGCATCAAGGACAACTAACAACAGTGGAAACCTTGAGATTTTTCCAATGTGTATCCTTTTTTAATAAAACAATAACTGGGGCTTCCCTGGTGGCGCAGTGGTTGGGAGGCCGCCTGCCAATGCAGGGGACGCGGGTTCGTGCCCCGGTCCGGGAGGATCCCGCATGCCGCGGAGCGTTTGGGCCCGTGAGCCATGGCCGCTGAGCCTGCGCTTCCGGAGCCTGCGCTTCCGGAGCCTGTGCTCCTCAACGGGAGAGGCCACGGCAGTGAGAGGCCCGCGTACCGCAAAAAAAAAAAAAAAAAAAATGGCTGCCAGTCTTCATATTAATAAATAATCGCTCCTTCCTTTTTTTGTGAACTCTTATTTGCATATGAACTTCTAAAAAATCAGTTGAGATGGAGCCTTGATTTATTGAAGTGGATCTGCATAAACATTCTTATGGGAAAAATAATCATGTCATAAACATAATTCACCAATTGGGCTTCCCTGGTGACGCAGTGGTTGAGAGTCCGCCTGCAGATGCAGGGGACACGGGTTCGTGCCCCGGTCCGGGAGGATCCCACATGTCGCGGAGCGGCTGGGCCCGTGAGCCATGGCCGCTGAGCCTGCGCGTCCGGAGCCTGTGCTCCACAACGGGAGAGGCCACAACAGTGAGAGGCCCGCGTACCGCAAAAAAAAAAAACCCAAAAAACAAACAAAAAACATATTGTACCAATTAATTTGTATTCCTATGTGTACTTAAGCCTGCAGTCTGGAGCTTGGACCCAGTTTACCCAAACTAAAAATGACCCTAATATAGTTGTAGTAAGACTTTTTCCTCTGACATAAATGCCCCCGTAAAAATGTCCCAGTGCAAAGGAAGAATTAAATGTCTTACACTTGGATTTATAGTTCAGAGCTTGAATGCCATCATTATATTATCAGGAAAACAATATTCTCATGCAGGCTAAGGGGCAGGCTTCGTCTGACAGTGAAGTCAGTTCAGTCACTGGAGTGTGCTGTAAGTCGATTTCTAGATGGCCCTAACTACACGCTTCACCCTACCCAACTACATCAGAAACTGTGCTGTCAGTTAAAAGGGAGACTGGGGGGGACACTGCATGTGACTCAGCCTAAAGGTATTGATTGCTATCACTGGAATAAAACCCAAACCATGACCTCAGGATGGCAAGTAACATCCTCTTGAAGTTGAATGACAGCATCGCTACCAAAGAAGAACCACACCCAGCTGGGGCACAATCAACATCTGTGGAATTTAAGTTAGAAGTTCTTTTGTTAAAGATTATCATTAGAAATACAGTACATTCAGGGGGAAAAAATGAAAGAAATATGACAATATTGTAATCCCATAACGCTGATGAGTAGACAGTGGTTCAATATACTATTCTGCTTTTGTATGTGTTTAAATTTTTTCATATTTAAAGCTTAAAAATACAGGTTAAAAGTAATTCTCCCATCTTTTTTTTTTTTTTTTTTTTTTTGCGGTACGCGGACCTCTCACTGTTGTGGCCTCTCCCGCTCCGGACGCGCAGGCTCAGCGGCCATGGCTCACGGGCCCAGCTGCTCCGCAGCACGTGGGATCTTCCTGGACCGGGGCACGAACCCATGTCCCCTGCATCTGCAGGCGGACTCTCAACCACTGCGCCACCAGGGAAGCCCCTCCCATCTTTCTTATAAAGGAGGCTTTAGAGGATATTTTCTTTATGTGTAGGTCCATAACATAGTACCAAGTTAATTTAAATTAGGAAGACACAAATATTATTTTCTGACTATTTTCACCTATCTATAGATCTGCACAAGTTTGGAATTCATCCTTGATAAGCTAAACTGGGTAAGGTAACATGACATCAGCAAGCATACTTTCCAGGTACCTCAAGGGCCATGATTTCTGTAGTAGGGATTGTACTAAGAGAAGAAAGACAAGTCTATCCCTGTCTTAAAACAGTTTGTTTTGATGGATGTCCTGCTGGGGCACCCCTTATATGGGGCCCTGAAACATCAGAGACAAAATGGCTAGACGGTTGGACCAAAAGCAATTGTATAATTCTTTGTTCACTAATAATGACAGGTATAATTATGGGAGTGGACTGGTGGGAACTGGGGACACATCATGCCAGTGGGATTTGGAAAAATGACCATGGGCATTCTGGGTTCAGACCTGATATTCACTGAGATCTGTTGCTAAAGATAAATCTGGACACTAGTTAAAACAGTGAAGATAGGTTCTACTCAGAAATAAATTATTGCAATAGGGAAGGGGGTGCAGCACGAACTGAACTCAACTTTGCCAAAACAAAAGGCAGGAGGCTTTTTAAAGGCAGGGGTGGGGGGCTTCCATGGTGATGCAGTGGTTAAGAATCCGCCTGCCAATGCAGGGGACAGGGGTTCAAGCCCTGGTCCTGGAAGATCCCACATGCTGCGGAGCAATGAGCCCGTGCGCCGCAACTACTGAGCCTGCACTCTAGAGCCCGCGAGCCACAACTACTGAGCCCACGTGCTGCAACTACTGAAGCCCGCGTGCCTAGAGCCCATGCCCCACAACAAGAGATGCCACCGCAATTAGAAGCCTGCGCACCAGAACGAAGAGCAGCCCCCCCTCACCGCAACTAGAGAAAGCCCACATGCAGCAACGAAGACCCAATGCAGCCAAAAATAAATAAATTTTTAAAAAAGGCATGGGTGGGCCAAGGGCAAGGAACTGGGGAGTGTTAGGGGGGTTGGTCCTTGTGACTGGATCTTCTGGCTTTGTTTATTGGTGCTTATCTGGAAGAGAAACAGATGTCTCCTATCTTAATGGCAGGAGCAGTGAGGCAAGTAAAAGTAAGGCCCCACCAACTTTAGCCCTAATCCTCCCACTGGCCTGTGGGAGAGTGATCTCCACAGATGTTTGCATTTCAAAGACTCTCAGGCCCTTGAAGAAACCGTCCTGGGTAGCAGAATTACATCTCAAAGGGCAGAGAAAGGATTTATAATTGCAATCTTTCTAAAGTGTCTGCTCAAAGAGAGGGTGAAAGAGCCTGTCTACCAATTACCAGGTTTGGGCCAGGAACAAGCAGTAAATTCTCCTGGAAGCACCAGGCTTTTTCAGGCAGATACTTTGAAAAGGAGTGCAGACTCGAGCTGTTAGAAACTGTGCTAGTGTTTGCTTAAGTCTCTTGGCGGTGGAGGGAACAGGGCAGGAGTGGACTTGTTCACTTGTTCCGAGAGCCTGCAAGTTTTATAAGCCAAGGTTGCAGTCTGTTCGAGAAGAGGGCTCAGAGGAGCCTGAACACAGGTTGGTCAAGGAGATCGTCTTTGTCAGAGCTCAGAGTTTCCACTAATAACATCATTTTGCATATAAAGTCCATCACTGTTCTCTGAAGACCAGTATCACAGTTCTAGCATAAGACGCCTCACATCAGGTATCTTACTTGCCAGGGCAAGGGAAAGAAAGAAAATCCTAATAGTGACTTTCAAGATACAATTTCCAGTGACCGAGATCCCTGACTGCCTCATGACGTGAATGGTCAATCCAGAAGTGAGAGCATCTTCAGATGCTCAAGGAAGTATTCCATAACATGATGGGCATTTTGTGCCACATGGGAAAATAAAGAGGAGATTTAGAATGCAAGGCCTACATTAGATTAGGACAGGAGGTAATGTGAATTGACTTTGTGGACAGGGATTTATGTGTTTGTTTCCTTATCCACATGGAACGCCTTCCTTCCTTTCTCTTTTTCTTCCTTCTTTTTTTTTTCAATTCAGTGAAATGTAGAGAAGACATCTCTTATTAACACTTAAATAATACACCAAACAGAAAATAATACAAATGTCTGGTTAGAAAATAGGAAATTCAAACAGGGCAAAAATTGTACAAAATGAAAAAAAGCAACCCCTCCCCCCACCAAATGGACTCCATCCCATCCAATCTTTGACCTAAAAGTAACCGCTATTGAATAATGTCTTGTGATTCATCCGTGACGCAAAAGGATACGCATATGCGTGTACACGTGTACATGTGTTTATGTCTATTTTTCTGTTTCTTTTTTAATCTATAGAATAGGGATCGTACTATACACACCTCTTTACTTGTTTTTCAACTTATTACCAAATATTGAAAATCATTCCATATACAGATTTACATTATCTTTTAGTCATCAGTGTTTGCTTCTATGGATTTGTCTGTTTTTTATTTCACCAATTCCCTACTGATAGGAATTGGTTGTTTAGAGTTTTTAGCCATTACAAATAATGCTGTAATTAATAAAGTTTGATATACATAGATCTAGGTGAACTCCATCAATATATCCTTATAGTAAGATTCATACAATGGGATTAATGGACTTGAGGACATGGAGACGGGGAAGGGTAAGCTAGGACAAAGCGAGAGAGTGGCATTGACATATATACACTACCAAGTGTC
Organism: Leucopleurus acutus; assembly: GCF_964270905.1. Lineage (NCBI taxonomy): Eukaryota > Metazoa > Chordata > Mammalia > Artiodactyla > Delphinidae > Leucopleurus > Leucopleurus acutus. The sequence goes on from NC_139152.1 coordinate 38,878,493, forward strand.
AAATAGATAGCTAGTGGGAAACAGCTGCATAGCACAGGGAGATTAGCTCAGTGCTTTGTGTCCACCTAGAGGGGTGGGATAGGGAGGGTGGGAGGGAGACGCAAGAGGGAGGGGATATGGGGATATATGCATATGTATAGCTGATTCACTTTGTTATACAGCAGAAACGAACACAACATTGTAAAGCAATTATACTCCAATAAAGATGTTTAAAAAAAAAGAGATTGTTCTTTTAAAAGATATATATATGCAATTAAAATTTTTATAGACAATGCCAAATTGCTCACCAGAAGGGCATTCAAATTTACACTTTCACCAATAGGACACAAGAGTCATTTTTCCCTCATACCTTCACCAGGAGTGAGTAGTATCCAATTTTTTTTTTCTAAGTTGATAAGTACCTCAGTGTTTTGCTATTTACTTCTTTCATTATAAGCATCTTTCATATATTTATTGGCCATTTGTGTTTTTGTACTATAAGATTCATGATCATATCTTTTGCCCATTTTTCTATTGGTTTGCTCACCTTTTAATTTATCTGAATGAGCTCTTTATAAATCAAGAAAATTAGGCTGTCCATCTGTCAAAAGATTGAATGGTAAAAATAAATTATTCTCTTCCTTCCTCTTAGCAGATGGAATTATTAAGCCCTTTTAAAAAAAGAATTTCAGCCTGATTACGTTTAAAAATGAGATATGGGAGGTGACAAAAGCCAGACCATCACTTACTTTAAAGGGTAAGTAAACAGTAAGAAGGCAGCATGAGGTACCCAAGGGAAATTTGATCCATCAGAGTTGGGAAAGCAACCAGATATTCATGCCTTTATAATCTGCATAAAACTTGCACACCACTCACCGCAACTAGAGAGAGCCCACGCACAGCAAGGAAGACCCAACACAGCCCATAAATAAATAAATAAATTTATTAAAATAAAACAAAAAACTTGCACACCAGAACTTCAAAGAGTGTCTTTCATGTAGCTCTTCAATATCTTTCAGAATCCTGAATCTTGCAAATTTTAAGGGACGTTTCTGACAATTTTTAAGTTCTGTTTTGCGCATCTCAGTATCATTGTGAAATAGTTTTAAGCAACTCCTTCAGTTAAAACGGTATCAACTTATATTGGAAGGTAAAGCATAGTACAGCAAGACAGGCAGGTTGAAGAATGGCCATCATGATTAGGGTCAGTAAACTTGGATTCTGCCCCTGTCTCTGTCACTTTCTTGCCATGGAACCTTGAGTAACTCCCTCAGGTTCTCTGTTTCAGTTTTCTCATCTATAAAATGAATATAATACTTTCTACCTATCAAATAGGTTATTTCGTGAATTAAAAGAACTCGTGGTAAAACATTTTGTAATCCATATGACCTTCTGAATCACTTTAACTCTTGGAAAGTAACATATCTCTAGATTACATTCTGCAATGTCTCGTTGGCTTCCTGTTTATTATCCAGCTTGTGAAAAACCCCACGTGGTACTGATTACAAAACCTAATACAAATTTTTTTCATGAAGTGGGTATCAACATTACCTTAATTTCACTTTATTTCCTTCATATTTAGACAATGACATATTTTGATTAAATGTATACATTTTAGCTCCTTATGTTATCATATTCAATAGATATCTTCAAATATAGAAATGATCAGAATTGGAATCATCAACAGATCCACAGCAGTCCTTTGCAAAAATGATTTATCTGTTATAGGAAATAAAATATTTAATGTATATAAAGTAAGCTCTACAATAATGCTATTAGATAGATTTCTATATAAAACGTATTTCTAAAATGTTCCTATTCTAATTTCTAAACATTGAGGGAAAATTTTTTTGTCTTTCAAAAAAGGAATCTTTTTAATGCTTAAAATTACAAGGATTATATAGTCCCCAAAATCTACATTGTACCCAGAGCTGTTTATACTGAAGCTGAGAGGTTTGGGCCACTTTAGAGATTTGAAACTTTCTTCAGAAACCCTCAAACCTTGTCACTGAAGACAGCCCTGTAATTTAAGTGCAAATGGCCTATTTTGTTGAAATTGCCAGTGAACAGTTCTAATGATCTGAGAAGCAGCCCTCATTCTGGAGGTTCATGTAGCATAAAAGCCCAGGCTACCATTCCTAAGAGAATTCTTTCCTTCGAAAGATAATGAGTTGGGTGAAGTGTGCCAGACATGGCAGACAGGACATATCATTAAACATGTAGGGGCTCCTCCAAAATATGTCTGTTCCTTCCTCTCTTTTACACATACACACACACACACACGCACACACAAATATACATGCATGCCCGCACGTGTACCCACACACTCAGATGTTTCTATTCGGTGCCTGCCTCCTGTATAGAACCTCAAGAATGAGAAGAGAAAGAAATTATTTTCTGTTGCTTTTTGGTCTCTTCTTTTCTCAGATCTGGTCTGCCATTTTTAGCCTTTCTATCATTTGGCCACATCTTACGACGGCACCAGTGGACTTTTACCTTCCAGAATGCATGTATGTTAGGACATTCCTAGATGAGTAGTCTGATTCTGGTCTTGCCTTGTGCACGACCAAGGCATGAAAGGTCCCGCCTTTCAGTAACGTGGCTCCCACTTTTAGACTGTTGATTATTTTCTCAGAAGAATCCGTGTTGCTGGATTTCAAGTCAGCTCTAGCCACTCAGTAATTGACATTAACAAGAGTATCTAAACTCTACGACCGTTCATTCTGCACAGTGTTTTGAGTGGATTCACTCCAGATTCCACCATTATCTTAACTGCAATTATTGCTACAGTGAGAGTCATTAGACCATCTAAGGGTCTTTTACAGGATTCTTGCCTTGAGCCTAGATTCAGAAACTATGCCTCCTTTTCAAATGTGAAGGAACCCCTTGCTAAACTTTCTGTATTCATGAGTTAGCGTGCCACCTGGCTACCATCTTGAATGAGCAGATGTTTCAACATCTGGAGAATTTCAACAGACTGTATCTCCATGTGCCTTTGGGATAACGTTTCTCAACTATTCCTGGCTCTTTCTTACTTCTGGCTCCTTTTTCCTCCCTCCTGGATTTTTTTTTTTTTTAAGCATTAATCACTACCTAACATTATGCGATGTGTTTATTACCTATCTCCCTGAATAGAATGTAAGTTTCCTTGCCCTTTTTGAACCCTTCTGATAACCAGTACTCAGAACAGAGTCAGCACATAGGAGCCTACTAAATATTTGCTGAATGGATGAATGAATGATTTGCGTAACTTTGGACAAGTTACTTCTCCTTTTTGAGATTTCCATTTTGTTGTCTGGAAAATGAGAGTGTTAAACTAGATTCAATTATTTCTAAGGCTTATTCACATCTTGTGGCTGGGATTAAGAGCGTAGATAAGTTAAGGCCAATCTGGAGAACAATGGGGAGGGGCAGACAACACAGAGATCTGTGTGCTACCCTGATTATGGGGTCAGGGAAGGGCTTTCTTAGGAAAGCTGAGTAAGCCATGTGCATGTCCGGGAAAGAGAAACTCAGCAGAGGAAACTGCAGACGCAAAGACAGGAGTGTGTTTGGCTTGTTCAAGAAGTGGCAAGGGGGAGGGTGTAGCGGAAGTACAGAAAACAAGAGAGAGGGTTGGAAAGTAGGTCAGGAAGTAGCCAGTGGCTAGATCGCATTTGTGCGGGGTAGGCGCGGCGGGATGTGTGCTTGGTGTGAGAGGGAATGTGTGTGTGGTATGGTGCGTTTGGCGCATGTATAGAAATGTCTTGTGTTTGTGTGATGTTTGTGTATATGTTGTGTATGTATGTGTGTGGTGTGGTGTGTGTATCGTGTATGCAGGTGTGTTTGGTATGAGAGGGGGGTATACATGGGGGTCCTGCGTGTGCATGGTGGTACATATGTGTATTGAAGTTACTACTCTTGTTACAACAAAAGCTGGTCAAAATTCATCCTGCCAGGGGGTTTGAAAACCATAGCTTGAAAAGGAAAGAAACATTCCTTTCTGCTTCTGAACAAACTCACAGGATTGAAAGACTGCCTTGCCTAAGTTACTGCATACTAACAAGGAATTTTACTTATTGAACAATACAGATTTTCAATAGTGCATTGATGTTTTCTGAAAAAGAACACTGTTTTGTTTCTGCTACATCATCCTAATCATTTAAATTTAATGCCTGACAACATTGTCAACACATAACACAGCAAACACAGATTCCAAAACAAATCCATAATACATTTTAAATAAGTAGAGAGTTTTAAGACCTATTTGTTTGTAATTCTGGTTAACACGTGGGTTTGAAAGCCCAAGGATTCTTGACCTATATTACCTAGTCTCTTATGCCCCTGGCATCTTGGGCTGCCAAGAAATGTGTAGCAAAGTGTCAGGGACAACAAAATATGTTGTCACTTTCAACTGTTTTATGCATTAATATCTGTACCCAAAACCTCTCTCTTCATTTAGTCAGTGAAATGCAGTGATATCCGGTCTCCATCTTGACCCACATAGAAAAAACAAGCAAGACTGAAATACTGAAGGTATGTTTCACAATCGAGATTTTTAGTTATGTCAGAAGACAGTGGAAAATGCTTCACATATTTGACAGATGATATAACAGATTTATCCGCTCATGATGGTGGCAGTTGTATGCAAAAAGGAAAGTTTGTCCAAAATACCTGGATAAACAGGAAAAGGGAGCAAAGACAGTGAGTTCCCCTTCTCCTGTAGTGTTGTTGGCTGGTGTGTCCCTAAGATATGAGCCAAGATATGTTTACTTGCTAAATATCCTTACCCAAAACAAAACAAAACAGAAAGTTCTTAGGTAAGAGTGGTGTATTTCATAAAGTGTCCTTGATTTACGGGTGATTTCTAAGACATTCTCGGTACTTTCAGATGACAGACTGCACACGTCTAAGGGGTTTCATATTTAACAGACTGAATTTGCTGGACGTACTTGAAAGGATGGAATTACACTATAAAATGGTGGCTCACTCGAGCTCTGCAATCAGAAAACTGTGTTTTGAGTTCCTGTTTGCTCTTTACCAGTTATAGAGCCTTGGGAAGGTTGTTTAATTTCCTCCTCACAAAGTTTCCTACACATATAACATGAAGCAGATGCTAGAGTGGGGATTAAATGAGCCACTGTATGAAAATGCCTGGCACAAATTCAGCCCTCAGCATTAGCTATTAAGATTCCACTTTTGTGTCAAGTATTAAAAGTATATAGAACACCTAACGATGAAAAGTCCCTACAATTTTCAAAGTGTTGTCACATGCATTATCTGATGTGCTTCACACAACAACCCATTGTAGTGGAGCAGATATTGTCCCATTTGGCAAAAGAGGGCAGATTAGAGAAGATCTGTGCCTGCCCCAAGGCCCCCCACCACCATGTCATGGAACCAGGATGTGAATCCAAGTCTGCCGTGTCCCAGTGCTCTTTCCAGTAAACCAATTAACCCAGTATAATATTGAGTTGATCTGTGACTCTGGAAAGAATATGAGAGATTCCAAAAGAAATGTTACGTTTTGGTGTAGCAGGAGTTTTGAGGATTCTGCGAGACCACCCTCAGGTTCAGTGATTCACTAGAGGGACGCACAGAACTCAGAAAAGCTGTTATACACGTGGCAATGGTTTATTACAGTGAAAGGATACAGATTAAAGTTAGTAAAGCCAAAGGCAGAGTCCAAGGGAAATCAGCCACAAGCTTCCAGTTGTCCTTACCCAGGGTCGTTGGAAAGGCAGCCCTTAATTCTCCCATCAATGATGTGTGATGACGCACAAGGTACTATTGCCGACCAAGGGGCCCACCCGAGCCTTGGTGTCCAAGGTTTTTATTGGGGTTCAGTCACATAGGCATGGAGCACCTGAACGACTGACCCGAATTATTCAGTGTTCAGGCCTCCGCAGGTCACACTGGTACCTCGTGGTCCAAGGTCACAGGTCAACAAAGCAGGCGTTCTCCATAAATCACCTTGTTAACACAAATTATCTGGTGTGGCTCAAGGTCTCAGTTATACAAAGGCACTCTTGTCAGGAAGGATATTCCAAGGGTTCAGAGGTTATCTCCCTGGAGGTTAAGGCCCGTCCATTCTTTAACGTGTGCCAGGTTTGAGCACCCCCAACTCTGCTGAGCTAATCCTTCACTGCACCGCCGAGGCATAGCATCTGGGCTCTTGACGATATCAGAGCACAGCAAGAGGGAACTCAGAGGCAGACTTGGCCCAAACGGGAGCCTGAGAATCAACTTCTAAATTTGGTCCATGCGTCAATCCCCCGAGCCAATGGGTATTTCTGCTATTGCAGTGGGTTACCGGAGCCTGGAAGGTCTGCCTTGGAACCTAGCCGTGATGGGATCTCTTGTCTCTACTCTGGGCCCTTTAGCATTCTGGGAGTGTCGCACTGTCCCCACTCTGGGAGACCTCCCACGGAGTGAAAGGGAGAGAGGACTTAATATTACTCAGCAATCTACTCTGAAGTAAGGATTTTCTTGCTAGCATGTTCAAAATTTCATTATTAGAGTAAGAAGAAGAAAGAGGTAGGACTCAGGCAACAGAAAACTCAACTCAGTGTGGCTGAAACAGCCATGGATTTATCATCTCACATAACAAGAAGCCCCGAGGGAGCACAGCCCCAGGGCTGTTCGATTCAGCTCCTTGACAACAACACCAAAAACCCAAGTTCTTTCTTCAGCTTCTCCATCCTGAGCGTCTTGGTTAGATTATGGTTTAAAAATGGCTATAGTAAGAACAAACTAGTGGTTACCAGTGGGGAGGGGAGAGGGGCAATATAGGGGCGGGGCACTGGGAGGTACAAACTATTGTGTGTAAGATAGGCTCAAGGATGTATTGCACAACATGGGGAATATAGCCAATATTTTGCAATAACTGTAAATGGAAAGCAACCTTTAAAAATTGTATAAAAAATTTAAAGAAAAAATGGCTATAGCGGATTCAGGCATCACATCTCCACAATCCATTACACAGGCACAAAAATGGGACTTTTCCTTGTGTCTCTTTTAAAGAGTTATGAAACTTTCCCCAGAAGCCTCCCTTATGAGCTTCCCTTTATGTCCTGCTGGCCAAAACTGCCTCTTCCAAAGCCAATCACTAGCAAACAATGAAAATTTTTTTCCCACTGGGTTCGTATAATCAAACACAGGACTGGGAATGGGACCAGCATTCCCTAAAGCCTCTGGATTCTTGGAAAAGTATAGACACTAGAACAAATTCAGCGTCTGTCAGAAAATACTGAGTAGGGAATTGCTATTGGGTAGGCAACCGAAGCTGTCTGCTGCAGCAAGTTCCCAGGTAGAAAAGCACAGCAGAGGCAATTCTCTGCAGCTTCTGAAATCTCTAGTCCTCATGCGGGACCCCAGAGGTCATTTGTGTTGCCTCAGTTTCCTGGAGTTAATTGATTCCTAGGAAAAAAAAAAAAAATTCTCGAAGAGCCATGTTTGATGCTCATACAAGGTTTATTTTCCCACTTTTTGTTCAGGTGTTCTCCCTAAAGGAAAGCCCTCTCCTTTAGGAAGGAAACATGCCCTCTGTTTCACATATTTCTTCATCATTAATTCAGACATGCCTACCCCATTGGCCAGATTCTCGTGCTGCTGACTGGAGTTCCTTAAATCTCAGACATATCTCTGTTACCAGACAGACCACAGCGGTGTTCAACATTTGTCCCCCTCAAGAGTCTTTCCTTTATCCAGTGAGATTTACAAAAGCAGGACTTTCTGTCCCCCTTTTGTCTTCCCCTTCCCCATTTCATTTTTCCATTGTCGACATACCTTCAGGTTTGGTAACATGCCATCAGAAATGGGATTGCTGAGAATCTGTCCCCATGGAACTCAGTGGAAGATTCCATGAATCTAACAATCCCTTTGGCTATTCCTGGTCTTTTCAATTTACAGAAATAAATCTGTGCTCTCAAATGGTGGAAACAACTTTCCAGCTATTATTTCTCAGTTTAGACATTACTCAATTTCTTTCATAATTTGGTATTTTGTATCTAGCTTCCAAACACCCTAAACCTAGAATTGACAATACATTTCACTTTTCTTAAGTGCTTCCCCTCCAGAGCGATCCCCCCCCCAAAGTCATTATGTTTCAACAAAGGAAGAGACGTTGACATCCTCACCTGCTATTAGAGCTCAATTCCTTTTTCTTCACACTTCTCTCTCCCTTTGTCAGGTTCCCTGAAAACTGGCATAATAGTAGCCTCACACTTTCTCTACCTGTTATTATTTCCTTATTCTGCCTCTCCCTGATGAATGATTGGGGATAACTGTCTTTTTATAGGCTGGCTTGCACAATAGTAGATGGCCTATCTGTAGGAGCAAATATGCTTCCTGATCATTTTCTCAGACAGATGCTTTAAAAGTTGATACTGGGTGGGCCTCCCTGGTGGCGCAGTGGTTGAGAGTCCGCCTGCCGATGCAGGGGACACGGGTTCGTGCCCCGGTCTGGGAGGATCCCACATGCCGCGGAGCGGCTGGGCCCGTGAGCCATGGCCGCTGAGCCTGCGCGTCCGGAGCCTGTGCTCCGCAACGGGAGAGGCCACAACAGTGAGGCCCGCGTACCGCAAAAAAAAAAAAAGTTGATACTGGAGCCTGTCAGCCTGAAAGATTCCTCAGGAGGGTGAGGAGGGAGGAAGGCATCACAGTAGTTCTATGACAAGGACTTACACTTTAACATATGAGCTTCTTGTTTTAATAGCTTTTGCGCTTTTTTCAGATTTTAAAATAGTATATGTTTATTGCAGAGAATTTAGAAGGAAAATCCCATATTTCCTTTGTATAAGGACAGGCAGCTATTAGAAGAGATGTGGAGGAGTATATTGAAGGCAAACATTCTAATGAATAAGATTGAATCACATACTGCACTGGCACAGTTACTGGAACATGCATGTGAGTCAGAAATACAGATTGTCCGTCCTTATGCTGGCAATGTGTCATCAGCTGACACTCGTCATTGACATCAAAAGCATCGAAGATATTTTCTTAAAGAAATATGAAGCAGGTTATTTCAACAAACATTCAACACAAATATGCATATATATACATAGAAGTTCCTACTAAGTTCCAGGTACTGTCCTAGGTCAGGAAGTATGGCAGTGTACAGAACAAAACCCTCGTGGAACTCACATTCTTGTAACTAAGACAGACAGAGAAATCGGTAAATAAGGTGCTTCAGGAAGCCTGAAGGAAGCGAGGGCTCAGCCATATTGATGTCTGCTGGAGAGCACGTGCAAAGGCACTGAGGTGGGAGTGTGTGTGGGGTGTTGACGGAACAACAAGAAGGCCAGTGTGACTGGACGGCAGTGAGCAAAGGGTTCGGAGGTAAGGAGATGAGGTCAGAGAGGCATAAGGAGGCCAGGTCATGCACAGCTTACATTAGGGGATATCTTCTAATTTGACTTAGAGTGAGAGGAGAAGTCCTGGGGGATTTTGTGCAGATATGATCTCACTTACTTTTTAAAAGGAATGTAAGGGGTAAGAAATGTCCAATTACAGATGAACAATAGAACCACAATGAAGGGAGTACAGAAGAAGGCATTAACCTAAGTGATTTTGGAAAAGAGTATTTTGACTATATATGGAAGATTAGTAATCTGGGTTCTCCAGAGAAACAGAACCAATAGGAGAATATATAGATAGATATAAAGGTAGAAATATATACCATGAGTTCTGTCTATCTATCTATCTATCCATCTATGATTTATTATAAGGATTTGCCTCACATGGTTATAGAGGCTGAGAGGTCCAGGACCTGTAGTCCACAAGTTGGAGACCTGGGAGAGCCGATGGTAGAGGTCCAGTCTGAGTGCAAAGGCCTAAGAACCAGGAGAGCTGATGCAGTAAGTTCTAGTCTGAGTCTCAGTCCAAAGGCAGGAGAAAACCAATGTCCCAGCTCGAAGATAGGCAAGGAGAAAGAATTCTTTCAGCTCTTTATTCTATTCAGGCCTTAAATAGATTGCATCTGGCTCCCACACTGTGGAGGGCAATCTGCTTTGCTCAGTCTACTGATTCAAATGTTGATCTCCTTCAGAAATAGCCTCACAGACACACTTAGACACACACGGACACACACAACGTGTTTCTACAAGGGTAGAAATAACATTTAATCATATCTTGGTACCCCACGCATGGCCCAATCAAGTTGACACATGAAATTAACCATCATGCACCATAAAGCTAAAAGCAAAAAGAACTATACAGAAATATTTTATTTGAATGGATAAATTTGTTTTTCACAGAGGTATGGGTTAAGCAACGCTGAAATTACTTTATGTGCATTATAGGATTGTGCAAATAAATAACTAGATTGTGGATAACCAGAGTCAGGTATCTTAACTGAGGAGAAAGAAGATACAAATAAGGAAAGGGGGGAGACTATAATGAAACTTGTCATGTTGTACTAGAGTCAGAGATACCAATGAGAATCATGGTGATAGATAGATAGATAGATAGTTAGATAGATAGATAGACATATGTGTGTGTGTACACATACGTATATATCCTAGTTCTGTTTGCTGAAACGGCCTGTAAGAGATGACACCCAGTGATGATGAGCACACCTGACACCCACAAGATTTTGGTTTCTAATCATCATTCTCTAATAAAAGGAGCCAGGGCTCCTTGGAAAAATGGCCAATTCCAGGGCTGGAGAGGAGAAGTAAAGGATGAGCCTGGGCTATTTGTGGTCTCAAAAAATATGGCAGTGCTTAAAAAAATTAGGGGAGCATGTCAAAAGAATACAGGAGCCAATTTACAGGAGCTACCAAGGGCCAAATATGGAACAAATTGAGTAAGAAAATAAAATAAATATCCATGAGTATGCACTAATATAAATAAATTATTCAATTGTTCTTTACAGTAGAATTCCAATTAATAAATGCTGAAAGAATAATGGAAATAGAAAATCACTCTTTAGTAAACACCAAAGTAAACAGTAGTAAGTGTTGCAGGCTAGCAATGTTGACAGATGCCGAAATTAGTGGGCAACACCATGATGAGAAATAGGATATCTGCGTAGTCTCAAAGTATCTCCCTGCAAGATATTTATTAGTTACATGGGAAAAATCATAACTTTGTGGTGGAGAAATCTTAACCAAAGGATCAAAGTCAACATCACCACTTATGAGGCATACTGACATCATATACGTCCTCATATGCTGCACTAAGAAGACGTATTACCACTTCTATAGTCTTCTTGATAAAAATGAGCAATCTCTGTATAATCATGAAAAAACATGAAACCAACTCAAACTGAAGGCCTCTTCAATATATCTATATCTATATATATCAATATATCAAGGACTCTTGATATATTGATATCAATCTATCAATGTATCAAGGTCATGGTAATTTTGTTTTTAACTGAAGAATTGTTTCAGATTGGAGAGGACTGAGGAAACATGAAAACTACTTGCAGTGTGAGATTCTGAATTGAATTTTGGACGTGAAAGAGAACAACCGGAGATACAGTATTGGAATAAGGTCTGAAGATTAGTTAACTGTGCAATCGACTCTCCATATCTACAGGTTCCATATCTGTGGACTTAATCAACTGTGCATTAAAATGTTTTGGAAAAAAAATTCCAAAAAGGAAAACTTAAATTTGCCGTGCATTAGCAACTACTTACATAGCAGTTACATTGTATTAGGTATAAGGGGAATGTGCCTAGGTTATATGCAAATACTACGCCATTTTACATAAGTGACTTTAGCATCTACAGATTTGGGTCTCCCAGGTGGGTCCTGGCACCAATCCCCCACAGATACTGAGGGAGGACTATTATATCAACATTACCTTCTCAAATAGCATTAGACTGACAATTAGGAAAAGTTATAAAGCAAATTATTATTACATAGGGGACTGAAATCAAATGTACTAATTCTAGGAAAAGGAGAAAATGCTTAGAATTTATAAATTGAAGTTATAGCTGAATTATACACTTCTTTTTTTCTTCTGCGGTACGCGGGCCTCCCACCGCTGCGGCCCCTCCCGTCGCGGAGCACAGGCTCCGGGCGCGCAGGCTCAGCGGCCATGGCTCACGGGCCCAGCCACTCCGCGGCCTGTGGGATCTTCCCGCATCGGGGCACGAACCCGCGTTCCCCGCATCGGCAGGCGGCCTCTCAACCACTGCGCCACCAGGGAAGCCCTGAATTATACACTTTAAAACTGCAGAAAATGTTCTCTCCATGTATATTTTATAGATAATTTGATATATAAATTCAAAATGATTGGAGTTCCAGTCATCTCAAATCTGGTAACTGGCTTTATCTACCAATTCAAGTCCTTGAAGTAGGAGGACCAGGAACTGCTAGATATAGCCAAAAGAAAGGAAAAGCCATCTGTGCTGAAAGAAGAAACAGTTTGCTCTCCATAGCTGAATGGTGAACCCTTGCATCGCCTTTGGGCTAAGACTCTTCCAACTACTTTTAAGCAACCAGATTTATCCTCCCCACTGAATTATGAACTATATAATAGGTATGTCTCTGAATAAAAAGGGAAAAGAACTATTCATTGTTTCCTTTGTCCTATTCCCTTCTCTGTGAATTGACCTTTTCATTCAAGTTCTTTCCCGTGGAAAGACTAACCCTGCACTGCCCCAGACCACAGCTGGACCACGTGACCTTCCTAGGCAGGCTATAACCTATGCCTCTTCATACGGATATGCTTTCAGTATATGTTTCAATATGTTTGTTCTCATATGTAGTTCACTATGTTTGTTTAGCGGGGTGGGAGCTACTCTACTATATTCCACTATGCCACGTTACTATGTTGTTGCTGGGAGACAGTTCTCCAAGGTCTCTCCCATTTCTATACCTCTTGTGAGCAAGGCACTGACTGCTCTTTGTTCCAAACCATCTGACACACGTAGACAGGTATCATCAACTAGAAACCGTGAAACGGTAACAGGCTAACTCGTTCGTTCACAAGGAGGGCCACTCTTGACAGTTGTTTGAACTTACTGACCCCAAGCCCTACTTTCAGCGGCCGGGATGTTAGGGTTGGTGGCCGATGCCATAACTGCACTATGGGACTTGCCCGTGAGCACCACATAAATACTCATTTCAAACAGGTTTAGCACCTGTAGGGAGTTTTTGGGTTTGAACTATTTCTCCTAGAAGTCAGTATCTCCTTTAGTGGGCACAGAACCAACTTGCATTTCAGCCACCACGTAGAGTTGCTCTCAAACACCTGAGTTAGCAGGTCTCCTAGTTTCGATTTATGCCAACGATATTTTAGCGCCCTTGCAGGTTGGTTTCCCAGGCAAATATCTACTAACCCATTTCACAGTCTTGTTCTGTTACCTGTAAAAGTGTGTGTGTGTGTGCGCACATGCGTGCACGCGTGTGTGTGCATCTCCTTTTCCCAAGCAGGTGACACCAGCTATTCTAGAGTCCCGCCCACCTACATTCCCTTAGAGCTCTGGCTTTGGGGGTTCCTGAAGCCTCAAGGCAGAGCTCCATAACATGGGACAGAGGGATGTGTGTGTGTGTGTGTGTGTGTGTGTGTGTGTGTGTGTGTGTTTGCACGAACATCTTCCTCTTTCCTCCCCCAACAGTAAGCCTTGCTGCTGTTATCAACGTGTTTCTACAAGGCTGGAAAATTACATTCATCACATTCTTGCCTGGTTTCACTTTAGAAACAGCTTTGAAAATCTCAAACTAAAGTCTTTTTCTGTTTTGTTTAGTTTTAGCAGCAGCACGTGTGGGGAGAAGGACAGTTGAGGAGATACTGAAAGCTGCTACCAGATGGTATGGATTACATAGGAGACTGAGTAGATGGATGATTTTGATGTGTCTTTTCTTAGGAACAGATGTGTTGCCAGGTTGCAACAGCTCAGAAAGATGAGATGGGTCCTTGCCATGAATCTTATCTTCTCTGTCAGAGATTTATTGAATAAGAGTAGGGGTTGGCTTCTTCTTTTATCTGTTGGCCTGGAACCAAAGTCAAATGCTCCATATGCTGAAAGGGATTACCCTATTTCATCTAATCTGAGACTTCCTCCACGGTAAGATGCTCCACTATTTTATGATCCACTAAGTAAGGAAAATCATTGCCAATTATAAGATACATCCCAATTTCAGAAACGTTAAGACATGAAAAACAGCGTGACTAAAAATGTATGAACTATGATACATAAACTGGGGGTTGAAAACTCTTTGCCTAGACTATTTCATGGTGTTTTATTATCTAACTTATCATTTGAGTTTGTGACTCTAAATACATAATAATAGCTATTGACTGTAGAAGATACAGTATATGTGCGCCCACCGCATTTACATTCCTTAGCCCCAGTCCTTTCAGCTCTACTGCAAAGAAGATGTCTAAAGCCTGTTTTGCAAAGCAGAAAACTGAGCTCCTGGAGGTTAGGTAAGGTTTGAGAGGGAAGATGCTAGAAGGAGTGGGAGCCATGACTTGGACCCAGCTGAGACGCCTCTCAAAGCTGAAGAGCCTTCAGTTACCCTAAGGAGTTGCCTCTTAGAAGAAGAGTAGCTGCCTGAGTTGAGAGTAGCTTTCAGAATGGTACCAAATCTAAATATTTGTGGGTTGTTTTAGAAACAAGTTCCCACCCATCGCACAGCTGTCACACAGCTATAATGGGGAGCCTGGGCTCCTTTCTTTCAGCGAGAGTTAGCAGGGAAAGGAGGGGTGAGGGAGCGGCTGTTCACCACAGAAATCATTACAGACATAATGGAGCTAATGCTTCGTGGAGCTACAAAACGCAGCGTCATTGTTTGCCTTCTGTCAAGTCTTTATTCTTAGGAGGGAGAAAGCCCTTTCAGAACTCTCTACCTTGTGAAGGTTTTTGGCCTTTTCAAGGGCCTAAGATGTTAAGGGCTTTGAATTCTTAAAGCATATGCATAAAGTATTTCCAGTGCATTATTTAAAAATATACCTTTCTCTCCCTTGCTTTCTTTTCTTTTCTCTCTCTCTCTCTCTTTCTTTTTTTTTTGGCTGTGATTTGAAGAAGTCTTCACCATAGCCAAGAACAGAATTTTAACTGATGGCAAAAATATAAAGCCTTGAGGTAATGTTTTATCACTGTTTATTACTGTATCCAAAGAAGAGGCCTTGACAAGTGTCGGCTGCTGCTGGGTTACCATGGCAGTAATCAGTCAAACAAGGATGGGATTTTTAGAGCCTGCTTAACCCTTTTCCTTACCCACTAGTGGAAACTAAGAGAGATTTTCATTTTGCACAATAGCGTAGGATGAGGCAAGTGTGTCCCTTTGCTCTGAGATCCCAGTCTTACTCTCTGATCCTCACGCCCCCTCGCACCCTTGCTCCAGACAGAAGGGAACCACGTGCGTGGCTGGAGAGTGTGCCCCCTTCTCTCCAGCCTCTGATCACGGGTGCATGTGGCTTCTGCCTGGAGCCCCCTTTTGCTCCTCTCCTAACCCCAACTCCTATAAACATTCTATTCTGTGAAAATAACACCTCCTCCAGGAAGCCTTCCCCATCCTTTTCTCCACTAACTATGGGTTCGAAACATGTCCTAAGTGCTCCAGTAACACTCTGTATTTACCTCCATCCTAGCACATATCTCCTTAATTACAGTTGTTTGAGACAGTCTTATTGAAGAAGAACGTCTAGAACTGGTCTGCCTGGGCTTGAAGCTCTCCTTTATTACTTACTGGCAGTGATCTTGGGCAAGTCACTTGACCTCTCTAAGCCTCAGCTTCTCGCTATGAAGAGAAAAATATTTACTTCAAAGAATTATCATGGGGGTTAAATGAGATAAACTAAATAAAATGCCTAGCACCAGTGAATGTTCAGTAAACGTTAGAGTGAAAACTTGTCTCCTCATAGAGTCTAAGCTCCATGAGGGCAGGGACCATGTATTTCATCTTTGAATATTCAGGACCTAACAGATATCAGGCACATCGCAGACAGTTCCTAAGGGTCTATAATAATATAGTCAAGGAATTGGTTTCTCTACATAAATGAATTTTCCATATAGCTAAAGCCTACCCCTGAACACACACACAGAAAATTCCTTCTTGTTTCTAATTAGTAAATTAATTCATATCTATTGGTGAAAATTTGGAAAACACGGAATTATAAAGAAGGAAATAAAAGCTACCTGTAACTCTACCAACCACTAATCTGTATCTTAATCTATACCTTAATCTATATCTTTTCACATGCATGTGCATCCTTTTAATGCACGTGTGTACATTTATATTATATTGAAATATTCTAATTTAATTTTTACAAATCTTTGTTGGTCAATATTTCTCTATTGATGGGCAGTTTTTCATAGTAAGTGTTAATACTGCAGTAAACATCCTGTCATACATTTTTGCATGCATTGCGCTTAAAACTTTTAAAAACTGGTTTTAAACAGTATACAACCTTTTAAAACTTAAAACTGTTTGCACCACCCAACAGTTTATAAGCATACCTATTTTACTGTGCCCTTAGCGGCACTGGGTTCGATCTTAAGAAAATATCATTGCCAATTTGATAGAAAAATGGCCTCTCATTTTTCCCATGCCTCTGTAAACCCAGCACATAGCTCCTCGTTGAAGCCTTCAGAAGACAGTGTGGTGGTTCTAAGCACTAGGTACCGTATTCTTCTGAATCTCCACGCAGTACCCCAGGGCTTCTGAGGTGCGCGTGGGCAGAGCTCTTTCTCCCTACACTGAAGGGTCAGTCCCATATAGCTGGGCTTCCTCGGGCATCAGCCCTTTGATTTTAGTTTCTTCCTACACTGTCACCAGCCATACGTGACTTCTTGCTGCTTTCAGCAGGACATCAAATCTTCTCATGCTCTATTTTCTATTCATAGTGTTTAACGAGCATTTATTGTATACCCGCAGCGTCAAGGTCTGGGGGAAGGTTTTAAAGGAAAGAGGAATACAAAAATTAATCGGAGAAGAGCTAGAGATGTAAACAATTATACAGGGGAGTCAACTGGGGAGAGAGGCAGATGTCCTGAACTAGGACTCGGGATAGAAACAGACAGGTTCCAAAGTGGGACCTGGTATTTCTTAAAGCATGATGCTCGACAATTCCAGCCCAGGAAATTAACATTATATAAAACCCTTCTAAGTTGTGGCGTAGAAACCAGATAAACAAAATTATTTAAATCCTGTGCTAAGTGAGATTAAATAAGCTTTGGTTGGGGCTCCGCGTGCTTCTCCTGTGATAAGGGATTTAAACCTGCCGACTGTCACTCAGGAGCTTTGGCTGGCTCTTCAGAGGCCGTTCTGGCTTCTTTCTTCCATCTCAGCTATGCTTCTTAGAGGGAAGATTTGGTGCCCGGAGTATCCAATTAAATTCAATGCTTCTGTGTAACAGTGAGAAAGGATCACATTGATAATATGGCTTCTTTGTAACTGAACAATCTGAGCTTCTTTCCCTTTATCATTTCTTTGAAAAAGATGCTTATTTAGGGCTGATTCAACAGTTTGAAATGTAAATATTACTCAGTATCTCCAATACTTTATTTACGTGTGACCAAATACGCATTTTGAAAACTCCACTTAACATGTATCTCCAAAATGCCTACTGTGTGCCAGGCACTAGGTATTCGATTATACGTTTGCAAATTCCTACTTAAAATTGCTTTGTTCAATTTTCACCCAGATCTGCTGCCATCATCTAGGCCCAAATGCAATCTGTAGTAAGACGAGGCTTTTGTTTTTCCTGTTGAACCTTCAGCATACAGTGCAGAACCAATTTCACCAAGGGAATATCTGATTTAGTGAAACATTTATTCTATTTTTCTATTACATATTCTCCCACCTAGTGCTTCTTGTTATTGCAGATGTAAGACCATTTTACAACCAGTAATGAATGAATGATGGGCAATTTTTCTAGAATTGCTTTTCATTTCTGTCAGCTTTATGGAGGTTTTCACATTTTCATATATATGTGTGTAGATATATATATATTTCCGTAGAGTATATGTGTACTGGAAAAACATTCTGATAACTAACTGAGCACATATTCTTTTAACAGCTCCAGAGAGAACAGAGATCATTTCTTTCAGTTGTTTCAGTAATTTTTCTACAGTGAAAGGAATGATAAAAAGTTCCATCCTATATTCACTTGTTCAAGTGCCTATTTAAAGGCTTTTATGACTAACTCCTTGATTTCCTATCACCACTTACAATTGGTGGGCAAAAGTTGTCTATTTGAGTTATGCATCCACCAAACCTTGCTCCTCCATTTAAAAAAGATGTTTCCAGTTGGCTCTCCTTTAGAGCTGATTCTGTACATATTATGCTCTTACTTAGGAATATTTTCAGGGATTACTGGGGCATAATGTGCAATTAGTCTTCTACTCAATTAAAAAGTTCATATGTAGTATTCATTTGACTTTATATTAGTAAATGAAATTATAAATTTAGTGACAATGAGGAATCATATGGTAACAGCTGTATATATTAAGATTATTATTAGCATGATTTCTTTAGGTTACATCTGAGAACTGTTGATTTTATCTCATCGTGAATGATTTTGTCTACCCCCAACACTAAGACTTTGAACAAACACTAACATGGCTTCTAACAGCTCAAGGCTGTGTCCCTTGGATGACCCAGCCCCCCTTAAGTTCCTGTCTGGGAAAAGTCAAGGCTGACTAAAGAATTTACTGTTTGTTCCAACCAACACCTGAAGACAGGGCCTCTTTTTCCCAGTCTCTGTGGGAGGATAAAAGTCTCACTTCCATAAGGGCCAGTTAATAATCCCAGGTGGCCTAATCACATTGACACCACCCCCACCCCACCCCCGCCACTTGCTTTTTGCAATTTTCCACTTTCCTGACTTTGCTCAAGCCCTGACTCCATCTCTGCACCTCTTCATGGATCAGAGTTGAGTTTGGTTTTGTACTGAAGTCCTTTTCCCCTACTGCAGTAGTTACTGAAGAAAGTCTGTTTTTACTACCTTTAACTAATGTCCAGCATTGTTTTTCTTTAGCGCATACAGCCCAAAACTGGAAGGAAACCAACTAAAATATGGATGCCTAGAAACTTTTAGCTGACCTCAGAAACATGTCATGGCAATAGTCTCTGAATTAAGTATGGTCGAATGGCCACTGGCCACAGTCATGACAGAGGGTGATTCACAATCCATTCTAGTAAGAGAATTTGAAATAATGCTCTGCTCATCTCAATTATTCTTCCATAAAATGAAAGGATCCAAGAGGGAAGTCTTTTTGCAAACAAGTAACTAATCGAGATGAGCTGTAGTCAAAAATAAAATCATCTCCCCTATCAAAAGGTTGATTTTTCTGCTGGTTATTACTTTTATGTCTCTTGGACATTCCTGGGGGGGTTGTGCTGGATTTTCTCACTGCCCTACTGGGGAACTGAAGTGGACATGTGGCTGGCTCTCTAACAGTTTCTCCTCAGGTGATTCATCCAAGCCAGCTCTGCCCCTTACCTGTGATTGGGCTCCTGAGCTGTGAGGTTTGGTTTGCTGGGGTTGTCCTAGGAAAGAACCAGTTATCTTTGCATCTTGTACATGGACAAGGATGCATGTGTACCCGGTGGTGCATTGACATCACCTTGTTAGAAATGCAGAGACTCTGGCCACACTCCAGTTTGTCTGAGTTTGAATCTATATTTTAAAGAGATCCCCCCAAATATAACTGGGGGAAAGGTGTCAGAAAGGTCCTATGGAAAATGAACGTGGTGAATCTTGAGGAATGGGTGGACTTGGGACAGAAGAGAAGGGTTTTCCAGGCTAGTGGGTATCAATACATTTTACCTTAAGACATATATCAGGAGAGCCTGGATGGAGTTTGGGGCTAATATGAAACTGGTTGTATAAAACTGAATCCTGATCAAGGAAATCTCTGAGTGCTAGACTGATCAATTTTGAGTGTGATCCTGTATGTCATAGAAAATAGGATAACATGGTGAAATAGTGTGACCTTTGTGGTCAGAAAGACCTGGATGTAAGTCTCAGTTCTACATTTGTTGGCTTTGTAAACTTGGGCAAATTGCTTACACTTTCTGACTCTCATCCTGTAAGATGGAGATGACAATGCCTTCTTGCAGAACTCTTGCTAGGAGATCATGTCTGGGAAAGGTAAGGACTGGCACATGGTGAGCTTCTCTCCTCCCTTTCCTGGTGGTATTGAGGAAGGGAGGAATTTTCTCCTGAGACCCCGAGGACACAGATGTGTCACTGTGGGAAAGGGACTGAGGAGGTGGCAATAGGAAATCAGTTTGAAACAGACAAGGCTGAGAAGGTACTGAATTGCATTTGTGTGTCTGTAGGAGCAATTTTGGGGGAAATAAGTTAAAAGAGGCAGTGGGGAAGACAAGACAGTGAAGAGAGGAAAAGCAACTAAGGGAGTGAAGTAAAAGAACACTAAAAATTTCCTTTGAAGTTCTGACTCAGGGTGAGCCATGTGGAAAACAGAGCAAGTGGGGCTCAGAATGACCCATCAGGCATTAAAATGGATGATTTAAACTATGGCAAGTCATACAAGGATGAAGCCAACCATCGGAAGAGTTGTAAATGGATTCCCCCCAAAGCTAATATATAATTTACAATACCCTTTGGAAAGCTCAGGATTATTTATTATTTCTTTAGCTTTGTAAACAAACACATAAATTTCCCCCCCTTGAACATGGTGGGGGGAAAACAGAATGTCTGTATTTATCATGGAATTTGAGCCATCCTGCCAAAGAAGATTCAGAATCACTATTTTAGGATGAATAGGATTAATCTCTGAGATACTAGAAGAAAAATGTAATGCCTAAATAAGAGACACAATTTTCATCAATTGTTTAAATATTGATCATAAGAGCCTCACAGATACTTCTCGGGTTTTTCATATATTTTGAAACACCAAGGAAACCATTTGCAGGAAATGCAGCAACTGTGTTAAAGAGTATTCTTCTTGAAATAAATCTAAATAAATATATATGAGAAAGTGTCTAGGATGGGGTCCAGCAAACAAGAGAAGCTCAACAAATGTTAGGGGAATCCAATGAAATCCTTTAGTCCGTATTTAATCCAAAGTAGTATCAGACAACCCTTTGCTTCAGAGCAGATTTCGGTCCAAAAATGTGGCTGGGGTAGGCCTCAGAGGTAATCATTGCTAATTCAAAGCACCCAGAGACAACCCGAGGATTCTTTGAAATTCACTCCACTTTCCAATATGTAGTGTCATGGGTTACAGGGAGAACATTTCTGTTGCTCCTTTAAAAAGCCTATGATTACCTGAAGGTATGATTAGAAGGCTCTCAGGATTAAGAAGGTGTTTTCTGGTCATAGGACGGTTCAGTGATCAGTCCAAAAAATAGGGTGTTCCACACCCTCCCCCTCACTGAAGTCTTCGCCAACTATAAGATGTATTAGCTAGAGGTCAAGAATCATATTTAAGAACAGAGTCAAGATGGTGGCGTGGGGAGATGCCGAGTTAGCGTCTCCCCACAACTAGGGTGGCTGCCAGCCACTGGAGGGGACTCTGATGCCCAAGGAGATGGGAGAACCCTCAAGTGAACCACCACCCCACGCAGCTTGCGGGATCTTTGTTCATGAGCTGGGGGTTGGGCCAAAGCTCTTACGGTGGGAGCTCTGAGTCCAAACCACTGGGCTAACAGAGAACCTCAGACCCCAGAGAATATTCATCAGACTGAGGTCTCATGGAGGTACTCATCTCAGCACCAAGACGAGCTCTACCCAGCAGCTTACAAACTGCAGTGTTGGAAGCCTCAGCCCAAACAACCATAAGACAAGAATACAATCTGACTCATAAAAAAAAAAAAGAGAGGGCAAAAAAATATGTCACAGATGAAGGAGTAAGGTAAAAACCTACAAGACCAAATAAGTGAAGAGGAAATAGACAATCTACCTGAAAAAGAATTCAGAGTAATGATAGTAAATATGATCCAGAAACTCAGATATAGAATGGAGGCACGGACTGAGAAAATACAAGAAATGTTAAACAAAGATCTAGAAGAACTAAAGAACAAACAAACAGATGAACAACACAATAACTGAAATGAAAAATACACTAGAAGGAATCAATAACAGAATAACTGAGGCAGAAGAATGAATAATTGAGCTGGAAGACAAAATGGTGGAAATAACTGATGAGGAGCAAAATAAAGAAAAAAGAATTGAAGACAATCTCAGAGACCTCTGGGACAACACTAACACACCAACATTCAAATTATAGGGGTCCCAGAAGAAGAGAAAAAGAATGGGTCTGAGAAAATATTTTAACAGATTACAGTCAAAAACTTCCCTAACATGGAAAAGGAAATAGTCACCCAAGTCCAGAAGCACAAAGAGTCCCATACAGGACAAACCCTAAAAAAACACGCCAAGACACATATTAATCAAAATAACAAAAACTAAATTCAAAGAAAACATATTAAAAACAGCAAGGGAAAAACAAAAAATAACATACAAAGGAATCCCCATAAGGTTATCAGCTGATTTTCAAGCAGAAACTCTGCAGGCCAGAAGGGAGTGCCAGGACATACTTAAAATGATGAAAGACAAAAACCTACAACCAAGATTACTCTACCCAGCAAGGATCTCATTCAGATTTGATGGAGAACTCAAAAGCTTTTCAGACAAGTGAAAGCTAAGAGAATTCAGCACCACCAAACCAGCTTTACAAAACATGCTAAAGAAACTTCTGTAAGAAGGAAGCACAAGAGAAGAAAATGACCTACAAAAACAAACCCAAAACAGTTAAGAAAATGGTAATAGGAGCATACATATCAATAATAACCTTGAATGTAAATGGATTAAATGCCCCAACCAAAAGACACAGACTGTCTAAATGGATACAAAAACAAGACCCATATATATGCTGTCTACAAGAGACCCACTTCAGACCTAGGGACACATATAGACTGAAAGTGAAGGGATGGAAAAAGATATTCCATGCAAATGGAAATCAAAAGAAAGCTGGAGTAGCAATATGCATATCAGATAAAATAGACTTTAAAATAAAGAGGGACACTACATAATGATCAAAGGATCAATCCAAGAAGAAGACATAACAATTATAAATCTTTATGCACCCAACATAGGAGCACTTCAATACATAAGGCAAATGCTAACAACCACAAAAGGAGAAATTGACAGTAACACAATAATAGTAGGGGACTTTAACACTCCACTTAAACTAATGGACAGATCATCCAAACAGAAGATAAATAAGGAAACACAGGCTTTAAATGACACAATAGACCAGATAGATTTAATTGATATTTATAGAACATCCCACCCAAAAGTGGCAGAATACACTATCTTCTCAAGAGCACATGGAACATTCTCCAGGATAGATCACATCTTGGGTCACAAATCAAGCTTTGGAAAGCTTAAGAAAATTGAAATTGTATCAACCATCTTTTCTGACCACAATGCTATGAAATTGGAAATCAATTACAGGAATAAAAACTCAAAAACGCAAATACATGGAGGCTAAACAGTGCACTGCTAAATAACCAAGAGATCACTGAAGAAATCAAAGAAGAAATAAAAAAATACATAGAAACAAATGACAATGAAAACACGACGACCCAAAACCTATGGGACGCAGCAAAAGCAGTTCTAAGAGGGAAGTTTATAGCAATTCATTCTCACCTCAAGAAACAAGAAAAATCTCAAATAAACAATCTAAACCTACACTTAAAAACAACTAGAGAAAGAAGAACAAAGAAAACCCAAAGTCGGTAGAAGGAAAGAAATCATAAAGATCAGAGCAGAAATAAATGAAATAGAAACAAAGAAAACAATAGCAAAGATCAATAAAACCTAAAGCTGGTTCTTTGAGATGCTAAACAAAATTGATAAACCCTTAGCCAGACTCATCAAGAAATAAAGGGAGAGGATGCAAATCAATAAAAGTAGAAATGAAAAAGGAGAAATCATAACTGACACCACAGAAATACAAAGGATTATAAGAGACTGCTACAAACAACTATATGCCAATAAACTGCACAGCCATGAAGAAATGGACAAATTCTTGGAAAGGTACAATTTTCCAAGACAGAACAAGGAACAATTAGAAAATATAAACAGACCTATCACAAGTAATGAAATTGAAACCGTAGTTAAAAATCTTCCAACAGGGCTTCCCTGGTGGTGCAGTGGTTGTGAGTCTGCCTGCCGATGCAGGGGACACGGGTTCATGCCCCAGTCTGGGAAGATCCCACATGCCGCGGAGCGGCTGGGCCCATGAGCCATGGCCACTGAGCCTGCGCGTCCGGAGCCTGTGCTCCACAACGGGAGAGGCCACAGCAGTGAGAGGCCCACATACCGCAAAAAACAAACAAACAAACAAAATCTTCCAACAAACAAAAGTCCAGTACCAGAAGGCTTCACAGGTGAATTCTATCAAACATTTAAAGATCTAACACCCATCCTTCTCAAACCTATCCAAAAAATTGCAGAGGGAGAAACACTCCCAAATTCATTCTGTGAAGCCACAATCACCCTGATACCAAAACCAGAAAAAGATATCACAAAAAAAGAAAATTATAGACCAATATCACTGATGAACATAAATGCAAAAATCCTGAACAACATACTAGCAAACAGAATCCAACAACATATTAAAGGTATCATACACATGATCAAGTAGGATTTATCCCAGGGATGCAAGGATTCTTCAATATACGCAAATCAATCAATGTGATATACCACATTAACAAATTAAGGAATAAAAACCATGTGATCATCTCAGCAGGTGCAGAAAAAGCTTTTGACAAAATTCAACACCAATTTATGAATAAAAACTCTCCAGAAAGTGGGCATAGAGGGAACCTACCTCAACATAATAAAGGCCATATATGACAAACCTACAGCAAGCATCATACTCAACGGTGAAAAACTGAAAGCATTTCCACTAAGATCAGGAACAAGACAAGGATGTCCACTCTCACCACTCTTATTCAACATAGTTTTGGAAGTCCTAGCCACAGCAATCAGAGAAGAAAAAGAAATAAAAGGAATACAACTTGGAAAAGAAGTAAAACTTTCACTGCAGATGACATGATACTATACATAGAAAATCCTAAAGATGCCACAAGAATACTACTAGAACTAATCAATGAATTTGGTAATTTTGCAGGATAAAAAATTGATACACAGAAATCTCTGGCATTCCTATATACTAACAATGAAAAATCAGAAAGAGAAATTATGGACACACTCCCATATACCACTGCAACAAAAGAATAAAATACCTAGAAATAAACATGCCTTGGGAGATGAAAGATTTGAACTCAGAAAACTATAAAACACTGATGAAAGAAATCAAAAATGACATAAACAGGTGGAGAAACAAGAAAATCCATGTTCTTGGATCAGAAGAATCAATCTTGTGAAAATGACTATACTACCCAAAGCAATCTACAGATTCAATGCAATCCCTATCAAACTACCAATTGCATTCTTCACAGAATTAGAACAAAAAATTTTACAAGTTGTATGGAAACACAAAAGACCCCAAATAGCCAAAGCAATCTTGAGAAAGAAAAACAGAGTTGGAGGAATCAGCCTCTTGACTTCAAACTATACCACAAAGCTACAGTATGGTACTGGCAAAAAAGAAAAAAGAAATATAGATCAATGGTACAGGATAGAATGCCCAGAGATAAATCCATGCACATATGGGCACCTAATTTACGACAAAGGAGGCAAGAACATACAATGGAGAAAAGACAGTCTTTTCAATAAGTGGTTCTGGGAAAACTGGACAGCTACATGTAAAACAATGAAATTAGAACACTACCTAACACCATACACAAAAAATAAACTCCAAATGGATTAAAGACTTAAATGTAAGACCAGACACGGTAAAACTCTTAGAGGAAAAACACTCTTTGACATAAACCACAGCAAGGTCTTTTTTGACCCACCTCCTAGAGTAACGGAAATAAAAACAAAAATAAAAAAATGGGACTTAATTAAACTTAAAAGCTTTTGCAGAGCAAAACAAATATCACATATCAATGCACATATGTGGAACCTAGAAAAATGGTACATATGAACCGGTTTGCAGGGCAGAAATTGAGACACAGATGTAGAGAACAAATGTATGGACACCAAGGGGGGAAAGCAGTGGCGGGTGAGGGTGGTGGTGTGATGAATTGGGAGATTGGGATTGACATGTATACACTGATATGTATAAAATGGTTGACTAATAAGAACCTGCTGTATAAAAAAATAAATAAAATAAAATTCAAAAATTAAAAAAAAATGGAAACCATAAACAAGACAAAAAGACAACCCTCAGAATGGGAGAAAATATTTGCAAATGAAACAACTGACAAAGGATTAATCTCCAAAATATACAAACAGCTCATGGAGCTCAATATCAAAAAAACAAACAACCCAATTAAAAACTGGGTGGAAGACCTAAATAGACCAATTTCACCAAGGAAGACATACAGATGGCCAAGAAGCACATGAAAAGATGCTCAACGTCACTAATTATTAGAGAAATGCAAATCAAAGCTACAATGAGGTATCACCTCATGCCGGTCAGAATGGCCATTATCAAAATATCTAGAAACAATAAATGCTGGAGAGGGTGTGGTGAAAAGGGAACCCTCCTGCACTGTTGGTATAAACTGAGAATATAAATTGAACAACCACTATGGAGAACAGTATGGAGGTTCCTTAAAAAACTAAAAGTAGAACTACCATAAGACACAGCAATCCCACTACCGGGCATATACCCTGAGAAAACCATAATTCAAAAAGAGTCATGTACCACAGTGTTCATTGCAGCACTATTTACAATAGCCAGGACATGGAACCAACCTAAATGTCCATCGACAGATGAATGGATAAAGAAGATGTGGCACATATATACAATGGAATATTACTCAGCCATAAAAAGAAATGAAATTGCGTTATTTGTAGTGAGGTGGATGCACCTAGAGACTGTTATTCAGAGTGAAGTAAGTCAGAAAGAGAAAAACAAATACTGTATGCTAACACATGTATATGGAATCTAAAAGAAAAAAAATGGTACTGATGAACCTAGGTGCAGGGCAGGAATAAAGATGTACACATAGAGAATGGACTTGAGGACACGAGGTGGGAGGGGGAAGCTGGGGCAAAATGAGAGTAGCATCGACATATAAACTACCTAATGTAAAATAGATAGCTAGTGGGAAGCAGCTGTATAGCACAAGGAGATCAGCTTGGTGCTTTGAGATGACCTAGAGGGGTAGGATAGGAAAGATGGGAGGGAGGAGATATGGGGACATATGTATTGTGAAACAATTATACTCCAATAAAGATCTATTTTTTAAAAAAACAACTAAGGTCATAATTTTGTGGACACATTCCCCTTTATTGAGTTCTTATTATATCCCAGGTACTTTGCAGACGTTTTCTCATTTAATCCCCATAACAACACTGTGAGATAGGTTTTATCACTATCTTCATTTTACATATAGGAAACACAGGATTAAAATCAGTGTAGTGTTGATAGTGAAGTAGAATTTGGAGTCAAACTTACCTCAGTTTAAATCTCAGCCCATGGCTGGCATTTCCTACCCATAGTAGGCCTCAACTTATTAATTCTGTCTTTTGTAGAATGATTCTTAAAATATTAGAATTAGAAGTTATGTTATGATTACCTAACAAACTTTTTTTTTTTCGTACGTGGGCCTCTCACTGCTGTGGCCTCTCCCCCGCGCAGGCTCAGCGGCCATGGCTCACGGGCCCAGCCGCTCCGCGGCACGTGGGATTCTCCCGGACCGGGGCACGAGCCCGCGTCCCCTGCATCAGCAGGCAGACTCTCAACCACTGCGCCACCAGGGAGGCCCCTAACAAACATTTTTTAATATCTGTTAACAGCAAGTCATGGACACCAAATGCCCGACTTGTAATGTTTGGGAATAGTTGACTCAAATTTGTTTTATTCACCAGGTTGTTTGGCATCATGAAGACCTAGCTTGAATCTACTCTGCACCATGGCATTAAGCTAGAACCAAATTTTCAGGAGCTAGGAATCCCTAATCGATTAGGTGGCTTTCTCTTTGTTTCCTAAAAAATCCCCCCCCACCATCTCCCTACATAATGTAGGTGTTTTGTATTCTATCTGCCCCCACCTAAAGATAAATAAAGGGAAACCTGAGGAAATGTATTTATATTATATTTATCTTCATAGTCACCATTTCTAACGTGCTTGTTTTCTTCCTGAAGATCCAAGTTCCCATCTAGTAGCATCTTTTAATGCAGATCTTTTGGCAATAAATTCTCTCTGTTTCCCTTTACCTGAAGATGTTTTTGTTTCATCTTCATTTCTTAAATGCTTTAATTGAGATACAATTTTACTTCAGTAAAATACATAAATCTTAATGTACAGCTTAATGAATTTTTATGTATGTATACACCCATGTAACTATCACCCCAATAAAGATACAAACATTTCTGCCACCCAAAAAGTTCCCCAGTGCCCCTTTGTAGTCAATTTCCTTCCCCATCCCCCAGACCTTGGTAATCACTAACCTGTTCTCAGTTGCTATCATTTTGCCTTTTCCAAAAGGTCATCTAAATAGACTCATATGATATGTACTCTTTGGAGTCTGGCTTCTTTCACTTAACACAATGCACTTAAGATGGATCCAAGTCATTGCCTGTATCCACAGTCCATTCCTTTTCATTGCTGTGTAGTATTCCATTGTATGGATATACTACAACTTGTTTATCCATTTACCACCTGGGTTGTTTCTGGCAATTTTGGATAGAGCTGCTATAAAAGTAGGGTGCAAGTTTTTGTGTGACTATGATTTTCATTCATCCAGAGTAAATCCCTAGGAAGAGGATTACTGAATTATAAGGTCAGTATATGTTTAATACTGTAAGGAACTGCCAAGTTGTTTTTCAAAGTGCTATACCATTTTACATTTCCACAACAGTGCATGAATTCAGTTGCTTTGCAACCTCTTAGCACTTTTTGTTGGTTTCATTTTATTTTAGTCATTCTAATAGGTGGTATCTCTATTGTGGTTTTAATTTGTATTTCTCTAATCACTGACAATGTTGAGCATCTTTTTATGTGAATCTTTTTATGTGATTATTTGCCATCTGCATGTCATCTTTGGTGAAAGATTTTCAAATTTTTAACCACCTCCCCATTTTTTTTTTTAAATGTGATAGTATTCAGTTGGTATATGGGTTATTTATTTATTTTTTATTATTTTTGTCTGTGTTGGGTCTTCGTTTCTGTGCGAGGGCTTTCTCCAGTTTCGGCGAGCGGGGGCCACTCTTCATCGCGGTGCGCAGGCCTCTCACTGTCACGGCCTCTCCTGTTGCGGAGCACAGGCTCCAGACGCGCAGGCTCAGTAGTTGTCGCTCACGGGCCTAGTTGCTCCGCGGCATGTGGGATCTTCCCAGACCAGGGCACGAACCCGTGTCCCCTGCATTTGCAGGCGGATTCTTAACTGCTGCGCCACCAGGGAAGCTCCCCCCACTTTTTTTTTTAAACTGGGTTGCTTGTTTCCTTATTGCTGAGTTTTGGAAAGTTAGTTATATACTCTGGCTACAAGTCCTTGATTAGATATGTGTTCTGCAAATATTTTCTCTCAGTCTGTAGCTAGTCTTTTTATTTTCTTAAGTGTCTTTCAAAGAGAGGAAGGTTTTAATTGTGATAAAGTCCAATTTATCATCGTTTGCTTTCTGGTTAGTGCTTTTGTGTCATATCTAAGAAATCTTTGACTAATCCAAGGTCACAAAGATTTTTTTCCCTAGGTTTTATTCTAGAACTTTTACAGTCTTACATCAGACATTCAGGTCTATGGTACATTTTGAGTTTATTTTTACATGTTGTTCAAGGAACAATGTTCTTTTTTTTTTGCATATGAATGTCCAACTGTTCCAGCACCATTTTTCAATTTCCTGACTCGATTTGCTCCATTGGCTCTCTAGGAACAGTTTATTTCATCTTTATTACATCTTTCAAAAATTCTATTTCATACTTGCATTGGCCAACAACTGAGTTTTGAAATTTAGTAATAAAATAAATACTCAAATGACTTAGGAAGGAAGCAAAGGAGGGAGGGAAGGAAATAAAAAGCAAAACAAACAGAAAGTCAATTGAAAATCCTTGGGCTGCTGGCCCTGGCCTGCTTCCTGGCTGAGGGAGCATCAGCCTCACACACAGCCGCGGCTTAAGGAAAGGTCTGAGCCTGGGGTCCCTGCTGGGGAAGGCATAGTTAGGTGCCTGCCTCAGGACCAGGGGCCAGGACAGCCCGAGTAGGGCTGCGTAAGTCTCTCTTAGGGCAGATGGTGTCAGGGAGAAAAGAAAGCTCTGAATGGAGGCTAGATGCTATGGAACGAATCTCCCTTCTTTCAATTATATTCAGGTTTGAGTCATTGTTTTTCGTGTAAAATGCCAAGAGCCCTCACATCCGAATAGGTAATCTCTTGTTCCTGCTGAGACTCAGATTAGTAAATGTGAACAGGGCCCATGTAGACTTGGCAGCCTAGTAAAAACTGTGGACAGAAAGGTTCCTCCTCTTCCTCCTGTCTGGAAGGCAAGGTAAAGGAACAATTAGTCAACCACCCAAATAATTCTTTTAGCTTCAGCTACCAAATGTTGTGCGGTCATGCTTGGTGGCTGGCTACAAGATGCAGGGATGTGGCACATCTGAGCTATTATTGGGGCTGTAAAGTGGTGAGTGAGCCCCCGGCCAGGATTACATTCATTGTTGCAGGAGAGGGTCTGTTTTCTGTTGCTTTCTTGCTATCTTTGCGTTCTAGAAGAGGCAGCAGTATGTGAGATGAATCTGTCTTGTGCACTATCTTTCACGTTGTTGTTGTCTTAACATCACAGAAAGTGCTGGTATGATGAGATATTTGTATGTTTCTAATGTATTGGTCACGTACACCAGCATTCTTAATATAATCGAATTCACACATTCTACTGTGCTCAGCTCAGGTGCAACAATGTCCTCAGTCAATCACCTGATCTAGTAGCTTTATGCAGACCTAGCTTCAGGTTGAATTAGTACCACACCCACCACTTGGAAATTTGAAAACCAACAGGTTCAGTGAAGATGACCTACAGTCAGCTCTCCCGTATCTGCGGATGCAGAACCTGCAAATACAGAGGACCTGACTGTAACGTTTTATATAAGAAACTTGAGCATCCACAAATTTTGGTATTCGTGGGGGTCCTGGAACTAGTCCCCCATGAATACCGATGGACGACTGTATATGAGAAACTGATATCACTATGATGTAATTATTTTTGCATATATGCCTCTGAGATATTTTCTGTAAGGCAGTGACCACAAGTTTTTTTTTCTATTTTAATCCCAAGAACCCATTAAGTTGTCCTGTTTATCATACATGTTCAATAAAGATTTGTTAATTGAAAAAAGAAGAAACTGAAATAATGGCTAAAGCAATTTAGTAAATTGCTAATTTTAAATGTTTTCATAGGACTTTACTCATACCATTTTTTTTTAAGATTTAATTTTTTATTTTTGGCCGCATTGGGTCTTCGTTGCTGTGCACAGGCTTTCTCTAGTTGTGGCGAGCGGGGGCTACTCTTCATTGAGGTGCACGGGCTTCTCATCATGGTGGCTTCTCTTGTTACGGAGCACGGGGTCTAGGTGTGCGGGCTCAGTAGTTGTGGCTTGCAGGCTCTAGAGCGCAGGCTCAGTAGTTGTGGAGCGTGGGCTTAGTTGCTCTGCAGCATGTGGGATCTTCCCGGACCAAGGATCGAACCTGTATCCCCTGCATTGGCAAGCGGATTCTTATCTACTGTGCCACCAGGGAACTCCTACTCATATCATATTGTACTTAGCCATATTCATGCCTGTTCCTCCAGGTACCGTGAGCCTCTTGGGCACTAGTTCTGTCTAGTTCATCCAGACATCATCAATACATCTCATTCATCCTTGAATTTAGAAAAGTGGCTAATTCATAACATGTGCTCGATAAAATATTTGTTGACTTCGATTGAAAATTATTTAATTCACTGAAGACATAGAAGGCATTTTATCATATCTGCAGATATCGCAGAGCCTGAAGTATTGACGCTGTTGATTTCAATGACACAAACAGGCTGGAATTCAACCTGCCTTCAGCAATTTGGAATGTTGGGCCACTAAAACCACAAAGAAATTAACAGGAGTACAGGCAAAGACCCATGTAAAAGTTATTTTCGACTGGCTTTTCATAAATATAAGATGGATATCTGGCTTGGTAGTGGCTGTTTAAGTGAAAAAGATCTAGCAGTTTTCAGTGGCCATGAACTCAATACCAGTGTGATGTGGCAGCTTCCAGTGATAATGCAATTTAAATGACAAGTAATAAAAGATCAGGGTGCCTTTAAGGAAGTAGTACATCCATTGTACTTCCTACTGGTCAAGCCACATACAGAATGAAACACACAATTTCCAGTACTACATTCTAAGGGGAAAATTGGCAATTAGAACATGTCCTGTAAGATGGAAAGAGATGAGGGTTAACCCATGATATGTACATGGCTCTGAATAATTTATGACTCACTGAATTTAATGAGTGAGAGATGCCCTGTCATTTGCAATGTAACTGAGAAAATTTTTCTTTGTGGGCTCAGATTAAGCTGTCTCTAAGAGCTGAATTTTGCTCTTGGGAGACATGTGGGCATAATCTAGTAGAACTCTCTTAGAAGCAGTGAGGATCATGGGGTTAAAGAAGCAAAGCCCACTGAAGGTCATACTTCCTGGTACTTATCTACCTGGAGTCTTTAAAACGCAGCCTTTAGGGACTTCCCTGGAGGTCCAGTGGTAAAGACTCTGCGCTCCCAATGCAGGGGGCACAAGTTCGATCCCTGGTCAGGGGACTAAGATCCCGCATAATAAATAAATTAAATTAAATTAAATTAAATACAGCCTTTAGGCACTATTTTCTCCTGCACAGGTGCTGTGGATTCTCCTTCTGCCTCAGCTTAGTGCCTCCAACTGCCTGATCCCACTCCAGTGCCATAAGCCCAGATAGATTCTGTAGGGATGGGCTATTGACATGGAGAATTAGGAAATGTAGAAGCAGTGATATGAACAGCCACAGTCAAGCTGCCTTGGTACACGCTTCTGCTCTGGGTACTCCTGTTGCCCTCTCATCCCTGCACCCCCTGTCCCCTGGCCCCAGTCTTCTGTGTGATGTCCGGCAGCAGCGTCTTTCTACCCCGCTCACCCTCATGTCCTGATTCCTGGCTCCCTCAGACTCTGCTTCCTCTGTGCTCTCTGTTGGTTGCCCTTTGGCTTACTCTACCCACTGGTTTTGGCAAACATCCACCCCTCTTGCTCTTGGCTTCTCACCTTTTCCAGCATTTACTTTTTCAGATTCTTAGCTAATCTGAATGTATGTGACAGTTTTATGAGGGGATAGAAAAATAACTTCTATATATTTTTGCACACTGAGATGTAATCTTTTTTTTTTAAGTGGCTTCCTCCTTCCTGCCTCATAGCCCAAGGGTTAAATGCATAATCTCTGGGGTCAGTCATGTGTAGGTTCGAATCCTGGGCCTGCCTCTAACAGACTATACTAACTTGGGAAAGTTCTTAATATCACTGAGCATTAGTGTCTTAATCTGTACAATGGGAATTAAAACCATCTACTGCATAAAAACAAACTTATGGTTACCAGGGGGGAAAACGGGGTAAGGGGGAGGGATAAATTGGGAGATTGGGATTGACATATACACACTACTATATAAAAAATAGATAACTAATAAGGACCTGCTGTATAGCACAGGGAACTCTTCTCAAAACTCTGTAATGGCCTATATGGGAAAAGAATCTAAAAAAGAGTGGATATATGTATATGCATAACTGATTCCCTTTGCTGTACAGTAGAAACTAATACAACTTTGTAAATCAACTATACTCCAATAAAAATTTTTTAAAAACCTATCTACTGCATAGATTAAATGAGATAATGTAAGTAAAGGTCTCACAAGTTATCTGGTATATAGTACGCCTCAAAAATGAAATTTTTTATTGTTGCTTATAGCACTTATAACTATATACCATATAATTTTATGTGTCTAGGTACTATAACACTTAGAATTATTTAAAAATACCCCTTTAACATTCCTCCTCAAATTTCTCCAGTTCTGCATTGTTGATGTTTATTAGGAGATTGAATAACAAATTGTAGAAAAATTAAATTGCTAGTCAAGTGGAATATTTACAATTAACATATAGTACTGGATTTAGCTTAGGAATCTGATCTTAGAAATTAAATTTGATTTTTTTTTTTTTTACATTACATTATCCTAGAAGCAAAGTGGGCCAACTGCCCATAATATCTGGGTAACAAACCAAGTTCAATGAAAATTTATTCACTCCTGGACCTTTGTATTATTTAAGTTAGTAATTCAATATTAACTTGCACAGTATCCTCATAGGCATGAATTGAATTAGTTCAAAGCTTTTTTTCCAAAGGAACCAAACCTCATAATTAATTTTATTTGGTCATTATCTAGAATAGGATGGTTTTTAAATGTTGGGTCACAGACATTTCTAATGTATAGAAATTCCATTTGGGAATTCAGAAACCTATCTGTTTGTTCCTTTTAAGATTGGTGTGTCCTAGCCAATGGCTCTTTAAATAATATTATTGCTCAGTACTTTTCCTTCTTAAAACGTGTTTGGATTTCAGACCAGCTAAAATCAGGAAAACATGAGGAAGAGAAGTCAAAGTTGTTCCCCAGTGAGGACAGCAAGAAGATGGAACTGAGGCTGAGTAAAGAAACAGGCGGAGGGGAGAAAACAAATAAAAAGACGAAAGACTGTTCCTTTGGTGCAATCTGGGATTCAGTGTCAGCTGTGAACTGAGAAGTTCACAGAATGGAGTGAGCAACTTAGGCTGCCTGTTTCCTGGCTCTGGAGGAGAGGAAAAGGAATGCTACCAGTTCCAAGGCACCCAACAAACACAAATTCTAGCCTGGGAGCATGCGAAGAACTCCTTGTCCCTAAGAAAAATTTCCACCAAGTCCCTTTCTATTCAACAAAGGAATGACTAAGCCCCAGGCCCTGGAAGGGCTGGTGGGCAGCAGTCACCTGAGCGGTGCCCTGAAGGAGATGGTGTGTGCAGCCCAAGGTGGTTAGGTTTTGTTTCGTCACTTCAGAAGTAAGAGAAAAAGGATTCCTTCTGTAAGAGAGCATTTAACCCACCGCTAAAGAGCACATTCATTCCATCCCCTCGCTGTGCTCCCGTCACACACAAAACCTCTCTGTACCAGTGATGTCCGTGGAGCTTCTGCACTGTTGTGGCCTCTCCCATTGTGGAGCACAGTCTCCGGACGCGCAGGCCCAGCGGCCATGGCTCACGGGCCCAGCCGCTCCGCAGCATGAGGGATTCTCCCAGACCGGGGCACGAACCCGTGTCCCCTGCATCGGCAGGCGGACTCTCAACCACTGCGCCACCAGGGAAGCCCCGATTGTATCATCTTTGCCCCAGCTGATGCCTTAGCCCAGCCTGGGGGTGGGGTTGGGGGAGGAGTGGTAACTAGAAACTTAGAGAATGTTTCCAAAACAATTTTGGCCAAGGAATGAGTGCCAGAATTATTGACATAATAATTCAATAATAATAATTCTGTCATAATAATGAGTGACAGAATTATTGTGTTGACAGAATTTGTAAGATTCTGAGTGAGGGTAGAAGTCAGAAGCTGGAAGCGTAGAAAGGACTCTGGATATAATCAGATCAGCTTAAGGGCCCAGTGACCAAGTGTCGCAGGGAATTAGAGAAAGGGCCTTTCTCCCCTCCTCTGCATAAACCAGACCCACACCCCAAGAATATAGCACTCTGGGCATGAACACTGACGTCCTCACCTCAGACAGTGGTTCCTGGCAGTGTAGGCAAATCAATGGCAGCAAGGCAAAGACATGAGTAAGTGCAGCCAACAGAAGGTCGTGGTGGACGCCACGTGCTAACCGTGTCTGACAGACGGGTCTGTAGGCAAATGTGAAGCACATCTTCCGGGGGGGGGGGCGGTCTCCAAAATAAATAGGGACAGTTTGAGAGAGGGGATGCTAAGTTACTGTTTGAGAAGATGGAGTGCTGCCACAGGAACTTCCACGGACTGGTGAGGCCAGATTAGATCAGGTTTACTTTCAAATAATGGAACAGCAGTCAAATATCCCATAGAGCTCTGCCACCATTTCAAAAAATAAAGGAAAGAAATAGAAGAGGGGGAAGGCACCTCAAATGTACTCATGAAGTTAATGTAAGATTAACTCTCTTCATGCTGAATGATATAAAAATGCAAATGCCATTGTTTACAAAAGCCCCCGAGGCAATTGCCTATCATTTTTAGTTTTGAAAAGTAAAGAAGGATTAATGACACAAAGTTGTACCCGGACAATACAAATTATAAACGGAAGCACTGCCATAATTTGCTTTATGAAGAGCCCACTCAGCTACCATGAGGCTGCAACCACAGTTTAGATCCTAGCACCTAATCTCCGTCTTCCCTTCCCTGCCTCTCATCTTCTGCATCTCTGAGAGGCTCAGACAGGACCTTCTGCGCCAATGTTAGCTAGTCACAGTTAAGCGCCAGAAAATTAATATGGAGTTAAATTGGGGTGGCCGCTTCTCAAAGATAAAACAAGAGACCATCAAATTCATCAGAACATCTGGGAATGCTTAGCTGAAGGATGGATTTTTTTTTTTTTTTCGGTACGCGGGCCTCTCCCTGTTGTGGCCTCTCCCGTTGCGGAGCACAGGCTCCAGACGCGCAGGCTCAGCGGCCATGGCTCACGGACCCAGCCACTCCGCGGCATCTTGCCGGACCGGGACACGAACCCGCGTCCCCCGCATCGGCAGGCGGACTCTCAACCACTGCGCCACCAGGGAAGCCCTGAAGGATGGATTTTCATGAAGTTTTATTACTAAGTGCATGGTGTGCACCTTTACTCTTCAACTTGAAGCCTCAATTAATTGGAATCGGTAGACCGTTCAGATGAAATAACATTTCTGGTTAATCAATCATTTCTTTTAAGAAGTGAGAACTTCATCAGTATCTTTCCTAATACTTTACAAGTCAACTGCTCTGCTTGAAGAGGACCAATTCCATTCCAACATTACTGATATTATGTTCATTATTACAGACCTCGCAATGCCTCTGCTTCATAACTCTGAACTATCACTTCCCATCTTTCCAGTACCAAACATACTGTTTTCATTCATTCATCAATCCGTTTGATAAATATCAACTGAAAGCCTACTATGTGCCAAGTGTTCTTCTAGAGGCTGCGGGCATACCAGAGAACAAAACAGACAAGAATCTCTTCTTCCATGGAGATTAAATTTTAATACAATGTTATATGTATAAAGAATAGGAGGTTGGGTTGCCTTAACTTATACACGGACATACCCTTGTAGTTGATTTTTGATTAATCACTGAGGTCAGCTAGCTTTATGTTATTTGATGTTTTCTCAGGAAGTTTATAGTTCTAATCTATTTAAATCATGGTTTCAGGGAGTTGAGTTCCGGCTAGTGAAGGTATTTTCCACTGTATTCTCTTGATTGAGTATAATGACATAGAAAAACCATATATAGTAGAAAGAATGTTGAATCTCTAAATTCTTTTAAACCTAGAACTTTTTTAACCTCCTCAGCTTAATTTATCCCCTCTCCTGAAAAAAAAAATAGTAA
Organism: Leucopleurus acutus; assembly: GCF_964270905.1. Lineage (NCBI taxonomy): Eukaryota > Metazoa > Chordata > Mammalia > Artiodactyla > Delphinidae > Leucopleurus > Leucopleurus acutus. The sequence continues at coordinate 38,916,073 of NC_139152.1, forward strand.
AAGAACTCAACTTTTTGTCAGTGCTAAACAGAAGACAGACCATCATTACCAATCATTCCAACCCTTCTGTGATTTTAGTCCTGTCACAAGAAACATCCTGTAATTTCCCCCCTTCAAAATCAGAACTGAATCCAAGAAGATCCGTGCAGAACTGGATGCTAAAAATAGTCCACTCCCACTGACAACAGAAAGGCTGAAGGCTTCACACACCTTTTCAGAGAACAGTTTGATGTAATTTTGAAGTCACAAATGGTTCTGTTTCTCTACGCAGGCATTTTTCAGAGCACTGAGCTCCGTTAGAAATCCTAAAACTAAAGAGAGCCAGTGAAACTTGAAGCTCGTTCCGAAAAGGGCAGCTGAAATGACTGAAAGCTTGGGAGAGCCTCCTAGTGAGGAAGCTGTTAGAGGAAATGAATTTCTTTGACTTAGCTGAGTAAGAAAGAGAGGGCTTGGAATTCAAAGGTGCCTGGTAGTGAGTCACTATAACAATAGTTCTAAGCACTTGTTAAGAGAGCTATAGCTACAGTAATACTACCTTGAGTGCTTTATACATATTGTCTTTTTTAAGCCTTTCAGTAACTCAGGAGGCAGATGTTATTGCTGTTATTCCCATTGCACAGCTGAGGAAAACTGAGGCTTGAGTAACTTGCACACAGCCACACAGCTAGTAATGGAAGAGCTGGAACTTGAACACAAGCTGCTTCCAGAGCCTCGGCTCTTCATCAGTGCACCACACTGCCTTACGAGCAGAAACATTCAGTTGTCTGAAAGGATGTGAAAAAAATGAGGCCATATAAACAAATGAGATTTTGACACTTATCACTCCAGAGATTGGAAATGGAAATGGAATGTCTTATTGGGATGGAGGGAGTTCAGGTCTGCCTTGAAAACCAAATGCTAAGTTAAAATGGCTTTGAGGTCTCCTTCTTTCTCGCCATGATTGAAAAGATGGTTTTTACTCATTATACCATTTGAAAAACAGTTGACATAAAGAAAATTAACATTTTGATTAAATAACATATCTGATATATTGGGAGTGTTAATTATCCAATTAGAGAGGAGAGTGAACTTTTTCCCAATTAGGGAAATGTGGAATACCTGTAAGCGCTGTACTCTAAAATTGTAATAGGTAAGTGTTCACATCTTGGTGATTCCGTAGATGTGGGCAGAATATACCTATAAAAACTTCTCTGGTTTGTCTGGGGGTGGAATTCCTAAATATATTTTGCTTTAATGCCTCATAGAAAAGCCCCTCAAGGAAATCGACATAAACCTTTCAAGAAATCTAAGATGACAATGTGCTCGTGTTTCCTAAAATATGCTCTGTGGAAAGCTAATTATAGGTGATGCACTCAAAAATGGATTCCATGGTCAAAGTAAAGATTCACTACCACAGATTAAAGGTTCACAGTATCATATTAAAGGCTCTGAGCAGTTTAGCTATAAGACACCAATTTAACTTGGTTTAACCAACATTCCCCAAATGTATTGCCTACAGAACCATTTAAGTTTTTTCAACACCTATAAACCTCCCATTGAACCAGTGTTTAACTGAACATACTACAGTAGATTGTTTAAAACTCACACTTTTGCGATTTTCACTACTTGAAATTACATGGTACTTTTGTTACTTGCATTTCCCACTTAGCCATCTTAGAATGTACACCCCTTGAGGACAGGGATTCGTTTGTCTACAGATCCCTCACTGGTAAATATTCTTATGTTACAATAATTTTTGCTTCCCTAAGCATCCTGATGACTGGAATCTCTGATAGTGACTCCTAGGAAAATGAGGACCCCAGAGCCCACTACATGCTGTGGCAAGCAGTGAGGATACTGTGTGAATAGAACAGATGTGGTTCCTGCTGAGGCAAAGCTAATATTTTCATGAGGGAAATGGACTGTCAGATAACTCAACAAGCAATGAGACAGAATATTTTACATTGTAAAATTTTAAATTACTAAATTAGGTCCATCTCAATCTCATGTTTGTTTTATTCGGTATGAGTTGTCCCTTGCAGGCTTACACCCTGGACACCTGCAAGAGACAGGTATGGGGCAGTGTTGTGCTGGAAAACAACCAGCTGGGGGAGAAGGGATTGGATTTATAGTATCTGCAGATGTCCATGATGTAAATACTCCCACCATGTCAGATTTCAAGTTACCAAGGTGATGTCAAGCCACTTTCTGGAAATTTAACCACCTCCTCTCATGAGCTGGTGCCCGAAGCTGCAGCATATCACTAATTCTAGGTTTCAAGGCAAATTCAGCAGCATTTTTATCATCATAGACTTTTGGATTTCACAAGGTAAAAGGAAAAATTTTTGAAAATTAGAGAAAAACTAACTTTCCAAAATTTTTCCTCTGTCCTTCATTCATTCACTCATTCATTCTTTCCTTCCTTCCTCCCTTCCTTCTCCAAGTAAGGATGCTAAAAAACAAATGACCTTCTATAATCACCATCATTTCATAAAAGAAAGCATATTTTAATAACAAAAAGGTGAGAATGATATAACTCCAGAATTTTAAAATATCCTTTAAATTTAATGAATCTTGCTCTATGAAAATTTTACTACCTTACTTATTTTTCTAATTAAGTTATGAACTAGGGAGATTTTGGTGTATCCATTAGGATATTTTTACTACAAGTGACAGAAAACCTGGCAGTGACTTAATAGCTCAGGGTCACTTTCTGACAAATCAAGCGGTCTGGAAGTAAACGGTTGCTGGCAGTGGTTCAACTGTGCTGTGATGCTATTAGGTACCTACTGTTCCCTTAGCTTTCCTTTCCACCCATCTTCAAATTGTAGAGTCTTTTCATGCCTATAACCTTATAGTCATCAGATGGCTGCTGTACTTCCAAGAAGGTAAAGTGAAAAGGGCAAAAGGCCTTGTGGTTTCAATTGTGTCCACCAAAAAGTGTGATGAAGTCCTAACCCTGTGGATATGACCATATTTGGAAATAGGGCCTTTGAAGATGTAATTAATTAAGAGAGGTCATACTGAATTAGGGTGGTCCCAATCCAATAACTGGTGACCTTGTAAGAAGAGAAAACAGAGACAGACTCAGAGAGGAGATGCAAAGAATACATGGAAAGAAGAATGCTCACTTGAAGACGGAGGCAGAGGAAGCTACAAACCAAGGAACGGCAACCATCAGAGATGAGAAAAAGACAAGGAAGAATTCTTCCTTAGAGCCTTGATTTCAGACTGATAACCTCCAGAACTGTGCGGGAGTACGTATATGTTGTTTTAAGCTGCCCAGTTTGTGGCATTTTGTTATAGTAACTCTAGGAAACTTATCACAAACATCATCACAAAATCTTATCATAGGTGGTCTCCAGATCTCCTTTTACATTCCATTGGCCAGATGTGGGTCAGATGTCTAAACTTAGAACAATCAATGGCCAAGGAGAAGGGGATTTCCATGACTGGTTTGGACCTAATTCATCTTTGGGCCTGGGGTAGGGACAATTCTCCCTGTGACCAAGGGATTTCTACCCACCATCTAAACACACTGGAAGAAGGGGAAATGGCCTAGGAGAGGCAATGGGCAGCAAATATGAAGATGGACTGTTTTGTTACTCTGTAGCTGGCATGTTAGCAGTGCTGCCCTAATTAATGGGGCACATTCACATTCTACAGAAGCCCTCAGAAATTTAGGTAAAGGAGGGGGGGAGTCAAGATGGTGGAGTAGGAAGACCCTGAACTCACATCCTCCCAAGAGCAAACCAAAATTACAACCTCTTACAGAGCAACTGTCTATGAGAACAACTTGAAGACTAGCAGAAAAGATTTTCCACAGCTAAACATATAAAGAAGGAGCCACAACAAGATGAGTAGGAGGGGCAGAGACATGATCTAGTCAGGATCCATGCCCCCAGGTCATTGACCCACAAATAGGAGGAAAATCATGACTGTAGAAGTTCTCCCCAAGGACCAAGGGACCCAAGTGCCACATTGGGCATCTCAGCCCAGGAATCCGGCACTTGGAAGATAAGCCCCCCAGAAAGTCGGGCTTTGAAAACAAACTGAGCTTACTTTGGAAGAACTACAGGGCTATAGGAAACTTCACTCTTAGATAGTGTATGCAAAATCTTACATGCTCTGAGTCCCAGCACAGAGGTAGTAGTTTGAAAGACACCTGGATCAGACCTTGCTGATCTTGGCGAGCATCTTGGAGAGGCAGGTGGCAACTAGGACTCCTCCTGGAGACTGAGACTCTGACAGCAGCCATTTTTGACCTCTTGTTCTTCCGTGCTGACACCAGTGCTGGCAAGGACCATCTTGGAATCCTCCCTCTAGCCTACTAGTGCTAAGGACTTGCCCTGCTCACCAGCAGGCCTGCAGCAGCCACACACTGTCAAGCCACACAGTAAGCCACCTAGGGACCCAGCCCATCCACTAGCAAACCCACAGTAGCTGAGTGTAGCCAGGCCACACAGCCAGGCAGGCCAGCAATCAGCACTGCCACAACAGAAGGGCACGCGCAGCCCACAAAGGGGATACCCATGGAGCATCTAGCTCCATTGGACAAGGGAAGTGTGCTTCTGGGCCCAATAGGACCTCTTCTACATAAAGCCCCTTCTTCAAGATCAAGGGATGAAATGGACCTACAAAATACACAGAAATAAAATAAGAGACTAGGCAAAATGGGGAGACAGAGGAATATGTTTCAAACAAAGGAATAAGACAAAAACCTCAGAAAAAGAACTAGGTGAAATGGAGACAAGAAATCTACCCAATATATTAAGGGTAATGATCATAAAGATGCTCACCATTTTCAGGAGAAGAATGGATGAACACAGTAAAAACTCCAAAGAAGAGTTAGAAAATATAAAAAAGAACAAATCAGAGCTGAAGAATACAATAACTAAAACAAAACAAAAAAACTAGAGGGAATCAAAGTAGATTAGATTATACAGAAGAATGGATCAGGGATCTGGAAGACAGAGCAGTGGAAATCAACCTAGCTGAAAAGAAATAAAAGAAATTTTAAAAATAAGGGTACTTGAAGGGTCCTCTGGGACAACATCAGGCATACTAACATTTGCATTATGGGGGTCCCAGAAGGAGAAGAGAAACATAAAAAGGCAGAGAATTTATTTGAAGAAATAATAGCTGAAAACTTCCCTAATCTGGGGAAAGAAACAGACAATGAGGTCCAGGAAGCAAGAGTCCCAAACAAGATGAGCCCAAAGAGGACCACACCAAGACACTTTGTAATTAAGATGTCATATTAAAGGTAAGAGAGACTTTTAAAAGTAGCAAGAGAAAGCAACAAGTTTCAAACAAGGGAACTCCTGTAAGACCATTGGCTGGCTTTTCAGCAGAAACATTGCAGGCCAGAAGAGAGTGGCACAATACATTCAAAGTGATGAGAGGAAAGAGCCTAAACCAATAATACTCTACCCAGCAAGGTTATCCTTCAAAATTGAAGGAGAGGTAAAGAGTTTTATCAACAAGCAAAAGCTAAAAGAGTTCAGCACCACTAAACCAGCCTTATAAAAAGTGTTAAAGGAACTTCTCTAGGCACAAAAGAAAAGGACACAAGTAAGAAAATTATGAAAGGAAAAACCTCATTGGTAAAGGCAAACATATAGTAAAGATAGTGGATCAATGACTTACAAAGCTAATAGGAAGGTTAAAAGACAAAAGTAGTAAAATCATCGATATCTACAATAAGTTAAGGGATACAGAAAAATAAAAAGATGTAAAATATGATGTCAGAAACAAGGCATGGTGGGAAGGACTAAAAATGTAGAGCTGTTAGAATGTGTTCAACTTAAGAGATCATCAATTTAAAGTAGATTATGTATCTATTTATCATCTACCTATCTATCATCTATCTATATATCTATCATCTATCTATGCATATATCTATCTATCTATCATCTATCTGTTAGTTATCTGTCATCTATCTATATATCTATCTATTATCTATCTATCTATCATCTATCTGTTAGTTATCTGTCATCTATCTATATATCTATCTATTATCTATCTATCTATCTATCATCTATCTATTAGCTATCTATCATCTATCTATATATCTATCATCTATCTATCTATCTATCTATCTATCATCTATCTGTTAGTTATCTGTCATCTATCTATATATCTATCATCTATCTATCTATATATCTATCTATTATCTATCTATCTATCTATCATCTATCTATTAGCTATCTATCATCTATCTATATATCTATCATCTATCTATCTAACTATCTATCTATCTAGGTTCTTATACATGAACCTCATGGTAACCACAAATCAAAAACCTACAAAGATAAACAAAACAATAAAGAGAACAGAATCCAAATGTAACACTAAAGATAGTTATCAAATCATAAGGAAAGAGAACTAGAAAAGAATAAAGGAACAAAGAAGAACTACAAAAACAGCCAAAAACCAATTAATAAAATGGCAATAAGTACATATCTATCAATAATTACTTTAAATGTAACTGGAATAAATGCTCCAATCAAAAGACATAGAATAGCTAAAAAAATTAGAAAAAAATGAGACCCATATATATGCTGCCTGTAAGAGACTCACTTCAGATCTGAAGACACACAGACAGAAAGTGAGGAGATGCAGAAAGATATTCCATGTAAATAAAAATGAAAATAAACCTGGGGTAGCAATACTTATATCAGACAGAATAGACTTTAAAACAAAGACTGTAACAAGAGCAAAAGAAGGGTATTACATAATGACAAAGGGATCAATCCAACAAGAACATATAACACTTGAAAAAAGATATGCACCCATATCTGAAAAGGAGTTAATATCCAGAATATAGAAAGAACTCATACAACTCAACAACAAATAAACAAGAAATATAATTTTTAAATGGGCAGAGGATAGACATTTTTCCAAAGAAGGCATATAGATGGACAATAGGCACATGAAAAGATAGTCAACATCACTAATCATGAGGGAAATGCAAATCAAAATCACAATGAGATATCACCTCACACCTGTCAGAATAGCTATCATCAAAAAGACAACAAATAACAAGTATTGGTGAAGATGTGGAGAAAAGGGAACTCTCACTGTTGGTGGGATTGTAAGTTCGTGCAGCCACTATGGAAAATAGTATGGAGATTCCTCAAAAAATTAAAAATACAACTATCCTGTGATCCAACTACCCATTTTCACTTCTGCATATTCTCTGAAGAAAACAAAACCCTAATTCAAAAAGATACATGCACCCCTATGTTCATTGCGGCTGGGCCCGTGAGCCATGGCCGTTGAGCCTGTGCGTCTGGAGCCTGTGCTCCGCAACGGGAGAGGCCACAACAGTGAGAGGCCCACGTACCGCAAAAAAAAAAAAAAAAGAAGAAGAAGAAGATGTGACACACACACACACACACACACACACACACACACACAATGGAATCTTAGCTATAAAAAAGAATAAAATTTTGCCATTTGCAACAACATGGATGAATCTAGAGGGTATTGTGGTAAGTGAAATAACTCAGAGAAAGACCAACATCATGTGATCTCACTTATATGTGGAATCTAAAAAGCAAAACAAAATGAAAAGAGACTCATAAGAAAACAGAGGGGAGGTGGTTTTGCCAGAGGGGAGGTTGAGGATGGGGAGCTAAATAGGTGAAAGGAATTAAGAGGTACAAACTTTCAGTTGAAAATAAATGTCATGGGGATATATCGTACGGCATAGAGAATGTCGTCAATGGTACTATAATAGATTTTTGTGGGGACAGATGTTTACTAGACTTACTGTGGTGATCATCTCACAATGTATTTAAATGTCAAATCACTATGTCGTACCCTGAAACTAACATAATACTGTATATCAACTGTATTTCAATAAGAAAGAAAGGGAGGATGGAAGGAAGAAAAATTAAGTAAGGGATCCAGTTATATGTTTCCAGGTAAGAAGTTAGAAAAGTGAGGGGCAGTGTTCACAGGGAGAGACCATGGAAGCTCATGGAAAACCAAGTGAGGGGTAGAAATTTTAAAGAAAAGCGCATGTCAGGAAACTGGAAATCTCAGGGAGAAAAGGCAGGTGAAATGATCTGGTACTAATGAAAATCCCCTATCCCTACTCCAAGGGAATTATTAAGCCAGTTTCAAAAAGAGAGAGAATAAAGGAGAAAGAGAGAAACAGAGATGTCATTTTAACTGTAGGCAGTATCGTATAGTGAAACAAATTTTTCATCTTCATTCAGTGACAGGTTTAAACAGTTAAACCCAGCACTAAACAGTAAAATGTTGAAAACTCCATGTTTTAAAATCTATTTTTTCACAGTTAAGGCAGAGACTAAAGATGGTCAGGAATTCAGCTCTGAGAACCAGAGGCGATAGGGAAGTAGCTGTCTGAGCGTTCCGTCTCCCAGGCAACCCCCAACTCTACACGTTCTGGAATTGCTCTTAAACATTAAATTGGCTTCATTGAAGGCATATCTGGGAACTATAGATCATCCTATGGAGGTCAAGTCTTGTAAAGACTGTGGCTTTATGGGTTACACTCCCACTGGCCCCGTCGGCCACCTCTTCTACCTGGACCTATCCTTTATCCCACCCGCTCCAAGGATAGGATTTCTATTGGTCAACTGGATCTACCTGCATCTTCCTGACTATCCCACACTCTTTGACACACGGCTGCTTTATTTATTCCCACAGTTTGCTCTGCCTTGGAGCACCTCCTTGTCCTTTGTGTCCCCTCTCTTCCCCAGACATACATGTCGTAGCACCAGAGTATTTTGTGGTATTTATTAAATTAAATGTCTGTCTTCTCTTACTAAATAAGGACTTTGGAAGCAGTAGCCATGCCTTCATGATCTTTGTGTTCCCAGCATCTAACACAGTGGGGGATCTATTAAATGTTGGATAAATAAATAAATTTTCAAAGGCTAATCCCAAGGGAAACAGATCATGTTATAAATTCCTCAGCTGGAACCCATAGGAATCAGTGATGTTCCATGCAAAAGCCTTATAGGGATAGGAATCCAGAGTGTTGACCACAGGTCTTCTTGGTCTATTGAAAAGTGTGGGATATACTGTGAGCCTAAAGAGAAATATCCTTTGAACTAATCTGATTTATTTCTATGAAATTCTTTGCTTAGGTGTTGTGAGCTCTGTTTCTAATGTGCAAATTCTGCGTTCCTTAGAAATTGAAAGGGGCTTGAGACATTTCTTAGGTAGTTTCAAGACGAAACTGCTTGTGAGAGTTAAGGACTTCCTTTTCTGACTGTGTACTAGAAAAGTTAGCAGTTAGAGGTGACAGTGGCAGAGCCTTGCCGATATGAACATAATATGGAAACTCATCATCCAAATTGAAACGTAAAACATTAGCAGTAGCCATCCAGTTCCACTGAGGTGTTGGAATGGGCTGAGGAGGAAGGGATTTTGGATGAAAGTGAAAAGAAGTGCAGAGGACCACTGGAAACATACTCATTTTATATTTTCTCTTTAAAAATAGACTTGCTGCTGGTAAAATGGACTTTTTCTAGCCCCGGTTATACAATTGCTGGATTTAGCTGCCGGATTCATGTTGCTTCTTATTGCAAAATGCCTCTGTGTTGCATTTTGCCTTGTTTTCATTTCTGCCATTTATTAGGTCACTGAACTTTTTCTCCGTGTTTACTCACAATATCAGAAAGACATGGGGGGAGACTCCACTGATCTTGGGACCTCACTCTGCTGTTCTTTTACATTTCTTCTTATATTTGATCATTTTAATCTTCTCTTCTTTCTTCTACTTTATTGCTCACATCATTGGTTTCCTACCCAAGTCTGGAAGTGACCTTAAGAGACTACCTAAGCAGAAGAGCATGCACTGTGTCTTCAGACTTTCAGAGATGGGCTGCCATTACTCCATGGGGTGCTTTTGTGTGAGGTGGGAAAAGGCATCCCTTCATCTGGGCTGATGCAGCCCACACTCGGGTGCACGGCTTAGTGAGCACAGGACAGACTGATTTCAGGACCAACGCTATTATTCACTCGTGTGACATGAACAACCAGCCCTACCGGAAGGTGCAACCCTGTTCAGAAAAGAAGAGTCCACAATCTTGCTTAAATAAACCATTATAGCGACCATTATTCTCATGATGAAAATACTCTTCTTTAAAGTCCTCTTACGGGATGAATAACCTTGGACACACATTTATTTCTTCAATTTTCAGTAGCTTACAGGTCCTTAAACACTACTCAAGGTTACATCATGGCTTTCCGGTGCCATTAGCATCAAATCCAAACACCACGATCTAATTTGCTAGGCCATCTCTTCTATTTAGTGCTACATCATCATCCCACATTTTGTCCTCATTTCAGCAAACAATTAATGAGCATGAACTATGAGTCAAACTCTTGAATCCCATCTTATGTTCCTCTCCAGCTTGGCATTTTCACTTCAACTAGCCCTACGACAAAATAGGCATCCTTGAAATCTCCAAACAGAAGGTTCCTGAGCTGTTTGGCAAGCCCTGGGCGTAACTTTCTGCTGCTTCAGACCTGGAATCCACAGAAGAGAACTCATGGGTCCGTTCCTCCAGCCCTGCCTGGCATTTCTCTTAGTCACCCTCACCCTCCTCCCCACAAGCCCACACGCCTGCTTCAATACAATGTGCTCAGAATCCTGCCTGAAGTGCATAAGCACCGCACTTGAAGTGCACTAGTTCAACGTCATTTCAGGGGATCTCTAGGTACAAACTACACATAGAAAAACAATGGTAAGTCTTTATTCACACAGTAGTGTGTTATTTAGAAAACCCTTTCATATGCATTAGTTCTCTACACAGACTTGCCAATATTTGTCATCTGGTCTTTGCCCCAACGTGGAGGTTCTCAGCCTTTGTTGCACTTTAGAATCACCTGGGAGCTTTCATAAAGTGTGGAGACCCAGGCTCCCTGCCCCGGAAACGGAAACAGGATCTCTGAGGGTGGGGGCTGGGTGCAGGTTCTTTTGTTTGTTTGTTTAGTACCAGGTGATCTTAATGAAAATCACTGCCTGCCTTTCTCTTTGCCAGTCTTTACCATTTTTAGAGCTCAGAATTATCCAGATACTATACGGAACACCCAGCATAGCACTGGTCAAAGAGATGATTCTTTTCTGCCCATACATCCTCATTAGCTCCCGCCCAATACACCAATTGACTTTGTCTCCTCTGTGTGAACATATCCAACCTACCCCATATGACCATGGAATATCTATACATTATCGCAGAATTATTGTTTTCTCTTTGCATGTAGATCTGGTTTATTTAAACAAAACGGCAACTGTCTCAAAGATGGAGGCTATCTTTTCTATTCTTTGTCTCCTTCCATAGGGCTAGCGAAGAGCTTCTGAACCACAGTAGACAGTAAACGGATGTTGATTACAAGTAGAACCTATCCATTTTGCTTTCATTTTCCTTTGATATGAAAATCAAATAGGCTTCAGAGAATGGGGTTAGAGGGTTGAAATAAGAGAAATATGTAACCTGGAAAAAAAACAAAAGCAAAACCAAGATGTCCAGTAAGACAAAGTAAATTTATATGTACTGCAGACTTAGTACCTGTCAAAGTGGTTACTCCTTTTACATATGAGCTCATTCAAATGTTAAATGATTTCATTCAGAACTTCATTTGGGAAAAGTTGCTAACTTTCCATGTTACACAAAAAGATCCAACACTCTCTTTAGAATCTCCAGTAGGAAAAGTAGGATGGATGAGTCCAGACCTTTACTTTTATTTTGAGCATAAAACTGTGGCCTGGATCCTAGTCTAGTCTCTGCTATTAACTAGCTGTGACCTTGATATGTCATTGAGTTCATCAGAGCTCTTTAGTACCAGAGTTCTCCATAGTAATAATGTTAATAAAAATAGCCAACGTCAGAGAGAGGGGGAAGATGGCGGAAGAGTAAGATGCGGAGATCACCTTCCTCCCCACTGATACATCAGAAATACATCTACACGTGGAACAACTCCTACAGAACACCTACTGAACGCTGGCAGAAGACCTCAGACCTCCCAAAAGGCAAGAAACTCCCCACGTACCTGGGTAGGGCAAAAGAAAAAAGAATAAACAGAGACAAAAGAATAGGGACGGGACCTGCATCAGTGGGAGGGAGCCGTGAAGGAGGAAAGGTTTCCACACACTAGAAGCCCCTTCGCGGGCGGAGACTGCAGGTGGCAGACGAGGGGAGCTTCGGGGCCGCGGAGGAGAACAGCAACAGGGGTGCAGAAGGCAAAGCGGAGAGGTTCCCGCACAGAGGACCGGTGCCAACCGGCACTCACCAGCCCGAGAGGCTTGTCTGTTCACCCACCGAGGCAGGCAGGGGCTGGGAGCTGAGGCTAAGGCTTCGGTTGGAGCGCAGGGAGAGGACTGGGGTTGGCGGCTTGAACACAGCATGCAGGGGGTTAGTGTGCCACGGCTAGCCGGGAGGAAGTCTGGGGGAAAGTCTGGACCTGCCGAAGAGACAAGAGAACACTGTTTCAGGGTGCGCAAGGAGAGGGGATTAAGAGCACTGCTTAAGGGAGCTCCGCAGACGGGCGCGAGCCGCGGCTAAAAGCGCGGACCCCAGAGACGAGCAGGAGACGCTAAGGCTGCTGCTGCCGCCACCAAGAAGCCTGTGTATGAACACAGGTCACTATCCACACCACGCTTCCCAGGAACCTGTGCAGCCCGCCACTGCCAGGGTCCCATGATCCAGGGACAACTTCCCCGGGAGAACGCACGGCGCGCCTCAGGCTGGTGCAACGTCATGCTGGCCCCTGCCGCCGCAGGCTCACCCCACATCCATACCCCTCCCTCCCCACGGCCTGAGTGAGCCAGAGCCCCCGAATCAGCGGCTCTTTTAACCCCGTCCTGTCTGAGCGAAGAACAGACGCCCTCCGGAAACCTACACGCAGAGGCGGGGCCAAATCCAAAGCTGAACCCCGGGAGCCGTGCAAACAAAGAAGAGAAAGGGAAATCTCTCCCAGCAGCCTCAGGAGCAGCGGATTAAATCTCCACAATCAACTTGATGTACCCTGCTCCTGTGGAATACGTGAATAGACAACAAATCATCCCAAATTGAAGAGCTGGACTTTGAGAGCACGATTTATTATTTTTTCCCCTTTTCCTCTTTTTGTGAGTGTGTATGTGTATGCTTCTGTGTGAGATTTTGTCTGTATAGCTTTGCTTTCACCATTTGTCCTAGGGCTCTGTCCGTCCGTTTGTTTATTTTTTTTTATTTACTTAAAAAATTTTTTTTCTTAATTATTTTTTTATTTTAATAACTTTATTTTATTTTACCTTACTTTATTTCATTTTCCTTTATCCTCTTTCTTTCTTTCTACTTTTTCTCCCTTTTATTCTGAGCTGTGTGGATGAAAGGCTCGTGGTGCTGCAGCCAGGAGTCAGTGCTGTGCCTCAGAGGTGGGAGAGCCAACTTCAGGACACTGGTCCACAAGAGACCTCCCAGCTCCACATAATCTCAAATGGCGAAAATCTCCCAGAGATCTCCATCTCAACGCCATCACCCAGCTTCACTCAACGACCAGCAAGCTACAGTGCTGGACACCCTATGCCAAACAACTAGCAAGACAGGAACACAACCCCACCCATTAGCAGAGAGGCTGCCTAAAATCATAATAAGTCCACAGACACCCCAAAACACACCACCAGATGTGGACCTTCCTACCAGAAAGACAAGATCCAGCCTCATCCACCAGAACACAGGCACTAGTTCCCTCCACCAGGAAGCCTACACAACCCACTGAACCAAACTTAGCCACTGGGGAGAGACACCAAAAACAATGGGAACTACGAACCTGCAGCCTGCAAAAAGGAGACCCCAAACACAGTAAGATAAGCAAAATGAGAAGACAGAAAACCACACAGCAGATGAAGGAGCAAGATAAAAACCTACCAGACCTAATAAATGAAGAGGAAATAGGCAGTCTACCTGAAAAAGAATTCAGAATAATGATAGTAAAGATGATCCAAAATCTTGGAAATAGAATAGAGACAATGCAAGAAACATTTAGCAAGGACCTAGAAGAACTAAAGATGAAACAAGCAATGAAGAACAACACAATAAATGAAATTAAAAATACTCTAAAAGGAATCAATAGCAGAATCACTGAGGCAGAAGAACAGATAAGTGACCTGGAAGATAAATAGTGGAAATAACTACTGCAGAGCAGAATAAAGAAAAAAGAATGAAAATAATTGAGGACAGTCTCAGAGACCTCTGGGACAACATTAAACACAACAACATTCGAAATATAGGGGTTCCAGAAGAAGAAGAGAAAAAGAAAGGGACTGAGAAAATATTTGAAGAGATTACAGTTGAAAACTTCCCTAATATGGGAAAGGAAATAGTTAATCAAGTCCAGGAAGCACAGAGAGTCCCATACAGGATAAATACAAGGAGAAACATGCAAAGACACATATTAATCAAACTGTCAAAAATTAAATACAAAGAAAACATATTAAAAGCAGCAAGGGAAAAACAACAAAAAACACACAAGGGAATCCCCATAAGGTTAACAGCTGTACTTTCAGCAGGAACTCTGCAAGTCAGAAGGGACTAGCAGGACATATTTAAAGTGATGAAGGAGAAAAACCTGCAAACAACATTACTGTACCCAGCAAGGATCTCATTCAGATTTGATGGAGAAATTAAAACCTTTACAGACAAGCAAAAGCTGAAAGAGTTCAGCACCACCAAACCTGCTGTACAAAAAATGCTAAAGGATCTTCTCTAGGCACGAAACACAAGAGAAGGAAAAGACCTATAATAACAAACCCAAAACAATTAAGAAAATGGGAATAGGAACATACATATCAACAATTACCTTAAATGTAAATGGATTAAATGCTCCCACCAAAAGACACAGACTGGCTGAATGGATACAAAAACAAGACCCATATATATGCTGTCTACAAGAGACCCACTTCAGACCTACAGACACATACAGACTGAAAGTGAGGGGATAGAAAAAGATATTCCATGCAAATGGAAATCAAAAGAAAGCTGGAGTAGCAATTCTCATATCAGACAAAATAGACTTTAATATAAAGACTATTAGAAGAGACAAAGAAGGACACTACATAATGATCAAGGGATAGATCCAAGAAGAAGATATAACAATTGCAAATATTTATGCACCTAACATAGGAGCACCTCAATGCATAAGGCAAGTACTAACAGCCATAAAAGGGGAAATTGACAGTAACACAATCATAGCAGGGGACTTTAACACCCCACTTTCACCAATGGACAGATCATCCAAAATGAAAATAAATAAGAAAACACAAGCTTTAGATGATACATTAAACAAGATGGACTTAATTGATTTTTATAGGACATTCCATCCCAAAACAACAGAATACACATTTTTCTCAAGTGATCATGGAACATTCTCCAGGATAGATCATACCTTGGGTCACAAATCAAGCCTCGGTAAATTTAAGAAAATGGAAATTGTATTAAGTATCTTTTCTGACCACAATGCTATGAGACTAGGTATCAATTACAGGAAAAGATCTGTAAAAAATACAAACACATGGAGGCTAAACAATACACTACTTAATAATGAAGTGATCACTTCGAAGTGATCACTTTTGAAGAAATCGAAGAGGAAATCAAAAAAATACCTAGAAACAAATGACAATGGAGACATGACAACCCAAAACCTATGGGATGCAGCAAAAGCAGTTCTAAGAGGGAAGTTTATAGCAATACAGTCCTACCTTAAGAAACAGGAAACATCTTGAATAAACAACCTAACCTTGCACCTAAAGCAATTAGAGAAAGAAGAACAAAAGGAACCCCAAAGTTAGCAGAAGGAAAGAAATCATAAAGATCAGATCAGAAATAAATGAAAAAGAAATGAAGGAAACAATAGTAAAGATCAATAAAACTAAAAGCTGGTTCTTTGAGAAGATAAACAAAATTGATAAACCATGATCCAGACTCATCAAGAAAAAAAGGGAGAAGACTCAAATCAATAGAATTAGAAATGAAAAAGGAGAAGTAACAACCGACACTGCAGAAATACAAAAGATCGTGAGAGATTACTACAAGCAACTCTATGCCAATAAAATGGACAACCTGGAAGAAACGGACAAATTGTTAGAAATGCACAACCTGCCAAGACTGAATCAGGAAGAAATAGAAAATATGAACAGACCAGTCAAAAGCACTGAAATTGAAACTGTGATTAAAAATCTTCCAACAAACAAAAGCCCAGGACCAGATGGCTTCACAGGTGAATTCTATCAAACATTTAGAGAAGAGATAACACCCATCCTTCTCAAAATCTTCCAAAATATAGCAGAGGGAGGAGCACTCCCATGAGCACTCCCTCATTCTACGAGGCCACCATCACCCTGATACCAAAACCAGACAAAGATGTCACAAAGAAAGAAAACTACAGGCCAATATCACTGATGAACATAGATGCAAAAATCCTCAACAAAATACTAGCAAACAGAATCCAACAGCACATTAAAAGGATCATACACCATGATCAAGTGGGGTTTATTCCAGGAATGCAAGGATTCTTCAATATACGCAAATCAATCAATGTGATACACCATGTTAACAAACTGAAGGAAAAAAACCATATGGTCATCTCAATAGATGCAGAGAAAGCTTTCGACAAAATTCAACACCGATTTATGATAAAAACCCTCCAGAAAGTAGGCATAGAGGGAACTTTCCTCAACATAATAAAGGCCATATACGACAAACCCACAGCCAACATCATCCTCAATGGTGAAAAACTGAAACCATTTCCACTAAGATCAGGAACAAGACAAGGTTGCCCACTCTCACCACTCTTATTCAACATAGTTTTGGAAGTTTTAGCCACAGCAATCAGAGAAGAAAGGGAAATAAAAGGAATCCAAATCGGAAAAGAAGAAGTAAAGCTGTCACTGTTTGCAGATGACATGATACTATAAACAGAGAATCCTAAAGATGCTACCAGAAAACTACTGGAGCTAATCAATGAATCTGGTAAAGTAGCAGGATACAAAATTAATGCACAGAAATCTCTGGCATTCCTATTCACTAATAATGAAAAATCTGAAAGTGAAATCAAGGAAAAACTCCCATTTACCATTGCAACAAAAAGAATAAAATATCTAGGAATAAACCTACCTAAGGAGACAAAAGACCTCTATGCAGAAAATTATAAGACACTGATGAAAGAAATTAAAGATGATAGAAATAGATGGAGAGATATACCATGTTCTTGGATTGGAAGAATCAACATTGTGAAAATGACTCTACTACCCAAAGCAATCTACAGATTCAATGCAATCCCTATCAAACTACCACTGGCATTTTTCACAGAACTAGAACAAAAAATTTCACAATTTGTATGGAAACACAAAAGACCCCGAATAGCCAAAGCTATCTTGAGAACGAAAAACGGAGCTGGAGGAATCTGGCTCCCTGACTTCAGACTATACTACAAAGCTACAGTAATCAAGACAGTATGGTACTGGCACAAAAACAGAAAGATCAATGGAACAGGCTAGAAAGCCCAGAGATAAACCCACGCACATCTGGTCACCTTATCTTTGGTAAAGGAGGCAGGAATGTACAGTGGAGAAAGGACAGCCTCTTCAATAAGTGGTGCTGGGAAAACTGGGCAGGTACATGTAAAAGTATGAGATTAGAACACTCCCTAACACCATACACAAAAATAAGCTCAAAATGGCTTAAAGACCTAAATGTAAGGCCAGAAACTATCAAACTCCTAGACAAAAATACAGGCAGAACACTCTATGACATAAATCACAGCAAGATCCTTTTTGACCCACCTCCTAGAGAAATGGAAATAAATACAAAAATAAACAAATGGGACCTAATGAAACTGCAAAGCTTTTGCACAGCAAAGGAAACCATAAACAAGACCAAAAGACAACCCTCAGAATGGGACAAAATACTTGCAAATGAAACAACTGACAAGGGATTAGTCTCCAAAATTTACAAGCAGCTCATGCAGCTCAATATCCAAAAAACAAACAACCCAATCCAAAAATGGTCATAATACCTAAATAGACATTTCTCCAAAGAATATATACAGATTGCCAACAAACACATGAAAGAATGCTCAACATCATTCATCATTAGAGAAATGCAAATCAAAACTACAATGAGATATTATCTCACACTAGTCAGAATGGCCATCATCAAAAAATCTAGAAACAATAAATGCTGGAGAGGGTGTGGAGAAAAGGGAACACTCTTGCACTGCTGGTGGGAATGTGAATTGGTACAGCCACTATGGAGAACAGTATGGAGGTTCCTTAAAAAACTACAATTAGAACTACCATATGACCCAGCAATCCCACTACTGGACATATACCCTGAGAAAACCATAATTCAAAAAGAGTCATGTACCAAAATGTTCATTGCAGCTCTATTTACAATAGCCAGGAGATGGAAACAACCTAAGTGTCCATCATTGGATGAATGGATAAAGAAGTGGCACATATATACAATGGAATATTACTCAGCCATAAAAAAGAAACGAAATTGAGCTATTTATAATGAGGTGGATGATCTAGAGTCTGTCATACAGAGTGAAGTAAGTCAGAAAGAGAAAGACAAATACCGTATGCTAATACATATATATGGAATTTAAGAAAAAAAAATGTCATGAAGAACCTAGGGGTAAGACAGGAATAAAGACACAGACCTACTAGAGAATGGACCTGAGGATATGGGGAGGGGGAAGGGTAAGCTGTGACAAAGTGAGAGAGTGGCATGGACATATATTCACTACAAAACATAAAATAGATAGCTAGTGGGAAGCAGCCGCATAGCACAGGGAGATCAGCTCAGTGCTTTGTGACCACCTAGAGGGGTGGCATAGGGCAGGTGGGAGGGAGGGAGATGCAAGAGGGAAGAGATATGGGAACATATGTATATGTATAACTGATTCACTTTGTTATACAGCAGAAACTAACACACCGTTGTAAAGCAATTATACTCCAATAAAGATGTAAAAAAAAAAAAATAGCCAACGTTGATGGAGTACTTGCTATGTACCAGGCACTGTACTGGGCATTTTTCAGGGATTATTTCACTTAACCCTCACAATCGCTCCTTGGGATGATTACTATTATTATCCCTAACTGAGGAAACAGAGGCTCTCGGAGATTAATTTGTCCAAGGTCACAGGGGAGATGCATTTTAGTGGAAACGTATTCATTCAAGCCTGGCTCAAATACCCATTCCCCTCTCCCCACACCTGCAAGCAGAACGCCTGATTCTGGGCTCCTCGAGCACTTTAGGGAGGCTGATATCTTTGTGCTTATCACTTGCCCCTTTGTAGTGTGTTGTTTGTTTTTGCACGTCTCTCCCAGCATACTGGACTTTGAATTCAGGGTTTGGCAATTAATAGACTATCAGTATATGTGTCAAGTTAGTGGTATGAACTCTCATTTAGCTCTCACAACAACTTTGTAGGTAGAATTTTTCTTGTTTTTACAGATAAAGGCTGAGAGAGGTTAAGTAATTGGCTCAAGTTCACACAGAGTAGGCACAGTCTGATGGCTGGCATCCCGGTACACTCAGTTGTCCGAGCCAATCCAGAAACCAGTGTTAAGTTAACTCAACAAGGAGACCATTAAGACGGGTGGCACCGGGCTTCCCTAGTGGCACAGTGGTTAAGAATCCGCCTGCCAACGCAGGGGACACGGTTCGAGCCCTGGTCTGGGGAGATCCCACATGCCGCAGAGCAGCTAAGCCCGTGAGCCACAACTACTGAGCCTGCATGCCACAACTACTGAAGCCCACGCGCCTAGAGCCCGTGCTCCACAACAAGAGAAGCCACTGCAATGAGAAGCCCGTGCACCGCAGCAAAGAGTAGCCCCTGCTCACCACAACTAGAGAAAGCCCGTGCACAACAAAGAAGACACAACACAGCCAAAAATAATAAATAAATAAATTTATTTTTAAAAAAAGACAGGTGGCATTAATGCCGTGGCAGCCTACGTGAGCAAACCCAAATCGAAATGCAAACCTAAGGACAACCAGTCACAAAGAGCCAACGAGGCTTTAAGCTATAGCCAACCCATAATTCCTTGCTTTGCTTCCACCTTCTTTCTATAAAGTCCCTCCCAGAGTTCCTGTTGGTGGAGGGCCCCTAACAACTTCTGATCTGGCGCTGCTCCACTCCAATTGATTTTTGCTTAAAGAAACTAAAAAGTTTTAATATGCCTCAGTTTATCTTCTAGCACCGAGGAAGCATTCTGTACAATACTTCTCGGCTCGTGATTCTCTCCCATCCCCCACTCCCCTCCAGTCACTGTTCAGTCTATCACCTTGTCCCCGTCCCCTCCATCACCACCGCCTTCACTCACCTGGATTACTGCAATGGTTAGTGTAAAAGATTTGGAATTTTGGCTGACCTCCAAAACAAAAAGATTAAAAATTATCGGTGACTTTCATAAATTGCAAACATTTCTTATTACCTCCCTTAGAGACAAAGGCATACTTCCGCACCCTCAGCCCTGTGTAGCTTAAATCATGGTTCACTGGGAAGTTAGAATTGTGTTTACACCTTGTGACATAAATTTTGGTATGAGGATCAACACACTTCTCCAATCCTATAAATCATATGAAGCAACGGGATAGTTTCCAAGGTTCTAACCTCGTTTGCTGATTGCATTTATGAGTTTATTTCAGAGTCTGCCATTTGGGACCCAATTGTGATAATTGCACTTGTTTTCCTGAGTTGTTGTTGTTGTTGTTTTCAGTACACGCGCTTCTCACTGCTGTGGCCTCTCCCGTTGCGGAGCACAGGCTCCGGACGCACAGGCTCAGCGGCCATGGCTCACGGGCCCAGCCGCTCCGCGGCATGTGGGACCCTCCCGGACCGGGGCACGAACCCGCGTCCCCTGCACCGGCAGGCGAACTCTCAACCACTGCACCACCAGGGAAGCCCCTGAGTTGTTTTTAACCCATTTCATTTGCTCTTTCTCTCTGGGGCTGGGGCCTTGCCTTGCTCTTACCTTCACTAAGCTGCATTTCTGGTTTCCTGCCTTCCTACCTTGGCATTGAATATCATATACTCCTGCTATGCTATTGCTATGCCCTGTCACCTGTAGGGACACTTGGTCATGTTGTGTTAAGACCTCCCTGCAGTACTGGCTGCCCGCCCTTTGCTGCCAGTATCCTTCAGAAAACTTCCTCTCATGCCCCTGAAACAGATCTGTCTCCCAACTGCCTGCCTCGTCTCGGGGTGGCCCTCTTTACAAGCACCGGAACTAGTTTAGACCCATAAATGTCCCTTTGATATCTACTTATTGCAAACACAAGAGAAACTTCTTCAGAGCAAAGGAAGTCAGTCATTTTTGGCAGTCAGCTCAGACTGTTTCAACAATAAAGCTTCTCCGAATATTAAGGTCTCCTGCTCTTCTGGGAACAAAGTACTCTAGCTAATATTGTCAGGTGACCTGCCAAAAAGAAAGGTCACTCTGGTAGGAGTTCCACATGCTATTTAAAGATCGGATGTCCCTTGGATGGGAAAGCCGCGCTATATGGCCAGGGTTTTAATGAAGCAGAGAAAGGTACAATGTGGCAAAATTTGATAGTAAACGAAATTGTTCTCTTGAAAAATAACACTGTCCATTTATTCTGTTTTGTAATTCCATTTAAAGTTATTGTCTTCATTGGAGTATTGTGAATTATTTGTTAGCATTATGTATTTAACTTGTTAAGTGAAGATGTGTTCTTGAATGAGAGGAAAACGAACTTGTTTTAATCTTTTTTTAATAGTCTTAGGAATATTTCTAAAAGTTGGAGCTATGTCTCAAGGGAGGAAATGGAGATCATGAGAGAATGAAACAATCTCTCTCCATATTTATTATGTTTACTCTCAACTCCATCTAATAATTGATGCTTGTAAGGCTATTCCTTTTTTGCTCTACCAATCCTTCTTCTTCCTCTGATTGTTCTACATTCATTTAGAAATAGCGACTCCCCAAAACTAGAGTTGTCTGTTTGACTTTCTGCATTTTCCACTTCCTCACCTTTCGTTCACTAGTTTTGTGTAGTTAAACATTCATTTTTCACTTTATTATGTCCATGCAAATAACATTCACAACTTAATGTTGTGTGCACTGTCATCATGAGGTTTCTCTTTACCATTTGCTTTTTCCCTATAGTTAATAATTGCCTTTTCTTAAAAATTGTTTAGTTTTCCTTGTCTCATAATTTCTCCCACATCTTCGAATAGTCTATCAGTCCACTTTTCCATAAGATCAAAGTACATAATGCATCAATTCCAATTCCAAAATAAATGAATTCTTTTAAATTTGCAAGGGCTATGACATATAGCTCTATGTTATAAAATTTGAAAATCTTGACACTTTAAAAGTAGAGTGTTTATGAGTGTCCTTTTTAAAAAATATGTAGACGATTAAAAAATATTGATAAATCATACCATCTTCAAGTGGCAGCACTTCTCTGGGAAGCAGTAAAGCTTAGGGACTGAGTGTCTGGTATTAGAGTACCCAGCTTCAAATCCTGGCTCTGTGCTCACCTGCAACTAGAGACTCACCGTCTTGTGCCTCAGTTTCCTCATCCTTAAGATGGAGATAATAATACCTACCACAAGGGTTCTTGGAGGTTTAACCTAGATAATATACAGTTATCTATATACTATAGATAACTATGTTATATATATTATATATAATTATATATCTATACTCTATAAAGTATATAAAGTATTATATACTTTATATAATGCCCGATGCACAGTAAACACTTAGTGAATGTTAGGTATTATTTAGCATGATAGCAAAGGAAGAAGCAATATTTAAAATACTGAAAGACTTTATCTAGATCTTATGTATGAAAAATATGTACACAAAATTAAGAGGAAAGTAATAAGTTGGAATAAAAACATTTGCAGCATGTGTGACAGAGTAAAAGGTAAACACTTCATATATCATAAGCCTTAGATAAAATAGAAAAACAGGCAAAGTACATAAATTCTGTGGTTTATAAAAGAAATAAAACTGGGGACTATATGGGGACTTCCCAGTGATCCAGTGGTGAAGACTCTGTGCTTCCACTGCAGGGGACATGGGTTCAATCCCTGGTCTGAACTCTAAGATCCCTCATGCTTTATGGTGCAGAAAAAAAAAAAAAAAAGGCTATATGAAAACATATCTGCTTTCACTTATAATAAAAATTGCACATTAAAATATAATGTATACAAAAAAAGAGAAGACAAATTGCTAATATCAGAAATGAAAGAAGGGTTATTACTACAGATCCCACAGATATTAAAAGAATAATAAAGGAGTCTTATCAACAACTCTGTGCCCACAAATATGATAACTTGGATGAAATGGACCATTTCTTTGAAAGACACAATCTGCAAAAACTCATACCTAGGAGAAACAGACAATTTGAAAAGCCTATATCTATTATGGGAATTGAATTAGTAATTAATAATATTCCAAAACAGAAAGTGCCAGGCCCAGATAGATTCACTGGTGAATTCTACCATATGTTTAAGGAAGGAATGATACCAATTCTCTACAATCTCTTCCAGAAATAGAAGCTGAGGGAATAATTCCTAACTCATTCTATGAGTCCAGCATTACCCTAACAGCAAAACCAAACAAAAACATTAAAGAAAGGAAAACAAGCCAATGTCTCTCATAAACATGGATGTGAAAATTCTCAACAAAATATTAGCAAATCAAGTCCAACAATGTATAAAAAGAATTATACACCATGATGAAGTAGGATTTATTCCAGGTACATGAGGCTGATTCAACATTTGAGAATCAATTAATGTAATTCATCACATCAACAGGCTAAAGGTGATCATATGATTATATCCATAAATGTAGAAAAAGTATTTGAAAAAATCCAACACCCATTCATAATTCAAACAAACAAAAGAAACCTTAGCAGACTAGGAACAGAGGGTAACTTCCTCAACCTGATAAAGAATGCCTACAAAATACCTACATCTAACTTCATACTTAATAGAAACTAGATGCTTTCTGCCTAAGATAAGGAAAAAGCAATGATGCCCCCTCTCACCTCTCCTTTCCAGCACTGCACTGGAAGTCCTAACTATTGAAATAAGATTAAAAGAAGAAGTAAAATGTATACAGTTTGGGAAGAAAGAAATAAGACTGCCTTTGCTCACAAATAACATGACTGTTTGTGTAGAAAATCCCAAAAGAAGAACAAAAAACCTGAAACTGATACATGATTGTAGACAGGTTGTAAGATACAGATGAATGATACCAAAGTAATTGCTTTCTTATATACCAGCAACGAACAATTGGAATTTGAAATTTAAAACACAACACCATCTACATTAACGCCATTTACAAAGGAAAGAAAAAGAAATACTTAAGGAAAAATATATATAAGATCTAGCTGATGAAAATTACAAAATTCCGATGAAAGAAACAAAAGAAGATCTAAATCAATAGAGATGTATTCCATGGATAACAAGAGTCAATATTGACAAGATATCAGTTCTTTCCAATTGGATCTATAGATTTAACTCAATTCTAATAAAAATACCAGCAAGTTATTTTGTGGCTGTTGACAAATTGATTCTAAAGTTTACACAGAGGGCCTTCCCTGGTGGCACAGTGGTTAAGAATCCACCTGCCAATGCAGGGGACATGAGTTCGATCCCTGGTCTGGGAAGATCCCACATGCCACAGAGCAACTAAGCCGGTGCATAACAAATACTGAGCCTGCTCTCTAGAGCCTGCGAGCCATGACTACTGAGCCCATGCACCACAAACACTGAAGCCCGTGCACCTAGACCCTGTGCTCCATAACAAGAGAAGCCACTGCAGTGAGAAGCCCACGCCCCGCAACAAAGAGTAGCCCTCGCTCACCAAAACTAGAGGAAGCCCGCAAGCAGCCACAAAGACCCAATGCAGCCAAAAATAAGTAAAATAAATTTTTTAAAGAAGAAATTTTTATGGAGAAGCAAAAGACCCAGAATAGCCAACACAATATTGAAGAAGAAGAACAAATTTGGAGAACTGCCACTATCTGACTTTAATTCTTACTCTAAAGGTACAGTGATGTGGAATTAGCAAAAGAATAGACAAATATATCAATGGCACAAAATAAATAGCTCAGAAATAGACCTACACAAATCTAATCAACTCATCTTTGACAAAGGAGCAAAGGCAATTCAGTGGAGAAAGGATAATCTTTTCAACAAATGGCACTGGAAAAACTGGACATCCACAGGCAAAAAGAAAAGGAAAGAAGGAATTGACACAGACCTTACATCTTTCACAAAAATTAACTCAAAATGGATCACAGACCTAAATGTAAAATGCAAAACTAAAATTCTAAGAAAATATAGAAGGAGAAAGTCTAGGTGATCTTGTGTTTGGCAATGAGTTTTTAGATTCAACATCAAAAGTGCAATCCATGAAAGAAAAATTAAGTGGAACGTCATTAAAATTAAAAACCTCTGCTCTACAAAAGACACTGTTACATGAATGAAAAGACAAGCCATAGACTAGGAGAAAATATTTACAAAACACGTATCTGATTAAGAACTTATATCTCAAATGTAGAAAGAATTCTCAAAACTCAACAATAAGAAAACAAACAACCTAACTTTAAAAATGGGCAAAAGATCTAACACCTTAACAAAGAAGCTATAGATGGCAAATAAGTATATGAAAAGGTGCTCAACACCATATGTCATTAGGGAATGACAAACTAAAACAAAAATGAGACACCTATTAGAACGGCCAAAATCCAAAACAATGACAATACCAAGTGCTGAACAGGATGTGGAGCTACAGGAACTTTCATTCATTGCTGGTGGGAATGCAAAATGGTCCAGCCATTTCAGAAGACAGTTTCTTACAAAGCTAAACTTAGACTTATTGTACAATCCATTAATTGTGCTTCTTGGTATTTACCCAAATGAGTTGAAAACTATGGCCACAGGAAACCCTGCATTTCAATGTTTATAACAGTTCTATCACACTTTCCTGAACTTGGAAACAACCAAGATGTCCTTTAGTAGGTGAATGGATAAACAAACTGTGGTACATTTATAAAATGGAATAGTATTCAGTGATAAAATAAAATGAGTTATCAAGCCATGAAAAGACATGGATGAACCTTAAATGCATATGGCTAAATGGAAGAAGCCAACTAGGAAAGACTATATACTGAATGATTACAGCTATATGACATTCTGGAAAAGGCAAATTATAGAAATAATAAAAACAGTAGCGGTTGCTAAGGCTTCTGGGGGAGGGGAAGATGAGTAAGTACAGTACAGAGAATTTATAGGACAGTGAAACTATTCTGTATGATACTGTAATGGTGGATACATTATATGGTGAAGCATGATAATACATGACACCATGAAACATAATGGATGCAAATAAACACTTGTCTAAACTCATAGAATATACAACACAGAGTGAACCCTAATGTAAAGTAAGGACTTTAGTTAAAATAATATATCAATATTGGTTCATCAGTTATAACAAATGTACCACACTAATGCAAAATTTAATAATAGAGGAATCTTTGAGGGTGGGAGGAACGTGTATGAGAACTCCATACTTAAAAGTCTATTAATATATATTTTATATATCATTTTATATAATGATATAACATGTTTCACCCACGACATTTCAAAATTGTTTTTGTATTGTAATATCCACTGTTAGTGAGGATGAAATCTATTTTCCACTCAAGGCCTGAGTTATCTATTTTTTAAATTACATATGTATTTATACATATAGTGTAGGTGTGTGTGTGTGTGTATACCTTTTTTAAAACCTCTGTTTTTTTCTCAGTTTTGTTCTCTACAAAAAAAAAAAAATTCATATTTGCTCCTATCCTTATAGAACCTAGAGCAGTACCTAGTCCATAGTAGATTTCCAGTAAATATTTGCTAAATCAATGTTGAATGATATGTTGAATGTAGATAACTAACTATGAATGCACTAAAATGTGCTGTCATCTAGTTCATACGTACTTCTCCATCTTATTTCTAATGTTATAATGATAGGCATTGCCAAATGCCGTGCTGATATCTGGATACAGTGTGACTATAGCTTTAGACTACTAATTCTAATCCATCTCAATTTGGCTTATTAGAGAGTATGTGGAAAAAATAGTAAGGACAGTTAAACAGTAAAGGGCCCATGAGATGTGGATTAAAAGGCACAGTTGCTCATTTAAATTCTATTTCCCCAGTGTTCTTAAAAAGAAAGTAGAGATTTGTTTGAAGTTATTTGGAAGTCCTAGACAGTATGGTTATTCATACTGCCCAAACAGTATTATATTACCATTATTATTCCTTAACAAAAAAAGCAGATATTTTTAAGTTCATCTTTGAGTAAAACTGAGCCTCTAACTGAGCTGTGCCCAACTGTGAAGAAATATTAAAATCCATTTAGATCAACTACACTATCAGCGTATTGGTGTTACAAATATCCAATTATCTATATTTGTTTTAAGCACCACAGATAAAATAAAAACAATGCCTAGAAGATTCTTATGTGGCAGTCAGGCTTTGAGAACTTGACTTCAATGAACTACAGAGACAAAGAAATGAGAATTCATTAAGAACTCTGTACTTCACAGAAGGGTTAAAATTTGCCATGACAGGGAGTTGCTACCCAATAGCACCATCTCACCTTCCATTCTTGGGTTGGTTATACTCTGAGAACTGGTGCCAAAATTTGCCTATCAAGAAATTACGCTGCACTGCAGAAGTACATGAGTTTTCAGGCTATGCCAGCCTGGATGTTGCCTGGGAAACTGTCACTGGTTTGTTCTACAACTAGAGGGGAAAGTGTTCCCAAGGCAAGAATGTTTTCAGAATTCCGTCTCTCTCTGGCCCTTCTATAGCTCCTGCAATCCTCACTGCTTCCCTCTCTTCTACCCACTGCTCCCATTTGATAGGATTCTATGTGGTTCCCCATTCCCAGATGTTTGCTCTAACTTGACTCCCTCACTGTCTAGATAGAAGTAAAAAAAACTGGATACTGGAGCCAGATTCTCTAATGAAGCAATCTGCTAGAGCAGAGTGGCTCCTGCCCACTTAAATGGTACATGTGTTCTCCAGTTTGCCACAATCCCCACTACTCCCTAATGTCTCCAACACTGAGGCTGAGTATTAAGTTTTTGTTTACCACTATACTTTCACTTCTGTTTTATCCTTATGGTAGAGAGGTATTTCTCTGTTCCCATATATAATATTTATCAGAAGTGGCAAAACACAAGATATGAGAGGTTTAAGAATTAAAAAAAAAAAAAAAAAAGTATAGTATAGTCATCCCTTGGTATCCACAGGCAATTGGTTCCAGGACCCCCAGAAGATACCAAGGTCCATGGATGCTCAAGTCCCTCATATAAAATGGCATATATTTGCATATAACCTATGCACATCCTCTTGTATACTCTAAATACTCTAGATTACTTACAATACCTAATACAATGCAAATGCAATGTAAATAGTTGCCAACACGTGGCAAATTCAAGTTTTACTTTTCGGGACTTTCAGGAATTTTTTTTTTTTTTTAATATTTTCAATTCCCAGTTGGCTGAATCCACGGACGCAGACGGAAACTATGGAAACAGAGGGCCAGCTATACAAGTCTTAGAGTTAACAAAGACTATTCCTACATGTTTAATATGCAAAATGATTGTCCATACAATGAACAGACCCTGTTCCTGTACCCTCTTCCATCGGATGTCTAATACCTACAGCCACGGGAGCTTGCAACTCCTGGTCTTGTTCTCAGGCATCTGGGTGTTCCTAGAGTGTGTCTTAGGTTCTGGATTAGTCCCAGTGCTTGCTAGTTTCCTTAATCCCCCACTGCCTACAGACCAGGACAGGCAGGTCAGACATCTAAAAGTAAAGGTTCTGGTGGCTCTAATTCTCCTCCTCATTTACATGCCTCATTGTCCAAAAATAAGCTGATTTCCACAGTTGAGCCATCATATTTCCTCCTAGTTTAGCATTAATGCTATATATTCAGTGGTTCTTAGTGTAGAAGAATCTGAATACCCTAGTTCAGTTACCTCCCTGATAATTTCGTCTCCTTGTAATTGAGGTTATGTGTAGATTGTTATAACCAGCAATTCATTGAGCCCATAGTTTTTTTTATGAAAATGAAGGAAAGGGAGGGAGAGGAGGAGGGACCAGAGACAGGAAGAGGAACACAAACAGGGCTCAGTAAATGTGAACCATAGTATGATCAATAGTTGGCCTCAGGACTGGTGTGTTTTCCTCTGAGTCCTCTCTCCTTGGTAATTCCTTCAGCCTACTGGAGACAAGGCAAAACTGTATTTCCATTTTCTGCACTCTCTCTTTATATTAATTAATTATTTAAAAAATCCTAGGTTTTTAAAGGACCTGTTATGTTGGAAAGGAAAGTGAAGAAAGAGATCTGCGTGTAATCATCCGCCTTCCACTCTGCACCCCCAAATCTCAGCACACCTCTGGGGAATAGACTGCTTAGCCAGTGTCCCCCCTCCATACATAGATGGCTGTCTGAATGGACAGGGACTTTGATAGACTCGTCAGGAGAACTGGAGCCAGCTTCATTGGCATCCAGATAAAATGTCTCACTGCTCAGACTGGCAGGGGCACTGAATGGGGTGTCAGCAAAGCCGACAGATCTTTTCTCCAAAAGCTCATTAGGAGAAGGTGTAGCCCAAGGTGACCCTGGTGGTCTCCGGCTGAGGACCTTCAGGGAAAAAAATTCTTTTCAGGTCCTAAGAGGCATCCCGTGGTACAACCACCAAGAAAAGGGACTTTAGCCCCAAAGTGACAGACTGAGGACTAAATTAGATTAAATCTTTGTCCCCAAATGTAAAAGAAATGATTAGGAAATCTCAGTGTTGGCTTGAAAAAGTGTGTGGGATTGGTTGAGATGAAGTGGGGAGAGCCAGCCAGCAGCTGGGCTCATCTGGGAGCACAGATAAGAGTTGAGACTCTGTAATTAGCTCCAGGAAAGAGGAAGCCCTGAGCCATCTCCCCGAGCAGGCTGAGGCCACAGGGCCATGCCCTCCAGCTGGCGGAGGCTTCTACTCACACCCAAGCCCTCCGACGGAAGTACCGTCTC
Organism: Leucopleurus acutus; assembly: GCF_964270905.1. Taxonomy (NCBI): domain Eukaryota; kingdom Metazoa; phylum Chordata; class Mammalia; order Artiodactyla; family Delphinidae; genus Leucopleurus; species Leucopleurus acutus. The sequence goes on from NC_139152.1 coordinate 38,946,158, forward strand.
TCTCCTGATAGGACGAGAGTGACCCAGCCGATCGGCAGGTGGCCAAGAGGAACTCCCAACGGCCTTCTTCTCCTCTGAGCACGGGTGACAGTGTGGCATGCCCCCCGACCTCTCTTCCTTCCTCCTGGACTAAGCCCTGATGGGTCAGGACAATAAGGAAATCGTCCTTGCGTGACCCTGTGAGTATGCATCCCTCATCAGCAGACTCGGCCACAAGGTAAAGGACTTACCTCAGGCTGGTGAGCTGGGTCCTGGCCCCTGGCCATCAACGATACATCGCCTGTTCTTAAGACATCCACTGAGAGAACTTATTCAGACAAAACATTTGGGGGCTTTTTCGATTTAGGACTTTCCCACTTAAAGAAATAAGAAGCTTCTCATCTAGTTTTGTTTGACAGCCTCAGCAGACGACAGGCAAAGTTTGCAGATTTTTCTTAGGCTACTTCCTCCTAAAATTTGTCTGTGGTTAATCACGCTCTGCAAGAGTTAGTTTCTCCTTCAGCCTGGGGGCTAACATTCTGTGACTCCGCCGTATGTCCAGGACTTCTGAGCCTGCTGTCACCAGACACAACCCCGAAACCCAAACAGTAACACTTTAGGTAATGGACTTGGGCAAGTCAGCTTAGTGCCAGGCTTTGTTCCCCAGAAGTCGTAAGTCAAAACAGTCTGCCTGACTTGGCCACAATATTTTAATTTCCATTTCCATCACCTTTCTTTTATTTTTTAACTTTTAAGTTTATATTGGAGTATAGTTGATTAACAATATTGTGATAGTTCTAGGTGTACAGCAAAGCGATTCAGTTATACGTATACATGCATCTATTCTTTTTCAAATTCTTTTCCCATTTAGATTGTTACATAATATTGAGCAGAATTCCCTGTGCTGTACAGAAGGTCCTTGTTGGTTATCCATCTTAAATATAGCAGCGTATACATGTCAATCCCAGACTCCCTAACTATCCCTTCCCCCAACCCTTCCCCCCCCATAACCATAAGTTTGTTAAGTCTGTGAGTCTGTTTCTGTTTTGCAAATAAGTTCATTTATATCATTTCTTTTTAGATTCTGAAAATAAGCAATATCACATAATATTTCTCTTTCTCTCTCTGACTTACTTCATTCAGTATGACAATCTCTAGGTCCATCCATCTTGCCGCAAATGGCATTATTTTGTTCTTTTTAATGGCTGAGTAGTATTCTATTGCATATATGTGCCACATCTTCTTTATCCATTCCTCTGTCGATGTACATTTAGGTTGCTTCCATGTCCTGGCTATTGCAAACAGTTGTGCAATGAACACTAGGGTGCATGTATCCTTTCAGACCATGTTTTTCTCTGGATATATGCCCAGGAATGGGATTGCAGGATCATATGGTAGCTCTATTCTTAGTTTTTTAAGGAACCTCCATACTGTTCTCCATAGTGGCTATCTCAATTTACATTCCCACCAACAGTGCAAGAGGGTTCCCTTTTCTCCACACCCTCTCCAGCATTTATTGTTTGTGGATTTCCATCATCTTTCTTGATGTGACACCACTATAGGCATGTAAGTGGTGAGGTGCCCAGTACTGAGGGTGGGCAGAGAGCAGGGACGGGGAGTTGGCTGGCTCTGGACCTTGCTACTTCCTAGCTGACTGGCCTGGGGCAAGCCCTGACCTAAGAAATCCCTTCCCTCATTTCATCTTCCTCCTGGAGACAGGAACACTAACCCGGCATGGTGGTTTAAAAGGTAACAACTAATGGACAGCTAATGTCTGGATGGATATTAGACTCCCAATAAATGGTGGAAATGATTATTATTGTTGACTTTGTAAAAAGAGTTAAAACACTTAAAGTGCTCAGAATAGTATACTCGATAAGTGTTTGTTATTATGTATTCTTGTGATCTAAAGGAACCCAGATGCCTTGTCACTTTGGGATCTGCAGGCCTCACTGAGGTAATGCTATGTATTTGGCTAACATGCCTGATTAAGAAAAGGCAGGAGGTTTGATAATTTCAGAAAAGTTTTGACACGATTTAGCAGGTTAAATTTAGCCTATGAAAGGGAAGTGAAATTGTATGATCTGCGTCTTAGGAAGAACAAAGACTGCAGGTCAGAGAATGGGGTGGAGGAAGAAAACCATATACATGGGAAGAAAAATTAAGAAGCCACAGCAGGACTGAAGATCTGAGCTGAGGTCAAGACTGTAGGGAGAGAAGGGGACTTATCCAGCAGTGGTTCAGCAGGTAGAATCTACTCTACTCCAGGTGGATGAAGGCAAGGGAGGAATCACAGATGACCTTGTAATTTCTGTCGTGTGGCAATTAAGTAAATGTTGGCTTCACTTACTGAGAAGAAGAACAAGCTTGCGGAATAGGCTCGTTAGTTTAGAACTGGTTTTAAATTGGATCTTTGCATAGTTGCAGAGTTTATTCAACCAGCAACAAAGAGACATTTCTTTCTTCTTAGGAATTTTTGTCATGTATTTTAAAACTACTCCATGATTTAACTAGCATGCATCTCCAAGAATAAATGCATATATGGAACATAAACACAAAGTTTTTTGTTCTGATACCAGTATATCAGGTGACTGGTCAACAATTATGCAACACTTAGAAATCATGACTAAGAAAATAGAATATCAACATATGATTCAAAGATTTACAGTCATAGGTTAATTAAACTGGTGAACACTAGATTCAGAGAAGTGGAAGTAATTTGTAGTTCTCCATCTTCATTGTTTTAAATGTATTTCAGAGATTCAACAACAAAATGTGTTAAGGAAAGGAATGTCCTAAAGGAGAAAGAAAGGAAGGCAATAAGAAACAGCCAGTAACATTATTTTTGTAAATAATAATTTGGAAAAATATTTAAAAGCCTACTATTGTACTGGTAGAATGGAATAGTGATACACATTTGATTTATAAAACAAATGATGCCATTTGGGGCAATCATTATCTTTATAAAACAAATGTCCTTCTGAAGAGGGTCTGACCAGAAGCCACTTTTCACAATGCTATTTTCAATCATATTCATATCTTCAGTAAGATTTTTCAAATCCTTTTTCAGTGATAGAAGTGATGCCCTAACATAAGGCTGTAACTGCACTTCCAATATTGAATTACAATCATCTGCTTCTGTGTTTCTCCCTGACTGGGAACTTTTTTTTATTTTTTTTGCGGTACGCGGGCCTCTCACTGTTGCAGCCTCTCCCGTTGCGGAGCACAGGCTCCGGACGCGCAGGCTCAGCGGCCATGGCTCACGGGCCCAGCCGCTCCGTGGCATGTGGGATCCTCCCGGACCGGGGCACGAACCCGTGTCCCCTGCATCGGCAGGCGGACTCTCAACCACTGCGCCACCAGGGAAGCCCTGTTTTTCCATTTTATATATAATAGTTTGCATCTGCTAACCCCAAACTCCCAATCCATCCCTCCCCCTCCCTCCCTCCCCCCTGCAACCACAAGTCTGCTCTCTATGTCTGTGAATCTGTTTCTATTTAATAGATAAGTTCATTTGTGTCATATTTTAGATTCCACATATAAATGATATATGATATTTGTCTTTGTCTGACTTATTTCACTTAGTATGATAATCTTTAGGTCCACCCACGTTGCTGCAAATGGCATTATTTCATTCTTTTTTATGGCTGAGTAATATTGCATTGTACACATGTACGACATCTTCTTTATCCATTCATCTGTCGATGGACATTTAGGTTGTTTCCATGTCTTGGCTATTGTGAATAGTGCTACTATGAACATTTGGGTTCTTGTATCTTTCTGAATTATAGTTTTGTCCAGATATATGCCCAGGAGTGGGATTGCTGGATCATATGGTAGCTCTATTTTTAGTTTTTTAAGGAGCCTCCGTACTGTTTTCCGTAGTGGCTGCATCAGCTTACATTCCCAAAATACCCATATTTTTAAAAACTGACAGTGTTGTGAATAGCCCCCTCCAATATGACAAGTTGAAAAGTAAAAGGCATTTTAAAGAGAAGATTTTCAAACACAGATCATGAATGTAAAAGGTAAAGGGAGATTCTTTGCCAGCTTTTCTTGGTGAGAGAAAAATGGTGCTCCCAGCGTTTTGCAGGTCTAGGATGGAACCTCTTTGCTTGCATAGTTTATGCCAACATGGATTGTGTATAGGAAATTTGTTGTCACTAATAAATAACTAAGTCAACTGACCCTTAACATAAAACATCTCAAAAAGAGTGTCTTCGAGCACTGGCCTGGGGTTGGATAAAGCTGTGTTCTTACAGATATGGTGAGCAGGTGAATTTTAGAGAACTGGATGTTCGATGTTATTCAGCCTGAAAAAAGAAGGAAATCCCGTCACCTACATCAACATGGATGAACCTTGGGGACATTATATTAAGTGAAATGAGCCAGACACAAAAAGACAAATACTTGTGATTCCACTTCTGTGAGGTGTCTATAGCAGCCAAATTCACAGGAACAGAAAAGTAGAATGGTGGTTCCCAGGGGGTGTGGAGACCAGCAAAAGGAGAGTTATTGTTTAATGGATAGAGTTTTTCAGATTTGTAAGATGAAATGGTCTGTTTCACAACAGTGCGAATATACTTAACAGTGCTGAACTGCACACTTGCAAATGGTTAAGATGGTAATAAGAGAGAGAGAGAGAGAGACTGGAATCAGAAAACTAAGCCAGTAGTCTGGAGTCTTCTAATAAAATGTAATATTATTTAGAGGTGAGGGACATTGCTAAATAATTCAGGGCCCTATTCTCCTAGGATATTAAATTACTCTTTGTGAAAAAGGTTCACAAGCTTTTATTTTTCCTGATTTTCCTGAAATTCATGAACCGTGGCTCTGGGACTATGGGACCAAGATTTAGGAGGCCTGGTTCTTGGTTCAAGCTCAGTAGTTAGCCATTGAAAGTCTATTTTTATACTGCTAAATTACTAAGATAATTTAGTAATTATTTTATATTACTAAAGCATGGATGTATGTATACCAACTCCTAGAATAAATTGAACATTGACCAAGTGCCAAGCACTCTGCTTAGCATTTGGCCTGTTCAATCTCCACAAGTGGAATTGGACCAGAGAGCTTAAGTAACTATCCCAAAGTCACTCAGCTTGTGCATTACATACTTCGGACTCTGAACTCATTTCTTCTGCCTGCAAAGGCCATGCTCGGAACCATGAAGCTACACTGGAGCAGAATAGGGAAGTCACATGAAACATAAAAATTCTAAGAAAGTTTACAGAAAAGTTAAAGCAATCCTGACAGAATGAGGTCTCTATAAATTCCGTTCCTCCGAAATTGAGTTATTTGTAGTGAGGTGGATGGACCTAGGGTCAGTCATACAGAGTGAAGTAAGTCAGAAAGAGAAAAACAAATACTGTATGCTAACACATATATATGGAATCTAAAAAAAAAGAAAAGAAAAAAAAAGTAGTTCTGATGAACCTAGGGGCAGGACAGGAATAAAGACGCAGACGTAGAGAATGGACTTGAGGACACGGGGAGGGGGAAGGGTAAGCTGGGACGAAGTGAGAGAGTGGCGTGGACATATATACACTACCAAATGTCAAATAGATAGCTAGTGGGAAGCAGCCGCATAGCACAGGGAGATCAGCTTAGTGCTTTGTGACCACCTAGAGGGGTGGGATAAGGAGGGTGGGAGGGAGACGCAAGAGGGAGGAGATATGCGGATATATGTATACATATAGCTGATTCACTTTGTTATAAAGCAGAAACTAACACACCATTGTAAAGCAATTATACTCCAATAAAGATGTTAAAAAAATTTAATAAATAAACAAATAAATAAATTCCGTTCCTCTCATTCCATCCATCCTGGTGAAACCACGACCTGGGCTCTTGCCAGCCTGTAACCTCCCAAACTCTAGCAACTCTAGCCTTGTTCCTCTACAACACAGAAGTTTGCATATACCGAATTAGTGCAGAATTGAGTCCAGTTACTAAATTCAGCTCATGAGAAGTTTTGATCCAGTCTCAAAGTTCTTTTTCTTTTAAATTTTTTTCTTTTTATTTATGTATTTTTTATTTACTTTTGGCTGCATTGGGTCTTTTTTGCTGTGCACGGGCTTCCTCTAGCTGCGGCGAGCAGGGGCTACTCTTCATTGTGGTGTGCAGGATTCTCATTGCGGTGGCCTCTCTTGTTGCGGAGCACGGCCTCTAGGCGCACAGGTTTCAGTAGTTGTGGAGTGCGGGCTCAGTAGTTGTGGCGCACGGGCTTAGCTGCTCTGCGGCATGTGGGATCTTCCCAGACCAGGGCTTGAACCCGTGTCCCCTGCATTGGCAGGTGGATTCTTAAGCATTGCGCCACCAGGGAAGCCCTCAAAATTCTTAATATACTCTCATAGATGACTTTGTGCCCCCAAAGAAACAAATTATTCATATGTGTTTGAAAGTGCTAAATGCAAATGCTTTGAAGAGAAATGATCGAAAATACGTACTGTTTCAAGTCATACAAGCAAAGAAAACACATATTTTTTGTGATTTGCCAAATTTGGTCCTCTTTTTAAGGTAACCAGGCATTGATTTGAACACAAACACACACCAGCTGGCTGAAATAAGTGCATTTATAAGTAAATATTTAGTGGGCTGATTTCTGGCCTGCTTGAAACACTCAGTTCCAAGAAGATAAGAAAAATAAGTGTTCCTTAAAATAGAAAATGTGGCTATAATGATAATGGCTCATAGAAAGATAAGTCTAAATTAATCTGTGGCTGGAACTATTAAAAAGTTGTTAATATTAAAGGAACCATCATTTCTGCCCTTATATTCAGGATACTTTTTCCCTAAATTATATTTCACTTCTGTGAGTTTGCTTTTAAATAAATCATGGTTTAAAATAAATTATAAAATTCTAATGGCACATTAACGTAAATAGAAACTGAAAGGCAAAACCGCAATCCGACTAAATACCATTCTTGCCCACTCTGCACCTGCACCCACATGGCTGAAAACAGACTAGAGAAAACCAACCACCCCTGCTGGGCATCCTCAGTTGAAATAAGGGCTCCCAGCCTTAAGTGGGCCTCCGTACTGTTGAGTAATGGCAGCCTCCTGATCCCCCAGACACCTATTTCATACCTTCTTCTCCATCCTCAAACCTCTAATCCCACCTTCCCCAGGTTCACGCTCAACTGGTGACCTGGACCTTGCTGCCTATTTCACTGAGAAAAGAGCAATCAGGAAAACCCCAGCCAGCTGTCACCTCCACATCGTGCGTCTTCCCTGGCGTTTCTCTGGTTGAACTGTCCACGCTCCCACCCAAGGCCAAGCCCTCCACCTGGGCACTAGAGCCCATCCCTTTCGCCAACTCAAGGGCATGGCTCCAGAATCCTCCCCATTCCTCCTGCAGCATCTGTTGTTCCCTGTTTACTGAATCATTCCTGTAAGCATCCAAACACGCTACCATTGTTCCCCATCTTAAACGAAACAAAAACTCTCTTATCACCACTTCCCCTGCAGCTGACTTCTCTCTCTTGGCTTCCCTTTAGAGTAAAACTCCTCTCGAGGGGGGCACTGCCTCCAATTCTCCTCCCATTGTCTCTTAACCACTCTAACCTGCAGTTTTCCCCACCACTCTGTCTAGGTTCCCAATGTCCTGCCAATGACCAAACACCCCACTCGACTTATCAGCTATCTCTGACTCAGACCGTCCCTCCTTGGAGTCCTCCCTCGACACACGTGTTTTTCTCTTGGCTCCTGGGACCTCGCACATTCTTCTTCCTGCTTCACCGGCTCTTCCTTCTCAGTCCCTTTCCAGGTTCCTTCTCCTCTTCCTGACCTCCCAGGTGTGGAGCGCCCCAGGGCTCAATTCTCAGACAGCTTTTCTTCTCTAGCTTCACCGTCTCCATTGGCAACAGCATCCAAACCCAAACCAAACTGCTATCTCCAGCCTGGTCCTCTCCCCTCAGCTCCAGATCCCCATTCCACAAATGATTATGGATGCATAAAAGGAATCGCGAACAGAACAAGCCCTCCACCCCCAAACCTGTTTCTCCCAAAGTTTCTCCATCTCAGTAACTTCATCCGGTAACTTCATCCCTCCTGTTGCCCAGGCCAAGAGCCATGGAGCTAGCCGTCGTCTTTCCTCCTTTTCTCACACCCCATCTCATCTCCACAGGCAAATCCTGCCACCTCTACTTTCAAAATATATCCAGAAGCTGACCCTTTCTCATTCCTTGGCTAATGTCATTCCGGCTTAAGGCTCAACTCCTGCCTTACTCAGTAACCTCCTAATCGGTCCCCCTCCTTCCCCTCTTACCCCAGACAGTCTAGACTAAAGTGGTGTTGATTTTCTGCTCAAACCCTGCACAACAGCTCCCAAACTAAAAGCCCAAGTCCTTTCAATGCCCTTGATCTGCCTCCCTTCTTCCCTGAGTGTGTCTCCCGTGTCCCCCTCCCTTGTTCACTCAGTCTAGTCACGCTTGCCTACTTGTTCTCTCTGCTTGGAGCTTCTCCCCACAGATTTCCACGTGGTTTGCTCCCTTACCTCTCTCTGGATACTGCTGGTCCCTTCTGTCTTCTGGTTCTCAGCTGGGTCTCTGTAACAAAAGACAGATTAACAGGAGAAAAGCTATAAAGTAGCCTTCCAAAGGAAATGAAGACCTAAAGGAAGGTTCAGCCTGAGTGTTTTCACACTGGGTTTGACGAAGGTTGATAGGACAAAGGGTAAGAGCTAAGGGCGGAGAACAGAGGGAACTTAACAAGGCCAGTTTGTTGGAATTCCTCTCAGAGTCCCTTTGTCTTCAGAGATAAGGATGCTCCTTTCTTATGAGTATAGAGAGGGCCCCTCCCACACAGGGTCTTAGGACCTGCTTCAGGGGGCATCAGAGAGTCCTTCCAGTACCTGCTGTTTCTCACATTCTTTCAGCTTAAAATATTTAGTATGTTGAGGTGCTGTATTCTAGGGTACAGTGTTATGAACCCTGTCGCCACACCATTTAAAATTCCAACCCACAGTCCCTACGTTCTCCCCATGCAATAATCATGTTCCTCTTTTCTTTTATATAACATATTATTCTACTTACTTTTTAATTGTCTGCTTCCCCTCAGCCCAAATGTCAACTATATAAGGGCAAGGTGTTGTTTTTTTTTTTTCCATGTTATTCACAGCGATATCCCTAGCACCTCTAATACTGCCTACCACGATTATTTTGAATGAATGAGTGAAAGAATAAATGAGCCATGGTTAATGATATAGATATATTTTATTATACACCACCGTGTACCTGGTTCTTGTCTCTTTTCTCGTTTAATCTTTGCATCTCTGTAATGCTTATTTCTATCCCTGTTTCGCAGATGAGAAAATCAGAGTCACAGAGGAGTTAATTGACTACCAAAGACATGCAGCTACAAGTGACAGAATCAGGTTTCAAACCCAAGTCTGTTTGGCCCCAAAGCCAGTGATCTGACAGTTCACTTTATTTCACAGCATTATAGCTCTGGCTCCAATCCTCACCGTCAACAGACATGCAGTCACCAAATCACAAATCAAGATCAGTGGCGCAGTGGTTGAGAGTCCGCCTGCCGATGCAGGGGACACGGGTTCGTGCCCCGGTCCGCGAAGATCCCACATGCCGCGGAGCAGCTGGGCCCCGAGAGCCTTGGCCGCTGAGCCTGCGGGTCCGGAGCCTGTGCTCCGCAACGGGAGAGGCCACAACAGTGAGAGGCTCACGTACCGCAAAAAAAAAAAAAAAAGATCAGGGTTTCTGAGTGGTCCCCAGATGGGATAGCACACCACAGGGACAGCAGCCCACCTCCTTTTACAGGCTGTTGTGAGTCTTGAGTTTTTTGAAAACATTTGAGTGTTTGGAACATTCTGGGTGATCAGTTTACCAAAGATCAGTTTCTGCAGTTTAACATTGGTTCTAAGTGATGCTCATATTCTTTCCTAACAACTGCCTTCAGTGCAAAGGGAGGTTGGCTCTTTCAGAAAGAAGAAAGAGAATAAAATATTTCAGAGAGATATAGAATAGCTGTATAGAATATTTCTGGTAGAATAGACAAGAAGCTGATGACAGTATTGTTTCTAGAAAGAAAACTGAGGGATTAGGGAACAAGAAAGGGAGGGGGACTTACTTCTCTCTCATATACCAGTTGTACCTTCTGAAGTTTTGTGCCATGTGCATTAAATAGTTTCTAGAAATAAGAAAAATGTAAGAATCACAATGAGGGCAGTGTGCCCTGTGTGGCCTTCCCCGCCCCCCAACTCCCCAAGCCCCCAGAGGGCAGCGACGATGACTCCCTGCAGACGGATACACTCCATCCTATGCTGATCACCGAGGGGATTTAAGTCACTTAAGCTCTCCCAGGACCTCAGTTTCACCATCTACAAAGTGAAGATAATAATTAGAGCTTGGCTTACTTCATGTACTGGGATCTGTTGCGAGATAGCACATTCTAAGTGTAAAACATTATACATGGGTAGTTCTCATTATTTTTTAGGAAAAAGCCAGGTTTGGTGGATGAGAAAGGCAGCTCACTGAGCTACGGAACATGAAATGGGGCCAGGATAGCAATCATAACTGTCTCCATGTATCATAATAAGTTCTTGGAAGTAAGAAAATCGTTGGAAAATCTGTTGCTTGGTCTCAAAAATATTCATTTTAAATTTAAAGAGTACAGGCAAGATTATCATTTGCATTATTACAGCTCCTCAATTCTCTGGTCTTAGGATAATTATGTGAATTTTAGTCATCCTCTAAATTGTTCTTTTATTCTCACAAAGTACACACTAGCTGGAATTTACAGAACTGGAAAGATCTGCAACTCATTTATAGAATCGCAAGAATCAAATAATGGCAAGTTTTCAAATTATGTCATAGATTACTCTGAATTTTAAAATACTAAAGTTATCAGCTGGGTTCTAGATGCAGCCCTGCCTTGAGACACAATACTGATTGTATTAAAACTCATGGAAAAACTGTGAAATAATTTGATTTGTGGCTATAGATAAGAGGATCAAAACAATGGGTAACGTGTAGGATTAATTTTTAAGCCGTACATTGAGCAGTCAGTGAAGTAAGCTGGTATTTTTCAAAAAAAGACAACTGCGTTGCTTTATCGGCCAGTTTACCTAAAACATAGCATTAAATACAAAAACCATGTAGGCATGAAGGGCATGTATTTCAGGACCATTTTGGAATCTGTTACTCTTGTTCATTAGGTATTTTATACCATTTAATGTAGTGGAGACACATTCTACGCTAAAATGTTTGACACACCTCTAGAGGGTTCGCCATTTGGGGAGAACTTTTAAAACTTCATTTTCTCTTTTTTTATGATTTATTTCCTCCATCCCTTTTGTCTTGGTATCTGTAGGGGATGTGATATGATTTTCCTCCTCTTCCAAATCAGGTCCTTCCAAAACAAAACAAAGCTCTGAGCTTATCTAATCGATCTGAGGACCACTTCCCTTTTCCCCCTCGTCACCTGCTGGTTTCAAATGGAGCGGGAGAGAAGGCGTCCTGGCTCTGCCACTTTCTGTGTTTACCTGAGGCCTGTGGCTGAGGCCCCTTGCCTTCTGCAGCTGTGTAATGGTCTATTCTTCCGCCCACAGTGTGTGGGAGGAGCAAGGGAAGCGATCTGAAAGTGGTTTGTAAACTGCAATGCCCCACACAAAAGTGCAAGATTATGACTTTAAAAAATTAATTAGAAAAGGGAACAATCTTCCTCTCATCATTTCCTGTGTCTCTCTCCTCACTTCCTCCCGGCCCCTCCCTGTCTCTCCTTCCTTCCCCCCCTCTAATAGCTTTCCCAGCTGTGAACAAACCACACAAGTAAGGGTAACAAGAGCCCAAGGTCTGAATTGTTAGAACGAAACCAGGCAAGAGTCAATACACATTACACCCAAATTACTGAGAAATGTGAAGTGAAAACTAGCTCAGAGCCAAATTCCAGGAAGATGCTGTATTTTGATTTACTTACCACTTTGTGTTTTCGTATTTGCCCAGTTCTTAAAGCTTCGGTCATTAGTCTTCCACTTCGTAATGCAAGAAAGTAAATGCTGTCTCGTGTCATTTGCCCCAGATGCCTCCAGAAATGGCCTCTTCTCCCCAGACGCTGGCTCACAAACGGAGCAGCACCCAGAGGTGAACTTATCTGCCTTGCAGCCCAGGCTCTGGGCTCTCCAACCTGACACGTCAACCTCCAGCTGAGAAAGGAGTCTGTCTAGGAAAAGAACTAGAATCAACTAAGAGGCACATTTTTTAATCACCAGTTACTTTAATGAGTAAGTACTTTCCAGTTTTTCCATTTTATTTTAAGCATTAATTTTGCATTTCTGACCAGCCTTTTTCGGGATCCTCATTTCTTGGGCATTTTGTATAGGAAGAAGTCACCATCCTAGCCCAGTCCACCGTACCCCCACTTAACTGAAGAGCCCTAGAGAGACAACCATTATTATTGTAATATTATTTTGTAATAAGGATTTGTGACTGATAAGCTACTAAATCTCTAAAAGCGTATAGTGCAAGGAAACAGCCAGCTGTGAACTGGAGAAAGGCGGTGACATGTCTATTGTCTGTGTCATCTTGTACATTGTGGTTGACCACAACGGCTTGGCATCAGTTATGACTCCCAGATCCACCTTTTATAAAATGGATGACCTTGGGTGATGACTCAATCTTGTAATTTTCGAACGTGTAAAATGGAGAGAATAAAGCACCAATTTCATACGGGTCTTAAGAGGAATAAATACTGAACATACTGTCGGAGCGGGTACTAAATAACGTGACTAAGTAACAAGTTAACTTAATAAATAATAAGCTAAAGACTAGATTTCATTGGAAAGCTCCCTTAACCGCTGAATCCCATCCCCCAAATTGCTGAGCTGACTCTGAATAACAACAATTAACATCGTGGAGTTTACAGAGCGTTTCCTTTCATTTCCACAATTAACCCTGAGGTAGGCAGTGCTGTTAGCTTAGTTTTGTTACTGAGGGATAAGGGAGAAGCTGAGAGCTCTCCTGAGCATGTGGCAGGAAGAAACTCTTCGGTCCCAGCTCAGGTCTCAAGGGAGGAAAGCACGACTTGGGAAAGGCCTGGTGTCAGAAGTGAGCCGGTGCCTTCAGTTCTCCAGCCTAGATTCTCATTTCCTCAGCCCCCTCCCCTCCTGCACTTCATCCCTCCTCCTGCTCCCAGCCTTGGGCTTGAAACTGGGGAAATCTTTGACATACATACACTAATACGTATAAAATAGATAACTAATAAGAACCTGCTGTATAGCACAGGGAACTCCACTTCGCTATGCAGTAGAAAGTTACACAACATTGTAAAACAACTATACCCCAGTGAAAAACAAAATTAAAAAAAATGCTTTCTGAAAGTAAGAACAAAACCTTTTCATGGCCCATAAAAACATAAATATTAAAAAAAAAAAAAAGAAACTGGGGAAATGTACACGGAAAGCAGTGAGAACCCAGGGCTTCCAGATTCCTCTACCAAAGAGAGGTGCTAGGCAGCAGGGCAGACAGAGACTGGCTCTGAGAATCCTATTTTTCCATTCAAGAGCTTTGTTCGCCATTGAAACACTATTGCACCTAGTATCTCAATACTATGTAATATTAATAATACCCACAGCAATAATAAAATAATATTCATTTTAAAAGCTCTTCTGGGCAATCTCCCTAGAGAAACATAGGGGCCGTTTCTTCCATTTCAAGGTTGAACACACAGAGATAAAGTCAGCACTGGCAGTGTGCTGACTCAGCGTAGGGTTCGCATGGCTGGTTAAATGGGCTTTTGTGGCCATTCCTGAAGACAGAATTTTCAGGATCCAACCTGTTAATCAGTTGAAAGCAGTTTAGTCATTATTAGCACCAGCACCCACACTCTTTTCAGTCATGGAAACTTTTACTCAGCCATTGAATCTAGAGTAGTTAGAATCAAGAGTAGGCAACGTAAGAATAGAAAAGTTTGAAACATTGATGTAGCTTTAGGGCAGCACTGACTTTCCCACTGACCCACTCAGAAGAAGAGCTGACTATCGGTGACGGAAACAACTAGGTTGATTTCATAACTGCCTTGTTTTCACATGGAAAAATTGAAAGCTGTGCACACGGCATTGCTTTGTTTTGTTTTACGACAGAGAATAAAAAGGAAAATTACATGCAAATTTTTTTCCTAGGTAAGATTATTTTTTCCTCTTGATTTCAATAAATCTGTATAGCTGAGGTTAAAAGCCTGGGCCCTGGAGCCATATGTCCTCCTAAAGAAGCAAAACAAAATCTTAAGCTAATCTAATCCATCAGTAGATTCACTGTCCAGAAGGGACAGGTGCTGCCTCTTCTTACTAGCTGTACAACCTTGGATGATTGACATAACTTCTCCAAGCCTCACTTTACTCACCCATAAAATGGAGATAATAATAGTTTCTACTTCACTAGGTCATGAGAATAGAATAGGCCTTGCACAGGGTAAATGCTCAATGGATAATAACCATTGGTCCATGAGGGGTACAAAGATGGGTGAGACCTATTTCTGCCACCCAGGACTGGGATGTACTGGGGTAGAAATACACATGGACAGGTAATTATAGAACAAAACAGAACCAAGTGCTAAATAGAGGCATCTGTCAGAGGAAGGGGAGATTTTTCTGTCTGGGAAACTAGGAAAGGCTCTCAGACAGAATTGTACTCTAAACTGGGTCTTAAAGAAGGAACAGAATTTCAAAAGGAGAAGGGGTTAGGGAACGCTCAATGCTGAGTCACGGAGCAAACATGAAGAGGTAAGAAAAAGCCCTCTGGGTATACGCAAGCTCTATAATTCATCCACAGGCTTTGGAGAGATGCACAGAAGGAATGATCATACCCTAGGTTAAAAAACAAAGTTTATAAATGCAAAATGTTGTAGTTACGCTAGCGTATCAGATGGAAGTGAAGATATGAAATTGAGGAATATGAGAAAACACGTATACAATAAAAACTCTCCCATTTTAGAGAGTATTTCAATCAAAATAAGACACACTTCCTTAAGGATTAAGAGAAATGTATGGGAAGTAGAAAATTTAACCGTAAAATCAAAAACAGAGGTGAAATTGATTACTGCGCTCAGCCTCCTAAAATATATTGCAACGTTCTCCTCCCTAAAGTGTATTTTCAAAAATTACATCTTATTTTTTTATTGCCAAGAAATAGTCGAACCGGTCTATATCCAGGCTGTCCCTGAAGGATTTTGATGTTTTACGAACAGCGACAACGGCCACAGTCATGAAAAATAAAAATGACTTGACCCAAGCGTTTTAGAAGCAGTTTGTTTCCACCTAGTTATCCCCAGCCAGTGTTGCAAGCATAAATTATAGAGCAGTTCCCTGAAAATGCACAGCAAAATATGCCATCGTTCCCACGGATGATCGATATTTACCTTTAGGAAGATTGTTCAAAGGTCACAAGAGAATTATGTTAGGAATTCAGCCACAGTTTGATGGGAGGATAATGGCATCCAGAGAATTTAGAAGTGGTAAGTCTAAGTCACTAAGTCACGCAGACTAAGTCACTCCTTGCCCGCCCCCCCACCCCCACTTGGAACTCACCTGAACTCACCTTATTCTACTCACCAGAATATGTCAGGCACTCAGGAGACAAGTTTGGGCTAGCTAAATTTACTGAGCACTTAAAAATATGGTAGACCCCATGTTAAGGACTTTACATGTGTTCATTTAACCCTCACTTCTTAAGAAATCTATAGTAGTCTTCCTGTTTTATAGGTCAAAATTCTGAAGTGTTACTCTACCCAGGGTCTCAGAGGCTAGTAAGTGGTGGAGCAGGATATAAACCCAGAGGGCTGACTCTAGGGCCCACCCCCTCAGCCTCTGTGCTTTATGGCCTCAATTCGGAGTCATCTGCATACAAATAGTAATTGATATGGGGACTGTATCATTTGTTTCCTTCCCAAATGGGACATTTAGGGGGAGGGTCGCTATTAAAGATTATGCTGGGAAAGCAGACGTAAACCAGAAAAGCAGGGGCAATTAGGAGTGTGTGTTCACCTTACGGATGGATGCCAAGAGCGTGGATGAATCCACCAAAGGAAAGAATGTTGAAGAAAAGAAGAAAGGAGCCAATGAGTGGGCCTTGAGAAAGACCGACATCTGGGGATGGCCAGAGGAAGAGAAACTCACACAGGATACCGGGGGAGGTGAGACAGGAGACCAGGGTGTCAGAGTCTCCGGCAGAGTCGTGGAAGGGAGTCACCATCGGTGCCCCAGCCCCAAGGAGCTAGGAATGCTACAGATGTGATAACGACCGAGAAGTAGTCGCTGAAAGGAGCAACAAGGAAATCGCTGGGGATTTACTGACAAACGTTTCGCTTTGGTGGAGTTGGAAGCCAAAATCAAGTAAAAGGAGGAGTGAGTGGGAGGCGAGGACCCAGACACAGCCAGTTCAAACAACTTTGCAAAAAGTGGCCTTGAAGGGGAAGCAAAAGATAGGACTGTCTTGGAGGTGGAGTCAAAGACGTTTCCTTTCTTTTTTAAAGCAAGAAACTAGAATGTGTTTAAGGTTTAAAGAAAGGAGTCAGCCCCAGGAGATTGCAGGAAACACAGAAAGCATCATTCTCCCCTCTCCGGGGGACCTCCTGGAGCAAAGTGCCTGAGGATGTAGGAGGACCAGCCACCTGAGCTGAGGGATCACCTTAACACCTGAGGAGGTACAGCTCTGCCCCTTTGGGAGGGAGGAACGGGGAGCTGTGGGTTTGAGGGAGGCAACCAGAGCGAGCTGCCTTCTGCTGGCTCAGCATTCTTCCCACAGGGAGGGGTTGCTGTGGGGGGTGTTTAAAGGTGCCTAATGCACGTCGGCACTGGCCTAGACCTCTGATGGACGCTGACCTTGATCTCTTTTCATCTTCACTATTATTGAGTGACATGGGGGATATTACCCCTGTTTGACACCAGAAAAAGACCGTGGCTCAGGGCAGTGGGCAGGCAAGAGCGCACGGCTGTTCAAGGCCAGACGCCACATCTGACTATGTCGTCTCCTCGAAGTGAAAGCCAGGTCACTGCCTTCCAGTATCTTTCATTCCTGTTAGAGGAGTAACAGGTAGGAGTTAGCAAATGTAGGGTTTTTTTGTTGTGGTTGGCCTCACCACGTGGCTTTTGGGATTTTGTAGTTCCCCGAGCAGGGACCGACCCTGCCCTTGGCAGTGAGAGCTTGGAGTCCTAACCACTGGACCGCCAGGGAATTCCCACAAGTGTAGTTTAAATAATGGCTCGAGACCAGAATGTGGAAGTTCGTCATAGGCTGTACATGATTGAAATCATATTTTGTTTATATGAATTGCTTTGATTTTTTTACTTTAGGAGGTCCTTTTGTAAAACACAAGGTTTTTGTTTGTTTGGTTCGTTGGTGGTTTTTTTTTTTTTTTTTGCAGTATGCAGGCCTCTCACTGTTGTGGCCTCTCCCGTTGCAGAGCACAGGCTCCGGACGCGCAGGCCCAGCGGCCATGGCTCACGGACCCAGCCGCTCCGCGGCATGTGGGATCCTCCCGGACCGGGGCACGAACCCACGTCCCCTGCATCGGCAGGCGGACTCTCAACCACTGCGCCACCAGGGCAGCCCTGGTTGGTTTTTTTTTTAATGGGGCTCTTTGGATAAAGGCTCCATAGTTTATCTTTGTTTTTATAGAAGTTACCTGCATATCAAGTATTATGAACCCGCACTTCCTTCATAAAGGATGTCCCCTGCGTTTCTTTGTATAATCCATAAGAAATTTTTATATTGGACTATTACTATGGGGAAAATATGCTGCCTTAAGGATTTTTAAACTTGGTAATTTTCAAATTCTTCAAATGTGTGAAATTCTTCTGTTGATACTTTGTTACAAAAGAATCATAAATTAAGATTGTGGCCTGGTGAGAATGGTACGGATACAAAGGGAATTATGTCCACAGTGATTCCTGCCTCCACAGGAAAACTTGTGGTTACATTAATCTAAATGTTCGAAGATCATTAATCTAAATTCAATTTTCCATTTATACCACATGTTTCTGAGATTTTAGCTGTGGTGTATAAGAACTAACTGAATAACCAAGTGAGATATATAGGCCATATGACGTATGTGTTAGGATGGGGTAGAGAAACCATGAGAGTTGTTGCGGGATGGGAGCCAAACTTGCAGAATGACACCTGTCACAGCCCCAGGTATACACCGTGTTTTCTAAATTTTTACTGAATTAATGGGCTTCAGAGCTGAGGCCTATATTAGTGGTGAGGGGTGTGGGATTAAAATCGGTCTTTCCAATGGCTAATATTTGGAAATCATCTTTCTATTGCTTTATGTATCACGGTATCTCACAGTACTTTCATGCATCTTTAAAAATTTCTCCTAAAACCACTTTTAAAAATAATAGGCCTGCACTATTTTCCCATTTTTGTGTTTACAGAGGAGTAGAACGTTAACTGACTTGCCCCAAAATCGAAAGATTAATCTCTTGAGAATCCCCATCTGCAGAAAAGAGAAGTTTGCTTTCCTAAAAAGAAGTTTGAATCTTTTGCTTTTCTCTTTTCTTTGGAAACTTTACATGATATGCAATTTAATTTTTGACCAGTTCAAATTCCACGTAGAATACTAAACAAATACCGAGAACTGGTAAGCTGTATAGGTGAGTTCACGAAAAATCATTTTCTTATTTGTAACATCTATTCCATTAACGTTTAAGGGGATCTTGGATAGTTCAAACATAGATCTGATCACCAAAAATGCAGTTAGAAGGAAATAAAGTATTTATATTCCTAATACAGTGTTGGATTAAAACGGTTAGTCATATGCAAGAAACTTCTAAACTAGTTAGAAGTACTTCCTGCAACTAATCAGAACAACGTCCTAATTGTTAGTGATTACCTCTGTGATTTAAGACTTCTTTGCAGGGTCTCCACAGTAACTGGCCTCTATATCCTTGCCACTCTTCCTTTGACTAAAGATATTAGGAAAAGAAAAAAACGAACCTAATTTCTACAACACATTGATTAATGAAGAACATGCTATGTGTTTGGTTTGTGATAGTTCTAAAGCAATAGCCAGTGATTTGCAAGTGACGGTTTATGAAGCTATTAAAAAAGCAATTATCCCCAAATGGAAATCTCAGCAAGATGCCTGAACGTAATTTATTATAGTAGTAGCCATTTTTTTTTTTTTTTTTTGCGGTACGCGGGCCTCTCACTGCTGTGGCCTCTCCCGTTGCGGAGCACAGGCTCCGGACGCGCAGGCTCAGCGGCCATGGCTCACGGGCCCAGCCGCTCCGCGGCATGTGGGATCTTCCCGGACCGGGGCACGAACCCGTGTCCCCTGCATCGGCAGGCAGCCTCTCAACCACTGCGCCACCAGGGAAGCCCAGTAGCCATTATTAATGTATATTTCTGTCAGAGCTTTAGCCAAAGCCCAAATTTTACTTTGAAAACAGAAAAACATGGAACTACTTATAATTACGATTTAAGGAATCATCCTAAAACTCTTCTAAAAATCGATTTGAATTTGAGGCTGGAATCACAGATTGCCTTGGATCATCCGCCTGTCTCCTCCCTCCCCTTGGACTCTTCCTACTGGCTTTGATATTTCATTTACATACATCAGTTCTAGCTGTGAGCTCCTTTGATATTTGTATGTGTCCATTTTCTTACCCCTCCTCTTGAGAGAAGAGACTGTCTTTTTATACCTACTCCTTGCACCTAGCACAATATCTAGTTCTCAATGAATTCCTTAATGAATGAATGAATGCATCAGTTGATCTATAAAATAGCTACCAAAACTAATAAGTTTTGCAAATTTGAAGCAAAGAAAAACTCTTAAGCCAAAAAGCTCACTGATCTGACTGTTTTCAAATCCCTTTTTTGTTTCATTTTTATAAATAAAAGCTTTGAAAATGGAACTTACCAACTTTTTTTTTTTTTTCCAGACCAGAGAAGATTCAGCTCTCCAAATTATTCTTCACTCACACCTCTGAAAAAAATCACTTTGATTTTATTAGGTTTTGTTTTTAATGCTTGGCATCTTAGTTTTTAAATGATTTTTTTTCCCACAGTTATAGTCCTGAGGATGTCTGATTTGTTAATTCCGTTGTGACAGGAAGTTTATCAAGAATTTCATGAATTTCCTTTCAGTTTCAGCTTCTAACTGGAATGCTTCTTTCCAGTCATTTCCCCCTCCCTTCTTGCCTACAGTCCAATCTGCGTGTTGCATTGCAGAAGAACAATAAGAAATTCTTAGGCGGGCATTTTTGCCCAGTTTTGGCTCCAAGCCCTTGGAACACCATCTGGGTGGATTAGGTTCACTGGTCAGGATATAGGGCAGCCAGAATTTCTCAAACACTATGAGACTCTGAAATCTGTAGAAGTTTGTTTTGGTTATTGTAAAATCCAGGTCTTTTAATTTTTGTATGTCTCTAGCTTGAGATCAAGGTATGGGATGAGATATATCTATATCCTCACTTGACCCCCCAACCCCCTAAGTACGCATGGACCCCTCTCCCTAGCAGGCAGAGTAAAGGATTACCTGCCTGTGCTTAAAGGCACACTGAAACACTCTTCTCCCATCTTGCCCCCCAATATTTCCCTGACATGAGCCAAGCTTTTGGATTCAGACTCACCTGCAGGGGTTCTGCTCTAGGGGTGTCTCCTACAGGGACAGGCTTTGCCATCAGTAGTTTTAAATCTTAGCTCCATCACATGAAGATCCTTCCCTATAACATGGAAAGAATAAGAACCTTCTCACAAATCAGATAACATTTACAAAGCACTTGGCATCTGGTAGCTGTCCAATAAATGTTAATTTTGCTTTATTCAAAATCTTTCACTTGCTTCTTCTCATTTTATCTTCACAGAACCCTGCTAGACAAACGGCACAAATATTGTAACCCCCTTTTACAGATGATTAACCGGGTGTTCTGAAACTTGCTCAATGAATTATTATTGATTATAATATTTATAATTATATATATAATATATAATAATATATTATATTATATAATTATATTATATATATAATTATAATTACGACTATTAGAAATAGTCATTCATGCTGTTTGTCAGGACATTGTTCTAACCACTTTATATTTAATCTTCAGATCAAATCTCTGAAGTGGGTGCTAAAAGTCCCATTTTACAGATGAGGAAAATTAAGGCAGAGAAAGGCTAAATAAGTTGCCCAGGGATAAAGAACTAGCAAAAAGAAGAGCTGAGATGCAAACCCAGATAGTGTGGCTCTGAAAGCAATGCTCTTCACCAGTATATTTAAGAGCCTCCGTTTTCCACAGCTTTTAAGTAGCGGATTTGACTCACATTGTGAGTTCAGCTCTAGAGACTTCATACTCAGAGAAGGAATGCACTGGGCCGTGTAAACACGGTACCACTGAAGGAGAGAGCGCTGGGTTATCCCATCTGCCAGCCTAGGGGAGGGAACTCCAGTGGAAGGGGATGATGTCCTCTACTCTAGGGCAGGGGTCCACAACACCCAGGCTGTGGACTGGTACAGGTCCGAGGCCTGTTAGGAACCAGACCACACAGCAGGAGATGAGTGACAGGTGAGTGAGCGAAGCTTCATCTGCTGCTCCCCCCCCCCCCCCCCCCCCCCCGTCGCTTCCCATTGCTCGCATTACCGCCTGTGCCATATCCCCAGCCCCGCCCCGTCCATGGAAAAATTGTGTCCATGAAACCGGTCCCTGGTGCCAAAAAAGGTTGGGGACCGCTGCTCTAGGGGACTAGAACAGAATATGACAAGAGTCCAGCCCAGAGAGGGCACATATAGCTGGGGTGGCATGGGAGCCCTGAAAACACTGGGAAAGGTTTTCCCCTTCACTTTGCACTTTGGAGACTTGGGTCTAGGGTAGAGTAATCCTGTTCACAAAGACCCCTGAAAGTCCACCGCACCTGCTCATTCTGTTTTCATGGCACTTAGCACTTTCAACTTTTTATTACAGTAACCAATGAATATATGTGATCTGCTCCTGAAGGGCGAGACCAGGTTTTATTCATTTTTATATGCTCCATGTGGAGCATTTAGTCAGTGCTTAGTGTGAGTTGGATGAATAAATGAATATAAACTAGTGAACATGCCTGAGCCCCAAGGGGATCTGGAGTTTGCTTAATTATGTTTTATTTTGTTGTACCACAATGAGCAAAATCCTAGTTTGAAGCTTTTTATCTGATAGCAAAAACATTTAAATGAAGATTCATGTAAGCCAATATTTTAAACTGTTCTCTTAGTGGAGCACTTTTGTACTCCATCCATCTTCATGTTTTTATTTTTTTACTCATACCCATTTAAAACCACAAATAGTATAGCTTTAAAAAACCAGATGTGTAATTTACACCTATTAAAATGTTTACTAATGCATGAGAGCCTGCGAATAGCAAGCCACAGCAGATTTTAACAGCTTCTGTGTAAGTGTGTGAAGTGGATGTCATGTTCCTCCCCATGTGAGATTTGCCAGTAGTATTTTAGTGTGTTTCCACCTTTTATTCATTAGTGGATATGGCTGCAAATGGCAGCTTGAAATAAACTCGATCTGAAGTTCTGAAGACAAGTTTCACAACTTCTGACGTTTTATTCAGTGTAACTGGGGAAGAAAAATCTTTTCCTCTACACTTTTAGGTTCAGTGTCTGGGGCCCTGTGAATAAAACTAACAAAAGATAGATTAACAGGAGAAAAGGCATACAATTTTTGTTAATATGTATGTGCATAAAAGTTCACAGAAAAGGAATGAAACTCAAAGAAGCGGTGAAACTTGGACTTATACACTATTGGGGTTTTTTTTTTGTTTTTTTGTTATGCGGGCCTCTCACTGCTGTGGCCTCTCCCGTTGCGGAGCACAGGCTCCGGACACGCAGGCTCAGCGGCCACGGCTCACGGGCCCAGCCGCTCCGCGGCACGTGGGATCTTCCCAGACCGGGGCACGAACCGGTGTCCCCTGCATCGGCAGGCAGACTCTCAACCACTGCGCCACCAGGGAAGCCCGGGCTTCTATACCATTTTAACAAAGAACAAAGGGTATGAGTTTCAAGGGATGATAAATTGTGGGGAAGGGATTTATGGGGGTACTAATGGAAAATAAGGGCTCTTTTAGTAAGGTTTGTTTATGCAGACTCATCTCGGGGTTGACAATTCACTGTCTTCTTTCTTGGCTCTTCCCTCCTTGCTGGGGGAAGGGGCACCTTCCTCAAAAGGAAATTTATGCCCTGCTTTTAGGTTCATAGTGGGAGGGCGGAGAACTCTTCCTGTATCTATTGATTCTCAGTGGCCTTTAGCTAAAATATTTCTTATGCCAAAGCATATTTGGGGTTGGCATATTCTGATCTCCTTCAAATGAAACACTAAGAATATTACAGCTGAAACACACGTGAATTATTTCCAATTTTATTTATTTCTTACAAGTCCCATCAATAAGAAAGTTGCTCGCTTGTAAAAGAAATGTGTTTTTAATAATACCTGGCATATGTGCTCTTCCTTTCTGCGGCCTGTTGCATTTCATTAAATTCCTTTTAAGTTATTAAAATTGATTTAAGACTATATAAAGTATATTTACAAAAAGGGGAGGGGGAGGCAAGTCACCCATAATCCTACTGTCCTATTAAAAACTGGTTTTTGCCTATTTTCTTTCAGTGTGATCTATGCATATCTATTTTATACCATTTCAGGGAAATGGGGCACACATATGGTAACTTCCTCAACTTAACAGTATACATCACACTCTCCATGTTCTTGCTTGATATAATCCTCAGTATTTAACAGCTGCAAAATTTGCCTAACCATTCTCCAGTTGTCAGACTTCTGGGCGGCCTCCAGGCCGGTGGTGGGGTATCTTGTGGTGGTTGTACCTCCAGCCCGGGAGGGCAGGGCCCCCACCCCCCGGCCAGGTAGAACCTGGGTTTCCTGGGTGTTCAGAGTTACGTCTCAGGCAGAAACTGCGTGCAGGCCAACAGGGCTTCTAGCTCCAGGCTCCCTTCCTTCCGGGCTGACGATAGCGGAGCCCCGCCCCTGCAGGTGCCCCAGGCTAAAGTTCCATCCCCGTCCCCGGGCCCTCCCAAACCGTCCTGCCCGAGGTGGACCCTTCCCATATGCTCTCTCCTTCTGTCCTAGCCATCCGCAGAGCCACCGAGTGAAAGGAAGGAGCTAGGCGGCGCGTCCCGGGCGTCATGGTCCACCTGCTCGCCTCCGAAGTACGGCAGCTACTTCACAACAAGTTCGTAGTCATCCTGGGGGACTCGGTCCAGAGGGCCGTGTACAAGGACCTGGTGCTCCTGCTGCAGAAGGACTGCCTGCTCACACTCAGCCAGCTCAAGGCCAAGGGAGAGTACAGCTTCGAGCAGGACGAGCTGGTGCAGGGGGGCAAGCAGGGCCGCATGCATAACGGCACCCACTACCGCGAGGTGCGCCAGTTCTGCTCCGGCCAGCACCTGGTGCGCTTCTACTTCCTGACGCGCGTGTACTCCGACTACCTGGAAGCCATCCTGGAGGAGCTGCATTCGGGTGAGCACGACCCGGACCTGGTCATCATGAACTCCTGCCTCTGGGACCTCACCAGGTACGGGGAGGACTCCTGGCCGAACTACCTGCAGAACCTGGAGAGCCTGTTTGGGCGCCTGCGCCAGGTGCTGCCCGAGTCGTGCCTCCTGGTTTGGAACACGGCCATGCCCGTGGGCAACAACATCAATAGCGGCTTCCTCCCGCCCGAGCTCCGACCCGCGGCCTCCACACTGAAAACCAACGTGATTGAGGCCAACTTCTACAGCTCTGTCGAGGCCCAAAAGCACGGCTTCGATGTGCTGGACTTGCACTTCCACTTCCGCCGCCACACAGGGAAGTACCTGCAGCCCGACGGGGTGCACTGGAACGAGCGAGCGCACCGGCATCTCTCCCAGCTTCTGCTGGCCCACGTGGCCGACGCCTGGGGGGTGGAGCTGCCCCAGCGTGACCCAGTGGGCAAGTGCATCAAGGATGGCCCCGCGAGGGGAGGACTTGGCCGGAGACTTGAGAGGCAGCTCCCGGCCTGCAGAGATCAACCGGCCTTCCCTCCTCCGCACCGACCCTTGCCTCTGCCTGGGTGCTGCCCCCTGCTCCCCACGCCATCTCCCCGCCCACCCCAGTTCCCACTCCTGCCCCCAAAACCCCGTCCCATCCCCCTTCAGCAGGTGACACCCCCGTTCCTTGTCTGTCCCCAAGATGCCGATTTTTCTTCAGACCGTCCTTTCCAATCGGATCAGTTCTCCTTGAACCATTTCCATTCAGATATTCTCCCATCTACCCAGACAGAATTTGCCTTCGATGGTGACTTTATGTTTAGTCCCCAGCCGCCTAGGCCCCCCTTCCCCCAACCCTGTTATCAGCAGCGGGCCCCTGTGGTCCATAGGGGTTTTCCGCGGTATTGTCCCCGTGGCCCCTACTTGCCCTGGAGAGGGCGGCCCAGAAATTCCAAGAGAAGGGCCCCAGCCTATAGAGAGCCAAGGCCTCAATAGACTGACTTGGGTGCCTTCCTCCTCATGCACATGGACTGGACAGATCGTCCGACTCTCCCCAGACAGACTGACCTTGTTAACTGAAGCCTTTGGTCCATTGCTGTTATCAATAATGGCAGGGAAGGGCAGTCTGACCTATTCTTGCTGGCTGTCGCCTCTCACTGCACCCTGCACTCTGCGAGGGGGAACCCAGGCATCATTCCTGCCTCCCCACTGCCTATTCTCTTTGTCTTTTTGTAAATATAAAATTGAAATTAACAAGTTGTTTCATAAAAGTCGTTGTGGGTTTTGCGAGTCTGTATTTAATGGTGCCTCTCCCTTCCATTGAACACTTAGCTTCATAAGAGCAGGGACAGTATCTGCTGTAGAGTTACGGCCCCTTGATAAACTACTCAACATGGAATTTCTCTAAAGGGTTTCCATAAAATGGATCTGATTCCTTACAAATAAATAAAAGAACTTTAACTTTTTGTGGTGATATTTTCCAGAGATTCTCGAAGAATCATGGAATTTTAGAACTGAGAAAACTAAAAACATAAAATTTAACTAACATTTACAGACAGGGAATCTGAGGTCAAGAGGTGAGTGACTTGTTCTAGGTCACACAGAAAAATCACTCCTCCACTAGTCTTTCACAGTTTATACTAGTATCAGTTTATATTAACTTTCAGACTTGATTTATACTTCAACAAACCAAGAAGGGAAGTTTACCAAACATGGTCTTTCTATGGAAGTGATGATGAAAAGCCCTTATAGCTCCATAACCAGAGGTTTATTGGTTATGTAAACTAGAGTGAATGGCATGCTTATGACCTTATGATTTCTTTAATAGTCTTGAGTTTGGGGCTTGAGAAAATTAAGTTGTGACAATGTGAATCATCATAGAGTAAAACTAGGAGTTGGAAGGGACCACCCAGTGCACAAATCCCTTCCTTGTAAATTGGACAGGTGGACCCCACCATCTCTTCTCTGTTTCGTAAGAATGTTAACATCATTGAGATTGTTTAAATGTTAGGCCCTTTGTCACACTAGACTGGTGAAATGTTAATGCCTAGATAAAACAGTCAAAATAAGGCATGACTAAAATTGTCCAGATAACAGCGTTTTTCATTGAATTGATTTGACTGTTTTACAGGTCCTCAATTGGACCATCCCTAACTTTGGCAATGAGGGTAAGGAAATGTTATTCCGCAAAAATGGAATCCATGAAATCACAAGACATGGATGAGATCAGCTATTTACAGAAGAAATACGCGGAAACCTTTAATCCACTAAAACACCGTAAGAAAATAGGGCCTTTATCTTACTTATCTTTGGGTCTGAAACCCTAGCACAATGTCTGGAACTTAGTAAGTACTGAATAATATTTCTTGAATGAATCAGTGAGTGAATGATGAGGTAGAGTATGTGTTCCTGGTGAGACTACATGAGATGAGGTAAACTGACATTTAATCTTTGTGGTCCATTGGAGGGAATCTTACCAAAATAGGGTCACGATGATCTTTGAGGACTCTAGAAAGGTAGTGCCTATAAGTCAAAATTTGCCAGAATGTCCCAACATAATCAGGAGAGGGACCCGCCTGACCAGTGTAAATGTTCTCATCCCATGGAGATGAGTGCAGCGGGCTATGAGATTTGGTAACATTAGGCATCAGGATGAGCCCGTTGCCATCATTCTGGCTTTACAGTTCCCAAGCAAGATCAAGCAACATTTAGCTGCGGATCTAAGTTAAGTTGACCCATTTAGTATTTCTACTTCCATGAATAAGCCAATTAATTGATGTCTTGTGGTTTATATCTCTCTCTTGGGAGTTAAGTTAGTATGTATTCGTCCTCCTTAATCTGATCATGCCTAACGAACCAAGGAGAATGAGTTCTTAGACATACAGCGCTGAGCACCGGACACTGACTCGATGATGAATCCACTATGTTATGGATTAAGTGGCACTGATCCCTTAACAGTCCTGTTTCTCTTAGCCGTTTCAGAGTACGGGTAAACCCAGATAATCTTCTTCCCACGTGTATTCATTTCCTATGGCTGCTGTAACAAATACTACAAACACGGTGGCTTAAAACAACACGTATTTATTCTCTTACAGTTCTGGAGCTCCAAAGTCCAAATCCATTAGCCCAGAGTAAAATCCTTACTATGTCTTATGCTGTCCTACATGATCAGGCTTCTGCTTGTCCCTGCAGTGTTATCTTTTGGAACTCTCTTCGTTGTTCTTTACATGTTCAACCCCGCAGGACTCCTTTCTATTTTTACAAGATGTCAAACTGTTGTATAACTTGGGTCTATGCACTTGTTATTCCCTTTGCCTGGAATGTTCAACATCCTCTACTCCCCAGTTCTTTGGATCTCTGGCTCTTCATCCTTCCCCCCACACCTTCCAAGTCATCTCCTAAGTGGCCTTCCATGACCATCTGAGAGTGCTGTTAGGATCATAACACACTCTTTATCTCCTTTGTGTTGCTCCCCACTCAGTGGCGTCAATGGCTGCTCGTTTGTTAGCTTCTCCAGGAGTCTTGCTTGCTGTTGAATTCCCAATGCCTATTAGCAGGGTGCCTGGCAAAGAAGGTGTTCAAGCATGTTTACTTTAGTTAAATGTTCAAGAATACAATTACTTCACATTCTATCCTTAAGTAAGAATGCAACTTACATCAGAATTGAGCTGTATTTGTTTACTTTTCTTTCCAAACTGTCTACAGAACTCTCCTATAACTTTACCTCAGTCATTCTGGGAAGCTAACGCCCCCCTGGACCTCCCCACCCCCACTGGGAGTTAGAGCCTGAGGGCACCTTCAATGGCCTTCCTGTTAACTTCCTACATATCCTGACCTTATCTTCCAGCCTAGAGCTTTCTTCTGTGCCCATTTTTTTTTTTTTTTTTTTTTTTGCTATTGTCTTCTTGTTCCTTAAGTCAAGAAACCTAGCAATGCAATCAAGCTATTGTCTGGTAAAAAAGAGCCAAAATTATTCAACCTTTATGAGAGAAATTATTGTTCTATTGTTAAGACTCAGAATTCAGGGTTCATTTGGCCTATTCTTTCCAGACTCAAGAAATGACAGCTTTTTTATATTTGATTCTTGTCTGCAGTTTTCTGGGAAAAAAAAAAAAAAGGAAAATTAATGATTAAATTAACATCTGTGCAGCATATTTCTCACAAGATTCTATAATAAGATATACTATGTTATACCAAAAGCCAAAACTTTAAAGCTGTAACTTTTTTGTTGTTGTTGTTAGTACAAGCAAAGCAAGGCCCAACATTTGAAAACAAATGGAAACTTACATCCTCCCACAGGATCAGAATCAGCCCCATCCCTGGTCAGCCACAGAGCTCTTGTTGGTTCCCATGCGCCCACCTCCAGCTTCCCACTCCCAACCCCTCCCCCTCATCTGCATTGCATAACAGCCAGGGACAATTTTCATTTTAAATTCTGGAGTTGTATGTAGCAGCAGCTCCATCTCTGGAGCTTTCAGTTTCACGAATTCCGCAAAGGTAAGTTGTTTTGAAAACGTAGATCATGTCAGAGAAAGGATTTACCATTGTTTTCAGCTACCGTATGTCTGTTGCTATAAACTAGAAACAGTATTCATTGTCACAACTTTAAGAAAAGCCTTTATCACTGCATGCTTAATTTATAGATATAATTCTTCATGAGACTTTACCCATTAATCTTTAAAGAAACATGTTCTAAAACATGTCCCTTTAAGCCATAATCTTTACTCCTCATGCATTCTGTGGGCAAGGATGCTTACAAAAGGGTTCACTCTACAGTCACCCCACGTGGAAACTCACAATGGCTTTTAACGCATTAGAGGCTCTGAGAAGTCCTGTATGAAATAAACTTGATTCAATGTATTTAACCTAGTATTTCCAAGATTTATTTAACCACAGACCACTTTCATATGTAGCATCTTTTAAAAGCAGGTTTGGGGAAATATTATGCTAGAGAAGGCCAGATAAAATAGTTGGGCTAAGTGAAGAGAAAAGGTTTGTTGGTGACACTTTATATATGAAGCCCTTTTTAAATGGAGCATTATAATAATCTGTGCCCAAATATGGGCTAAAATTGATCAGATAAACCTGGGACAAGTCCGAGATTAGCTAGTTAATCAAAGTGGGATGAAATGTACAAGGAATGGTTGCCTTCTTCTTCCCCCAAGATGGGGGAGGCATCAGGACAGCCTTCCTTGACAACAAGCATTGGGGCGGGTCTACTCCAGCCTGCAGAGTATGGCGTGGAGTGGAGGTATCCCACCCCAGGTATTTGATGCCCAGCACAGGGTCACAGAACATCCTAAGACACATCCCAGTGGAGCATGGTAATGGGAAGTGGAGAATAAACAATATTCTGAAACTGAGCAGAGATAGTCATTCAACACAGCCCCCTCTGCCTATGGACTGAAAGTTTGTGTCCCCCACCACCCCAAATCATATGTTGAAACCCTATCCCACCATAGGATGGTATTAGGAGGTGAGGCTTTGGGGAGATAATTAGGATTTGATGAGGGCATGAGGATGGATCCCTCACGAGTGGGATTAGTACACTTGTAAGTTTCACAAGAGCGCTTGCTTCCTCTCTCTGCTCCTTGCCGTGTGAGGACACAACAAGAAGTTGGAAAAAGAGGGACCTCGCCAGAATCCAGCCATGCTGACACCCTGATCTCAGACATCCAGGATCCAGCACTGCGAGAAATAAATTTCTATTGTTCAGAAGCCACTCAGTCCACAGTACAGTAGACTCCCTTATCCACAGTTTCGCTTTCCACAGTTTCAGTTACCTGTGGTCAATTGTGGTCCAAAAATATTACATGGAAAATTCCGGAAATAAACAAGTCATAAATTTTAAGTTGTGCACCACTCTGAGTAATGTAATGAAGTCTTTCACCCACCTACCCCCACTCCACCCGACCCAGGATGTGAATCGTCCACTTGTCCAGTGGATCCCACCCATTGGTCACTTAGTAGAGGTCTGGATTATCAGATCAACTGTTACTCTGTCACAGTGCTTGTGTTCAAGCATCTTTTATTTTACTTAATAATGACCCAAAGCACAAAAGTAACTATGCTGGCAATTTGGATGTTCTCTTAGTGTGCCTAATTTATAAATTAAACTCCATCATAGGTATGTATGTGTAGGGAAAATCATAGTATCTATAGGGTTCAGTAATATCCAAAATTTTGGGTATCCACTGAGGGTCTTGGAACACATCACCTGCAGACAGGGGCGAACTACTGGACTTGATACAGCAGCCGAAATAAGACAGATGTTCAGTCCCCAAAATGTTTTTGACGCCTATTCAGATTGGGATCCACTAAAGAATCACACATTGCGTTGCTTATTATGTCTCTGGATTTCTTTTCATCTAGAAGAGAACCCAAAGCACTCCCTTCGTTTTTTCATGGCATTGACTCATTGAAAACATTTGTCCTGCAGAATGTTCCACTTTCTGAGCTTGTCTAATGATTTCTTCATAATGTCATTTAACTTTTACTTTATCCCCTGTGTCTCCCATAAAGTGAATGATAGATCCAAAGGTTGGGTTTAGAGGCAAGTTAAATGTTTTTGGTAGAACACGTCACAGACAAGGCAGTGAGCTTCAACTGTACCACAGGAGAGGGCATATAAGCTGGTTCCCATTATTCTATGCTGAGATTGATCACCAAGTAAAGAGTGACAGTTGAAGTCCTAAACTTCAAAGTTATGTTTTCCTACTTGCAACCAGCAAGTGTCTTGTGGGTGGTACATTGGTACCAAGTCAATATTCCAGTTCCTCATCAATCTTTCACTTAATGGTTTTAACACACATTGATGATTCTTGCTTGAAACAGAGATTTCATTAGGGGTGGAAAAATGGTGATTTTCTGATTTTACCACTGTTTGCACATTTCTTAGCTTGGCATTCTTTTGTAAAGGAGAGATTTTATTCATCTACGGGAGTTGTTTGCTTACTCTGAGATACACTTCCTACAGAAAAGCCTGGTCACCATGAGATATGGTAATGGATACAGGTGGACTCTATTCTCAGACTCCCTCATCCATTCTGCCCCCCATCAATCATCTAGGGCTCTACTGACACAGACCCAGACACAGGGAGAAAGGCATAACACTGATCATCTGAAATGTGTTTCTAGACAGAAGCCAGGTATTTGAAACAACCCTATAAAGAGCATAAAGAGCCCCAATATTAACACTGGGAAATAAGCTCGGAGCTAGAACGATACCAAAGATATAGACCAGATGGAGATGAACTTGCAAACAGTGGACAAATTGTCCTGATTTTGCAGATGGGAAGGAATCAAAGTCTGGGGATTAGCTTAGACTCTATAAAATCTACCCAGTGGGTTAGTTAATAAATGGACAATAAAGTGGAAAAACTCCTTTGCATATCAAGTGATCTTCGTTTTGGTATTATATCTTCCTTAATTGACCAATAAATAAATGATTACACAACAGAGTGAGGGTATTTATGTGTCTATGTCAATTTGCAAATGATATACTAGTCTCTAATTAGTTTATTGACAAATACATATTTGTTAACTCAATAAAAATATTTATTAGGCAATACATTAAATTTTCATGGCTAGAGATAAAATTTAGATTAGAAAGCATATTATATATTCAAGGAAATTATTATATATTCAAGGTTATTCAAGGAAATTACTACTGGGTGAATTAACTTAAGAATGCTTTACTAAGTAATTCCTTAATACCATGTTCTCACTTTTCCACTGGAATACCTCTAATGGTGGAGGAGGCTGAACCTTTATCTACAGGAGGTCTCCCTGCAGCAGTGTAGCCCCCAAATTAAATTTATTTCATGCCTCATATTAAAATATTAATGGATAGAATCTAAAAAAAATGATACAAATGAACTTATTTACAAAACAGAAATAGACTCACAGACATAGAAAACAAACTTATGGTTACCAAAGGGGAAAGAGGGTGGGTAGATAAATTAGGAGTTTGGGATTAACAGATTCACACTACTATAAATAAAATAGAAAAAAACAACAAGGACCTACTGTATAGCACAGGGACTTATATTCAGTATCTTGTAATAACCTATCATGGAAAAGAATCTGAAGAGGAATATATATATATCAGTTAGAACGAACAGGAGATGTCAGAGCATTGAGGCCGAAGTTGACTCTGAAAGTTACCGTGAAGTTCCAGAGCCAGACCGGAAATGCAGATGAGATTACCAAGGTAAGCCAAAACAGCAGCACTAGAAAAAAGTAAACTTAACCTTGAACAATTTCTCAATGAAGATAAAAGCTAGGAGAAGATATGATGGAGGTGGAGTCCTTTGAAAAATGTCCATTAGAATTATGTTCAGTTCTTTGCTTTAATAAAGTTACCCTTGTATGAAAATTAAAAAATATATATATATATGTATACACACACACACATATATATATATATATTCAGGGTTAATATATATTATATTGCTCAGGGTTAATATCAATATATATATATAACTGAATCACTTTGCTGTACACCTGAAACTAACATAACATTGTAAATCAACTATACTTCAATAAAAATTTAAAAATTAAATATTAATTGAAATTCTATGTTCACCTCTGTACAGTTTAATTTAAAAAATAATGCTCTTCAAAACTGGGTAGTATCAGTGCTACAAGAATACAGTGGAATTTAGGGTCGTAATTTGTAAAATTAGGATGGTAGCATCCTACCTCATAGGTAGCATCCTACCTCATAGGATGATTATGGAGGGACATCAACCAAGTTAATGTTTATAAAGCCTTACAGCTGCGACTGGCACATACTTAGCACTATGAAAATATTTGTTAGATAAAATTAAAGATTTGTTCCAAGTTCATCCTACTGTTCTAGCTACCACTGTATAATCACCTTCAGGGTATGAGTAACCTAGTTTGGTGTATTTTTCTTTTTACTTTAGTTATTTATTTTTAACTGAAGAATAGTTGATTTACAATGTTGTGTTAGTTTCTGGTGTACAGCAAAGTGATTCAGTTACATATATATATATATATATACTTTTCTTCAGATTCTTTTCCCTAATAGGTTATTACAAAATATTGAGTATAGTTCCCGAGTGTGTTTTTAATATTGAAAGACGTAAGTATGGTTGGAGTAGGATAAATAGGAGAATGTGGTTATTTATTTGGGCTAAGATAGAAAAGGGATCAAAGAACAGAGGAAAATGGGCATGGAGCCGTGCAGCTGGTGGAGGGCAGCGGAGTGGCCAGGCAGGTTAGTGGGGCAGCCACTTAGCAAACATTTCAGAGCACTGGCCACAGGCCCGGTGCTAAGTACTGGACTGAGGAAACTATAAGCAGTTGGTGAGACAATGAAGCGGAGCAGTGATTTTGAGATCACTTGCATCAGAATCACTAAGGTGTTTGTGAAAAATGCACAATGTTTGTGGCGCTACCCTGATGCACGTGGTCAGAACTGCTGGGGCTGGGCCCAGGGATCAGGATTTTAAACAAACCCAATCCCTCTGTAACTAGAATGTGAAAAGCACTCTTGTAAGGGATATTGCTTAGGGTTAATGACCTTTTCTTCTTACAAAAATAAAATTTTAAAATAATTTTTAAAAATACAACCCACTCACCAGTCAAAATAGCCTAGAATTTTTCGCTGGAAGAAAATTTAGTAATCATTTAATCCAGTAATTCCTATCCCTGGTGGCTTGTTAGTGTAATCTGGGGAACGAAAAAACAAAAACAAACAAAAAAATAAGACAACAACAAAAGCCAGGGCACAGGCCCTACCCCAAGAAAATTAAATCAGAGATTCTGGGGCAAAAACCTGGATAAAAGTGTATTTAAAAGCTCTTAAATATTTCTAATTTACAGTCAAGATTAAGAATCACAAATCTGGTCCAGCCTCCTCATTTTGCAGATGAGGAAACTGGAGACTCAGAAATAACTTACTTAAGATGGTAGCCCTCTCTTCCAAAAGTAATTGTGTCAGATAGACTAGCTGTGTATTAGTGTCATGATTTTCAAAAAGATAATAACCTATTAGTGAATTCTGATAACAATCTCGTTGTTCCCGACCAGAATTTTTAAAAATGAAATAGAGTAGAAAAAAATATATCAGAGCACACATAGAGTAGAAGTGATATTATGGGGTATGTGTGTGTGTTCTGTGATTAGATGTTAAATGTGATTCTTATTTTGGGTTGTTGTCAAAAAAGTTGGAAAGTCCTGCCCTGGAGTTTCTTTCAATTCTAATATCTAAGGTTAGAAGCTGACATCTGTGTACAGGAGGGATGTACCTCCTTCCTCTGCCTGATAAGTAGCCCACAGGGAAGTTCTGGATGGCACTGAGGTCAAGAACATGGGATTAAGGATGCAAACACCTTGGGGTCAATGGCGTCTTGTGCCCCTTACTGGTGATGAGAGCTTGAATAAAAACCTAAACTCTTTATGGCTCAGCTACCTAAACTTTAAAATAAAAATAATAATACCCACCTCACAGGATTGTTAGTTTTGTTTTGTTTTTTTTAATTTTTAAAATTTTTATTTTTTATTTAATTTTTAAAGGTTACACTCCATTTACAGTTATTACAAAATATTGGCTCTATTCCCCATATTGTACGATACATCCTTGTAGCCTCTCTTACAGCCAATTGCTTGTACCTCCCACTCCCTCTTCCCCACTGGTAACCACTGGTTTGTTCTCTATGTCTGTGAGTCTGCTTCTTTTTTTTGTTATATTCACTAGTCTGTTGTATTTTTTAGATTCCACATATAAGTGATATCATACAGTATTTTTCTTTCTCTGTCTGACTTATTTCACTTAGCATAATGCCCTCCAAGTCCCTCCATGGTGCTGCAAATGGCAAAATTTTGTTCTTTTTTATGACTGAGTAGTATTCCATTGTGTATATATAGCACATCTTCTTTATCCATCCATCTGTTGATGGACTGTTAGGTTGCTTCCATATCTTGGCAATTGAAAAAAGTGCTGCTAGGAACATTGGGGAGGATTGTTAGTTTTAAATGGCAGAATATCTATAAACACTTAGCACAATGTCTGGCATATAGTAATAATAAATACAGACAATTAAAAATGCATTTGTGATCTATCGTTTCCTGACTCTAAGAGGAAAGAACTAAAAATATACCAAGAGTAGAATAGTCTTTGGACGGATGTGTAATGGGTCTTGGGTCTAATGTTTCTTTTAGAAGGACAAAAGCTAAAAAATACCTAAAGTAATTGCTTTAATATGCAAAATATGAACAACAACAATTTTCTATTTTCACAGAACTGGAAATTATGGTGCCACAAAGCTACCTGCTTGTCTTAGAGACAAAACATTAATTTTTTTTTTTTTTTTTTTTTTGAAGAATGGTCCTGGGCTTCCCTGGTGGCGCAGTTGTTGAGAGTCCGCCTGATGACGCAGGGGGCACGGGTTCCTGCCCCGGTCCACGAAGATCCCACGTGCCGCGGAGCGGCTGCGCCCGTGAGCCGTGGCCGCTGAGCCTGCGCGTCCGGAGCCTGTGCTCCGCAACGGGAGAGGCCACAGCAGTGAGAGGCCCGCGTACCGCAAAAAACAAAGAATGGCCCTGTTTCACAGACGCACAAGCCAAGTGTGCCATCAGCTCTTTGATGTTGTGGCTTGTTTAGCTTCATTCTTAGTTTCTTTCTTTCGAGAAAGATATTGATCAACATCTGCATTAAAAGAAAAAAAAGCGTTTTGCATTCTTTTCTGGTGGGTAGCTGGATCCAAAATAAAATAAAAAATTAAGCTGTTGGCCCAAGACCTTACTGCTGCTCATGGACCTCACCTTCCTCTATTTGTTCAGATCCTGTGCCTGAATGCAGGGGAGTCTCAGGCACAGCTCTCCACTTTTACTGCACATCTCCTCCACCAAGGGATAAACTTACCATGGTCTTCCATGCTGCGATAGCCGTCTTGTGAAGGGAGGAGTGCTCAGGCTAGTCTTAAAGATGTGTCTGGGCTGCTTGACATTTGCGTGGCAGCTAGTGAAAAACCTTAGTTTTCTTTTCTCCTTTATTCTTATGAGGGCATATGGTTCTATATGACATACTATAATGTCGTTTACATATATGCACATACGTACGTACACACATACATGCATATACACATACACACGTGCATATATGTACATGTACACACATATAAAGGACCGTGATTATATGTTAAGTTCATAGGACGTAAACCTATTGGGCTAAACATTATGGAAGATTTAGAGATGAGTCAAACACTAGCCCTGTCATCAAGGAACTTAAAATCTTGTAGAGAAGATATAATACGTGAATGAATAACTCTTTCAGGAGAAAATGCAGTAAATGCCAGGACAGGGAGAGACAGACACAGCACTGCAGGAGTTCAAAGGAGGGAGAGATTGCAGGCAACTGACAGATGCAGTAACAATGGAGGTTGAGGCA
Organism: Leucopleurus acutus; assembly: GCF_964270905.1. Taxonomy (NCBI): domain Eukaryota; kingdom Metazoa; phylum Chordata; class Mammalia; order Artiodactyla; family Delphinidae; genus Leucopleurus; species Leucopleurus acutus. The sequence goes on from NC_139152.1 coordinate 38,983,008, forward strand.
GAGGAGACATCTGAGCTGCATCCTGAAAGAGGGACAGGATTTGACTCTGCTGAAACGAGGTGGCATGATGCCCTCATGAGGGAAAGCATAAACAAGGATCCAGAGGAGGTGGAAGAGCATGCCAGGCACCACAGACAAGGTCACTTTGCCCAGAACACAGGACTCATAAGGAGAGTAGAGGTCAATGACTTGAGGAAAGAGATCTGTAGTCGTTTTCTTGGCTGCTGTAACAAGTTGCCGCAAACTGGTGGTTTCAGAGAACATAAATGTATTATCTTACCATTCTGGAGGCAAGAAGCCTGAAATTGTGCTCACGGAGCAAAATTAAGGTGTCGGCAAGGCTGCGTTCCTCTCTGGAGGCTCTAGAGGAGAATCCAGTTTCTTGCCTTTTCCAGCGAGAAGCTGCTCACAGTTCTTGGCTCCTGGCCCCAAACGTCTTCAAAACCAGCAATGGCCAATTGAATCTTTCTCACACCATATCACATCACATCAGTCTGACACTGACCCTTCTGCCTCTCTCTTCCACATTTAAGGAACCTTGTGATTATACTGGGCCCACGTGGATAATTCAGGATAATCTCCGCATCTCAAAATCAACTGACTAGCAACCATAATTCCATCTGCAACCTTAATTTTCCTTTGCCATGAAACCGAACGTGTTCACAAGTTCCAGGGAATAGTATGTGGACGTTTGGTGGGGACGGGAGTGGTGGCTTTCTGCCCATCAAAGGTTGGAACAAAAGACTAAAGGGTCCTGAGTGTAAGATTCTCATCTCCATTCTTCCTGCTGGGGGAGAAAACACAATGTCTGTTTTCAGATTAAAGATGGTTTCCTTTCAGATATTTTCTTGCTTTTAACTGGAATTATAGCAATTCTGTGTAGTAACCCAGGTTGTCTCATACCGATTGGATGTTCTGGTTGGCAGTTAGAGATGATTTTGATTAATAAAAAAATGGGAAGATAAATTAAATATTGATAAATGCAGTTTGGTGTGTTCGATTTTTCAAAACACAGGGCCCATGGGGATGGGAAGTCATAAAAGAGGATCTCAGTATTGGAAACCACTGCCTTAAAAAATATGGCCTCTGATTATTTCAGTTGGTTCCAGCTGTGTATACGGCATTTTTCTCTATTATTGACACATCTCTAGGGTTGGAGGATGAAAAGTTTGGAAAAGATTAAAATAAAACTGATTTAGCAAATGCATTTCATCTTCCAACTTGTTTATGGTTTGATCAATAATTCATCCCTTAATGTCTGTCTCTAAAAGACTATCTTGTCTGTTGTCTTTATGGATGAAAAATTAGGATATTGGGGAAACAAAAGGTCTTCTTTTTAAAGTACACAGCGTCTCAAATGAAATGCCTGAAATTTATAGTGTGTAGATAACAAAAACAAATGACTTAAAACTGTGCAACAGGCAGAGGGAAGAAAGATCTGAAAAGGCAGGAAGAACAAATAAGATAACAGAAAATCCATCTGGACATGGGTACCGAACTGTTCAAAGGGCCTTTATTTATGTGTTTAGCCAATCTGAAGATTCTCTCTTTTAAAATATCATTTAAATTAAAATGTTCTACTGTGAACCTAGGGGTAGGGGCAGGACAGGAATAAATACGCAGACGTAGAGAATGGACTTGAGGACACAGGAAGTGGGAAGGTAAGCTGGGACGAAGTGAGAGAGAGGCATGGACATATATACACTACCAAATGTAAAACAGATAGCTAGTGGGAAACAGCCGCATAGCACAGGGAGATCAGCTCGGTGCTATGTGACCACCTAGAGGGGTGGGATAGGGAGGGTGGGAGGGAGACGCAAGAGGGAGGAGATATGGGGATATATGTATAGCTGATTCATTTTGTTATAAAGCAGAAACTAACACACCACTGTGAAGCCATTATACTCCAATAAAGATGTTAAAAAAAAAAAAAGCTCTACTATGAACTACTGGAGTATAAGTTTATATAGCTGTTCATTGCCCTGAACATTAATACCTTTCTAGTATAGCTGTTTGTGTGGAATATATTTTTCTCAGAATTTTAGTGCTTGTCTTTTTGATTTGCATAAAGAAATGATGAGAAGGCAGAACAAACTAGTTCTATGGAGAGACACATCTAGGCAGGGAGAGGAGTGTCAGTTGGGCACAGACAGTGGTTTGTGGTGAAGTGTTTTGACTCATCACAGCTAATACTTCCTGTGCACCGGGCATTGTGCATGATTACTGATCATGGCCACTCCATGAGCCCTGCACTACCATTAATCTTATTTCTGATGAAGACACTGAGGCTTGTAGACATTAATTTGCTTGTCAAACCTCACACTGCCGGTGAGTGAGTGAGTGAAGGAGCAGGGTATCAATCCCTAGGCTGTCTTTTAAAAATACAAATTTAGAACCCTAACCCGAACCCGAAAAAAAATATATATATATGTAAATACAGTTGTTTCACTCCCCTGCTTTGTAAACATTATTTCTTTAAACTTCACTGTCTTGTGGTTCTCTACCTTGGCTTCACTTGGGGACCTGTTACAAAATAACATTGCTGGGGGGAGGGATAAATTAGGAGTTTGGGATTAACATATCACACTACTATATAAAATAGATAATCAACAAAGACCTACTGTATAGCACAGGGAACGCTACTCAATATTCTGTGATAACCTATATGAGAAAAGAATCTGCAAAAGAATGAATATGTGTATATGTATAACTGAATCACTTTGCTGTACACCTGAAACTAACACAGCATTGTAAACCAACTATACTCCAATATAAAATAAATTTTTTTTTTAATTGACATGCCAAAATAAAAAATTGACATGCCGCTTGATACTCTGGGCCATGATACATTTTTTTATACCAAGGACAAGTCTCTGTGCTCATAGAATAAAGCAAACACACAAACAAACAAAATACCATTGCCTGGAATCCACTCCGGACTATTTAAATACAACAATGATAACACTAATAGTTATCAGGAACACTTATATTGGGGCTAACCATGTGCCAAGCATCTTTCCAAGTGCTGTATATATTCTCATTTAATCTTCAGAACAACCCTGTGATGAAGACACCGTTACGTTTACAATTGACAAACGAGGAAGGTGAGGGTAAGTACTTAGCTCAGAGTCAAGTGGCAAAACTGGGCTTCAGAGTCTGCGCTCAGAAAACAAAAATCAAACAAATAAAACAATCACAATGAACACCTTCACTGGTAACCTCTGGATGCGATCCTAGAGAATCGTGCATCTATTTTTTTGAAATGGCAAATAAAGAGAAAGAATCAAGCATTTATCCTGCCTTTATATGTATAAACTGTACCTCAGGATAACTATGAGGGGACATCTCTCGTTTTAGGAGAATTTCAACTAATAAATGAATGAGGGATAGAATTAGAATAGTCTCATTTTGACACCCTCAAGGAAATAATCTAATCCATGGTCATCAATGGATGAAACTTCTCAAAAAGGGATGTCCAGACTCTTCCTAAAAGAAGTACACATTATTACTTCTTATGAAGTGTTCTTTGCTAGAAGAATCCGATCTCTTCAGGATTCTTGAATCAAATACCACTTTGAGATAAAAAACAGGAGATCTGAAAAACATGTCACATGACACCTTGGGATCACAATCAGCAAAATCCAGACTGGGGAACTCAACAGACAAGACCATTTCTTTCACGTGTAAGTTAAGAGAAAGGAGAGAGAGAGAGAAAGAAAAAGAGAGACGGAACCTATAGATTAAAAGATTCGTATAAACTAATTGCAATGTAATGCATCATATTTGGATCATGATTTGATCAAATACCTATAAAAATTAAATTTGGAGAGACTTAAACATTGACTGGATATCTTATGTCATTAAAATATTATTTTTTTTTCTTTTTAGTGTGATAGTTATATTGTGGTTATGGTTTTGGTTTTTGGTTTGGGTTTTGGGGCACTATGTATATATTTTTCTTCCAGTTTTATTGAGATATAATTGACATACAGTGCCATATAAGTTTAAGGTGTACAGCATGTTTTTTTTTTGTTTTTTTTTTTTTTTTGCGGTACGCGGGCCTCTCACTGTTGTGGCCTCTCCCATTGCAGAGCAGAGGCTCCGGACACTCAGGTTCAGCGGCCATGGCCCACGGCCCCAGCCGCTCCACGGCATGTGGGATCTTCCCGGACCGGGGCACGAACCCGTGTCCCCTGCATCGGCAGGAGGACTCTCAACCACTGCTCCACCAGGGAAGCCCCAGCATGATGATTTGATTTACACACATCATGAAATGATTATGATAAGTCAGTGAATATCCATCATCTTGTACAGATGCAAAATTAATGAAATAGAAAAAATATTTTTCCTTGTGATGAGAACTCTTGACATTTACTCTCTTAACTACTTTCATATATAACACACAGTAGCATTAATTATGTTTATCATGTTGTACATGTCATCCCTAGTACCTACGTATCTTTTAACTGGAAGTTTGTAACTTTAGACTACCTTCATTCAATTTCCCTGCACTTTACCCCCCACCTCTGGTAAACACAAATCTGATTTCTTTTTTTATGAGTTTGTTTGCTTGTTTTTGTTTTGAAGTATAAATGACCTACAACACTGTGTTAGTTCTTGTTACACAACATAGTGATTTGATATTACTATACACTTCAACACGACCACCACAATAAGTCTAGTTAGGATATGTCACCATACAAAGATATTACAGAGTTATTGACTATATTCCCCCCAGGCTGAGTCACATTCCATTGTATATGTATATACCACATCTTCTTTATCCATTCATCTATTGCTGGCCACATAGGGGTCTTCTATATCTTGGTTACTGTAAATAATGCTGCAATGAACATAGGGGTGCATATATCTTTTCAAATAAGCGTTTTTGTTTTCTTCATGTAAGTACCCAGGAGTGGAATTGCTGGATCATATGGTAGTCTATTTTTAATTTTTTGAGGATTCTCCCTACTTTTTGCCACACTGGTTGCACCAATTTACTTTCCCATCAACGGTGACTGAAGATTCCCAAACTAATCTGTTCCTCAGTTTAGTTCCCTCTTCATCTGGAACCTTGGTCCCATCATGGGGCTTAAATAGAACTGTGAAGAAATATGCTCTTTTGTAGGATATTCTTATCTGACTTCATTCCAAGAGCTCAAATTGTTTTCCACCAAACTCATGTAAATTGATCAACTAAAATGGAGAATGGAGAAGGAGCCCAGGGGGATGTCCAGAGGGCAGAACTCTTCACCTTGGGCTCAACTTTTAAAACATACACTGACACAAGTTCATGGCTGAGACTCACGTGCTTCTGGAGAGTGAAGTGTGGAGATGACATCCCCTGGTACATGTGTTTGAATCCTTGATTTACACCGAAGCTGAGGAGCCTCCAAGGAAAAAGACTTGAACCATGAACACCCTAGGGGATTAGTTGTGTGTGTGTGTGTGTGTGTGTGTGTGTGTGTGTGTGTGTGTGTGAGTGTGTGTGTGTGAGTTTTCAAAGCATGCCAGTGGTTCTAAAGCAGCCAGATTACAGTGAGAATTATGGGGACTGCTACAGGAGAACATGTTATGAGGGGGGGAGATCTCTGGCCTTGGGAGTTCAGGGTGCTGGTGGTTCTAGAAATCAGGAGGAGCCTTATAGTAGAAGTCAGCTTTACTGACACCCAAATACAGCAGGACTCTACCTGTAACAGCAACAACATATGGTGGGATTCCAACCTCATGGACAGATACTAATTTTGGCCACATGAGCGTGGCATTAGGAACAATAATCTAGCTCAATGGCACTGTAGACCTGTCAGGTGAGGGACTGCAGAGTTGAGAAGTGAGCAGTAAGAAGGGATGATCCGTGGACACATGTGAGCCCAACTGGAGAGTTCCAGAAATTGCTGAGGAGGGGAACTTTGTCCAATCATCTAAGCCCAGGTGCTCACGCCTTTAGGTCTTTCTCTGCTATTGTAGCATCTAAAAAAAAAAAAGGCCCATAAACCCAGTTCCAAAAGAATTTATGAATAACGTTAAGGTCTCTGAAGAAGCCTCAAACAGCACTCCTCTTCCCCATGCTGGGTTCTGAACAAGTTGAAAAAATAAAACAAAGGTAGAGCAAATGGAATCACCTTTGTTACTGCTAGAGACCAGGCTGGAAGACTAGGCTTTAGGTCTGGCAGTCAAATGGGCTGAAATTAGACAGACTTGCCCATAGGCAGACACTTGCTGGACCAGAGCAGCCCTGCCCAGGCAAGACTTTCAATGCAGAGAGACGTTGTGCTCTCTTGGAAGGCTCACTCCAAACAGGAAGACGCGGAGCTGATCCAATGGGCCCAGTGATTCTTCCAAAATTATGATCAGATCACTCGCTCCAGAGCCCAAAAGGAAGAAGCAGAGCTGAACCAAGGAATGGAATAAGTAAAGGGACAAAGAGAGACAAAGCCTGTGTTTTGGGAAATCCTCACCATAGAAACAAGGAGAAGAGAGAAGAAGCCTCTCCTCTGTATCAGTCGGGGTCTGCCCGAAAAACAATATCCACACAAGGGTTATTAAATAGAGGGTATTAAACACAGGGAATTCATTACAAAGATGTTAGAGGAGTTGAAAGAATAGCCTAGGTAGACGAGGCAACCCGAAAATTAGCAACTGGGAAGCCATTATCCGTTCCTAGGGCTGGAGGAACAAATAGAAAAGTGGCATTACCTGAGCCCAGGACCTGGGACCACTCAGTAGACACTAATATCATAAGGGCCTAATCTGGGCAAGAGCTGGAGCCACACAGGAGTTGCTGCTGTGGCCGGGCATGCGTCCTGAAGCAGAGGAAAATACCCTGGCTTCTTCTTTCTTCCCAAACTCCAGTCTCCACCAGTGCCTAATATACAGCTGGTGGCCGAGAGAGCCTGGGAGTCATAGCTCGCAAGAGTCAGACAGAGAGAGCACAGGCAGGGAATGGGTCCAGAGCAAACAGGCAACTAGCCAGCACAACCTTTAACAAGAATAGTTTCAATGTTTCTGTAGATAAAGAGGAATCTATATCTCCTATCACACACCAAAAAACCTTTCTGAATGTCATTTCACCGTTTCTTTACATTTCTCTCCTGCTGCAGCTACCATATCGCTCTCCATCTTTTCTCCCCACCTCAGCTCATCCCTCTTCCTCCCGTCCGCTCCCCCATAATTCTCTCCTGAATCTTCTCCACGTAAGCTTTGTCCATAAGCTGGGGAGTTCAGTTTACCCCCTTCTCGCCTTTTCTATCAAAGATGGCTCTCACGGGGCCTCCCTCACTGGCTTAGGGCTTTAAGGTTGGGTAAATATTGTCTCGTATACATTGTACACAACAGTATTAATGTAACCAACTTGGTCACTGCAGTTTGGTTAAGCCTGAAGCAGCCGAGTTACCCACTAAGGAGAGAATATTCACCTGCTCAGCAATTGACCGCTTAGTTACCTTGGTTCATGTCAAATGCGGCCCTTGCAGCACCCCCCACCCCGCCGTTTAACAGAACTGAAAGGACTTCTGTTTCATTTTCTTGGAACCACAGACATTAAGTATCTGTGGTTTAGCTTGTGGACTCACTATTCGAGGGTGATAATCATTGCTATTTCAAGATAAATGAAAACGATTAGAATAGTGCCTCGGACATAATAGGAATTTTAAAACTGTGTGTTGATAAGACACAGATAGGTTATATGATTGTATTCATTTACTAAGGCTGTCATAACAAAGTGGTTTAAACAACAGGAACTTACTTCCCGCAATTCTGGAGGCTAGAAGTCTGAGATCAAGTATCACAGGGGTAGTTTGTTCTGAGACCTCTCCTTTTGGTGTGTAGATGCTTGTCTTCTCCCTGTGTCTTCACGTGTTCTTCCCTCTGTGTAAATCTGTGTCCTGATTTCCTCTTCTTCTACGGACACCAGTCAGATTAGATTAGGACTCACCCAATGACTTTCTTTCAATTCAATTACCTCTTTAAAGAGACTATCTCCAAATAAGGTGACATCCTAAGGTACTCAGGGTTAAGACCTCAGCATATGAATTTGGCAGGAACAAAATTCAGCACATGATCCAAAGTCACATTGTATCTCACGCAACAACATTAATATCTGAACTACAGAGAGCAACACAAATATTTACACGGTTAACTTTACTGTTGATAGTTGCAGGTTACAGATTTCCTGGAACGCTATTCCGTGTCTGCTGGCTCTGTTAGGCTGTCTTCCCATTATGTGGGGATTACAGCCTAATTGTTAGATGATCAGGCAGTGTAGTCATATAGGCATGAGCCCTAATCCCAGACCTGCTACCTATCAGCTACTTGACCTTGAATCAGCTCCTTAACATCTCTTAGTTTAGTTTCTGCATCCATATAGTGGGATAATAGTAGGACTTTCTTTACTGAGAGGGATGAGGGTTCAATGCAATGATGATGTATATTGTTAAAGAGGAAAAACGTTTCTTCTACTCTCTTAGGTTTACTCTTTGGGGCCCTGCAAGTTCAACTAAAGGAAGGCAGTTTAAAAGGAGAAAAAACAGACAATTTTTATTAATATTTACATGTACGTGAGTTCACAAAAAAGGAGTGAAACTCAAAGAATTGGTTAGACACTGGAGACCGATGGTAATTTAATAGCCTCATCTCTGGTCTGAAGTTCAGGGCTTCTATAAAGAGTATATGAGGGGAAAATGAGGTTACTGGTAGTGATTCTGCAAAAACATGTGCGTGAAAAGAATGGTTGTAATGTAATGAAATAGCCTTCATACGTTTCCTTGTGGAAGATATATGTTAATTTCCCAAATGTAAGAGCATCTGTGTATTTTCATGGGGAATACACAGTGCCTTTTCTAACACTAAGACGCTTGAAATGGGGTTATTTCCCTTTCAAATGAAAACCAATTAAATAAATTATATTTTTTTCCCTTAGTGCTTACAAAGTGTGGGAGTTGTCTCCAAACATTACTAAATGTTCTAATTTAGTCACAAATAGGCTGGAAGAATGTAGCGTAATTACTAAGTCCAAAGTAAGTTGTTCTAAATATTTTATCTTGTTCAGCATATGCCGTTTAAAAAAACTCCTCAAACTATAATTGTCAACATTCAATTCACAAAAAGTAAACAACAGCTGAGTATAATGGGATGATAAAGAATCTCTCCATAATTCCCACCATATGGCAAAGAGTATGTCCATTTCGAAGTGGAAGATGGTCACGTTTATCAACTGAGTTATTTTCTTTCTTTGAATTCTTCCTATAGAAAAAACATCCCCAGGAGAACTGGAGGCATTTTCCTAAAGCAGACAGGAGGACATGAGAAAAAGTTGTACGGTATGGCTGGATCACAGATGGGAGGAATTTAAAACTCACTATGGCAATCGAAAGGGGTGAAGTAAAAAAAATGCCACCTATTTCCGTATGATCAGTCATGCTAGAAGCATCACACGTGAAATGAACAAGCATAAGTGGAAAATGTATGGATACATTTTTATTTATTAGTTTCTGTGAACAAGCTCTCATGGGCCCAGCTCATGATACTTCCTGTCATGATTTGGATTCATTTTAAATGCATGGACAATTAATCTGTTTCTAGGCAAGGGAAGCCGCTTGAAACTTCTTCCTTTTTTTTTTTTTAATCAGATGTTTTGTATATGTGGGTTTTAAGCTCAGAGGAGATACTTAAAAACTGTTTCTCTTCAGAGTGAAGTACTAGATGGAGAGGGGAGCATAACCCAGCCACTGTTCCAACCAGATACTTCAAACCTGTCCTAGAAGGGAAAAGTGGGACCCATCTCCAAAGAACGGGCTTTGGTTCTTGGTTGAGAGAGATAAGGAGCAGAAGTCCAGCTTGGGGACAAAGGGCTTTGTGAAAAAATGCTGAGGAACAAGACACCCCCCTTGTTTTTCCACAAGAAGGATGGCAATCTACCTTAAATCCTTTTTGGAATGAGCAGTGGGATTTGGGAGCAGGTATAGTATTGAATGCATAAATGAACAAATCATGGAACTCATTTGTTAATTACTAACCACAGCTAGGCGGAGAGGAATGAACAAGATTGGCCAAGAACACTTGGGAGGAATGGGCAAGTTCTACATGGTCTGATGGAGGGGAAATCCAGCAATTTGGAGGCAAAGGACTGCTTTCTGAACTTTAGTTTTCTGGAGATTATATAATTAGTACCATGAATATGTTGTGCAGCTCTAAAATTCCATAAGCGGTACTTATTTCATTCTGCTTGTCTCCTTGAGATGCTGTTTGAAAATGATGGCATTGTAATTAATCAGATTAATCTCTGAGTAAAAATAAAGGCTGCCTTTTCCAAGAGCTCTTCTTTGTGCCAGGCAGGGTGTCTGTCCACACACAATGACTCTTTCTGTATAGAGACACTGCCGAGCTCAGAAGGAGCTCCAAGAAGCAGCAAGATGGTTGCCATAGAGACGGCACAATAAACAGGCACACACACCACTCAGTTATTTAAGTGTACTTGAAGGAGGCCAAAGGAGAATTCTAAGAAAACAAAGGGACTTCAGAGAAAAACTCAGGATGATTTGTCTGAAAAAAAACCCTGTAACGTTCATCGTAATGACTCTTGATGGGAAAGATGGTATTACCATTGCCTGAGACACAGAAAAGGAAGAGTGAGATTCTGGACAGAAAACATCCTTATCGTGAAAGGAGAACATGAGTGACTGGGATGTTTGATTGATTTCACTTCCATCAATGTCTGAGACCTGCTCAGCGCTGTCCTGGAGGAATTGAGAAAAGTAGAAAGTATGTGTAAGGCCGGGAATTGCTTTAGGCGTGACAGTCCCGTGAAGCACGCCAAAACTAGGACGGGAAGGGACGGATTGCCAAAGGGAACAGAATGGGTCTTTTCTCAAAGAAAAGAAAGTACACTAGAACCGTATGAGCTGAAGCAGCAGGGAAAGAGCCTTACTGTGCTAGCAGGTAGCCCACCTGGCCCCTCCTCTTATGAAACACACAGTTATTTCTTCAGTGTTGGATAATGATGGTGATGGCGATGGTGATGGAAGAAGCATGTCTTAAAGATGAAAATCTGAGAAAATGGTGCATCTTGGTCCCCATCCCAAGTCATTTAATCATGAGAAATAGCTGGATTTTATTTAACATAACATTCTAATGACACCAAATTCATGGTATGGATCCTAAGGGCGGTTTCCTAGTCATTCTCTTTCTTGAACAATTTTAGTAATATTGATTCTTCCCCTTTAAGGTGTTCCTTTCCATCTATTATCTTCTCTGATGGTACTTACCTAACAACTAAATATCACGTTGGGAGATGGTAATTATATGCCGTATCTTCTTCTTCCTATTCTTCAAGTTTAACTTGACATTTTCTTTTTTTTCTTTTTTCTTTTTTTTTGCGGTATGCGGGCCTCTCACTGTTGTGACCTCTCCCGTTGTGGAGCACAGGCTCCGGACGCACAGGCTCAGCGGCCATGGCTCACGGGCCCAGCCGCTCCGCGTCATGTGGGATCTTCCCGGACCGGGACACGAACCCGTGTCCCCTGCATCAGCAGGCGGACTCTCAACCACTGCGCCACCAGGGAAGCCCAACTTGACCTTTTCTTGATGGTGCATTTTTCTCCCCTTGAGTACTGGCGTTTGGATGCCACCTAAGCAAGCTGTTATGGATGGTTCCTTGATATGGAACTTCTCATATGAAGGGTTTCAATTTGAAAAGTCAGTCCCTCATTTTATTTTTGTAATTAACAACATTTTTACTGATTTAAACAGGTTCTGCACAGCTCTCTAGACAAAGGCACAGAACATATGTGTATATTACATTACAGATCACAAGGGCTCCCAGAGGATGTAAATATTATTTTAGGTTCTAGATTTATCTCTATCTTATCTAACTTTCCATTACTGAACAGAGAGTCATAGCGATCTTCCTGCAGAAGATATGTTGTTCTTTATTCAAATTGGGATTTATACTGACTTACTTAACATATATTTGGGGGGAACACCTGTGCACGGTAGGAAGGGTGAATGATCTATCAGGTTTGCTCATTGGTTTTTCATAAAAGATTTCCTCATTTCATTGCTGTTAGAGAATTATTGATGCTGTGGTTTTTTTTCTTAAGGCAGATCTTGAAGTTGGTGGAATAACTACATTTGCACTTGTCTGCTATGCCTAAGAAATAATTGACGATGCTTGTGGAACGTTCATATTTCATGTTGCCTAGTTAGATCATTGAGGATGCTCAGTTTTCTGGTCTCTGTTTTCTTTTGCTTGTTTTGTTTTTGAGAGAAAGGGGTCAGCAGGGCACAGAAAGCTACTTCTCTGAGATTTATACAGAGAGATTTACACAGGTCCCTTAAAAAAAATTATAGTCTAAAGGCTTGCAGAAAAAAGAGGTCCAAGCAGGGAAGATAGCCAGATTAGTTTCTCAGGATGAATATACGTTTGGGTGCCTCTTACATGTTATGATTTTAGGGCAATTTGGTCCCACCATAATCACAATACCACCATATATTTTTCTACATAGTAATACTCCTGTTTAGCTCAGCAAGCTTTACAGATGTTCGCTGACTCCTGCAGCAGCCAGAGCAGCTACTGAGTCACTTGTCCATAAATCCTTAATGAGCCCTGTCTAGGAGCAGGACACTATGGGCCCATGCGGTAGACATTTTTAGATTAAATCTTAGTTAGTCCTAGTTAAGATCTGGTTAAGAGAGTTAAGCACCATTTTTACAATGTTTAATTACACTGTTCAAATAACCAGCATACATTTGCAAATCCTAAATAAGTGAACTTTGAAATAAACTACTGTGACTCAATCACTGTGCCACAACTCATCACGTGCAATGCTGTGGTCCTCCGATCTTGGCAGTACCTTGCACAGAAATATTTGTTGATGGCAGCCTGACTGAAGGTACATATAAGAAAGGTAACTCCTGGTCCCCGATGCCCTGTGCAATTGATTGCATTATAGTGGGCTTCTGACCATATTCTTCTAATGAACTCTTGGTAGCTATCAAATGAAATGGGCCCAAACTCTGACCACAAATCCATGTTTATGGTTTAGACCAGATTGCCTCTCACTCTTTAAGTGTGTGAGCACAAAGGAGTTAAACAGCAGAACCCAGGGAGACAGGAAGCAGACAATTTTAACCATAGCTGTTGTCCCTGAAGGGCGATGGGCAGGTCGGGCTTTATTGCACAAGACAGGAAGAATCCAGAGAGAAGGAAGGGCATGAACTTGTACTGAGTGCTGTGGCGGGCACTACTCCAGCTGTTGACATAAACCATTCTTGGGCCTCACGGCGGTCCTGAACAATAGGCATTTCCTGGTAGGAAGGACAAGTCTCAGAAGTAGGTAAGTAGGTAAGTAACTTGCCCAAAGCTTCACAGCACACACGTGGCAGATCCTGGCCTGCAGCTCAGACCTGTGTGCTTGGAAGACCATGCCTTTTCCATGATGCTCAGCTGTACCCATTCCACCACCTTCTGTGCTGAGGGGACCTTTTGAGTTAGGCTTTCTAAATTTTAAGAATAAGACTCAGGGACTTCCCCGGCTGTCCAGTGGTTAAGACTCCATGCTTCCAATGCAGGGGACGCGGGTTTGATCCCTGGCTGGGGAACTAAGATCCCACATGCCCCATGGCACGGTCAAAAAAAAAGACTCAGGTCACCTCAAGTAATGAAGAATGTGCTATATCTAGTCTTACAGAAATGAGGAAACAGTGATCTCAGCTTCATGGTCAAGTCTCAGAGAACCCCAGAAAAGCAGAACACCCAGGTTTCAGGAGGGTTAGAATGGTGTCAGAGCCAGGCTCAAGGGGACTGCAATGAGAAACGCGTTGAGATGCTGAGAACCTTCTGGGAGCTCAGGTGGTGGAGTTTCTGGGTCTTCTGGAACGTGCCCTGCTTACTCTCTGCAGGTTTGCTCCTCTAGGCATCTCTGATTCTCTTTCACTCTCAACCGCCTTTCCCACATTTTACTCACAATATTTTCTTAAAGCACCCATGTGCACATTGATTCTGCTTCCTCTCAAGTTCAGCTTGCTCATGACTCCTCGTGGCCTCTGCTCTACTTCAAGGGCCTCTTTCTTTTACATAATCTGAAGAACTCTCACTGCAAACTGCCCCCTTTTCTCAGTGTTTCTTAATTCTAACTCCTGAAAGTTAGATGGTTGAAGCCAACTGATCCTTGTTTGGATAAGGCTTTTCATGCCGGAATATCGTGGACAGTGAACCAGCCTATATGTTTTGACTGCCCTTGAGTTAGGGATTCAGCCTGGTCCAGTCACCCCAGAAGAGCTGTGAGTACACCCAGCTCCTTTAGGAGGGGCTAGGGGCTTGGCTGGCAGGGCGACTGGCAAGAATGAAAATTTATCTCCCATCAATATCAGGTCAGCAGCCGTAGGAAAGATCACAAACTTTCAGTGGCACAAGATGCTAGCTTCGTAGACTCTCGGTAGGGAATTGAGAGTGCTTGGGGAATGAGCTGCAGACTGTGAGGCATCAATAAAACATCTGCTGGGAACAGACAGCTTCTTACAAAGGAACCACTAAAGACGGCCAGGATCACTTCTCCCATTTCTACTGGTTGTTGAGTTTCATGAAAATGTGTACGATCTCATTGAGAGTTGAGATTTTCTCTTATTTCCAACCTTGGTACAGAATCTGAGAATATGACATTTATCTTGTATTTTTCTCTCTCAAACTTATTTTTAAAAATTATTTTAATTATATAAATAACATACAAAAGTTATGAAAAATTCGATCTTCAAAGGTAAAGCCTTCGCTCTCCTTTTCAAATCTTGCTTCTTCCCCAGAGAGCATTCTGGGTACCCTTCCAGACCTGTTTCTATGTGAATAGAGAGTTCCATTTTATTGTTTTGTATGAATGAACAGCCATGTTTAGTACTGTGCAATCTAGAACTATTTAAACCAAAGTAGGTAGGAGAGATTTTTCACATCTCAGAAATATCTGTAACATTCCCCACTCACAAATATTGAATGCCAGCAACAGCTAAACAATTAAGCAGATAATTCAAAGGCCAAAAGAATCATTTAGTCAAAGTGTAAAAAGGCACACGGATGATATGACCCCTTATCTCAGGAACAGAGACTCTCCGTCCATGGCTTGGCTCCTGCCTGGTTTGGTGCTGTGAACTCTGTAAACATTTGCTTCATAAATAGCAGATGAATTGAACCAGGATAGAGGTCAGGGTCAGCTGATGAAAATGGAACTTCCCGGACACAAACAACTATAAAAAGTCACACTAGATGATAATAGAAAAGGGAAGACCTAAATAAACAAACGAAAATTTTATTTGACAGCCCTCCCTCTTCCCACAATTGTTGTTATTTCCATTCCAGCCTCATCAGATAAAATTCTTCAAAGGAGAGTTGAATCAGGAATTTAACCCTACATAGAATTCTCACCAATTTATGATTTAAAACTTCATGAATTTGGAAAAATTAGAAAAGAAAATACAGAACTGAAAAATTCTCTCTTCTAGAACAAACGTATGGACACCAAGGGGTGGTGGTGGTGGCGGTGTGAGGAACTGGGTGACTGGGATTGACATGTATACACTGATGTGTATAAAATTGATGACTAATAAGGACCAGCTGTATAAAAAAATAAATTAAATAAAATTCAAAAACTAAAAAAATAAATAAAAATTAAAAAATAAAAATTCTCTCTTCTAAAGTGCAGTTTATGGAGAGGTGGGGGATGGGAGGGAGGTCCAAGAGGGAGGGGATACATGTATACATATAGCTGATTCACTTCACTGTACAGCAGAAACTAACACAACATTGTAAAGCAATTTTACTCCAATAAAAAAAAACAATGTTTCTAAGAAAAAAAATGGGGACTTCCCTGGTGGCACAGTGGTTAAAAATCCACCTGCCAATGCAGGAGACATGGGTTCGAGCCCTGGTCCGGGAAGATCCTACATGCCACGGAGCAACTAAGCCCGTGCGCCACAACTACTGAGCCTGTGCTCTAGAGCCCACGAGCCACAACTACTGAGCCCGCGTGCCACAACTAATGAAGCCCATGCACCTAGAGCCTGAGCCCCACAACAAGAGAAGCCACTGCAATGAGAAGCCCGCACACCGCAATGAAGGGTAGCCGCAGCTCTCTGCAACTAGAGAAACCCCTCGCGCAGCAACAAAGACCCAGCACAACCAAAAAATTAAAAAAAAAAAAAACTTTACATACTATGTCTTTCCAAGAATAATATAAAAATACTCAATTTCTTTAAAACAAATAAAAAAACAAATAAAGTGCAGTTTAATTACTAATTATAAGTATTCTAATTAAGGTTGTGAGACTTTTAAAATGATCAACAATCAGGGCATCATTTAGTACTATTTACATATGAACATGTGCTTTTTTTTACATATATATATTCTTTCTCAGATTCTTTTCCCTTATAGGTTATTACAAGATGGTGAGTAGAGTTCCCTGAGCTGTACAGTAGGTCCTTGTTGGTTATCTATTTTATATATGGTAGTGTGTATAGGAACATGTGCTTTTAATCTGTAACGCCTATTTGCTTAATCCAAAATCATTCAAGTATGGATTAAACTCGGACTGTAGACCATATGGAGACGAGGATCCCGTTGTTGTATTCCAACACCCCTCCCTTTCCTCCAACATATGCACACAGGGCACTGACTATATCTCATACATGAACTTGCAATGTATGCATATGGACTGTTGAAAACATGATGAGATCCTGGAGATACAGGGATGAACAAGACAGACAAAATAGCTGCTTTTTATAAACAACCAACATTGGGGTGGCTGGTGAAGACAGAAAATAACACGTAAATGAATAAATAAAAATCACTTCAGATCATGATCAATGAATGAAGAAAATGTCACAAGCTAAAGGGAGAGAATGCCTGGGGGTGGGTGTATTTTAGTTAGGGTGGGCTGGGAAGTCCTTCCTCAGGGTCCCATTGAAGCGGAGACATGAATGATGAGAAAGAACTAGTCAGGCTAAGACCTACACAGTGCAATTGGAGAAACCAAACATATCCACATGAAGCAATTAGCAAATAAGTAGGGGCTACACTATGGGGTGATGACCACAATGACCATGGAGTATCCACAGTCAGATAAGGAGCAAGTGACTCTGGTGTAGGAGAGGAAGTTTTCCTGGACCCTATTAGGGTCCTTGGCTGGGTCTGAAAATTAAACTGACAAAGACAGATTAACAGGAGAAAAGTATGCAAATGTATTTAATATAAGTTTTATGGGACACGGAGGTCTTCGTAAGGAAATGAAGACCCAAAGAAAGAGTTAGACTTGAGTATTTAAATGCTGGGTTTGAGAAGAGTGGACAGTCGTTGGGGGTACGATAGGGCAAGGAGTATGAGGTAAGTGTAGTAAATGGGGCAACTTAGCAAGACCTATCTGTTAGGATTCTTCTTGGCGTCCTTTTGTCTTGTTTTAGAGACAAGGATGTTCCTTTCCTCCAGGTACAGGGAGGGGATATTTCACATGAGAGGTTTATGACCTGTTTCAGGGAAGCAGGGTGAGGTGAATGTTACTCTGAGCTCAGAATAACATTCCTGTTTCTGACATCTTCTCAAACTCTTTCAGCTTAAAATATTCAATATAAGAAGGAGCCATATCTTGAGGTCCATGTCCTGAATGCCATCACCGGTCTCAGTGTGTCTGTATCAGGTCTGGTGTGTGATCTCAGTCCCGGCATGCAGGCTCAGGTCCCAATCTGAGTTGCACGGTTTCACCTGCTCAAAGTAATAGTAACACACTTGAGTTGTGCAGGGTGTTGCTGGTGGTGCTTGCTGGCAGGGTGTGACAGAGGTGAGAATGCTTCCGCTGAAGGTGGAGAGAAGCAAGGTGGGGCGGTAGAACCGTAAGCAGATAGGTTAGCGCGTCCCTGGAGAAAGAGAAACAGGAATGGCTTTCTTGACATAAGAGAAGGCATTTTGGCCTAAGGCTTTTTGTGATCTAAGCCTGGCTGCAATGCTTGCCCTTGAAAAGTCTCAGTAATTAATGATCTTAAGGGAACAAAGGAATGCAAGAACAGGAAAAAAAGGCAGTCAAACAGTAATGTAGTGGCAAAGCGGAGTCCTATTTCCTCCTCAAGGGATAGGCATAATAATATATCTTTGAGTTCTGCAGGAACTCAACTCAGGTATGTATCAGAGTGTTATGTATATCCTTTGAAACAGGGGGGAAGGGGGCAGGGCACAACCTTTAAAAGAATGACATAGCCCTTGTGGATATAACATAAACTGGTTAGAATCAACTAGGTCCAAGATGGTGGAAGATTCAACTACCAGTAGACCTTGAGCCTCATTATATGCTCATTGTAATACATTAGCATATGCTAAATGACACACCCACAGGCCCCATGACAGTTCCAAGGCTGACCATAAAAGGCCAAAAAGTGGGTGGTGGCCCAAATCCTGGAAATCCCCACCCCCTTCTCCAAAATAGTTGGAATAATCCTTCCGCTCATCAGAGTATGAAATCACCCAGCCCATAAAAACTAACCACCCCATATTTCAGGGCCTCTCGGCTTCTGAGATGGCCCATACTCTGTCTGTGGAGTATATCTCTCCCAAGGCCATTCTCACCTTTTGAGATGGAATGCATTCTGTCAATGGAATGTGTGTCTCTCTAAATAAATCAACCTCTTACCTATCACTTTGTCTCTTACTGAATTCTTTCTGCGATGAGACATAAAGAACCTGGGCTTCATTAAGTCCAGAGACTAGGTGTATGATCTCAATTAAAAGACAGTGGGTTCAAGTCCCCGTCTGGGTTCTGTCTGTGTTCGAGTCCCAGCCCGTGGGTTCAAGTCCTAAGCTGTGTGGTTTCACCTTGAGGAGGAACTAGGACTCTGTTTTATCACTGAACTATTATTTCTTGCCTGTTTTTCCTTTGTTTCTGCATTCTCTCATGTCCCTAGTTAGTAACTGCTTAAGTCTGTTCTTTAGAACTCAGGAAAGACCTAGGAGACTAAAGTCTTTCTATAAAAAACAGAAATGGAGGGCACCTAGGTGCTTTTGTACCAAGGAGGGCCCTGCAGCATCCTGGGCTTGGTTTCCATTGAAAAGGAAAATAGACGTTCTAGGACTAGGTCACAGAGAGAAAGGCTTCTCCACCATGGAAAGGACAAAGCATGGGCCTGTGTTCCAGGCTCTGAGGGAGAAATTCTCATTTCCCTTCCCTGTAGGTCTGTGTAGCACCACCTCTCCCTCTACCCTCAGGTTATTTGTGTGTGTGTTTCCCGCCTTTCTAGACTGTCAGATCCCAGAGGGCAGGATGCCTCACTGATTCGCCCCTGTGTTCTTCATGGTGCTGTTAGGGGAATCACTAACTCAAACTGCCCACCCTGGCCAGCCCTTATGGAAACCAGTTGCATGAGTTATCTTAAACAGGAGGTACTGGTAAGGAATGCAGAACTAACAAGCTACCACCAACCAGAAGAATTCAGGAAAGGTCAAAAGGAGAGAGGAGACCCCAGTCCATATGTCCTACCTACCTCCCAGAATGCTTCTCGCTGGAATCCAGCGTGGCTGAGTGATGCATGCGCCATCAGGAAGGACCTTGAGTCAGAGGGATTGGCCGGAGACAACCCGGAAAATAACCCCATTACCATAAAACCCAAGACTGCAAACCGCGTGGCAGAGCAGTCCTCCTGGGTTCCCTTACCCTGCTGCTCTCCACCGGGCGCTCCTTCCCAATAAAGTCTCTTCTTTATCAGCATGTGTGTCTCCTCGGACAATTCATTTCCGAGTGTTAGACAAGAGCCCGCTCTCGGACCCTAGAAGGGATCCCCCTTCCTGCAAGAGTTCTAGCCTAGTGCCTGTCACAAAGTTAGTTCTTGGTCATTGACTTATTGTCATTGTATCTGTAATGTACTGGAGAAATGATTCAAAAATAGTTGGCTTTCTCTAATGGGACTTTTGCTGGCTGGGAAGGTGACGTAGGGCAACTTCTCAGCAGGGTTTGAATTTTGAGTGCTAGGGAAAGAACAGCATGATTGGAAGAGAGGCACATTTTACTCAGATACACTCTGTTATTTTTGTTTTACATTTAAATGAAACATTTGGGTCTACATAAAATTTGGATGACCCATTAAGGGCAATTTCCTCAGTGTGATTCAGGTTGAACTGAGGCCTCCTGGAGTATCCTGTTTGTGCTACTGATTGCTTAAGGGCTTTTCCAACGTGGGGTGAGCTCATTTCCCCTTGGAGAACTGAAGAGCAGAGCCTTTCAGGCCCCGCCAAAGTGAACTCTCTCTGCAAAATGTCTGATCCCCTGAGCTGAAGCTCTTGAGTTCTCTTCTTCACTACACAGGAAGCAAGGAGATGTCAGCAGCCCTGTGTAGTGAAGAATTAACCTCCATCACAAGAGGTCTGACCTTTGTCCCCAGCTGCTGGGAGGTGATCTCTGTTGTCTTTCTTCTCCTGGGGCAGTAGATAGTCTGACAATGTGATGTAGGGTAGGGCAGGCCACGCCCTACCCAGAAAGACCAACCTCTGAACTCAGGGCCGAGGCTTTGGGTCTCCCGGGATCAGGGGCCTGAACGCTGAGATCGACCACATGGGCAATTGATCAATCACGTCTATGTAATGGACCTCAGTAAAAACCAAACACCTGAGCTTCCCTGGTTGGCAATACTCTGTGCATAATGTCACATGTTGATGTCACAATGCCTCTGATATTTCACATTCATTTGCTCATACTAAGTCTGTGAAATCTGGTGTGTTTTGCGCTTACAGTACATCTCACTTTGGACTCGCCACATTTCAAGTGCTCAGAAGCCACCTGTGGTTCCCATACTGGACAGTGTAACCCCAGATCTCATCTCTTCTTCCCTATCCAAGGACATCACTCATTCCCTGAATCTCCTCCACGGATCGGTTTTCATCTCTCCCCTGGATCACTCCCTTTTTCATATAAACATGCTGTTAGTTTTCCCATTTTAAGATAGCCCTCTCATGACCCCACTTATTTTTCCATAAACCCTATTCTGACTGCTCTTTTTTAAAGCAAAATGACGTTGTTTTGCTACTTGTCTTGTTTACAATCATTGTTTACAATTTCTTTCCCACATTCTCCCCTGAATCCACTCCAAATCAAGCTTTATCTGCCAAAACTCCGACAAAACTCTCTTCATTCAATTTTCCAAATGACCACTGTATTAGCCAGTTCAATGCTAATTTCCAATTTTTTTGTCTTGCTTGATTTAGCTGATGGCACTCCATCTAAAAAGACTATTTAACTTGAGGATATCACACTCATGCTTTTCTTCCTACTGCGTTGGTCACTTTCCTTACCTGGTTCCCCTTCATCTTCTCAAACTGAATATTGAGTGTCCCAGGGCTCAGTATTTGGTCCTCTTCTCCAGCCTATTTATATCATTTTACTTGAAATTGAATTTCGTGGCTCTAAATATTATCCATATGGTCTCTACACACAAATGTATATCTCCAGTCCAGGGATTTTCCCTAAACTTCACTCATGTTTTCACCTGCCTGCTTCTATTAGTTTCTTAGGGCTACCCTAGCAAATGACCGCATACTGGGTGGCGTAAAACTGAAATGTATTCTCTCACAGTTCAGAGGCCAGACATCTGAAATCAAGGTGTCAGCAGGGTTGGTTCCTTCTGGAGGCGTTGAGGGAGAAGCTATTCCATGTCTCTCCCAAGGCATCTGGTAGTTGCAGGCAATCCTTGTCATATCTTAGTTTATAGACACATCACTCCAATCTCTGCTTCTGTCCTCACATTGCATCCTCCCTTGTGTGTCCCTGTGTGTTCACATGGCCTTCTTATAAGGACAACGGTCATTGGACTTAGAACTCATCCTAAACCAGTATGATTAATCTAAATAATTAAACCTGCAAAGGTCCTATTTCCAAATTAGGCCATATTCTGAGGTTCTGAGTGGACATGATTTTGCTATTCAGCCCAGTATACTACTCGGCATTGTCATTTAATATCAAATGGGCATCTAATTTAAGAAGTCAAAAACTGAACTAATCTTGGCTAAGATTAGATAGATTAGATCCCTCCTCCACCCATACTCTTCTTCATCTCAGTTGATAAAAAATCCGTTCTTCCATTGGAATCCTACCTTGACCATATATCCAAAATCTGTCCACTTGTTACCATTTCCACTGTTAACTGTGGTCCGGGCCAACAACACAGCTTGCCAGGATTATTGTAATAGCCTCTTAACAGGTCACTCTGCTTCTAATCTTGTCTCCCTGCAGTCTATTTTCAGAAGAACAGCTAGAGTGACCTTGTCAAAACCCAACTTAGGGCTTCCCTGGTGGCGCAGTGGTTGAAAGTCTGCCTGCCGATGCAGGGGACACGGGTTCATGTCCCGGTCCGGGAGGATCCCACATGCCGCGGAGCGGCTGGGCCCGTGAGCCATGGCCGCTGAGCCTGCGCGTCCGGAGCCTGTGCTCCACAACGGGAGAGGTCACGATAGTGAGAGGCCCGCGTACCACAAAAAAAAAAACCCAACTTAGATCATGAACCTTCCAATGGCTCCCATTTTATTCAGAGTAAATGTCAGAGTCCTTACAATGTCACACAAGAGACCCCCTACCTCTCTGACCACATCTCTGGTTAATCTCCCACATTCTCACTCTCCTCCAGCCATGGTGGACTCCATGCTGTTCCTTGAACACTCCAGGCACCCTCTGACCTCAGAGCCTTTGCACATGCTGTTCCCTTCACCTAGAATGTTCTTCCCCCAAATAGCTACATGGCTTATTCATGGCCTCCTTTAAGCATCTTCTTCAAATGTCACCTCTTCAAATGAGTTCTACTCTGATCACCTTGTTTATAATTACAAACCCCCACCTCCCAGCCCTTGTCCCGACACTATTGGTTTCCATAACCCCACTCTGGTTTTTTCCCCATGGCCCTTATTACCTTCTAATACATCGTATAATATACTTATTAATTATGTTTTTTGTCTACTACCCCTACAAGTAAGATCCATGAGGGCAGGAAATATTGTCTGTTTTGTTTTCTGATGTATACCTAGAACACTGTCTCACATATTTGATGCTCAATATTTATTAAATAAATGAAAGAGAATAATTAGGTGAATGAGAAATGAATGAGGAACTACTTTCTAGGCACAGAAAAGATTAAAAGGAATCACAAAGTAGGGAATTCTACATTGTACTACATACAAATTTAAAACTTTATCATGTATAATAGAACACAAAGATAGGCTACTATGCTATATATTTTAGAAAAACCTCATATCTCTCCCAAAGTAAGACCTTTTAAAATTTTAGAATACATGAGTACTTATAATAAAAATTCAAACTTTAAGTCATCTTTTCCAATTCTAGAAAAAAAGAGTTGAGGTGATTATACTCACTTTTACTGAAGGCTGTCTGCATAGCTTTATGCTTTCTCCACTGTACTGATATAAATTAGGATTTAGTTATGGGACATTTACACACTTTTAATTTTCTATCCATGCTTGGTTATCCAAATTCCTATTGGCCCTTTGATTTAATTTTTTATTTTAAACACTATTTTAAGCAGATGAAACCTAAAAATGTAGGAAAGACATTTTGAGACCCTAGGGGCAGGACAAGAATAAAGATGCAGATGTAAAGAATGGACTTGAGGACACGGGGAGGGGGAAGGGTAAGCTGAGACGAAGTGAGAGAGTGGCATGGACTTATATATACTACCAAATGTTAAATAGATAGCTAGTGGGAAGCAGCCGCATAGCACAGGGAGATCAGCTCGGTGCTTTGTGACCACCTAGAGGGGAGGGATAGGGAGGGTGGGATAGGGAGGGTGGGAGGGAGACGAAAGAGGGAAGAGATATGGGGATATACGTATACGTATAGCTGATTCACTCTGTTATAAAACAGAAACTAACACACCATTGTGAAGCAATTATACTCCAATAAAGATGTTAAAAAAAAAGACACTGGAATTAAAATAAGTTTAAAAAAAACCCACATGGAATTAGCTTAATGATATTAAATGGCTTTACTATAAATAATCTTCTAATGAACTTATATAAAAAGCTTTTAGGTAATTAAGGCCAATTTTTGACACTTTTTTAATCAGAAAAGGTTTGGATTGAAGCTGAGAACAGACTAAGGAGATTGCCGGCTGATGCCCTGTGTTATTCCCTGTGCTAGGGCCCCATCCACAGCCAGAAGAGACTTTCTAGCCCGCCCCTCAGTACGCAGGTGAGAAAACCAAAACTCAGGAGTTAAGTAAGTTCCATGCTGAGTAGCTAAAACCATGATTTTGGTTTGATTACAATAAAACTCCAGAGAGCAATTCTTTACTTCACGTATTTATTAATTGTTAGTGTTAATATTAAAAATATAGGAAGTTATGAGGAGTAAGGTATTAAAGTATTCTTTCTAAAGAAAGAATTCTCTCTAAAGAAAGTAACATTTTAAATTATCTAAATATTCACTTTTTCTATGATATTTTACTGAGAAATATGCAAATACTTCTCAAATATGCAAATATTTGTCAAGTGCCTAAGACAAATATACAACTTAACAAATTGTTGTGATGTAAACACCCATGAAATCACCATTAGGTCAAAAAACAGACTATTTCCAGTATCCAGAAGGCCCCTGTGTGCCCCCTTCTCAACTGCAACCACCTCTCTTCTTCCTTACCCAGAGTAAGCACTATCCTGGCTTGAATAATAATAAATTCCTTACTTTGCTTTAGAGTTTCACCACCTAAACATGCACCCCTAGGACCTACGTTTAATATTTATTTTCTGTTTATTCCTTCTGTTTTTTGTTGTTGCTGTTGTTTTTCTGTTTCTCTTTTTCTGCATTCTCTTGAGCTATTTGAATATTTTATAGTATTCCATTTTAATTTGTCTACTCTGATTTTTTCTATATTGCTTTGTATAGCTTTTAAGTGTTGCTTTAGGGCTTACAATACACACACTTAACTTTTGACAGTCTACTTAGAATTATTATTTTACCACTTCTTATGGAACGTAGAAATCTTACCATCTTCTGGGTTCCTTTGTCTCCCCCCCTTTACATTGGCACTTTATTACGTATTATATCAACATACATTCACACCAATCAGACAATTTCATAATTTTTGCTTTCAAACTTCAAACACTTTTTAAAGAACCCAGTCTATTACGTATACACAGTTAATTTTCATTTATGTTGCTCTTTTATTTCATATATTTATTTTATTTATTTATTTTTGGCTGTGTTGGGTCTTCGTTGCTGTGCGCGGGCTTTCTCTAGTTGCGGCAAGCGGGGGCTACTCTTCGTTGCGGTGCACGGGCTTCTCGTTGCGGTGGCTTCTCTTGTTGCGGATCACGGTCTCTAGGCACGCGGGTTTCAGGAGTTGTGGCTCGTCGGCTCTGGAGCACAGGCTCAGTAGTTGTGGCACACGGGCTTAATTGATCCATGGCATGTGGGATCTTCCTGGACTAGGGCTCGAACCCGTGTCTCCTGCATTGGCAGGCGGATTCTTAACCACAGCGCCACCAGGGAAGCCCTATGTTGCTCTTTTTAAAGTACTGATGTTCCAAGTTTCTTTCAGGTATCAGAGTCAGTTTGCCAGCAATAAATTCTCTTAATTTTCCTTCATCTGAGAATGTCTTTATTTCACGTTCATTTCTGGAGGATATTTTACTTACATATAGAATTCTAGGTTCTTTTGTTTCAGCATTTTAAAAATGTGATACTTCCTTTTAGCCGTCATGATTTCTGATGAGAAATCCACAGTCGTTCAAATTACTGTTCCTCCATACTTACTTAAGGCATCTTTTCTCTCTGTCCGCTTTCAACATTTTTTTTTCATTGCCTTTAGTTTTTAGCAGTTTGATTATGACGTCTGAGCATAGACTTCATTGAATTTATCCTACTTGGAATTATGAGCTTCTTGAATCTATAGGTTTACGTCATTTGCTAAATTTGGAAAGTGTTCAGCCATGATTTTTTCAAACAATTTTTCTGCACCATACTCTCTCCTCTCCTTCTGGGACTCTGATGACATAAATGTTAGACCTTTTGGTATTATCTCTGAGGACAGTCAAGTCCCTGAGGCTCTGTTCTTTTTCTTTTTCCTCTGTTATACAGATAGATAATTTCTATCGATCTATCTTCAACTCCACTAACTTTTTTTTTTTCCACTAACTTTTGGACTCGTTATTCTGTTGCCTCCGTTACATTAATAAGTCTATCCAGTGAGATTTTCTTTTATGGTTATTCTATTTTTCAGTTCTAAAATTTCCATTTAATTCTCTTTTTATATCTTCTATTTCATGAGTACTTGCCTTTATTGCTTGGAGCATTTTAAAGTCTGTCAGATAATTTCCACATCTGGGCCTTCTTGGCTTTGATGTCTACTCATCATTTTTTCCCATCTGAGTTGAGATTTTCCCTATTCTTCATATGCTCAGTAATTTTGGATTATACACTGGATGTTTTAAATGTTGTGCTATGAGACTCTGGGTCTTTTCCAAATCCTGAGGATTAGGTTATTTTTATTTCAGCCAACAATGATTGTGACAGAAAGTTCTTTTGGTTGTGGTTTCACGATCAGTTTTCCTTTCAAAGCCTTCGCTGTGCTGTTCAGATATGTTCTGTGGATGCACCATGTAGCAGCCCGTCCAGGATCTGGATCGAGGTTTACTCTTTAGTTCGGTTCTCAAAGTCTTTGGTGGTGTTTAGGATTGGATCCACTTTCAGAGGTAAGCCTAGGATTTCATAAAGGACTTTTATGGACTTATGTTCCAAAATTCCTCTCTTTGCAATCTCCCTGGTACTTTTAAGTTCATTGGGCTTCCCCCTTACAGTCTTTAGGCCAGAAACCTGGGGCTTTACTCTGTTCTACCGTGCACTTGCCATGACTGTACCACATTTGGCACAGATGGGAGGGGAGTGGAAGGAGAGAAAGAATGAAGAAAACAACAGGGGCTTGAGTTTTCCCTTTCTTGACACCTCAGTTCCTGCACTTGGAGAGAAAGTTCTCTCTTCCTCAGAGTTTAGGTCCCTGGGCCTTTCACTGCTGCAGGATTGCTGGGGAACTGGGGAGAAAAAAAATGAAGAAAAGAGAACAAACAAACAAACAAAACACCATGAGCTCCCCTATTCTTTCTGAGCATGAGAACCCCCCTGCTTGCTCTTTGAGCTGAGCTAGAAGGCGTCTAGAGCTCTCTCTCTTTACGTCCTTCCAAGTTCAGGCTTACTTGAGTCCAAGGAGATACCAGGGTTAAAATAGCAAACTGACAGCCTATTCAGTGGTACTCTGAATCCTGGTCTTCTTTCCTGATCCTCCTACCACTATTTACTTTTGAGAATCACCAACTGGCTGTACCATGCATTCTGTCCAGGTTGCGTAGCTACCTTTAGTGGAGGAACAGGGTGGAATATGCTTATTTCACCTTACCCAGAACTACAATGAAACATTTTAATTGAAAAAGTATAAAACTAGAAACTTCACTTAATCAAAAAATAAGTAAGAAAAAGTATTAGAAATTCACCATTCTAATAGAACGATTGTGTACGTTTGGCATATACAACATTTCAGATATTTTCTATGCAAATATATTAGTTTTAATACATAAAAATGTAATTGGTATAGATTAGTGGTAAAAGCATGAATGCTGCCCAGTTTGAATTTCTTCTCTACCATTTATAACTTGTGTGATCTTGAGCAAACTAGAAAGTCTCTCATTATAAGATAATCATAAATAAATATTTGTAAAGTAGGAATGACATTACCTGTCTACATCACAGATTGTGAGGGTTACTTTAGTTAATATCTGTAAAGCATTCAGAATACTGCTTAACACATAATAAGTTCTATATAAGTGGGCATGATTTTATGTGTGTTCTCTTTATTTAAAAAAAAAAAAGATCACCCTCTAACTCATTCAACTAAGACACATTGAGTACTGGTATGTTGCTGTCATTAAAAAGCCAGAGACACTTTATTGATGGTAATAGTGGTCTATGGTCATGGAAACAATGATGTGTTGGCCTATAATTATCAGTTCAGATTTTTACCTTGGCAGGATTCTAATAGGCAAAGGCTTGGAAAGAAAGCCAGACTCCTCCCTTGCCTCCAGCTGCATTCCCTGTGACTGAGTCTTCTGTGCAGAAAAAGACCTCTCTAAATAGCTGGGTTGGAGGAAACTCAGAAATGAGAATTGAGGGTGCTCTGGAAGTCACGTACCATCCTCTAGTCCTGAATCAGAGAAGCTGGGGTGGAGATGTGACTGTCCTTGAGGAAGACAGAGGGGGCAGCTGTGCGGCTCATTTTCCCATTTGTCTTTCAAAAAAGTCTATCTTTCTTCCCTTTTGGCCAGAGGATAAGGATGTTGATGGGTTTCAGAACACGCTCTTGCAGTATATGGTACCTTGGCATGTTGAATACTTCAAGCTGAAGGAATATAGAGAAGCAGCAGGTACAGGAAGGTCACTCTGATCTCCCCCATTCTCCCCTGAAGCAGGTCGTAGGACCCTCTTGTGAGAGATACCCTCCCTACCCCCAGTAAAAAGAAGCATCTTCATCTCCAAAGGCAGATGGAATCCCACAAACGGGCCTTGATAAGTTTCCCCCGGTTTACCACTCTAGCTTATACCTTTTGTTCTATCATGTTTTCCCATGACTTTCTACTCTTCATTAAACCTGGTATAAAAAAGCTCAGGCTTGGGACTTTTCCGGTGGCGCAATGGTTAAGACTCCGTGCTCCCAATGCAGGGGGCCCAAGTTCGACCCCTGGTCAGGGAACTAGATCCCACATGCCGCAGCTAAGAATTCACATGCCACAACTAAGACCTGGTGCAACCATCCAAATAAATAAATATTTTTTTAAAAAGTGCTCAGGCTTAACCTTGTCTCCAGGTCTTCATTTCTTTATGAAGGCTCCTATGTCACTTAAAACTTACATTAAATAAATTTGTACACTTTTCTCCTGTAAATCTGCCTTCGGCAGTTTAATTTTCAGGCCCAGCCAGGGACCCTAAGAGAGTCAAGGGAAAGTTTTTCTTCCTCTAAAATATTAAAAAGGAGCTCTAAGTGTAATTTTTGAAAAATTCTT
This sequence comes from Leucopleurus acutus, assembly GCF_964270905.1. NCBI lineage: Eukaryota > Metazoa > Chordata > Mammalia > Artiodactyla > Delphinidae > Leucopleurus > Leucopleurus acutus. The sequence continues at coordinate 39,012,067 of NC_139152.1, forward strand.
TGGTGTAAAGCCATTTATATTTGTGAGTTTCTATTTTATGAGCTTTACTAGCTCCTGAGGGAAATTCATATTTCAGCATTGTGCAGTAATGGTGTTCAGATCAATGCAGCAAAGTCAATAAGAAAATACCAAGAATAAGAAAACCCGTTCAATATGGCCATCTAGAATATTATTTATATGCATGTGTACACATACATTTAATAAATAATAGATATTATTACATAAAATACATTTAGGAAATATTTTTAGTTTTTTTTTTTTTTTGCGGTACGCGGGCCTCTCACTGTTGTGTCCTCTCCCGTTGCATAGCGCAGGCTCCAGACGTGCAGGCTCAGTGGCCATGGCTCACCGGCCCAGCTGCTCCGTGGCATGTGGGATCTTCCCGGACCGGGGCATGAACCCGTGTCCCCTGCATCGGCAGGCGGACTCTCAACCACTACACTACCAGGGAAGCCCTTTTTAGAGTTTTGATATTTAAGGGTTTGGTTTTAGTAATTTGGAAATTTTACTTACGTGGCATGAATGCTTCATTTACTCGTGGTTCCAGATAAAGATTTTACTTTACTGAAAATAAGTATTTCTATTGGTAATATTTTAAAAAGTATTTTCTTTAAAAATATTAATACTATCATTTAAATTTCATGATCTAAAATTATTAAATAGTAATTCACATTATGCTAAATCTTAATATATTAAGACATTTAAACCAGCTGCATTCTGAAATGCTGTATATTGAAAAAACTCCTTAAAAAAAAGTTCACATATAAGCATTACAACGAATGGATGTTAGACAAATCCTCGAAAACTAAGAATGATTCTTAAAATTGACTATTCTTGACTATTCTTAAAGTTGACTATTCCTATGCTTTTCCTCTCTGATAAACCTTTTATGTAATTTCCCCCCATTACCAATACAAATAGCCAGAAGGCATTGAACATCGTGCTGTGTTTTACATACATTTTTTCATTTAATCCTCATCACAGACCCACCTACTATGCTGTCTTATCTCCTCTTACTGAACAAGAAAACGGAAACTTAGAACTGTTAAGTAGCTTGCCCCAAGTCCCACAAGTCAATGGAATACAAGGTTTCAAACCCAGGTCTGTTGGAAGCCAAGAACCTTAGTAAATTACTGACTATGATGCAGAAATAAATAACCCATGGACATGTAAGGCAGATGTTCAATTTCTCCTGGGACAACTTCTTACTCTTACATTTAGTCCTTCCATCGCCATCTTCCCTACTTGATTTATAGAAGGGAGTTTTTCTTCAGGCAAAGAACACTTTCTTCTGACCTATGAAGGAGAAAAAGAATGGAAAGACAGCTCATGTTTTCCTTTGGGAAAGCAGTTATTTTTCAAAGCCCTTTATCAGTAGTTTCAACAAATGATGTCACGGTAGCCTGGTCTGGTATGTGGCAAGCACTCAGATATGTCCATCTGACATGACCTCTGGGAGAACAATGTCTCCATTTCTACTCTCTGAAGTGATTCCTCTTTTATGTGGGGCTGGTGTCATGCAAATTGGGGTATCTTTGATACTGTCATTTTACAGATGCACTGTACTTTTTGGCTGCTAATCTTAGATGTGGAAATGATGATCTCGAGCTTCATTTCCCCTCTGTTAGAGCCAAACCCTGTAATTTTGCTTGTCAGATTTGCAAATGAAGGTTATCTTATTACTGTTTAGCTTGGTTTAAACATTATCATCGTGGGTGGTTATAGGCCTCCTGTCATGCTGATGAGAAGCGTGCCTCCCTGGCTATGTTCACCAAGGCCTCCTGCTCGAAGGGGAAGACGGTGTGGAAAAGGTGCTGGAAACCCATGGATGGGGCAGTTAAGGAAGAGGAAAGCCGGGTCCAGAGCACTCAGCTTGGAATGTCTCCACCTCCCTGGCTCTCTAGCTTTTAAACACCACAGAGTGACCCTTATCATGGTGCTTTACAGATTACAAAGCACTTGCACAAATTATCATCTTAATTCATATAATAAGCACAGTAGCCCTGCAAGATAGGTTTCATTATCCTCATTTTCTACACTGGGAAACTGTTCTATTAAGTGGAAAATATTTGGTTCAAATGGGGTTTTCCAACTGGAAATCCAGACCCCAGCACACGCCACCCTGCGTGAAGGATGGTGATGGAAACAGGTCCTTCCCTGCCCCCCACTGGCTGCTTCTCTAACTTCTTCAGCTCTTACAACCCCCTCACTCCAGCTTCAGTCCCCTGGTTCCTTGAACGCACCAGCTGCATTCTGGCCTCAGAACTTTCGTTCTTGCAGGAATCCTCCTGCAGATAGTAGCATAGCTCATTCTTTCACTTCCCTGGATCTCTGCTTAAATATTACCTCATCAGAGAGCCCCTCCCTGGAAACCCTACACATAATAGCGCCCTCATTACTCTCTGTCTCCTTTACCACAGTGTCTGGAGGTTGAGGCGGAGTGTGCCCCAGGCACGGACCAGTAATAATACAACTGACTCAAACTCAGTCTGCTTTTTTTTTTAAATTTATTTTTGGCTGCATTGGGTCTTCGTTGCTGCGCGCTGGCTTTCTCTAGTTGCGGTGAGCAGGGTCTACTCTTTGCTGCGGTGCGCGTGCTTCTCATTGTGGTGGCTTCTCTTGTTGCAGAGCATGGGCTCTAGGTGCGCGGACTTCAGTAGTTGTAGCACGCGGGCTCAGTAGTTGTGGCGCGCTGGCTTAGTTGCTCCACGGCATGTGGGATCTTCCCAGACAAGGGCTCGAACCCGTGTCCCCTGCATTGGCAGGTGGATTCTTAACTACTGTGCCACCAGCGAAGTCCCCAGTCTGCTTTTTATTATCACCATGCACCAGGATTACAAACAACATCAGTGACGGAATACTCTTGAGAAAATAAAAAGCAAAACTTTCCTTGGTCTAAGTTCTAGACAATTGCCGCAATTACTTTTATAAAAATCTATAATGCACGCTTGAAATTAGCACATTTTAGTTACTTATTCTTTAACAAACATGGTGTTCTACTTTTTTTAAATTGAAGTATAGTTGATTTACAATGTTGTGTTAATTTCTGCTGTACAGCAAAGTGACTCAGTTATACATATATATACATTCTTTTTCATATTCTTTTCCATTGTGGTTTATCACAAGATATTGAATATAGTTCCCTGTGCTCTACAGTAGGAACTTATTGTTTATCCATTCTATATATACTAGTTTGCATCCGCTAATCCCAAACTCCCACTCCATCCCTCCCCCACCCCCCTCCCCCTTGGCAACCACAAGTCTGTTCTCTACATATGTGAGTCTGTTTCTATTTTGTAGATAAGTTCATTTGTGTCATATTTTAGGTTCCACATATAAGTGATATCATACGGTATTTGTCTTTCTCTTTCTGACTTACTTGACTTAGTATGATAATCTCTATGTCCATCCATGTTACTGCAAATGGCATTATTTCATTTTTTATGGTTGAGTAGTATTCCATTGTATATATGCACCACATCTTCTTTACCCATTCATCTGTCAATGGACATTTAGGTTGTTTCCAGAAACAATGTGTTCTACTTGAAAGTGCTTGGATGTGGTATTTTACTTGGAAGTTAGTTCAGAGAACTCTGAGCTATACAGTCGGCCCCTGACACAAGTAGACAGGACGATACATGTTGTTTGTAAGTAAATTTGTAATAGTTCAGAGCCACTGAGCTTACTTTGGGTGGAGCTGGCCATCCCAACCGCTGTGTGGTATAGACAAATTCCTATGTAAGGATCAACTATGGGCAATGATAAATTAACAAACCTAGATATACTGTGTTGAACATGAATATGCAGAAGAGATCTATTTTGAGGAAGCCACTGACAAATTTGCAGATGTCAAGGCTTAAAGACAAAAACCATGAATTTGTTTATTCACTCCTGTGACAGGCCAATATTTCCTCTTTTTCAAAAAAATTAATTAATAATTAATAATAAAATAATTAATCCAATAATTAAAATCAATAATAATTTAAAAATTTTAATCCATTTTCTCTTTTTCTCTTTTAGTTATTTATCTTTATTTTACTTTTTATTATTTTTTCTTTTTTACTGGCATGATTATAAATGTGAAGTTTGATAAAACAAAAATTTCACTGTCTGCCCTTGTTTTCTGGCCATTATTAACATGTGTTTTGTATTAGTTATCTATTGCCATATAACAATATTACCACAAACTCAGCAGCCTTTAAGAACACACATTTATTATCTCATCATGTCTGTGGGTCAGGAATGAAGGCATAGCTAGGCCGGGCTCTTCAATTCAGGGTCCCCCACGGCTGCAATCTTGGTGTCAGCTGCGTTTAGGCTGGGGAAGGACCCATGCTCACGTGGTTGTTGGCAAGATTCAGTTCCTCGTGAGATGTTGGACAGAGGGCCTCAGTCTCTTACTGGATGTTGGCCAGGCCAGAGGCTGCTTTCAACTCCTTGTCACGTGGGCCTTCCCGACCTAACTCTTACTTCCTCAAAGCCAACAAGTGAGGGAGCCGTGGAGCAGGATGGGTTACCATTTTATGTAATCTGTAATCCCATCCCATCACCTTTGCCTTATTCTATTGGTTAGCAGCAAGTCACAAGCCCCACCCAACTCAAGGAGAGGGGAGAACACAGAGATGAACACCAGAAGGTGGGCAGCAGGCATGTCCTCTTAGAGTGTGTCTGCCACATGTTTCATTTCATGATTATTAAGTATAACTTTTCCCATAATAATTTTGCCGTATAAAGAAGGAGTATATTAAAAAATGATCTGCTCAGGATGTCAAGTGCACTAGGTACACCAGTACCCTGTACCTTACTTGATTTTCTTCATAGCAATTTACTTGATTTATTGCATATTTTCATTGTTTTATACAACATTTAATATTATTTATATATTTTATTAATATGTAATAACAAATTTTATATTTAAGTATATATTTTATATAATATTATGTTATTTGTATTTCATATATTTATTTGTTCATTGTCAACTCCCATTTATAACCTTCTTGAGAGCAGAATTTTTTCTGTTTTGTTTACTATTCAGCATCTAGAGCACTGGCTGGTACACAGTAGGCACTCAACACAGATTTGATGTAATGAAATGTGAAATATGTGTAATGTTCAGAAGCATTAATTTTGATGAAAATAGTTAATAATTTCCTCAGGAGTTTTCCAGTCTCAGATTTTTCAATTAATTTTCACTGCTGTCATTGATATGTACCTGGCTTAGAAAAAAAGAGTAACAGCATAAGGTTTAGATGAAGAGCAGTCCTCCCTGTGCCCCACCTTCTCCCCAAAGCAACTAATCAAGACTTTCAGTCCTTGCCCCTTGCTTCTACCTCCTCATTTCTAAGTAATTTATTTGTATTTCTAAGCCCTGTACCTCATCAATGTGATACTAAAATAGCTGAATAAAAAATAAGGTTTTGGACAATGGCCCAAGATTCTTTGTTTCAGTAATACCAAATGACAGTTCATTGTAACAGGTCCATCTTCTAACTGTTCTACTTTCTGAACTTTGTCCTTTGTGGCAAGAGTCTTATACCTCTCAGGGAGAGAAAGTGAAGTTGACTTTCTGCAAATTTCTTTTGGGTAAAAATAGGGTTAAAGAACAACCCCAGAGGCTGACCAGGGTGATAACCTTAGTGGTGTATGACTCCTTCAGATACAAAGATAGAAAACTCTGCAGGAAAACAGAGTTTAGAGCAAAGGACTGCTGTCCTTAGAGAATGATGCTGCTTTGACCATAATCCCAGACTAGATAAATAAATAGATAAATAACTATCCCACAAAACTCTGGTTGGCCTCACGGGTTAGGGATCTGACTATGGCAAGAGAGAAGGACTTAAATTTTGTGAGACCTGAAAGAGAGATGTTCTGTGACCTTGGTCAAATGAAAGAAAATCAGAGGTATATATTAGTGATAGTGCAGAACTTGCCTGAATTCTATCTACTTTATATGTGTGTCGGGGAGAAGGAGGTGGGTAGGATGAGGCCGCAGCAAGAATTTGGTGACTTTGCCAAATATTACTGTGTATTCAAGTTGAATATAGACCCACAAATTATGGAGTCGTTACTCACAGGGCTCCCAAAGCCCTTATATCATTGGACATCTCCAAAGCATTTTAATACTTTCATAGTATATTAATTGTGTTCTCTAAAACTTAATAATAGACTTATTTTTTTAAATCAAAGCCTTCAGCATAAATTTAAGTGCGTTTCATGCTTACATATGTCATGGCTGCCATTAGCCCAGGCTCCTTTCTGCAGGAGGCATTGTGTATTATTATTAAAACATCCAAAAGAAAAAAAAAAGATCTCTTGTGACAACTTTGGATTTTCTTTGCAAGGAAATACCTGTCTTGACCTCATAGAACATTTGGAACTATCTCCCTTATAAATAGAACTCTCACTATTTAGTACCATTCTTTTCCAAGGTCTCCATAGTCCTTAGTTCTAGGAAGAGCAGTATGAATATACTCGTTCATTTGAAAAAGAAAGAGTCTGCTCCTATTGCAGATCCAAGTACTCCACAAGGTCTGTCCTTGGTACCTCACTTTAACCTTCTTAAAAGAAGGGACTAGCACTAGAACATTCATTCATTCATGCAAGTAAACATCCATATTCTAAAATTAAGGCTTCTGGAAAAGACCTTTAAAGGAAACTGAATCACTTGTCACAGGCCCTTTATTCTCCTTTGCCCTTCTCCTTCTTTCTGACTAGAACGTGAATGTGATGGCTGGAGCTCCAGCAGCTCACCTGTGACCACAAGCACGTGATGACTAGGAGAAAGGATAGAAGAAGCAAGGATCCTGATAATATCATAGAGCCATCAGACCATCCCTGGAGGCCAAACTTAATCTCCTTGTTATGTAACAAAAATAAATAAACAAGCATTCATATTTTAAAAGCCACTATTGTCTGGGTTTTCTCTTATATACAGCCAAATTTAACCCCTAACTGAAAAGCACCCACTACTTTTTGGATTTTTTCAAGTCTTCAGATGCCAAAGGAGTTACCTCGTGGGCTGCACTCACTCTCTGTAATTTCAGAGAAAATTATCCCAGACCATGAGTGTGGCAAAACCTCAAACTATTTGACTTTCTTATCCTTTCCATTGCTGTAACAATACGACCACTTTCATAGACCTACAAGCTCAAAAATGAATTTTCCACTGTTGGTCCTTTCACTTAAGGTTAGAATGAGGAACACTGGACAGACCTTGTGGAATACTGTAGCTCATGTCAAGAAAACTCTGAGAGAGTCTTATATATTTCTATAAATTGAAGAAATCTTATAACTGAAGTGCTCTCCTATGGTAGAGTACAGTGATGAAGAACCTGGCTGAAACCATATTGCTGGATTCAAATCCCAGTTCGACCACTGACTAGCTGTGTGATTTGGGCACAATATTTAACCTCTCTCAGCCTGAGCGTCCTCATCTATAAAATGGGGAGAGTAAGAGTCCCCACATCGTACAGCTGTATGAGGAATAAAAGGTACCAGGTACATAATTAGTGCTCAGTAGTGGTTAATATTATTATCACAGTCTACCTTATATTATAATTATTTTTTACTGTGTTTTAATCCCTATAGTTTATAAGCTTTTTCAAAGCAAGGATGTGTCTTCTTTATTTTTGTGTCCTTCCCACCCATCCCAGAGAGAGGAAAGTGAACGGCACATAGTAAATCTTTAGTACATGTTTAATGTTGGATTGAATAATTTGCTTTATTTTATTATCTAATAAATTCTTGATTCAGTTAAAAGGATGGTTGGAAAAAAAAAAGCATTTTGGGACTGATAATATATATCTACACAGAGTAATAATATCTTACAAAAATCTACTATATATATGTGAAAAGAAAGCCATCAAATTTTAATAGTGGTGAGATTGTCTATTTTCTAGATTTTCTTCACTTGACATGTATAACATTTGTAATTAGAAAAATAGTTAATCTTAAAAAAACAAGCTGCTTGGAGAAAGAGCAGAGTTTACAGTAGAAGAAAAAGTAATGAGATGCATATTAGTAAATTTGATTTCCCAATAATTTTAGTTCGTTATGCCTTCCAAAAAACACAATGGCCTAATAAAATTGAGTTTGAAAGTTCTCAATAGATTAACATATTCTGATAAATCTATAAGAAGAAATGGAAGCACAATCTTTGGTCTAGAAAGTAAATATCCAGTCATCATCGAGCAAGGAACACCATCTTTCACAAAGTAAACAGCATGCAGCTGTTTCCATCATGCTGACTGTAAGATTATCATACTCAGAATGGAAATTCCAGGAACCTACATTCTAATTAACATGGAAATGAAATCCACAAAATAAATAGGTGTCCAAAGTGTATGCAGTCCCAGGGTACACGGAGACAGATGCATATTGATCTAATCTGGTTGTGTTAGAAACACAAGTGCGTGCCGGGGAATGTCGCATGGAAAGTTGACATTTGATCCAACTAGGAGGGACAAAGTAAAAATGATGAAAGCAATTTCCTTTGTCCAGTTATATTAGGCATCCAAATAACAGACTACTCTTTGACCTTCCTAGGAAAGGTAAGGATGATTTCAAAGTGGTCATTAAGAGGGGTGGGATAGGGAGGATGGGAGGGAGGCTTGAGAGGGAGGGGATATGGGGACATGTGTAGGCATAGGGCTGATTTGCTTTGTTGTGCAACAGAAACTAACACAGTATTGTGAAGCAATTATACTCCATTAAAGATCTACTAAAAAAAAAGTAAAATAAAAAAGGTCATTAAATATATAACCAGCCTACTCTTGGAATTGCTTAATACATAGGATTTAGGGAAATACATTCTACACTGAAAGTCAGCCAAGAAGGAATCTGCAAGAATTTCTCAAATGTATTCTTATTATTTTTATTTATCAATTTTTAATTTGGAGAAAGAAGGACTGGTAAGAGCATCAGACCAAACTGAATATGGGGTCTATTAAACAAAATTAAGAGGTCACGTTCTGCTTCTTACTAATGTGTGGTGTAACTGCTAAAGAAAGATTTTTTAAAAATAGCTCTTCTGGGTGCTTCTCCAAGGTCCCTCTTGAAATAGTTGAGAACATCCTTGGCATTTGGAAAGGTACATGATTTCTTTAATTAGACTGGTGACTTGTAGGACTAGAGTTTAAGGGCCCCCTTGATTCTGCCCTAGGTTATAATTCCCAGCTACTGCTACTTATAGAATGGACAAGCTGCTATTTCATCCACCAGCCCATGCTTGCAAGTGTGAGGAAGTTAAATGAAATCTCTTTTCTTACCCATTATATTCCAAGTTGCCATGATAAAAACTGATATAAACAATGAATTAATAAGACAGATTTTAAAGCTATTTTCCCCTGATACATACATCTTTTTTGCTCCTATCCTCTCATTCAGATTCAGATTCAGCCAAGATTTATTAAGCATTTATCATGTGCTGAGTTCCATGCTGGGGATTTCATGAAATCCTTACCTGGCCTTACAGTTAGAGGAAAGCTGAAGACATACCCTGAATTAGGTGTTGTGACTCAAAATCATGGGTCCTTCTAAGTGTCAGTGGATTATTATTCTGGGGTGTAACTTAAGTAATACAAGAAATATTTGAAGTTATATTTTAGTATTATTATCATGATTGTTATTATTATAGAAATAATGTGTATGTGTACATGATTTTAAAAATTCAAACAAAACAGAGTGGTATAAATGAAAAGTAAAAGTTGTCCATCCCTCTCTTCCCCTACTCCCAGTTTTTTTCCACTGAAATATAGTACTTTGTAGAAATGACTATAATACTATGCAGTTCCTCCTGCCAAGAGATAGGATTCCTTCGAATGTGGGATGGCCTTGAAACTTACTTTAATAGAACATTGTGGAAGCGGCAGTGTATGAATTCCAAACCTAGGCTTCAAAAGGACTTGGAGCTTTCTACTCTGAAAACTACAAGACACTGATGAAAGAAATCAAAGAAGACACAAATAAAAGGAAATGTTAATGTTCATGGATTGGAAGAATTAATATTGTTAAAATGTCAATACTACCAAAAGCCATCTATAGGTTCAACATAATCTCTATCAAGATTCCAATGACATTTTTTACAGAAATAGAAAAAAACACTCCTAAAATTTATGTGGAACCACTAAAGACCCGGAATAGCCAAAGATATCCTAAGAAAGAAGAACAAATCAGGAGGCATCACGCTTCTGATTTCAAGCTATACTATAAGGCTATAGTAATTAAAACAGTATGGTACCAGCATAAAAACAGACAAATGGATCAGCGAAACAGAATTGAGAGCCCAGAAATAAAACCAAGTACACACAGTCAACTAATATTTGACAAAGGAGCAAAGAGTACTCAATGGAGAAAAAGACAGTCTCTTCAATAAACAGTGCTGGGAAAACTGGATATTCACATGTAAACAAATGAAACTTGACCCCTATCTTACACAACTCGCAAAAATTAACTAGAAATGGATTGCAACTTTAAATGCAAGGCCTGAAACATGAGGAAAACATAGGAAAAAAACTCCTTGATGTTGGTCTTGGTAATGATTTATTGGAAATCACACCTAAAGCCCAAGCAACAAAATAGAAAATAAATAAGTGGGGCTACATAAACCTAAAAAATTTCTGCACAGCAAAAGAAACCAACGACAAAGTGAAAAGACAACCTACAAAATGGGAAAAATTATTTGCAAATTACACCTCTGATAAGGAATTAATATCCAAAATATATAAAGAATTTATACAACTCAATAGCAAAAAAAAAAAAAAAAAATCCAATTTAAAAATTGACAAAGAGGACTTACCTGGTGGCACAGTGGTTAAGAATCTGTCTACCAATGCAGGGTATACAGGTTTGAGCCCTGGTCTGGGAAGATCCCACATGCTGAGGAGCAACTAAGCCTGTGCACCACAACTACCGAGCCTGTGCTCTAGAGCCTGTGAGCCACAACTACTGAGCCCACGTGCCACAACTACTGAAGCCTGTGTGTCTAGAGCCCATGCTCCGCAACAAGAGAAACCACTGCAATGAGAAGCCCATGCACCACAACCAAGAGTAGCCCCTGCTCGCTGCAACTAGAGAAAGCCCGCACACAGCAACGAAGACCTAACGCAGCCAAATAAATAAATTAAATGAATTAATTAATTTTAAAAAATTGACAAAGAAACCAAATAGACATTTTTCCAAAGAAGAAATACAAAAGACCAACAAGTACATGAAAAGATAGGCAACATCATCAGTCATTAGGGATATACAATTAAAACCACATGAGATATCACCTCACATCTGTTAGAATGGCAGTCATCAAAGAGATAAGAGATAACAGATCCTGGTGTGGATGTGGAGAAAAGGGAAGACTGTTGGTGGAATTGTAAATTGGTACAGCCACTATGGAAAACAGTGTGGAAGTTCCTCAAAAAGTTAAAAATAGAAATACTATATGATCCAGCAATTCCACTTCTGGGAATATATCCAAAGGGAATGAGAACACTAACTTGAAAAGATATATGCACCTGTGTGCTCATAGCAGCATTATTTACAATAACCAAGACGTGGAAACAATCTAAGTGTCCATTATGGATAAATGAATAAAGAAGTTGGGATATATATATATATATATATGTGTGTGTGTGTGTGTGTGTGTGTGTGTGTGTGTGTGTGTGTGTGTGTGTATTTCCTATATCCCCATATATATAATGGAACATTACTCAGCCATTATAAAAACAAGGAAATTCTACCATTTGCAGCAACATGGATGGACCTTGAAGGCATTACACTAGGTGAAATAAGTGAGAGAAAGACAAATACTGTATGATATATGTGGAATCTAATTTTTAAATAAAAGCCAAACTTAGAAAAAGAAAACAGATTTGTGGTTACCAGAGTCGGAGGTCAGGGGTGGGGAGTTGGAGGAAACTGGTTGAAAGGTACAAACTTCTAATTATGATTTAAATAAGTCCTAGGGATGTAATGTACAACATGATGGCTATGGTTAACACTGCTGTGTGGTATATAGGAAAATTGTGGAGAGTAGACCCTAAGAGCTCTCATCACAAGGAGAAATTTTTTTTTCTTTGCTTTTTATTGTACCTATATGAAATGGCAGATGTTAATTAAACCTATTGTGACAACCATTTTACAATATATGTAAATCAATCCCTCACGCTGTACATCTTAAACTTATACAGTGACATATGTCAGTTATTTCTCAATAAAATTGGGGCAGGGGAGGGAAAGATGCCTTGCAGCTTCCTATATTTTTCTCTTGAAACCATGCAGTCACCAGATGACCATGCCTGGGAGAACATGCTGGAAGATGAGAACCCACGTACAGTAGAGAAGGGCCATCTCAACTGAGGCCCCCCAACAAGCCAAATCCCAGCCAACCTGACCAGAACTGCCTAGATGAACCCAGTCCAAATTGCCAAACTGCAGAGTCATGAGCTAAAAAACAGCTGTTATTTTAAGTAACTAAGTTTTGTGGTAACTTTTTATGCAGCCAAAGCTACATGGTACAAGAAGTAATCATTTCTAACACCTGCAGGCTATAAGGACACAGGGACACCTAAAAACCCATGGAATAATGAAGTGGTAATGGAAGGAAGTAGAAGCGGGAGCCCAGTAGGACCCTGGGGTAGGTAGTATTGTGCAACTGTCATGAGGGAATTACAAGGGAAATGGGGAGAGCGGAGACAGAAGAAAGTAAGGAAGGGGTTTTGACCTTGTACGAATATGTAAATTCAAGCATGCATCCTTAAGTACTCCTCAGGCACAGTGCCTACCCACCCATGTGTTTGCTGTCAGTTTAAGCAGATTCTTGTTTCCTCACCTTCTCCACTTGATAGAAATGCTGTGTGGATCGGTCTATGGTTTGGGAATCAGCAGAGAGAATTCTAGTGATGGTGTGATGGTGTTTATAGATTGACTCAGCTCCAAGCAGGAGAAAAAAAAGGGGTTGTCAACATCTTGGTGTGACACGAGCAGATTGGAGCCAGCCTCTGCAGACACCCAGTAACTGAGGCCAGCTGGCCTGGGATAAGGAAATCCACATTCTATACTCAGAAGATAGGCCTTCAGAAGAAAGGGTCTGACCACAATATTGCCTCAAGTGGAAGAAAAAATATCTCTGTGAGTGGCAAGATTTACAAGACTACAAATAATGCCATTCTTAAAACCAGTCCTTTGTATGTAAAGTGGTTTTCTCTTTATCTGGAAGCTTTCAGGATATTCTCTCTATCCCTGGGCTTTTGAAATTTCACAATGATGTGGCTTCATGGTGGACATATTTTTCATTCATTGAGCTGAGCAATCAGATCAACTTTTCAATCTGGAGACACATGCTTTAGTTTGGAAATTTTTCTTCTATTGTTTCTTTGATAGATTTCTCCCCACTATTTTCTCTGTTTTCTCTTTGGAACTCCCATTTCCTCTTCCTCCTGCATTCACATTCAATTTCTATCAGCTATATCATCAATTTACAGTTTTCAAGGTTTAGATTAAAATATTTACACTTTGTTCTCTAAACATACTTTGTCTATAGGTTGATTCTGAAAACGGAACACATCACTCACAATACATGAGTATATGATCATTATTCACTGAAGAATCAAGTAATGTGATTTGATTCATTAAAAAACGAAAAGGAAATATAATTCCTCTGTCAGTACACTTCTGCAACTTCAAGGAGAATGTAAAGGGTCTGTTTTTCTTATGTTGCATGAGCTGCTCAAAACACTACCATATTTAATTTGATTCATATATGGACTAACATTTTCTTCTAAGCTTTATGTTTTTCTTAGAGTTTCTACTTGAGTTTGCTGGAGGAATAGAGGGAGTTTCTATTCTTCTAAGGGAATGTTTGCTAGAAAATGGGAATTAAAATATTAATAACCTTTAAAAATCTTGAGAATTAATAACCTTAAAAAAATTATTGACAATTTTCCCTATTTGCCTGTCATGTTGCTCATTGCAGTTAGACGATTATTTGGGTAGAAATGTGACCTGATAATACCCAAATCTGTGTTTAACTCTGGGAAATATAAACTGTCAAGTTCAGATGTCCTTAAAACTTCAGGAGGAGTGCTGTAAGGCAGAATGTCTTTGAGAATCAATCTCTTTTTTTTATGTGAAGCATACAAAATATTGAAAACATAAAAAAAGGGACAGTGTTGGGACAAGCTACAAGGATGTATTTTTCTGTGAGCATACCTGTTGTACATACATGGCAGAAATTATCCCCAAACATTGCCGGTATCTTTTTTTTTTTTTTTAATGTATATATTTTGGCTGCACTTGGTCTCTGTTGTGGCATGCTGGCTTTTCCTTGCGGGCTTCTCTCTAGCTGCGGTGTGCAGGTTTAGTTGCCCTGCGGCATGTGGGATCTTAGTTCCTGAACCAGGGATAGAACCTGCATCCCCTGCATTGGAAGGTGGATTCTCAACCACTGGACCACCAGGGAAGTCCTGCCAGTAACTTCTTGATGTCAACTCAATCGGTACTAATCTTTAGAAAAGTTGAACTAGAAGGATTTAAGTAGCACATCAACTGCTATCGTGATTAAGGAGGAAAGGGGAATCTAGCCTACTATACACTGTGTATTGTCCTGATGCCTTTGTATGCAAATACTGTTTAATAGAACATATGTTATCACATACAATTATTTATATTATTATATTATTTTATATTTAAAATATTATTACAGAATATATTTGTTTAAGGCCAGCAGAGTTGGTCCACCTTGCCTGGGAGTTAAGATCGCCCTCTCCTCAGCTTCCTTTTTTTAGCGATCCTGCCATCTGACCCTCTTCCTGGTATGAGCCTATAGTGTAAGCCCTGACAGTTGTTGTTTTTTTTCCCTTTTTTGTAATGCAAGTGCCTGAATTAAAGTTTTGTGAAAGGCATCACTTCAAAGCCGGCTATCTCAAATAAACACATCGCCAGCCACCGGCTAGATAAAGAGCCAGGTGGCCTCCGCTCGGAGGTTCCTTTGTTTTAGAGATCTTGGTTGATTTCAATAAGTGACCTTTTAGACTACTTGTTTTCTCTTCCTGTGCTTTAAATCCGGCACTTAATGTTTTAAATTCACCAATAAAGAGTGAGTTTGCAAAACCCTAGGCCCCCATCCTCGACCCCAATAAAAGCAGAACCCCAGGCCCACATGCGTGCTCCCCCTACCCACAACCTCACTGTATGACCCCAGGTGTGCTGGGTAATTTCCAGGTCTTGGAAGTAATAAACCTTTATTCTTTCAAAGTTTCCTGATAATTATTGCTGAAGGGCATCTTGCAATCATAATAAGAACCACAAGGCTGGTCCAGCCACAACACCGGTTTTTGGTAGGCTGAGATGGGCACAAAACAGAGCCACGTTATGTAGCCCTGCTCCCCATCCGGTCTCCCAGTTCCTCCCACTGTTCTTAGTATTGGTCCTTCCATCCAGCTTCTCCCTCAGATCAGATTCTTAGACCCCGAAATCTGCCTTAATTCATCTCTCTCAAAAACTTCTAACGCTGCTCTTGAGTCTGGTAATATTTAATGTCAGCTTTCCTCTTGAATAAATGAATGTTTTCTAAGGAGTCCAAATTCTTCTGACTTGAATCCCAGAATATTAGAGCCAGAAGGGACCTCAGAGTCAATTAGACCATTGGTTCTAGCCTGTGGCATTTGAACTCACAGAGACTGGAGTTACTGCAAGTCTTAGAACCAATATACACTTACAGGTTTTTTTTCTTTCACTTAGCAACAAAATTGACACTATCGTCACATGGTATCCATAACTTTTTGAACTGAAGAAGAGTTTTCATATTGTAAAAATCTGAAAACCACTGATTTACACTATTTACAAATGAAAAGGAAAACAAAAACAAGATGCCCAGAAAATGCTTTGATTTGCCCAATGTCACAGAGTGAGTTAGGATCATGTTGGATTCCCACCTATCAACCCATTGTTCTTTCAAGTACCCCAAGCCCCCAAATATCACAATTCTCACCATTTCATAACAGCTCCCACAGGCTCTATTGCCAGGGGCAATAAAGGGTCCCCATCTTGCCCAGGCTGAATTGTGAGGGAGCAACTTTTCCCTCCAAAGCTTTATTGAAAAGTATTGCCAGGATATAATAAGCAAATAAACAAATATCCTTAGAGAGTATGCTAGTATTTTAAAGAATTGCTCCATCTTTTTTCAGCTAATCTTAACTTGCTACGGCCCCTGCCACAGGTGAGTGAGAAGCCCTAGATTCCAGAGGAAACCTAATCCTTCCCTGGGATTCCAGAAGCTCTCTAGATCTTAAAATGAGTTCTTTATACATAGGTTGATTTGACTGGAGTTTGGGGGAATAAATTCAGATCTCATGAATAAAAACCTCAGAGCCCTCACAGCCTGAGATACGGTGATTACCCACGATGCCTCATGGCTGAGGCTGCCTCGTCAGGAAAATGAAGGACAAGAGGATTTTCGCTGGAACCAGAACTGCCCAACATGCTTCAGCATGCTTCAGTGCCGATGATGGGCACTGGTTGGGGAATTGAAATCATCTATTATAAGAGTCTCAGGACACACCCGACTCCATGATACACAACTCTGTAGAGACCTCATCTTAGTCCCAAATATTTCTGAATTTTTTTCCTGTTCAGAAGGATCCTCTCTCTAAGTACTTGAGAATAGGAAAGAAGATTTTGTGTAATTGCTCTGGTATCCTTCATTTCAGCCAAAAAATAATAATAATAATATTTGATTTTGAGATCTCTGTCCTATAAGGCACTTGACGTGAAACCTCTAGTTCTGAGGCAATTCAGAAAAAGAAAAAAGTTGACTGTGGTGTTGAAATCTATTTATCTTTTTTGATTCTCAAGGGCAAGAAACAAAAATAATAATAAATAATAATAGGTTTCCAGTGTGGTGACAGAAAGAAAGTATTGGTAAAATCCCATGGTGGAAATAAAGAAGGAAAGAGAAGACAAAGCAAGATTACTGTTTGAGAAAGATGCGGAGTGGGGGTGGGGGGGGCGGAGATATAAAACCAGGAAGGAAAACAGGTGATTGTTAGTGATAACCAAGATTCTTAAAAGATAAAAGATACTGATTCATCTACATAAGTAGAGGTAACACACAAAACAAACAAACAAAAAACCAAGGGATGAAAACTTGTTGACACTTTGATCGGAAATCTCAGGGATACAACATTGTAGTTAAATTCTGACTTTGGCTTAAAAAAAAATCAGAAAAAGAGATTTGGGGAAATAAGCAAGGAAAATTGTGTGAAATGAGTTGTTGCTAAAATAAAAGTCAGTACATGAGAAACTGTGTGATATCTTTCAACCACTGCTCTATAATGCACATTCTAAGTTATTAAGAGAATGAATGAACAGATTTAGAGAAATTCTAATCATTACATTAGGGATCACTTTGGAGGCGGTATTTCAGAGAGCTGTCAAAGTAAGAACAGTTCTTTAAGATATTAGAGGGAAAAATAAGAAAAAATGAGCACACGTGGACCTAATTTTCTTCTTTTCACTCTCCTTCCTAAGAAAGGCCTCCCTGGAGGGCATTTTGTTAAGTGAAATAAGCCACAGAAGTATTTTTGTGATGACTGCTTTAAATCTTTGTCAGACAATTCAACATCTCCGTTATCTTGGTGTTGGTATCTATTGAGTGTCTTTTTTTCGTTTAGTTTGAGCTCTTCCTTGTTCTTGGTGTGATGAGCGGTTTTTTAAATTGAATCCAGGACATTTGGGCCATTCTGTTAGGAGGCTCTGATCTTATTAAACCTTCGTTGTCTCTGGCTTCCTCTGATACTACTTTGGCAGGGAAGAAGCAGGGACCACCTCATCATTGCCAAGACGGGGTCGAAACACTGGTTTCCCATTTGGCCTTTGTTGACACCCAGGGTGGGGCTCCTCTTTACTGTTGGGTGTGGGTGGGAGTTTGGCTCTGCGCTAGGCCAGTAGGGATGGTACCTCTCTGGGTGGGCAGAACAGGGGTCTTCACTATTGCTCCTCTCACAGCCTCACTGACTTGATGGTGGAGATGTGAGAGGGCCTTGGGGAAAATCCTGACACCCCTTTAGGCCTCCTTTGACACTCTCCCAGGGGGCATGGGGAGGGGTGCCCCATCCTTGCCAGATGGCTCTCTGCTGATCTCCACTGATAGCACAGGAGGAGGTCTCACTACCTCCCTGGGATGAAGAGATGAACGTCCTGGCTCTCTGTTTTGCCTTTTCTGACACCATCCTGGCAGAGAGACTGGGGCTTCTGGTGAAAGCCACACAAGGGTGGATATCTAGGCTCCCCACTGGCAGGGGTAGAAGTGGGACCACAGATCTGCTGCAGTGTTTGGCTGGAGAAGAGCGGTTACTGTCGAAGAGGTTTCTGTCTTGCTAGGCTACTCCTTTGACTGGAGAGAGCAGGCATCTGCTGGGGCTTCTTTTGTCCACATTCACTGGCACTTCCAAGTTGCCAGTTTCTTCAGCTACACGTCAGGGATACGTGAGGCAAAAAAAAAAAAAAAAAATGCAGGCAACTCACCACCATACTGTTCCTTGGATTCCAAGGTCCCTGGTCAGTCTGCTTTCCCTTCTCTACCTCTCAGGGCCTTTCTGTGTTTGGTTTATATACTGTACAGGGTTTTCAGTTGTACTCAGCCGGAGGAACAGGGGAAGGTACATCTACCTATTCCACCTTCTGGAACCAGAATGCCAGGGTTTAAAATCCCAGCTCTTACACTTAATAAATGTGTTGCAATTTGGGAAATTACTTAATCTCTCTGTGCCTAAACTTCCCCACTGTAAATGCCAATAATAACAGCTTCTTCTTCACAGGGTTACTGTGAGAATTAAAATAGTTACTATATCTAAAACACTTGGACAATTGCCCGGCACAAAATAAGCTCTATTTAAGTATTAGATATTACGTTTTTAAGCTAAAGTACTTCATTTTTCTCCTCAATAAGTAGTAAAGCATCGTTATCTCCATTTATAAATAAAGAAACAGAAGTTCTGAGGCATGCAGTGACCTGCCCAAGGTCACAGAGCCAGCCGCATCCCCAGGTCTTCTAACACCAAGTCCAAGGCTCCTGCCGTCATGTCAGCACTGAGCCGAGGCTGGGTTAGGAGTGTAAGGGGAAGGTCAGCATTTGTGCTCAGACACCAGCTCAGGCAGGCAAGTACAGGAACCACACCAGAGCTGGAAGGTGGTGGGAGGATGGGAACAGGATGGCGAGAGGGACAGGAAAGACTATGGTTGTTGGGCTAAGTCTATGTCAAGAAACTGGTGTTGAAGAAACCACCAAGGTAATTTCCAGTGAGAGACTTCTACCCCAGAGAGTATTCCATCAACATCACCTGTTGGCAGGGCAGGGCAGGGCAGTGTTCCCTAATAGCTCACCACTCCCACTCCAGGGCAGTCAAACACTCTTCAGGGAGAGTCTAGTTCCAAGAAAGTGGAGGCTGTGCCTTCTTCAGTTCAGTGTCCTCAGGTCTCCCTCCTTAAGGATTCTCACCGTCACCCCTGCCCAGCCCGCTGTCTTTATACTTTTCAGCCTGTCCAAGTTCAGCTGGAACCTCTGTGCTTGTATCAGGAGCCACCAAGCCTTTCTGGAGACACCACCCAAGACCGAGCTATCTCCTTCCGAAACCCTGAGCAGTAACTATTTCCGCCACATGTTTTGGGATGTGTCTAATTAAGTACCACATACTATCTAGTCTTATATTTTTCCTGATACTTTTCATATGTCTGAGTTTTGTGGAACCAGCAAGACTGTGATTCTTGAGGGCAGAGGTTGCATCACAGAGGTTTTGTGATATGACTCACGGCATTTGACATAGAACATGGTACTCTGTAGTGAGTCAATGAATACTCACTAACTTTGAAAGAAAAGGTCACAGACAAGCAGAGCTGCCCCTATTTCGATATTTGGGGGTCCCAGGCTTTTTTTTTGCAAGACCCTAACTAAGTACTGTGATTAACAAATATTTTATAAAATGTGTGGGCCCCTGGAAAGTATAGTGATTTACTGATGAAGATTCAGAATAGTGGGTAGAAAGAGGTGGAAGAGATACTTTGATATGTATTTATTGTCCAGTCCTGGCAAATGTCCAAGGGCCATCTTTTTCTGTTTAGGTCCAGGATTCATCTCTTCATGTTCTTTATCATTGAATGTGCCATTCTTGGATAATTTCATATTTTCCACCCCCCACAAAGGAGTAGCGTGCTATCATTACTCACAATGTCATGACTCTGTGAAACAAGTTTATATTGAAGGCTTGCAGATCTCCTCATCTCTGCATTTATTTAATGCTGGTTGTATCATTTATGTATGACACTAGATCATCCATCATGTGGCCTGTGAGTATCCGTTTCCAAGGACTCTCTCAAAAGTAATGACTGAGCTTCACTGATGATAAGCACAAATGCATGTCTCACCCAGAGGATGCCAGAGAATGTGAACAGTAATCCGTCTGGGGGTCATATAAAGCTTACAGTTTGGAATTTTTTTTTAAACTAATGTTGAATTGTACAGTAGAGTTTGGAATTTTATAGGATAGAGGTAGAGCAACTTGTCTTCCAACTCTGTCTTGTCTTTCACTGCATTCTCAGAACGCGGTCTCTTTCCCTGCTGACCACACCCCTACTTCCACCCATCCCCACCAGCCAGGACTGTAGGAGAGGAGTCTGTGGGCAGACTTAGCAAAACCATCACATTCTGCAAGAGATATTCTTCCATTACCCCAGGGGAGCATGAAGTCATCATATCCACTGGGGGCAAAGGAGAATCCGGATCAGAAGGGCCCATCAGCGTGCTAAAGCAATGGTCTGAAAGCCCTTGGAGGAGATAGGCTTGACCACCGCTGCGGACTGCCCAACTGGGCAAGGAACTTACAGAGGCGTGGGGTAACCCCTGGGTGCCAGCAGTGAAGGGTTTACAGGGTAAGAGATGCCCGCAGCCTCCCGCTGCCCTTGGGTGTTGATCAGAGGAGGCCACAGAACAGGGACAGGCAAGTGACGATGCTGCATGAGCTCAAGTCCAAAGCTGGGGATGGGGGGTGTTCTGTCCTGTCATCCCAGAATTCTGAGTAGCTGTGTCCAGTGTGAGTGAGTCACCTCAAATCAGAGTGTCAGACCCTTTCAGAGGTCACAATCTCATTAAAAAAATACTGGCCAGTAGAAATTTGTACAGAAAAAAATACTGCGCTGTACAGCTCACAAGCCCGCCCTCCTGGAAGCAGTCCAGGTCACAGGCCGGGACTATGACCCCAAGAGCATGAGTCCTGGAGCTTCTTGGGACTAGTAGAGACTTCACCTGCAGGGTCAAGGGTCAAAGAGTGCCTCGGAGGATGGAAATAGGAACCAAGACTCACAGGGCTTTGTCCAGGTTGGGGGTGTTCCACCCAGGTGGCACTGCCAGCCCTGGTGGGTCCCAGGCACCCCAAGAAACTTTTTAAAAATTAAGGAAAGCACTGAACTCCTGAGCTGGGCCCAGGGCAGCAGCCTACTTCCCCAGGTCTACAGGTCTTCCTGAAGATGAACCTTTCCGTGCTTCTGTCAATCCCAAGACCAGCAGCCTGTGTGACGAGGGGGCTCACCTTGTTTAGTTGTTTGAAAAGAACAATTATTGTGAACTAGTTCACAGGACAACCTACCAAAAAAAAAAAATTCCTTTTTTTTTCCATGTTAATAAGTGTTAAACAGCAAATAAGTTTTTCTTTTTTTCCTCGTGTGGGCACTTCCCATTATACCTGGCATTTTGAGCCACATACACGTGCTGGATTCTGCAAAAACTGAGAGGTAGAGCCTAGAGAGTGAGGAGGGGAGAGACATTTTATGCATCATGAAAATATAAATTTTTAAAAATCGCTAAAAATATCTCACTAAATTATATCACTGATAGCATCCATTAAAATATCCCATCAAAAATATCACTGATAGGATCCATGATTTGTTATTAAATCTCATTGGTCACTAGTTGGTTGTCTCTCTGTTGCCATCACCTTCACTGCTCAGACTACAACCACCCGTACTTCTTAGTTTCACTCCAAAGAATGTTGTCAATATGCGAATTTCTGGTTACCCTGAAATCGGATAAAGCAATGGGCATGCCGGTAAATACAGAACAAAGTATTCGTTTTTAGCTTAAAACAATCTTTGAAGGCCTTGGTTGACCAGTAACTGGCCTTTACTCCTATTCGCCTTTGTTTTCCTTTCTAAATAGACTGTGCTGGGGCTTCCCCCATTTAGAAACGAGAATTCCTAACTCTTATGGCAGTTCAGGCACAGTTTCTAACACTAACCTCACAATATACAGACAGGACTGGTATTTATATAATAGAAATAAACTCTTATAAACTAATGTTTACTGTGAGCCCCCTGCTCTGCTGGGTGGTTCTCTCCTGTTATTGCATTTAATCAATTGAGCAACTAATGTTTATCCACTATTTGGTGTTTCTTTTAAATGCAGTGGGTCTCAAATGTCAGCGGACACTGGTATCACCAGGAGAGGACGTGTTAAGACACAGACAACTGAACCCACTCCCAGAGTTTCTGATTGAACAGGCGGGGAGTGAAGGGTGAGAATTTGCATTTCTAACAAATTCCCTGATGCTGCTGGTCTAGGGACCACACTTTGAGAATCCCTGACAGAGTAGTTAAAAACAGTGACTTTGTTATCACACTGACCTGGATTTAAGTCCTTTAACTTTTTTTTTTTTTTTTTTTGGCTGTGTAGCATGGCTTGTAGGATCTTAGTTCCCCGACCAGGGATAGAACCCCAGCCCTGGGCAGTGAAAACACAGAGCCCTAACAACTGGACTGCCAGGGAATTCCCAAGTCCTTTAACTTGAGTAAGTTATATAACCTTTTTTGGCACAGTTTCCTCATCTGTAAAATTATACCTTCATCATTAGACTATTCGAGGGATTAAATGAGATAATATACATGTAGTGTTTAGCATGGTGTCTTGTATGAGTTAGAGCTCAGTAAATGTTAGCTGTTACCATTGTAGCAGTTACTACGGTACTATTGTCATTACTAAAGTTAGAAAATGACTGATTTCAAAATAATTTCTAAATTGTTAATGCTATCCCTTCTCTAAAGTGAAGATGATCTCCAACAGCTAATATGCTATGACATGATCATGTGATTGATAACTAAGACTGTAAGGAAGGATATATTAATGGATTTTTCATATTATCATAGAGATACTATCTCTATCATTAGAGATAAAATTTCATATTATCATTGTAACTAAGAAAAATATGTAAAATGAGTGTCTTCTTTAATAAGGGACATAACTCTGAAAAAAATCTCTAGGGAAAAGAGCTGTAATTAAGTTAATTTATTAGCTTCATAAACTTTATTGAATATGCTATTATTGGCTATCTAAAGAAAAGGATACTTCCATTCAGTGGTTAAACATACACACACACACACACCCCAAAACAAACAAAAATGTCAAGAGCCTTCACAAAAAATTGCTTAATCTTAAATAATACTTGAGAAGACTTAGCATGTACTTAGACCATAGAAAATTCCAGTAACTTATTCAAGTGAAATTACCCTGCTACTAGTCTGCACCATTTTAGAGTCCCAGAGATGGCAGAGTATATAAGTTGGAAAGATATTCGTCATCTATTCGTCAAATACCACCCTAGCACTGCCATCGGTTGTGTGACTGTGGATAACCAGAGCCTCATCCCGGACTCTTTCCATCACCCGCATCCAGATTCTTCTCTATTTGAATGCAGAGCCACTAAGAAGTACAACAGATAAGCGAACACCAAAGATTTCATCCAAATCATTTAAAACGAGTATGGTAAACATTCACATTACAGAAATGTCACATTCAATGTTGGCTTTGAATGATCTAATATTAAGGGTGATGTAAAAAATTAATAAATGTCACTTGGCTTCTTTGGTTTGAAAGTCTGTTGGGCATATAAGTAGAAGCAACATTTATCATCTGGTGCCTTTGACCCTGTAGCCCAGGGATGAGGAAACTATAGCCCTCTGCCCTGTTTCACAAATAAAGTTTTATTGCAACACAACCATGCTCATTCTCTTACCTATTGTCTAAGGCTGCTTTCAGGCTACAATGGCTGCAACAGAGACCATGAGACCTGCAACACCCAACATAGTTACTCTTTAGTCCTTTATATAAAGGTTGCCCATCTCTGCTGCGGACTGTTCGTTGGGATACTTTGGAGAATAATGTAGCAAGAAAAAAATGTAATCTCCATCCTTAAAATATCTGCCCAGAGATATCATTTGTCTTCCATAACATAGTTTCCTACTACAATAACCATCCAGTAGTCTTACAGTTGGTTTCCCCTTAACCTCAGGCCGTTCACTAGCTCTTCCAAATACTTAATGTCATCAGAGTGACACAACCACCAGCCATGGGCAACATCCTACTCCGGGCCAGAGGTTGTCCTCAGTTTTGCATTATTCTTGCTTCATTTAAAGAGCCAGACCTAATTTTATTAAGGTTAAGGAAATCCCAGAACCTCATCAATGGCTAAAGAAATAACCTCTGTTTGGGAGCCACAGTTATTTCAGAAGTAGTACTTCACTTAACGCACCTATGAGCCTATTTTATTGTACTAGAACATGGTACTGGCCTGTGTTTTAAATAGATTTCTATTTCTTTAACTAGTGTCTTTACAAGTACTTGAGGTATAATTTCTATGATTTTTCCAGAAAAAAACTTGACACACATTAGCTAGGTGAACGTTGCATTAACAAAGCGTAAGTATCATAGTGGGAAGAGCATGTCCTTTGGGGTCAGAGGGACTGAGTTCAACTCTCAGGCCTTCCTCCTCCTACTAGTGTGTGACAACCCTCCAAACCTCAGTTTCCTATCCTCAGTATAGAGATAATACCTACATCATACATGCATAGGATTGTACTAAGGATTTTAAATAATGCATGTAAAATGCACAGTCAGAGCTAGGCACACAGCAGGTTTACAAGTAGTAATTTGGTGAATGGGAGTTATGTGGGTGCTATGGTCTGAATGTTTGTGTCCCCTCACCCTCCAAATTCATATGTTGAAATCCTAATGTCCTATGTGACTGTACTGGGAAGTGCTTTGGTCGTGAAGGGGGAGCCTTCAGGAATGGAGTTAATGTACTTATAAAAGAGAGTCCTCAGAGGTCTGTGGCCCCTTCCCCCATGGCAGGGAGAAGACTGCAATCTGGAAGACGCCTCACCCTACCATGCCGGCACTTGATCTCAGACTTCCAGCCTCCAGAACTGTGAGAAATAAAATTCTGTTGTTTATAAGCCGCCCAGTCTGTGGTATTTTGTTATAGTATCTCAAATGAACTAAGACAGTGGACGCAGTCATTTTTCTTTTCAAATTTCTTTTTGATTTAATTAGATTTTCCTAGAGGTGAATGAGACGCTTAAAAGCAGTGACACTTACATTTATTCAGGTAAACTTTAACACATCTAGGAAGCTGTACCTTTACTGTAAACAGTAGTTTCAAAACACAGTTTCTAGCTTAAACTAGAAAGAGGATATGGAGATAAGGGAACCCTTTGGTTTCGAGGGTGCCCAGGCACAACCCTGGTGTCAAGGATGTTCCTCGGCCCCTTTCCTCACTCCTGCAGTGCTTCACAGAGGCTTGCCATTGGAAACATAGCTTCCAGGGAATGGGCATTTGCATGACTCCTTGCAAATCGTCCATCCCAACAGGAAAGACAGTAGCCATCCTTGCAAATATGATACACAGCTGTGTACTGCATTCAGCCCTTTGTGGGGAGTGGTGCCGGTAAAGCACAGGTTGCAAGCTCAGAGGTCTGAACTGCAGACCCACTTCTGCAACTTAGCAACCGTGTGACTTCAGACAAGGCACTCAGTGGTTCTGAATCCCAGCCGCCTTTACCGAGGTAAAGGAGATCTCTGTGGTCCTTTCAGAGCGATAAAGTCTTCTCCATCAGTGAAATGTAGCATATGCATGGACTCTTCTTTTTTTTAAAATAAATTTATTTATTTATTTTTGACTGCTTTGGGTCCTCGTTGTTGCGCACGGGCTTCCTCTAGTTGCAGCGAGTGGGGGCTACTCTTCGTTGTGCTGCGCAGGCTTCTCATTGCGGTGGCTTCTGTTGTTGCAGAGCATGGGCTCTAGGCGCGCGGTCTTCAGCAGTTGTGGCGCGTGGGCTCAGTAGTCATGGCTCGTGGGCCCTAGAGCGCAGGCTCGGTAGTTGTGGCCCACGGGCTTAGTTGCTCCGCGGCATGTGGGATCTTCCTGGACCAGGGCTCGAACCCGTGTCCCCTGCATTGACAGGCAGATTCTTAACCACTGAGCCACCAGGGAAGCCCCATATGCATGGACTTTACTGGAACAGGTGACTGACTGTGCTAACCTAAAATACTTGCTCCCTCTGATTTGGGACAAGTTTCTCAGACATTTATACCCTAAAGAATCCCACATTTGCTATTTTCTGAGAAGCTAAAATTGGGCCCTTGCAATTATCTGGTTTTCAGACATAGTAAACACAATAAATTAGTAGTCCCCAGCTGGCTTGCACTGGCCATCTCCTCCCTATGTAAAGACTCATAAACAGTCACTCAGTCACCCATTCTAGAACCTTGTTAGAGGTTGGTGTCAGTCTAATTGGTTTGCTCTTTACAGAAATCACTTTTATCCCCTCTTTGAAAACTAGGACTATATTGACCAGTCTCTGGTCATTTGGGTCATTTGCTTATGTGCTCTCAGCTATGTACTGCTCTGGATTGTAAAGGGCTTGCGTCCTGCCAACTGTGCTTTCCAGGTCCCCTTGTTCTCTGGCTTCCCATTGGATTCAGGCAATGGGGGGCAGTGAGGGGAACCTGGCAGGTAAGAAGAAGGGAGAAGTGACTCTCTTCCCTTCTTGGGTGTCAGTTTGGGATGCCAAGTGGCAGCAGCTACAGCAGCAGTGTCAACAGCATGGGTGATGGGGTGGTGACCTCAGCTGTGGCAGTGGACTCGCACGGCTCAGCAGGCCAGCTCTGGAGTTTCTGCTCCTGACTCCCAAGTAACAATGGCATTGGTTCAGAGAGAAATTGATTTCCTGTGGTTACTAATCTTTCAGTAAACGAATTCTTTTTTCTTGCTCCTCCAGCCTTACCAATATCCTCGTAACCATTTTTTGTGTTAAGTTTCCTCTGTTTGAAATATCTCAATGATTTCTCTTTTCCTAAATGAACCCTAACTAATACTATATACAAATTTTCAGAGCTTGAATCCTTAAACTAATTTAGAGTTGCTCTATCATCTTTATTTTGAAAACTGGAGCTTTAAAAATCTGGATGCAACCCACTGCTCATTTCATAGAATCAAACCAACAGAATGCAAGGGGGAGAAAAGTGCTTTTATCAAACTCCAATAAACTTCAAGAAAGGATCTAAATTAGTTAATGTATTGAAAAGTGTTCATAATAGCGGCTCATCATTTGTTGTTTGACAATGTACTGGTTATGAAAATATTTTACCATGACAATACTCATTGTGATGAAATTTGTTCAACAAGCAACTTTCTTTAGAGTCTTTTTTTTTTTTTTAATCTTAGGATTATACAGAACTACCTGATAAAAATAGGCACTATAATTCCTGGGCTTTTAGTTTCAAAATCTGTTTTCCCATCTGTTATCCAAAGTCTAGGTCTGCACAACCAAAGCAAAATGGAAGATTGTGTAATTATCCTTTGACTCAGAGACAAATAAGAATATCAGAGTAGGGAAGGGACATCTGTGCTCATTTGATTTAACACCTGGTCCAATGTATGATTCCTTTGAAAGATCTAATAACCATAGAGTGGATATTTATGCTATATTTGAATACCCTCAGTGATGAGTAAGTCATTACCTTTCCAAGCAACCCATTCATTTCCTGGAGAGCTTGGATTTCCAGAAATGTGTGCCTTTTATTGAGCCTAAGAGCAGGCATGACAGTAGCTTCTACTAATGGGTGCTAGTTATTCCACTGAGGTTTATAAAGAATAACTAGATTCTCTATTCTACTTAAAAGCTCTTTTAACCAATGTAAAAAGAGACACGATGTCTCTTTATGGAAACACTCTTTATGGAAACACTTTCAGCATCTCAGAGGCAGGCCCAGTGACCTGGGCAAGTTCTCAGTGTCAGGAGGATCCTATGACTACAAACTGAAGGCTTACCTCTTCTCTGGAAACAATGAGCTTGAAAACAAAACAGGTTTTCGTTAAACGTCTGTACAGGTTCCTTCAAAGGCACAGCTCTACCCCTTCCAGAAGAGGTCTCAGCCAGAAGTGAGGTCACCATGAGATACTCTATCTCTAAGGACCCTCCCTCTACCCAGAAACATGAGGACCCTGCATAACCAAGAAAAACATACTTCGTTGAGAATGTGACTCAGAAATATTTATTCAAAATACGTCTTGCACATCATTGTGCAAGTGTGATGTTGCTTGCACATCAGAGCATCAGAGTGGCATCAGAGCAAGATGGAGGTGAAAGAAAGAGAAATGGCAAGAAGTAATTTTTAGGAATTAGATATGGACTTAATTTTAAATGGTTTTGTACGCCATGCCTAAAAGCTTGAATGTTATCCTACAACAAAAAGGATCCACTAGAGAATATTAAGTGTGATTGTAGAAAGATTTCACTGGTGGTGGGTGGAACATGAATTGGTGGGAGACAAGATTGGTGGTAGGGCAAGTAGTCAGGCAATAATTCAGGAAATAAAGGATAAATCTGTGGATGATATGGTGTCAGTGGAGCTGCACAGTCAAAGGGATAGAATCGACAGGATTGGATGTGGAGGGTAAGAGAGAGGAACGAATAGACCATGATTCTCAGGTTTCTGGTTTGGGCAACTGGGTAGATGATGAAGCCATTCACAAAAGAAGGCATGGTAAGAGGAACGGTACATTTAGGTTATGGGGGTTGATGAATTCTCTTTGGGACATGGAATAAGGACTCTTCTGGTTACAGATAGCTGACTTAATATATGCATTTACCTCTGCTTCCTCCAAAATCTCACTAAATGACAGTGAGGGAAATTTTTAATCCCTTACCCCTCCCCAAATACAATTTAGAAGCTGGAAAACATGGAGACAGTCACAAAGAGATGGAAAAACAGGTTGTATACAAAAGAATAAGAGTAAGAATAGCTTTGGACTTTTCAACAACTGTGGAAATTGGAAGTTAATGAAACAATGTTTTCATAATTTGAGAGAAAATTATTTCTTTTTTAAAATTAATTAATTAATTTTTAGCTGCGTTGGGTCTTTGTTGCTACGCACAGTCTTTCTCTAGTTGCGGCGAGTGGGGGCTACCCTTTGTCGCAGTGCGTGGGCTTCTCGTTGCGGTGGATTCTCTTCCTGTGGAGCATGGGCTCTAGGTGTGCGGGCTTCAGTAGTTGTGGCTTCTCTAGTTGTGGCTTCTCTAGTTGTGGCTCGCAGGCTCTAGAGCGCAGGCTCAGTAGTTGTGGCTCATGGGCTTATGTGCTCTGCGGTATGTGGGATCTTCCTGGACCAGGGCTCGAACCTGTGTCCCCTGCATTGGCAACTGGATTTTTAACCACTGCGCCACCAGGGAAGTCCCTGAGAGAAAATTATTTCTGACCTAGAATTCCATACACAGTAAAACTCTTAAGTGGGAGGTAAGCTAAGGACATTTTCAGACACACAAGTCCTCAAACATTTCCTTTTCATGGTTACTGCTGGAGCAATAGCAAAATGAGGGAGTATGTGAAGAAAGGGGACAGCATATCCAGGAAATGGGGGAGCCAAGTCAAGAAAGAGGAGAAGGGAATCCCCAGGATGGTGATGGGAGACTCAGGATGCTAACTGAGCAGCAGGCTCAGAGAGTAACCTGAACAGATGGTGTAGGACAGAAGACTTGGGGAGAAGGGACTCCAAGAAGTGGAAATTGATGTGTCTGACCATATGGAAAGAACATTTACATTTCTGGGAAAGAGACTGGGGTCAAACTCATGATAAATGTGGACATAACTAAGCAACTTTTAGAAAAAGAGTATTAACTCTAGGGAAAGCAAAAGGATCTGAAGGAAAAAGTAATCATGACATATCACATGGACCACTTGTGAATAGTGACACTTCTTAATAATGAAAACACTGAATACTGATCTAACCATAAAATAATTTATTCTTTTGGGAGATAGGGAAACAGGAAGTGTACACATGTATGCAATGTGATGGATTTGATGTGGTCCCAGGGTCTCTTACTGTGTCTTCATTTCTTTTCATTCTTTTTTCTTTATTCTGTTCTGCAACAGTGATTTCCACCATTCTGTCTTCCAGGTCACTTATCCGTTCTTCTGCCTCAGTTATTCTGTTTTTGATTCCCTCTGCTGTAGTTTTCATTTCGGTTATTGTACTGTTCATCTCTGTTTCTTTGTTCTTTAATTCTTCTAGGTCTTTTTAAACATTTCTTGCATCTTCTCGATCTTTGCCTCCATTCTTTTTCCGAGGCCCTGGATCATCTTCACTATCATTATTCTGAATTCTTTTTCTGGAAGGTTGCCTGTCTCCACTTCATTTAGTTGTTTTTCTGTTCCTTCATCTGGGACATAGTCCTCTGTCTTTTCATTTTTTCTGTCTTTCTGTGAATGTGGTTTCATTCCACAGGCTGCAGAATTGTAGTTCTTCTTGCTTCTGCTGTCTGCCCTCTGGTGGATTAGGCTATCTAAGAGGCTAGTGCAAACTTCCTGATGGAAGGGCCTGGTGGTAGGTAGAGCTGGGTGTTGCTCTGGTGGGCAGAGCTCAGTAAAACTGTAATCCACTTGTCTGCTGATGGGTGGGGCTGAGTTCCCTCCCTGTTGGTTGTCCCAAGGTGACCCAGAACTGGAGGCTAAAGGCTCTTTGGTGGGGCTAATGGCAGACTCCAGGAGGGCTCACACCAAGGAGTACTTCCCAGAACTTCTGCTGCCAGTGTCCTTGTCCCCACCGTGAGCCACAGCCACCCCCCACCTCTGCAGGAGAACCTCCAACACTAGCAGGTAGGTCTGGTTCAGTCTCCTATGGGGTCACTGCTCCTTCCCCCTGGGTCCTGATGTGCACACTACACTACTTTGTGTGTGCCCTCCAACAGTGGAGTCTCTGTTTCCCCCAGTCCTGTCAAAGTCCTGTAATCAAATCCGTCTAGCCTTCAAAGTCTGATTCTCTGGGAATTCCCCCTCCCATTACTGGACCCCCAGGTTGGGAAGCCTGACATGGGGCTCAGAACCTTCACTCCAGAGGGTGGACTTCTGTGATATAATTGTTCTCTAGTTTGTGAGTCACCCACCCAGTGGTTATGGGGTTTGATTTTATTGTGATTGCGCCCCTCCTACCATCTCATTGTGGCTTCTCCTTTGTCTTTGGATGTAGGGTATCTTTTATGGTGAGTTCCAGTGTCTTCCTGTCAATGACTGTTCAGCAGTTAGCTGTGATTCCGGTACTCTCACAAGTGGCACATATATTCTTTAAAAAACTGAAAGAACTGAACATGATTGCTTGGAGAGTAGAAAATGTGGAAAGGAATGAAAAAGCAGTTGCAGAGCCTTTGGGCTCTCTATGCACACGTATAAATTTGATATTAAAAATTTTTAATTAAAAAAAGAATCATAGGGCTTCCCTGGTGGCGCAGTGGTTGAGAGTCCGCCTGCCGATGCAGGGGACACGGGTTCGTGCCCTGGTCCGGGAAGATCCCACGTGCTGCGGAGCGGCTGGGCCCATGAGCCATGGCCGCTGGGCCTGCGCGTCCGGAGCCTGTGCTCCGCAACGGGAGAGGCCACAGCAGTGAGAGGCCCGCGTACTGCAAAAAAAAAAAGGATGATAGTACGAAGTGAAGATGAAGTATAGAGTAGCACTGTCTAATAGAACTTTCTTCAATGACGGAAAGTACATCAATATGGAAGTTACTTGAAATGTGACTAGTGTGACTGAGAACTAAATTTTACATTTTATTAAGTTCTAATTATGCCTAGTGGCTGCCATATGAGACACTGCAGCCATACATAATGGCCTGCTCCTAACTAGGAACAACTTTATTTCATTGACTCTTCCTTCTCCTGCTTCATCCTTTTCTCTGTCTCTTCTGGATCATTCCCACCAGCCACGCCAACATATCACTTATCTACCTTTTAAAAAAATGCTGCTTTGACCCCCATCCCTCGTGACTATCCATCCCACTTCATTTTTCCCTTTATAGCAAAACACTTCTAAGGAGTTCTCCATACCTGCACTGTCTTACACAGCAGTCACTAGCCACACGTGGCTATTTAAACTTAAATTAATTAAAATTCAATAAAATGTAAAATTCAGTCCCTTGTTGCATGATGCGCTTCAAGCGCTTAATAGCCACGTGTGGCTAGTGGCTACTGCATTGAACAGAGACAGAGACGGGACATTTCTGTCATCGCAGAAATCTCTATAGGATCGTACTGGAGTGGGGCAGAGGGTGCAGAGTAAATGCACACAGTTGCTGGTTATTTGGCAGATCTGCTGCTGGCTGGATAAGACCATTGTCTTCTGGCTCTTTTGTGTCTCAGCGGAAAAGGAAGTGAGGTCATCAACTGAGAGTGAGAAAGGAGAGGGGATGTTGCTGGGGTGAGAAGAAAGCAGATGGTAGGAAAGAAAGATTTCCAGAGAGCAGGAGAGTAAATGATAACAGAAATAAAGAGTAGCTTCTTCCAAGAAAAACTGGAGTCATTATATTTCATTTTAATATTATTGTTCTTCAATGTCGTTACTAAAGAGGTAATCCTGAAAACTGGCCAGTGTTGATGCGGACGGAAGCATGAGCCAATTTCCCAGCTACTCTTCTTCCCTCATAATGACTTTGAAATCTGACCATGCTGAGAAATCTCATTGCCGTGGCTGTGACCACAACCATAACCTATACAGCAGGAAGGAAGGGGAGGTCCCTTCCTGGAGATGTTTTGCTGTGATAAGGTTTGGGAACTTCCTCAGTCAAGTTTGTTTTGATTTTAAGAAATAAGAACCAATTCAATCAAACTTAGAGAAGAAAAGGAGATGAACTAAGATACGGGGTGTCTTCTGGAACCCTCAGGAATGCAGCTGGTCCTCAAAGGGACTTGAACCAGGGGTAGCCAGGGGGACTAGAAAGCTCCCAGAGACTCAAGCAGAAGCATATTTCTCTCTCTCTCTCTTTCCCTTCTCCCCCTATAAATATGGTTTCTTATCTCTGCTTCTGCACAAGAAGCATTTTTATTTCTTTTCTTTAAAAAAACGGATCTCTACAGAATTCTCGGCAAGTTGATGCATGAGAGGTGGCCACCCCCATAATACCCTTAGTTCTTATTACCACGGAACAAGAAAACATCTCAGACTAATATGCACAGGGCAGTCCCAGCCTCAAACATCCAATTGAACCTGATGAGTCAAATTTAAGACAACAGCCTTACACTGGTTCAAGCAGCTCTGACAGGTGACAGGGCCACGGGTACAGATTTGACTTCTGGGACCCATTTCCAGGGTGTGGGGCAGTCCCAGAGCTTCTGGCCAACTTGACTTCCTCTGAGAAGTCCTTCTGTTCTTCTCAGTCACACCTGAAGTGGGTATTGTGGGTGTTGCCTTGCCACAGAGCTACTTCCTGCCCCAGAATGGAGGTTGGGGCCTCAGGCTTTTTAGACCAGGCTCATGGCTTCTTTGTCACTACTTCACAACTCTCTCAAACATACAGTGGACCCAGTCCATCTGCTTCCAGACATTTCCATGAGCGAGGAACCATATTCAGTATTCTCTTTGAGGGACTTTGATATGAGCTTTATGCCTTTACTTTTTTGTCGCCAACCTATTCCAACTCTTTCTGTCTCTCTCTGTCTCTTTGTCTGTCTCTTTCTCTCTTTCAATATTTTGCCAAACACAACCAGTGGCAACCACATATAGAACTAAGGTTCTGTTTTCTGACATCTTCCCCTGAATTACAAGTTCAATAGGTAAACGATCTGCCTTCAAGGTAATCACAAGTAACACCTTTACCAAATGTTTTGCCTTCTTCCCATTGTTTCCTCATTGTTACCACTGTTTGCTAAGCCAATATTTTAAGGTTTCTTTTTTCAGCAGCATATCACTTTTGGTACCAATTTTTGTATTGGTCAGGGTAGGGGTTTTTTGTTTGTTTTATTGCAGTAGCAATTTACCCCAAGAGTCTCAGTGACCTTAATACAATAAAGGTTATTTCATATGCACACCAGGTCTGATGTGAGCCAGGTGAGTCTCCAGAGCACCTGCCTCCCATGAAGTGACTCAGTTATTGAGAAGGTGTCTGTCTTGGGCTCTGTCACCTCAATTCATGGCCTCAGCAATTGACCGACAAGGGAAGAGGTCACACAGAAAATTCACATCAGCTTTTCCCATTGGCCAGAAGCAGTCTTATAGCCCCACCTGACTACAATAGGGCTGGAAATTCGAGGGAGAATATGGATAATTTTTGAGCATTAAATCTCTTCCACAGTCTACGGAGGCCTCGTGTTGAGAGAGCAAAGCTATAAGATCAAAATAGCTTGGACAGACAGTGGAGGATCCTATCCTGGAGAGCAGTGCATTGTAGTTTGTATGAGTGAGAAACAAAATTTTGTAGAATTAATCCACTGAGATTTAGAGATTTCACTATTCTTGTGGCATGGTCAATCCTATCCTGATTAATACAGGAACATAAAAGAAGATGGGGTAAATGAAACAACATAGCTTACTTTCCCTGAAGCGACTGTAATTCCTATCCAAGTACTAGTAGGATTTTTTGGAGAATCTGACAAAACGATACAAAGCTAATGTGGAATAATAAAGGAGTGAGAATAGCCAGTTAACTGTAAACAGAAAGATGAGAGAGAACTAATTTTACCCAACAGTAAGACATTTTATAGGTAGAGAAATTACGAGAAATTGAGAAAGACATTACAGAGAAAGTACAGGAAATAACAAAGATGTTAGTGGAGAAGAGAGATCCCACAGATAGACTCAAATACATTTGAGAATTTAGAATATAGATATGCTGGTATTTTAGGTCAGTGGGAGAATATGAATAATTCAGAAATGTTGTGACAAACAAGACATTAGGAAAAAAGTACTGAAGCACCTCACTTCTTACACCCAAATAATATCTCGGTAGATCAATCACTTGATGTAAAACAAATAATATCAACACTAGAAAAATCATTGGTAATTTTTTTTTCATAACTTTGAACTGGGGAAGGTCAAGAGTCATATAAGACAAGATTGACAAATTTACACAAAAGTTAAAACTTCTGCAAGACAAAGAATACCATACACAAAGTCAAGTGATAAACCCCAGGATAGAAAAAAAATGTTTCAATTTCTATAACAGGAATGGGGTTCATTTCTTTAATATACAAAGTGATCTAAGAATTAGCAAGAAAAAAATGAACAATTCAATGGAAAAATAGTCTAAACGTAGACAGTGTGCGGCAAAGAAAGCAAATAGACAGTAAACATATTAAAAAGTTTTTCCAGCTTTTTAAATAATCAAAGAAATGTAAGTTGAAATAAGATACCATTTTCCACTTACTCAACTGGCAAAAATAAAACTTTGCTCATACTCAAGGGTATGGGAAACATGAACTCTCACAATTGTTAATGGAATGTAAATCGCTACAACTTCTTTGGAAAGCAATTTGGCAATAACTATTAAAATTTTAAAAGCACATTCTCTTTAACTTAGCAATTTCCCTTCTAGGAATTTTTCCCACAGAAACACTTGCACAAGGAGGCAAATATATACAGTACAGAGACAGCGTAATAACATTGCTTGTAATAGTAAAAAACTAGATGAAATTTAAATGCCCATCAAGAGAAGATTAAATAAACTACAGTAGCCCCATAAAATGGAATACTACATAGCTGTTCAGAAGAATCAGTACAGTTATCTGAATTGATAATAAAAAACATCAAAACTAAGTTATTTTAAGTGAAAAAATAAGGTAGAATACAGTATTATAAATGAAAATTCCAAGGATTATATTTTTACACATATATTTACATACATGTACATATATACATACAAATTTCTGGGGAAAGAGAAACAATAGCTATAATTATGTTCAGCTATAATTATATTATTTGTGAGGGTGTAGGTATAGAGGTAAGCTTTTACATTTCATGTTATACCCTACTGTATTGTTACAATTTTTTTAACTTGCGCATTCATTACTTTATTATAAAAAACCAAAAATTTAAACCATTAATTCGTTCATACAAATATCAATTCTATATTTTCACCTGTCAATCTGGATCTAAAATGATATTAGCAAACACCAAAAAAAAAGAAAAAGAAAAGAAATAAAGTTAGATAATCAAAATATGTTACAAATGAGTAAACTAGTCACCAATCATAAAGAAAGAAGAGAGCCACAATGTTCAGGAACTGTCAAGTCCTATTCCACTGCCAGGAAAAAATCCCCAGGTTTAAATCGTAGTCTTTCCAAAAAGAAAATCAAAAATAATTGTAGTAGCTCATATTGACTGAGCAGAGACTAAGTTGGATTCGGTACATGAATTATCTCACTGAATCCTCATAGACTCTGTGCCGTGGGGCACTGCCATCAGCTCCATTCTACCGATGAGGAAACTAAGAACCAGAGAGAAATTAAGAGATATCACAAGAGATC
The DNA here is from genome assembly GCF_964270905.1 of Leucopleurus acutus. Taxonomy (NCBI): domain Eukaryota; kingdom Metazoa; phylum Chordata; class Mammalia; order Artiodactyla; family Delphinidae; genus Leucopleurus; species Leucopleurus acutus. The sequence goes on from NC_139152.1 coordinate 39,048,662, forward strand.
CAGGGCTTATGTTTGAAAGCATTTGTAATATGGTTCCACGGCCTTCCATGCTGAGTCCACTCACTCTCTGTGTCCTCAGGAAAGTGACTTAACATTCCCCATCAGTAAAACGAGGAGAGTGATAGCACCTACCTCACAGGGTTGTCATGGGGATTAGATGAGATAACACATGTGATATGCTTCACTCAGTGCCTAACGCAGAGCAAGTTCTCAATAAATGTCCGCCATTGTGGTTGTTGTGGCAAGGTCTCTTATGATATGGACTCTTTACCTGTCCAATCTGGTACCTTTGCAGGCCCTCCTCCTACCCTCCTTGAACTCATTTTCCATTCCTTCTAAACTCCTTGCCCTTCCCCCACGGCCTCCCAAGGTTTCTGTTTCTCTATTGCCCCCTCTGCTAGAGTGTTCGTTCCCACCTTCCATCCCTTCTTCACCTGGCTGACTCTATCCTTAAGACTCACCTGAGATATCACCTCTTCCGGGAAGCCTTCCTTGACCTCAGTTTTCTGGGTTAGGTGCTCCCCTTGAGTTCCAATACCATCCTTTGCTTCCTTCTCTCATTGTATTTGTCAAACTGCAACCTTCTGCCCCCACGCCCTAACTTGTGAGCTCCTGAAGTTAGGTTTTAAATTTTCTTTATCTGCTTTCCTCCAATGCTTGGCACACAACCTGGCAATAACTACTTGCTAAATAAATTAAGGTAACTGAAAAAAGAATGGGCTACTTATCCTGAGACGTCTGTTGACCATTCCCAGGAGGTTATTCCTTTTGGAAAGTAAGATGTAAGTCAGGCAAACAGAGTTATTCATTCATTAAATTCCTATTATTATTTGCTCCTACTATTGTTCTAGGTGTGGAGGCCACCATAGTAAATAAGACAAAGTGTCCTGCTTTCTGGTGGTGATAGTCTAGTATGAATGGGAAAGACACAGAAAACCAAACAAATAAGTGAACAGATAACTTCAATAGCAATGCATTCAAGAACAAAACTAGAACAAGGTTAAGGGTAGAGAGTGATGGGGGACAGAGGGCTAATTTAGACTGCCCGATCAGGGAAGGCATCTGTGAAGAGGACCTTTAAACTGAGACCTGAGTGACAGGAAAGAGCCAATCATGCAAAAGTCAGGGAGCAGAGCAAGTTGAAAGGCCCTGGGTGGGAGCGAGTCTGCATTTTCACGGGCAAGAAAAGGGTCTGGGTGCCTAGAGCTGAGTTTCACCAGATGAGATCAGATAGAGAGAGGTCAAAACAGGATTGGGTAAGGCCTCCCAGGCCACGATAATGTATCTAGATTTTGTTCTGTCCACAACAGGAAGCCACTGAAGGGTTTTCTACACGGCAGTGAGATGATCTGATTTAATATTTTTAGAAGATTACTCTGGCCTCTGTGCAGAGAGCAAGAATAGAAGCTGCATCAGATGATCACTGCAGGTCAATGAGATGATTGGAGTTGGAGATGGAGAAAAGCAGATGGATTGAGGCTGTCTTGGGGAAGAGGTGACAGGAATTCCTGATGGAGTATGTGAAGGGCCTCGCTTGGGAGAAGAGGAACCAAGAAGGACACCCAAGTTAGACTGTAGCAGCTGTGTAGATGGTCGTGTCACTCACTAAGGGGGTGATGATTAGAGGAGAAACAGGTCTGAGGGATACAGGATGCGGAGGAAACAAACGTTCTGTTTGGTGCGTGTTGAGTTGGAGATGCTATGAGACGTCCAAGTAAAGGGCGCGAGCAGCCAGTGGGCGCCACCAGGCCAGAGCTCCAGGCCTGACCATCACCTCACCGGCCAACGAATGTTTAAACAGGGGGTAGAAAGGTACGCTGGGGCCCATGCACGTGGAAGGAGATAGAGGGGGAGGAAGGGAAGGAAGAGGAGAGGAGAGGAAGGAAGAAGAAAAGAATAAGGGTTCAAATCAAGCTCAGACATGCCTAGAGAAGAGAGTGGGAGACACGAGTGATATAGCAGGAAATCCACCCGAAAATCCACCCGGGAGAGAGTGTGCTCTAGAAGCCAAGAGAAGAACATGAGGGGTTGAAGAAAGTGCTGAGGGGTCAAGTCAGACAAAAGCAGCAGGCGCCTGGATTTGGAAAAAGGGAGGCCTTTGATTCCTTGGATTAGAGCCCTTTCAGGGGCCTGACGATGGGGTGAAAAGCTCAAGGTCGGCCAGTTGAGGAGATAAGGACTGAGAGTGCGCAGACAGCGATTCTAGACAACACTTTAAAGAGGTTTCTTTGTGGGAAAAAGAAGCAAGGCATGAGCAGGAAGGAGAAGGTCGAGGAAGAGGTTTTGGGTTTTGTTTTTAACAGGTGAGCTTCTGTCACCTTTGTGAGTCCATAGAGTTGGAGAGAGGGGCTGATGGCCGGAGAAGGGGGGATGGGGAGGGGACCGGAGCACAGACGGAAGGAGAGGGGCCGGGTCACCTACTGTGACCACAGGGCAGGCAGAGCACCGGCCAGAGGCCGGATGGGACAAGTGATCACACGAACAGTCTGGCAGCTGTTTGCACAGTGAAGTCTGAGAAAATGGTGTCAGAAGGGTATGAGGAGAAGAGGAGGCAGGTGTTGGTGTTTCAGCGGTGAGAAGCTGTGAACAGCTTCCTGTCAAGGGGGTGGTGAACCACCAAGCGGCATGTAGGCAGGTGGCCAGCACTGGGAGAGCCATCCTGATCTGCGGTCATGAGTTACAGTGAGACCAGTTTCTACACTTTCTTCTTGTCACATTTAGCTGCTCGGAATAGCTAATGGTGGATGATACCATGGGAGGACTTTTGACCAGGAGCAAAGATGCTTCAGGGATGTACATCCCTGGTGTCTGAGGGAACAGAGCTGGCCTGAGGCCACACTGTGAAGTAGGAAAGCTTCCTGTAGGAATGACTACATCTCTGCCAGCGTCCTTTTCTCTTTCCTCTTCTGTCGTAGAATCCAGGGTTTTTTGGGGGGGGTTTTTTTGACTTGATAAATGAAAGCTAAAGTTTATTCTTTCAAATACACATAGTTCTAGAAATTTTTACATGAAAATAAGAAGAGAAAACACAAATAAACAGTTTTAGGAAAGAGAAAGTATAAATTAGGAAATATGGAAATATTTGTATGTTTATAAATAATAATAAGTACTTGTGGAGAGCTTTCTATGTTTCAGGCACTGTTGTTGAAATATACTATGATTAAATAAACTGTTCATACAATAGAATACTGTGCAACTAGTAAATGAAAAAAGGTAAATCTACACATATGACATCGAATAGAATCCAGTTTTGTTCAGGTGTTCACGCAGCTCCTGGGATTCACAGAAATGGGAAACTGAACTTATCTGCAGCTCCAGGAACGGATGCTGAGGTTCAAACCAACCAGCACATGCCACTCCTCTGATAATGGTTATTAAGAAGTCCAGGGTGGTCATGGGGCCCAAGTTGGGCCAGGTGGAGGGGAAGGACCTGATTCCTGGGTGGATGCCTGTTGTTCCTCACTCCCACTTAATAAGAGAGAGGAAACCTGAGGCCCCAGCTGTTGGCCACAGTTTCAAGATGAAGCTGGTGTTGTGAATAAGCAGCGTGGGGAGGTGGAAATAATGTGGGACCTCCGTGTCACTGTGAAATCCCTGAATCCACCAGCCTTGAAACCCATCTTACTTCTAACCTGCCTGTTATTTGAGATAATTAATCTCCTTATTTTTAAAAAAACAACTTGAGTCCAGGTTTATGTTACTTGTAGCAAAAGCATCCTCCTGGACACAATCGTTTTCGTATTTACAGTGTATCAGAAACCTTCAAAGCTGGGTTGACCGATGTGTGCCTTGCTCTCAGTTAAACATTCTGTCTGATGGCAGAGCGAATGCTTGTGTCCACGGGCAGGACTCAGGGTCACTGGGCCACTTCTGTCCCCAGAGTTTAGGTTCACCAAGAGGCAGATATGGTTGTCCACAAACTGGTTTGGCCAGTTGTACTTGTTTTTGTAACTATGTCAAGCAAGGAAATATGACTGAAGAAAAGAATTGTTATTGTGTAAAATCCAAACTGAATTCTTCTAATAAACAGTAACAAGAAAGTATCAGTACCTTAAAAAACAAATCAAAAGCAAAATCTTAGAGTTTGACATGGGCCAGACAAATGTAAACATTTGGGAAATTTTGTTTAATCTAGAAGAATTCTGAACTCAGATTGATTCCCAACTCTTTCTGAGTTCTCTCCCTACTTTCAAGATGTTGGAACTGGAAACCAGTGACCTTGTGTCAACTTTTACCTTTTAAAAAATCCACACGGGACTCCCATCAACTGTCACACACTTAAAGAAGAGGCCTCGTCCCTTCAAAGTATTGTCAAATGAAGTTATATTTTATGTCTCACTTTTTAAAAAAAAATGTGTTTTACTTTAGTAAAATATTCAAAGTGATTTCCATTTTCGGTGTCTCCCTGCTTTAACTAACTGCTTTATCTGATTATTCAACTCACTGCCAGAGTGGAGGCTTCTGAAAGGATGTGTCCACTGTCCGCTCTCAGCACCCTCTCCCACGTGGTCAACCTACTGCCCTCAAATTCTCCCCTTTCTCCACGTCTTCAGCATCTGTTTTTACAAAATTATAATTACAATAACAAGAGCACCTTTCATTTTAATAAAAGGTCTCAAAGGATCTATATTAAAGTGTTAACTGCTATTTCTGCATGAAAAGATGACAGCTTTTTTTTTCTTATTATTATGGTTGTGAATAATAATGATGTGAACTAGTATTGATTTGGTGATAAGAAAATAAGAATAAAAGTTTTTCCCCCAAGAACTAAGAATACCATGGCTTTTTATGAGAATTTACTCTTTACAAAGAGCTTTTAGGCCCATTGTTTCAATGGTGCTTCATCATCACCCTATGAAGAAATAATTTATTCCCACTTACAGATGAGGAAACCAAGGTGGAGAGAAGGGAACAGTTAGGCCTCAGATGACAAAACTAGTAAGAAATAGAGCCTGTTTAGGATAGAAAGTCCAGAGATAAACCCACCCACCTATGGTACCCTATCTATGACAAAGGAGGCAAGAATATACAACGGAGAAAAGTCAGTCTCTTCAATAGTGATGCTGGGAAAACTGGACAGCTACATGTAAAAGAATGAAATCAGAACACTCCCTAACACCATACACAAAAATAAACTCAGAATGGATTAAAGACCTGAATGTAAGGCTGGACACTATAAAACTCTTAGAAGAAAACATAGGTAGAACACTCTTTGACATAAATCACAGCAAGATCTTTTTTGATCCACCTCCTAGAGTAATGAAAATAAAAATAAACAAATGGAATCTAATTGAACTTCATATCTTTTTCACAGCGAAGGAAACCATAAACAAAACAAAAAGACAACCCACAGAATGGGAGAAAATATTTGCAAATGAAGCAAACAACAAGGAATTAATCTCCAAAACATACAAACAGCTCATGCAGATCAATATCAAAAAAACAAACAACCCAATCCAAAAATGGACAGAAGATTTAAATAGACATTTCTTCAAAGAAGGCATACAGATGGCCAAAAAAGCACATGAAAAGATGCTCAACATCACTAATTATTAGAGAAATGCAAATCAAAACTACAGTGAGGTATCACCTCACACCAGTCAGAATATCCATCATCAAAAAATCTACAAACAATAAATGCTGGAGAGGGTGTGGAGAAAAGGGAACCCTCTTGCACTGTTGGTGGGAATGTAAATTGATACAGCCACTATGAAGAACAGTACGGAGGTTCCTTTGAAAACTAAAAATAGAACTACCATGTGATCCTTCAATCCCACTCCTGGACATATATCCAGAGAAAACCATAATTCGAAAAGATACATGCACCCCAATGTTCATTGCAGCACTTTTTATAATAGCCAGGACATGGAAGCAACCTAAATGTCCATCGACATAGAGATGGATAAAGAAGATGTGATGCATATATACGATGGACTATTACTCAACCATAAAAATGAACAAAATAATGTCATTTGCAGCAACATGGATGGACCTAGAGATTGTCATACTGAGTGAAGTAAGTCAGACAGAGACAAATATATGATATTGCTTATATGTGGAATCTAAAAAAATGGTACAAATGAACACTATTTACAAAACAGAAATAGATTCACAGATGTAGAAAACAAATTCATGGACACCAAGGGGGGAATTGGGGGGAAAGATAAATTGGGAGATTGGGATTGACATATACACACTACTATATATAAAGTAGATAACTAATAAGGGCCTACTTACTGTATAGCACAGGGAACTCTTCTCAATGCTCTGTAATGCCCTATATGGGAAAAGAATCTAAAAAAGAGTAGATATATGTATATGTATAGCTAATTCACTTTTCTGTACAGCAGAAAGTAACACAACATTGTAAATCAACTATACTCCAATAAATACTTTAAAAAAAAAGAATGAAAAGAAATAGAGCCTGTTCAGATGTATGGGTCCCTGATGCCTGCTTCAAATAGTTTTTGCATTCCTCTAAACTACTAAAAATTTAATGAAAATAGAGTGATCAAATCTAAATGTACTACCTCTGCCAGAATAAGGAAGTATGTTACTATATTTTAGCAATATAAATAGGTGCAGTTTTAAATGGTAGAAGCACAAGTCCAGAAAGGACACTGGAAGGGGGAGGAAGGCCTTCCCAGTAGAGCTGACAACTCCCATACAAGGTCAGCATCATTTGGGAGATGGCAGCAAACTTTCTTGTCTGACTCCCACTTAAGACGTCAAGATCAGCTTTCCTGGAAAATTGAGGCCCTTTGTTTAACCTCTTTAGGCTTTGGCACTATCTCCTAGGAATTGATAATACGTAAATACATGAATACTCTTGTTAGGGTTTCAGTGGTAATGTATGTAAAGCCCTTAAAACAGTAGCTAGTAGAGTCTAGTGTCATTTGCCATCATCATCATCACCATCACTAGTAATACTGTTAAAAGTAATCTCACTACCACTACTTTCATAGAAGGTAAAGAGCTTGTCGTGTGCCACCTTGGTTGACGGGCATTAGAGCCAGACGATGATGGATCAGAACGGCACTCTCTAAGGATTCATCTTTTAATTCGCACGCTGAGAATTTGGCTTCTTAGAGTTTGGGGAGCAACCCAAACTCTAAGGAGGTGATAAAGAGCAACCTCTTTATCACCTCCAACAGTTATCTCCTCCAGTTTAGCCCCCTAAGTCCAATGAGAAGGAAAAGCTAGTCTATCTGTGGAGGAATGGCATGCTTCCTCAGTTCCTTCCATTCTGGTAGTTGGTCTTGATACCCCACTGCCATAGAGGGTTCCAGGAGGCTGCTACCCTATATATTTCCTTACAGAGAAAACAGAAGACAGGGGTCTCATTCACAGGTGGCCTGAGCAGCCCTAGTGTGAGCCATCAGTCACAGCAGCGCCCACAGCCTGTCCGTGACTGGCCCCCCACCGGACCTGCCCCCTATCCTTCTAACCAAATGGCCAAACCCACCACAGGTGGACGTGATTTAGTTTGCAAGCATTTCCCAAAATACATCACTTGCACCGCGACCTTGTAAGGAGTTGTTACTATTCCATTTTGTACTTATAAAAACCAAACAGTCCTTGAAAGCTGACCCTGAAGAAAACCTTCGAAGTTAGCCAAACCCCACCCCTTCCTTTTTTTTAGATGAGGATGTTGAAAGGTTAAGTGGCTTGTTCAAAATCACAGTGACACTGGTGACAATAGGGACTTGATCTGCTATGGCACTAAGCACTTTACTTATATCATCTCATCTTGTTCTCAGAACAATCTTACAAGGTAGGACTCAGCAGAAGAGGAAACGGAGAGGGTAGGAGTCTTTTCAAGACCCCCTAAAAAGCAAGTGTCCTGCCTACAAAGCCCCTATATAAGAACTCGCATGTTTTGTTTCACACTGTAAGGTAAAGCCTGAGTAAGAAAAATCAGATTATGTCAGTGTTTAACAATTCCTATGCTGTAAATTACAAATCTTTGGAAAACAACTCTTTCAGAAATATAGGCTTATACACTTCTACTTGAGGAGGCTAAATCCAGTCCTGGTGGGCTGAAGACACATGTCTCTAAGTTTCCTTCCAGAACTTAATTGACTCCTAATCCCCCCAACTCTAAACTTTCATAGGTCTTTGACCTCTCTATTCACTGGGATGTAGAAATGACAATAGTGTCTTCCATGCTGAAGCACTTGATGGCTTATAAACCATTTTTGCATATTTTATCCTGATTCTCACAATCCTATGTGGTGGGCAGACAGGGATCAGTGCATCTGTTTCAGAGGTAAAGAAGTATTTACTTCCAGTTTTAAGTCATGATAAAACAACGACACAGAAGAAGAGAAATATAGTGTATGCATATGTGTGCACGAGGACAGAAAGAAGCAAAGACATTTAAAATATGAGAAAACCAAATAATGCCTGATCAATTATGAACTAGTACTGTCAAGTAAAGATTGCAGTTACCTAAATTTGTAGGTGGCCCTACTTGAAAGGATCTCTTACAGGTTTATAATCGAGACTTTGTCAAAATGCTTAAACTATTAGCAAAAGAGAAAGAGTTTTCTGTTGTTTAATACGATGCATTGACCTGCTGGAAAAAATTCATCACCTGAATATAACTGGCAGCATTGCCATCAGGAAGAGTTCATGCGGTGAGAAAAATATAATTACAGCAGCTCTGAAGATGTGCCCTTTTAGAATCCCTCCAGAATTAAAGGATGTAAAAAGGATTTAGCCACATCACTAACATGCCTGCTGCTGTTTCTGTTCTGCTCCATTCATTACAACTAACTACTCACATGTGAATAAATAGTGACATAATCAAAGCCTTTGTGCTAGTTTATTGAAATACTTATATAGCTCTCCACTATCTCTTTACACCCCTCTCCTACAGCTTTCATACTGAGGCAGGGACGTGTTTGCCCTTTAATAGCACAGAAGCATCATTTTCCTTCTTTGATTGCTCCTGTAGAATGATAAGGCTTGCACTTTTATGAAAGGGGGACATCGACAAATTCCTTGTCTTCAGAGGAAGCACTGTCCGCATTTAAGAAAAAGGAAACCTCATGTTTTCCTTGAGGATGATTGAGGGATTTAAAGAATCTTTTCTAGATCGCCAACTAATTAGAATTTTTTCCCCCATTATATAGCGTACTTTGTGAGTGGTCCCTGTTCAGATGAAGTTAAATGTTCGAAATGAAGTATGTTGCTCTGTTTGGGAAATCACCAGGGCCTGCAGAGAGCTGGGAAATTGGCAGTGGATGTGCCTCTGATGTGTGAGACCAACAACTGCCTCAAGGCCACGGAGACTCTAGTGTGTTTGTCCCAAGGAGATATTTGGCCGTGGTGGGAGACTTTGTGGGTTGTCACAACTGAGGGAAAGAGGTACTAGCGGCATCTAGTGGGTAGACGCCTGGGGTGTTGCCAAACATTCTGCAATACACAGGCCAGCCCATCACAACAAAGAGTTATGAGACCTGTTGGTTTGCTAGGGCTGCAGTAACAAAGTACCAAAGATTATTTTTGAAGTTGGTGAGTCTGTTTCTGGTTTGTAAATAAGTTCATTTTTTAAGATTCCATATATTGTGTTTATTTATTTATTTTTGTATGTTTTCAGCTTTAATTAATTTTAGTTAAAAATTAGCCACATGTCCCCCCCCTGCTGACCACAAGTTCATTCTCTAAGTCTGTGAGTCTGTTTCTGTTTTGTAAATAAGTTTATTTATTTGAATGGGTAGTTTTATTTATTTAAATGATACAATCATTTCTTTTTAAATTCTGCATATAAGGGATATCATATGATATTTCTCTTTCTCTAACTTACTTCACTCAGTATAACAGTCTCTAGGTCCATCCATGTTGCTGCAAATGACATTATTTCATTCTTTTTAATGGCTTAGTAATATTCTGTTGTATACATGTACCATGTCTTTATCCATTCCTCTGTCGATGGACATTAAGATGCTTCCATGGACTTCCCTGGTGGCGCAGTGGTTGACAGTCCACCTGCCGATGCAGGGGACACGGGTTCGTGCCCTGGTCAGGGCAGATACCACATGCTGCGGAGCGTCTGGGCCCATGAGCCATGGCCGCTGAGCCTGTGCGTCTGGAGCCTGTGCTCTGCAACAGGAGAGGCCACAACAGTGAGAGGCTTGCGTACCACAAAAAAAAAAAAAAAAAAAAAAAGATGCTTCCATGTCTTGGCTATTGGAAACAGTGCTGCAATGAACACTAGGGTGCATGTGTCCTTTCGGACCATGTTTTTTTCCAGATATATCCCCAGGAGTGGGATTGCAGGATCATATGGTAGCTCTATTTTTAGTTTTTTAAGAAACCACCATTCTGTTTTCCATAGTGGCTGTACCAATTTACAGTCCTACCACCAATGTAGGAGGGTTCCCTTCTCTCCACACCCTCTCCAGCATTTATTGTTTGTGGATTTTTTGATGGTAGCCATTTTGACTGGTGTGAGGTGATATCTCATTGTAGCTTTGATTTGCATTTCTCTAATAGTTAGCGATGTTGAGCATCTTTTCCTGTGTCTCTTGGCCATCTGTATGTCTTCTTTGGAGAAATGTCTATTTAGGTCTTTTGGCCACTTTTTGATTGGGTTGTTTGTTTTGATGATATTAAGCCTCACGAATTGTTTGTAAATTTTGGAGACTAATCTCTTGTTGGTCACATCAGTTGCAAATATTTTCACCCAATCTGTGGGTTGTCTTTTCATTTTGTTTATGGTTTCCTTTGCTGTGAAAAAGCTTTTGATTTTAATTAGATCTCATTTGTTTATTTTTGTTTTTATTTCCATTATTCTGGGAGACAGATTGTAAAAGATATTGCTGTGATTTATGTCAGAAAGTGTTCTGCCAATGTTTTCCTCTAGGAGTTCTATAATGTCCGGTCTCACCTTTAGGTCTTTAATCCATTTTGAGCTTATTTTTGTGTATGGTGTCAAAGAATGATCTAATTTCATTTTTTTTACATGTAGCTGTCCAGTTTTCCCAGCACCATTTGTTGAAGAGACTGTCTTTCCATTGTTGTGGTCTTGCCTCCTTTGTCATAGATTAATTAACCATAGGTGCATGGGTTTGTTTCTGGGCTTTCTATCCTGTTCCATTGGTCTATATATTTCTATTTTTGTACCAGTACCATACAGTTTTGATGACTATAGCTCTGTAGTATAGTCTGAAGTCACAGAACCTGATTCCTCCAGCTCCATTTTTCTTTCTCAAGATCGCTTTGGCTATTTGGGGTCTTTTGTGTCTCCATACAAATTTTAAGATTTTTTGTTCTAGTTCTGTGAAAAAATGCCACTGGGAATTTGATAGGGATTGCATTGAATCTGTAGATTGCCTTGGGTAGTATAGTCATTTTGACAATATTGATTCTTCCAGTCCAAGAACACGGTATATCTTTCCATCTGTTTGTGTAACTTTGATTTATTTCATCTGCATCTTATAGTTTTCGGAGTACAGATCTTTTGTCTCCTTAGGTAGGTTTATTCTTAGGTATTTTATTCTTTTTGATACAATGGTAAATGCAATTGTTTCTTGAATTTCTCTTTTGGATCTTTTATTGTTAGTGTATAGGAATGTAACAGATTTCTGTGGATTAGTTTTGTAACCTGCAACTTTACCAAATTTATTGATGAGCTCCAGTCGTTTTCTGGTAGCATCCTTAGCATTTTCTACGTATAGTATCATGTCATCTGCAAACAGTGACAGTTTAACTTCTTCTTTTCCAATTTGGATTCCTTTTATTTCTTTTTCTTCTGTGATTGTTGTAGCTAGGACTTCCAAAACTATGTTGAATAAGAGTGGTGGGTGTGGACATCCTTGTCTTTTTCCTGATCTTAGAGGAAATGCTTTCAGCTTTTCACCATTGAGTATGATGTTAGCTGTACGTTTGTCATATATGACCTTTATTATGTTGAGTTGTGTTCCCTTTATACCCACTTTCTGGAGAGTTTTTATCATAAATGGGTGCTGAATTTTGTCAAAAGTTTTTTTCGGCAACTATTGAGATGATCATATGGTTTTTACTCTTCAGTTTCTTGATGTGGTGTATCACACTGATTGATTTGTGGATATTGAAAAATCCTTGCATCCCTGGGATAAATCCCACTTGATCATGGTGTATGATCTTTTTCATGTATTGTTGGATTCTGTTTGCTAGTATTTTGTTGAGGACTTTTGCATCTATGTTCATCAGTGATATAGGCCTGTAATTTTCTTTTTTTGTGGTATCTTTGTCTGGTTTTGATATCAGGGTGATGGTGGCCTCACAGAATGAGTTTGGGAGTTTTCCTTCCTCTGCAATTTTTTGAAACTGTTTCAGGATAGGTGTTAGCTCTTCTTTAAATGTTTGACAGAAATAACCTGTGAAGCCATCAGGTCCTGGACTTTTGTTTGTTGGGAGTTTTTAAATCACAGTTTCAATTTCAGTGCTTCTGATTGGTCTGTTCATATTTTCTATTTCTGGTTTAGTCTTGGAAAGTGGTACTTTTCTAAGAATTTGTTCATTTCTTCTAGGTTGTCCATTTTACTGGCATACAGTTACTTGGAGTAGTCTCTTATGATCTTTTGTATTTCTGTGGTGTTTGTTGTAACTTCTTTTTCATTTCTAATTTTATTGATTTGAGTCCTCTCCCTTTTTTTCTTGATGAGTCTGGCTAAAGGTTTATCAATTTTGTTTCTCTTTCCAAAGAACCAGCTTTTAATTTTGTTGATCTTGGCTATTGTTTTCTTTGTCTCTATTTCATTTATTTCTGTTCTGATCTTTATTACTTATTTCCTTCTACTAACTTTAGGTTTTGTTTGTTCTTCTTTCTCTAGTTGCCTTAGGTGTAAGGTGAGGTTGTTTATTTGAGATTTTTCTTGTTTCCTAAGGTAAGATTGTATTGCTATAAACTTCCCTCTTAGAACTGCTTTCCTGCATGCTGTAGGTTTTGGATCATTGTGCTTTCATTTTCATTTGTCTCTAAGTATTTTTTTATTTTCTCTTTGATTTCTTCAGTGACCCATTGGTTGTTTAGTAGCATATCGTTTAGCTTCAACGTGTTTGTGTTTTTTATAGTTTTTTTCTTGTAATTTATTTCTAATCTCATAGCATCGTGATCAGAAAATATGCTTGATATGATTTAATTTTTCTTCAATTTACTGAGGTTCACCTTGTGGCCCAGCATATGCTCAGTCCTGGAAAATGTTCCATGTGCACTTGAGAAGAATGTGTATTCTACTGCTTTTGGATGGAATGCTCTATAAATATCAATTAACTCCATCTGGTCTAATGTGTCATTTAAGGCCTGTGTTTCCTTATTGATTTTCTGTCTGGAGGATCTATCCCTTGATGAAAGTGGGGTGTTAAAGCCCCCACTACCATTGTGTTACTATTGATTTCTCTTTATGGCTGTTAGTATTTGCCTTATACATTGAGGTGCTCCTATGTTGTGTGCATATATGTTTACAATTGTTATATTTTCTTCTTGGATTGATCACTTGATCATTATGTAGTGTCCTTCTTTGTCTCTTATTAGAGTCTTTATTTTAAAATCTATTTTGTCTGATGTGAGAATTGCTACTCCAGCTTTCTTTTGATTTGCATTTGTGTGGAATACCTTTTTCCGTTCCCTCACTTTCAGTCTGCATGTGTGCCTAGGTCTGAGGTGGGCCTTTTGTAGACAGCATATATATGGGTCTTGTTTTTATATCCACTCAGCCAGTCTATGTCTTTTGGTTGGTGCATTTAATCCACTTACATTTAAGGTAATTATTGATATGTGTATTCCTATTGCTATTTTTTAAATTGTTTTGGGTTTGTTTTTATGTCTTTTTTCTTGCCTTCCTCTTTTGTTCTCTTCTCTTGTGGTTTGATGACCATCTTTAGTGTTGTGTTTTGATTGCTTTTTTCTTTTTTGTGTGTGTATCTATTGTAGTTTCTGGGTCTGAAGCTTTGATATAGCAGTCTATATATGTAAAAGGGTTTTTTTTGTTTTGTTTTTGTTTTTTGTTTTTTAAGTTACTAATCTCTTTCCTACCTAGAGGAGCTCCTTTAGCATTTGTTGCAAAGCTGGTCTGTTGGTGCTAAATTCTCTTAGTTTTTGCTTGTCTATAAAGCTTTTGATTTCTCCATCAAATCTTAATAAGAGCCTTGCTGGGTAGAGTATTCTTGGTTGTAGGTTCTTCCCTTTCATCACTTTAAATATATTGTGCCACATCCTTCTGCCTTGCAGAGTTTCTGCTGAGAAATCAGCTGATAACTGTATGGGAGTTCCCTTGTATGTTATTTGTCATTTTTCCCTTGTTACTTTTAATATTTTTTTCTTTGTCTTTAATTTTTGTCAATTTGATTACTATGTGTCTTGGCATGTTCCTCCTTGGGTTTATCCTGCCTGGGACTCTCTGTGATTCCTGGACTTGGGTGGCTATTTCCTTTCCCATGTTAGGGAAGTTTTTGACTATAATCTCTTCAAATATTTTCTCAGGTCCCTTCTCTCTCTCTTCTCCTTCTGGGACCCCTATAATGTGAATGTTGGTGCATTTAATGTTGTCCAAGTGGTCTCTTAGGCTGTCTTCATTTCTTTTCATTCTTTTCTCTTTATTCTGTTCCACAGCAGTGATTTCCACCATTCTGTCTTCCAGGTCACTTATCCGTTCTTCTGCCTCAGTTATTCTGCTATTGATTCCTTCTAGTGTATTTTTCATTTCAGTTATTGTATTGTTCATCTCTGTTTGTTCTTTAGTTCTTCTAGGTCCTTGTTAAACATTTCTTGCATCTTCTCGATCTTTGCCTCCATTCTTTTTCCAAGATCCTGGATCATCTTCATTATCATTATTCTGAATTTCTTTTCTGGAAGGTGCTTCATTTAGTTGTTTTTCTGGGGTTTTATCTTGTTCCTTCAGCTTCAACATAGTCCTCTGCCATTTCATTTTGTCTAACTTTCTGTGATTGTGGTTTTCATTCCACAGGCTGCAGGATTGCAGTTCTTCTTGCTTCTGCTGTCTGCCCTCTGGTGGATGAAGTTATCTAAAAGCTGTGCAAGTTTCCTCAAGATTCCACATACAATGGCTACCAAAGGGAAAAGGTGGAAGGGGAAGGGATAAATTAGAAGTTTGGGATTAATATATACATGCTACTATAAATGAAGTAGATAGGCAACAAGAACTTACTATATAGCACAGGGAACTCTACTCAATATTCTGTAATAACCTATATGGGAAAAGTATCTGAAAAAAAATGAATATATGTATAACTGAATCACTTTGCTGTACACCTGAAACTAACAAAATATTGTAAATCAACTATACTCCAATATAAAATAAAAATTAAATTTTAAAAAGTAACACAGATTGGGTGCCTTAAATAACAGACACTTATTGTCTCTCAGTTCTGGAGGTTAGAAGTCTGAAAACAAGGCAATATTCCTTCTGTCTGAGGCTGAGGGAAGCATCTGTCTTCAGCTTGCAGATGGCCATATTTCTTTCTCTTCAATCATCTTCCCTCCATGTGTGTCTCCATGTCCAAATTTCCCCAATTTTGGAGTCACCAGTCCTATTGGATTAAGGCACCCTAATGACCTCATTTAACTTGACTACCTCTGTAAAGACCTTACTCCACATAAGGTCACATTCTGAGGTCTTAAGAGTTAGGACTTTAGCATATGAATTTGGGGGGACACAACTCAACCCATGACACATCCCAAAATGTCATTAATGCTAAGGTTGAGACACCCTAGTCTAAATGGTTGCTTTACGTCTCTGCTTTCTTTTCCTCTTTCTGTCCTTGTTTTGGCTGAATCTTTGGAACAGCATTCACACAGAAAATGGATGGAAATTCTCATTTATCATCAGGATATTATCACTAGGCATTTAGGGATGAATACCCAGAAATTCACAATGATTAGGTTAAAATTTCACTTTCATGCTCCATCTAGCACCAAAATAGACAGACTCTTTATTTTGCCATCCACTTTCCTCTATCTCTTGTTTCCTATACACATTCCTCCCCTTGGACTGGCTTTTGTTTTTGAGGCCACTTGCCAGATTTTATGCCCATGGATGTAGCCATCTGTACCCTATGTACAAAGAGTACTAGTAGAGGCAGTCTTTTTAAACAGTTTCAACTTATGGTGAACTGACCCACCTTAGAGGTGTAGCAGAAGTGGAAATATGAGCTTCTGGGTTCATCAGACATGGGCTCATATCCCACTCTGTCCTTATTGCTGTGTAACCTTGGGAAAGCTAATTAACTTCTCTTGAGTCTCTGATAGTTTCCTCTGTGGTAGAATGGGGTGGGGGATAATAATGTGTGCACTATAGATAGAGCTGCAGTGAGGATTCAATGAGATAATGCATGAAGTGAGACTAGCTTAATGTCTGGTTCACAGAATGCAACTTAGCTTCTGGTATTATTATTTTTAAAAAAGGTGAAAACGCAGCCTTGAATTCATCCCTTCACAGCAGTAACATTGAGTGAGCACTTTCAGTGCACTACGCATGAGGGGTGCAAATGTAGGTAAGATCCTTGCAGTCTAGTGAGGAAGGAAAACAAGTAAATAATAACAGCTGTGCACGAAATGCCATAACCAAACTATACATAACCCTCTGCAGGAACAGGAAGAAGGACTTCTAGAAACCTGAAGTCATCATCTTGATTTATCCAAATGTAATTCGGGGTTTACATCAGCAGCTTTTTTTTAGGTTGTATTATGACAAAATCATGTCCCCTTTATCACGATAAGAACTAATACAGGGTTTTCAAATACTAAATGAAAAATGCAAAAGGGAAGAGTGAGAAGAACAACGTTTTTAGTATGAATAATTTGTTTCTGTGAAAAGAGAAATGAGAAAACATGTGAAGTGATGATGAATTATTCTAGATCTTCGTGGATGATCTAAGCAATTCGAATTTTTTAATGTGTTTATTTCAGTGATAAATATGAAAGATAGTCTGGGAAATCCCACTCATGTTACAAAGATGGTAGGAGTGAAAAGTATAGGAACAGCTGTTTCCAATAATGTTACCCTTAGAAGGAAAACAGAAAAGGAATTACTGAAATATAACACTTATGAAATTGTTTGTCTCCTTTGTTCACAACTGTAGCCCATTGCTTAGAATTATGGGACGAAGTATGTTCTGAAGAAGCTGTTGAATAAATTGGTTGCTTCTCAGCCAAAAGATAATGAATAATAAGCTAAGATGAATAGAATGAACTCACTTGAAGATCTTGACATTACGAAGGAGTCTGGAATGTCATGCTGGAAACACCATACCCAGGGAATTTCCTTCTAAACTTGGGGGTTCACTTCATATCATTAAATAATTTGTTAGACTAATATGTGTTAAGGGCCCACTACTGCTGGGCCTGGGAATGCACAGATGAGGAGAAAGCTGCCCTGCTTCTGTGAGGAGCACAGGCACCTCTGTGATATTTGCCACAATAGAGGAAAGCACAGGGACGTGGAATCTAGCAGGAAGGCGTTGGAGAAATAACACATTTATTAAAATAAAAAATCTTTCCCACATCTATCGATTCATTCAATAATCACTCTTTAAGCACTTACAATGTGCCAGACAACAGGTTTGGGGCTGGAGAGAAAATGTTGGCTAAGGCATCACCGTTGTCCGAGAGCTTTAAGGTTTAGTTTAAGGACACAAACATGTAAATCACAAGTGCAATGAAGGGTTAGGAATGTGCTAGAAGCATGGCTTGGATAGGCTGGGTACCACAGAGGGAGAGGTTTCCTGGTAGGACAGGACGAAACCTCCGCAGTGAGAAAGCCCCTGGACCACTCACGTTCATGGGCAGCAGGACCCAGGAAGTGCGGAGAAACCAGGGCAGTCCTGGCCTTCCCTACAGTTCCACTGAGAGACCTGGTACCCCCACTAGAAAACCCCGTCACCAAGGGAAGCAGGGCAGCTTATGGAAGCTTAAATAACTGAAAGCTCGGTTTGCCAAAAAACAATTTGTCAGATCATCGATTCACCAAATTTACCATTTTACAAAAAAACTGTCTTCTCTTAATTATTTATAAACTTATAGTCATTTGTCTCCAATGGAACCACTTTAGTAGTTTGGGAGGATTTCTATAGTTTTCATGAACAAGATTTCACTTTGTCTTCATAGCAGCATTTAAAGAAATCCTTAAACGTTCTTAGACTGTATAAAAATTCAGAAATCATTCCATAACGAGCATGCCACTGCTTGCCTCCTCCAAGAATTGTTTAGTTTATACTGATTTCTTTCATCCTGTTTTGGTTTTGCCAACATTTTAGCATGTTTGTGATTATTCTGCCAATTTTTCAAGTACTTTGTCAAGACAACTTTTTTTTTTAATTTTTGAATTTCATTTTATTTATTTTTTTATACAGCAGGTTTGTATTAGTTATCCATTTTATACGTATTAGTGTATATATGTCAATCCCAATCTCCCAATTCATCACACCATGCTTTCCCCCCTTGGTGTCCATATGTTTGTTCTCTACATCTGTGTCTCAATTTCTGCCCTGCATACTGGTTCATCTGTACCATTTTTCTAGGTTCCACATATATGCGTTTATATATATTTGTTTATATATATTTGTTTTTCTCTTTCTGACTTACTTCACTCTGTATGACAGTCTCTAGATTCATCCACGTCTCTACAAATGACCGAATTTCATTCCTTTTTATGGCTGAGTAATATTCCATTGTATATATGTACCACATCTTCTTTACCCATTCGTCTGTCAGTGGGCATTTAGGCTACTTCCATAACCTGGCTATTGTAAATAGTGCTGCAATGAACATTGGGGTGCATGTGTCTTTTTGAATTATGGTTTTCTCTGGGTATATGCCCAGTAGTGGGATTGCTGGTTCATATGGTAATTCTATTTTTAGTTTTTTAAGGAACCTCTATACTCTTCTCCATAGTGGCTGTATCAATTTACATTCCCACCAACAGTGCAAGAAGGTTTGCTTTTCTCCACACCCTCTCCAGCATTTGTTGTTTGTAGATTTTTCTGACGATGCCCATTCTAACTGGTGTGAGGTGATAGCTCATTGTAGTTTTGATTTGCATTTCTCCAGTAATTAGTGATGCTGAGCAGCTTTTCATGTGCTTCTTGGCCATCTGTATGTCTTCTTTGGAGAAATGTCTATTTAGGTCTTCTGCCCATTTGTGGATTGTGTTGTTTGTTTTTTTAATATTGAGCTGCATGAGCTGTTTATATATTTTGGAGATTAATCCTTTGTCTGTTGTTCATTTGCAAATATTTTCTCCCATTCTGAGGGTTGTCTTTATGTCTTGTTTATAGTTTCCTTTGTTGTGCAAAAGCTTTGAAGTTTCATTAGGTCCCATTTGTTTATTTTTGTTTTTATTTTTACTACTCTAGGAGGTGGGTCTAAAAAGATCTTACTGTGATTTATGTCATAGAGTGTTCTTCCTATGTTTTCCTCTAAGACTTTTATAGTGTCCAGTCAAACATCTAGGTCTCTAATCAATTTTGAGTTTATTTTTTTGTATGGTGTTAGGGAGTGTTCTAATTTCACTCTTTTACATGTAGCTGTTCACTTTTCCCAGCACCACTTATTGAAGAGACTGTCTTCTCTCCATTGTATATCCTTGCCTCCTTTGTCATAGATTAGTTGACCATAGGTGCGTGGGTTTATCTCTGGGCTTTCTAGCCTGTTCCATTGATCTATATTTCTGTTTTTGTGCCAGTACCATATTGTCTTGATTACTGTAGCTCTGTAGTATAGTCTGAAGTTAGGGAGCCTGATTCCTCCAGCTCCGTTTTATTCCCCACAAGACTGCTTTGGGTATTCGGGGTCTTTTGTGTCTCTATACAAAGTTTAAGATTTTTTGTTTTGGTTCCGTAAAAAATACCATTGGTAATTTGAGGGATTACACTGAATCTGTAGATTGCTTTGGGTAGTATAGTCATTTTCACAATATTGATTCTTCCAATCCAAGAACCTGGTATATCTCTCCATCTATTTGTATCATCTTTAATTTCTTTCATCAGTGTCTTATCATTTTCTGCATACAGATATTTTGTCTCCGTAGGTAGGTTTATTCGTAGGTATTTTCTACTTTTTGTTGCAATGGTAAATGGGAGTGTTTCCTTAATTTCTCTTTCAGATTTTTCATCATTAGTGTATAGGAATGCAAGAGATTCCGTGCATTAATTTTGTATCCTACAACTTTACCAAATTCCTTGATTAGCTCTAGTAGTTTTCTGGTGGCGTCTTTAGGATTCTCTATGTATAGTATCATGTCATCTGCAAACAGTGACAGTTTTACTTCTTTCCAATTTGTATTTCATTTTCTTCTCTGATTGCCATGGCTAGGACTTCCAAAACTATGTTGAGTAATAGTGGTGAGAGTGGACATCCTTGTCTTGTTCCTGATCTTAGAGGAAATGTTTTCAGTTTTTCACCATTGAGAATGATGTTTGCTGCAGGTTTGTCATATATGGCCTTTATTATGTTGAGGTAGGTTCCCTCTATGCCCACCTTCTGGAGAGTTTTTATCATAAATGGGTGTTGAATTTTGTCAAAAGCTTTTTCTGCAACTATTGAGATGATCATATGGTTTTTCTTCTTCAGTTTGTTAATATGGTTTATCTCATTAATTGATTTGCATATATTGAAGAATCCTTGCATCCCTGGGATAAATCTCACTTGATCATGGTGTATGATCCTTTTAATGTGTTGTTGGATTCTGTTTGCTAGTATTTTGTTGAGGATTTTTGCATCTATATTCATCAGTGATATTGGTCTGTAATTTTCTTTTTTTGTAGTATCTTTATCTTATTTTGGTATAAGGGTGATGGTAGCCTCATAGAATGAGTTTGAGAGTGTTCCTTCCTCTGCAATATTTTAGAAGAGTTTGAGAAGGATGGGTGTTATCTCTTTTCTAAATGTTTGATAGAATTCACCTGTGAAGCCATCTGGTCCTGGACTTTTGTTTGTAGGAAGATTTTAAATCACAGTTTCAATTTCATTAATTGTGATTGGTCTGTTCATATTTTCAATTTCTTCCTGGTTCAGTCTTGGAAGGTTCTACCTTTCTAAGAATTTGCCCATTTCTTCCAGGTTGTCCATTTTTTTGGCATAGAGTTGCTTGTAGTAGTCTCTTAGGATGCTTTGTATTTTGGCAGTGTCTGTTGTAACCTCTCCTTTTTCATTTCTAATTTTATTGATTTGAGTCATTCCCTCTTTTTCTTGATGAGTCTGGCTAATGGTTTATCAATTTTGTTTATCTTCTCAAAGAACTAGCTTTTAGTTTTATTGATCTTTGCTATTGTTTTCTTTGTTTCTATTTCATTTATTTCTGCTCTGATCTTTATGATTTCTTTCCTTCTGCTAACTTTGGGTTTTGTTTCTTCTTCTTTCTCTAGTTACTTTAGGTGTAAGGTTAGACTGTTTATTTGAGATTCTTCTTGTTTCTTGAGGTAGGATTGTATTGCTATAAACTTCCCTCTTGGAACTGCTTTAGCTGCAGCCCATAGGTTTTGGATCATCATATTTTCATTGTCATTTGTCTCTAGCTATTTTTTGATTTCCCCTTTGATTTCTTCAGTGATCTCTTGGTTATTTAATCACGTATTGTTTAGCCTCCATGTGTCTGTGTTTTTTATGGGTTTTTTTCCTGTAATTGATTTTTAATCTCATAGTGTTGTGGTCAGAAAAGATGCTTGATATGATTTCAATCTTCTTAAATTTACTGAGGCTTGATTTGTGACCCAAGATGTGATCTCTCCTGGAGAATGATCCATGCACACTTGAGATGAAAGTGTAATCTGCTGTTTTTGGTTAGAATGTCCTATAAATATCAGTTAAATCTATCTGGTCTATTGTGTCATTTAAAGCTTGTGTTTCCTTATTAATTTTCTGTTTGGATGATCTGTCCATGGGTGTAAGTAAGGTGTTAAAGTTCCCCACTGTTATTGTGTTACTGTTGATTTCTTCTTTTATAGCTGTTAGCAGTTGCCTTATGTATTGAGGTGCTCCTATGGTGGGTGTATATATATCTATAATTGTTATATCTTCTTTTTGGATTGATCCCTTGATCATTATGTAGTGTCCTTCCTTGTCTCTTGTAACATTCTTTATTATAAAGTCTATTTTACATGATATGTGCATTACTACTCCAGCTTTCTTTTGATTTCCATTTGCATGGAATATCTTTTTCCATCCACTCACTTTCATTCTCTATGTGCCCCTAGGTCTGAAGTGGGTCTCTTGTAGACAGCATATATATGGGTCTTGGTTTTGTATCCATTCAGGAAGCTAGTGTCTTTTGGTTGGAGCATTTAATCCATTCACGTTTAAGGTAATTATCAATATGTATGTTCCTATGACCATTTTCTTAATTGTTTTGGGTTTGTTTTTGTAGGTCCTTTTCTTCTCTTGTGTTTCCCACTTAGACAAGTTCCTTTAGCATTTGTTGTAGAGCTGGTTTGGTGATGCTGAATTCTCTTAGCTTTTGCTTATCTGTAAAGCTTTTGATTTCTCCATCGAATCTGAATGAGATCCTTGCCAGGTAGAGTAATCTTTGTTGTAGGTTCTTCCCTTTCATCACTTTAAATATGTCATGCTACTCCCTTCTGGCTTGTAGAGTTTCTGCTGAGAAGTCAGCTGTTAACCTTATGGGAGTTCCCTTGTATGTTATTTGTCATTTTTTCCTTGATGTTTTCAATAATTTTTCTTTGGCTTTAATTTTTGCCAATTTGATTACTATGTGTCTCAGTGAGTTTCTCCTTGGGTTTATCCTGTATGGGACTCTCTGAACTTCCTGGACTTGGGTGGCTATTTCCTTTCCCATGTTAGGGAAGTTTTTGACTATAATCTCTTCAAATATTTTCTCGTGTCCTTTCTCTATCTCTTCTCCTTCTGGGACCCCTATAATTCGAATGTTGTTGCATTTAATGTTGTCCCAGAAGTCTCTTAGCCTGTCTTCATTTCTTTTCATTCTTTTTTCTTTATTCTGTTCCTCAGCAGTGAATTCCACTATTCTATCTTCCAGGTCACTTATCCGTTCTTCTGCCTCAGTTATTCTGCTATTGATTCCTTCTAGTGTATTTTTCATTTCAGTTATTGTATTGTTCATCTCTGTTTGTTTGTTCTTTAATTATTCTAGGTCTTTGTTAAACATTTCTTGCATCTTCTCGATCTTTGTCTCCATTCTTTTGCCAAGGTCTTGGATCATCTTCACTATCATTATTTTGAATTCTTTTTCTAGAAGGTTGCCTCTCTCCACTTCATTTAGTTGTTTTTCTGGGGTTTTATCTTATTCCTTCATTTGGTACACAGCCCTCTGCCTTTTCATCTTGTCTATCTTTCTGTGAATGTGGTTTTTGTTCCACAGGCTGCAGGATTGTTGTTCTTCTTGCTTCTGCTGTCTGCCCTCTCCAAGCCAACTTTTCTAACAATTTAATAACTTGAAGTTACTGTGTGATATGTTTTTTCCTGTGGCTTCCAGTTCATTTCTCACTTTACCAGTCTTTTTAGCGTTTCCAGATTTTTTTTTAAAACCATTAAAAACAAAATGCTTCCACAACAATTTTGTTTTTACAGTCTGTGAGTATCAAAGTTGAGGCATTATTCACAGAAATCATTATAACCCAATCTTCTGGACATCCTCACTTTCTTTCTGCTGCCTTGGTTTGTTTCATCTCAGTTGGCTGTTGTTTGAAATTTAAAATGTCATTATTTCTTATGGGATAATTTGGACTAGTATCAATTTTTTTTCAGATGCTTTTAAATTTAAAATTTTAGTTTAAATACAACCTCTTTAGTGACATATATACACTATTATGTATAAAATAGATAACTAATAAGAACCTGCTGTATAAAAAAATAAATAAAATAAAATTCAAAATTTTAATAAATAAATAAATACAACCTCGTCTGTTTCTTCCTAAAAATCACCAGTTAAAACTTCATCCCTTTATCTTAAGCCTTTACAATTTTAATCTAATTTGACTTAATGTAATATGATCAAGTTTTAATTGCTGAAGTTCAAAATTAAGGTTGACGTACCATTTGAAGAATTGGCAAAGAATAGTAAGCACTGAAAAATAGACAATTAACATTCAGATCATTAAAAGAGACAACCTTTTAATTATTAGTAAAATTTTAAAGTTAGATAAATTGGTCATTAGGAAACTAAAATGCAGTGAATTGATCTCAAGCCAATTTACTGTAAAATGTCTCAGATACTCCATTCTGTTCTTAATCCACATTCAGCTCTTTCACTTTTTCTTCTGGTAGCAATTAAATGGTATGTATGTGGTAGGCTGGATAGTGAAACATAATTCCAAATGTGTCCAAGTCCTATTCTCCAGAACCTCTGAATGTTTCCTTACATGGCCAAAAGAACTTTACAGAGAGGATTTAATTAAGGACCTTGAGAAGGGAAGATTATCCCGGATTAGTGGATGGGCAATGTCATCACAAAGATCTTTATAAGAGGAAGGCAATAGAGTTGGAGTCAAAGGAGAAGCTCATCTGTAATGAGCACAGATTGGAGTGATGCCCTTTGAAGATGGAGAAAGGAGCCACAAGGTAAGGAATAAAGGCAGCTACTAAAAGCTAGAAAAGGCTAGGAAATAGATTCTCCCTTCAGAGCCTCTAGAAGGAACCAGTCCTGTTGAGACCTTGACTTTATCCCAGTGAAACCATCTTAGGACTTCTGACCTCCAGAATTGTAAGAGAATAAGTGTGTGTTGCTTTAAGCCACTAAATTTGTTGTATTTGTTAGAGCAGCAATAGGAAACTAATACAGGGTATTACTGACTCCTCCCTCACAGGGTCCTTTGTCCTGTTGATGCCCAGATTTTTACAGGAAGCCTGTGGACCACCCAGGATGATGTTCATCTTCTCAAGGGAGAAGACCAGAAAAGCCTGCCTGGACTTTTGTGAGACCATTCCCCTCCTTCCCCCTCCCAGTCCTTTTCCCAGCTCCTGTATATCCACCTGGAACCCATGAGACACACACTTGTACAGAGCCTCTTAGGTTGTGTTAATGTTGTCCTAGGAAGTCACCAAAATATACTACAAAATTATCTCAATTAAGAGCCACTGTACACTAGCCTTTCCATCCTATTTTCCATCTCCAGCCATGCCTAGCTCATTTTCCTGTAAATCTCATCAGCCAGAATGTGCACCAGATAATGGTGCTAAATGATTAGATAGAATATGGTTAGCATTACAAAAAGCACCCAATTTGCACACACAGCCTTGCAAAATTTAGCTCTATAGATTTCCCCTCTTTTCCTATAATAGTTCCTGTTATCTTCCCTGCAATCCCATGAGGCAGGCACACTTTGTCTAGCCCCAGAAGATCTGTGAGATTAACTGACATCCCCAAAGCCTCACTGACAGAGACAGGCCAAGGGTTCAAACTCACTCGGGTCTCGTAACTAGCTTCAACTTTGCACCTGTAACTGAGCATGGGAGCACACCGGTGGAACAGGCAATTTCAGCGGCACTGCTACCAGAAGCAATACAACCCCACCTGCTGGTTCTAGTCTGAAAAGCCCTGGCAAGAACTTGATCCCTTCTTAAATCGCAAATACCCTGGAGAGAAGCATTCCAGAGCACCTGCCTCACTCCAGGCCCAAGGCCCCCGGCCTTACTCCAGGACTCAGGTGAATTGCTGCACCTGATCCTCCCAGGCTCCTGGGCAAGTCTGGGATTTCCAAAATGGCAGCGGTCCCCCCAGCAGGTTCTTTGTCTGGGAACTGGTCCCTGTGCACTGGGCATGACTTGTTTGGGGATTCCTTCAAGTTAGAATGTGAGAGGAGAAATTGTGTCTGAATCCTGCCCTGCAGATGAGATGCTGGAGAATGGGAAAACCTGGGTATCACTGGCATTTCCAACTTGCAAAGAAGCTGTGATTTCTCAGTTGCAAGATCCCAGGTCCTGCTTTCCCAAAGGGCTAAGAAGAGAGAGTTCCTGATACTAACCAAGTGATCTGTGAGGTCATTAGCATTTTCTGTCTACTGTGTCAGAGGACAACACAGAGACCAGGAAGGCGCCATCTGCTTCAGAATGTGTGTCTATGCTGCAGCAGGTGTGTACCAGACCTCCCCAGGGTCCCCTGAAGAGAGGAGTTACTTACAAAGACAGCAGAGGGGAAAGAGAAGGAAAGACCCCTTCCCCAGCATTGCATCCAGCAAAGTGGAGGCCAAGCAAAGAAAATCCCACCAAAGAAACAGTGAATAAAACAAGAAATTGGAGGAAATTGCCGGCATTCCTAAAAAAGGACTCTAAATTTTTAAATTTTTTTTTTAATTGTGGCAAAATACGTATAGCAAAATTTACCATTTTAACCATCTTTAAGTGTACAGTTCAGTGGCATTAAGTACGTTCACGTTGCCGTGCAACCATCACCACCATGCATCGCCAGAGGTTTTTCCAGCTTCCCAAACTGAAACTCTGTGCCCATTAAACAATAATTCCCCTCCCCCCACCCAGCTCCTAGCAACCACCATTCTACTTTCTGACTGAATGAATTGAACTATTCTAAGCACCTCACATAAGTGGAATCTTATAGTATTTGTCCTTTTGTGTCTGACTTATTTCACTTAGCACAGTGTTTTCAAGGTTCATTCATGTGGTAGCATATGTCAGAATTTCCTTCCTTTTTAAGGCTGAATAATATTCCATTGTATGTATATGTCATATTTTGCTTATCCATTCATCCATCAGTGGACATTTGGTTACTGTGAACAATGCTGCTCTGAGCATGGCTATATAACTATAAGACTTTTAAATGTGAATCTCCAACTATTAGAAAAGACCATCATTTGGAAAAGTGGAATTTGGAAAAGAATATTAAAATTTGGAAAAGAAATCTTATATATGTGATGATTGTGGAAAATCATGCCAGAAAAATCCCACCATAAAATGCCATAAATTCTTAGGATCTGGTTCTCTAATAAAGCAAGTCTGATGAACAAGCCAGGGGTCTCCTGGCAATCACATATCTGTGTTTTAGCAGGTGTTGTCAACATCACTAAAACAGTCAGCCCCTGACTAGGTTGGAATGGGAGGAGGGTCTGAATGTGGAGTTAGAACTCCTAGTTCCACCATGGATAAGAGGTCTGGCTTAACTCCCCTCTGAGCCTCAGTGGCCTCATCTGTTAAATGGGCATAACAATGTCCACTCACAGGGTTGTCACGAGAACCAGGAGAGACAGTGTACACATTGCTGTAGCTCAGACCCTGGCACATAAGACAGGTACTTCATAAACAGCAATGAGCCAGGCAAAGGTAGCTGAATAATATATTTACAGCAGTAAGATCCACAACACCAATAAAATACAAGGCATTACTAACATCGTCCTCAAGTAGAAACATTAGTCACTGCGACAGAGCAAATGGGAGACATATTTTAGGGCACATTAGATCAGTCATTCTATGGTGCAGCACTTGGGTCCCATCAGTGGGTAAAACCTATCCTCTTTCAACCTATCCTATGTCTTTGGGTCTCTATAGAGTCCCAGAGGTTAGAAACATGTGTATGTGATTTCTAAAAGAAAGGCGGCTCTAATGTCCCTGTCTTATCTTTCAGGAATCAACTTGCTTAGGCCCTCTTCAACTTGTCAACCAGTTATCCTGCTAGCAGAATATGCAGTTTCTTTCTTTTAACGTGACCTTATTTCGCAGCACTGTCCTGAGGAAATGTGAAAATCCTAGTTGTACAAGAGAACGAGAAATAGCCAACCGCGTAGAGATGGGAAAGAGCTGAGGGACTCACATGAGGGCAACACAAAGAGATTGAAAAAGAAGGGAGGAAGGGGTGATGAAGGGAGCCGACCAATCATCTAGAAGCCGGCCAAGACGCGGGCTCCCAGGGAACCTGTCAATCTGCGGGCTGTACCGTTTCATTTGCATCTGTTTCTTCTCAAGGCAATGATGCATATTTCATTTCCTCCTTTATGGTTTAACTAAGAGAAGAGGAGGAATCTAGGCATGAAGGAAGAGTTATTTTTTTCCCCAAGTGCTACATCTGTTAGAGGTTGGATATAAGGGAATTAATTTCCAAAATATCTGAGGGGGAAGGCACATGTTTGCTCTTTACTTTAGTCACCAGGAATTGCCAGGGCCTCATTCCAGCATCCTAGCCCTGCTCGAAAAACAAGTACTCACCAGCCAGGGTGCCAACACTTGAACAATGAAGAGGGAGTTTCACCTGAAGTGATTCTTTTTCTGCTCCCAAATACCATTGCTCACACAATGTAGGAGTCTACTTCTGACTCCTTAAGTTACACACACACACACACACACACACACACACACACACAGAAAACGTTTGCCCTACCACAGCTGAATTGTTAGTTATTGGAATAAATATATAGATAAGCAATTTAGTCCTTTTGGTGAGGAGGAAATTTGTCCAATACGTATACTTTGTTAAACCATTTGGTTTACACTGTAGTGAAACTCTCTTGGAACACAGAGAGGAATTTCCTGTTTTCAAGAAAATTCCAGGGGCAACTCATTTATATGAGTAACAAAATAAAAGTGTGATGGGCCAAAAAGTATCAGGATGTGTACTAGTACCAGTGCTAACTGGTATGTTACTAAGTCTTTCTTTCTAACAACCAGCCCTGCTGCCCTCCTCCCTACTCTCCACCTCCCCCCTTTCCCAGGGAAATATCCTCTTCCCCAATTATTTGGGTTTTTGTGACACCAAACAAGGGGAGAGGTGGGAAGAAGGGGCACTGAAGAGGCAGGAGAAAAGGGGAAGATCGGGGCCCAGAGCTGCGTGGATGCACAGCACAAGGCAAGCGCAGGTTGCAGAGGAGGTGGATGGGGAAGGACAGAAAGGGGATTTTATCTGAGCTGCCACGTGGCCGTTCACTTCATCTTCAGTATCTCACCCTGTCCCTCCACAGAGCTAAATCATCCAGCTCTGACTGCTTCCCAGAGCTCCAGACCCACTTGGGTTTTGTTTAAGAAACATCTCAAGGGCTTCCCTGGTGGCGCAGTGGTTGAGAGTCCACCTGCCGATGCAGGGAACGCGGGTTCGTGCCCCGGTCCGGGAGGATCCCACATGCCGCGGAGCGGCTGGGCCCGTGAGCCATGGCTGCTGAGCCTGCGCGTCCGGAGCCTGTGCTCCGCAACGTACCGCAAAAAAAAAAAAAAAAAAAGAAAGAAAAGAAAAGAAACATCTCAAGACTTTTCCAAAACAATCCGTTGATTCGCGCTCCCCCAACACTTGTTTCTCCCCATTTTTCTCCAACTCAGGAAATAGCAGCAGCCCAGTTTGCAAGCAAAGGGTCAGCCTTGGTTCCGCTCTCTTTCTCTCCACACCCGCAACCGCTGCTTCAAGAAGTCCTGTCGGGTGTTCCTCCAAATATAATAAAAATGGCACCCGGGGAGTTGGGCGGGGTGGGAAATCTACTTCAGGAGGAGCAGAATGTGGAACTTCACATAGACGCAAATATGGGAGTTCTCCTTCTAGACTTTCTTTCTGCCCCGGTGACCACTGGCTGCTCGGCCCCCTGGGCTACCAGCCTTCAGAACGGAATGCTACCCCTCCTTCTTCTCCACCTCCTGCCGTCAGGTCCACGTTTTTATCTTCACAAATACATTGCTGTGCAAAAGAACCCAAACACCGAAGTGTACGTACTATATGCCTCCTTTCATGTAAAGTTCAAAGATAGACAAAACTGCTACCATCATGGTGGTGATGGGGGTTGGGGGCCAGGCAGTGGCTGGAAGAGATTTCCAGGGGGTTTCTGTTGAGCTGCTCGTTTTGTTTCTTGATCCGAACACAAATGCGTTCACTTCATGAAAATTCATCAAGCTGTATGCTTAGCATTGGTGCTCATTTCTGAGGGCATGCTGTAATTCAATAAAAAGTTTAAATAGAAGTGTTATCTAGACATTTGGAAAAGACTAAGCAATTACTTCTGGACTGGGGATGTTTGTAAATCATTAGAAACATCAAAGTGTCTGTATGTTGAAAATATGTGATTTAATCTTTGGTGCCCAACGAAATTCAAAATGCACCCTCTTTCGACAATGAATGAATCTTTCCTCCCATAGTACAAAATCACTCACGTTTTTAACTCAACAAAAAGAAAAGTAGGAATCAATCACTGCTACACTGTGGAGAATGGTAAGAACAATCTGAAATACGAGGAATGTTACCAACAATTGGATAGAGACTGTCTGGGGTAGACGTCACAACTCATGTAAGAGAAGCCAGCCCTCAGCTAAGCCTGTCAAAATTATCCTGAGACTTCCACTGAATCAGACGTTCTTCTTTCCTAAAAGACCCGAGCAGAGCCACTGCGTCTCACCATATGTCCTCTTGTTTTCTGATTGTCTGAAATGGGAAGCGTAGAACCAGAGAGATACCCTAATAGCCATGGACAGCTCCTACTGGTGTCCCCAGGCTGGTTTGCCAAAGGCTAGCTGGGCTGCCAAGGACAAAATGAGACTGGGCTTTCTGGTTCCAGGGCCAGCAGGTGCCTTCATGGTGGAATTTGTGAAGGGCGGGAGGGTCTCCACATAAGTAGCCCCCCATCAGCCTGCTCAGATACTGAGATCCCACCATTAGTACTACTTCCTATTTGTCAGGCCTGGCCATGACCCTTGTCTCTGCAGCACCCCTCAAACCCCCAAGCCAGCACCTTTGGACCTCCTCCTCCTGGCTCAGATGGGCCCCGCCACCAGTTCTCAAGACTCCGTGGGACCTGAGGCCATGCTGAGTTACCCAGCTTGTAACCCAAATAATCCTTAGAGCATCAGCAACGCTTAGAAAAGAATGGGGAGAGAGTTTTATGTTTGATTTATTCACTCAGTAAATATTTGTGGAGGATTACTTGCCAGGCACTGTTCTAGGCACTGTGAACATAGCAGTGAATTTATAGCATTAGATTCGAATGATGTGAGACAGACAATAAACAAAATAAATAAACGTGTTAGATAGTATTATTAGAAAGTGATGAAGTGTGATGAGAAAGGAGGTAAGGAAAGAGGGGTGGGGTGCTAGACCATCATCCTTTCTTGCCTGGACATCTGGTCTCCTTGTTTGCTCACTGAATCTTGTCTCTACCATTCACCACACACTTTCAGAATAACCTGTCACTCTCCTGATGAAACTGATCGAGATACCAACACAAAAACTCCCGTCTCAGCTTCATCCCTCACCAGCAGTTCCCCCTGTCCTACCCCCCACTCCTTAATTTCACACTCTGTGCTTCAGCCTTTATGAAATCCTTTGTCTCCCAAATATCCTGCTTTTTCTTCCAGGATTTTGAAACTGCCACTGCCTCTGCCTGAGTTGCTTTCTCTTTGACCCGCCTAACTCCTGGTTCCTCTGGAGGCCTCCTCTTGCCTCACGGGTGCTCCCACAGAAGTCGTCTTACCTCAGTCATAACATTTAGCACATGATGTACTTGCCTGTCTATGCGTCTGTCTTCCTCTCTGAACCAGAAGTCTCCTGATGACCAAAGCAATGATCTCTTTGCCAGGTGTCCCCAGCATGGGGTCCAGTAGAGTAAATAGTTATTGACTAAATGTCATCAGGTGTCAAGATAAGGACATATTACGTCCATAAGAGGCAGAGTTGAGGAGGAAAGTATGGAACAAGAATTCCACTTTATTAAGTCTTTATTAAGTGGAAAATGTTATTTACACACACATACACACAGAGCTGTGAAGGATGGCGGCAACCTCAGCATGGAGGCTGTTTGGACCAGCTCTAGTGGTGGTTCCACATTCGTGAGCTGAGAAACCTTCTGCAATTAATTCGGCCTTTCTCCATCTGTCCAAAGAGCTGCTCATCTTGATGTATTATTGGTGAATCCGGTAAGTGAATGTACATTACGGACTTTTAAAATGACAAGATACTACATAAATAGAAGGAATTACTGTGTCCTGCAATGGTTCTACTCTTCAAAATAAGCCTTTTCAATCTTAAAATTACACACACACAATAATTTTATTACTTAGAAAACTTATAACAATAATTCCTTGGATTAGCATCATATTTGGACTTTTCAAAGTACTTTCATGTCCATTATCTCAGTTGATCCTCATAACCGAGATAGGAAAAGTAGGAATTAGCATATCCACTTTATAATTAGTGAAACTGAGACCCAGAGATTATGTGATTTGCCCAAGAGAATCTACCACAAGCTTCAGGGAAAGGGATGGGTCTTCAGTTTCCTAACTGGGTTCTGCATTTGCCCTATCAGACTTCTGAGGATTTCAACTCTGGAATGTTCCATCTCTCACAACCCCAAACAAAACACACACACACACACACACACACACAATCCCTAGGTAATTACCCTCAACTTCACAGAAAACTCCATCCAAGAAAATAGTTGCATCCAGGAAGATTTAGAAAGAAACACTTAGCAGACTCCAGACTCCTGTGGGCCCCAAGCAGCTGGGCAAAGCATAACACTTATTTCTATATAAATCTAAACCTCTCATTTCAGGAGCCAATGGAAAAAAAAATCAACCAAAATTCTGCACTGAGATAATAAAAATATCTTTTGTCGTCCCCTAAAGACAGATTGTAGATATGCTGCATGTTAATTTACTGTCAATTTATTCATTTTTATATAATCTCCTCCAGTCAAGGTAGATTTCATTCCATTTTCATCTTGTGTACTTCCTTTCAGAGCTTGGTAATTTCTTTTCTATTTTTATTCATTCCACTTTTGCTTCCTGTCAATTTTTATATCAAAATCTGCTTCAGTTCCATTTGGCAGGGTGCAGTCATAAAAACATTCCTCATGCTTTAATGTTTAAATTTGCCGTTGCACTTTAAAACGGCTCTCTGTGCCAACGGCGCGATGTCAGCGCTTTGCCTGGCGCAGCTCCCGGGCTTGCAGAAGGCAGGGGCTCCATTTCTATAACGGCTTTTCGTCATTGTCTGAAATTATCTTCTATTATTTCCTAGTCATTGAGCAGGCATTGAGCACCTACTGTGTGCCAGGCCCTCTGTGTGGGCGGCAGGAATACAGGTCAGAGGGGAGGTGAAATAGACAGTAACTAACCAGAAGCCGGTTTATGACGGCAGCACAGGTGTTCGGACGGAGGACGCTGCCCGCACTGTAGTGAAAAAAGTGGCAGGCAGAGGAGGAAAGAAGACCTGGATACCAGTCATAAAAACCGGGTGCTCTTCCTGTTGCCTAGAAGGAATGTAGAAGCAGTGTGTCACATATTACGGCCATTCTGCAGCCACTGGGCCACGGGACACAGAGAATAATCTAGAAGGAAGCTTCTCTGGTGTGCTTGATTAGAAGCTTGGCCCGGCAGTGGGTTCGGTGGGGATACGGGGGTGCTACTGCACCGTTTGAGACCACAGACATGGGTTAACAAACTTTTCATGTTCCCGGTTTTACAGGCACCTCTCATGCCCTGGGGAGGGAGGAGGGCACAGTGGTGACAAGTCAGGCTTGGGAGCCAAACTGCTCAGGTTCAAATCCCAGCTCGGCCATTCACTACCCATGTGCCATGGGAGAGTTATTCGACCCCTGTAACTCAGTTCCCTCACCTGTATAGTAAGTAGGATTCTTACGAGGAATGACTGAATTAATTGAAAGCAGTAATGCTTAGAACAGTGCCTGGCACACAGTAAGCTCTCAATAAGTGTTTGTCATCACGATGACCCCTGGTTTTGGTGTTTTTGTTTGTTTGTTTTGCGGTACGCGGGCCTCTCACTGTTGCGGCCTCTCCCGTTGCGGAGCACAGGCTCCGGACGCGCAGGCCCGGCGGCCATGGCTCACGGGCCCAGCCGCTCCGTGGCATTTGGGATCCTCCCGGACCGGGGCACGAACCCGCGTCCCCTGCATCGGCAGGTGGACTCTCAACCACTGCGCCACCAGGGAAGCCCCCTGGTTTTAGTTTTTGAGGAAGCAGAACTTCTTGGTTCTGTGACTCTGGGTCACCCTTTCTAGGTGCCCTGGTGGATGTGCAGTGGCTCAAGGTGCAGCAGGATCAGGGAGCTGGGAATACTAGCTGGTGCACCATCTCGCAGCTTCTGCCATATCTGTAATTGACTTGTAACTTCCTGGTCCCCACCGCAAGCCCTTTCCCTCTCACTCTGGGAAAGGAAGCAGCATTTATCTGAGTTTCTGATTCATTTATTTACTAAGCACAGAACAGGGTAACTGCCTCATAGAAAACACTCATGAAAAAGTCATGAGATCAAGGTGATGGTGGTTTTAAAACAATTTACTCAAAACTTCACAGTTTTCAAGAGCCAGAAGAGGAATTTGGACCCAGACCTGTCCAGCTTCAAATGCCTGCCCTCCCCCTGCTTCACCACACTTCAAGTGGTACGGGAACACACACACACACATCACATATGTTCCTGCACTCCAGGAATAAACTTCAAGTTCAGAGTGATCGCTCGCACCTGCATACACTGTGGGAGTGGCAAGGGGTGTGCAGGGAATCATTGCCCCCAGGAACAACTAGAAAAGGCCACCAAATGTTATTTTTTCCTAGTTTGCCACTCACTCACTCATATACCACAAGTACTCTCTCAGGCTTAATTATCTAAATGAACAAATACATTCACTTATTCATTCAACAAACAATTTTTAGCACTTACTACGTGCCAGGCACTATTTTAGACACTTGGGTGAACAGCAGTGAACTAAATGGGCAAAATCATCTCATTAAGAGTTTGCATTTATTGGTGTGTGGGAGGAGAAGACAGATAATAAGCAAGTATATACATAAACGGGCAAACTTCAGATTATGACGGGTGCTATTCAAAAGACAAAATAGGTCAATGATATAAAGAGAATCATTCATCACTCAGCAACCAAAGAAAGCTTTTAAAAATGGATGTCAGGTCCTTTCACACACTGGCTTCAATCCTGTCAATTTCATTGTACTTGGAATAAAACCTAGATTTCTTTCCATGTCCTTCAAGGCCCTACATGAACTGGCCTCCCTCTGACTTCCTCTCCTACCATTCTGTCCCTCCTTCAATCATCTCCAGTCGTCCTGGCCTTCTTTCTGTCCTTCAAAAATATAGATCTCTGTCCTCTCTCCAGGCTTTGCACATGTTGCTTCCCTTTTCTGGAACATTCTCCTCCCACCTCATCCCCGCCAGCAGGCCCTTTTCATGTCCCCAGCTGTTTAATTTCTCATTCTCATCTTTCTGCTGAAAAAATAATGCCTCTTCAGAGAGCCATCCCTGATGACGCTACAACCATACGATTCTAAATCTCCTTTCTTTTGTTTTGTTGGGTTTTCTTTATAGCACTTACCATTATCTGAAAGTACCTGAGTTATTCACTTACCTGTTTATTGTCTCCCTCTCCTGCTCAGGACTCTGTCTCCTGCACCACTGTATCCCCAGTGCCTAGAACATACATAGTAGGTTCTCGCTCTATGTTGATTTAATGAATGAAAGCACATCTACAACAACCAAGAGAGAACCCTGACAGTTAGCAAATGAGATATGCTTCTGAAGATTGCCCTCCAAACACCACAAGTCTTCTATTTAGTAAGCCCAGGAAACCAGAATGTTGGGAGATGGACAATATGTGAGAATACAAAATACCAAATAGTATGTTTAGTCTTCAGACTCCACTGGCTCTGAAATTAGGGACAATTTGGAAAGAAACTATCACAGGTTTACAAAGGGATGTTTGCAAACTGATTTTTCATCTTTGAGACCAGAAGCTGGGTTAGCACCCAGCTAACTATTGGTATAGATATCAAAATAAACACATGATTGCTTTTCTAACATGATTTCTTTACATAGTTTTTTCTACTCCCAGAAAGAAAAGTACCATAAAACTATGAACTGATCATTTGAAGTAGTCTGTAGATTTTGAGAAGAATCACAGAACTTCAGAGATAAAGGAATTTTTTTTTAAGTAATGTTTTTCAGTAACAGAACCTTTTGTTCAAACAAGGTATTATGCAGAACATGTAAGTACACATAAAAGAGATGAAAGCAGAGGTGGACTGGTTGCAGTCAGGGCAGCCACCTACCCCCATCCCCTCCAGACATCTCCCTGGTACCTAAGCACAAGGGCACAGGGTGAAACCTACTGGCACAGCCAGACCCGCGTATTTCATTGGCCATGAGAAGGAAAATGCCAGCCCACATCACAAGGGCAAATAAGGAAATTTCAGAACTGACACTCAAACCTGGGTTCCTGATGCCTGTTAACCCTTTCAACGAAACCATAGCAGCCTTCCAAAAAGATTGAATAACATACTTAACTCTTTAAGTTCCCTCGGCTGGGCTCACCAGGCTTCCTCTAAGTACAATCACATCTTGTAAGAAACATTTCATCTGCCAGTGATCGCGTTGCATCCTCTGCAGCATGCTTGGTCCGCTCAGCCAGCCTCAGCCTAGCCTGTACCACCTTCCCTGTGCTTTCCTTTTCTAACCACTCACATATATCCATGAAGTTCGGGGCTAACGTTAGAATTCTCTTCTCAACTGGTCTCATTAAACACTGCTATACAAAACCACTCTGGACCAAATAGTTCGCAGGATTCTCTTGTTCCCTAAAACCAGCGAGGAGAGGTATGAACCCAGAGACTTAAGAAGCTGTGACAAAAGCAGACAGAGCTTAGCAGAAAGCACTTCTTCCTGTGATTCTTCCACACCTCACAGCTGGCATGGGAAGGATGCAGTGTAGGAATTGGCGAAATCAGGGTAGGAGTTTATATCTCGCGACTTCATCTTTAGCTCTTCCAGCAAGGATTGGAGTACGTCACTCAACCCGTTCACCCCATCACTGGTCTATCCAATGTATATTTATGCATTAACCAGGCGCTATGCCAAGCTCTGAGAATACTTAAACGAGACTGTAACCCAAGGCACTTACAGTTTGGTAAAAAATTAGCGATTACAGAATAGATGCTGCTGAAGAATGAGCAGAGAGAGTCACTGTGGTAGACTTACTTTTGTGCTGTCTCCTCCAAATTCATCCGCCTCTTATTCGCACCTTTGCACAGGCCCTGCCCACACTGGTTTTGTCCAGTAAGAGAGCAGTAAGCATGCTGCTAGCTGGGGATTGGAAAATGCTTGCCCGTCAAGGCTTTTTTGTCATGAAAAGAAGCCCAAGCTAGTCATACAGAGAAAGACACATAAATAGAGCGACTGAGAGAATTTCCAGCTTTCCAACTGTCCTCACTAACTTTCCAGACCTGTGAGTGTAGCCATTTTAAATGGTTCTGGCCCCATCCACCAGCGGACTGCAACAGCGTGGGGGACCCCAAGGGAGACAGCAGAAGGACCACCCTCAGGTCCCAACCAACCCACAAAATCATGACCAAATAAAATGGTGGTTAAGTCACCAAGTTTTGGGGTGGTTTGTTACATAGCAATAAAAACATAAACATGTACATTTTTTTAAAAAAGATATCCTCTTTTGTTAAAATTGATACCAGGGGGGCTTCCCTGGTGGCGCAGTGGTTGAGAGTCCGCCTGCCAATGCAGGGGACACGGGTTCGTGCCCCGGTCCGGGAAGATCCCACATGCCGCGGAGCAGCTGGGCCCGTGAGCCATGGCCGCTGGGCCTGCGTATCCAGAGCCTGTGCTCTGCAACGGGAGAGGCCACAACGGTGAGAGGCCCGCATACAGCAAAAAAAAAAAAAAAAAAAAAAAAAAAAAATTGATACCAGGTTGGGGTTTTAACTTTGATTGATTCTTTTTCCCAATGTGATCTCTTTTTAAAAATCGTGTTTTCCAAGTGATTATTGTTATGGAATAATGTTCAGTTTGTTGCATGCATGCAAATTTATTCATATGAGGAAGTAGACTCAGTAGGCTACTGTCAAAGTAAGAAGACAAAAAAAGGGAATTTTTAGGACAAAGGGGAGAGAAAAAACTGAAGGCTGTCTGGGAGAGTGAATTTTGTTTGCACATTTTCTAGGTAAACCGATTAGCCTGTTTCTAACAAAAAAGTTGGTCTGGACAGTCTGTTCTTCAGTAGGTGGATGAGGGGTTATCAAAGGAAAGAATTAAATTCCTTATGGATTCTCCCCCCCAAACCTTGAGAGTTTATCAGGGAGCTCACAGGTCAAGCTGTCCCCGGGCAATGGCTGACGGCGTCCTGTCATTAGACCTGCATCATGACTAAGCCAGGTCTGCACCATTTTCCTCATCACAATTTTACATGTTGATTTTAATGAACTTAGCTGCTTTATTCTAACCTTTTAATTAATTCTTTGAGATTTTCTCAGCATAAAATTAGATTATCTGCACACAGTGTACATTTTCCCTTTCATTAACCACTGACAAACCGCATCTCATGCAGAATAAAAACGCAAACTATGCGGTACTCAGATCACACGTCCGTCCAGTGGGTGCTGAGACCTTACTCAGATCCCTTCTACTCCCACGTATATGATCACTGTGGCTGAGGCAGCCCTCATTTGGACCAGAGAGCAACAGCAGATGGGCCATTTAGAGTTAATTCTCACCACAGAAATTCTTCTGAAGCCATCTGACTCCACAGGAAGTTCTATCTTAGAATCTGGGCAGTAGCGATTCTTGCTTCAATATTCAGCAGATGGTTAATTCTTACCACATAGCACTCCACAATCACCCAACTCTACAGGATGCTGACTTTATTTCCTGTAAAATTAAAGTGAAACCAGCACTGTTTGGCTAAACATGGTTTTAATAATATCCAAGAAAATAGAGTCTTTTTAAAATTTTAGAGCCACATTTTAGAGGTAAATATTCCACTAGCTCACTCTGCCTGCTGTCTCCGGTGCGTGTGCACACACACAGACACACACACGCACACACACCACCATTACCATCACCACCGCAGCACCACTCACCCAACACTACACACCGTGCGGTCTCTGTATGGGAATCAGGTTTATATTATGCAAACGTTCACCAAGGGATCTACCGCCTAGCTCTAAAACTTATCTGTTCATCCTAGGAAATTTGCTGTGGTGGCAGACTAAGAGGTGGAGTTTTCTGTGCACAATGTTAAAAGCTGTTTCCTCTATTTAAGAAAGTTAAGATTTATTCCACAGGTCAGTTTAAATCTCTAGGGAAAGCCCTTTTCTTCCCCTGACCCTCAACACATCTTTTTTTGCAATTTGGGAGAGTATGATTCTGTTTCCATTTACCTGATCCTGAGGCAAAAGTGCAGACAACCACCTGCCTGTGTATACAATCAGAAATGCCAAGAGAGACCCCAACCTTCTCTGAAGACTTTAATAACTGTAATTTACATTGATACCATTCAGCTTGCCAAAAGACAGAAATTTCCCATTTTGAAGACTCTTATGTGATTCTGAAATAATCCCTTGGGGCTCTAGTATCAACCATTGTCACATTACATTAAAGACCTAAGGAAAGGCCATGGGCTTGATGTGTCCGGATCGCGGAAGTGGGAGCAGAGCTTGGAAGCTGGTGGGGCAGTACCTAGGGGACTCTAGGCACTCAGGGACTCGATATTTAGATGCATCGGGGTGCAGAGGACGGAGAAAGGCAGGCAGGCACAAAAAGGAGGAGTTATGACAACAAAAGGCAAACTTTGCCCCACTTTTCACTTTCTTCTGGCTCTAAATTTTCACTGTAGCAGCTATCTCTTACTGAGCAATAACATAGCAGGCTGGGGAAGATCTTTGCATGTGTTATCTCATTACGTCTCTACATTTCCTAGTAGGTTCAGCGTTGGCTTGGAGTGAAAGGACAGCTGGAAAAATGTTCTACTTCATAGGGTTATAGGATAATGTGAGATAGATAAGTGCTTTGCAGGCTATGAAGCACTGGAGTATGCCAGGTGGAATTTATTTCTACTGTTTTCCATCATTTCATCTCTGGCAACCAGCTCCAGTGTCTGTGAGAGAAGGAGATTTTCTATTCCCATAATTCTTATTTCCCATTGTGCAGTCTGTACTCAGTAAAAGAGGCAATGGACAGGTGAAATTGATTACTACGATGAATAAAATTGACCATATGCCATTAAAAATTAAACTGGCTCCCATCCATACCTAGGATGAGCTTGATACATAAAAGATAGGCAATCAATTCTTGTTAATTGGCTACATGTCATATTGAGTTATTCTGAGTACCTGTAAAAGGGAGAGACCTCAGACTGGTTCACTCAACACCTGCTCCAAACCCCTTACAGTTTACCTTCCTAGACCAGGGGTATTAACTGTCGTTTCTTTTTTAAAGCTTCTCTTCTTCTCCCTGCATGTTCACTCTTTCCTTTGGGCTCACACGCCCCACCTCATCCCCATTGGAGGGCTCCTTTCGATGTGTGGTGGGTCCTTGTTTGGCTGTCCATATTTCAGAGTGATGCAATGAAAAGCTGGTATGGAGCTGTGTATATGTGGAAATGGGCTTACAAATTGCTGAAGTCTGCTTTAGTTATCAAGTGAGAAATCATCTTTTCTGCAGTGCTAGAATGTGGAAGTCTTTCCCCAAGACCCATTCAATTTCCCCAGGAAGAAACTCCATTCTCCAGCCAGGGTGAGATACCTAGCTGCCATCACTGGTTGTATAAATGTCAGGAGTGAGGTGGGGAGAAAGCAAGGTTTGACCCTTCTGTATCCAGACTGTCAACTGATCCCCTGTTTTTGGCCCCAAGCTTCATCCCTGCCCTCTACTACATCCAGCAACTCCCATCCAACAATCCTCTGAGGTTCTGTAGAGCAAATCGTCCAGATGCCTCTTTACACACGATCCAAATGATGGCTTCCTCAATCCATTTCACATCCTCCATCTACATCTTTCAGAATTTTGTTCAAATAGCTCTTCCACTGAGCCTGCTACTCATTCTCTTTGTTGCTGGAGATTTGACATTTTTTGTCTTCTTTATCTCTCTTCAGTGGAATCTCAGAGGGGAAATAAGCACATGTATTCAATCCATCATATTTTTTTTCATCTTTAATCAGAAGACCTCCAACTATGCATTTAGACTTGTGTGGGTCATGGAAGATCATCTGCTCCTGTGTGTTTCAAGGGGAGGGGTCAGAGGAGGAGTTTCTCCTTAAGGAACTATTAGCATGCTAAAGTGGATGTTCACCTTGGACTGGAAGCGAGGAACAAACGGGTGGGGGGCCCTGATTCCAGAGATTTCTCACTGTTGGAGGATGAGCCGGGTGGAGGCTGCCAGGATCGAGGCACAGACCCTGAGGTTTTACTCATGGCCAGACAGCCCAAGAATGAACTTCCCCAACATTCAGTAAAGGGTTGTTAATATCACTGACCTATTTCAGCTTGGGAACGTTAAGAGAGGGGACTGGGACTTCCCTGGTGGCGCAGTGGTTAAGAATCCGCCTGCCAATACAGGGGACACAGGTTCCATCCCTGGTCCGGGAAGATCCCACATGCCACAGAGCAACTAAGCCCGTGCACTACAACTACTGAGCCTGTGCTCTAGAGCCCGCAAGCCACAACTACTGAGCCCACAGGCTGCAACTACTGAAGCCTGCACGCCTAGAGCCCGTGCTCCACAACAAGAGAAGCCACCACAATGAGAAGCCCGTGCACTGCAACGAAGAGTAGCCCCCGCTTGCCACAAGTAGAGACCCCACGTGCAGCAATGAAGACCCAGCACAGCCAAAAAACAAAAAAAACAAAAAAAACAAAAAAAAAAAGAGGGGACTGTATTGACACTTGGAATAATGATTATGGGGCAGAAAACAGAGTTGAAGGGCAATTTCAGAGAAGGTGTGAGAAGACTAGGAGAGTACCAGAAAATGTATTCATGGATGGAGTTGAGGGACGTTATATCCTAAAAATCACCTGGGGAGGAGGACCCTAAGAGAAAGGTCTTGTCAATCTGGGAGTATTTTTTCATGGTTATGTTTCAACATTAAAATAAATATGATCTTATTTTGTGCCTCAAACTGGTGATATGAGACATATTTGCTGGAAATATTTAAAATTTATGTTTTTACTTTATTACATAATCACATTTACCTCAATGCTCTAATTTGTGTTTAACTTGAAGGACATTCTTGAGCTAACTTTCGATAAGAATTTCAAAGGGAAAGGGAAAGGGGAATTGTTTAGTTTGGAGGATTCTGTTTAGATTTGCTTTGCCCTCCTGGGTAACATCTGGGGGTACTGATTAATGGCATGCAGGGTGTGTGATTCCATGGGGCAGTGAGAAGGCTGCAATGCCACAAGTCCCTGACCTCTCCCGTAGACTGGCTGCAAATGAAAACCAATGGGGTGGAGTAGCTATGGAAACCATGAGGAAGAATATTTCATTTCTTTATTTTGCACATGAATTAGAGCAAAATGACTAACATCTCTTTTTCTCGTTCCATCTGTGACAAAAGTTCTGTGTCCAGGGCTTCCCTGGTGGCGCAGTGGTTGAGAGTCCGCCTGCCGATGCAGGGGCCACGGGTTCGTGCCCTGGTCCGGGAAGATCCCACGTGACGTGGAGCTGCTAGGCCCGTGAGCCATGGCCGCTGAGCCTGCGCATCCGGAGCCTGTGCTCCTCAACGAGAGAGGCCACAACAGTGAGAGGCCCGCGTACCGCAAAAAAAAAAAAAAAAGTTCTGTGTCCTGGTTTCTACCTTCCCTTAACGTAAATTATGAGGAAAAGAACATCATGAAGACCTGTTATTGCCACTGTGGCATTGCCCCTTTCCAAACTTCTATGGATTAATCTTAAAGCCATTTGATAGAATTAACCATGTAAGTCAGTCCCATTTTTCCCGAGAATGTTCACCTTTGTGCAGGTGATTTTGTAGAGAGAAGTTTCTCCAAGGAGCCTCTTTCAACCACATGGATATGAGAGAAAGTCATTTTTGAGGCAAGGAGGCTAGGATCTGGAGAGACAAAGTCAGTTCCTGAAAGGCCTCTGGGTCCACAGGTATGAGTCCCCTGGCCTCCA
This sequence comes from Leucopleurus acutus, assembly GCF_964270905.1. NCBI lineage: Eukaryota > Metazoa > Chordata > Mammalia > Artiodactyla > Delphinidae > Leucopleurus > Leucopleurus acutus. The sequence goes on from NC_139152.1 coordinate 39,091,478, forward strand.
CGGCACAGCATTTGAGATTTTTATGAAGTTATCTGTCCTCCGTCTGTTTCTCTCTATATTGGCTCTTTTAGCCTCAATCGGAAATACACATTTTATGAGCTCCTCACGTTTATAACTTACCCATTTTATTGGAAACTTTCTGTCTTTTGTGGACAACGTATTAGCTCTTGGACTCTGAGTTTTTCAAAGGTATAATTTTTGTTTAGCTCCAGGAAATGGTAGTTCTACTTTGTGTCTGAGCCTCCCATCATCAGCTGTCACTCTGTGCCCACTTGTTCTATTAAAGTGTCATTAGGAAGGCACACGATTGATCCAGAGTACAGAATCCTGTTCCAGCAGCCAATGAATCATCCAATGTTGTGTGTCCACTGGCAAAAAAGAACTCTGTGCAGCACATTTTCTTAATTATCCTTATTATGCACCACCATAAAGAGGAATTTTTATTAATTCACTCTCCCCAGAGATGCCCCCAATCCATTTCAAAGACTATGATACTAATTATTGTAGAGATCTTTACGCTCATTTGGTTTCACTCTGTTCTACCTTCTAAATCAGGGTATGTCTTGTTCTATTTATACATTTTTCTGTCAATATTCATGCCAGTGATGGAAGAACCTTGGCCAGTGCAAGTAGAGTCCCTAAGATTCTCGTGGATGAAGTAAAACGAGCTCATGAGGCAGGGGGAGAATATCACCCTACGACACATGGACCTGGGAGGCTGGCGGCTCGCTCATCTAGAAAAACACAGAACAGACTATTGGGTTCCAGTATCTCTCTGGATCTCATTCAGTTGAGATCTGAGGTTGTACTCCCCAATAGACATGAATATTTCAGTTCTAAGTAGATGATCTTTAGTGTCAATGAAAAAATGTTGTCTGTCGTATCAGTAAACAAAGGATGTTGCAGCCATTAAGCCATCACATTACAGCTGCGCCATGGTGAGCCCTGAGGGAACTCAGGATAGAAACAGGATGCCTGCCATCAAGCCATCAGCCGCTCTAGCCACCCCACAACGATGTACCCTGAGGAGACTCAGGATGAGAAAGCACGGGCTACCCTGTGCTCAGATGGCTGAGGTGCATATCAAAGGAATGATTTCAATGAGCCCAGACTTCTGCATCTTCCTGTACATAGCAAAGTGCTAAATTCATTAACTTGACTTGTCTAGTTTTCTTTAGTTAACAGTAATCTTTTGACATTCCAACTACCTGGTTTTTGTTGCAAAAACTCCTCTATACCCTGGCTTCCCCCTTACCTCTTTGGAGCAGTCCCTCAGAGCTAGCTGAGAGGCTGCATCCCGGCTTACATCCTCAGTTTTGTCCACCAAATAAAGCATAATTCTCAAAATTTCGGTTGTGCATTATTTTTTTTTTCATTTGACATTAGGAAGAGGAAACGAGCTTAATTTGAGGAACATTTTCAATCATGCTTTTGTGCTTTGGAAAAATTTCAATGTATTAGGAAGAGTATTTAGAAATCAACTTTATTGTAGATTTGTACCACTATTGGCCTGAAAGAGCAGTCCACATTTAGTTAATGTTCTCAGGTAGGGCTGTGGCACCAATATAGGACTACAAGTAACAATTTACAGAATAGATCGATAATTGGATTCCTTGCTCTTATTCATTTAGCTATAAAACACTAGCAAGAAGGGGTAGTGGCTGGTTATAGACTTGGGAGTCCAATATATTTGGGTTTCATTCAGGCTTAAACATGCACTCACTGCTTGACTGTGGACAGGTCACCTAAACTTTCTAGCACTCAACTTCATGATCTTGAGAACGGGGATGATAATACCTATTTCACTGGGGTATTATATGTGTCAGTGCCTGACACATGGCAAGTACAGAGTGGTAGTTGTTAGTTTGCTCTAGGAGAGGATATTACTGAAGTATACAAAACCTTACCTTTCCCACTGACTCTAGGCAAACACCTTCCGCAACGTTTCTGCAAATTCCCCACAGGTGTACATCTTCATGCTCCTGGTTCAGACAAAGGACATCTTTCTTACACTCCTCACAGGATAATGTATTTTGAAATAAAGGATCTGAAAGATCTAATTGCTAATGAATACAAAACACTGGCTCTTCCTTAATATTGAACTTAAATTTACCATTGTCAATTTTAGAATCTACTTTAAAAATCCTCATTCTGTATTCAGTTGTTGACATTGTCAGGTCTCTATTTTGTGTGGTAAGGACAGCATTAAATATTAAATGAAGGGCCGATCTCTAGTGTAACATTTCTAAGAGCAATGCCACAAAATGTGTCCCCTGGGTGTTGCAAGGGCTTGTAAGCTGGCTGGAGACCCAGACTCATCAGAGGAGATGTTTCAAGGAGAGGAGGGGCTGCAGGAAGCAGCCGGGTCGTAGCATGGGAGAAGAGCTTGGCGAAGCACTGGAAATTCCCCTGGGGAGCCGTGTCTGGCTCTCCAAGTGCTAATAACTCTTGCAGTGATGTGATGCCACTCCTCCCCCTTGCTAGCTCTGTCAGAGCATTCTGAACAATAACAGTAAGAGAAATGCAATGACATCCACACTTCATCCCCAGCCGTTTCCCTAGAAAGTGACAGGTATTCACTAACGGTTTCTCCCAGTCCTGATAAGGTGTTCCACTAGTCCACTCCTTGTAGGATCCAGGAGTGCTGACATGTTCTAACTGCTTCATTTACCCACCAAGATTTGGGTATTTTATACAGTGGTGGATTAGAGAGCTTGGAGCTGTGGTTTTGGAAGCTGCACTCACCATTTTAGAGCCCAGGATTGTTATGCCTTAAGACCAAAAGCTCACTAAGGGTAAGCACCTTCCCACAACCTTTAGAATTATTTTGTGTCCTGCACAAGCATTATCTCAGTGTCCTGTACATAATTATGGACTCAGGATAGTTGGTTGATTGAGTTGAAGCTCCCCTTCCTCTGCCTGTACCATCCTTCTGACACTCAAGGAGAATATACTCACAGCTTGCAAAGTGCCTCTCACAGTAAGTATGTCACATGGAATGAGTATGTCACATTATTACATGGAACTGTATTGGTTTCTTTCCTTCATTCTCTGTTTTCATATTGTGCTCTTTGGGGATCTGAGAAAATAAAACATGGGCTCAGGGCCAAAACACATGACTCAAAGGCAACTCCCTTTCCATAGAGATTTGTTGATGCTTTGAGTTTATAGCTTAGAAGGACACATTTTTTTCTCCTTACCTAAAGGTCTCTGTTCTCCTCAGTTTCTGTATTTTTCAGTTTTCCTGGTCTTCTAGTTACCCAGTCACAAGTCAGATGGTCCCTGTCCTTTGAGAGGCTGACTTAGAATTATGTCACACCATCAAGCACAAAATAAACCCAAAGAAAGAAGAAGCAATAAAATAATAAAGATAAGAGCAGAAATCACTAAAGTTGAAAACAAAAAGCAGTAGAGTCAGTGAAACAAAAAGCTGGCTCTTTGAAAAGATCAATAAAATTGACAAACTTCTAGCAAGACTGAGAAAAAAAAAAAAAGGAAAAAGATACAAAGTACCAATATCAGAAATGAAACAGGATACTGCTGTAGACACTGCAAATATCAAAAGGATAATATGAGAATACTGCGAATAAATCTACACGCATATATCTAAAAACTTAGGTGAGTGGATCAATTCCTCAAAAACACCAACTACCACAACTCACACTGTATGAAACAGATAATTTGAATAGCCTACTAAGGAAATTGAATCAGTAATTCTAAAACTTCCTATAAAAGAAAGCTCTGGGCTCAGAAGGCTTCATTGGAGAATTCTATGAAGTATTTAAAGAAAAATTAATGTGAATTCTATACAATCTTTGGTAGAAACTGAAAGAGACTGGAATACCTCTCAATTCACTTTATGAAGCTAATATTAACCTGATACCAAAACCAGCAAAGACAGTATAAAAAAAAGAGAGAGAAAACCACAGATCTATATCCCTCAGGAATATAAATGCAAAAATTCTTAACAAAATATTAGCAAGTTGAATTCAGCAATATATGAAAAGAATTTTATACCGTGCCCAAGTGGGGTTTATTTCAGGGATGCAGCACTAGTTAAATATTCAGAAATCAATTGCTGAAAAATTTCAATAGCCTTTCATGATAAAAACTTTCAGAAAACTAGGAAAAGAGGGAAACTTTCTAAACTTAATAAAGAACATTTACAAAAAAAATCTATAACTAACATCATACTTAATGATGAAAGAATGAATGCTTTCTTCTACAATCAAGAATAAGGCAAGAAATGTCCATTCTTACCACCACTATTCAACATAGTGTTGAAAGTTCTGGCCAGAGCAATAAGGCAAGAAAAGGAAATGAAGTACATACAGATTAGAAAGGAAGAAATAAAACTGCCTCAATTTGTAGATGACATGATATTCTACATAGAAAATCCCAAGGAATTTACAAAAATCTTCAAGAACTTATAAATTCAGCAAGATCCAGGTACAAGAGCAACGTGCAAAAATCAATTTCATTTCTATATACCAGTAATGACCATCTGGAAACTTCAATTAAAAATAACAGAACCATTTGCAATTGCTCAAAAAAAGTGAAATACTTAGGTGTAAATCTAACAATATACCTACAGGACTTGTACACCAAAAACTACACAACACTGATGAAAGAAAGAAGATAAAAATAAATGGTGACATATTCTATGTTTCTTGATTGGAAAACTCAGCATAGCAAAGATGTCCAACCAATTTTCCAAGTTGATATACAGTTTAACACTATTCCTATCAAAATCCAGGCAATATTTTTTGTAGATTTAGCAAGATTATTCTAAAGTTTACATGGAGGGACAAAGGAACTTGAAAAGCTAAAATGATTCTGAAAAAGAAGAATAAATTGAGAAGAATTAGTCTACCTGATTTTAAGGCTTTCTATATAACTATGGTAATCAAGACTGTGTGATATTAGCAAAAGGATAGACACATTGATCAATGGAATAAAGAGAGAACGAAGAAATCACTCCATATAGGTATGGCTACCTGACTTTTAACAAAGATGCAACAAGAAATGTGCTAAAGCAATTTGGTAACCATAGGCAAAAAATAAATAAATAAATAAAAATAAAAAAGAATGTTAACCTGAACCTCATATCACATAAAAAAATTAACTCAAAATGGATCATAGGTATAAGTGTAAATGTAAAACTATAAAAATTTTAGAACATAATATAGGAGAGAATTGGGGGACTTAGGGGTCAGTAAAGAGTTATTTGACATGACACCATAAAAGAAAATATTAATGAATTGGACTTTATCAAAATTTAAAACTTTTGCACTGCAAAAGACCTTGATGAAAACACAAGCTACAGAGTCAGAGAAAAAAATTTGCAAACCACATACCTAAGAAAAAACTCATATCTAGAACATATAAAGAACTCTCAAAACTCATCATTAAAAAACCAAGCAATCCAATTAGAAAATGGGCAAAAGACATGAAGAGACATTTCACTGTACAGCATATGCAGATGGCAAATAAGTACATGAAAAGATGTTCAACACCGCTAGCCATTAGGGAAATGCAAATTAAGAACATGATGAGATATTGGAACAGGTAATAGCAAATGTAGTGACAAAATCAAACGCTGGCGAGAATGGAGAAAAACTGTATCTCTCATACATTGCTGGTGGGATTGTAAAATGTTACAGTTAATCTGTAAGATAATTTGGCAGGTTCTTAAAAAATCTAAACATGCATATGACCCAGCAATTGCACTCCTGGGCATTAGTCTCAAAGAAATGAAAACTTATATCCATCCAGAAACCTATACTTGCTTCTAGCAGTTTTATTTATAATAGCTAAAAACTGGAAACAACCAAAAAGTCCTTCTGTAAGTAAATGGTTAAATAAACAATGATACCTCTAATACCATGGAAGACTAACCAGAATAAGATTTTTTTTTCCTTTTTCTAAAGGCCTATCTGATTATATCTCACCTCATCCTCAGACATTTCATGGTTTTCCATTATTCCAAAGGTGAAAATATGCACATGTAACAAGGCTCAGAGGTCCAGCAGAATGCAGCCCAGTTGTCCACGCTCACCAAAAGCTGGTCTCTCTTGGCTCCTTTTATTTCCAAACACACTCAACTCATTCACCTCATGGTAAATCTACCTCTATTCGGGAGAGAAACAGCAGTCTCTGCCAGAGTGGTATTCTCAGGGTAACACTGTTCAAGCAAAACAAAACAAAAATCAAAGTACTTCCTCTCCATCTTTTCATTCCTTCTCCTTTATTAAATCAGAAAATCCAAGGTCAAGTCCTTCACCAACAGCAAGGAACTTAAGTTCTCTGAGGCTCAATTTTTCCACTTGAAAATTAGGGATTAATAATATATATCTGGCTAGAGTCACGTCACACCCAAATTAAATTATGTGCCTGAAGCTGCTTTAGATACCATAAAGCACTATATAAATATAAGGAACTCTCATCAACAATCAAATGCTCACCCCGTGAGAGCACTGTGGCAGGAGTGGGGAAGTGAGGAACAAGGGGCCATCTTGGGAAACAACCAGAATGTTTGCCACCCAAAACTAGGGAAGAAGGAAAGATTTTTCGAGCACCTACTATGTACCAGTATCAGTCCTAGATGCTTTTACCCTTGACTGGCGCTCATTAAATATGTTTAATGAATCACATTTAATCTTTTTTTTTTTTTTTTTTTTTTTGCGGTACGCGGGCCCCTCACTGTTGTGACCTCTCCCGTTGCGGAGCACAGGCTCCGGATGCGCAGGCTCAGTGGCCATGGCTCACGGGCCCAGCCGCTCCGTGGCATGTGGGATCTTCCCGGACCGGGGCACGAACCCGTGTCCCCTGCATCGGCAGGAGGACTCTCAACCACTGCGCCACCAGGGAAGGCCCCACATTTAATCTTAAGAATAGGCCTTTGAAGCCTGAAATGGTGAAAAATTGCCCAACTGTGTAGAGATGTCACTAGAAATGGATCACTCTGAGAATCTCATGTGGTCGCGTATATATTATCTCTGTTCTTTCAGAGTTTCTTGGGCTGGTATAACTCTTACTGATTTCTCATCTAGCTCAGAGCATAAATGAACTACCACCCCATCACCAGGTTTACACTGGCTTGGACACAGCCCTCCTTCACTTATGGTAAAGCATTGCTGCAAGAGGGTCAGACTATAATCTGATCTCCTGCAATGTTACTTTAATCAATGTATCAATCTATCAAGTACTTATTGCTTAGTTACTTGTTACAAGGTGCTGTACCACTTACAAGGAGGTAGCCACCAGGGGGTAGAATGAGGCAAGGAAGACAAAGAAGGATAGAGCATAGACCCTGTTCTCACAGTGTTTACAACCTATTTGAAAAAGCAATGTGTACACAGGTCAAATGATAAGTAATCATGCCAAAAATAAATATAGCTTAGTGAATGCCTCATTGACATGAGAAATTAGACCAAAGATGCCTTTGGAGTTCAGAGAATGGCAAAAGCTGGAGTAGTCTGTAAAATTTTTATAGAAGAGAAGGTATTTGAACAAGCCTTAAAAGATAGTCTAAGAATTATGTGGGAGGATGAAAGAAGCAAAGACAAGACAGATGAGGCGGCAACAGGATAGGCATGATCAGAAATGTTGACATGAATAAGAAATGTGGAATAGACTGACATGGCTGAAGAGAAGGATGGAAGACAGTTAAAACTTGGAGTTAAGAGGAAAAATGAGGTTAGAGTCTACAGTGAAGAAATTGGAATGCCAGGATAAAAGATTTGTTTTCTTATATATGTACGAGACAAAACAGAATTTTTGGGGTGCATTTTGTTTACTGGTTTCATGAAAATTCAATACTACCATATTTTTATTATTTTGTTTAAAACTTAAGATCTTGGTCTTTCTTTGTTCCCTTTGTACAAGGCCAGAAGAGAAATATGAAATGTCACCAACAACGAGATATTCATGACCAGATCCAGCATCAGAATGACATCATTTCAGTTAGGTTTAAGCAGCCATTGCTGGTCCAAAGCTGTGATTTTCTTGATCACTTGGACCTTGACATATGTCCTAAAGGCAGAATTTGCTATTTGGATTCAATGCTTACTTTTTCCAACACAATTCTTTACTGGGAAATGTCTTCAAAGGGAACCAACTGACAAGGAGTTGGCCTTTAAGGCTGGGCTCAAAGGGGCTTCCGTGTCCTATTAATCATTCTGCTCCTTGGTGGCAGTACAGAGGCCTCAACGCCTTCCTGGCAGACTAGACTGGAAGCCTCTTGGCCATAACTTACGGTCTACCACATTTTGGCCTATGGCCTAAAACCATTAACCCAAAGACACCTCCTGGGTGTTGTTCTTCTGCCTTTGCTTAAGAGAATGGGGTGGCATGCCAGCTTTCAGAGGACACCCCAGTCTGATCCTAATTTCCCTCCTAATGGCCCCAATTCCTGACCCACAAGAATAGTCTGTCAGCTGTGGGCCTCAGAGCCTACTACTTGGGAGAGGCCCAGACTCAGCAACACAAGTGCTGTGGGCTACCCCACCAAGCAGGTCCCTTTTACAGTGGCTGGCCACTGACTTCTACTTTTATGAATTACCAGTTCATATCTGTGGCATCCAGCCTCCAAGACTGGCCCCAGCAGTCCCTGCCTCCTGGTACTCATGCCCTTGTGTAGTCTCTTGCCACTTGTAAAAGGGTCAGTTTATGTGACCAATAGAGTATTGTAGACATAATGGTGACTTCTGCCTTGCTCTAATTCTGCCATTTAGTGAGAACACTCAAGCAACACTATTTGGAGAGGCCCATGTTCCTAGGAAGTGAGGTTTCTTGTCAACAGCTAGTGAGGAACTGAAAAAAAAAAAGCCATACCAAAAGCCATGTGTATGAGCCATCCTCCCACCCCACTCAAACTTCAAACGGCTGTAGCCCTGGCAGACATCTTGACTGCAACTTTATAAAAGACCCTGAACCAAAACCACACAGCTAAACCACTCCCCAATTCCTGAGCCACAGAAACTGTTAGATAGCAAATGTTTGTCATTTTAAGCCACTGAGTTTTGAGATCATTTGTTATGCAGTAATAGATAACAAATATAATATCACTTTGCCCATTTTTTCCTTTTACATCTTTTTCTTAGTAATTTTTAAGAGCTCTTTGTATATTAAAGTTACTAATCCTTGGTCTATTTAAAGTCTAAATATATTCCTAAGTTTATTACCTTTATTATTTTTATTTTGGAACAAAAAAGTTTTATATTTACATACTCAAATATATTAATCATTTCTATTTTAGTTTTGCCTTATGTGTGATGTTTAGAGATTATAACTTAAATTCTTAATAAGTATTTGACTATATTTTCTTTCTGTAATTTTTTTCCTTTAAAATCTCAAAATTTAATTCATCTGGAATTTATTTTGGGTGTGGTATGAGATGGGAACCTAACTTTGTTTTCGTTCGTTTGATTGTTTGATTTTGAGGATTTTTTCCCCAGTGTGTCTGTTAGTCATCTATATATCTTCTTTGGAAAAATGTCTATTCAGATCCTCTGCCCATTTCACTCCTTTAAATTTTTAAAAGAGCTAAAGGGAGAGAAAGAAAATAGAAAAATATAAGCATAAGAATATATTCCCTAATGTTACCAGAAGCTCACTCTGGACAGCAGAATTATAAATGATTTTGATGTTTTTCATGATAATTTTCTGAATTTTCCAAATAATCTACAATGAGTCTATATTACTTTTATAGGTCAAGGAAATATTTTTAAAAGATAGATAGATGTCTGCAGTAATAAAGAGGAGAAACTGTCCTCTTAACAGCCACATAATCTCATAAACATTTCCCAATAGCCCTCAGGCTATCCTGACAATGAGTGACGAAATAGTCGAATAGAGCTAGAGATCAATGAATACTGGAGAGCAAACCTGGCCAGCATGTAAGACCAGGAACACGAGGTATTTATTTATGTATTCCCTACTGCAACCCAAGATAATCTTAGGTAGTTTAAACATTTAAAAGACAGAGAATTATTATTTATCTCTCATCCCTACCCATTTTCTAAGGAGGCTGGGCTCCACGGAGGGGACATCTTTTTAGTTGATTCCAGAGATGGGCTGCAGTGTATAAGTCCAAGGCAGAAGGTGGAGAAGTACTAAATGTTCTGCAGAGAAAAGAGGAGGGTAATCAGAGTGGAGGTGGGGGATCAGGTGAAGGGAGCTGGGACTCAAAGAAGGAGCTTGGCTACAGGAAAGCACCAAGGAGAGCAATCCGCCACGCTGTGAAGATTTAATGGGGAAGAAGTGACCTCAAAAGTTTATAGGATGGGTGACAACTCAAATAGCTGCTGTGCAGTGTGCAGTGTAACGCCCTCCTCTACCTCTGCTATACGGTCTTTTGGGAAATCTGCTTCCTTACTCATCTTTTGGGGCCGGTAGATTCTCTCTAGGGAATGGGAAGAGGTTTTGTGTTCTGTATCAGTGTTGATAAAGGGTGTATATGATAACAGGTTATCAGCATACATGCAATTTTTAAAGATCCACATAAGTGGGTAAATAAAGCAAGTCAAAGCAAGTGTTTGTTGGGTTTGTTCAGAATGTACAACCCAGGTATCAAGTAAAGGGGCTTATGTCTGGAAACAGTATCATGTATGGTCAGGAGCTTGGGCTCTGGCACAAAGCAGATTAAGATTCCAGACCAGGTCCTTCTACTCACTAATCATGTGACCTTCTGAATGCTCATCTGTAAAGGAAGGATAACAATAAAGGGTTAAGTAAGACAATATAAGTAATGCGTTTAACACAATGAATGATTCAATATTGGCAGTTCAGCCTTTCTGGGGTGTCTGATGCTGACTGTCTTTAGCATCTTTAATTTCTTCTTTTTATTATTATAAACAACAGCCGTTATTTATAAAGTGCCACGTGCAATGCTAGCGCTGGTTATATAATATTTCCAGTGCTCACAACAACCCACAAGATGATTTTTATTACTCCTATTTTTCAAATGAGGACACAGAGGCTCAGCACAATTAAGCTAGTTGACCTAAGGACACACAAGCTTGTCTGACCTCACTGCCCAAGTTTCTATCAGTCAGAATCACACCTTAGGGTTAAATGGGATCTCAGATCACATGATTTAATTTTACTTAATAAGTGTGAGAAAAGATTCCTTTTTAATAAATTCTATTCTCTACTTTTAAGTTGTATCCTTATTACAGACTTGAACTACCCCTTCTTTCCTATCTCTGTGTTCTCTTGTATTCTTCATCTTGGTCCTTTCTTTGCAGCCTTTGGAAGAAATGGATAATGGGACAGGACCAGAGGCCAAGAGGAAGGCTGGATGGAATGACAGGTGGATGTAGTGGCCTCTGTGGTTTAATCTATCCATGATTGGTCAACTGGGAATATCTCATCCTCGTCAATGCCTAGTTCAAGAATGGCCAATTCTGACCAAGAAACATGAGGAGAAGTCTGATGGGAGATTTCTAGAAAAGGTTTCCTCCCTTCCAAGGAGGAGACGAAGGAAGAAGTCCCCATTCTTCTACTTCTGGATTTTGTCTCTGGACTTGTGCAGCCATCTTGCTACCAGCCTGAGACTGGAACAAGCTCTGAGGATGGTCATGGGAAAGTGGAAAGACCTGTGTCCCCAGGGATATTTTCCAGCCACCAAATCAAACAACTCTAGCACCCACATAACCTGAGGCTTGCAGTTATGAGAGGTGATAAGTTCCCTGACTGTTTAAGTCCGTTTGAATTGAGCTTACTGTTAGGTGAAGCCCAAAGCATCCCAGTGAAGATGTGGTTTTATGGGTGGTGTTGTCCAGGTTTGGAGGAAGGCAAAGGGCTTTGTGGAAGTATGAACGCCTTCAAGAAGACGAGAGAAAGAAGTTTCAGAGAGTTAGTGTACACTAAAATGAGTTACTGATGGAAATTTCTTTTCTAGCACTCTAAAAATAGGACAGATTCTCATTCTTCTGGTATGATTTCAATTACGCCCATTGAGACGCGGAGGGAAGGGCTTGAATAGTTGAACTCTAAAAGGTCAAATTTTGAGAGGTCAAAATGCCTGCCTTCATAACACTCTGAAGCCTGAATTTTACCCTTTTAATCTTTCAACAGCAGATATATCTTGAAACAGCTTTTTTTAAATATGCAAAGAGAGAAGAAAACAAGACAGAGATGATCAAATTCCTACTATTATGTAACCTACTGTCAGGGAAATAAAAATATATTTTTTCTAGTGGAAAGTACTTAAATGCCACAATATGACTTTGTAATGCTTTCCATAAGTCTCCTCAATAAACTATTTCAGCCCCAAGCTAATGTGGTCTACCCCTCTTCCCTCCCTGTATCTTATTCCTCAACGCATTATGGCTAGGTTATGTAAGGCATTTTCTTTAAAAATTATATTAATAAAAATGTGAAGTCTTAATAAAGTAAGTTTTCTTGTATCTCAAGGTATAATTTCTGTAGCTGGGGGAATTTTGACAAATACTGGATCATTTTAATTGCAGGAATATAGCGCTGGGCTTCCAAGAAATGGGATGAGCAGAGATTTTTCCCTGATACAAGCAACCAGCTGCATGACTCCTAATTGGGAACCCCTGCTGGAAATGGTCAGGAGTAGCCCCTGGTGATGATAAAACAGCCCAATCACAGGTGGCCCACGACCTGGGGCTACTTGGGCAAAATATTCACCGAGAACATGCAGGTGAGGGCCAGGTGAGTGATTAGCCATGACTTTTAATAAGCGACTAATTCCCTGAGAGGAAGTTTTGCTGAAGTATAGCCAATAAGGAAATGCAGACTATTATGAAGGCTTGAAAGTCTTGTTCATTCGATATGTACTTATGGAGCTTCTCACAGGAATCAAGGGCTGTACAGGGCATTGGAAACACTGAAAGAGAAGGCAGGAGCCCTCTCTTAAGGAATTCATGGTTTAAAGGCAGCATCTGGTATCACAATACTAATAAAAAGCAGCTTTAATAGGAATGGAAGGTGCTATCATAGAGACATAGATGGCAAGTCATGGAATGGTGGGATGGACAATACCTATCCGTTTAGGGAGGTCAGGGGAGACTTTACAGAGGAGATAACTCTAGAACTGAGACCTATATATTAAGAAATTTTAGGAGTACTAGTCAGGGAAAAGCGTTTTACCCAGAGGGAACAGTGCCAGCCAGAAGGAACTGCATGGAAGTTAAAAAAAAAAGTGGGGCACCTTAGAAGTGATTCAGTAGGGTTATAGCATAGGATGTGTGGGAGATAGAGCTGGGGGGGGGGGAGTTAAGTTCCAGGTGATGAAGGGCCTCATAGGACATGTCACTGAATGCAAGTTCATGTACCGATGCACAGCGAGGCCAAACAAACCGAAACATCAGAGTTTGGAGCAGAGAAATGTTTATTGCAGGGCCATGACAGAATGGGTGGCTCATGCCCCCCAAAACCCTGAAATCCCTGAAGGTTTTCAGCAAAGAATTTTTGAAGGCCAGGTGAAGGAGAGGGGTATGAAGGAGTGAAGATTATATTCTGTGGGTAATGGAGAGCTATGGCATAGTTTTAAGTCAGGGTGTGACATAGTAGTGTTGCATTTTAGAGAGATTACGCAGTCTGGGGATAGCATGGAGCATGGAAGCTGCATCAGGAGGTGAGGAGATCCCTTGAGGAACTGTTGTATTTATGAGCTAGGGAAGCAGTCACCCAGGTGGGGAAGAGGAAGCACATTCAGAAAATACACAGGAGAAAGAATCAGCAGGACCTCGTTAACACTCAGCAGCACGTGACCAGCATTTATCCTCCTTCTTGAAGCGCTCTTCCTACTTGCTTTCCACTCTGGACACTGACCTCTTAGTTTTCCTTGTACTTCACTGACTGCACCTTTTCAGTCTCCTATACCAGCTCCACATCCTTTTCCTGACCTCTAAGTATTGGCAGACCTTTGAACCCAGTCCTGGGGCCTCTTCTCTTCTCTCTCCACTCTCCCACCCTAGGACATCTCATTCAGTTCCATAGCATTAAGGATTACCTGTACACTGATAACTCCCCAAAATCTATATCCAGTCCCAACCTCTCCCCTCAACTCCAGTCTTGGGTATTCAATGACATAGTCAACCTCTCAAATTTATCACCCCCACAGAAGCACTCCTGGCTTGCCCTGCAAATCAACTCATTCCTCCCCTAGTGTTTTGACCTCACTGAATGCGCCACCATCCACGCAGTTGCTTAGGGAAATAAACAAATGAAAAAACTCACATGTCTAAGTAGAGAAGATTGCTACAGTTCCTCTCAATTCAGTGAAGTCTGCCCTGTTGCACAAATCAGGTGGGCACCACCTTTATTGCCACCTGGGCAAATGGTACCCTTTTATTCTTGTGCAGTGCAGTTGCCCTACCATACTTCTCTCCATTCTGTGTGTTTACAAAAAATTAGAGAAATATTTCTAAGTGAAATTTCATGACCCAGTATTTCAAACAAGGTAAGTGTCACCTGACAAAATAAAATCAACACTTACCGTGTACTTGGACTTCACGAAAACTGAAACCTCCTCCAGTAGTTGCTAACTGGTAATTGATACTGAATTTTGCTAAGGACTGTAATATAGGGCCCTACTTATGTTGGCATTTCAGTAAATACTGAAGGATTGGCTCAGGAGTGTTTACAATTATCCACATATTGGGGGCTGGAGGGGGAAGGGGGGAATAACATTGTACGTTATATAGTTTATCCCTATGGTTTGGGTATCAAATGGAAGTTCTTCCTGGCTCTAATAGCACTGGAACCGGTGATATATTGGGGGTTTTCTCATTTATTTCTATTTATCCTTAAGCCATCTTATAAAGCTGGTTTTCAGAGTTCCGTTTGAGAACCTAGACTCCCACCAGACCCTGCAATTCTGAGACCACCCAGGTTGGAACCGTAGGAGAGGAAGGAAACACCACCACCACCACCACCACCAATAACAACAATAAAAACACAAGTGGCTTTGAATGCCTCAGGAAAAACCCAAAATGTGACTTCATTTTTGCTCCAAGAAGAAATCTAATAACAACGGGTGTGTAAATCCCACCACGACCGACAGTTGAATTAGCATTGGTGGAGAGACCTGGCATTTCCCAGTTGTCATGACAACCTTGATGCCTCCTCTCAGCCTGCATGCGGGTTCAGGTGTTGTATCTAATTTAGGATTTGACTTGCAAACTGACAGAAAGACTTGGAGATCTTGCAAGATGTACCGGTTTTACTAATTAAGATGACATGTAAAGGTTGAGAAGATTCTCAGTTGCGAGGGAAGTGTTCACCCGAACAGTGAACACTTTCTGTGGTTTCTATGGAGATGCTATTTCCAAGCCAGCACTGCCAAAAATAAGTGTTTACTCATGGACAAAGGCCGGAGGAGGGGATTTCTATGATGCAGGTGTGAACTGGAGCACCAGCGACAGGAAATTCTGTTTCTTTCATGGCAGTTTGCCAATTTTTCATGAGTGCCCAGCTGAACGACAAGTAATGAAGTGTATTTTTCAACTGAGAGATGGCATTTGAATTAGTAATTAGGATGCAAAATTTTGAAAGGTAAGGAAATAAAAAGAACTTCTAGATGGGCCCCTATTTTTCAGATGAGGAACCTAAATGAGGCCAGGAGGCAAGGCAACTAGCTTCCAGTCGCTGAACCCAATGGGGTAACAGTGGAATCTATTCTCCTCCCGGGACCCCCTGGGGCTTCTCCTGCCCTCACCCCTGGCAGTGTCTCTGCATCATCCTTTCCAAACACTTGAGCAAAAGCTTCCGGTAGAAGAACTTCCAAATGACTCTTTAAGAATGAATAACTTCACTTAGGAGAAAAAGTCCCTTCCTCTGGAATCACTTAGAAAATGAAAGTTGACTCTGAACAATCACAAATTTTCCTAATTTCAAATGTGAGTTCAGGTACCTTCCAACCATATACACAGAGCGATGAATATGCAACGTGAAGAATTAAACAAGATACATATGAAAAAAATGTTTTGCAATGCAATTTCTATTACCAAAACAGTTTTTCTTCCTCTTCATTCAAGTCTTAGGACATAAATCATTTGTAGCTGATATTATAAAAAGGCAATTTTCATGAACAGGATTTTATTTATCTTCATTTTTTTCTAACCTCTGGCCGATTAACCAGGTACCTTAACATTTATTAATTTGGAGGAAAAATAATGCTCTCTGCCTGCCATATCCTCTCATTTGGAAGGAAAAATAATGCTCTCTGCCTGCCATATCCTCTCACTTGGAAGATTCTCTGCTTTAACAACCTTTTTTTAAATAAAAATTCTTCCAATAGCATTTTGAATTACTTAACAAACAGAAAGACTTTCAGTATCTTAATAAGAAATTTATCTCGTTTCAAGTGTTTGTACATATGAGTTACTTTCATCCAAAAAATATTTAAACGTGAAGATTTTAGGACAATATCTTATCGAAAGATGCTCAGGGAACATAATATTACAGTTGTCGGTTTACAGTTGGAACCTTTGAGACGACCTTACTCCTTAACTGGAGAAAACTTAGAGCAAGTCTGTATCAAGGCTTCAATTTCGTTGTGGCCAGAACTTCAGAGCACATATCAAACAGAAAAGTAAGGATTATACATGTGGCCAAAACTTGGGAAAAGAAAGAAAATGAAGGTAAAGGGACCAAACATGTGCTGGGTACTTGTTACAGATAAAGGTACAGTTTTGGGTGAGCCCTTTGCATACTGTAGAGAAGATCTGAAAGTTTGGGTGGTGATTCAGCATTGAAGACCTCATCCTTTTGGGTAGAATCCTCCAACTACTTCAGTCCTGATCAGAGAGAGGCCCACTTCCTACTACAATCTAAAAGGCCAGTCTCTCCTCTCCCCATCCCCTTGTCACTAAACACACTCATGTGCCCTGGACTCAGCCAATCAGGATTTAGCTTTGGAAGCAGCAGTGTGTTGGTCAACTGGATCTCGGAGGAAAACAAAAAAACAAAACAAAAACCCAGCCCTGATTTTTTAGCATTCGCCGATTTCTGTGGTATAAATAACTCCTACTGTGGCTGATTTCAAACTAGAAACATTTTAATACCCAGCTTGCAAAATTCCTGAATGTTTAGCCGTTGTCTCTCACAAGCAGATTCAATTCAGGTTCAGCAGACCTGTGGTTGCCAAGGTGGAGAGGGGTAGGGGAGGAATGGAGTGGGAGTTTGGGGTTAGCAGATACAAACTATTATATATATATATATATATATATATATATATAGTATAACTGAATCACTTTGTTGTGCAACAGAAATTAACACAACATTGTAAATCAACTATACTTCAACAAAAAATAAAAAATAAAATAAAATAAGAACTTAGATTATCAGCTGAATTAATAAGAAAAAAAATTCAGGTTCAGTACATCACTGAGAGGGTTCAGTGCACAGACTCAGTGGAGATAACAGTCCCGTGGCACGAGAATCCTGCTTAGCCAGGCAGCAGCGGCAGCAGGAACTAGGGTCAATGATCGAAGAGGCAGTGAGGGTACCACAACCAGCCATTACTGGTGTTGACCTTGGCTCTCCTTTTGCTCGGCTTCCTTTACTGCTGCTCATTTTCTGGTTCTTCCACCTTGCTGTCAATTCTGTGAACATCTCAGTAGCCTCCCAATAATTCCTTTTCTGCTTAAAGTCTCCAGAATTGGTTTCTATTGCCTGCAACAGAGAACCATAACACACCTTTGATTAAGATTACTGATAATCCTGTGAGTAAGATCCTATGATCCTATGATTATTATCTCCAATTTAGAGACGAGGAAATGAGACTCAGAGAAGTTAAATAACTTGCCTAAGGTCACACACAGCTAGTAAGTAACAGAACGCAAAGCTCTTTCCATTCCATCAAGTTTCTGCTCACAAACCAAAGCCATCTCTCTTCTGCGTATGCAGTACTAATGGCATGCCTTTGATTTGAGTCTCTGTTAAGCCTATATTACCTTAGAAATGTTATTTGGGGTATACAAATTTTGATTAAAATAAATAACTTCTCCAAAAATTAGACCCAAGTAACCATTGCCCTCTAGAGCAAACAAAATAACATTTGAGATGTCCATTTGTAGAATAGTTGATTTATTTTTGTAGTCTATCTGTGAAAGAATTTGCCTCCTTTAATAAATCATACCCCAGAATCTTCAGGGTTAACTCCAGAAAGAGAATTCCTTGGTGTAGAAGGACAGCTGAACAGTGGTCTTGACTCAGTCTCCTGAAAGTTACCTTCTCCCCTTGGGGTTCTCCTGCCACAACAATGATGTCTCCCAAATGGGTTCTGATCCAGCATTAATATCCTGGCACAATATAGACAGAAGTTTTAATTTGCATATCTTTAGCACAGTGCTGATTCTGGCTAGAATAAGAAAGTGTGAACAAGGAGTTTCAGGAATATAAGTAGTCTTATATACAAAGCAATGAGTGCTGGTTCTACCATGGCTAGCTTGGTCTCCGTATCCGTGAAGGTTTTTAGTTGCAGAGAGCAGGGCTCACTCTAGCCAGTTGATGCAGAAGAAATTTATTGAAGGATATTAGAAAGCTCACAGAATCACTGGAAGATCTGGAGGAATAGTGTTAGACTAAGCTTACAGGGACAACTCCCAGAACCAGCCCACAGAACTGGCCTGGTTGCAACCACCAACTCCAGACCCAGTTGACCTCTCCTGCGCTAGAGAGATTGCCTCCACCACTATTAACACCAGAAATACATGTCTTGGCCGCTCCCACACCAGCAACATAGATCAAGGCTCTGCCAGGCCCCTCAGGTAGCTTGTCACCAAATCAGTCTCATGCATCTCTGTGGAAGAGTCTAAGGCACATATCTGCATCTTAGATGTAAGGAAGATTGAAAAATATAACTTTTATCTTGGGGGCAGTTCTCAATAGATGGAGAACTATTAAAATATGAAGATATTCAAAGTATATTGGAATGTCCACTCACTCCCACAAATGGCACTACTTTTCCACATATCAGGAGACAGAAGCTTCTATTTCCAAATTGCTGCCGTAACTTTATAGACATGTTGCCTGAGTTTCTCACTTTCATGTGAGAAACTGTTTTTTAAACATCTCAATTCTTTCTTCATTCAATTCTAACATAAAAAAAGAAACCAAGAGAGAGACTGGCAAAATGGATTGCCCTCTGCTCTCTGACCTTTTTGTCCCAGTTCTTGTTTCTGAATAGAAAGCAGCATCTTCCCCAGGATATTTATACCATAAATGATCTCACCCCTATTCTGAGATCTCATCCACTACCTATGGTGGAGGATGTCTGTGTCCCTTCTTTAAGTCCAATAGCATAACAACATTGTACCAGAGATGCTTAACTGCTCACCAAACTCTACGATCTTCTTCCTGGTAAACTACATTTCCCAGCATCCTTTGCAGTTTGGTGTGGCCATAGACTGAGTTCTAGCCAATGGAAAACATAAATGATGGCGTTTCTAAGCCAAAGCTTTCACAAAGTGGCTGTGCCTTCCCTACCTTCTTTTCCTCCTTCTGCCTGCTAGATGCAGGTGACAGTGAGGGCATGGGAGATGACAGAGCCACAGAGCAAAGGAGCCTGGGTAGCTGAAATACTGCCTGGAGGAGATATGCCTGTCATCCAGAAACAACAATTTGGACTCTTACATGGACGAGAGATTAATTTATATTGTGTTTGTACCATCATTAATTTGATGGTCTATTTATTCCTGAACTTAATCTGCTCCCACTAACGATATTTAGAACACAAACAACTCTAATACTCTTCTAGTAAGAACTATAAACTTGTAGATGGGAATTCTTTCTTCATAATATCAAATATAAACACATGGTTTTATACTTGGCTATAGCAAGTTAAATACCACACTTCCATTTCTGAAAATTTTTCACTGGCTCAATAGCTTTATGTTCTGGGTTACAGACGTCAAGTCTGAAAGGTCTCTACCATTCACAGACTAGCTAGTCCATTCAGTTCCCAGAATGGATTGCTAATGCCTTCTAGCTGTCTTGTAGACATGTTCCCTTGGTCATCAAGATCCATAGAGGAAGAGCAGGAATGGAATATTATGAACTCATTATAACTTTTGAAAGAATATCTTAAAGTTCCCATGCTATTGTTAAAACAGTGGCATCACTTTTTTGTGGGGAGCCATCCTTTGACTGTACCAACGTAAGCCTCATCTAACAATCCTAGCCAACGAATAGAAAGATATAGAAAAAGAGTTGGGAAAAAAATGCATTATGGTTCTCATCATACTTATGAAAGAAGAGTGAATTATTTCCCTTTTGAAGTTGCATTGACTTGGTGAGATTAATGGGAGACTATTCCGTGTGTTGAAGGAGGTATTTTACTGAGTGGGCTTAAGTAGGCTTGCCCCAAAGGACTTAATGCACCTACAAAAAGTGAGCAATTTACTCCCTGTTCATAAGGAGGAAAGTTCTTTTGAGAGAAAATTGCTTCACTTCTGAAAATGGAGGAAATAAGAGCCATTAGCAAAAGTCTGTTGGTTATATCTGTGTGGATTTCAGAATGTATAGCAAATGGTCAAAAACATTCTACCCTCATTTACAAAGATGCAAACATATATGTGCCTCTCTCCATGTGTGTCTACATGTATGTGCATGTATATGTATATACATACATGTAAGTATATGTATATAGTTGATTCCCATTATTATCTATATGTTACTATATGTTATATAGATATATGTGTGTGTGTCTGCATGTGTGTGTATATATATATATATATAAATAATTTTATTAGAATCTCAAATCCTAAAAATAACTCATCCTGGTAGATCCTATTTTCTTTATTTTACAAAAGTGAAAATGAGATTCAGAAGTATAGTGACTTGCCTGAGGATGCCCTACCAACAGGTGTTGGACTTGTGATTCAAACCCGGTCCTACTGGCCCAGAGCCAGAGCTTCTGCACTACAGTGTACCGCTCCACTGTCTCCATCCTCTGGTCATCTCTGTATGAGCCAAACCAAGGCAGAACTGCTGCCTTGTTGCACCTCACCTGGGAACACGCACATTGGGGCAACTCTACACATATCTGCAAATAGCTAGGAAAGCACAGAGAGTATTGATTTGGGGGTTACAAACAATTTAGTGAGGAGGCAAATTCACAAAGAATCCCCAAATAATGAGGACTGACTGTATATATACACATGATATAATTTTTATATGTTTTTATAAAATATCAGCTTGTATTCATACACATGTATGTAAATGTGTATATATATGTACATATATATACATATATATATTCATATTTTTGGAAGTAGAAGGCTCATTCTCTGGAGGAAATGGCAACAGGATCCAGACTAAAGACAGGATTCAGCTGATGCAATCCAAGCTGAATAAGTAATGAGGCACATTTGGAAAGAAGGACTGTTAAACTGGTACTCCAAGACTTTTGAAGCATCAGTAGCAATTTTCTTCATGATTAAGCAAGTGATTAGCAGTTCAGTAATTTGTCTCATATACAATTTCTTTGGCTACCTAACGAATTTTTACAAACTGCTCTAATATTAATATATTTTTATTGCTTTTGATTTGCCTTATAACAATTTTTGATTTATTAGAACTAAAATTGGAAGTGTGCGCCATCTTTTGTGTTGGATTCTGTGACGTGACAATCAATCAATTACAATAAAATTGGTCCTTAGCTATAGGCAGAAGTGTCACTGCCAGTGAAGTGTGACTTAAGGAGCACAACTAGACCCCGCCTTCTCCAAAACATCTCTCTCTCAGGCCCTAATGTTCCCACTGAAATGAGAGGTACTCATAGATTGGCAAACCAGGCAAGGGCCATTAGAAGGATCTTCCCCACTTTCTTTATTCCTGGCCATCTCTTATTCATTATTTAAGACAGTTGTGAAGTCTCAACCTACAGGAAGCTATCGTGAAAACTGTCCACCCCAAAACCAACCTTGGGTTAGGTGTTTGACCCAGGCCCCCTTGTTTCTTAGCAGCCCTTTCTTGAGCTTATCGTGGTGTGTGGTTTCTGCCTGTTCACAGATCCATCTCTCTATCTAGACCCTGAGCTTTTCTAAGATGGGGACTGTGCCTTTCATAGCCATGAGACCAGCGCCTAGCACAATGCTATAGTCTTAGGGAAGGACCTACCTCTGCTGCTTATAAATATTCTGTGTCCATCTCCAAACTATTTATTTCTTTTCTTTTTTTCATTTTTTTAGACTCCACATATAAGTGATATCATATGATATTCATCTTGTCTGACTTACTTCACTTAGTATGATAATCTCTAGGTCCATCCATGTTGTTGCAAATGGTATTATTTCATTCTTTTTTTAAGGCTGAGTAATATTCCATTTCATGTCTGTGTGTGTGTGTGTGTGTGTGTGTGTGTGTGTGTGTGTGTGTATATATATATACCACATCTTCTTTATCCATTCATCTGTTGATGGACATTTAGGTTGCTTCAAACCATTTTTTTAAAATATTTATTTATTTATTTATTTTGGCTGCACCAGGTCTTAGTTGCTGCACACAAGATCTTCATTGCAGCATGCGGACTCTTAGTTGTGGCATGCAGACTCTTATTTGCAGGACTCTTAATTGTGGTATGTGAACTCTTAGTTGTGGCATGCATGCGGGATCTAGTTCCCCGACCAGGGATTGAACCTGGGCCCTCTGCTTTGGGAGCACGGAATCTTACCCACTGGACCACAAGGTAAGTCCCCAAACCTTTTATTTCTTTAATCCCTGTATCCAGTGTTAAGGAACCCAGTATCACCTGGGGCTATCCTGCCCAGGGAATTCTGGATAAGACAGGTTCAACCCTAATCTCATATCTTGGTTAAGACCAAAGCCCTCCCCCAATTTTCTGCCAATTCCTGGAGGGGTGTGAGGAAGGATGACATTCTCAAGATCTTCTCTATGTCCTGGCTCTTTTTACATGTATGCAGTTTTCCAAGTCACACAAGCCTAAATCTGAAACTGATCTTCAAAAAATTTCCCAGAAATCCTATCTGCTGAAAACACCCTTAGTGCAGTTGACATTTCCGAGGACTTGGGCTCCATAGGAGAGGTTCACATTACACACCAGAGAGCAACCTACTTCAAAGCACAAAATAGCAATTTCTGTTTTTAAGAAATGTCTCAGCCTCCCTGCTTTTACGTGTTAAACCCAGATTGTGTCCAAATTTCTCCCAGCTCACACTCTCCTCCTAAGGGAAATAAAAGTAAAATAAATTTTCCTCTTCTTGACATATACAAAGCTTTTGGGCATCCACATTTGTTATCTTGGTTACTGCCCACACCGAATCCTCAGCCTTTCACTGACACAGCAGATAGTCTTACCAAAATATTTCCCTGAATGAAGGTAGTAAATCCTATCACCAGCGGTTAAGATATTCCGTTATAGCTGCTGCAGCCACAAAGAATCCTGTGTGCAAGCACAGGTCACTATCCACACCTGCCCTCCTGGGAGGCTGTGCAGCCCGTCACTGGCAGGGTCCCATGATCCAGGGACAACTTCCCCGGGAGAACATACGGCACGCCTCAGGCTGTTGCAACATCACTGCTGGCCTCTGCCACCTCAGGCTCTCCCCACATTCCGAACCCCTCCTTCCTCCCAGCCTGAGTAAGCCAGAGCCCCTGAAGCAGCCGCTCCTTTAACCCTCTCCTCTCTGGGTGAAGAACAGATACCAGAGGATGACCTACATACAGAGGTGGGGCCAAATCCAAAGCTGAAACCCAGGAGCTGTGCGAACAAAGAAGAGAAAGAGAAATCTCTCCCAGCAGCCTCAGGAGCAGTGGATTAGACCTCCACAATCAACTTGATGTACCCTGCATCTGTGGAATACCTGAATAGGCAACGAATCATCCCAAAATTGAGGAGGCGGACTTAGGGAGCAACTGTAGACTTGGGATTTTTTGTATGTGACTGACTAGTTTCTGATTTATATGGTTATCTTAGTTTAGTTTTTAGCACCTGTTATCATTGGTGGATTTGTTTCCTGGTTTCATTGCTCTCTTCTTTTTTTAATTTATTTTTAATTTTTTTATTTTAATAAGTTTATTTTCTTTCTTTCTTTCTTTCTTTTGTTCATTCATTCTTTCTTTTTTTCTCCCTTTTCTTCTGAGCCATGTGGATGACAGGGTCTTGGTGCTCCAGCCAGGTGTCAGGCCTGAACCTCTGAGGTGCAACAGCTGAGATCAGGTCATTGGACCACCAGAGACCTCCTGGCCCCAAATAATATCAATCGGTGAGAGCTCTCCCAGAGATCTCCATCTCAACACTAAGACCCAGATCCACTCAACGACCAGCAAGCTCCAGTGCTGGACACACCATGCCAAACAATTAGTAAGACAGGAACACAACCCCACCCATTAGCAGAGAGGTTGCCTAAAATCATACTAAGTTCACAGACACCCCAAAACACACCAGCGGACACGGTCCTGCCCTCCAGAAAGACAAGATCCAGCCTCATCCACCAGAACACAGGCACAAGTCCCCTCCACCAGGAAGCCTACAAACCCATTGAACAAACCTTGGCCACTACGGACAGACACCAAAAACTGGGAAATACAAACATGCAGGCTGTGCAAAGGAGACCCCAAATACAGTAAGTTAAGCAAAATTAGAAGACAGAGAAATACACAGCAGATGAAGGATCAAGGTAAAAACCCACAAGACCAAACAAATAAAGAGAAAATAGGCAGTCTACCTGAAAAAGAATTCAGAGTAATGATAGTAAAGATGATCCAAAATCTTGGAAATAGAATGGAGAAAATACAAGAAAGGTTTAACAAAGACCTAGAAGAACTAAAGAGCAAACAAACAATGATGAACAATACAATAAATGAAATTAAAAATTCTCTAGAAGGAATCAATAGCAGAATAACTGAGGCAGAAGAATAGACAAGTGACCTGGAAGACAAAATAGTGGAAATAACTACCACAGAGCAGAATAAAAAAAAAAAATGAAAAGAATGGAGGACAGTCTCAGAGACTTCTGGGACAACATTAAACACACCAACATTCAAATTATAGGGGTCCCTGAAGAAGAAGAGAAAAAGAAAGGGACTGAGAAAATATTTGAAGAGATTATAGGTGAAAACTTCCCTAATATGGGAAAGGAAATAGTCAATCAAGTCCAGGAAGTGCAGAGAGACATCTGCAGGATAAATCCCAGGAGAAACACACTAAGACACATATTAATAAAATTATCAAACATTAAATACAAAGAAAAAATATTAAAAGCAGCAAGGGAAAAACAACAAATAACACACAAGGGAATCCCCATAAGGTTAACAGCTGATCTTTCAGCAGAAACTCTGCAAGCCAGAAGGGACTGGCAGGACATATTCAAAGTGATGAAAGGGAAAAACCTACAACCAAGATTACTCTACCCAGCAAGGATCTCATTCAGATTCAATGGAGAAATTAAAACCTTTACAGACAAGCAAAAGTTAAGAGAATTCAGCACCACCAAACCAGCTTTACAACAAATGCTAAAGGAACTTCTCTAGGCAAGAAACACAAGAGAAGGAAAAGACCTACAATAACAAACCCAAAACAATTAAGAAAATGCTAATAGGAACATACATATTGATAATTACCTTAAATGTAAATGGATTAAATGCTCCAACCAAAAGACATAGACTGGCTGAATGGATACAAAAACAAAACCCATATATATGCTGTCTACAAGAGACCCACTTCAGACCTAGGGACACATACAGAGTGAAAGTGAGGGGATGGAAAAAAGATATTCCATGCAAATGGAAATCAAAAGAAAGCTGGAGTAGCAATTCTCATAGCAGACAAAATAGACTTTAAAATAAAGACTATTACAAGAGACAAAGAAGGACACTACATAGTGATCAAGGGCTCAATCCAAGAAGAAGATATAACAATTGTAAGTATTTATGCACCCAACATAGGAGCACCTCAATACATAAGGCAAATGCTAACAGCCATAAAAGGGGAAATTGACAGTAACACAATCATAGTAGGGAACTTTAACACCCCACTTTCACCAATGGGTAGATCAACCAAAATGAAAATAAATAAGGAAACATAAGCTTTAAATGATACATTTTAAAAAATGGACTTAATTGATATTTATAGGACATTCCATCCAAAAACAACAGAATTGTTTTTGGATTCTGAAACAACAGAACACTTTCTCCTCAAGTGTTCATGGAACATTCTCCAGGATAGATAATATCTTGGGTCACAAATCAAGCCTTGGTAAATTTAAGAAAATTGAAATCGTATCAAGTATCTTTTCTGACTACAACACTGTGAGACTAGATATCAACTACAGGAAAAAAACGGTAAAAAACACAAACACATGGAGGCTAAACAATATGCTATGAAATAACCAAGAGATCACTGAAGAAATCAAAGAGGAAATTAAAAAAAAACCTAGAAACAAATGACAATGAAATCACAATGACCCAAAACCTATGGGATGCAGCAAAAGCAGTTCTGAAGTGTAGAGCAATACAATCCTACCTCAAGAAACAAGAAAAATCTCAAATAAACAATGTAACCTTACACCTAAAGCAATTAGAGAAAGATGAACAAAAAACCCCCCAAAGTTAGCAGAAAGAAAGAAAGTATAAAGATCAGAGCAGAAATAAATGAACAAGAAATGAAGGAAATGATAGCAAAGATCAATAAAACTAAAAGCTGGTCCTTTGCAAAGATAAACAAAATTGATAAACCATTAGCCAGACTCATCAAGAAAAAAAGGGAGAAGACTCAAATCAACAGAATTAGAAATGAGAAAGGAGAAGTAGTAACAACTGGCACTGCAGAAATACAAAGAATCATGAGAGATTACTACAAGTAACTATATGCCAATAAAATGGACAACCTGGAAGAAGTGGACAAATTCTTAGAAATGCACAAACTTCCAAGACTGAACCAGGAAGAAATAGAAAATGTAAACAGAGCAATCACAAGCACTGAAATTGAAACTGTGATTAAAAAATCTTCCAACACACAAGAGCCCAGGACTAGCTGGCTTCACAGGCAAATTCTATCAAACATTTAGAAAAGAGCTAAAACCTATCCTTCTCAAACTCCAAAATATAGCAGAGGGAGGAACACTCCCAAACTCATTTTACAAGGGCACCATCACCCTGATACCAAAACCAGACAAAGATGTCACAAAAAAAGAAAACTACAGGCCAATATCAGTGATGAACACAGATGCCAAAATCCTCAACAAAATACCAGCAAAAAAAAAAAAAAAAAAAATACTAGCAAACAGAAACCAACAGCACACTAAATGGATCATACAGCCTGATGCAGTGGAGTTTATTCCAGGAATGCAAGGATTCTTCAATATATGCAAATCAATGAATGTGATAAACCATATTAACAAATTGAAGGAGAAAATCCAGATGATCATCTCAATAGATGCAGAAAAAGCTTTCAACAAAATTCAACACCGGTTTGTGATAAAAATTCTCCAGAAAGTAGGCATACAGGGAACTTACTTCAACATAATAAAGGCCATATATGACAAACCCACAGCCAACATAGTTCTCAATGATGAAAAACTGAAACCATTTCCACTAAGATTCTTGACAAGACAAGGTTGCCCACTCTCACCACTATTATTCAACATAGCTTTGGAAGTTTTAGCCACAGCAATCAGAGACGAAAAAGAAATAAAAGGAATCCAAATTGGAAAAGGAGAAGTAAAGCTGTCACTGTTTGCAGATGACATGATATTATACATAGAGAATCCTAAAGATGCAACCAGAAAACTACTAGAGCTAATCAATGAATTTGGTAAATTAGCAGGATACAAAATTAATGAACAGAAATCTCTGGCATTTTTATACACTAATGATGAAAAATCTGAAAGAGAAATTAAGGAAACACTCCCATTGACCATTGCAACAAAATGAATAAAACACCTAGGAATAAACCTACCTAAGGAGACAAAAGACCTGTATGCAGAAAACTATAAGACACTGATAGAAGAAATTAAAGATGATACAAACAGATGGAGAGATATACTCAGGTTCTTGGATTGGAAGAATCAACATTGTGAAAATGACTCTACTACCGAAAGCAATCTACAGATTCAATGCAATCCCTATCAAGCTACCAATGGCATTTTTCACAGAACTAGAACAAAACATTTCACGATTTGTTTGGAAACACAAAAGACCCCGAATAGCCAAAGCAATCTTGAGAAAGAAAAATGGAGCTGGAGGTATCAGGCTCCCTGACTTTAGACTATACTACAAAGCTACAGTAATCAAGACACTATGGTAGTGGCACAAAAACAGAAATAAAGATCAATGGAACAGGATATAAAGCCCAAAGATAAACCCATGCACATATGGTCACCTTATCTTTGATAAAGGAGGCAAGAATATACAATGGAGAAAAGACAGCCTCTTCAATAAGTGGTGCTGGGAAAACTAGACAGCTACATGTAAAAGAATGAAATCAGAACGCTCCCTAACACCACACACAAAAATAAACTCAAAATGGATTAAAGACCTAAATGTAAGGCCAGACACTATAAAACTCTTAGAGGAAAACATAGGCAGGACATTCTATGACATAAATCACAGCAAGATCCTTCCTGACCCACCTCCTAGAGAAACGGAAATAAAAACAAAAATAAACAAATGGGACCTAATGAAACTTAAAAGCTTTTGCTTTTAAGCAAAGCTTTTTTAAAAAAAAAAAAAAAAAAAAAAAGCTTTTGCACAGCAAAGGAAATCATAAACAAGACCAAAAGACAACCCTCAGAATGGGAGAAAATATTTGCAAATGAAACAACTGACACATAATTAATCTCCAAAATATGCAAGCAGCTTATGCAGCTCAATATCAAAAAAATAACAACCCAATCCAAAAATGGGCAGAAGACCTAAATAGACATTTCTCCAAAAATATACAGATTGCCAACAAACACATGAAAGGATTTTCGACGTCACTAATCATTAGAGAAATGTAAATCAAAACTACAACGAGTTATCACCTCACGCCAGTCAGAATGGCCATCATCAAAAAATCTAAAAACAATAAATGCTGGAGAGGGTGTGGAGAAAAAGGAACCCTCTTGCACTGTTAGTGGGAATGTAAATTGATACAGCCACTATGGAGAACAGTATGGACGTTCCTTAAAAAACTAAAAATAGAACTACCATATGACCCAGCAATCTACTACTGGGCATATACCCTGAGAAAACCATAATTCAAAAAGAGTCATGTACCACAATGTTCATTGCAGCTCTATTTACAATAGCCAGGACATGGAAACAACCTAAGTGTTTATCGACAGATGAATGGATAAAGAAGATGTGGCACCTATATACAGTGGAATATTACTCAGCCATAAAAAGAAATGATATTGAGTTATTTGTAGTGAGGTGGATGGATCTAGAGTCTGTCATACAGACTGAAGTAAGTCAGAAAGAGAAAAACAAATACCGTATGCTAACACATATATATGGAATCTAAAAAAAAAAAAAAAAGCTTCTGAAGAACCTAAGGGCAGCACAGGGATAAAGACGCAGACGTAGAGAATGGACTTGAGGACACGGTGGGGAGGCGGGGGGAAGGGTAAGCTGAGACGAAGTGAGAGAGTGGCATGGACATATATACACTACCAAATGTAAAATAGATAGCTAGTGGGAAGCAGCCGCATAGCACAAAGAGATCAGCTCGGTGCTTTTGACCACCTAGAGGGGTGGGATAGGAAGGGAGGGAGACGCAAGAGGGAGGGATATGGGGATATATGTTTACATATAGCTGATTCGCTTTGTTTTACAACAGCAGCTAACACAACAATGTAAAGCAATTATACTCCAATAAAGATGTTAAAAAAATATTCCATTATATATTTATCCCATTACTTTTATAATAGTTTATAAAGCATTTTCACATCAATTATCTCATTTAACCTTAACAACCTTGTGTAGTAGTTGGGCCGGGTGTCGTCATTAGCCTCAGTTTACAAATGAGGGAATTGAGGCTCAAAAAACGATTAGATCAGAAAACAGCATGACTCAAATCTGCATCTTTGGATGATGTACTGGGTTTCATAGTGTTCCACGAAAATTCATGTCCACCCAGAACCTCACACTGTGAACTTATTTGAAATAGAGTCTTTGGAGATGTAATTAGTTAAATAATTCGAGATGAAATCATCCCAGATTTAGGGGTGGGTCCCAAATCTAATGACCGGTGTCTTTATCAGAGAAAGGAGCAGGAGATTTGGACACAGAGGCACACGGAAGAAAACGTGGGAAGACAGAAGCAGAATTTGGAGTGATGCAGCTACAAGCTAAGAAATGCCTGGAGTCACCAGAAACTGAGAGAGGCAAGGAAGGATTCTCCCCTGGAGACTTCGGAGGAAGTGTGGCCTTGATGACACCTTGATTTTGTCTGTTCTCTGTGAGACAGTAACTTTCTGTTGTTTTAAACTTATGGTTCCCAAAGGGTAAAGGGGATGAGGAGAGCGGAGGTTATGATTAATAGATACACACTACTATATATATATATATAAAATAGGTAACCCCCAAGGACCTACTGTATAGCACAGGGAACTATATTTGATATCTTATAATAACCTATAATGGAAGAGAAATCTGAGTCACTTTCCTGTACACCTGAAACTGACACAACATTGTAAATCAACTATACTTCAATTTTAAAAATAATAATAATTTCTGTTGTTTTAAAGCACCAAATCTGTAGTAATTTAGCAGTCCTAGGAAATGACACAGATGTCATAAATGGAGATTTTCCTTTATGATTTCTTCTTCCCTATAGGAACAGTGGCCACAGCTCAGAGTTGTTCTAAATAACCAGGTTGACACTTTGAGAAAATTTCATTGGCTAAGAAAGGACATTTTCTTCAGAATTCTTTTCATAGAACTATCTGGTGACTAGAATTTTTGTAACCCTATGAGCAGCAAAATACCCTAGAAGTTTGGTGTGAGAGGTGGGACTGCTGTCCACACTGAGGGCACACAGGCATACTATGGCTTATTCAGTGTAGACTGAACACAGAACATTGCTCAGTGAAATTACCAACTTTGAAAAAAGGTTAACGTGTGTAATTCTTGCTGCGTGGTGTGAAAAAAATGTTCTAGTTCTCAAGCAGGAAGCACATGTTTTCTGAGCCAGTGGCTATGAAATTGACTCACATCTGCATCTTAATTGCATTTTACACATTCTGTGCTTAGCTGCCTATTAATTAAGGCACAAGATGAATATGATCTAAGAGACTCCCAGAACGCTTGTCTGGGAGATTTCTTTTTGAGGAGTCTTCATCCAGCTCTCCACAGCCCTGATGCCTGGTTTCTTTGCCACATTCTGATGTTAAGGAGAAAATGCAACCCTTAGACCTGGACTTACTGATTACATATATTGAGCTTTTCCCCTAGCTCATCCCTGCCTGCCTATGCACATGAAGGCCACAGCATGGCTACATCCACCACGGAGAAGGAAATTATAGGATGGGAATTTGCCCCTCCCCCATCCGTGTACAAAACATGCAAACACTGAAACTTAAGAAAGATAAGTTGGAGGGCAGGCCTTTGCTTTACTCAAGGAGACTTCCCGCAATGACTTGTGACACCAACTATCTAGAGTTGGACCATACTTCACGAGTGAAGGGCACAGTCCTCCTCCACAAGACTGCCCTTGCTTCAGACACCAGCTGCCAGTTTGGGGTCCCCAGGTCCACTCTCCCTTCTGATCAGCTGGCTATAAATTCAGGGGTTCCAATGAGCCCCTTTAGGTTCAATAATTCATTGCAATGATTCACAGAACTCAGGAAAGTGCTGTACTCACAATTACAATTTTATGATAGCAAAAGGATACCATCAGAACCAGACAAAGAGAGAACCTACAGGAGTTCTGGAAGGGTCCCAAACACGAAGCTTCCAACCATCCTCTCTCCGTGGAGTCCTGGAGTCCTTGCTGCTCTCAAGGGGACAAAGGAGGGCCAGAGTGTCCTTCTTGGACTGGCTGTTCCTAAATAACTTCAATTCAAAATAATCAATACGCCAAATTGACATATTGTGGGGCAGCCTGCACTGAACCCCATCAAAGCTTTTTCTCGGCATTGAAAAGGGAAAGTCTTCTTCACATAGGAAACTTCTGTTATGAAAAAAGATTTTAAAAGTACAACCCTTTTCTATACACCTGCATTGAGCAATTGCAAAATACACCGTTCACGATGGTAACAGAACTATAAAGCACCTTGAATAAATTTATCAAGATGTGCAAGACCCTTTTAAAGAAAACTATAAAATATTACTGGAAAGTATATCTGGTTGTGAACCAGAAGATTCAATACCTGTGAACACTTAATTCTCCACAAATTAATCTATAAAGTTAATGCAATTGTAAATAAAAATCTCCCAATTATTTTTTATGTAACTTGGCAAGACCATACTAAAATTCATATGAAAAATTCAATGCAAAGCAATGATCAAGGTAATTTTGTAAGTGAAGAACAAATTCTAGGACTTTTCACTTCCTACATCAAGCTTTAAATAAGCTATAGTAACTTAAGCAATATAGTATCGGAAAAAGAATAAAGTCGATCTTTGGACTAGAACAGAAATTCCACATATACATGGAAATTTAATATATGCTAAAGTGGCATTTCAAATCAGTGGGTAGATTATTTAACAGATGGTACCAGATCAACTGAATATCCATTGGAAAAAAGATAAGATACATCTTAATTTCATGCTAGTTACAAGATAAATCTCAATTGAATTAAAGTCCTAAAGATAAGATAAAATACATAAAAGTATTAAAAACAAATAAATGAAAATACATGCATGTGACCTTGGGTAGGTAGTTCCTTCTTAGAACACAAAAACAAAAAATTATAAGAGAAGGACTGCTAAAGTCAGGTACTTCAAAATTAAAACCTTCATGTGACAAATAATATCATGAAGAAAAAGATTTTTTTAAAGTGGTGTATTAGGAGAAGATACTTCAACATATGTGATAGACAAAAGATTGGTTTCTGGAATAGAAAAAGAAAAATCTCTAAAAATGGGAGGCAGCACAAACAATCCATTGTAAAAACGGATTCCACCACCCCCCAAAAAACATGCAAGCAGGCAATTCACAGAAGCAAAATACAAATAGGGCATCAAGCACCTAAAAAATAATGCTCATTTCCACTAAAAATCAAGAAAATAAAAATTAAAACAAAGATATACCATTTTTAACACAACAGATTGACAAAAAATTAAATGTTTGATAATATCAACTCTAGGCAGAGTGTAGGTAAATATGTATTCTGATCTCCACCTAACAGAATGCTAAATGGTACATATCTTACATCCCAGTAAATTTGTTTTTTAGTATCTTCCCTAAAGAAACAATTTGCACATATGACCAAGAAGGCATGTTCAAGATACGTTAAAGTGAAATTGGAAACACGTTAAATGTCCTTCAATAGGGGAATGGTCAAATAACCTAAGCCTATCTTCACTATGGTATATTATGCATCAGTTAAAAAATAAAAATAGCTGAGATTTATGCTTGTAATGTGAGATATGTTCTCTGTGAGATAGTGTTAGACATATTAACACGGAGATTATCTCGAAGATGTACTGTTGAAGGAAAAAGAGTTGCACAACTACACATATACAATTTACCATTTGTGTTTTAAGAAAAAGTATGCTCACCGAAACAATAATGTACATTTTCTCCAGGTAATAAATGTTTGTAAGTGTGTAAGTAAATATATGCAAGAATATACACAAAAATTTTCCTATGCTGAGGGCACTAGGATGTGGGTGGTAGACAAAGAGAGATTTTAGCCTTATCTGTAATATTTTTAATTTTTATGAGGTGGATGGATTAATCTATTACATCTGTAACAGCAATAATTGGAGAAAATACATTCCAACTCCTTCCTAGACTTCACGGCTCTGTTCCCAGCACCTTTGGTTCATTGTGATCTTAAGTGTTCAAGGACTCTGTGAAATTCTCCTTTACTGATAACCAGATATTGGATTATATTAGGCTTCACTTTTTCCCAATTCCATTTCTCAAGTTCTCTACATCATGTTAATATATTTCATAAGAGATTGTGTATCTACCATTCTATTTTAGGAAGAATGACAGAAAAGTTTTTCATGCCTAATTTTCTCCTTAGCCTTAGTTCACCTGAATTATTCTCTGCCTTCTGTATTGTGATCCAAATGGATTTATCTTGAGAAATAGTCTTGAGGAAAAAGAAAATATTTTCTGCATTTCACGAGGCTTCAGCAGAAGGATCATTGTTTTGTTGCTTTCTCCCGTGCTTATATTTGTACCTCAAATATTTCACGTTTGTCTTCAGAAACATCGTGTACTTTAAGGTCTTAGCAAATATGTTCTCTCAAAAAAAAAAAATTAAAGAGAGCCATCAACCAGTTTGTTTCTACTCTAGACCTGGGTGAAATCTCTCTATGCTGATGCTCTAGAAATGGGGACCCTTCTGGTTAGAATATAATTCCTCCTTTAGTTCTCTTTTCCATTCCTCATGTTTACCTTCCTGCTTTTGTTGTTGTAGAGAGCCGTCTTGAATTATAGAGAAAGCCCTATTTTTTACATATCTGGAAAAGACAGGAATATAATTGAACTCTACTGACAAGTTCATAAAAAAATAAACCCACAATTTAGGCGTACCTGGGAAAGGGATGTGAAATAGCTGTTTCTCATTATTTTAGGAAATAATGCTTTAAGCAGCATGTGGAACTGAACTGCAAGGTGATAAGAAAATGAGCAGAAGGGGGTAAGTAAGGTCTGAATCATCCCCAGGACCATTTATCTCCAGGGGGCAAGCGGCACATATCTCTGGACTTCTGCCCCCCTTGGGGGGGGGGGGTGCAGGGTACCAGAGGATGACAGGTCACACACCAGGAAACAGCATTACAAGCACTAAGAAGCGTCCACTGACTCTCTGAGGTGGTGGACCCTCTGCTGTCCCCCCCACCCCAGGGCCCTGATGCTTTGAACCCCAGCTAAGAGTGCTAGGCTTACTCATCCTAATCCTACTCTCAGGCTTCACAGCCATCTTAGCATCTGGCACCCACCAATGTTCTTTATACCCCGTCATTGGGATGGCTGGATGCAGTGCTGAAATACCTTTTCTCCCTCTCAGGGTGACCCAGGGTTTCAGATCTGTGCACATCCAAGGGTCAAAATGGACATGGAGGCAAGGAAAGGGATATGGGCAAAAATTAGGGGCCACAATAGCAGGAATTCTCCTGAAGTAGGAAACCTCCAACTGAACTGTCTATTCACCACCCACCAAACAGGCCTTGAGGTTCACCTCTTCCAAGCCTTGGCGGCACCAGAGTCAGAAATACAAATTTCTATCTTATCCTGCACCCTGGCTAAAGCAGGCATTGCCAGTTGATTGTAGCTGCGCTCTTGCCCTTGTCAAAGCGGCTGCTACCCCCTCTAACTTACGCTAAAACAATTTCCCTGACCAAATGCCCTGTCCCAGCTTCACCTGCCCGTTCCACTGCTTAAACTCTGCCACTATTCTGCCTCCTATTGAAATATCCAAACCACCCCAAGAAGAATGACATCGAGCTTCTTTTGTAGCCATGAAGGAGTTAGTCTCGAGGAAGATAGTTGAAGAGCACTGTTCCCCCTCCTGGCAGGATCCAGGAAGTACGAGCCTGCCTGGGTCCCGGTGAAGGACCCCACGAGGTCACGGTACGAGGGAGGAGACTGAATGATGCGGGGAGATCAGGCAAGGTGAGGGAGCAAGGAGGAGGGTGCCGAAGAAGACATACAGTTTCGGCCAAGATTAGCCCTGGAAAACAGTGGAGAGAGGTCCTCCCACAAGGAAAGGAGTTTCCGGGTGGAGGTTATGTCAGAGAGGAACCGCAGCGCTTTGGAGTCAGAGAGTGCTGGGTTTAGTCCCACCTCAGTCTCTCATTAGCTCAATAACTGTAGACCGTAACCATGTAAAAAATAATAATCCCCGCCCACCTCCCACACCCCGGGAGCACTGAGGAAGATTGAAAAGTTTACAAGAGGGCTGGTACAAGGTCCAACCCCCAATAAAATCCTTGTCACTACTGACACCTCAGATTATTTCTGGTGTGGAGAGAGAAAGAGATGTCTGAGGATCTCTTCCAAAGACGGAGTCAGCATAAATGAACCTTATAAAATTCCCCATATCTTCTCATCCACAAACTTGATCATTTTAGGTCAACTCATCCTAGCGAATCTTTTTAACCAGTAGCACATTATCAGATTTTAAACATTGTGTTATGGGAGTTTGCTTCAATCAATACTCAGAGAACCTTTGTTCATAGCAACACATTCTCTGTAACTTTTAAAAGGCGCATTCTGATCTTAAATATAGATAGTTTAACTAAGGACTGTTCTCTATTCCAATTTCTGAGAAAACCATCATCTTTTTAAGCATTAGGCCAGGGGTTGACTCATCTTTCAGCACATGTCTGCAAACAAGGGAAAATAAAGGTCATGGGAAGACAGTTACAGAGCACTATAAAATATTAATGATGGCTGGGTATATGACTGTAGTTACTGAAGACTCTTTGAAAAGATAGGGTGGAGAAAGGGGAGAGAGGGGCAAGGAAAACATTGTAAGGACAGAGAGAATTTGTTGAGGATGGAGTGTTTATATCCTTCCAATATGGTTGCAAACAAACAGTAATGAGACCTTTTGGGGAATCACTGGCTTAGAGGCCCAGGGTTTGAATGTACTATGTTGTATTAATGTCTTGGTACATGTTTTTCACATAAAATGAATGTAATACTAACGAATGCATAGATTCTTATAGCAGCATCTTCATATGCATTTATCCTTATCTCACAACAATCTTATGATGCCCATTTTACAAAAAAAACGGAGGCTCAGAAACTTTGAATGATTTGGTAAAAGTATGTAAATGCCTTTCTGTTTTATAACACTACACAGTGGTCTACAAGTGACTCAAGTATGCAGCTGGTCGTGTAAATAGCATTACTATGCTGTCATCAAGTTGTCAAAGGAGCCAAAGATATTCCCAGGATGCTTTGCTGTCAGACAGAAGCTCATAACAGAATCAGTAATGAAATTCAATCTCTGTTAGCTTTATGGCCTTGCCATCTTGTTTTTTTCTATCGTGTCTACATTTCTAAAGAATTGATTTAGCAAAAAACAATGAACACTTTGTACATTTGTGTAACACTTTACAATATGCAGAACACTTCAAGTATGTGAGTTCATTTGACTGACGTAATAAATTGAGTTACAAGTGGGTTCTGCAACGTTCAGGTCTCTGTGGTTGTTGCGTGGATCTAGAAATCTTCTTAATCTCTTGCTTTGGGATCCTACTATGATTCTTCTGGAATAGAAGGGGCCCTTATCTCTCATATTCTGATATTAACCAGGGTTCCATTACTGTAAAGGCACATCATTCCCTGCTATGGCTGAAATCCTACACATGAAGACAAAAACAATGGAAAATAATTTTAAATAGTAGAAAGTGGAAAATGATGGAATCCAACATGTAAGTAGCCTAATGATTACACCTTTTCTTTTGAGCTTCAAGGCCTACAAATGACAGATGAAATAAGAGTGAAACTATCCCTTCTCATTCTCCAAAGTAGGGCACTAGAATATAAAGAAGTCCTTACAGGTTGTTTTGTTTTAGCTCTTTATTTGGGAGGCAGTATAACACCTTAGTCAAGAGTATAGACCCTTGATTAAGAATCAATCTAAGGGCTTCCCTGGTGGCGCAGTGGTTGAGAGTCCGCCTGCCGATGCAGGGGACACGGGTTCGTGCCCCGGTCCGGGAAGATCCCACATGCCGCGGAGCGGCTGGGGCCGTGGGCCATGGCCGCTGAGCCTGTGCGTCCGGAGCCTGTGCTCCACAACGGGAGAGGCCACGGCAGTGAGAGGCCCGCGTACCACAAAAAAAAAAAAAAAAAGAATCAATCTAGACTGCCTGGATTCAAATTGCAGCTTTACCACTTTACTATTTAAATATTCACCTGGACAAGTTATTTAAGCAGTTTAAAGCCAGTTTCTTCATTTGTCACATGGGCATCAGAGCAGTGTTCTCTTCATAGAGTCACAGGGAGAATTAAAAAAGATCATCCTTGAAGAGTTCTTGGCTCAGTTCCTGGACTATGTTAGTTCTGTTTATGTTGTTGTCTGTTGAAGCATTTGAGCAAACAAAAAGAAATATTTGTGAAGAAGGAATCATATTAGCTGAACAGGAAGTTGTAATCCTGTCCTTCTCTTACATGTTATAGACTTTTATTTCTATTTCTATGTTGTCTTCTAGGAAAGGAGGAAAGAAGCTCTTCCTGCTACAAAGTGATGGAATGTAGTTTATTTACCTTAATGAACTTGCCAGCATGACTCTTTTTATTTCTCTTGTTTGTTTGTTCTTCCTAGATTCAGCCAGGAAGAATAGTTCTTAATTCTTGACTAAAATGTTCTAAAGAAGTTGTGTACAATCTTCCTTAAAGCACAGTAGGCTTTCTGTCAAATATGCATGAAAATGAAAATTTTAATATCTTGATTTTATTTTATACACAATCAGTTTGATTTTGCGGTCTATAACAAAACTTTCCCAAACTTGGAGACTTAAAAATAATTATACGTTAGTTCAAAATTCCATAGGTCAGCATTTGGGCTGGACTTGGTTAAGCAGCTCCTCCACTGGTCATACCTGGACTCACTCGTGTGGTTGCTGTCAGCTGGTGGATTAGCTGGAGGCTGGTTGGTCCTGGGTGGCTCACTTGCATGTCTGGTGGTTAGCTGGGACAACAGAGTAGCTGGGTCACGTCTCCAGTGTCCAGCAGGCTACTCTGGGCTTTTTCACGTGGCAGCTGTGTTCCAAAAACAGCAAGACAGAGAACAAGTCCCAGTGAACAAGCACTGGTCAAGCCTCTGCTTATGCCATGCTTGCTAATGTCCCGCTGGCCAAAACAAATGATATGGCCAAACCGAGATTCAAAGCGTGGAGAAATAGACTCCATCTCTTGATGGTAAGAACTGCAAAGTAATGTTGCCGTTTGTCTCCTTAGTATTGAATTATAATCCTCCTCAGGGAAAATTGCAGACAGCATGGAACCTACAAACTGAATTATAAAGACTGAAATTGTTATATCTAGTTTTTGACTACAATGAAGAGACTGGTATAGTATGCGGGGTAATATTTATGTGTGTTGCATCTATCAAGCTCAGGTGGTATATATAATTTAATGGTGGAGGGAGAGGGCTTTGTTCAATTCACATAAGTCATTGTCCCCTCACTCAAGGACATTGCAGTCAGTTGATTTCAGAGACACATGCAGAAGGCCACACTACAAGGTAGTTTGCAATAAGTATTATGGGAATGATAGAGCTAAGAAGTATTGGAGTTCTGTGGAGCATGTGCCTAAGGGGTAGGAAGACTCCTAAGGGGGAGGTGAGGCATAAACAGAGCTAAAGAAATGGTAGGATTTGCAAATAAAACAATACTGTGTTCCAAGGGATGAATGTCAAGTTAAGGGTGTTAGACATGGGCATGAATTCTGCGTATCTGGAAACAGTAAGGAGCCCTAAAGGGCTGGGAGAGATGATACAGCAACTTGTGTAATACATAGTACACCAATTGCTTTCCATGCCTAAATTAAACCTAGCACTGAAATTAAGGATTGCAGGTCTCTGCAGACCAGATTTCTCTTTTTAGAATACCCAACCCATTCCTCTTTTCCTCATTGAATATCTTTGATGGCTACCCTTGGTATGTAAGATAGAGTTTGCACTGCAGAGCGTAGCATTAAATGAACTCTTTTGATATGCCTCAAATCACATTTTGTCTTCTTTCTCACTCCTGCCCTATTACATTTTAAAAATTTCTCAGGAGCTGTATCCATTAAATATTGTGTGAAATCTCTCTTTAGCCAGCTTAAAAATTCTTAGGCTTTTTAGATTTTCAAACTTGATGTTGGGCTTTGAATAGTAACAATAGTGAGTTCTAGTCCCTTAGAAACAGAATTTGAAATGAGATTACAAATGTTCTTTGAGAAAAGTAATCACGGGAATCTCTACCATGTAACTTTTATTTTATATTTCAAGTATTTTGCTTAAAGGTTTCTTTTACTACATAGGTTCCAGCAAAGGATGGTCTACCATCAATCAATACTGAGTTTCCCACTAAGTACCAGCGCTGTGGGGAGCTATTTTTAAATCCTATCTCTTATTTAGCCAGGACTAACTGAACCTTTTATTGCCTTTTTTTTTTTAAAAAAAATAGGACATCTTTCACTGCTCTAGAGATATACCCCATGAGCCAAATATGAGTTTTGTGAACTTATCCTAGTATTTAGGCCGTGAGTGGCAGAAATATCCCCTTCGTTATGTAGTTCAACAACAGCAAAAACAACAACAAAAGAAAAGCTTTTACCAGCAAATATTACTTTCTAAATCAAGCAGAGAAGCAAAAGGAATTTTTTTTTTTTAATGTTCAGAGTTGTGAGATGTTTCCAGATGGGCAGTTTTCAACTTTTAAAAATAATAAAGTCATCTTTGCCCAGGAACCAAAACAAAGTTTGATAAAGCATCTCTTGATTTGTCTAGGAGCTTGGCGGTGGAATTTTTATGGTGTGAAACATTAAAATCATGAAGTTTGTTTTTGATGACTTCTAGAAATTTTTGAATGGGAGAGGCTTTGTGTGTGAATTTAGATTCCCTCACTATTTCTGAACAAAACAAATCAGCACAAATCCAGAACCATCTTCTAGGGCCCAACAGCCCCAAGCCTCCGCACGTGCCTGCAGTAAGTGTTTATCTCCTAACTACAATGTCTTCAGCAAAGGGACCTATGTGAATTGAACACAACCATC
This sequence comes from Leucopleurus acutus, assembly GCF_964270905.1. Classification (NCBI taxonomy): domain Eukaryota; kingdom Metazoa; phylum Chordata; class Mammalia; order Artiodactyla; family Delphinidae; genus Leucopleurus; species Leucopleurus acutus. The sequence continues at coordinate 39,132,294 of NC_139152.1, forward strand.
GCTAAATAGGGTAGTTACATAGTCCAAGGAATACACTCCAATTACTGCTCTTTTAACATAAAAATCCCAGCCATTTCTGTGCAGTTTATGCTAGACTTCCCAGGAAACTGGATTCATCTAAAAGGAAAATAGGTTTGGTGACCCAGCCCTTTGGAAAAGTTCAGCTATATCCAGTATCATATGTTTTAGACCCAACCTCTGCGGCCAGGGCTCTGCGCCAAGACACGTGCCCCAATCTCCTACTCACTGCGCAGGCGCGCTCAGCCCCAGCCTGAGGAGCCCCACGTGGACACGCCTCCCTGGCCGCGTCGCCCACCAGCTTCTCCCCTCTAACGATGGAACTCTTCTGCCTAGGTTCGTTCTTAATAAGTTAACTGCAGCCATAGGTTAATGTGCTTGACCTGCCAAGACACCTATTTACATTTTAATACGACAGCAACAGTTTAATCCAATGGAATCATTTCGATGGTAATAATAATAACCACCATTTAATAAGTGGTTAACATTCGCTAAGTACTTTAAAGACATTATCTAAATCACATGAAGCCCTGGAGTTAGGTTATAATTTTCTCAATTTTATACTTGAGGAAAATGAAGAGTAGAGAGCCAAGTTATTTGTCCAAGGTCACACCGCTGGTGGCACTAAGAGCCATCGGTGCCCTAATTTGTGCCCCTTCACTGCATTTTAGTTACTGCAGGAGGTGAAAGAGGGAAAAGGTTCCTACAACCCAAAAGAACAAAACACTTGGAATTAGAAGGCCTGAATTCTAATCTTTGCATCTATCCATACTTCTTTTAAAATCTTAGCAAAATTTCAACTTTCCTGGCCTTGATTTCCTCTGCTGAAAATTAGGATAATGACGCGTAGTTACCTTAAAAGATTGGAGATATTCCAGTGAGATAAGAGGTAAAAGTGATTTGCTAGCTGTCAAATTCTACAGGAATGTAAGATGTTTTTCTTCAGGGAGCAAAGCTTGTAGGACCAGCACTGGTCAACCATTTAATTTACCAAGTTTCTGCGTTCAAGATGTTGACTCTGGGTGGAAAAGTGTTTGTGATCTGATTTCCAATTTCCTGTATTCTCCCCCTTTTTACATTCATAAATAGGACAGTGGATATTACCGCATTTCTTTTAGTAGTGACAACTCAATTTATATGCTTTCCCTGAATTGTGCTATTACAGATAAAGCAATGACATCAAATGAAAGTATATCTTGTCTTTTTTCTCCAATGGACCACAAAGTGGACTTTTTTGTTCTGAGATGAATTCAGAAATTGAAGAGAAAGAGGAAAATAACAATAGGTCTATACATACAAATTAATTGGGATTTTGATTACAAATAGAGAGAAGAAAACTCCCCCCTCAGAAAAGCATTGGACTCTCACCCTAATGCTGGCCCCATGGTCTCCATTTGGGAAGAGGCTGCTTCTGGACAAACCTCTTGAGAATAGACCTGAAGCTCTGAGAAGCCAACTCAGGTAAAATCTTTGGACTGTCACCTCTTTTAATGTGACCCCTCTTGGCCCCAGAGAATTAGATAAGAAGATGTCCCCTGTTCCATAGGCAGACAAACAACAGGCTGGACAGTGGTCTATGGTGCAATAGGATGGATGTTGACTTCCTGGACCAATTAGATTTTCTCTCTTCAGAAGTCTGAATATGGTTCCATAGTGAGAGAACTAGCGGTTGACACTGGAAGAAATATAAGAATATGAGGAGGATATATGTCAAGGAGGAAGCAGCAGTTTTGTGTCAAGAGAGGTCTCTGAGTGGCCAGGTTGAACAGAGTATCCCACCAACTGTGCCAGACAAGTGTTATGGGTGGGAAATAAACTTGCGATGCTGCACTACTGAGATTCTGCAGTTGTTTTTACTATATCATAACCTGGTCTGACTGATACAATTCCTTTATCTCCTTTTACTCTCAAACTAGGAATGGCGCCAAAATGTGTGCTCTTGCTGTTTTATTCTTTCTCTACATTTACTCTCAAGTGTGATCATCCTTTCATGTGCTTTTAAGTACCATTTTTAAAGGGATACCTCCCAAAAGAAGCCGTATTTCCAGATGCTATAGCTTCTCTCAGCTCTCCAGCCATCACCTTAAACTCTACTCAATTCAATTCAATGAGTATTCACAGAGTATTCACTAAGTGCCTGGCTTTGCGCTGGATGCTGAAGATGCTGAGGTTAATGACAAGAGTCTCCTGTCCTCACAGCACTTACAGCCCATCAGGGAAGACTTTACATAGGTAGTTAAATAGGGCACTTTAGAAGAGATATGGGAACATATGTATATGTATAACTGATTCACTTTGTTATAAAGCAGAAACTAACACACCATTGTAAAGCAATTATACCCCAATAAAGATGTTAAAAAAAAAATAGGGCACTTGAATTTAGACTCAATAACTCCAAAGAAAACTCACCATTCCTACTACACGAATAAATGCTTTTATCTAAATAGCAGATGACTACCATGGACAGTTCTTTTTCTTCATCCCAGTTTAGTGAATGTGAGATGCAGTGTTGGCTATCCTCTCATCCTTGTTCCTTAAATCAAAATGGATACAAAGTCCCTTTGTTTCATCTGAGGAAATGCTACTCAGAGAGCCCCTTTACTCTCCTTCCTTCAGACACAGCTTGAGTCCCTCTTCCCTGAACCACCTCTAGCTGGCTTCTCTGCTTCTCACATCTACCTGGCCCAGGTAAGATACAACTGGACCAGGATTTCTAAAACACCACTGCCATAATATCACCCATTCAAGAATATTAAATGACTTGCCTAATGTTCCAAACCCCATTAAATCTAAATTCTTCATTGTTGCTTTTGTAATCTACTTCAAGTAGATTTTCCTACTTCTCTAAATAACTATAGTAATGTTAGGTAAATTTACTGAGCACTTACTTTGTATCTGGCACTATATTATGTTCTTTTATTTACTCTTTCACTAAATCCTTACCAAAATCCCTTGAAATAGGATTATTATCCTTATTTACTGCAAGGAAACTAAGGCTTAGGGAGATGAAGCAAACTCAAGGTCAAATAGTAAGTGGTTCTGAACTTAGGTCCTAAACGATGTTCCCTCTGTAACATGTGAGCAGAGATCATCCTTCATACTTGCTGTAAACTCACAGTTTTGAGCACTGTGCTGGGCAAAATTTCATTATGTTTGCAATAGCTATTGATCGAATAACATACTCTCTCTAGCCTATTCTGGTAAAGAATAAGATAATCTTAGAAACATGTCTGAGATCACTTCTGCAGGGAGTACTGTTTCAAAGCAATGTGTTGATTTATTTTTTCTTCTGAGAGGAACAAGGCCCATGAGAGATTAGAAGGAGGGACAGGTCCGAGCCAGTAGCCAGGAAGAAAGAGAGAAAGAAAGAAAGAGAGAGAGAGAGAGAGAGAGAGAAAGGAAGGAAGGAGGGAGGGAAGGAAGGAAGGAAGGAAAGGAGGGAAGGAGGGAGGAAGAAAGGAAAGGAAGAAAAAGAAAGAAAAAAGAAAGAAAGAAAGAAAGAAAGAAAGGAAGGAAGGAAGGAAGGAAGGAAGGAAGGAAAGGAGGGGAGGAGGGAGAGAGGGAGGGAGGGAAGGAGGGAGGGAGGAAGGAAGGGAAGAAAGAAAGAAAGAAAGAGAAAGAAAGAAAGAAAGAAAGAAAGGAAGGAAGGAAGGAAGGAAGGAAGGAAAGGAGGGAAGGAGGGAGGAAGAAAGGAAAGGAAGAAAAAGAAAGAAAAAAGAAAGAAAGAAAGGAAGGAAGGAAGGAAGGAAGGAAGGAAACGAGGGAAGGAGGGAGAGAGGGAGGGAGGGAAGGAGGGAGGGAGGAAGGAAGGGAAGAAAGAAAGAAAGAAAGAGAAAGAAAGAAAGAAAGAAAGAAAGAAAGAAAGAAAGAAAAAAAGAAAGAAAGAAAGGAAGGAAGGAAGGAAGGAAGAAAAAGAAAGAAAGAAGCCAAAGTTAGTTCTATCCTCTCAACTTTTTTTTTCTTTTTTAAACTTGAAGAGATTTTTCAAATCAGAGACTGTCTTGAAGAATTGCAAAGGGGAGCTGAGGAGGGTTGGAGACCAGTATTGACTGACACAGGTGGAGGCAGCAGGAAGGTTAAATGTGGTCCTGCTTGTGAGCAAAGCTGAGAGACTCAAAAGCCAAGGTGTGATTCTGAACTTTGTCCACAGTCCAGTGGCTACCTTCACCCTGATCCACACTTCCTAATTCAATGTCTGTCTAAAAATTCCAATTAAGCACTTGCAGTGGGGGGGAACAAAGGATTTCCTGCCCAACAGAAGAGGTATTGTGAGTTCCACTGAGAAAAAAGGGGGACGGCCGGCCGAAAGGAAGGTGTGAGGAATCCTCCTAAACTACCTCCTGAACAGACTAAAATGGGGCAATGTGTACTTTACCCGGGTACTTTACAAGAATTGCCAGTGTTCAGGAATTAGAATATGATGGAATAATCTAACACTCTGCTGGTCTCGTGGGTCATTACTAGAAACATCAACTATCCTAATACATGTGAAATAGAAAAATGCCGACTAATAGATTCTGCCTGATGGATGCTGAATAGAACAGTAAGGGCAGTTACAAGGAAGTGGTTGGACCCAGAGACAGGAACACAGAGGTCATGTGTGTAGCTTGCTGGATGGCCTCATGCCCATCACTCAGAGGCAGCAGGTTCCACATGTGAAAACAAGAAGGTTGGACAGCCTCCACCATCCCTTCCAATTCAAAAAGCATATTATCTTACGATATTTTAAAATATGTTTCGTTTTTTTTGCAGTACGCGGGCCTCTCACTGTTGTGGCCTCTCCCGTTGCGGAGCACAGGCTCCGGACGCGCAGGCTCAGCGGCCATGGCTCACGGGCCCAGCCGCTCCGCGGCATGTGGGATCTTCCCAGACCGGGGCACGAACCTGTGTCCCCTGCATCGGCAGGCGGACTCTCAACCACTGCACCACCAGGGAAGCCCTAAAACATGTTTTTTAAAAATTGAAGGAACTAGAATTAAGAATTAAATAGGTATAGAACATTTTAGTTTCCCTTCTTTCCTTTCCTAAATTACTTAATACCATTTGAGGAATGATATAAAAAACTTTTTTCAACCCCTTTCAAAAACTTATGGGAAAAGCTACAGATTAACATTTACCCAAGGAAATACACTGTAAATTAAAAAGCAGAGAGAAGAGAAATGGGAAGGTAGAGATACAAAAAGACTTGAGAGACATATCAATCAATTGCAGTGTATGGACCTTGTTTCCATCATGATTCAAACAAATTATAATAAATATTGAGAAAAATTGGGGAAATTTGTGTACTGACTTATATTAGATGATATTTGGGGGATTTTTACTGGCCTTTTACTTATGATAATTACGGTTTTTTAAAAAGAGTCTGTTACTTTCAATGATACTGAAATATTTACTGATCATGTGACATGACGCCTGGAATTTGCTTCAGAATAATCTATTGAGGAGAGGGGAAAGAGGGGGTATAGATGAAACAAGATGCGCCGTGAGTTGTTAATTGTTAAGGCTGGTATGTGGGTGTTGGTGTGGGGTACTACTTCAGTATACGGTTAAAAATGTCCCCCACAAGGGCTACCCTGGTGGCGCAGTGGTTGAGAGTCCGCCTGCCGATGCAGGGGACGCGGGTTCGTGCCCCGGTCCGGGAAGATCCCACATGCCGCGGAGCGGCTAGGCCCGTGAGCCACGGCAGCTGAGCTTGCGCGTCCGGAGCCTGTGCTCCGCAACGGGAGAGGCCACAACAGTGAGAGGCCCTCGTACCGCAAAAAAAATAAAAATAAAAAAATGTCCCCCACAAAAAGCTTAAATAAAACTTCCTTACTTTTATTAAAATATAAACATTAATATATTATTACCAACTGGCTTTTGATTTTGTAAGATATAGTGGGATGTGAGAGAGTTAGGAGGTAGAATGGGATTAGATGGGGTTTGCTGATGGATTGGATATGCGGGTGGGGAGAGACAGGAGTCAAGGATGACCCCCAGGCTTCCAGCTTTCAGAACTGCTGGATGGTGGTACCACTTGCTGATACAGAGAACACCACTTACAGATAAAGAGGACATCAGAAGAGAAGAGAACACCAAGAGAGGTTTGCAGGGGTAGATCCTGACTCAGGTTTTAGATGTGCTGAACTTTAAATGCCTCTGACGTGTCAACTGTGTTCAATAACTGTCTGCTTAACGAATGAATCAACTAGCCCAGCCAATGCTGTAGGAATGTGAAATTCAATAGCAGTGCGTCTTAAAAAATTGGGGGTCATCGATTCCCTTGTGAATATGTTGAAAGCTGGAAGCCTTTATTCCCACATAAGCATAAAGTTTCACACATAACTTCAGAGCCATGCACAGAACCCCAAAGGGCACTCACATTCCAGATGTAGAACTTCTGTTGCCTTTTATTATGACAATTATATCTCCTTTGTCTGGAACTATTCTCTCTATAAAATGCAAATGACAGAATGTTGAATGCCTTTCATTGCCTTTCTTGCTTCCTTATGCTCTAATACAACATAAATCTCAAAACTTAAGGGAAAGTTAGTACACTCCTCAATATCAGTCTTAGCAACATTTTTTTGGATCTGTCTCCTCAGACAAAGGCAACAAAAGCAAAACTTAACAAATGGGACCTAATCAGACTCAAAAGCTTTTGCCCAGAGAAGGAAACCATCAACAAAACGGAAGTGTAACTTACTGAATGGAGGAAGATATTTGCAAATGATATGTCCCATAAGAGTTAATATTCAAAATATATAGAGAACTTATACAACTCAATATAAAAAAAACAAACAATCTGATTTTAAAAATGGGCAGAGAACCTGAATTGGCATTTTTCCAGAACATACGTACAGATGGACAACAGGCACGTGAAAAGATGCTCTACATCACTAGTCAACAAGGAAATGAAAATCAAAACTGCAATGAGATATCACTTCACACCTGTCAGAATGGCTATCGTTCAAATGACAGCAAATTACAGGTGTTGGCGACCATGTGGAGAAAAGGGAACACTTGTGCACTGCTGGGGGGAATGTAAATTGTTGCAGCCACTATGGAGAACAGTGTGGAGGTCCCTCAAAAAATTAAAAATAGAGCTAGCATACGATCCAGCAATTCCACTCCTGGATGTTTATCCAAAGAAAATGAAAACATTAGTTTGAAAAGATATATGCACCCCTATGTTCATTGTAGCATTATTTACAATAGCCAGGATATGAAAGCAACCTAACAACCTAAGTGCCCATCGACAGATACATAGATAAAGAAGATGTGGTACATATATTCAAAGAACCGTTAGTCATAAAAAAAATGTGACAACATGGATGGACCTGGAGGGTGTTATGCTTAGTGAAATAAGTCAGACAGAGAAAGACAAATACCATATGATTTCACTTATATGTGGAATCTAAAAAACAAAACAAACAAACAAATATAGCAAAACAGAAACAGACTCACAGATACAGAGAACAAACTAGTGGTTGCCAGAGGGAAGAGGGTTTGGGGGAGGGGTAAAATACGTGAAGGGGATCAAACCGGGGTTCCCGGGGTTCACTGGTGGCGCGGTGGTTGAGAGTCCACCTGCTGATGCAGGGGACAGGGGTTCGTGCCCCGGTCTGGGAAGATCCCACATGCCGCGGAGCGGCTGGGCCCGTGAGCCATGGCCGCTGAGCCTGAGCGTCCGGAGCCTGTGCTCCGCAACGGGAGAGGCCACAACAGTGAGAGGCCCTCGTACCGCAAAAAAAAATAAGGGATGTAATGTACAGCACAGGGAATACAGTCAATATTTTATAAGAGCTTTGTGTGGTATATAATCTATAAAGATATCAAATCATTATGTTGTACACTAATATAATATTGTAAGTCAACTATACTTCAATTAAAAATAAAACATAAAGTTGAAAAAAAATTAAGAGAATATTACAGTCTTCCTCTTGCTCCTTCACCAAATAACCCAGGAACTGGAGGCTCACAAACTTGAGAGATCCACCTGCTTTTCAGTACAGCCACCTCTGTAGAAGTAGAGAATGTGCCAGAAAGGAGTGAGGAGATTTGGGTTAACTGGCTGTGTGACCTCGGGCAGGCCACTTGTCCTCCATGTGCTTTGGGAGATGAAGGTGTCCCTAGACTCACTGTCAACTTTGGAAGGTACCCTGGCCATCTTGATCAGGGGAGTGAGCTGAATCGTTTCCCCCGAGGGTCCAGGTGGTTTATCAAGAGAACTTGGATCCTGTCTATGTCTGTCTGCTTCATGGACTGAGCAGTCTTTTGAAACAAACAGAGGAAGCTCAACTTGCCCACCTTGCTGGGGTTTCCAACCATTGGCAGACAGGCTGGCTTCATTCATAATGGTGTGAGATGGTCCAGGAGCCTGAGAGCACATGGTCATCGATTTAACGGGTCAGACCTGGAGGCCACAGCAGGTGGTGCTCCAGCACCAGCCCGCCCTGGTCTGCCATCTGCTCTCCCTGGTTCTCTAGCAGCGGCGCTCCTGAGCTGACCTTCATTAAACTCCGGGCCATATGCTTATCCCTTTCAGTTCTAAAGGTCACATGTTTACTCCACCTAGATGAGAGGCCAGACAGCTTGAGCACTCTCGTGTGGGCTTTAGAGATTGGGGGTCTCACTGTGCCCTGCGATGTCATCAACATCCGTGTCAACAATAATAATGATACTGCATATTTATGAAGTGCTTGCTATGTGCCAGGTACACACTAAACCTTTTTATTCATTATCTTAACACATTAATCCTTATATCATCCCTATGAGACAGATGCTATTATTATCCTAATTTTATAGACGAGAAACCCAAAGCTTAAGGAGCTTACGTAACTTGCTCAATGCTACACAGCAAATAAGTGGAAGAGATGGAATTTGAAGGGTCAGGTCTGACCATGTATTTAACCACTTACACTACTGCTATTTCTCCCAGACCAGGAAAACAGAAAACTTTCTAGGTATGCAAGCAAAGAGAGATTTACTACTCTTTTATGTATTATCATGTGATTACGAAACTGTTAGAATTATGTACTTACAATTAGGTGCTTACAAAATCATGTGAATTTTGTGCTTACAAAACTGTTAGAAGACCTGGAAGAATAAAAGTCAGGGGGCTGCCAATTAAGTTGTTTTGGTCGTATGGCCACAAGCTAAGACCCGGAGTTTAAGAAGCTGTTGCTACCTTTGAGAGATCAGAAAGCTTCAGGGCCACTGCTGAAATCAACATTGCCCCCAAGCCCCAAAGCCAGTGACGGGCAGAGGGATGCAGAAGCTGGCTAGACACCGAACATTCTCATCCACCAAAGCCCATGTGTCAGCCGCCGCCAATGCTGGAGGAGGAATGGCTTCCACTTCGTTCCGCCTCCCAAATACCAGCTCACTGGCTGCATCTCAATCGTATCCAGAACTCTGCTGTATAGGGAGCCTGAGAAATATAGTTCCTCACAGGAGGAGGCATAGTAGGGAATGGAGATAGCTGCCAGACGGCAAGTGTACCGAACAGCAAATATCCAATACCTCTGGAGAGGATGTGGTGACCAGCCTCCAGGTTGGCCTTCAGTGATCTCCACCTCCCGGTGTTTACATGCTCATGCAGACCAACCTACATTTTACCAGGGTCGGTCCCTGTGGCCAATAAAATAGGGCAGAAGTGATATGTCACTGAGATTAGGTTATGAAAAAACTATCACTCTGTCTTCAGACTGTCCTCTCTCTCTCTCTCTCTCTCTCCGATCTCTGGCTCTGGGAAAAGCAAGCTGCCATGCTTGCTTTAGAGAGAATCAGGTAGGGGCTAAGGAAAGGAGAGGCAAGGTGACGCACAGAGAGGAGCAGAGGAAGAGGAAGGCACTGAGTCCCAGGACTTGGAGGACATTCAAGGGAAAACCAGAGAATCCCGGTGCTTGTGTCCCTGGAGTGGTTCTGTATTCTGAAGGATGTGGGGCACATGTCCTACTGGAGACTGGTTGTTTTATCATATTTCAGTGCCCATGAGGCCTGGCCATGTGGTTAAGTCCCTAACCATCCCGAGAGTCCGAAGTGCAGAGTCCCCGTCACTTGAGGTAGCATGAGTGAGTCTGAGCTCTTGCAGCCGGACAGCCTCACCAGCACAGACCGTGGACGTGACTGCCATCCTTTGTTACATATTCAGGAGAGCCTCTCAGCCCTCGGTGATCTGTCTGCCAGAAAACCCGTGCTTTTCCTTAGCTGCTGGCACAAAGTGGGACTGAAGGAGTTGGCCTGGCCTCTTCAGGGCTCAGCTCCCAAGAGTGCGGCTCTCTCCGGGGGAGAAAGATTTACCTCCAGCAAGTGAGAAGAAAGAACCCAGAGTCAGTGTCCTCTGCAACCAGAAAAGCAGATCAGGCCACTAACTTTATGATGTCACTCAGCTTCCTTCTGTACTGAAAGCTCAAACTGGTACAAAAGTGACCTTGATCAAAATCTGTACAGCTACATATCGGCCTCCTGAAAGCTTCGCCAACACACTGCCCTGGTATTCTTTGTCCTTTAGGGGATCTGGTGGGGTTTTTTTCTGTGAACATATCTAGAACACAGCATAGATGCTTCTACTGCTTTTCTTTATCCCGGGTGCCTTGTCTCTTCACTTCTACTCTCATCCTTCCTTCCAGGCTCTCCGTAAGCACCACACGCACTGTCATTATGACAACCGTTCTGCTGAAGTGCCCTGAGCGCTACCCACAGGAAGATACAGCTGTGAGAACCACCTGAAGACAATGGGGTAAAAACAAAAATCGGGAAAGCAGGGAAAAGGCACAAAAGGACAGAAGGGGAGGAGAAGGTAAGTTTCTCAGCCTTAGCCAAGTTACCCAAGAGCAACTCCCAGCCCACCCCATGGCCACCTGACTCAGTTGGGTCATTTTTCTCAAAGGTCCCCCCTTTGCCAGCATTGAAAGGCTGGTGCTATTACAGGCTCTCCTCTTCACTGATCGGGGGAGAAACAGCCACGGTACCAGTCCTGTTGTCTTTCTGCCCCATCCTGCCATTCCCTGATATTCCTCAGAGATAGGTCCAGATAGGTGGAGGGACTCAGATTCTCAAGGGATGCTGGTTGCATTCTAGTCCTGCACTTCCAAGAGGCCAGGCTTGTTGAAGGGGCCACCTGACTGAGACTTCTGATGAGCGTGGAAGGACCAAGGGGACAGCCTGTGCGGGGTCTGGTGGTGAAAAGGGTCTCTAATACCGCCTAAGCTTCATGTCTCTTTTGCTGCTGCCTGTGTCAGCTTGGAGAGTGGGTGATTATCGTGGGAACTGTCTATTTTCATAATTATACTGTGTTTTCATTATATTAATGTTGTTTTCCACATGTTCAGCTTATTCATCAGGTTATAAATTTGCAGATCTAGAAATACATATCATTTTAAACACCTCCCTTTACAAGTAAGGGAATGCATTTTTCCCTTTCCACTTGCAAGAAGAACCAGCCTGGTGCGGGGAGGTCTGGGGGCGTGGCCAATATGCTGGCCCCACCCCAGCAGGAGAGGACTTATTCTCTGCCTACAGTGAGGGGCAGAGAGAGCCGGCTGACACTCCCCAGGGGGAATGGCCCAGGCTGGGCATCAGGGGCAGGGCTGCTAGCTGGGGCAGAGGAGCCCTGAGCTCTCACCTTGTAATTGCATCACACGTGTCAGGAGGCCTGAAATAGCAGGCCAGCTTACAATCGGAGCCACGGCCCTGTCACTGGGGGTGGATGGAGGCAGAGCATCCCAGTGGGTACCACCAAAAAGCACATCTCCAGCGTGATGGCAGGGAGAGAGATTCCTAAGGGATGAGAAATGGCTCTTTGGGGAGAGTTGAGGCGTCATGCAGGAGAAGGGTGGTGGTACAAAAAGGGACGTTGGTCCTGACCTTCATGAAAGAATCCAGGTGGCATATCCCAGGGCAGTGGGAGTGGGCCCAGGAAGGGCCCACAATCTTACACCAGGACTGCAGTGAAGGCCAGGCAAAGACTGGAATCTTGTCAATCAACTCTTGAATTCATGTTCATTACACACCTTTTTATTTGTAATTAACCTTTACATCGTTGTATCTGTAACTTATATGTGCGCATCTCAGAAAATTTCATGCGTGCTTTTTTCTCTGACTTACATCCTTCTGGAGCCAGACGTTGACACCCCCGTGCCCATGCTCTCTGGTTCTGTCTTGACCCTGCACCAATGACCATAGCCCTAAACCAGGTTTCACAAAGTCACTGAAGATTGGGGGACAGGAGGTCACAAGAGGGATCACACTGCGGAGCACACACAGGTTCACTTGAGAAATCCCCCTCTTGCGTTTTTCTCTCCAGAACGTTCCCTTTCTCTTTCGTGCTATCACTTGGGCTCCCCTCTCCCGCTTTGCCTCTGCCTTCCTTCCCCCTTCAAAGTGAGCACCTTTCTTTCCTCGTTTCACATGCAATAGACACCACCCCTACCCACTCCGCCCCCTCCCTCAATATGCAGGCTGCTTCTCTGAAACCACGGAGCCGGTGAACCCTCCGCCAAGCTTAGGAGGCCCGGAGGCCCCACAAAGGCAAGTTTATTGCAGTATCTTCTCAACAAACATGGGCGTCTCCAAAGCACTTGTGAAGGGCATAGGGATTTCTCCATCACGTTGTGTTTCTAATAATCAAGTGCGTTTCTACATCACTTGAGTTTGGTGTTCTCTGCCTCTTCCACAGTTCAGAGATCTTCAGAAGTAGAGGGAGAGGAAGAAATAAGCCCGCAAAGACAATATTCCATGACATAATTACCTGGAAAACTCACAGGTCAACATGTATTAGAGTCATAGGAGAGGCGTACGGAAGGCTGTAATTACGATGGCCAAGAATGAAATGCTTGGGCTTCCCTGGTGGCGCAGTGGTTGGGAGTCCGCCTGCCAATGCAAGGGACACGGGTTCGTGCCCCGGTCCGGGGGGATCCCACGTGCCGCGGAGCGGCTGGGCCCGTGAGCCATGGCCGCTGAGCCTGCGCGTCCGGAGCCTGTGCTCCGCAACGGGAGAGGCCGCAACAGTGAGAGGCCCGCGTACCGCAAAAAAAAAAAAAAAAAAGGTAAAGTGCTTAGAACATTACCTGCCACATAGTAAATGCTTAAATGTTAGCTGTTACTATTATTATTATTCTTTATTCATATTAATAAACACAATTCTATCCAGGATACGTTACACACATTTGCTGGGTGTATGAGGAAAAGTGAGAGTGACAGGGATAAACTTATTTTGTCAGCTGCCACATGGAACAGAACTTGTGAATGTCACACTCCACAGTAGCAGGGGGGGACCACTGAGCCCACACTACTTACCTCACTGGAACTGTGACTTTGGTGACAGGGTACAGGCGGTTTCAGTATTAGAAGACTGGCTGAATCTTTTAAGTTTTTTAATCATTTGTTGGTTTATTTTGTATCTACACAACACATTATTCATTTATTATTTAAATATCTGACTTGATGAGAAACATTTTTAACGCTTTTTCTCCCTCCTGTCATAAAAATACAGAAAGTAATATGCTTTTAAAGAAACAACTCCATGAGTGTGGGCTGGATTTAGTGACACACTTCCAAAGAATAGAGAGTGGAAATATACATAGTAACTTTATATTAGAGAAACCTGCAGACCAAATGATCAAGGTCAACAACACCTGTGATGTCATGTTGATGTCATGCCTCCCCCCAAATGATGTGATGAGGAGGGCACCTCACTTTTGTGGAATTCTTCTCAGAAACCATGAACTCCAGTCTATCCATAAGGAAAACATCAGACAAATTCAAATTGGGGTCATTCCACAAAATATCTGATCATTACCCCTCACAACTGTCACTGCAAAAAAAAAAAAAAAAAGTACAATGAGATACGATTACACACCCACTAGGATGGCTAGAATCAAAAAGTCAGATGATACATAAAAAATGCTGACATGCCTGTGGAGATATTGGAATCCTAGTACATTACTGCTGGAAATGTAAATGGTACAGCCACCGTGGAAAATAGTTTGGCAATTCCTCAAAAAATTAAACTTAGAATTACCATATGACCGCACCATTCAAGTAGTAGGAAGGTAACCGAAGAATTGAAAACAGGTACTCAAACAAGTATGTGCACATGCATGTTCACAGCTGTACTGTTCACAACAGCCAAAAGGTAGAAACAGCCCAAATGCCCATCAACTGATGAATGGATAAACAAACAGTGGTATATACATACAATGGAATTTTACTGAGCCGTAAAAAATGAAGTACTCATACATGCTACAATGTTGGTGAACCTTGGAAACATCATGCTAAATGCAAGAAGCCAGAAACCAATGTCATATATTGCATCATCCCATTTATATGAAATATCCTGAATAGATAAATCTACAGAGATGGAATGTAGATTGGTGGTTGCCAGTGGCTGGGTGGGTGGGAGGGAGAATAGGGAGAAACTCCTAAATGGTTAGGGGGGTTCCTTTGGATTGATGGCAATGTTTTGAAACTAGATAGATGTGGTCTTCGCACAATATTGTGAATGTACTGAATTGTTCACTTTAAAGTGGTTAATTTTATGTTGTATGGATTTCATCTCAATAAATTATTTTTTGGTATTCTGATGGTACTTTTTTCCTGATTAACCTTCTGGTGACAAGTAGGAAAAGGCTCAGACACATTATGTTATTTTTATCACAGCCAGGACTGACCTTAGCTCAAGCATCTTTCAATTTAAGACAACACAAAAGTCCTCTGGGCTCCCCAACTCTTTCCCACCAGCCTCATCCCAATTCCCACATTAGACAATTATTCCTACTGGTTAGAGATAAAGGAGATGATATCTTGCAAGGATGATGCCAAGATTCTACACAGTGCTTTGGGAAAAGATGATTTTAAATGTCACTTAGTACCTTCTATATTTAGTTGCCGTAATGATCAAGAAGCCATTCCTCCCTGCGGTTGAAGTCCGTTTTCCCTTAGTCAGTCCTCTTTTGAGGTAGAGAACTGTGGCAGTGATCCTAGCAGTACCTTAAATACAAGACAGCTATTAACTCACTTCCAATCCTTCTCTTTTGCAGGCTAACAAACGTCAAGGCTTTTATTCGAAGGAATGATGTTCTAACCCTTAATTCCTGGTGTTGCCTTTCTCCGGTTCTCACTCCTGTTTCTCCTCACCTGTCAAATTGTGGGGCTATAACCTACACAAAGTTCTCGTGTAAGGGCCAAACTAATGTCAAGTGAAGCGTGCAGAGCGTTACCCAGCTCTTGCATGTTATATTCCTGGTGGCACAACCCAGTAAGGCTTTCACTTTGAAACATTTATCTTCTCTCAGTTTTCAGCCCTAGCATCTGTTCCAGGTGGCCCTGGAGCACAGGAGTCACCTTCTCATGCTTAAGGTCTTGTCCTAAAGAGTCAATTATTGGACTCCTTACCCCAGAGAGCCGGTTGTGATTCAACAACAAAGCAAATGTTTGGCTTTATAGTCCTGAGGAAAAGTGGCAAAGCCACAAATGCATTTAAGAATAATGCAATTGGAGGTAAAAAAAAAAAAAGAAAAAAAAAGGGTAATGCAAATGGACTTCCATTTCACTTCTCAAAAGTGTTCAAATTCCAGTCCTTGGTTTTATATATTGGGTTGGACTGTTTGCATTCAGATTTTTGTGTGTAAAAATGGTCAAAAAGCAGCAATTTCATATTTTTAAATCTAATCAAAGAAAATACAAGCAATAATTCACGGGCAGCAACATAGAATGTATGTGGCAATTCTTCAGAAGCGCAGGCAGAGCTGAGCTGGAACAGCAGATGGGTACCATGTTGGTGTAATGACAGAGCTTCTGAAAAGCCTCCTGCCCCTCTGAAAACTCTCCCCTACCTGTACCCAGAGGGCTGAAATTCAACTCAATCTTTTGGGGATCACTGACCCCTTCAATAATCTGCCGAAAGCTATGGACCTTTTCCATAGTAATTACCTTGAACACATAATTACCACTGAAATGAATAGTACACAGTGACTTCATTTAGCCAACATATGAATTACACATACAATACTCAATGTTTATAATCTTTAACCTTTAATGCAAATAAAAACACAAGATAGATTTATTTAAATGACCCACGAGACAGTCACTATTGTAAGCTAGGCGTCAGCAATGCTCTAATAACAGACCTTTGCGTAAGAAAAGCCACACATACCACCGTGGAGAAGACAGTCTGGAGACTCACAACTCCTGGCATTCAGCAGCTCACAAGGCTACTGAACGCAAATTGGTCTTCGTATATACCAAGAAATGCCTCTGAAGCCAAAGTAAGGGGCTTAAATAGTATAGCCTGTAAAGTGCATTTTTCAATCCAAATAGACATGTACTGGGGCATGACTGAGTTTGTCAAAACCTAGGAAACTGAAGACTTCCCTATGATTCTATGGCACTAAGCTTGGAAATAAGATCTCAATACTCACTGCCCCTTCACATGAGCATTCAGCACCCAGCAAGTCTAGAAACATCAGTAGATACAGACTGGGGTTTGGGGCCAGGGCTGCTTCAGAGGCACAGGGCAAGAAAATGCTCTTGCTTTCTTCTTCTCAACCCCACCCTGCCAAGGCAGCCACCTTTAACAACACAGTTTCAATTCTGTGTTTCAACTTGTTTGAATTTCACATACTCACAATACAGGAAATGAGGCATAAAGCTGACTTTTCCATGCAGCAATTTTTTCCCTTTCAGACCCACTTTTCGTATTGTTTCTCTCTTTCTCAACATTTGTTTCACGTTTTATATTATGGTTATTTGTCTACTTGATTATCTTCTCCGGATACAATTTTCTGTTGCACCGCAGCCATATGATACTATCTCACCGCTTCGTATCGTCTCTGGCATAAGCTAGAAACTAAAAACTTCTTTAGAATGAATAAATAAATAAGTGAAAGGTTAAGCATGAAAGATTAAGCATGCTGTTGAGAAAGAAGAAGATTTAAGCAGGTCAGCTGTAAATTTGGCTTTCAGCAAGCATGGCCTTAAGTATGCTTTTTCAGTTTTGCATATTAAACACACTAATTTGTAATGATATTATTCAGTCATAGCTAGCTGTAAACTCCAATATCATCTGCCTCTGATTCATAATCCTAAAGGAGCTTCCTGAAATAAGTACAAGAAAAATAGGAAGCCTTTCTTACAGTCCTGTCGTGCTGAGACTTCCTTGAGAGATTTCATTTTAGGAAACAGGGGCAACTCAATTTTAAATGGTCTTAATGTTTTTACCGATTTCCTTTTCTAGCCAGGAAGTGTCATCTGGCAGACAATAGTACAGCTCACTCCCTCCCAGCCTAATTAAAAGGTGTGATTCTCCTGAGAGGAAGGTAACATTTGGTGACAGATTGCCAGATCTAAGCACCAAGAAATAGAAATGGTATTCCAGTAAGTGAGTAGCAACCATCCCTCACTTGTGTAATAACAGATACCTACACCGGACTCAAAACCTCACAGCTGGGGAAGGTCTCTTAGGTTAAACACAAGATGCTTTATGACTCTCACCATTTTTTCATTCAACAATAACTTGATTGGAACCACAGCAGCACATTAAAATCTTACTTCCAGAAAATTCTCTCTCTGCAATCTTTTTTGCTCTTCGCGGCTGCCGTGTTCATAAACACCTCTAGATTGGAAGAATTCCAGATTTCATGGCACATTGAAGCTAGTCCAACCAAACGTGGTAAGTTAGAAATAAGCGTTTGGTCAAATTTGATTTAAAACCAGTGCATTTTGCCAATAAATGCATGAAAAAACATTCAACGTCATTTTAACCAGAGAAATGCAATTCAAAACTAAAATAAGATAATATATAGCCCAATTAAGATGGCAGGGGAAATTAAGTATTGTATGCAGTGTTGTCCAAGAGTCTGAGGAGTGCAAACTGATGTAGTCTTTGTGTCAGATAAGTTTTCAACATTGATAAAAACCTTTTGAAAACCACGTGCTTTCTGACCCAGTAATTACATTTTTAGGGATTATCCTGAGAAGTGATTTGAAATGTGGATAAGAGATTTAAGTACAAGAGTGTTCATTGCAGCACTGCAGCAAAAAGAGGAAATCCACCTAAATATCCAATAATAGAGGATTTACTGAGTACATTATGACACAATGAAACACAAAGTAGCCAATACAGAAACGTTGTCAAAGCATCTTTAACCACTAGGGGACATGTGTATGCTATATTTTGAATGCAGAAACCAGTTCACAGAGAATTCACAGGAAATTAAGTATGACACAATCATATATATGAAAGCTAAACTATACAATAGATCCAGTGATACTATAACTGAGAGGTGGAATTATGGCTGCTTTTTCATCTATTTTTGGGTTATTTGATTCCATGATTTCTCTATAATGAACATGAATCTCTTGTGTAATAAAAGTGATTCAAAACCAAATGTATTATGGTGCAGCTCCCATGCCCTGGAATAAGCCAAAGAGCTTCATAGCCTCTGAAATCTGATAATGATTGAGGACATCCCACAAATCCCCTTCTGTTAGGGATGATGACATAATCCAGAACAATTACAGAAACCACGTGAGTGAGCTCTGCCCTCGTTAGTTATCAAGACAAAACCCTCCGCATAGGCAGCCGCTTCCAGAGGGGTGTTTGAGGGTGAACATTTCCATGCTCTCTGAAGCATTTTATCAGTCAACCCTTCCGTCAACCTTTAAGTCCTCGAAAGCCACTCTTTAAAAGCATAATAATGTTTATACTTTTACATTTGAAAAATCTACAAAATTGGATGTGAAAATAATAACATTTTACGCTGACAGAGTAGAGATGAAATACAAAGACTCACACGGTTGACAAATTACCATATTGCACAATCTTTGGGGAAAACAGTTTAGCAAATACCTATATATGAAGAGGAATTGGGTAGCCTAATGGGAAGCCCATGAGCTTTGAAGTCAGGTAGACCTCAGTTTGAACTCCAGCTAGAACTCCAGCTGTGTGAACTTGGGCAAGTTAGTTAACTTCTCTGAGCCTGATTTTTCTCATCTGCAAAATAGAAATGTAATAGTGCTACCTCTAGTGATATTGGGGAATTAAAATAATACATGTAGGGAATTCCCAGGCAGTCCAGTGGTTAGGATTCCACGCTTTCACCGCTGAATGCCCAGGTTCAAACCCTGATCAGGGAACTAAGATCCCACAAGCCGCGCACCATGGCCTAATTAATTAATTAATATATGTAAACACCTGGTAGCATAGTGTGTGGCACTGAACAGACACTTCATAAGTGAGGGTAATTGTTATAACAATTGTCTAGTTTTACCACTACATGCTGGGTTCACTGAGTGAAGGCTCTATCTATAACTTTCATTTGTGATGATTCAGGACACAGCACAGCAGATGCTCACTAAGCGATTTTTTGTTTTCTGTTTTTTTTTTTTAAATAAATTGGACATCCTTAAAATTGTTTCTAGCCTTTGACTAATTTATTCAACTCTTTGGAATTTATCCTGTGGAAATCTTTCAAAAGGAGGAAAGAATTGAAGGTATCTATTTTTCAAAGCAATATTGTTGATCATGGAGAAAAATCAGAAATAACCTAACATCCAAAAAAGGGAGAATGGTTAAAAAATCATGATATAGCCAGGGTAGGAAATATTATCTGATCATTACATATGATGATTCCAAAACCTATGTAACAACAGAACAAACTAATACAATGTTACAGATAAAAGCAGAGAGCTGAATGGCAGATGTGCTATGAGTTACTACTCTGGAAAACACGTAGCACGTGGTCAAAGCCTAGCAGGGAAGGCAAGAAATGAAAACAGTTGGTGTGTTAGAGGGTGGAACTGTGGGTAGATTTTTCTTTCATTTACTGTTATCATTATACTGTTTTACAATATATAAAATTCACAA
Organism: Leucopleurus acutus; assembly: GCF_964270905.1. Taxonomy (NCBI): domain Eukaryota; kingdom Metazoa; phylum Chordata; class Mammalia; order Artiodactyla; family Delphinidae; genus Leucopleurus; species Leucopleurus acutus. Next base: position 39,152,161 of record NC_139152.1, read on the forward strand.
GAGCTAGATGCAGTTCCCATGTGGAACGAAAAAGATATTAGGCCATTATTCTCCTTTAATTTCTCAGAGTTCAGGACACTATCTTCCCAAGCAGAGTCTTGTAGAAATGAGTGATGGGGACTCAATCTTTGGGCAAAGGAAGGGAGCCAGGAAAGGTCTGAATCATAGGAATTTCTCAAAAGCTGCCTCAAGATGCCAGAAAAACAGTGATTGGAGTTGGGGATGGATAAAGGAAGAGATATCACTAAAATTAGACAGAAAGCAAATACTTAGGATGAGGCCCCAAAGACCAATGTGTCTTTATCACAATCTTGCCTAGGCCTGTCCTTTATGACCTTCCTAATCATAGTCTCCAATGTTAATGGGAAGGGAGAAACAGGGCCTTAAGCCAATACTCGATTCCCTCATGCCAACAAACACTTTCTCCTAATAAAAACACCTGAAAAATGAGGACAGAGTCAAGATGGCAGCAGGGGAGGACATGGAGTTCACGTCTCCCCACAACTAGGGCACCTGCTAGATGCTGGCGGGGGACCTCGATGCCCAAGGAGAGGGGAGGAACCTCGAGCGACCAGGTAGGAAGAGGGGAGAGTGAGGGGGGAAGAGAAGTGGAAGCCGGACAGGACCAGCACCCCTGAGGGGTGGCTGGGAGCAGAGGAGGGGTTCCTATGCCTGGAGGAACCCTCTGGGACTTGGAGGATCAGCGGGGAGCATGCCAAGCATCTCCCCTGCCCAATCAGACCCCAGGAAGCCTGCAGGGCTCCCAGGTCAGGTCCTCCACCCTCCAAGGCCAGAGGTATGCCTGGGCCCCTCCTACTGTGTTGAGCCTAAGCTCCACCCCCCCACCCCCAGGGCCTTTTCCAGCCCCGTGGGTCCTAAGGATAGGCTCCGCCCACCCCATCCTACCTAAGCCCCACTCCCCACAGCCAAGGCCTTTTCTGGCTTCTTTTTTCTTCTTCTTCTTCTTTTTTTTCTCCTTCTTCTTCTTTTTTTTCTCCTCTTTTCTACTATTGTGGTTCTGTTTTACCTTCTGGTTGTTGTTTCATCTATATTTTTATTTTCTTATCCTTTCTAACATATCTGTTAGTTTTCTAATCTAATTTTTTTTTTATTCTTTGTTATTGTTCTGCTCCTTTTTTCTTTTCGCCACCCCACAAGGCTTGCAGGATGTTGATTCATGAGCTGGGGATCAGGCCAGAGCTCCTGCAGCGGGAGCTCTGACTCCAAACCACTGGTCTAACAGAGAACCTCAGACCCCAGGGAATACTAATTGGAGTGAGGTCTCCCAGAGGTCCTCATCTCAGCACCAAGACCCAGCTCTACAAAACAGCCTACAAACTGGAGTGTTGAAAGCCTCAGGCCAAACAACCAGTAAGACAGGAACACAATCCCACCCATCAAAAAAAAAAAATGAGATGACAAAAAAATATGTTACAGATGAAAGAGCAAGGTAAAAACCTATAAGACCAAATAAATAAAGAGGAAATAGGCAATCTACCTGAAAAAAGAATTCAGAGTAATGATAGTAAAGATGATCCAGAATCTCAGAAATAGAATGGAGGCACAGACTGAGAAAATACAGTAAATGTTTAACAAAGCTCTAGAAGAACTAAAGAACAAACAAACAGAGGTGAACAACACAATAACAGAAATGAAAAATACACTAGAAGGAATCAATAACAGAATAACTGAGGCAGAAGGATGAATAAGTGAGCTGGAAGACAGAATGGTGGAAATAACTGCTGAGGAGCAGAATAAAGAAAAAAGAATGAAAAGAACTGAAGACAATCTCAGAGACCTCTGGGACAACACTAATTGCACGAACAATCTTATTCCCAGAAGAATAAGAAAAAAAGAAAGTGTCTGAGGAAATATTTGAAGAGATTAAAGTGGAAAACTTCCCTAACAAGGGAAATGAAATAGTCACCCAGGTCCAGGAAGCACAGAGAGTCCCATACAGGATAAACCCTAGAAGAAACACACCAAGACACATATTAACCAAACTAACAAAAATTAAATTCAAAAAAATATATTAAAAGCAGCAAGGGAAAAGCAAAATATAACATAGAAAGGAATCCCCATAAGGTTATCAGCTGATTCTTGAGCACAAACTCTGCAAGCCAGAAGGGAGTGGCAGGATATACTTAAAGTGATGAAAGAGAAGAACCTACAACAAAGATTACTCTACTCAGCAAGGATCTCATTCAGATTCAATGGAGAAATCAGAAGCTTTTCAGACAAGCAAAAGCTAAGAGAATTCAGCACCAGCAAACCAGCTTTACAACAAATGCTAAAGGAACTTCTCTAGGCAGGAAACACAAGAGAAGAAAAGGACCCACAAAAACAAACCCAAAACAATTAAGAAAATGGTAATAGGGACATACATATCGATAACCACCTTGAATGTAAATGGATTAAATGCTCCAACCAAAAGACACAGACTGGCTGAATGGATACAAAAACAAGACCCGTATATATACTGTTTACAAGAGATCCACTTTAGACCTAGGGACACATACAGACTGAAAGTGAAGGGATGGAAAAATATATTCCATGCAAATGGTAATCAAAAGAAAGCTTGAGTAGCAATACTCATATAAGATAAAATAGACTTTAAAATAAAGACTGTTACAAGAGATAAGGAAGGACACTACATAATGATCAAGGGATCAATCCAAGAAGAAGATATAACAATTCTAAATATTTATGCACCCAACATAGGAGCACCTCAATACATAAGGCAAATGCTAACAACCATAAAAGGAGAAATCAACAGTAACATAATAATAGTAGGGGACTTTAACACCCCACTTTCACCAATGGACAGATCATCCAAACAGAAAATAAATAAGGAAACACAAGCTTTAAATGACACAATAGGCCAGATAGATTTAACTGATATTTATAGGACATTCCACCCAAAAGTGGCAGAATACACTTTCTTCTCAAGTGCACATGGAACATTCTCCAGGATAGATCACATTTTGGGTCACAAATCAAGCCTTGGAAAATTTATGAAAATTGAAATCATATCAAGCATCTTTTCTGACCACAATGCTATGAGATTGGAAGTCAGTTACAGGAAAAAAACTGTAAAAAACACAAATACATGGAGGCTAAACAGTGCACTATTAAATAACCAAGAGATCACTGAAGAAATCTAAGAAGAAATTAAAAAATACATAGAAAAAAATGACAGCAAAAACAGGATGGCCCAAAACCTATGGGGCACAGCAAAAGCAGTTCTAAGAAGTTTATAGCAATTCAATCTCACCTCAAGAAACAAGAAAAATCTGAAATAAACAATCTAACCCTACACTTAAAACAACTAGAGAAAGAAAAACAAGGGAAACCCAAAGTCAGTAGAAGGAAAGAAATCATAAAGATCAGAGCAGAAATAAAAGAAATACAAACAAAGAAAACAAAAGCAAAGATCAATAAAACTAAAAGTTGGTTCTTTGAGAAGATAAAAAAATTTGAAAAATCTTTAGCCAGATTCATCAAGAAAAACAGAGAGAGGACACAAATCAAAAAAATTAGAAATGCAAAAGGAGAAATTGCAACACTGCAGAAATACAAAGGATTATAAGAGACTACTACAAACAACTATATGCCAATAAAATGGATGACCATGAAGAAATGGACAAATTTTTGGAAAGGTACAATTTTCTAAGACTGAACCAGGAAGAATTAGAAAATATAAACAGACCTATCACAAGTAATGAAATAGAAACTGTAATTAAAAATCTTCCAAAACACAAAAGTCCAGGACCAGATGGCTTCACAGGCAAATTCTATCAAACTTTTAGAGAAGAGCTAACACCCATCCTTCTCAAACTCTTCCAAAAAATTACAGAGAGAGGAACACTCCCAAATTCGTTCTACGAAGCCACCATCACCCTGATACCAAAACCAGACAAAGATATCACAAAAAAAACAAAATTACAGACCAATCTCACTAATGAACATAGACGCAAAAATCCTCAACAAAATACTAGCTAACAGTATCCAACAACACATTAAAAGGATCATACACCATGATCAAGTGTGATTTATCCTGGGGATGCAAGGATTCTTCAGTATATGCAAATCAATCAGTGTGATACACCATATTAACAAATTAAGGAATAAAAACCTTATGGTCATCTCAATAGATGCAGAAAAACCTTTTGACAAAATTCAGCAGCCATTTATGATAAAAACTCTCCATAAAATGAGCATAGAGGGAACCTACCTCAACATAATAAAGGCCATAAAAGACAAACCCACAGCAAACATCATACTCAATGGTGAAAAACTGAAAGCATTTCCACTAAGATCAGGAACAAGACAAGGATGTCCACTCTCACCACACTTATTCAACATAGTTTTGGAAGCCCTAGCCATGGTACCCAGAGAAGAAAAAGAAATAAAAGGAATACAAATTGGAAAAGAAGTAAAACTGTCACTGTTTCAGATGACATGATACTATACATAGAAAATCCTAAAGATGCCACCAGAAAATTACTACAGCCAATCAACAAATTTGGTAAGGTTTCAGGATACAAAATTAATGCACAGAAATCTCTGGCATTCCTATATACTAACAATGAAAAATCAGAAAGAGAAATTAAGGAAACAACCCCATTTAGCATTGCAACAAAAAAGAATAAAATACCTAGGAATAAACCTACCTAAGGAGGCAAAAAACATGTACTCAGAAAACTATAAAACTCTGATGAAAGAACTCAAAGGTGACATAAACAGATGGAGTAATATTCCACGTTCTTGGACTGGAAGAATCAATATTGTGAAAATGACTATACTACACAAAGTAATCTACAGATTCTATGCTATCCCTGTCAAACTACCAATGGCATTCTTCACAGAATTAGAACAAAAAATTTTACAATTTGTATGTAAACACAAAAGACCCCGAATAGCCAAAGCAATCTTGAGAAAGAAAAACGGAGCTGGAGTAATCAGGCTACTGGATGTCAAACTATACTACAAAGGTACCGTAATCAAGACAGTATGGTACTGGCACAAAAGCAGAAATATAGATCAATGGAACAGGATAGAAAGCGCAGAGATAAACTGATGCACATATGCTCACCTAATTTATGACAAAGGAGGCAAGAACATACAATGGAGAAAAGGCAGCCTTTTCAATAAGTTGTGCTGGGAAAACTGGACAGCCACAGGTAAAAGAATGAAATTAGAACCCTCCCTAACACCATACACAAAAATAAACTCAAAATGGATTTAAGACCTAAATGTAAGACTGGGCACTATAAAACTCTTAGAGGAAAACATAGGAAAAACACTCTTTGACATAAATCACAACAAGATATTTTTTGACCCACCTCCTAGAGTAGTGAAAATAAAAACAAAAATAAACAAATGAGACCTAATGAAACTTAAAAGCTTTTGCACAGCAAAGGAAACCATAAACAAGACGAAAAGACAACCCTCAGAATGGGAGAAAATATTTGCAAATGAAGTAACGTACAAAGGATTAATCTCCAAAATATACAAACAGTTCATGGAGCTCAATATCAAAAAAACAAATAATCCAGCTAAAAAATGGGCAGAAGACCTAAATAGACATTTCTCCAAAGAAGACATACAGATGGCCAAGAGGCACATGAAAAGATACTCAACACCACTAATTATTAGAGAAATGCAAATAAAAACTACAATGAGGTATCACCTCACATGGGTCAGAATGGCCATCATCAAAAAATCTAAAAACAATAAATGCTGGAGAGGGTGTGGAGAAAAGGGAACCCTTTTGCACTGTTGGTGGGAATGTAAATTGATACAGCCACTATGAAGAAAAGTATGGAGGTTCCTTTGAAAACTAAAAATAGAACTACCATATGATCCAGCAATCCCACTACTGGGCATATACCCTGAGAAAACCATAATTCAAAATGACACATGTACCCCAATGTTCATTGCAGCACTATTTACAATAGCCAGGACATGGAAACAGTGTAAACGTCCAATGATAGATGAATGGATAAAGAAGATGTGGTACATATATACAATGGAATATTACTCAGCCATAAAAAGGAACGAAATTGGGTCATTTGTAGAGATGTGGATAGATGTAGAGTCTGTCATACAGAGTGAAGTAAGCCAGAAAGAGAAAAACAAATATCGTATATTAACGCATATACGTGGAATCTAGAAAAATGGTATAGATGAACCTATGTGTAGGGCAGGAATAGAGATGTAGACATAGACAACAGACATGTGGACCCAGGGCAGGGAAGGGGAGGGTGGCACAAATTGGGAGATTAGGTTTGACGTAAATATACTACCATGTGTAAAATAGCTAGTGGGAACCTGCTGTGTAGCATAGGGAGCTCAGCTTGGTGCTCTATGATGACCTAGAGGGCTGGGATGTGGGGATGGGAGGGAGGTCCAAGAGGGAGGGGACATAAGTATACATATAGCGGATTCACTTCATTGTGCAGCAGAAACTAACACAACATTGTAAATCAATTTTACTCCAATAAAAAACAAACAAACAGAAAAAAAACACTGAAAAATAACTCATCTTCTAAATGCTGGGTGGCCAAAGCAGCCCTTGAGTTGCCCTGAGCAATAATCCTATCAGAAGAGTTTAACTGGGCTACTCACTTTCCTCTGAGGCTCAGCCAACCACAGGGTTAAGCCAACATCACAGATGGAGGGAAGAGCCCAGGCGTAAGCATCAAGCAACCTGGGATCCAGTCCTGGTTCTGCCTGTTTGACACTTTGCCCTGGGACCGTCACTGTCCTCAGTTTTCTCAACTGTAAAATGGAATGATTGGGCTAGAACCTTGATGACCTCCAAGGATCTTGCCAGCTCCAACATTCTGTGTGTTTAAATGTCTTCTGAATCCCTAAAAAAAACACTTCCTAATATCTACCTCTGGCCCAGAGGCAGTATTTATGAAGTCACCACCACAGTGACAAGAAGTGTAAATCTGGGTACTTCTGTTAATGCCAGCTGCCCTGTACCTCTATGGCTCTTGAAACTTAGAAAGCACATCCCCAAATGGTATCACCCATCATTGTTCTAAGGATTGTAAGGACCTGTTACTAACCCACTTTGCACTTGGAAAAACAGAAGATAAAGCAGTTTAAATGGCAGAGTCAAGGCTCAAACCCAGGTCCTCAACACCAAAGTGAACCTTGTGTTCATGACAAATCAGAGTCTCAGGAATTAGGCAAACCAGTGAGTGCTTTTGGAGAGTCCAGGTGTGCTGAAGACAGGACTCAGGAAGAAGACAAAAGTGAAAAAAGAGGGGAAACGGAGGCAAGGAGAGAGTCCAAAGGGAAACCAAAGATGTCAGGGTGAGGCCCAGCAACAAACAGACCATACTTAACCTCAAGTCTTTTCATTTCCCAAGGGTTTGGGGCATTTTATGATCCAACAGTAGAGCTCTTTTTGAGTCAGGTGATAATTTTGCAGAGGCCTCCTGTGGATGGAAAAAATGGGCACATATTTTTAAAGCCTCACGTTTAATTTGACAGCCCTGCAACACATTTTGTTCTGAATCAGATGCCCCATTGTCCCTTTGTTCAAAGGAGGAAATTAAAGTCTAGAAAAGAAGATAAGCTCTGGTCTGTTGATGTGTTTTATATTTGGCCACAGGAAGGTCATTAAAATGCACTTCTAGCTCCTAGCAGGAACATTTACATTTGAAGCAAAGTTAATTTACTTCCTTGCCTGGTGATATCCATTTCTTTTCTTCTGCTGATGAGCTATACCTTTAAATTCTGGACTGGCTCTTCACTCACTATCACCACAAAGTTGTGACGAACTCACTCTAAGCACTGACGGGGAAGACATCTAAGACAGCAGGCTGAGGGAAAACACTAAGGTGCTGAAGAATATGTGTAACACAATCCCATTTAGGTGATTCAACTGACCCCCAGGTCTACAGCCTTCTGGGGTCACCCTGTTGTCAAGCCCAGTGTGTGGCCCAATGCACAGTGAAACAAAGGAAACCGAAACATTGGAGTTTGGAGCAGAGAAATGTTTATTGCAGGAGCATGCAAGGAGAATAGGTAGCTTGTGCTCAAAAGACCTGAACCCCCAATGGGGGGTGGGCAGTTTTTATAGGCAAAATTTGGGGAGTGTTCTGCAAGGTCTGTGTCCTTTCTCTGATTTGTTTGTGGGGAGATAACAGGGTGGTGTTCCAGGAATCTCAGTCATCAGCCTTCAGGTTCCAACCAGTCTGTGATCCACTGCTTGTGCTCAGCCTGAAGTTACCATCCTTCACCTGGGAGGGGGCCTTAGTTCCTGTAGAAGAACTCAACCAGGACCCTGTCCCATCCCAGGACCCTATCCCTGCACTATTGTTTCTTGACTGCCTTTCTTTGTTTCTGCATTCCCTCACTTCCCTAATTAGTAACTGTCTGAATCTGCCCTTCGGAACTTAGGGAAGGTCTAGGAGGCTCACACCTTTTTCCTGAAAACAAGAAATGGGGGACACAGAAAGGGTTTCACACCTGGGAGTGCTCCACAGGGCCCTGCTCAGTTTCAACCCTTTCCTGTGACATCCAGATAGGAAGATCCAAACCTTCATCCCCCAGGAGGGTAGCCCCCCTATCCCAGTGACCTCCCACTATTTCCAAAGATTTTTAAGGAATCCAAGGTCATACCATTCTCCACCCATTGAAGACATCCTTTTATTTTACCATGCAAAGCAGCCTTGCTCTCAACCTCTCCATGAGGATTGGGCTCGGGACCTTGTCTCTGCATTTTCAAAAAGCCCTTGAAAGTGTTTTGTTTTCCCAAACAAAAGATCACTCTCTTCCTAGAACAAGGGACACATACAGCTGACATCTTTTGAAAGATCAATTTTTTTTTCTGTTTCTGCTAGAACTATATACAGAGCCAGAAATCAACAGTTACATTTGAATAGAGGAGAGTTTAATGGATTCCAAGGCCATCTTTTATGGGTTAATTTTTTTTAACCCTGGAGAAGAGGGCAGGGATAGATGCTAATATTTTATTTGGCACTCTCCATGTTTGAATTGTCCTAGAATAAAAAGATTAAATTATAAATACGTTGCTTACCATTTTCCCCTAACTTCTCTA